>NC_071990.2:114095000-115345000 GCF_028885655.2 Pongo abelii | reverse complement strand
TTAATGAATGCTTATGTGAATGATGAAATGTTTACGCACAGCCCCCAAAGGTCAGCCTCGAAGGATGATATGGGTATCCTGCAGAGTGGCTCCTGAGGGCTCCAGGTACCAAAGCATGACTCTAAGGGCTCATCACACATTCTGGAAACTGTCAGCTTAGCAAGTCTGGCTAAGTAGAGTGACAGACAATCCCAGCTGGACCTTCCCTTCAAGTATTATGCAAGACAGGTTAATCCCCAGGGACAGGGGGTGATGTCTGGACTGGGTCAGGGAAGAGCCCCAGTCTCGACAAGCAGCGAAGCAAGGACATAGAAGGTAGCAGCCCCTGGCATCTAGCACCCAGGTGGAGCCTGGGACAGGACTTCCAGCAGGAAGAAGGTAGGACATTCTGTCAGAACTAAGATCTAATATTCATTAACTCCTTATCACCCAAAATTGTATTCCCACCTCCAAAATGTTATTTTTAACATTTGCTAAAAATAAACAAATATATAGATAAATAAATAAAAATAAACATTCAATTTGTTTTATGGCAGATATGCTAAGGAATGATGTGATAATAACCAAATATTGGAGACAACTTAAATATTCAAATATAGTGGTTGTTTTTAAAAATATGGGATAGCCATGCACTAATACTATACAACTATGTTCAATTATTTGTAAATATTCTTTTAACATGTGATTAAGTGAAAAAATAAGGTAATAAATATTAGTATTGTATTTTTATAAAAAGAAAATTTTATTTATCTACAAAGAAAAGGGTTTGGAAAGTCACAAACCAAGATATGACCAATTTTTTGTTAGGTAATTAGATTATACATTTTTCCTTTTTTTGCTTATTAAGAAATTTGAATTTTTCTTTAATGCAAAAAAAAGTAAAAGAATTAACAGGCAGTAAATTTGTCCTTAATGCACTGAGTTACAGAAAGAACTCTGAGTGGAATAAATATCACCTGTCTTTTGGATGTCCTAGGAGTTGAGTTGACACTGTGGTGGTTGCTTGTGTTAGGTGGAGCGAGCAATATCACAGAAACCTCCCACGTGGAGATTTCTATTGTATTTGAAAAGCTTAGAACACTGTTATATGGTGTATAAACTGTGGGTCAGAACAGTGATACAAAAATAATAAGAGTAGTTTTGCTTCAAGAAATCCAACTTAATTTAAAGTGACTGGATTCCGATTTATAAGCCTGAGGTACATTAGAGTTTGAACGTTTTTTGTTTCCTTTCAAATGTACATTAATATTTGGCTCAATGCTCATAGGGAAGCAATTCAGCGCCAAAGGTGCAATTATTCTTCCAGAATGCTAAAATCAATTTAGCTGTTTGGCTTATAATAAATGCTGAGTTATATTCTCAGATGCCAAAACTCCTCCAATTATAGGTGTACATTACTGGGACTTCTGAAAAAAGAAATATGTAAGACCTCCCTTTTTAATTCGTGGAATTCAAGCCCTGAAGAAAAAGAACAAAATCCTCTTAAAAATAAGAAAATTTATACCCTCACCTATACATTTGTAAAACCAGTTTGATCGCTGCTTGTATTTTTAGAGAGGATTTTGTTATTATTCTCTAAGAGTATCCTTTTTTCTCTGTTAAATATTTTTAGACTCTTTGCTGAAAAGCAACTTTATATCTTACATGTGACTTACTAGAAAGGTTCTCAAATCATAGCCTATAAATCATTAATGTCCCCTGATTTTCTATAACTATTTTCCAATTGAACTGAAAAAAATGACCAAAATAATCACATAAAGAAGTATTTTTTGTGTGTGAGATAAATCTGTTGTTCATTTTACACACACACACAAACAAACAAACATTTTTAAAATGTAAAAACGGTATATGTAATCTCAAAGTTAGATATGAAAGGCATCAAAGTATGGTTGAAAGAATACAGACATTGAAATCATAGAAGATTGACTTTCTGTCATAGTTCGGACAATTACTGTATAAATGTAGGGCTAAATTACTTCATTTCTCTGTACCTCAGTTTCTCCTGTTTACTCCTATCTAAAGGCTTATAGTTAGGGGAAAAAATCAGGTAAAGGTACAGTCATAATCACTAATGAATACTAAATATTTAATAAATGCTACTGGGGGCTTGTCTGTTCATTGTTTATTTGGGTTTTTTTGTTGTTTTTTGTTTTGTTTTGTTTTGTTTGAGACAGCGTCTCGCTCTATCACCCAGGCTAGAATGCAGTGGCACGATCTCGGCTCACTACAACCTCTGCCTTCCGGGTTCAAGTGATTCTCCTGCCCCAGCCTCCTGAGTAGCTGGGATTACAGGCACATGTCACCACACCTGGCTAATTTTTGTATTTTTAGCAGAGACGGGGTTTCACCATGTTGGCCAGGCTGGCCTCGAACTCCTGACCTTATGATCCACCCACCTTGGCCTCCCAAACTGCTGGGATTACTTCTTTATTGTTTATCTCTCTTGCTTTACTGTAAATTTCCTAAGGGCAGGACCGATGTCCTCGTTGAGCCCCAAAATTTTGTCATAATTTCTAACTCCCAGTAGTTACTCGATAAACATTTGTTGAATGAATTGGTGAAGCATATAGTATCCAGCAAAGATTGAGGGCTCCTAATCAGGATTATTTGTGACTTTATTGTAATCGAATATACTAAATCTTCCCATCCTGCCAGAGTTCCAAACCCTTTTAAAATTTATAATTAGGATATCACAAGTATCTCTTCTCTAAATCTTTTGTATTCGCCTAACAGCTAGAGTGCAGTTCTGTGTGCAGTGCTCTCCCTATGTTGGTTGCTACTTAATCTCCTAGGTTTTTCGTGTCATCCTTAACATTACGCAGTTCTTCCTTATTGAGGCAGTTTAATTTCAACTTGCAGTTCCCCTCACTGCCTCCCCAACTTTTGAAAGACCACATTGTTGGTTTTAAAAGAAAGGTCACATTATTTTCTAGAAGTCAAGAATTTATCAGATTTATTTTATCAGAACAAAAGTTCTGTCATCTGTCAAATGGATGAAGTCTCCCAATGGTGATCCAACCACCATGCCAGTGTTGCCATCTGTGTAAGGAAAGACTTTGACTGACTCACCCCAATGAAATAACTTCTCTACTGCCTTGTTTATCTTCCCTCGGGCACTTTGCATTCTACTTTTCCCTTTAGGTTTGTGGGCATCCGTTCACTGTGTGCCTCTTCTTATGCTTTGCTATTCTTACTCCTTTAGTGCCTTCGTTCTTTTTGAATCAGGTGAATTGTCTCATAGGGACAGTACATGTTATGCTTTGATTACAAACAACCCTCCAGTCTAAGTGGTTTATAATGTATGTTTTTCTCTTTCTCATGCTACATATCCATCATGGCTTGGGTACTCCTGTGTTCCGCTTGGTCTTAGTCCAGGACCAGACAAACAGAACAGCCACTATCTGGAGCATTCCCAGACACCAGACATGGTGGCAGAGAGAAAGAGACCCACATTTCACACTAACTGCTAAAGCTCTCACCTAGAGGTAACGTGCCATTTCTGCTCATGTTTTATCGGTCAGAATAGTCCTATTCTACTCCTGTCTTCTAAAGGGGATGGAGAGATACTCTCCTACCACCTGTCAGGAAGAAGAACTGTAAACATCTTGTGAAGGGATTAATGACTGAGACATATACCTTTCTATCAATTCATTTTGGTCATGAGGCCTGTCCCACCTGTGGGAGGTCATATTTACTTCCATGTTTTAAACTTTCAAATTTACTTTTTACTTGTTCACTATATATTCTTGAGTAGAGAAATGAGAATCAGTAGTCAAGATAATGATAAATAACGATAATAACCCCATATAACTGCTTTCTTATATATAGATTGTTTATAATGCAGTTAACTCCCATCCTTAAGAAATACATAAAGTGTTTGAGGATCACTGGTCTCCAAGAAAGAACATCAGACTCTTAAAGACAAAACACAGATTTGCCCTCGTGTCTCTTCTTTGTATTATCTGCCTGACTATAGATCAATGGCTCCTTTCTATATGCCATTTTTTTCCCGCTGAAAATTATACCTAGCTGTGACTTATATGGAAATGGCTAAGCTTGCAATAATTGTATAAGTGTCCATACATGCCCCCTCAGAGCCTCAATGGTACCTCAAGGTCATCTGCCTTGAGGACTGGTAAATCGGGTCATAATATGAATAATTTACAACTGGAGAAATAAAGGAGTTCTCCTTTCCATGCAAAGAAGGCCTCTTTGAATGTTGGTATCGGCATTAATTCCCTTTATGATGTGAGGCAAATCACTTAATTGCTAGGTGTCTTCTTTTTCTGATCCAAGGATAATATTAACATACCTCTCTAGGTCCTTGTGAAGCATAATATATAGAATTGATTGCAAAGGCATTTTCAGAATATGAGACACTATAGAGGCATTTGATGCACTCTGAATTCCCTACGTTGCCCACAGTGCCACTCCTAGAGGTAGATGTCTGGGTAGGGAGTGAAATATGTGAGGGAAGGCGTAGTTATACAGGGCAGAGATGTCTATTTCTGAATTCCCAATTCGCCTAAGTCAGTTATCTACGTTGTGGATTATATCTGGCCTGCTTGATGCACTGATCTTCCTCCTTTCTTTAGGCATTTTTCTGGTTTCTTTTTACTTGGCAGAGGAGATAAAATTCAAATTGGTCTTTTTTGCCTCATATAGTATCTCTAGGAAGAAGTTAGATTGGATGGCCAATTTATAAACCATACTGACAGTTTGGGTTTAGGGTTACAGTAATAGCGTACTTGTTTAGCATTTAACTGTTTGGAAGTGCTTTCACATCATGTATCATCTTACCTGAGACTTGCCATAACTTTGTAAGCTGGGTATTACCCTAATTTACAGAACAGAAGACCGAGGTTCAAAAGATCAGTATGTTGCCCAATGTCACCACACTAAGAAATGACAAATTCAAACCCATATTTTCTGATTTTGTGTGGAGTAATATTTTGTTCCATTATTCCAGGCTACCTCTGTGTTTCCTAGCAGAGATAAGTGACGCCCAGCTATATAAACCATGATCACATGGAACCAAGACAGGGTTGAATGAAAAATTAGCCCAAAGGAACTTATTATCTGAAGTCAAATTCAAGATCTTTTGACTAGAAAGTAAAAGAAATGAACTATTTTGTTTCAAGATTAATTTTAGTATTCTAATGAATTAAAATTAATTCAGTTAATTAATTAGTTATTTTCCACCAGAGCATTCAGCCGGAATGGGGAGGGGGAGGTATTTTGAATTCCTGGTAAAAATGATGACTTGATTTCTTGATGATGATATTAGCCAATGACTCAACTCCATCTCCCCTTCCCCTATAATAATAGGAATAAGGAGAGTTGATTTTCATGCATTCATTATTCATTTACTACCCTTTGCCGAGAAGCGTTAGTCTAATGGATGAAGGGAGGGAGAGAACAAATAAGTAAACAGATTATTATAATACAGTAAGTGCTAAAATGTAACAAAGGATGGCACCAAACCTAAAAGGAAAGGCAGCAATTAAGGTGAAGTAAGCCATTACTTAAACTCATTAAGTAAGAGTTAGGTCAGTGGTGGGGGAAAATGAAGATCTAGCTGTCAGGGCAGAAGCTCCATTAGTTCTGGATGGCAAGAGGATGGGGAAGGAGGTGGGAAGTGGAAGGTGAAGGGCAAAGTAAGAGGTAAGCAAGGGTTAAACCTTGAAAGACATCTATGGCCTGCTAAGAAATTTAACTTTATTCTTAATGCTCTTGGAGATGCTGCTGAAACTTATAAAAATAGAAAGGTCTGTGGGGTAAATGGATTTGGAGACCTAGTAAGTTTGTCAGCTGACTCAAAAACACTCCAGGCTGTTAGTAAAATCCAAGCAAGAAAAGACCAGGTAAGGAGAGGTTATGGTCTTTGCTGCACATCATTTAGCCTATAACCTAGGCAAACTAGAACTGGGGTCTCCTAATTCTTAGGCTGGCATTTCTTTCTCCCATCCCACATTGCCTTCCCATCTCTTTGGCATTTTCTTCCTTTAGAGAATTTTATTCCTTTTGGAATATATGCTGAGATGCTGGAATATCTTTAAAGGTAATCTCATTCTCCACTAAAAACAGATATTTATCATGGTGATGTTAACATTTAGACAGTTCTTACCAGCAGTCTCATTCGTGTGATCTCATTTGGTTTTCTTCTGAGAACGCTAAAGTCTTTTTACTCCTATGGGTAAAAATAAAGATACCCTAAATTTCTCTGGTGGAATACTTTAAACTTCAAACAGTGCCTTGTTGTTTATATTGTAGTTTGGAGAATAGAGCAAAAAAAATTGTTTTATTTTATGCTTTAGTATCAAAAATAACTGCTCATTGTTAATGAGAATTATAGGGCCAGTTCAACTGCCGTGATAAGTTCAGGGCATAAAAGATCATATATCAACATGACCTCACTAACCTTCTCTGTACTAAATGACAAACTGCTAGGAATAGCCTGTGGATCAGGTCACAGAGACACTAAAATACTTACCCTTCACCACAGAACTCTATGGAACCCTATCTGTCATTTACCACCGTCAATCATAGAAGCCTGCTTGGATGCTAAACAGGATTTCAAACAAAAAATAAAAGGAAAGAGAACTTCCTTCAAATAGTTCAACTTCTGATTTTATTTAGTGTCTTTCTGGACATTTGAAATAATGTGGGGAAGGATCACAGCAAGTTAACCATGCTTTTTGCATTTGTGGAGGGATTGTGTATAAGGGAAAGAGCAAGATTTTCGGGCCAGTGGGATTCAATCTGGCATCTATGCTTCTTTCCCCTTCCATAAGAGGTTAACACTATGTCATTGTTATAATGATAGGACAGATATGTGACATTATTCTTTTCTTTATAGCAGGACTAGACCAAGCTAACAGAGACTTGGTTAACTTTTTAAGAGAAAGAGACTCATGTAATTTAGCCAAAAGGTTCTGAGACTGCTAACTTCATGCTATACATACTTGCTGCAAAAACTTATTCCCCAAAATTCAACTAAATGCCGTTGTTTCTTGTTTGTAAATGTGTCTATGAGAGACTTTTATAGTTTTCTTAGAAAATCAGAATTAAAAAAAAATTATCTTCAGGAAAATGAACATACCCTTCAACCACCATCAACCACTCTAAAATTCATGTGTTACTTTCATGCCTTTTTCATGTGAGACAGAAATATATGGGATGGCATAAAAAATAAAATATATCCTCATATAGGTTTTATTATTATCCTCATAATTTGCCAACTGGGAATTACTGAGATTCCACATTGTACATAGCATTTATGCACTTGATTTCGGGACCAGGACTCTGGCTCACTGCAGAAAAAATACTGAACCATATGAACACTGTCCTTGCATTTATAAAGCTTATGAAGATAATATCAAAGGTGATTTGCTGAGTGAATTAATGAATTCACATAACCTTTGTGTTCACATAACCTTTTAACACAAAAAGAGTATATTTTCCTATGACTGAGTCTAAATTACAGCAAAGCAACTGATCAATATGATTTTTTTAAAAAGTAACTTGCAGTTTCAACTGCAACATTTTCTTTAAACATTTTTGTCCTCTCAGTAATATCTATTGCTTCATTTATATATTATACTATGATTAATTTAAGAAAGGAAAAATCAAAACATAAATATTGTGCCAATCATAAAAACATATGTGTAATAATAACAAAATAGACCTAATATCTGCACATAATCAGATTTTAAAGAGCAGTTTTGTAAGAAGGAAAAATGTGTGACTTTATATTGCCAATGACTGAGGCCTCCCAGCATTCCTGTTTTTGCAAATCATGCTGTAAGAGATCACATAATTATATGATCCTATTGGATCTTCAGTAGCTAAGACTCTGTTGAAAAGTTCTGAGAGTTCTTATGTCATTACCATCAAGAAAACTTTAGTAACATCCTATTCTGTAAATCAGAAAAGGAAGGGATTATTCCTCCACTTACTGCTAACACTTAAAAGTAACAGCACAATGGATAAAGTAGAAGGTGAGTGCATTGCTAGGCATGAAGGAAAGGGAGGCCTCAGTGAGGCAAGAAGTATTTGTGACTCCATAGAAAATCCATCAGTGAATCAAACTAGTCATAGAGAACCTGCTACATGTTTGGCACTATAGTGATTTAAAGAACTATAAATTGTTTCCACCACCCACCCAGGTTATTCCATTTTAGTCTCAGAAACCAAAGCAATGCATGTGTAACAAATGCAGAAAAAGCCCACAGCTTGTCATTGTAATGGCAGAACAAAAATTAAAATATAAGCACTCTCAGTTAGGTATAAACTATTCATTTGAGGTAATCATTGCTGTCACTAATCCTGTCACAGAATCAAAGTAGAAACAAAGAAAAATGGGTAGGTACTACAGCTGGCCAGCCTGATTTCTAATGATAACAATGTAATGACACACAGGCATCCTACTTTCATACTACTTCCAAGGACAAGTAAATGATCACATAAAAAAAAGACTTTGGCAGTTATCTTGCCCAAATCTTTCTTCAACCAAGTTAACTCTGGAGTGTTAACTTATAGACTAGCATAAGAGTTAGTCATTAAAAAAAATTGTTGAAACACTATATGCCAGGCATTCTGGTGGGGGCAGGCAGACAATAAATGGATGGTGTTTTAGTTAATGGATCAGTGAGAGTTTGGATACTGATATATGCTATGAGTAATTTAACAGAACAACTTTAGGCTTGCTTGGCTAGCATTAATGAAGTCTTCTTAGAAGAGGTGACACTTGAATTGAAACATCAATGAAAAGAAGGCAGCCATCCATTGAAGGAGAGGAAGATAATTCCAAGCAGAAGGAATAGCAAATACAACTGTCCTCGGTGGAAACAAGCCTGTTGAATGTGAGGGAGAGAAAGGGGGCTAGTGTGACTGGAGTAAATGAAGGGAAAAGTTGTAATGAGGCTGGAGTCAACAGGTGTCCAGTTACATATATTTTTGTAGCGCATGCTAGAGTTTGGATTTTTTACTGGTTGCAGTAGAGAGAATTTTGAAGATTATGGGTGAAGAAATAGTTTAATCTACACTTTAGAAAAATTACTAAGGCCATAGAACAGTGGAGAGTGAAGATAGAAAGGTTATTGCATCCATCCAGGTGAGAGATGAAGAACTGGACCAAGCTGTAGCAGTCTCATCTCTAGATGACAGAAGTAATTGGACTCAGGGCATCTATGGTGTAGAGACAACAGGAATTACTAGTGCCTTTGGATATGGCATTTGAGGGGGAAAGTGGAATTAAGACTTCAGCATATTTTGCCTGAGCTACTAAGTGTTACTGCCATTAGGGAGGCCCCTGAGAAGTCAAGAGGGGTGGGATCCAGGACTCAATGGAAGAGACTGGCTTTCATTTGGCTCATGAACAGTTCATCTACTACTATAACATGTGGAAGACAGAACACCTGTGCACCAATAGAAACATTAGGAAAATGGCAGGAACATATGGTATTTTCCAATTATTTATCATTGTTTTTTCGGTAAAGTAGGAAGCATAAGCTAAGAGTTAATTGAGGAAAGGCAGTGATGGAGATTTGACGAAAGAGAAGTTGTAAAATAATTATCTTGGAGGAGAAGGAGAAATGTGATAAGATAGTCTGGAAAAGTCAAGAGGCCAATTTTGACAAGTAGCCATATTTGAAGTGAGGTCAACTAGCATGGTGGTATGCTTTTTGCAATAATCAACTCTGTAGATGCTGGCAGAGAGTAAGTAGATAATTGAATTTAACTATGGGCATTAGTTTTCTATTGCTCTTATAACATACTCAGACTTAGCGGCTTAGGGAACACAAATTGACTACCTTGCTACAGGTCAGAAGTCCAAACTGGATATTACTGGGCTAAATTCAAGAAGTCAGCAGGGCTGCATTCCTTCTGGAGGCACTAAGGAAGAATCCATTTCTTTGCCTTTTCCAGCTTCTAGAGCTCATCTCTTGGCTTTGTTGATCCCTTCCATCTTCAATGCCAGCAATGGCTGCCATACCTCTGCTTCTCCCTCCTCTGCCTCCCATGAGATTACACTGGGCCCACCTGGATAATGCAGGACCATCTCTCCATCTCAAGGCCAGCTATTAGCAACCTTCATTCCATCTGCAACTTTAATTCCGCTTCGCCATATAATCTGACATATTCACACATCCAGGGATTAGCTCATGGCATCTTTAGGTAGCCATTATTCTGCCCAGCTCACCATGGTTGAGGTTTTGCCAAATGAAGAGAATGGAAAAGAATGACAGTGTTTATAAGGGATAATTATACAGCGGAACCATGGACTCCAAGCCAAGGAGAAAGTGAGGTTATGAGAAGGACGGCAAGAAGGGAACACACTAGTCATGTAAAGGAGTGATGGGTCTCAAGGAGGTCAGAGAATTTCTGGAGTGGGGTACTGGAATCAGTGAACTGGATGAATAGGACATGATGGTTGAGGCAGGAGGTTTCAAAATAGGATTTCAGAGATGTGAAGTTATTGGAGATGGCAAGGTTTATGAGTTTTGAAACTGAAAAACCCAAGAAAATGAGTAACAAGTCATTTTCCTCTAAAATAAGTCAAATACCTAGCATTGGCCCCAAGGTTATGGTAAGGTTCTAGGGTGCTTATTTTTTAATAGAATATGCACAGTTTATTGATTCCTGAAAAGTAAACCCAGCTTCACATTCTGTTCCTGGCCCCTAGACCTCTATGGAGAGGAAGTTATTCCCCAGCACTAGCTATGTGAGAAGTAGGGAGTGCAGTGCATAGAGAGGGAGCTCTGTCACCCAGGGAGGCAGAGGCCAAAAGACCTAGGCAGGAGACCCATGCTCTGTGTGAGGAAGATAGGACATTCTGTTTGGGGACTACTAAATGGCTTAGAAAATGATGTGCAAATGTTTCCACTAAAGTGTGGTAAAGTTATCTGTGATGTCTTTATGGCACCTAGGGAACATTTAGCATCTAATTTGCTAAGGATGTTCCTATTTTGAACTTAAAACTGTTTCAAGATGTATTTTGCAATACAAATATGCGCCATCTCATTGCACTGTTCGTTGAAAGATTTCTCTCTAGTGTACTATGCCCAGAAAGCATTGAATTAGTTATGCTCCATTGAAACCAGTACAAAATGGACTGAGAAGTTTATAGTTTCCATGTCAGATTATTAAAATAACATTTTCTTCCAGGCCCATGCATATACTTTTTTCCAAAGTAGTAAAAAATGACAGTTTACTAAAAATAAGAGGTCAGGTTTGCATGTTCTCTATACTTTGGGGGTGAATATGAGTTGGATATGAAACCCAAATAAAACTGAGGATAGATGAAATGGTGCATGATGTATTCCAAGGTCAAGAATTAATTAAATGTAATTATCACAATGATATTCTTAGAAAATAAGAAATTGCCCTATGCTTTTTGAAGGGAATGAAATTTGATTGTTTAATTGTTAGAAAATAGTGCACTATACATATTTTAAATATTTTGTCAAACTAATAGAAGCCACTACATTATAGAATATGCAAAAACAAGTTGCAGTTTTTAAAAATTCATGTGATTAATTCCATGACACTTTTAATAGCCTCACCTGTCTCATCCCACATCATGCCCTTCATTTACTCTCTTATATCCACTCTCCCCAAACCCTTCTTTCAACTTTTCAATTTTCTAAATATCCTATGAAGCCTAGCTCTTCCACAGAAAGTCCTTTGACTGTAAGGCCCAAACACTATTCATTTCTGACTTTCTTTTGGCCTTGGGTTTAGTACCACCATTCTAAAGCAAATGGCCTCTACTGGCTAGTTTTCACATTTAACAATTTGAGGTTTGTAAGGACAAAACTGAATTCTTACATGGCTCTCCTCATCCCTACAGAACCAGCCTGGTCCTGCGCACAGAGTCATGCTCAAAAGCATGTTTCATTGATTGATTTAATGGATAATTAATGCATGTCTCAACTCACCACCCAACCTCCAGCACACCCTAGCTACCTTTTAATAAACATCTAGTATGAAATTCATTTTGTGATGGCAGTGGTGATAGTGGCAGGGAAATAAAATAATGTATAGACTGTAGGCCACAGTTACATATTTCATCAACAACAACAATTTTAATTACTTTTTGACAGATTAATTTAAAGTAGGCTAAGGGAAAATCAAACCAATTCTCTAATAAGCCCTCATCTCTCAAAAAGTCATCCCGAGAGGTGAATATTTTGTATGTACACGTGTGCATATGTAAATGGCATCACTGTAGTCCATCGTTTCTGGGTCCCTGCCCTTGAGGAGCTTACAGTAATTCTGGTTTGAAGAATGACATGGCATGTTGAGAGAGAAATCATTATATTATGTCCATTTGACCATGATATAAGTCCAGCTAAGTTGGGATTTTTGTTTGTTTTCTGCAGTTTCTCCTAAAAGGTAAGCACCACGAAGGCAAAGACTATGTCTGCATTGTCCCTTGTTGTAGCCTTCATAGCTAACACAATGCTTACATATAGTAGGCAATAAATAAATATTAAATTAAGGCAGAATTGCTATTTGACATAAAGAAGACCGGGGGATGAGAAAGGGAGGGCAGTCAGTACCTTCTAAGACTGCAAAGGTAGCACACACTGTGGTAACATTGTTTATTATCTACACCTCTCATGAACAGCAGCCATGGACCAGGTCCTCCCAGAAAGGAGAGCAATGAGGGTCCAGGGATATCCATTAGCCAGGAAGCAAGACATGGCCAGAGAGGAAGGGAACAAGTGCCGTGCTGCAGCCAGACAGCTGGAGCTCATGAACACCAAGTATCTGTTAAGACTGGCCCCGGGGAAGTCCAGCCTTGGCTCCATAGCTACTGGATTTTGGCAAGGGAGGTTTTTAAATTCTTGGTCCCACTGAACAGGCAGATGGAGGTGAGCTTCCCCAGCCAAACTGGGCTCCTGAGCTGTGGAGCTGAAGGTAGAGCCCCTAGGGGATTTCACCCTGAGGAAGAGTCCTCAATGGTCAGCAATTTTGCTCTTGGTATGAAAAAATAATACATAAATGCATATATATACACACACATATAGATACAAACACCTTCCGCTTAAACCTTTAATCAGTGCAAGGGTTGCTTCTGTTAGGAGAGTAGTGGAAGACTTTCAGATACATTTTTTTTTTTCTTGAGACAGGGTTTCACTTTGTCACCCAGGCTGGAGTGCAGTGGCACAAACACAGGTCACTGCAGCCTTGACCTCCCAGGCTTAAGCAGTCCTCCTGCCTCAGCCTCCTGAGTAGCTTGGACTACAAGCGCCTGCCACCACATCTGGCTAACTTTTGTATTTTTTGTAGAGATGGGGTTTTGCCATGTTGCCCAGGCTGGTCTCCAACTCCTGAGCTCAAGCCATCCACCAGCCTCAGTCTCCCAAAGTGCTGAGATTACAGGAGTGAGCCACTGTGCTCGACCAGTTACATTTTTAACAGCTTTATTAAGGTAGACTTGACATATAATAAATGGCACATATTTTAATTGTACAATTTGATAAGTTTTGACATATGTACATACCTGTCACTACAGTCAAGATAATGAACATATCCATCACCCTTTCCCCCTAAAATGTCCTTATGCCTCTTTATTATCTATTTGTGCCAGTTAATGTTTTATTACTTCTCAGCTCCAAATGCATTTTTTGCCTGCTCCATGAAAATGGACCTAGGTCCTTTAAATATTTTCCCTTTGGAGCTGTCAGCATGTTGAACTTTGTCGGTAGAGGGCGCTGGAGAGATATTACCAGAGGAAAGGGTTTCCCTTCTGGGTTCCAGTGTGTGCACTAGACAGGCTCTTCTAGGGGCCGG
Organism: Pongo abelii; assembly: GCF_028885655.2. Lineage (NCBI taxonomy): Eukaryota > Metazoa > Chordata > Mammalia > Primates > Hominidae > Pongo > Pongo abelii. Next base: position 115,331,197 of record NC_071990.2, on the reverse strand, counting down.
CATCACCAGGTGGCCAGAAGCTCCCTGCAATACGTCCTCGGGCATTTTCATAGGTGAGTGCCTCTGATGAGACACATTCTATGAACAGCTCTTCTGGCACCCTAGAAAGTGGATTTCAAGCAACTTGCACCAGTGCTGCAGCCAGTTCCTTTGCTGTCCAGTTTTGTATTTCAACCTTATTGAGGCGGTGGCAGAGGGGCGAGGAGTGGGGCTTTTTCTCGGGTGCTCTGCCTCAGCATTCAAAAGCGTAGCTGCTCCTTATAGCTGCTATTCCTGTAGAGTTCTCTTTACCCCTGGTTGCTCCAATCCCCTGTTATAGTTAGTAATTCTTTATATTTTCTCTGTTTGAATTACTGTACAGATTCCCTCTCTTGATTGGACCCAGACCATATCTACCTTCTCATATATCTATATCTACATGCACACACACACACACACACACACACACCTGTTTATATCTGTATACCTATATCTGCCTTCCCATGTGAATTTCCATATGAATTTTAGAACTCCTATCAATTTCTACCAAAAAAAGCCTACTGGAATATTGATTAGAATTACATTGAATCTATAAATTAATATAAGGAGAATTGACAGTTGGCAATATTGCGTTTTCTAACCCATAAACAAGTTATACTGCTCCATTTATACATGCATCTTTAATTTCTCTCAATAATGTTTTTTAATTATCAGTGTACGGGTTTTGCATATTCTTTGTCAAATTTATTTCCTAAATACTTCACACATTTATGTTATTGCAATGACATTGAAATTCATATTGATCACTGCTAGTATATAGAAATACAGCTGAGTTTATATGCTCAACTTGTATTCTGGAACCTCACTAACTTACTCTAGTAGCATTTTTATAAATTCCATCAGTCTTTCTATGTAATCATGTCATCTGCAAACAAAGACAGTTTTACCACTCCCTATCCAATCTGTCTTTTCTTTTTCTTGCCCATCGCACTGGCTAGTACTTTCAAAACAATGTTGAGTAGAAGTGGTAAGAACAGACGTTGTCTTCTTCCTGATTTTAGGAGGAAAGCATTAAGTCTTATTAAGTATGATGTTAGCTGCAGGTTTTTTGGTGATGATCTCTATCAGATCAAGGAAATTCCCTTCAATTTCTCATTTATTGAGAGTTTTCATCAGAAATGGATGTTCGATTTTCTCAGATGCTTTTTTAGCATCTACTAAGGTGATCATATGGTTTTTCTTTTTTAGTCTATTACTCTGATAAGTTACATTATTTGATTTTCAAATGTGAAACCATCCTTAGGATAAACTCCACTTGTTCATGATGAATTATTTTTTAAATGTTTTTCTATTTTTCTTCTCAAAAAGTTAGAATATAAAACTTTTGGGAAGGGGAAAAAACAGCAAGGAAAATATGCTGATGCCTTCTTAATCTCTTACTCAATTTTAGTAAGTAATTTGAGCTTTGGGGAAGAACAGAATCTATGTTTGCTTCCCATTACTTCTCAGTATCATTTCCAACCCAAGTCTTTTTGTTCAGTTTCTGAGATGGGTTTAATGAAATTTTTTTAATATACCATTTGTTGGTCTTCTAATTTTGGCATCAGAAACAAAGTCTGAGATGTGATAAAATACATAACAATCTTATAGAACTTATATCTTACCTGGTAACTTTTCTCCAATAGAACTAATGTTCGGGTAGTTTTTCCTTGTTAATTATTTTCTAGGAATAGGTGATTGTACATGTTCTCAGAACCTTGTCTTGATTTTCAACTTTTATACATTGTACCTTGCATTTCATAATTACCTTAAATAAGTGATTTCACTAATGGTAGAAGCTTCAGCTCTAAACCAGCAAGGAAGTTTTTTCAAAAGGAAAGTTTCAACTTCATGTTAAATATTCTCCCAACTTCTAGACAGTGATTTTACTATAGTTGCCACAAATAAGGTATTGACCTTATTTTCATGTACTGCATAAAAGTTGTTATAGATGTATTTTTTAAAGTATGGATATGTGCCCATTATATGTAGCTTTTACTCTGTACTGTTATTTACAGAAAAGTACAAATAGAATATATTGTAAGTGGGAAAAGGAGAATTTCTTTTTTGGAGGTCTTTTTTGTTCAACTCAAATCAAGGAACATTTATGGAATGCCAACTCTACACAGTGTTTTTTTGTTAATAGTATTTCTTAATTTGTTATCCTTTTCCTAAGTTACAGTATTTTATCATTTTATTCGATAGGTCTATTTTAACAGAGAGATGGCTACTCTTAGATTAGTCATATGATGTATGATAATGTAATTTATTTCATTCAAGTAGGGATAGTTCGTGCATTTCTGGGAATCTCATTATCTTGAAAACTTTGCCCTATTATCTTCTTCTTTTCACGAAATTACCTCCTTAGCTTAATTACAAGTGTAGTGTTTTCCCACAGGCAATATAATATCTACTTACCCTAAAACCCCAAAGTAAAGAAAACTTAGAGCATTAAGTAAAATTGATTTGTTGAGCCCAAATCGAAAACAACATTACAGCTTACTGGTTAATCAATGTAAATTTCACTAATGCCACAAGGAGTCAAATCCATTTGTAAAAGAACATGTGTGCAATCTATTTCATAAACTTGTATCATATGCAATGTTAATTTGATCTAAGGTAGTTCTGTGAGACAAAAAGAATATTACCCCAAAATGCTCTATTTAATCATTGTATAACAAGAGTTATGTCCAGTTATGGCAGGAGATGTGCACAGAGCTGTATAGAAACATTTATTGACACAGAAAACAGCTGTTTATAAATTTGATCAGTTAGTTATTATAGCAAATTTATAGTGCACTTATCCTAAGGAAAATCTACTCATTAGTGACAAGAATAAAAAGTCCCCACTTTTTACCAAATTTAATTCTTGAAAATTGTTTCTAAGGTGACAACAATATTTCTCCACAGGCAGAAAATGTTACTGTGGTTACATTTCCCGATCAAATAAATATTTGGTATCAAATAAATAAAAAATACAATCAATATTATATCACAGTAGCAAAGATACAACAAATATAAACTTCTTCCGTGAGATAAAATGGTAAAATTATGCTGCCAATCATTTAAAACAGCACCGATTAACTAATTACTTGCTCCTCAAGAGGTCAAAAATCCCACTCCCTGTACACATAATTCCTAACACTGCTACTCTACTGTGTGGTTACCTAAAGTAGTATACTAGCTGAAACATGCTTTGGCTAAAATTTTACTGACATTTCTTTGGCTTAGAATTTAGGAGGATTTGGAGGGATTATATATCACTTTTCAGCACTCCTGAAGCTGTCCATAGACATTTGAGCTGCTGCCTTCTTTTTCCTAATGTATTTTTCCTCTAGCAAGCAAAAGTGTTCATTCATAATTATTCCTTTGACCTTAAAACCGCCTCAAATAAGGTAGGCACTGGTTACTCAGTGGTTCTATTGACAGCTATGAGAGTAGTTCACACTTTACTGGGAGATCATAGAAAAAAAAATCACCAGGTCTTTAGCACAAACTTTTTTTTCCCTTTTTCTGTGGATATTTGAAAGTGCTCTTGTAAACCGCAAAGATGACTGGTATCCCAGAGCACAGGTACCTGCTTCAAAATCTGTCAAAGTTTTAAGTGGATGGACAAAAGTGGTAAAAATTGAGGTTTGGGTGTTCATTGAGCCTGAACTGAGGAAAATGATACACAACGTTACAAAAAATGAGTCTTGTGATATAACCCTTAATCCATGGGTAACTTGAACCAAAAGTATTCTCCTTCTTCTGTATATTTGTTCTCAACCCCCAATTCCTCATAACTTTCTAAGTAAGTAGGGTGAAAAGAAAGTCAGGGCTGCCTAGGGAAGCTACATTTGCTTCTCAAGGCTTGCACCTGCATATTTCATGCCTGACATGTTGCTGAACACAACCGAGTAAAGCGCTGGAATAAAATCAGCTCTGTCCATGTGGTACCAGGAATGCTGCTGACACGAAGGTAAGTATAGGATTCCACAGGATCCAAGACAGTCCAGGGAACTGGGACCAGTTCTGGGAAACCTCAAAGCTGAGCATATTTGAAGAAAATGCAGAGTAAAATGGCTATGGGCTGCCGGGAGGCCTGGATTTGAGATACCAAGCACCACTGATATAAACACTGATGCTCAGAAAAAGAAATGATGAGTGTGTATTTGTGTCCCTTGAGACCTAATTTAACTTATAATTATTCACCAGAGATAAGAGGCAAGGTATGTCTACTTGCTGGATATCTGAATTTACACAGTTCTCTAGTCGTTAGTATTTTTTACAAATATACCACTCAGACTAGGGGTCAGAGGATCTGGGTTTAATTCCAAGACCTGTCACTTATCTGTCATGATTTTTGTAGCTTATAAAAATCTCTACAGTTTAAACATTTTTTTAAAAAGTCTAGCACTCCCCCTCCCTGGATAACAGGATTGTTTTAAATATCAAAAGGAATGAAATACGTAAGAGTGCTTTGAAAATTAGAACAATAGGCCGGGCACAGTGGCTGACCCCTGTAATCCCAGCACTTTGGGAGGCCGAGATGGGTGGATCACGAGGTCAGAAGATCGAGACCATCCTGGCTAACACGGTGAAACCCTGTCTCTACTAAAAATACAAAAAAAAAAAAAAAAAAAATTTAGCCGGGTGTGGTGGGGGGCGCCTGTAGTCCCAGCTACTCAGGAGGCTGAAGCAGGAGGATGGCGTGAAACCGGGAGGCGGAGCTTGCAGTGAGCCGCGACTGCACTACAGCCTGGACAACAGAGCGAGACTCTGTCTCAAAAAAAAAAAAAAAAAGAAGAAGAAGAAGAAAAAGAAAGAAAGAAAATTAGAATAATAAAGAATACAGTTAGGCTTGAGGCCAGGAGTTTCAGATAGGCTACAGAGTCAGACCCTGTCTCTATAAAAAAAAAAAATTAATTTTAAAAAAAGAAAGAGAAAGGAATATAGTCAATCAACAAGAAATGTATTGCTGACTATGTTCTCTGAAGTTAACTAGCTGTTGTTCATGAGCTTTTCCATGTCTTCTAATCATCTATACAATTATTTAGTTAATATTTTTTCTTAAATCAACTCATTTTCCCCTTTTGCACCCACATTACTCTGATCATAAAACATAATGTTCATAAAATCAGATGTTGATGTGTTTATCATTTTTTTTAAGCTTTTAAGAGTCAGGGTCTTGCTCTGTTGCCCAGGCTGGAGTGCAGTGGTGCGATAATAATCTCTAATTCCTGAGCTCAAATGATCTTCCTGCCTCAGCCTCCCAATAATTTAATACGTACTAAAATGAATTCATACTTATTAAAAGTTTTAAAAGTTCTGTATATCATACCTCAAGAAACACTGCTAGGGAAGAAGAAGGCCTTAAAATGCAGGCAAGTAGCTGAGACTGAACAGGGTAAGAAACAGAAGCCATAAAAGGGTTGAACAATTGTTATTTGATCCTTTTTCAGATAGCATCACTCTCCTCTTTAAAAGTACAGTATTGATTTTTAACTTAAGGTGAGTTAGAAATTTATTTTGAAAATTCTCTTTTTCAAAAAAAAAATCTTTACAGTCACTAAAGTCATCTGGAAGTGTAGAATCTGAAGAAAAATTTTTATTTGAGGTTTAAAATTTTATCTTGGTCTGGAAACTTCTGTTTTGTCAAAGGAAGGGGTAATATTGGCACATTCTGGAGTTCAGAATTTTTCTGTAATGCATGCTTAAAAAGCCAGATTTTAAACTTTTTACACAGCCCTACCTGTGGCTCAGCATGTTAGCATTATGATGTATTTTAAGGATGGAGTTTGAAGTAAGATTACAGTGTGTGATTTTTGGCATAGGCAAACAATCCAATAAACTGAGTGTTCGAAAAAGGAAAACAAAGACCATGTAAATCTCTTCAAGCCAGAATGTCTACCTCTTGCTTCCTTGGGTAGAGCTACTGTGGTCAAAGTTTATTACCTTTAAGTTACCCCTGTCTGTACCCTCCTCAGTCATGGCACAATTCTCCCTGGGCATCTAAGGCATTGGGGACCCATCATGGTAATGTTCAAAAGGTGTAGAACACCAGTCCTCCTGCTCCGGATGGGGGAAGGTAGACAAACAACAGTGAGCTCCTCCAGATCCACAAATCAGCTCCCATTTCAGTGCCGAATGTCAGAGATTCTGGAACCAGCTTATGTTCTGGGAATAGCAAAGACCTCAGGTAGAAAGAACTATGTGCAACCATTTCCAAGCCAGGAGTGCAGTAACATATTGAATGGTTAGGCAGTAGAGGCAGCTCTGCAGTTAATACACATTCTTTAAACTTTTATTTTAGGTTCATGAGTACATGTATAGGTTTGTAATATAGGTAAATTGTGTGTCACAGAGGATTGGTATACAGATTTCACCACCCAGATAACTAAGTATAGTACCTGATAGGTAGTTTTTAGATCCTCACCCTTCTCCCATCCTTCACCCTCAAGTAGGCCCCAGTGTCTCTTGTTCCCATCTTTGTGTCCAGGTGCACTCAGTGTTTAGCTACTACTTATAAGTGAGAACATGTGGTATTTGGTTTTCTGTTCCTGAGTTGGTTTGCTTAGGATAATGACCTCCATGTCCACCCATGTTGCCACAAAGGACATGATCTCATTATTTTTTATAGCTGCATAGCATTCCATGGTGTACCTGTACCACATTTTCTTTACCCAGTCTACCATTGATGGGAATTTAGGTTGATTCTTTACTATTGTGAATACTGCTGTGATGAACACACGTGTGCATGTGTCTTTATGGTAGAATAATTTCTGTTCCTTTGTATATGTACCCAATAATGGGATTGCTGGGTCAAATGGTAATTCTGTTTTAAGTTGTTTGAGAAATTGCCAAACTACTTTCCACAATGGCAGAACTAATTTACATTCCCATTAGCAGTATATAAGCACTCCCTTTTCTCTGCAGCCTCACTAACATGATACACAGTTTTCTTTATCGAAAATGTTTTTGGAGCCTTTGATATACCCACAGGCACTGTAAATCAACAAAAGGGGCACTCTGTCCTCAATTACATGATTCTCCAAACTTTTTTAACCACGTGGTGCTTTTTTAGGAGCATGTGAGGAGAATAGCATCCCAGGAGAGTCCTACTCTAAAAAGATACTGCTGTTTGGGACAATATAAATATAATGCAATATCATATAGGAAGTTGTCTTTTTGTATATTTTTAAAACATGTTACTTTTGTGCTTTGGAGTTGCCCTAGATAAATATGTTGTAAACCTTTGTGAGTATCTGCTTATTCGGCTTAATAACCCTTTTGTGGCTTTTGAATAATGTAAGAATTTGATTCATTATTTAGAAATCTGAGTTGCTGCAGCAATGAACCAGATATTACATTTAATCAAGACTGCCAATACTACACAGATTGCCAGCCTCACAGGACATCAGACCTAACTGAATTTTCCTGCTAGTTTTAGAAAAAAAGACAGAAAAATAATTCACTTCCAAAAGTTAGAGAAAACACTTTGCCAATTACTAGTGACCCTTGATGTGACTTTTAATTTATAGAAAGGCCCAGATTAATTGTTTTCAAACCAAAAGCTATGACTCTTAGCTAGCACTTTAATTTTAAATAAATCTTCTCCTCCATCTTGACTGTGAGATCGTACTTATAGAGTGATAAGCCTTCTAATGATGCCTGGCATAGTGTCAGCTTTTGAAGCCATATACTGTGTATGTTTTGGAACTAAATATTTCTTCTTTCCATTGACTCTTGACCCCCTTAGAACAACTGTCGCCTTCTTCAAATGCTTTCACTAAGTAAAAAGTCAATTGGCTGTAAGTGGTGATGAAGAAAATGTCGTGTGATTAATGCTACGGTTTAGGCTGTTGTGATTAGTCACAGGAAAAACAGTTAAACTTCCTCCCCCAAGAAACATGGTATGTTAACGGCAAATGGCCTGCCTGAAGCCCAATAGGAAGAAATAGTTGGGCAGTGTTAAAAGCTCCCTATTGATTTGTGCCCCGACTGAAAGCCACGTGCTGATGTAAATGAAAATGTGTCAAGAGTTGATATCGATTTTTTTTTAAATCAGACCATCTCTGGGGAAATACTGCTAGCCATACTACTGCTCGTCTATGAGTGAAATAAGGTTCCTTTCCACAAGACTACACATGTCCAGACATCAAATTTCTCTCTTTAACCGAGGTGTGGTAGGATGCCTCTCTATCGTCTGCAATCTCTGTGTGGAGAATGTGACCCAGAGACTATAAAGATTGTCTTGATGAAAGACATGTATGTGGGGAAGGGTGTGAGCTCATGCCACCTATCTACACATTGGTCTGTTTGTGTATGGTTCATAACACACATGTAGGCTTCAGCTAGGAATTGTCATCCTATGTCTCCTAGAATAAATCATTGCAGAAGAATAAATTTATTTTTAGAAAATTCTATCCGGAGAGAACCACAATAGAGGATAAAAGGTAAAACATATTAGAATATGAACCATGAAGTTGGGGTCTTTCTTTTCCTTCAGACTGTAAGAAAACTAGCCACATTTTTTTCCATTTCTTAGGAGTTATTCCCTGAGCTATACCTTATTCATAGACTGCAGTGCTTGTAAATATTGACTAACTATATATGAAAAGGCCAAGAGTCATAATAATCATGCAGCTTTGGGTCATATCTGTGGGGATTTCAGCTGCCTAGGTAAGGCTGCACTCCTGATTCAGCTGGGATAAAGCATGGAAGCTAATATTAGGCGATTAGAATGGAAAATTAGTGTGGAAGAGGAGAGGGGTCATCACCTAGCAATATATGTGGATTATTTGGAATCAACTACTGGGATTAGCGAAAACCCTAATAAACTAATAAGTGATATGGTCTTTCCCTCCATGCTAGCTTAGAGAGCTGAATCCACTTAGTTTGATTTATTGGCCTTAGGTACAGACACATGATCAAAACTTCACTTTGCAAATTGATTAACTTTTTGTTGATTACTCAGTGACTTTTGCAGTACTCTAAATTTTATGATCTGTGTGCCTTGTGCTCGAGATTAAAGGAAAAACAATGATCAGAAATAGACCTTAAGGGAATAGGAATTACTATGATGAGACAATTTTATACTGAAAGTTCTGCATTAAAATTTAGGAGTCTGTAACAAAAACTTTCAGAAGACAGTTTGTTACTAGTAACTGGGAAGACAAATGAGGTCTTACAAATGATCTAAGTAGATGGAACTTTTCAATTAGGGCTGCTGCCTTAAAAGCCTTAAAATTAACTTGTACTTCTTAAAACAGGTGTAGCTTGCTGGCCCTGTAACTTGACTAACAAGCTAAGGCTTATGGCTGACCCTCTAGGGTATTCCTAAGGTGGCTATTTTCTGCAGCATGGAAGAGCAGCCCTTTCTGCAGCATGAAGACCAGCACTGACTCAGAGATCTTTGCCTATCTATCAGGAGTTCTAGACCAGCTCTTGACTGCTCCACCTCCCATCATTTCTTGTATTGTTATTTAACTTCAGGTATATATTTATTAAGTATCTCCAACAGGACATTAAACTCAAGAAAAACATGCATTATAGTTCATTGTGTTGGCAGCAGTGCATAAATTCATAACTGCTCAAGGAAAAAATACACAAATATACATACATACATGTACACATATATGTGTGTATGTATATATTTTTAATGCAAGATGAGCTAGCCTTCCTATGACATTAAATTATTTAATCACTTTTTACACTGAAATCAAAGAAATACACACCAATGGCTTTACACAGTTATTTATTCTAAGATGAATGCAAATTACCTCAGAAGATATTATCCAGAATAACAATAAATGTTTATTCTTTCTTCTTACGGTTTATATAGCTGCTTAATATGCCCATTCATCAAGTATTTCCTAGTTGTCTTTCATGCTCAAGTGTATAAATATTATTTTCAAATATATACATTAAATATTATATATTAAATTATATATTAAATATATATTTGATAGTGATAAATATATACATATCATACATATATATGTACTTGAGAAAAATAATTTGAGAGTGGCCATAAAGTCTGAAAATATAGACAATATTAATTTATCATCATATAGATATATGTAATATATCTGTAACATAATATTAATACATTATTTGTTATATGTTTTGTTTCCAGGTTTAGTGACCACTCAGTGTTTGCAAATATATTGTAAAGGTATACATTTAACAAATTAACTGATCTTCTGATTTTAACTTGAGTTACCAAGTTGAAGGTTTTCCTTTACTTGCTTTTTTTGTTTTAAATAAAAGAAAGCAAATGATTTTAGGAAGAGAATTGTCACAGCCCAAAACTTCCAGGTTAAGCAAAAGATCATAATAACTTTATCTTACCAACTACCTTGAATGTTTTAAAGTATGTTCTTCACTCACTTAGTAAAACGTCTGAATTAGAAAGCTTATATTACCATTTAATTCCCAGCCTTTCCTTTCAGGGGCCACCCTCACTTTTCCAAGTACTATACTAGTGAAAGAAGTAGAGAAGTAAGTGTCTGTACATGAGTCATGCATTTGTCTTTTGATTGTAGAGAAGAAAAATAAAATACATATATACACATATAAACCTAAAAATAAGAATCAATTATTTGCCGGCCCACAAAATTTTTCACTACTCCTTTTTTGTCCTTTAGGGGTAGAGTTAGTTAAAAATCTGTTTTTTAAATTTTGGTTTGGAATTAATAGGCTGAGTTAGGAAATCAGAAAATAATGAGAATATATACTATACTTTGATTTTTTTAAAAAAAGGAAAGAATAAGGAAGTAGAGCTCAGGAAAATTACCTTGCTTTTCTCATTCCCCAAATCTTCTATCCCCAAAATAATTTTGATTACTTCAATTCGAAGTGCTCATATTTTCCAGAGCACAAAATAGACTCCAAATATAGTTCTATATAGAATTTTATATATTTATGCCACATTTGACAATCATAGAAAAATATAAGAAATATGCAACACAGAATTCTTATAATTGGAACATATTTGAAAGCATGGAAACAAACATAAATTACAATATATAATATAAAGGATGCTAAATACCCAATATTTCCTTCCCTCGTAATAATGCTTTTGTTTTAATATGTTTTAATGTTCCTAGGAAAAGTTGTTAAACAAGTTTTACATTTTGCATATCTTAGAACAGTAAATGAAATATACTCTAATTAGTTACCTTTTTTCTTAAGTATATCCACATAGGACCAAGCCTTCTAATGAATTCCTTTAACTGGTAATATATTAGTATTTACAATTTAAAAGTTTTATTCTGTATATTCTGTTGAATAAGGTTAAACAACCTAATATCCAATTATATATATATATATGTATAGAGATACGTATTTCATATCTATAAATAATTATCTATTAATTGATGGAATAATTCAGGTGGCAAAAATTTTAAACATTTTGTTTTGTATTACTCCAGAAGAAAAGTAATCAGCAAACTAGAGGAAGCTCTTTTTTTCCCCTTTTTATTACACCAAAGAAATTGAGTGCAATGAAGCACATTATGCCTTTCTTTATCAGGTGCATATTTACATTTGCATTTCTAAATTATTTACCATAAATGCATTTTTAACACTAGAAAACCTTAAAATAATAAAGTTCCATTTTTCAGGCTTTATACAAACATGCAAATGTTAATATGACTAAGGAATATACTTTAAATTACAGAGCATTTTTATTCATTACTCTATTACCCCTGCTGTGAGAGTCAGGCCTCCCGCCTATGGAATATTAGAGAGCCCCCTAGTGGCACTTATATGCCTATTAAATTTCCAAACTAAGAATAAAGTTACTTTCCTTACTAACTGCTTGGACCAGTTTTGATACCTAAACATATTTGGTTGACTTTTTCCCCCAATTTTTAAACCCAAGTTGACTTCCTTTTATGTACCACACAAATTGTGCACGTTTATGGCATCAAAAATGTAATAATAACATCATCTCTGGTTATTCAAATGCTCAGTTGCTAAACATCTCTTTTCATTCTTTCTCACCTGGTAACCTTTCCAGTCATCTCAGAAATCATTTGGAGATTCACTGTGAAAAACATTTTTATGGGGAAAAAAGTCCTACATTAAATGGTAAAAGCATACACTTACCCAAATAGATGTTATTTTAATGTTATTGCAGTAAAGAGGCATGTCTTCATTATGCTTTCATGTAGCCAGATGAAAAGATATACAAAATGATACCTAAGATGCATTATCACTGAGGCAGCCATCTAACATGTTTGGAACTTTTTAACATTACACTAGTTTATGGTCAAGATTTGATGACGGGCTCAAGGGTGATGTTCCCTTGGACTAGTGAACAATTTGCAGTATTTTTGATGCTTTTTCCACTGGATACCCACAAAGCCTCTGCCCTTGCCTAAAATTATCCTTCTTAATAGGTGAGTGAACGCTTCCTGAAGGTTTAAAATATATCCATGGAATCTTAAAAGGTAAGGTGAAGTTAGTCTTACAAATACTGGAAAAAAATGTTCTGCACAGTGAAAATAACTTCAACAGGAATATGGAGATGAAAATAGCATGAATATGCCCTGGGAACTATACTGTAAACGAGTAGTATCATTGAAATACAGAGTGAGAGGTAGGAGCATAGGACAGGAGACGTATCCAGAGATGTAACAGGGACCAACTACACTATGGAAGGCTTTGGGGACTACAGTAAGGGTTTTAATTTATCCTAAATACTAGTAGAAAATATTGTAAGATAAACCAGGTTTCTATTTTAGGAAATCAGTCTGGGAATAGACTTGAGGATAAATTAGAGGGGCAATAAGATTCCAAGTCAGAGTGAACATTTGGTCCAAGCAGGAAACGATGAGAGCTGGTAGAGAAAGTTGTCAAAAGTGCCTCTACAGTAAAGTGAGGTCATTTCTGGGCTATTGATGCCCTGGACAACAGTAGAATTAACTGGAGTCTCAGCAAAGGCCTTAGCACCACCCTGCCTCAGTTCAATAGCCTATCAGTGTTGTCTTCTTTGGTTATTTGCCCCTTATCCTTGGCGATTCTGCTCCCTCCCTCCCTCTCCCATATTCATGTGAGCATCTTGTAGCCATCAGCCCTGAAGAAAGGCATGGGTTGTGTAGTTTGAGCTTCACTAGTTTGAAGGGTATGAAGCAAAGAAAAGAATAACCGGTTGAAAGGTAGGATTTTGGAACATGCAGAGTGGTTAGATGCTAGATGTTGGGCATAAGGGACAGGGAGAAGGCCAGAATGGCTCCAGGGTCTCTGGCATTGCAACTGGGAAGATGGAAGCACTAATCACTGTTTATACAGCCAATAAAAGAAGAGGGCCAAAAGTGAAGTGTATTTGCTTTCTATGCTGTGTTACAAATTCTCACGAAGTTAGCAGCTTAAAACAACACACATTTATTACCTCGTCACTCCTATGGGGCATGAGTTTGGGCATGGCTTAGCGGAGTTCCCTGCTTCAGAGTCTCACAAGACTGCCATCAAGGTGTCACCTACGGCTTGGTTCTTATCTGGAGGCTAAACTAAGGGAAGGAGATGTGCTTCCCTGCATGTGGTTGTTGACAGCATTCAGTTTCTAGCAGCTTCCTCCTTCAAAGCCAGCAACAGAGATAGAGAGTCCACAGTAAGCCTACTAGAAGGATCATCTTATGTCATGTATAAAAATCACAACGGTGACATCCCATCACCTTTGCTATGTGGGCTAGACACAAGTCACAGGTTCTGCCCATACTCATGGGGAGGAGATTATACAAAAGCATGAATATCAGGGACCAGGGATCATGACAGCCACCCTGTCTATCATAGGAGTACTTTTATAACATTTACAAAATGTGAATTACTGAGTGTTTTTACCTCCAACTATTGATATAAGGAAATTATATTATACTATAACTTGGGTCGTTATTATATAGGCTTTGGATTATTAGAATAAATGTCCCAAGAATAGCTACCATATAGGAGGAAAAAAAGGAATAACTCCATTCTTTCTGATCTTTACCCCCCATTCAGAAGGGTTCCTACATTTCTAACAGGAATTTGTTCTTCAGTGTCTCATATACCTCTGAGAAATCTCAGCTCATGGTTTGGAAACTATCAAAGAGCAAACTCCGAGAATACCTAAAACTAAATAACACTATAACATTGGATTGTTGCTGGTTGCTTTCCTATCCACTGTGAAATTTGACTTGTTGTAAATATTTAGGGAAGTATCAAAACTAACCTTAAATTCTTTCCTTGTGCATCTCTTCTTGAACTCTCCCAAATAAGTCAAGATTTTTTAAAAACTAGGGCAGTCCTAAAATGGCATATATTATATCCAGTCGTCTTCTAAGTCCTAACGACTCTTTCTTTAAAATATTAATACTGGCTCTACCTCATCCCCTTTTTTCTATTTACACAACTTCTCAACACCGGTGCAAGCTGTTACGGTCTTATGTCTGGATAAATCAGCATCACCCTCCTATTTGGTATCCTTACTCTACTTTTCCCTTCACTCTTCTGTCAGAGCTATTCAAGATTGAATTTTTATTATATATAAACAGCTTTGAACATGCAGTTTCTTTTTTCAGTCATGCATGCTGGTGCTCCGTTTCCTACACTACCATCTACATGCCCATATCTGCTTTTTTAGAAGGTCTATTATCTAATGTACCTGCCTATTCAATTATATTCCCATTCTTAACACAAATCATATTTTCTCTTCCAAATAATTTCCTCTTGGCCTCTATACAAAGCAGGCTTGTTTCTGTTTTTTTATGTCTGCTCAGATTTTACTTCCAGCTTGGGTTGTCCATGCATCTGTCATCATATCTGCCCTAAGTCACGATGAATAGATATTTCACAATGGAGAGCCCAGGTAAAGAGTAAGAGGAAACCAGATGTATAGAAAAGGAGAAAGATGAGATGAACCCATAACAGAACTCAGAAGGCAAAGCCCATGGCAGAGCCAGAAGGTTGGAAGAAGGTAGGCAAAATGAACAGTAATATCATCAGATTCTAGAAGTCAAAACCAATCCAAGCCTGGTAGGTAAGCCAGGACAAATGTAAATATCAAGCGTGGAGACAAGCAAAGACGGGTAGACAGAAAACATACACACACACACACACACACACACACACACACACACAAAAGATACAAGGTCATGTGTGAGGATATTCTCAGGCCTTATAGGGATGAATGAGCAAAGAGAACAGGCAGGTGCATATTTACCAGGAACAGCTTGATTAGAGAGGCCACATTCATCCTGAAAGCCAGGTTCTTTAACAACCCAGTGTACTTCCTGTTCAGGCAGTGCATGTGGAGGATTATGGTCTTTGAAGCCAGTCAGACATGGGTTCAAATTCCTCTTCCACCATTTGTTAACTGTGTGGCCTTGGACTTGTTATTGAACTTCCACAATCCTGACTTCACTAATCTGTAACATGTGGATCATTCTACCAATCTCATGGGGTTATAAGAATTAAATGTGATTACATATACTATATGAAATGCCTGACATCGGCCAGGTGCAGTGACTCACGCCTATAATCCCAGCACTTTGAGAGGCCGAGGTGGGTGGATCACCTGAGGTCAGGAGTTCGAGACCAGCCTGGCCAACATGGTGAAATCCCGTCTCTACTGAAAATACAAAATTAGCCGGGCATAGTGGCATATGCCTGTAATCCTACTGCTCGGGAGGCTGAGGCAGTTGAATCGCTTGAACCCAGGAGGCGGAGGTTTCAGTGAGCCGAGATCACACCATTGCACTCCAGCCTGGGCAAAAAGAGTGAAACTCCTTCTCAAAATAAATAAATAAATAAATAAATAAATACGCCTGACATCTGGCAAGTATACAACATATATGTTGGTTTTTATCATTTTATTTTTATTTTTCTATCTGCCAAAACCAAATGGCTGCCAAGTTGTAGCTATCCTTTTATGAGGTCTGTATGACTTTCTCTAACCTCTTGTGATCCATAAAACCTGCCTCAGACATTGTGCCATTTACCACAGAATGTTCTTTAGGTGTGCTAAGTTTCAGGTTATTCAAACTAATTTCTTCAGTGATATTAAAAGCTCCTTGGGAAGAGATTTCCCAGTGCTGAGCTCATCATACTCAGCCTGCACTTGAGATTACAATGCATTTCAAGGCCCCGCTTCATTCACCCATTCAGCAGGTATGTATTCAACACCATGTGTGATGTACTGGGGATGAAACAACAAAGAAGACAAGCTCAGCTTCCTAGAGGTAGGCATCGGTTACGTCACTAGAGTAAGGGCACTGTCATCTTAAAAATGGAGGGACCCTAAGAGATTATCTAGCCCAGCTCTTTACTTTTACAAAGACGCAACTGAGAATCACCGAAATGACAGTGGCATATAATTTCTTCTCCACTGACCTCTTTTTGGCCTGTTGAGTCACTGTCGTTTGGAAAAACAAAGAGATAAAAGTCTAGGATGTTTTAACTGAGTGAGAGTTTGAGAGTGGTTTTGCCTTCTGCCATGTCACTGTAAAAGAGGCCACTTATCTCAGACAGCATTGCCAGCAAATGTCCATGGCATAGCCTCCTACAAGTCTCTACCAGAAAACACAAGAGTTCTCTGTGGCTGCTATGCTCTGACTTCTTTGCTTGTTCCCCAGTGTGAGAAAAAAAAATCATCATAGGAAGAAACAGGTAATTCAGGAAACATGCAAAGATACTTTCTGCTTTCTTTGTTGGGGAAGGCCAAAACATGGTGGCTTCTTCCAGCAATCATTCCAGACCACTGCTTAGTACGTTTTTTTGTTGTTGTTGTTGTTGTGTTTGTTTTTGAGACGGAGTCTCGCTCTGTCACCCAGGCTGGGTGCAGTGGTGCAATCTTGGCTCACAGCAAGCTCTGCCTCCCGGGTTCATGCCATTCTCCTGCCTCAGCCTCTGGAGTAGCTGGGACTACAGGCGCCCACCACCATGCCCAGCTAATTTTTTGTATTTTTTTTTTTTTTTAGTAGAGATGGGGTTTCACCATGTTAGCCAGGATGGTCTCGATCTCCTGACCTGGTGATCCACCCGCCTCAGCTTCCCAAAGTGCTGGGATTACAGGCATGAGCCACTGCACCCAGCCACTGCTTAGTACATTTAAAAAGACACATCTAAGCATTTGTATGTAGGGATGCATTTGAATCAATAATATGAGACTGGCATCTGAAGACTCAGTGGCTTCAATCAAACTGTTTGCTCAACATCCTTCAATACTTGATCCACAAACTTATTTCAAAATGAGAATGCCAAGGTGAAGATTAACACCTCCAGTTCAGTGGGGCTAATGAGACATGACTTATTAATCCTACAAGAAAATCTTAATTAGGCACTGGGGCACGGCTTGTTTCATTGTTAAATACTACCCAATCCCCAAAGAATTGGAAAATAAATAGGGACTGAAATAGAAAGGAGTGTTATAATTAGGCCCCCTGAAATGAAAGAAATAGTTTTTTTCTCCCCACAGAAAGTATTTGTCACTTTTTTCCCTAAATAACCCAGTATTAGCATTTGTAATAAAAGTTTGATACAAACATTCTTGAAATAGCTAGACATGTGCACACCAGAGAACAGGGAGAGTCTGATGCACCAGAACTCTGCTAAGAAGGCAGTTGTACTGCTGAGTTTCAGCTGCAGCAAAACTCAGGTCACCATCCAGGTTAATTAGCAAGATAACTTCTTTATTATTTACTTCTTGTTCATTTAATAGGCTCTTCCATTAAGATACACTCATTTTTAACACTAAGGATTTCATGATGCAAGTTGAAAAGGAATTGCTTCACTTTATTTCGTTGGCATTTTTTTCCAAACTATCCATAGGAAATGGGAGAAGGGAGGGCTGCAGCACAAGGGAATAGCAGACATTTACCCAAGCTTCCTAAAACTGAAAAGCTGGAACATAGCATACCCATGGTAACGCTCATGACCAACAAGTTTTCCGTAACATTTGGTGTTCTAAAATTTGTTTTCATCAGTGGATTAAAGATAAGTGTGGAAAAGAAGAAAGAAGGAGAGAGAAGAGGGAGGAGGGAGGAGGGGGTAGGGAAAGTGGGAGAGAATCTTTGTGACATTCATTTACTACTTCAGAATAAGTCACCTTGTTAAGTTACAGCCAGAAAAAAATATCACTGGCATTCGACATACAATTTGTTACAAAGTATACTAATAAACCAGATTGCCGAATTATGTCAGTCACATCTAAATAACAACAAGCAAATTGCCTTACACAGATGGAGAACGTGTAAGGTGCATAGATTTCCTGTGAGGCAACCTCAACTAAGACTTATTGATTAATGTTGTCCTACTTGTTTATTCTGTTTAAAAGCACGGACTGCATTATTTTCGCCTTCCATTAAAGCCTAAGCCCCACATTTCAAAATCTTCAAGCTTTAAATAAAGTTTCCTTATCTTTGGCAGAAGGAAGATTCCACATGTACAGAGTTCTCAAAGAAATGTTTTTTGGAACATTTTTGGGGAGGTAGTCCTCCCCAACGCCACAGCTTCAGAAATGCAAGAGTACCCCCAACTAAAGTTTTGGGAAGCCAGTTTAACAATTATTCTGATTATTGTTATATTGGATAAAGCTATTAAAAGAAACATTTTCTTTCCATGTGTACTAAACCATCAAAATTGTGTTTGAAGAGAATAAAGAATAAGAAATTATCTGGGGAGACTGAGATCATGAGATTGCCCAACGGCTTCCCTCCGTTCAGTGGCCACAAATTATACCCCTTGCCTCAGCATAATGAATCTGTGTTCTTATTCAACACAATTAATAATGAGAAGCAATCAGAGAAGCAATCATAATATTTGAAAATAATATAGAAGACACATACAGCTCCAACATTTCTTAGCTATGTGACGTTTGATCAGTTTAAGTGAACTTCTTTGAGTCTTTGGCTCCACATTTCAAAGTGGAAGCGCTAATAAAAACTAGTAAGTTTGCTTTGAAAATTTGATGATATAGAATACATAAGACAGGTGCTCTGTAAAATATCAAGCAACAAATAAATGTATGAAAGGGACCAGGACACGAAAGGATAGGGGATCAATGAAAATCCATCACTGATAATTAGGAAAATTATTGAAAACACATATATACTCTTTTCTGCACAGAAAAATGCCAGCAAGATCAGCACTGACCAACTTGGAGAGGGGCATTCAAAAAGGAAGGAAAGGTGTAATTAACTATTGTGAATCCACATATGTCTAGATGCCATTGCCAGAAAAACTGTTAAATGGCTAATTTAACGGTTGGCTGAAATTCTGTTTTAAATATAGCTCCCCATTGCTTCCCAACCGTCCTTCCCCTCTCTACATGGTAGAATGAAAATACTACTGTTCTGAGAATCAGGGGCTATGTAGCCTAGTTTGAGTTCACTAGATGTGTTTACTTTGCACTGATCATTTATTCATTCATTCATTCATTCAGCCAATGTTTATTGACCTCTTAAGTATCAGGTCCTGTACTTACCACAGGAGACAGAGCAGGATACTTCTCACGTGCCTTCCTGTCTAGCAGGGGTCTCTTAACTTCTCCAGCCTCAGCTCCTTCATCTGTAAGAAGAGGGAAATGAGTGCAGTGCTCTCTACAGTATCTTCCAGCCCTAATGTTCTCAGTGTTGAATCTCTCTGAAGATTTTCATTCTTTATTCTTCTCTAAGGACCTACATAATCTTGCTGAGTCTTTCCCTATTCATTGAATTATGAAGTGTTGAGTCTGTATATATATTTACATACATGAACATGTATATATATATACACACATATCTGTATATAGCCTATAACCTATTTTCTAAATAGAATTCCTCCCTTCAATTTATGTATTGCACATTTTTGAGAGTTATTGAGGGAAGTCACTATGCTATTTGTGAAGGCATATGCAGATAGGTGTATCAAATAGTCCCTATATTCTAAGTACTTATAACGTAATAGATGAGACAAGATAAATATACAATAAATACACATCAGAATCTTTCCTTTAGAAGAAATCCCTTTCCATTAGTGGGATCAGAGGAGGTTTCTTCCAGTCAGTGAAGTTAAAGTGAGCTTGGAGGAGAGGATAAGATATTGATAAGCAAAATCAAAAAAAAAAAAAAAAAGAGAAGATCATCCAGGAAATAGTATGGGCAGAAGAAAAGAATAAGAAAGCACAGAGTCTCTGAAAAAATACTGGCTATGGTGGACATTTCATATGTGGGATATGAAAGTTGAGACAAGTAGAGGAGATTACAGCCAGATGTGAATTACAGCACAAAATTCAGGTGCTGGGATTTTATGCTGTAGGCTAGCACATCCCAGTAGAGTATAATACAAGCCACAAATGCAAACCACATATGTAATTTACAATTTTAGAGGCCTCATTAGAAAAAGTAAAAAGCAACGGGAAATTAATTTCAGTGATAAATTTTCTTTACCCAATATAGGCATCGCAACATAAAATCAATATATTTGACATTCTTTTTTTCATACTATGTCTTCGAAATCCGGTGGACATTTAACACTTTTGGTACATCTCAAGCTGTGCTCATGGCTAGGGGCTAGTGACTACCATATTAGACCATGCAGTTCTAGGCTATGGAAAGTTATTACGGGGTTTTAGAGGGAGAGTTGTTTAGTAAAAGCAACTTTTACGCAGCTGAATGAGGCTTTTGTATGTAGATATGTATCAGATTGTGAGGATGTTATAGCACAGGACAGAGAGATGAACCTGTTGAAATCATCTGGTTTTGAAGCGTGGTGGTCGACTCACAGGTTATGAAAACTTGGGAGAAACATTGAGGCTACACAATCCAATTAAAGAAAAAGTGAGCAATATGCTGACTCATACATTTAAAAAAATAGAACTATTCTTTTGCATAGAACTAGTTTTTGCACCTGATTATTTTGTTTTATCTCACTGGGCCTGAGCCACATTAGGTTCACTCAATTCCACAAACAAGGATCAAACATCTAATAATGAACTGCACCAGGCTTTGGGGATTCATAGACGTACAGGCCATTGTTCTTAATGTCAGTAACTTAATGTCATGGCAATTACACAACAGAGGGCAAAAGCTATTTTGAAGCCTTTGGAAACACAAAATAGGAACTATCCAATTCTGCCTGGAAGAATCAAGAAACGGGGCAAGTGACGCCTGAGCTGAATATTGAATGATAACTACAATTTCTACAGGTGGAAAAGGAAGAACGGGCATCATGCAGGGAAGGAAGAACATGCTGGAAATTTGGAAAGTACCTGGCATGTCTGGGCAACAATAAATATCTTCCCAACTTAGGGTCTGTGTGGACATTTATCAGAAATGAAGCTAGAAAGGCAAGTAAGGGTGAATTGGAGGAAGAGGGAGGTCAACATGTAGCTAAATGCAAAGTGGCTCCACTTTGCCGCAGAGACCTAGAGCCTCATCAAGGAAAGAGGGCACTTCCAGAGCCCACAGGTGAGCACTGGAGAACATGGCTTTAACCTGAGAAAAGACAGAGAGGAGTCAGCTTCTGTGAGAGTAATGTGAAGACAATGGTTTACAGATTACAACCCAGAACCCTGACTTGGTGTCAGATATAATGATCTGCCTTTTCACCGAAAAGTATTTGACATTTCACTAAATTGACCTTTGCTTGCCAATAGCAAACTCAATTGCATTATCTTCTCTGTTCAAAGTTTAATAGTATAGTCATAGGCACAATGTACCTCTTGAAGGCGAGCTTTTGTTGTTTGGCATGCTGTGTTCCCCAAACAAAAAGCTTCAAGAAAAAAATCACTAGTTTTGTTTTTTCTTAAAGCTACAGGTGATAGAGAAATATGCCTGCATTAGTTTTCTATTGCTGCATAACAAATGCCCACCACCATGGAATTTTAACATCCATTTATTAGCACATAGTTCTTTAGGTCAGAAATCTAGGTAGGCTCAACTGGATTCTCTGCTGAGCATCTCACAAGGCTGAAATCAAGCTGTCAGGTGGATTGTGCTCCTGTCTGGAAATGACTCTCGGGAACAATCTGCTTCCAAGTTCATTCTTGTGGTTGGCAGAATCCAGTTCCTTGTGGTTGTAGGAATGAGGTCCCGGTTTTCTTGCTGGCTATTGACTAGGGGTCACAACTCCTAGAGGCTGCTTTCCAAATCCTTGCATCTTCAAACTAGCGACACTATGTTAATCCTTATCTTGCTTGGAATCTAATCACTCCTTCTGCTACTTGCTAGAGAAAATACTCTGCTGTTAAAGGGCTTATCTGATTAAATTAGACCCACCTGAGTGCTCTCCCTATCTTAAGTTCAGTTGATTAGTAACATTAATTACAATCTGCAAAATCTTTTGCCTTGTAAATGTACCGCAATCGTAATAGTAACACCAAGACAAAGGTTATGGGAGCCATGTACAACTCCACACTCCCTTTAATAGCATGTCAGAGTACCTTTCAAATAGAACCATTTTTTTTTCTGTAAACTGAAAGAAGCATTTGTTGCTAAAAATAAAACAAAATAAAATCTTTGAATGTCCATAAAAGAACAGATATAGAAGTTTTTCCTCTAAGTGGCTGATTAAATGGGGGGGGGGGGCAATAAATTTATATGAATTTAAGAGAAAATGAATAAAATAAAAGCAATTTTTATTTCTGATAGTATGGTAGAATAGGTACGCTATATCTATATCACCCTCACTGATGAAATAACTAAAATATGTGATGAAATAATTAAAATAGATGTCTAAATCTATAAATATAAAACTATATCTATGAGGCTGCTTGAAAGTAAGGAGTGAACAGATCCCTAACATAAAATAAAATCAGAACACCCGATTGGTAAGCAAGTTACCAAGTGGCTATTGCTGTGAGAATTTTTGCTAAACCCTAGAATTCTTTGGCTTCCATTCTGATGGTTTTGTGGGACCAGCTGTGAGATACAGCCTAGGTCTTGGTCAGTGCAGGGAATCTAACAGGAGGCATTCATAAAAACAGTATTCTAGAGAGCTATACTGCCAATGTAAGAATGAATTTGCAACAAACTCTGATATTTCACAAGCAAATTGATTTTGGCATAGTGTGAGAGGATGGAATTCTCTGAGGATTCATAATCCCAAATTGGTCTTTGCTTGAGTTTGGGTTCTGATTCATCCTGCATGTGTGGTCCATAAAACCTCGAGCATGATCCCAGACGACCATGTCCTCAGGTGACTAGCAGACAAAAATGTATAACTTCTCTGAAAGAACTCAACTTCAGCCCAGGATTCAAGATACCGCAAATAAAGTTTCTTATAAAATGAACAGTCAAGAGTGAAGTATCACAAAACAGTAAAAGAAGTAAGGCACTGTGAGTAAAACGACAGACCACAAAATCCTCATATAATAGAATTTTTGACATGGAATATAAAACAGTTATGTTTAAAGAAATTTTCTCACTTTGGGAGGCCGAGGCAGGCAAATCACGAGGTCAGGAGATTGAGGCCATCCTGGCCAACATGGTGAAACCCTGTGTCTACTAAAATACAAAAAATTAGCCAGGGGTGCTGGTGCGCACCTGTAGTCCCAGCTGCTTAGGAGGCTGAGGCAGGGGAATCGCTTGAACCCGGGAGGCAGAGGTTGCAGTGAGCCGAGATCACGCCGCTGAACTCCAGCCTGGCAACAGAGCGAGACTCCATCCCCCCCCCCAAAAAAAAAAGAAAAGAAAAGAAAAAAGAAATTTTCTAAGAGTTTGAAAATATGCTGAAGTTTGCTGCTGCCACTGGAGCCACTCCAATTGCGGCCTCTTCACGCCTGGAACCTTCACTAACCAAATCCAGGCAGCCTTCCAGGACCCACGGCTTCTTGTGGTTACTGACCCGAGGGCTGACCATCAACCTCTCATGAGGGCATCTTATGTTAACCTACCTAGCATTGCTCTGTAACAATTCTCCTCTGCACTATGTGGACATTGCCATCCCATGCAACAACAAGGGAGCTCACTCAGCGGGTTTGATGCGGTGGATGCCGGCTCGGGGAGTTCTGCGCATGCGTGGCACCATTTCCCGTGAACACCCGCGGGAGGTCATGCCTGATCTGTACTTCTACAGAGATCCTGAAGAGACTGAAAAGGAAGAGCAGGCTGCTGCTGAAAATGCTGTGACCAAGGAGGAATTTCAGGGTGAATGGACTGATTCAGCTCCTGAGTTCACTGCTACTCAGCCTGAGGTTGCAGACTGGTCTGAAGGTGTGCAGGTGCCCTGTGTGACTATTCAGCAGTTCCCTACTGAGGACTGGAGCGCTCAGCCTGCCACGGAAGATGGTCTGCAGCTCCCACTGCTCAGGCCACTGAATGGGTAGGAGCAACCACTGACTGGTCTTAAGCTGTTCTTGCATGGGTTCTTAAGCAACATGGAAATAAGGTTGATGGGAAATAAACATCAGTTTCTTAAAAAAAAAAAAAAAAAGAAAAGAAAAGAAAATATGATCAGGGAACCTGAGACCATAAAAAAAGACCAAGTGTTTGTACAATATAAGATTCTGCAAAGTAATATATAATAATTAAAAATTATAATGAAATGGATAATACCATTCAACATATTAGATATAATGAAGATAGTGAACTGGCAGATCAATCCTAAGAAACAAACTAGAATGCAGTCCAGAGAGATGAAAAGATAGAAAACATGAAACATAGGTCATTACAGAGGCTAGTGTAAGAAGGTTTAGCATACATCTAATCAGAGTTTCAGGCGGAGATAATAGAGATAATGGAGAAGAGGAATACTCAATGGGGTGATAAGAATTTCCCCAAATTTTTAAAAGATCCAATCTTAGAAATGGGAAACCTAGTGGATCCCAAACAAGGTAAATGAAAAGATTTCTACACCAAGACATATTAAAGAAAAGCTATAGAACACCAAAGTAAAAGAGAAGATCTTAAAAGTGGAAAAAGTGAAAAGAGAGATTGCTTTCAAAGTACAAATAGTTAGCCTGATTATCAACTGCCTGTTTGAGATGTAAATCTTCTACCACCCAGAACTGTCTCCTTAATGACCTGGAGCTGTCTCTTTGACCTCAAAAGAGGTAGGTGAGTTCCACTGATCCCCAACCCCCACTCCCCCACTCCCATCCCGTCTCCTGTCTTCTTACCTCCCTCTTGTTCTTTTGCCTCCCAGGCTCCTTGGGAGGGTAAGGGAAGAATTTTGATAGGTGCCTTACCTAATTTGTAAAACTACCTCCTGTCCTGGAGGTAGGAAGTTTGTTTCTTCTCCATATAAGTGCCAATTAATAAACCAGATGGCCTGATTACATTGACCAAGCCCCTTCTTGTTTTTTGTAATTTTCCACTTCCCTGACTCTGTTGGAACTGCCACTGGTTTCTCCCTCCCTGTTTCATCAGTCTCTCTTTAAACCACCATCACCTCTACACAATTGGAGTTGAGCTCAGTTTTATACTTGTTATAAATAAAGTTTCGGTGCCACAAAAGAAATAGCACTTGAATGTAAAATTTTCTTTTTAATTCTCAGCAAGTCAATGTACTTCTATAGAAGGGTGCACCCTTACAGATGGAGCAATGGTGAGTGCACCCTTGGACAAGGGAGGGGAAGGGGTTCTTATCCCTGACACACGTGGCCCCTGCTGCTGTGTTGTTCCCCTGTTGGCTAGGGTTAGATCGCACAGGCTAAACTAATTCCAATTGGCTAATTTAAAGAGAATGACGGGGTGAGTAAGGTTTGGCAGGAAAAATGGATATGACAGAGCAGGTAATCGGAATGAGTCAGGGTGGCTCAGGTAATCGGAATGAGTCAGGGTGGAGCAGGTAATGGAAAAAGGTTGCTTTTGAGGAAGTTAAGTTTAAAAGTAGAAGGCAAAGAATTGAACATACTGACATATTGATTATTTGAAGAGAAATTTAGAACTCACATCTAACATACTGAAGTCTCTCTCCACTACTGCAGTAGTATTACTGAACAGAAGCTGTCTTTACCACCTTTAACTAGTGTCTGGCTTTGTTTTTCTTTAACACCGCTCAATAAATGCAAACTTTATTCTGATACCTCAATGCATTTCCCTGGTCCCCGTGAAGGTGTTTTGCCTCCTGGATGCTGACTCTTCTTTACAAGTTTGTGTCTTATATATTTTGGGGGCAATTACTAACCTAAGAGGTCTTTACTGAACACTAAATATCTTAAAATCCAGTTAAGAAAAAGAGAGTAAGATTAATTTTTTGAGGAGAAAATTTTAGTATCTTTTAAAACCAGCTTCAACTCACTACTAGTCTCAACAGCTGATCATTGGGATGATATTTCAAGAATTAGTTCATCCTAATGAAGAAAACAGCTCAAAGAAAGAAGTCCTACATATTTTTGCCTTTGGGAATGAGAAGAAATTAAGGAAAATATTTCTGCATTTGGTTTGAAACGTCACAATTTTTGTTTGCTGAATGGAAAGCAATTCTACTTCTGGCAGAAGGAAAATGAAAGAGCTGAGATGCAAGAAGGAATAGTGCGACAGAAATTAGATTAGTGGTTGCCAAGAGCTGGGAGGGAAAAATGGAGAAATGGGGTAGACTGCTAAAGGGTACAGTGTTTTTTGGGGGGTGATGAAAACGTAAATGTAAAGTTAATTATGGTGATGATTGCACAATACTGTGAATATATTAAAATGTAGGTACACTTTTAAATGGGTGAGTTGCATTTGAATTATATCTCAATAAAGCTGAGACCAATAAAAAAGGAATAGCGAGCGATGGTATTGATAAATGTGGATAAATCTAAAACAAATATTGTCTAAAACAGCAATAAAAATAATGTCCCATATAGGGAGATTTGGAGAATCAGTCTATAATGAAATTTCTGACTAAAAAATGTACATATTAGTGAGGAGGAGATATTGGAATTGGTATACTAATTCTACTGTTGTCATTCTCAGGAATTATTCAAGCAACTAGTTTATTTCCTCTTTTGCTAGCCTTGATGAATCTACTATAATCCTTCTCATCCTAGCATGATATTTTATGAGAGGAACCATTGCTTCATCCAGAGAGAGTGAGAAAGACTATTAACACTTGTTAATTTCAAATTATTTGACACCTCTTTCATTTCTTCTAAGTTCTGTACTTTTACAAAAATTACTTCAGCTCTCTTTTAAAATTTGTGTGTGCTGTGTTTTACTGTGCCTCACTTTATTCTGGTTCACAAATACTGCTTTTTTTTTTTAATTAAAGATGTGTTGCAACCCTGCATTGAGCAAGTCTGCCAGCACCATTTCTCCAAAGGCATGTGCTCATTTCATGTCTCTGTGCCACATTTGGGTAATTCTCTCAGTATTTTAAACTTTTTCATTATTATATCTGTTATGGTGATCTGTGATCAGTGATCTTTGATGTTACTACTGTAATTGTTTCGGGCACCATAAACTACACCCACATAAGACAGCGGACTTGATCAATAAATGTGTGTGCTGTCTGCTCCACTAACCAGCTGTTCTTGTCTTTCTTCCTCTCCTCAGGCCTCCTATTCCCTGAGACACAATATTGCAAGCAGACCAGTTAATAGTCCTACAATGGCCTCTAAGTGTGCAAGATAGAGTCACACATCTCTCATTTTATTTTTTATTATTTTTGTTGTAATTTCAACTTTTATTTTAGATTCGGGGGTACATGTGCAAGTTTGTTACCTGGGTACATTGTACCCTGAGGTCTAGGGTACAAATGGTACCATCACCCAGGTACTGACCATAATACCCAATAGTTAGTTTTTCAATCCTTGCCCCTTCTCTCCCTCCTACCTCTAGTAGTCTGCAGTGTCTATTGTTCCTATGTTTATGTCCATGGGTGCTCAATGTTTAGCTCCCACTTATAAGTGAGACATGCTGTATTTGGTTTTCTATTCCTGCATTAAGTCAGTTAGGATAATGGCCTCCAGCTGCACCCAAATTGCTGCAAAGAACATGATTTCATTTTTTATGGCTGCATACTATTCCATAGTGTATATGCACCACATTTTCTTTATCCAGTCCACCACTGATGGGCACCTAGGCTGATTCCATGTCTTTGCTATTGTGAATAGTGCTGCAATAAACATGTGAGTACACATTTCTTTTGGTAGAACAATTTAATTTTTTTTGGATATGTACTCAGTAATGGGATTGCTGGGTCACATGGTAGTTCTGTTTTATGTTCTGTGATGTCTCTCACTTTAAATAAAAAGCGTTTTAAACATATGTGTAAATACCACATCTGTTCACAGCATTGTTTATTGAATGTGTTTAAGCTTACTGTTGAGACCTACTGTTTATTTAAAAAGGCTCCTTTCAAAAGATTACTGTTAATTGACAGTAATCTTGGGTGACCTTCACCCAAGAGTCCTGATAGAGACGTACAAGGAGATTAATGTTGCTTTCATGCCTTCTATTACTATATCCATTCTACAGTACATGGATCAAGGAGTAATTTCAACTTTCAAGTCTTATTATTTAAGAAGTACATTGCAGGCTGAGCGCAGTGGCTCACGCCTATAATCCCAGCACTTTGGAAGGCTGAGGCGGGTGGATCACCTGAGGTCGGGAGTTTGAGACCAGCCTGACCAACATGGAGAAACCCTATCTCTACTAAAAAAAAAACAAAACTAGCCAGGCGTGGTGGCACATGCCTCTAATCCCAGCTATTCGGGAGGCTAAGGCAGGAGAATCGCTTGAACCCAGGAGGTAGGTGGAGGTTGCGGTGAGCTGAGATCGCACCATTGCACTCCAGCCTGGGCAACAAGAGCCAAAACTCCGTCTGAAAAAAGAAAAGAAAAGAAATATATTTCATAAGGCTATAGCTCCCATTGTGATTCCTCTCATAGATCTGAGCAAAGCAAACTGAAAACCTTCTGGAAAAGATTCACCATTCTAGCTGCTATTAAGAACTTCTGTGATTCATGAAAGGTGGTCAAATTATTGACCTTAACAGATGTTTGGCAGATGTGGATATCAACCCTCATGAATGACTTTGGGAACTTCAAGACTTCAGTGGAGGAAGTAACTGCAGATGTGGTAGAAATAGCAAGAGAATTAGTGGAATCTGAAGATGTGACTGAATTGCTGCAATCTCATGATCAAACTTGAAAAGATGAGTTGCTTCTTATGGCTGAGCAAAGAAAATGGTTTCTTGAAATGGAATTTACTCCTGGTGAAGATGCTGTGAACATTGTTGAGATGACAACAGTGGGTTTAGAATATCACGTAAACTTCATTGATAAAGTAGAGACACATTTTGAGAGGACACACTCCAATTTTGAAATAAATTCTACTGTGGTTAAAATGCTGTCAAACAATATCGCATCCCACCGAAAACTCTTTCATAAAAAGAAGAGTCAATCAACGTGGCAAATCATTGTTTTGTTAATTTAAGAAATTGCCACAGCTACCCCAATTTTGATCAACCACCACCCTGGTTAGCAGCCATCAACATCGAAGCAAGACCTTCCACCAACAAAAAGATTACAACTCACTGAAGGCCCAGTTAATCATTAGCATTTTTTTAGCAATACAATATTTTAAAATTAAGGCACGTACATTGTTTTTTTAAAACATAATGCTATTACACACTTAACAGACTACAATACAGTATAAACATAACTTTTATATGCTTGGGAAACCAAATGATCTGTGTGACTCACTTTACTGCAATTTTTGCTTTATTGAAGTGCTCTGAAACCAAATCCACAACATCTCCAAGGTGTGCCTATACTACTCAAGGATTAGATTTGCACTAATGAATGCATATCCAGTCCTAGAACCAAATAATGACAAATCTTCATAGAAAGGGGATGAATTTACCCAGCACAAACACTGAAGGTCAATACAGCTAGACTGTATTTTGAACTCTGCTAGTTATAGGTGCTAGGTAGACTGGGGCACCACACCTTAATGAGGTCTTGGCTTCCTCATCTATAGAATGGAGAATAAAATATCTTGTGTCCCTTATATTTTTGTTGTGAAAGTCCAATAAAATGTTTAAACTTGTGCTTTAAAAACTGAAAAGCGCTATACAAGATAGTATTTTGAAAACTGTGTGTTTGCCGGGCATGGTGGCTCACGCCTGTAATCCCAGCCCTTTGGGAGGCCAAGGCGGGTGGATCACCTGAGGTCAGGAGTTCGAGACCAGCCTGGCCAACATGGTGAAACCCCGTCTCTACTAAAAAAAAATACCAAAATTAGCTGGGCATGGTGGTGCATGCCTGTAGTTCCAGCTACTCATGAGGCTGAGGCAGGAGAATTGCTTGAACCCGGGAGGCAGAGGTTGCAGTGGGCAGAGATCGCACCAATGCACTCCAGCCTGGGTGACAGAGCAAGACCCCGTCTCAGAAAAAAAAGAAAAAGAAAAAGAAAACTGTATGTTTATGTTTCTTAAGTGAACAGTGGGTTATCTGTCTCTAAAGTTTTCAGGAGGTTATACTTACACGAATTTGCTAAAATTTTATATTAAACATGTTAAATATTTGGATCTAACTTGGTAATTTGAATATGATATATTCATATTTCTGCACAGTCTGCTAATGGTTTAATTCTTCACATAAAATATTTAATGCTAAAAATCAGCATTCATCATCATTCATTATGAAAAAATATATGGCATAGTGTTATGGAAATTAAAAAGGAGAAAAAAGTCACTGCAGAGAGAGGATAATGAAAACTACAAAGAAATGAAGCTTGATGATAAAAATACCATTATACTTTTAATGTATCTATGGCATTAAAAGCCACTTATATATATATTTCTTTGGTCTTCGTTAAAAACAAAAACAAAACTTGAGGTAAATAAAATTTAAAAGTTGGCTTTCTGTCTGGTAGTGAATACTACCTTTGATTTTAAAATAGATACCTTCAACTGTTAACGAATATGACAAGTAGAACTAATATTACTATAAAACTGATGTTTGCTACATGGAGCAGAGGGAGGAGCTTAATCCAGTTAACTGGAACTCTTTAACTGCAGGAGCCTATATCACTAGAATGATGTTTGGACCAGGTATATTAACTTAATTAACTATAATTGTTACCTCTCCAACTCATACTTTTCTATATAAATACAAGATTAAAGAAGGAAGGATTCTGCTTCTGAGCTCCCTAGCAGGTCAAATTTACTAAACTAACAACTGTTTAATGCAGTGAAAAGAAATTTGGGGGAAGAGTGGATAAACATTAGTTTATCCGTTCTATAAACATTAGTTACCTATACCAGTGAGATACTGGGATTAAGAGTAATTGCGATTCCAGGCCCAAACAAAATTCAGTTCCCATATTTTTTCTTAAGACATCATTCTACTAAATGAGACCCCTGAGCAGAAGCAGAATTAACTGGCTCCTTTTAAGTTTGGTAATTACAAATGCAAAATGAGTATCCTCCTGCAGACAGAGCCAGAGGACTACTCAAGCTGACGCAATAACGGGAGCTGTGATAAATAATCTATGCCTGATATGGAAAGCTGAATGGAGGACAGAAATGAAGAACCCATATGAAAATTTGGAATTTGCTCAAAGCTATTCTCGCCATAACTCCAGGGAGGATAAGCAGTATTCCACCCTGCAGTTCTGTATAATTTATCAACCTTTTTCCTTTTCATTTCTAACATTGACCCTTCGTGGTTAACTGAAGAAACAAAGAGCTAAATAGCTTCCTTAGCCATTTGATAGAGCAATTATGAGCATCCTGACTGATACACTTTCTGCTTAATCTACTAACAAATGGTGTCCATTTTCCTCTTAATCTCTACCCCATCTCCCATTCGACTTGACACATGCACAACACTGCTTTTTGTGCCCTGTTCCTGTGCCCCTCCTCATTTGTTTCTTTCTCATTACAGTGCTCTTAGGTAATCATTATTACAGAAGGAAAACGAGTTCTTTATGACAATTTTCCTCTGCTGCCCTTGGTTAATTTTTTCAAAATGTGATTTCTATGGGCTCCCTGACAACAGAGCAAATTGAAAGCTCATCAGTAGAATCTTTCTTAAGATCGGTATCTTTTCTAAGAAATGTTATGTCTTAGGACAAGAGGATTGTTTCTCCCAGTAATAGGCAGTATGATGTGGTGCAGCCATCTTTAAAGAGGTCAGGACTG
The DNA here is from genome assembly GCF_028885655.2 of Pongo abelii. Lineage (NCBI taxonomy): Eukaryota > Metazoa > Chordata > Mammalia > Primates > Hominidae > Pongo > Pongo abelii. The sequence goes on along the minus strand of NC_071990.2, from coordinate 115,299,160 downwards.
TTTAAAACTGGGGGCTGTTAAGACATTAAAAATTAAAATGTACCTCAGGCACAAATTTCCCACCACAATGCAGTTGTCTTTACTTCCTTCTGCATTAATCTCTCATTATAAGAACATTCACTTTTTCCTAGAATAAGAGAATTTGGGGCCCAGAGGGATAGCTGAACTCATCCCTTCTCAGGCCTTTGTTTCTAGGAAAAAAACAGAAGATCAGGGGGTTAAGTGGTTTACACAAAGTCACATAGCAGCAGGGTAACATAGTTTGAGCTTCCTGTTTTGTTTTTCCCTTGAAGGGAACATGAAATGGAGAAATAATTTCCTGCCCCACAGAAGGAGCAGATGTCCTCAAGTCTCTGCATTTTCTTGCCTGTTTGATAGAGATACTGTCCTCTTCACCTCACAGGATTTCCCCCAGTAATCTATTGTGATGAAACCCTTTCTTGTGGGGGCGTGTGTGTGTGTTTATCTCACAGCACTACCTTGTGTGGCACATACTCTGCTATGGTTATTGTTCTTAGGACTCTAAGTCTTTGTGGAGAGCTACCATGTTCTCAAAGGCAGACACCATTTTCAGTGTTGGTTACCCAAGGAAAAGAAGAGCCTCAGGGAAGACCACAGAACTGAGAGGGAGAAATAAAAGGGAGTGAAAATCCCAGCTCTGTAAGAAGATGTGAAGGGTTGTGTTCCTGTGTGATGGAGTTAAGACAGTGTCTGTCTCTTAAAGTTCAGTGTCTGAAGAAGAAAGGAGGTACCACTGTGAAGAGCCATAGTCCCCACACAAGTAATCTATCCTCAAAGACCAAAAAGTCTGGCTGCAGAATCAGGCACATAATTTATGGGGCCCAGGGCAAAATAAAAATGCAGAGAATTCTAAGACAGCGACAATAGAGCATTAAACCAAGCACAGGGCCTTTCTGAGCACAGAGCCCCACGTAAATGCACAGGTACCAGCTCATGTCTCACCACAAGTAGTTACTTTAGTAATGTCTGGTCTAAACATACCCAGTGAAGTCTTCACTTTGCATGTGGTTTTTGAAGAAAAGAGTCTTGTTGAAGGAAGAGTTGTGCTTTTTGGAGAGTAGTTTCTGGCTACTTGGGCAGGAGGCAAGGACTCTTCAAGGTGGATTTTAGGGCCAGGAGGTGAGATTCTGAAGTGCAGCAGATCCTGCCTTTGTAGCGATTCTTCCTTCACTGCCAATCTAAGAGAATCAGAGGCTACAGCCACACCACCCTGAATGCGCCTGAACTCTCATGAGAGGATCTAAGCTCTATGTTTAACAGATGATGCGGATCTTATATGTATATCAAGAGTTGAACACTAGAAAACTACAAAAGTAATGAGGCAGAATCTGTGTCTGTTGTCCATATTATTTTCTGCGTCTGCAGTTCCTGATGCATGGTAGGTCCTCAGTAACTATTTGTTGATGACTGGTAACAGGTGGTTATCTTAGTGTTGAAATTCGGTGGAGTCCTTCTGGCCCTAAAAGGAAGATCAGAGATTTAGAGAAGAAAGGTGCCTCTGGCAATAAAAAGAAAAAAAGTTTTGAAGCATGTTAAGAATGCTAATTTTAATACTGCAATTTAAGAAAATGTTAGCATGCCTAAGAAGGGGAGACTTTTAGTATCATTTTGCATACAAGCTAATTATATTATTTTATAGGTTTATTAAATATTTATAAAGTTTCCTAAGATTTTTAGCTGTACTTTTGCTATCAATGTTACTTAAGAATAATATCTCAGTAGTCTTTTCTTTTTAGGTTATTTTATTTAGAGAACATAGTCAGTGGCAGGGTATAGGGAGAAGCAAAAAAGCTGGGAACAAAGACTTAGAAAAGTCAAAAAAAGAAAGAAAAGGATCACAGGGGTCTCAGAAATGAAAACAGGCCTCTGTAAAAAGGCAGAATGGAGAGGGAGGCTAAAAACAGAAGATGAGGGGTAGGCCCCCTTCTTTTTTAAAAGAGTTCTTGGCAACATACTGCACACTTGATGGAAACTTGGGAAAGTCCTGATTATTGAATGTGCAAAAGAAAAATAAATGGGGCATAATTAGTGGTGTCCTGGTAAATACTTAACAACTAGCTCTTGGGGAAGGGGGTGTGGTTTGTAGTATTTGTCAATTTCTATTGCAATAAATTCTTCATGGCCATTTTTTTTTGCTCTTTTTTTAATTATTATACTTTAAGTTCTAGGGTACATGTGCATAACGTGCAGGTTTGTTACATAGGTATACATGTGCCATGTTGGTTTGCTGTATCCATCAAGTCATCATTTACATTAGGTATTTCTCCTAATGCTATCCCTCCCCCAGCCTCCCACCCCAAAACAGGCCATGATGTGTGATGTTCCCCTCCCTGTGTCCATGTGTTCTCATTGTTCAGCTCCCACTTATAAGTGAGAACATGCGGTGTTGGTTTTCTGACCTTGGGCTATTTTGCTGAGAATGATGGATTCCACCTTCATCCACCTCTCTGCAAAGGACATGAACTCATCCTTTTTATGGCTGCATAATATTCCATGGTGTATATGTGCCACATTTTCTTTATCCAGTCTATCATTGATGGACATTTGGGTTGGTTCCAAGTCTTTGCTATTGTGAATAGTGCCACAATAAACGTATGTGTGCATGTCTCTTTATAGTAGCATGATTTATAATCCTTTGGGTATATACCCAGTAATGGGATTGCTGGGTCAAATGGTATTTCTGGTTCTAGATCCTTGAGGAATTGCCACACTGTCTTCCACAATGATTGAACTAGTAGGTAGTTCACACTCCCATCAACAGTGTAAAAGTGTTCCTATTTCTCCACATCCTCTCCAGCATCTGTTGTTTCCTGCCTTTTTAATGATCGCCATTCTAACTGGTGTGAGATGGTATCTCATTGTAGTTTTGATCTGCATTTCTCTGATAACCAGTGATGACGAGCATTTTTTCATATGTCTGTTGGCTGCATAAATGTCTTCTTTTGAAAAGTGACTGTTCTTATCCTTTGCCCACTTTTTGATGGGGTTTTGTTTTTTTCTTGTAAATGTGTTTAAGCTCTTTGTAGATTCTGGATATTAGCCGTTTGTCAGGTGGATACATTGCAAAAATTTTCTCCCATTCTGTAGGTTGCCTGTTCACTCTGATGATAGTTTCTTTTGCTGTGCAGAAGCTCTTTAGTTTAATTAGATCCCATTTGTCTATTTTGGCTTTTGTTGCCATTGCTTTTGGTGTTTTAGTCATGAAATCTTTGCCCATGCCTATGTCCTGAATGGTATCACCTAGGTTTTCTTCTAGGGTTTTTATGGTTTTAGGTCCTTACATTTAAGTCTTTTCCATCTTGAGTTAATTTTTGTATAAGGTGTAAGGAAGGGATCCAGTTTCAGCTTTCTACATATGGCTAGCAAGTTTTCCCAGCACCATTTACTAAATAAGGAATCCTTTCCCCATTTCTTGTTTTTGTCAGGTTTGTCAAAGATCAGATGGTTGTAGATGTGTGGCATTATTTCTGAGGCCTCTGTTCTGTCCCATTGGTCTATATATCCGTTTTGGTACCAGTACCATGCTGTTTTGGTTACTGTAGCCTTGTAGTATAGTTTGAAGTCAGGTAGCATGATGCCTCCAGCTTTGTTCTTTTTGCTTAGGATTGTCTTGGCTATGTGGGCTCTTTTTTGATTCCATATGAAATTTACAGTAGTTTTTTCCAATTCTGTGAAGAAAGTCAGTGGTAGCTTGATGGGGATAGCACTGAATCTATAAATCACCTTGGGCAGTATGGCCATTTTCATGATACTGATTCTTCCTGTCCTCTTCATGGCCAATTTTAAGCTAACAACATGAATTGACTGAATATGAAATCTTAAGCTACCAAGATGAATTCACTAAATGTGAAATTGGGAAGAGATGTGTATTATTCCATTGCACAGATGCAACAGTCTTAACCTCAAGACCATAGATAATAGTAAAATGGAGTAAGATAATTAGGAAATAAGGAGTTTTTCAAATTTATTACCTTTGCTTTACTCTACTTAATTATAAATTTATATAATACAATTTTAAATTTTAATAATGACTTTAACAACTGGCTTGCAAAGTAGGAGCCAGCTGTAGCATGCCAGTGGATGGGCATCACCACATGACTCTACCATCTGTGTTAAAATATAAAAAGAGCTTTTTCAATTTTTTTTCTTTCTTAAAAGGAATTCAGAAAAGTCTAAGAGGAGACAAGAATCTTCTAAGAGTATTTTTTGTGACCACTTTGCCAAAGGTTTTTTCTTTTTAAACACTCAACTCTGCAGATTGAAAGTTTAGACAAAGATGAGGGATACATCTATTTCTACCAATAAAATCTGCAATATTTTCAACTTTGCATGAACTTCATAGGGAGGCAGAGTGGTGCAATGTAGAAAGCCCTAATATAATTATTTACAACCCCAGACTAAGCAGTTTGCAGCTTTGAGCAGGACATTTCACCTCCCTAGGCTTTGAGACAAGAATGCCCACTGCCCCACTTCTATCACAGGGCAACATGTTCATGTCAGGTGGGGGCTTCTCACATGCTGCCATGTTGAGATCTGCCACTTATTTTTAATGGTTCCATAAAAGTAATATGTGCTTCTATAGAGACAAATAAAACAAATATGGAAAAACATTAACAATCAGTGAATCTAGGCAAAGGATATACGAGTATTCGATTTTTTCAAAATAAAAAGATAGAAACACTAAGGTCATTTATACACAGACAGCATTTGGCAAACCTGCTAAGTAGTATACAAAGACAAAGTAGTAGTATCTAAAGAGATGTGGCATCCAGATGCCATAATCTTAAGATAGCCAAAGTTCATTTCATCTAACTGATTGGATTATTCAGCAATCATTTACTGAGTATCAGTGACCCTAAATGCTGGAGATAACTCAATAATGCACAACACATACTTCTTAATCTCACAGAATTTAATCTAGTTAGAGTTACACACAAGTAAACAATCAATTACAATATGACTTAAATAGAATTAAGTAGAGACTGCTGTGGTGCCATATAGGAAAAACATCTAAACCAGCCCTAAATGATCAAGAAAGACTTTCCCAAGGAACCTGAGAGCAGTGAGAACCTAATATCTAAAACATAGGAATTAAACCGAGGCCTGGGAGGGAGAGCAAGCATCCATCAACGTGTCTAGCATTTATACTATAAGCCAAGCAACACATGCCCATTTACTCCTCACAGCGTGCTGTGGGGCAGGTTATTGGTATCCCATTGACAGATCTGATAAATAGAGTACAGAGTTGGTATTTTCAAGCAATGGAAATCTTATGAAGAAAGGCCCTGAAGCAAAACTGATCATGGCTTATTCAAAAGAACTGCAAGTTGTTCTGTGTATTGCAGTTTGTATATGTAGGCCTTGGGTAGGGTATGTGGAGTTACAGCAGAAAGGAGTACAGGGTCTTGTGGATGGTAGGCATCTATTAAAGGGTATTAAGCCTGGAGATGATGTGATCCAGTTTCCATTGGGAAAGATTACTCTGGCATCAGTATGGAGAATAAATTGAGGAAGGAACAAAACTAATAGTGGGGATACCACCTGGGAGCTCATAAGTTAGTCTAAAACACACAGTGGCCTGAACCAAGGCAGTCACAAGTGATGGCAGAAATTGGGTGGATTCTAACAGGACTGGAGGTAGCATCTTACTGGCTGATTGGACATGGGGACAGGGTGGAGCCAAGAATGACAACTTCCAAGGTTTTTGGCATGGGTGAGGAGCAGATGGGGAGCCATTCACTGAGATATTGAGAGGCAGTGCTGTGGGAAGGGGTGGGTAGGGATTGGGTGATAATGAGAGGGCAAAGACATATTTAATCAAGATCTTACAAAGACCAGCACATAAGAATCTGAGTCTGTGACAAGTGGCAGCTAATCCCAATGGTATTATTTTCATCTACTATAAATCTTTCTAAGAGATAGTTCTTGAGTTATGGAGAGAAAAAGTGGGGTATCCATAATTCTGGTCAGTTTTAATTATTAGTGGCTTGGTGAATATGAAAAAACCCTTGGTAAATTAAGGAAACATGACCTTTCATTATAATTGCTACTATCATTACTTATTAGTATTTTCTCCCTGCTTTTATCAGGTTCAAACCACCTAAATGGTCCCTTTTACCTGCCCTTTTATGGAAACATTTTTCCTCTTTTTTTTTTTTTTTCATCTCCCCATCCTTTAACTCAAGGTTCAATGGCAGGTAATTTGGGTGGAGTTAAGTGGTTTTTGTCTGCTCTCAATCAATGAAAGAATATTTATTAAGAATCTTCCAGAAGCTAAGCTGTGAGGGCACAAAGGCATAAGAGTGATAGAATGGACTTTGGGGACTGGGTGGGGGTAAGGTTGGGAGGGGGATGACGGATAAAAGAGTACATATTGGGTACAGTGTACAATGCTTGCGTACCAAGTGCACTAAAATCTCAGAAATCTCCACTAGAGAATTTATCCATATAACAAGATAACATATAACCACCTGTACCCCCAAAACTATTGAAATTATTTTTTAAAAACTCTCCCATGTAAGTGTAAATCACCACTAGAGGACTTATCCATATAACAAGATAACATATAACCATCTGTATCCCCAAAACAATTGAAATTATCTTTTAAAAAGTCTCCCATGGGCTGGGTGTGGTGACTCACGCCTGTAATCCTAGCACTTTGGGAGGCCAAGGCTGGTGGATTGCCTGAACTCAGGAGTTTGAGACCAGCCTGGGCAACATGGTGAAACCCCGTCTCTACTAAAATACAAAAAAAAATTAGCTGGGCATGGCAGTGTGTGCCTGTAGTCCTACTCGGGAGGCTGAGGCAGGAGAATTGCTTGAACCTGGAAGGTGGAGGTTGCAGCGAGCCAAGATCGTGCCACTGCAATCCAGCCTGGCGACAGAGTGAGACTCCGTCTCAAAAAAAAAAAAAAAAAAATTCTCCCATGTAAGTATCCAAAGCTCTATGACTGGTGCTGCAATTATGGGGTCATGTTCTTTGGGGTCAGATAATTCTGAATTTAAATCCTCCTTCTGCATTTACCAACCACAGCCCTTGGGTAAAAAATCTACTCATGTCTGCTCAGTTTCCATTAAAAAAAAAAAAGATAATATTACAGAGGTTTGTTGTATCATATGAGATAGTAAATGTAAAAGAAAATAACACAGAGCCTAGTGTTCAATAAATGTAGTTCCTGTCCACCTCATAAGGCTGTTGCCCAGGATAAATGAGCTAATACTCAAAAGAGGGTTATGATTTCCTTGGAATAATTCTGCTATATGAGTTCAGTCGTTTTTAATGAACTTTGCTGCTATTGTTCCTCTTATTGTTTTTACTGGCACCAAGGGCTTGTGGTAACCATGTCTACAAGCCTTTGAGCAGCACTTGAACATATCTTTATTATTATTATTTTTGAATATCCTTATTTCTTTGTTTCATCTGGGGACTCACTTCTTTCTTTGCTTAGTGCTGCTTTAGAGAAACAGCCAGATGTCTCTACAATTTGTCATTTCTGGCCACATACTCTGTTATTTAGATACTCTGCTTTGTTCAGCCAAGATACCGTGTCTGTTAAAGCTTTAGGAGTCGGAAGAAACTAATTGTGCTGTTATTGGCAGGCAAAATGAAAGACATTGAGAGATTAAAAACTGTGGATGGGGGGAGCTTAAATGTCACTGTAGGTCTTCAAGCATTTTTTATATAAAAAGAAATAATAAACTTTTAAAAAAACTTTAGTTTTATATAAGTTTCCCATTACTAGTATAACTGCTTTGATGAAAGATTATTAAAATATCCGTTAAAGCTGGCATAGCTAAAGGGATGGGATTTGGGGGTCGGAGAAGCAGTTAACACTCTACCCAATTTAACAGCATTGTCCATAAGGATTGAATGGTGTGTCTTCTCTTTGTCTTATATTCCTAGACCAAAAGCAACAATCTCCAGCTTTTAAGACACCATCCTGGCAGATTCAAATGCTTTATAATGTTATAGAAAACCAAAGAGGCATTTTCAAAGTTAAATTAACCAGATATCTTTGGTTTTCCCTGGGGAAGTTTTATTCAGAGCTGCTATGATATTGTATCTTAGCACATGGTCTGAGACCGGTTACAAAACAGAATGAGATTTCACTTTGTCTGCTAGACAGCCTCATTAGAAACTTCTGGCTTGGCCTCCTCATTTCTCAAAAATTCCAAGAGATTTCAGCTCAAGAAGAGAAATATTGACTGTGTGTGTACGCATGCACCATCTTGCTTTGAACAAAAAATATAGCATTAGCATTCTAATTCTTAACAAGAATTTCCATTAAAAGTTATTTATACTTTAAAATACTATTTTTCATAATTCCAGTACACTACTTATGAAAACTGCATTTATTTTATTCTTTTTCTCTGCAAAATGCATTGCAATAATTAATCTACCTCCTGAAGCTATTAATTATGCTTCATTTTTGCACAATGCACAAATGTTCCCAAAGTTCTATCCTACTGTTTTACTCAGTGCTCACATCATAAGAACCCTGTGAGATAGACATTATTATCATAATTTTATGGATGAGGAAAACAAAACTCAGAAAATTTCCATGACAAAACCACACCAAAATGTGACCCAAGGTCTTTTGACTCCCAATCCAGTGGTCTTTCCACTTCACCATGAGTCGCTCACTCATATTAGTTGAGATCTTCGATAAAAATATTAGTTTTTCTCATTGTTACAGCAGATAGGAAGGTACCTTGGAATGCATACTGGGCCTGCCATAACCAGAGGGGGCAGTGTAAGGAGCCAGCAGCCTTGCGAACAAAATGCTAGAGAAATCAGGTCTTCTGAAGAGAGAAAAACCTCAGTAGACATATTTAAAGCACCTCAGGCACTGAGAAGCTGGGCTGGCAGTAGTATCTAATCCCACAGAGCAAAACCTCTATGGTAATAACTGGGTTTATCATAAAGCGAGAGTTAGGTTTAATAGCCTAGTATATACCAGATGACCTGTGCATTGCAATTGGATGCTGACAGTTTTTTCGTCATAGTCTCCTAAATCTTGCACTACTTCTTCAGCAGGCTTCACATTCTGTCATGTTTTTCTTCTTTTTCCTGTCTGCTAAACTTGAACAGTTTTAACCATGAGGTCATTTTATAACTTCACTCACCCGTACATGCAAAAGCCTTGCAAGTTTTATTCCCAAGCCCAGCTATTATCCTTTGGTCCTGTAATTATTTATACAATGGACATGACCCATTCCTACCCACCAGTGGAATGTGTATTGGGATTTTTCCCCTAAACTCCACATCCACCGAGATCAAAATCACTTCCTAGGAAGACACCAGTAGGATCTGGAAGTCTCGAAGGAGGAGACATAGGAAAGATATCCCAGGCCAGCAAGGAAGCTGATGATTGCACAGAGATAAGAGAAAAGGCATATGGAGAACAGTGCAGGGGCTGACCTGACAGGCTCAGAGGCTGGAGTGAGTGACTTAAGAGCGTGAGAAGCTGACTGTCCACACTGGGACCTCAGAAGGAAGGGCGTAGACTTTCAAGAGGAAGCGATTGAACTTGATCCAGTGAACAACCAAAAATAGATGAGGGACAAAATAACTTATATTAGGAAGATTAATAGTACTATACAGCACCATAGAAAATGAACGAGGGGAGCATACCCAAATGTTAAGGAACAAGGGAGGCACAAAATGCTTGCACAGCACAAAGCAAGAAGAAATTAAGGAGAAATCATTTTTACTGATCTTGGTGACTGAAGATACAAAAGATGGTAGAAAACGATAAGCTTTATAACTTTATTCTAGTTTTTTTGTTTTTTTTTTATTTTTGTTTTTGTTTTTGAGACGGAGCCTTGCTCTGTCACCCAGGCTGGAGTGCAGTGGCACGATCTTGGCTCACTACAACCTCCGCCTCCCAGGTTCAAGTGATTCTCCTGCCTCAGCCTCCAGAGTAGCTGGGATTACAGGCACCCGCCATCATGCCCAGCTAATTTTTGTATTTTTGTAGAGATGGGGTTTCACCATGTTGTCCAAGCTGGTGATCCATCTGCCTTCGCCTCCCAAAGTGCTGAGATTATAGGCGTGAACCACCATGCCCAGCCTGTTCTAGTTTTATAAATACAAGATTAATGCATACCCATTGAATCAGAATATCTGAGGGTGGTAGCAAGTGTGTGTGTTTTAAAGGCTCTGCAAACTTGCCATAGAGAATCACTGGCCTGTGCAGCAAAGGAGGTTCTGGGCTTAGTACCTTTCTGTAAGCTTTCTAGTGCTTCTGAGTCAGTCAGTAGGTTTAGCCCATTGCCCCATTGCTAAGAGATGGTGATAATACACACCAAAGAAGCAGCTAACACAAATCAAACACTTATTCACAATGAAATGCCTAACTGTGGTTTTGACTGCAAGAACAAGAGTTAGTGGAGGTGGGTGATTGGATCCTGGACTGGAAGCTGGAGAAGGCTTCCCAGAGGAACTGTGATATAGCCCAGACCTTAAAGAATGGGTGGACTGGAGCTAAAAACAGACAGGTGGACCAAGGAGCTGGTGAAAGTGGACAAAGCATTGTGCAGTATAGTTTTAAGCAGGAGGGTGTGGGCACTATGTTTAAATAGCAGAGGAGGTCGATAACTTCCCTAGCCTTCCTCTGAATTGGTCCCCTGTATGAGGCTGGAGACCCTTGCAAAGGCCATGGGGCAAGCACATTTTTCCTTTATTTTTCCCATCCCTTCCCTTTGCAGCTCAGCCACAGACAAGCTTTATTCCCTCACACTACTCATCTGTGAATGCACACTAAATTCAGTCATGCTGAGAAACAAATGACACATAATCCTTTGCATTAGTCTGGCAAGCTAATAAACCTTTATATAGTAATGTCACCTGTAGAAACCTCATTTCATTCTTACTACAGCACTATGGAATGGGGAAGCCAGAAGTGGTCCTCATATTGTAGATAAGAAAAGGAAACCCCAGAGAATCCAACCTCAAAACCATAGAGCTACTAAGGGGAGTATTTAATTGGGGGACTTGAACACAGTTTTCTTTCTGCCACCCTGTTCTGCAACTTGCTGCAGTATTTGCATTTCAACAAGGATCAGAGCCCAAAGCACGTGGGTCTAACTGAGGACTTCAGACATCAACCTGTAGACAGGAGATTGGTTCTTTCAGTGAAGCTCTGAATCACATTAAATAGGTAACTGTCTTTGTCTTCACATTATCTGTCAGTTGTGTGATCACAGGCAAGTTGGAGAAAATTGTGAGCTTCACTTGACCTATGAAATGGAAATAACTCCATCTACTTTATAGGGTTTTTGAGAATTTCCTGAAATACCACCTGGACAATGTCCTTGCTACACAGTAAGCCTCAAGAAACCTCACTCTCTTTCTCTTCCCCACTTTATTTACACACAAGGCAAGCCCTGCTATGTTAAAACCACAGGCTCATCCAGCCTACCTGTTTTTGCTCTCTCTTTGCTTATGCTCTTAGTCTTTTCTCTCTTTCCCTCTACCTTTGTCCAACCACACCTGCCTGCCTTCACTTCTTAAACAAGCCGAGCATTTTCCCTCCTCAGTCCGTCATGTGAGCTGGTTCCTCTGCTCGCTCGTGCCTCCTTGCTCCTCCTCCTCCGGGTGTCACCCCAAGTGTTACTTCTTCAGGAAGGACTGAAGTAGGTTCCTCCTATTACTCTTTCTCACTAGATCCTGTAACTTTCTTTTGTCATATTGAATACAATTTGTAAGTATGCATTAATCCTGTATGTAGGCTTAATGCCTGTCTTCTCCACTAGACTGTGGACTCCCACAGGGCAAGAACATGTCTATTTAGTTGGCCACTATTCTCCATAGTACCCAATACAGAATCTAGCACATAAGACATGTTCCGTAAGTATTTGTCAACTGTGTGTTGGATGAGTGCTGGTCTTATCTCTCCCTCTTAGGATGCCCTCCTACTGTCTCCTCAGCAATTCACATAGTACATTCCACACACACACAAAAATTTTACCATGCCCACATTCTCTGACCTTTTCCTTAATTTTCTTTTCCCAACACTTATTCATACATTATCATAATTGGGTAATGTTCTCTGGTTGTTGCATGATTCCCTAATCACATTATCAGTTTTCTAAGGAATAAAACTCTTTGGGGATCTGTTTTGAAATCTCTGATAAACCTAGTATAATAGTTGAAAATGCTTTGGGAATTCAGTGACTTCTTGATTAATGAATGAATAGATCAATCACTCAATCCTAGTATATCCCTTTGCACAAAGAAAATCTTCACATAGCAATACAGAGATATCATTGCAGCAAAACAATTTCTAACCATGACTCATTGCTATCTATATAGCTTCCTTCTTGGGTTACTATTTTGAGTTTCAATAAGAGGCAAACAATCTTATCTTGAAAGGGGGATTGGATTTATTTTTAATAAGAAAGGCTGAATTGGGAGCTTGCATTTTTCCCCAAAATTTAATAACAGCACTAGTAAATCCCTACACTCCTCAGCTGGCCTTATTTCAGGTATATGAGAACAGAGCTTCCAGGTAAGCTTCTTTCATGATCTAAGAGTGAGACCAATATCACCAAACCTGTCTAAATTCATTGACAGCCAGGGAAGGTCACATAGCAAAAGCATCTAGTCTGAACATGTTTCAGAACCCAGGACTGGACAGAGGACATGGAGGGAAACATCAGGTTCCCCAAGGCCATTGTCCTCAAACATGTGACATCCTGGTAGTTACCACTGATAACTTCAGTATCACTTGGATTTCACCCCCTTCTTCTACTCACAACTAAAACAAAACAAAAACATATGTAATTAAAATATGTCATTGCTATGCTCAAAATGATAACTTATGAACTGGGATTTCAAATTCACCTTGTTACTCTGAAGCAGAGCCTTCAGTTTCTGGTTGCCCTGCTGTTAAGCCTCAAGTTGCTCTTTTTTTTTTTTTTTTTTCTGAGACAGTTCTTCTCTGTCACCCAGGCCAGAGTGGAGTGGCATGATCGCAGCTCACTGCAACCTCCACCTCTTGGGTTCAAGCGATTCTCCTGACTCAGCCTCCCTAGCAGCTGGGATTACAGGCGCCCACCACTGTGCCCAGCTAATTTTTGCATTTTTAGTAGAGACGAGGTTTCACCATCTTGGCCAGGCTGGTCTCGAACTCCTGACCTCAGGTGATCCACCCGCCTTGGCCTCCCAAAGTACTGGGATTACAGGCTTAAGCCACTGCACCCGGCCAAGTTGCTCATTCTATCCATATTCTTTGAATCATTTTATGCACACACACACACACACACACACACACACACAGAGTATATGTTACATGCATTTTAATTTACTTTGACAATTATCTAACAGGTTCTGTCTAGTTAGTACTAGTTAGTATCTTTCCCCCTAGAGTTAGTATTTGATCTTATAACGTGGTCCAGGAAAAGAAAGGTAAGTTTTGCTAAATACCTGTTACATCATGACAATTGTGAGAGTTGGTATGGGATCTGCTCTTTGTGCAGTGTCACTTATCACCTGTCTTCCACCTCTGCTTAGCTCTGTGACAACCAACAGAGCCTCTAAGAGATGGCTGCTGATGAGTCCTTCTATCGCAGGCTGCAGCAGTCCTGAAGGTTGATGGAGGGCCATGCTATTCAAACAGCAGGCGTGGCTGAGACAGAAGCTCCTGGTGCTGGGAAGCCTTGCCGTTGGGAGTCTCCTGTATCTAGTCGCCAGAGTTGGGAGCTTGGATAGGTGGGTGCTTAAAACACATGCTTATACCCCTGTGACGTTAAGGCTTGATTTAAACTTCTTTAGGACATAATTTTAAGTCTATCCACTTGTTTTTCTCCTTCCAAATTCCCAGGAAACATGCTTTTCTGCAGTACTGATTTTGATTTATTGATCCTTTAAAAGAGAGATCCAAGTTGCTCAAACCAAGATGTTCTGTCAGGATCCATTTGTATTCTGTGTGCATTGACACTTGTTTTCAGGGAAGGAATAAAGCTGTGTATAGTAAAAATATCATTTAATAGAGCTCAGTGTGGTCTGTGTGCATCTGGTGTTGACCTCTAGCTGTAGCAAAACAGTGATGATGTATCTATGTTTCTTCCCTTTGAAATTTATGAGTGGACACTTAATGTGCTATCAGTAGCATTAAAATTATGTATGAGCCTCTAAAGGAGCTCATCGAGTTTGCAATCCATTGCTCTGGAAAGATGGCTACAGGCATGGGGAGTTTTAACTATGTTAATTAGCTCTGGTTTTCAGGGGCTGAATGCACCAGACAAGGAGGCTGTTGCTCAGAATAATTGCCCAGAAAGCAATGGGAAATCCATGGAGAGAAAATTACAATGCTAGGGTTTAGCTCTAAATAGGCGAACAGTTGAGAGGTATTGGACTTGCAGAAGTCCCAGCAACATCAGCTGGCTTCACATTAAATGTTTCTGGTGTGTTCTATGTCTAGTCTAACGGGCAAAGACAGAGAAGTTAATTTCTGAAATGTGAAGCTTCCTTTTCTGCCCTTAAAAATTTTTTTTTTTTTTTTGAGATGGAGTTTCGCTCGTTGCCCAAGCTAGAGTGCAATGGCATAATCTCGGCTCACTGCAACCTCCTCCTCCCATGTTCAAACCATTCTCCTGCCTCGGCCTCCCAAGTAGCTGTGATTACAGGCATGTGCCACACACCCAGCTAATTTTGTATTGTTAGTAGAGACAGGGTTTCACTTGTTGGCCAGGCTGGTTTCGAACTCTTGACCTTAGGAGATCCACCTGCCTCGGCCTCCCAAAGTGCTGGGATTACAGGTGTGAACCACTGTGCCTGGCTGGCCCTTTAAAATTAATTCTTGCACTGGAAAGACTGAAGTGTGTTCTCCATGAGTTCAGTTCTCACAGTCAGTGAAAACACATACAAAATTAAAAATGAAAATCTCTTCCTTTCAGTTTTCTTTTCCTTCCAAAATTTAAGCTAATCTGTAGACCTTATCACTTAGATTATTTAGAAATAACATAGCAGTGGTCCTTGTTTTCCTTCAGTTGGTATCATTTTGACTGGTAAAGTGAACTCCTTTAATGCTTCTCAATTCAAAATTCCTGAGTAATTGTCTCACTCGCTAGTTGTTACCTACCCTGAAAGTGTAATCAGAGCTTCTCACCGACTTCCAGTAGTTTCCTAAAGTAGCACTTGATGGTTATTGAGAAGCCTTGAGGTAGTACCATTGGCCTACCTCTGTAATGGCACTCTTATATCCAGCCCTCCCCAACTGACCTTTAATTAGCCTCCAATCATTTACCTTTTACTTAGTAATTGATCTAATGATCACTAATGCATTATTATTTAGTTGATGATTCTTTTCATTTTTTTAACTCTGTCTCTGGTCTCTAAGGGGATAGCTTTTGTTTGGAATTGCTTGGTGGGCTTTCTAAAAGCCTCTCACTTGAGACTTTGAGATTATGTCTGAAGGTAACACAGGCTTATTTAGGCCCACCCTCCAGTAACTGAAGACCCTGCTTTCTGGGAGGGAGGCAGAGGTTACTTCTACCACCCCTTCCAATCCTACACCTGTATGATTTTTCAGTCTGGGACCCATACTCAGAATCTATGCTTTTGGAAGTGGGAAAGAATATGATATTTTCTCATATTTTCACATCCTGTCTTGAGTTAGGGAGTCCAAAAAGCGACTATTCTGCAAGATGTGATCTCCCAGGGTAGAAGATAGAAAGAGGAAGGAAGTAAAGAAGGAAAATGACTCTTTCTACAAGTGGGTAAATTCCATTTGACCTCAAACAAAGCAGAGACTGTCTATATCAGCCACTCTCAGCCAGGGTACTATGAGAGAATTAAATCCTATGAAAGAGAATTTGAGTGACTGTTTCCTCAATTCTTCCAAGGATGGTACTAGCATCATTCTAGGTGCTTAGGACAGAAATCCATCAATGGATGCCT
Organism: Pongo abelii; assembly: GCF_028885655.2. Taxonomy (NCBI): domain Eukaryota; kingdom Metazoa; phylum Chordata; class Mammalia; order Primates; family Hominidae; genus Pongo; species Pongo abelii. The sequence continues at coordinate 115,283,235 of NC_071990.2, read as the reverse complement.
TACGGAATTAGAGCTTAATTCTCAACCAGAACCCAAGAAGAACTGAAAGATGAATTTGTATCATTCCAATCAATGTCACAATTAAAAGCATCTTTGCCTATGTATCTATTGATAATTTTATATCTTCCATTTAAAGCCCTAGTACATTAATCTCATTAACAAATTTATAAAAACAAAATTCTTGTTTCTCTAAACTATTAACCGGGTTAAATCCTGTTTTTTAAAAGCTGTCTAGGCCAGGCACAGTAGCTCACGCCTGTAATCCCAGCACTTTGGGAGGCCGAGGCAGGCGAATCACGAGGTCAGGAGTTCAAGACCAGCCTGGCCAACATGGTGAAACCTCGTCTCTACTAAAAATACAAAAATTAGCTGGGCATGGTGGCTCACGTCTGTAATCCCAGCTACTCGGGAGGCTGAGGCAGGAGAATCTCTCGAACCCAGGAGACAGAGATTGCAGTGAGCCAAGATCGTGCCACTGCACTGCAGCCTAGGCAACAGACCAAGACGCCGTCTCAAAAAAAAAAAGAAAAAAAGTTGTCTATATTTTCACACTTTCCACAATGAGCATGAGTTGTTTTAAAAATCATAAAAAAGAAGCATCGTGAAAAGTAATATACATTGCTATTTTTTCTTAGACATTATGATAGATAGCTGTTTAAACAGAACAAAGACCAAGACCATGCTCCTCAATTCTGCAGAACAGGCTGGGTGTATTAGTCCGCTTTCAAACTGCTATAAAGACATACCTGAAACTGAGTAATTTATAAAGGAAAAAGGTTTAATTGACGCATAGTTCTGCATGGCTGGGGAAGCCTCAGAAAACTTACAATCATGGCAGATGGCAAAGGAGAAGCAAGGCATGTCTTACGTGGTGGCAGGGGAGAGAGGGAGCTTCAGGGGGCGGTGCCACACAGTTTTAAACCATCAAATCTCATGAGAACTCACTATCATGAAAACAAGGGGGAAATACACCCCTATAATCCAGTCACCTCCCACCAAGCCCCTCCTCCAACATGTGGGGATTACAATTCGGGATGAGATTTGGGTGGGGGCACAGAGCCAAACCATATCACTGGGCATGACCTTGAGGTTGTTTCTCATCTCAGAAAACAAGAAAGATGCAATACAGTCTCTTGGGAAAAGCAAGCAACAGCCTCATTGCCACAGAGGGGGAGGCACAGATTCCAAATTATTAGAATAACTGGAAGCTTTCAAGTGTAAGAATTGGTTTAACAGCCCTTTTGACTGATATTATTTAATTTTACCAAGAAGGCTAAAATGCCCTCACAGATCAACTTAGGGAAATTATAAATTAACTTCAGTTCAATTCAGACTATACCTGAAAGGAAACTCAGTTTGCTAACCATATATGTTAGCCATGACAAATTAAACAGTCACCATCGTCTACTATCATTGTGACTGTTGCCACATCTTTCTCCCTGAGAAAAGCAGAGATGGTTGTTCACTATCCAGGATAATATTGAAGTGGAAATCCTCCTTTCTGGCTATATCCATTGCACTCCTTCCTTTATGAACTTGAGTTCCTGATTTTAATAGGCTTGGCAATGAGGGCTTGAGGTTTCTGGCCCTGTCAAGGTCTTGTTGATGCCTGGTCCCAGGTGTGGTAGGTGATATACAGCACTTGCTGATGGCAATTGGGTTTGATCCTATATTCAGCAAAGTGGAAATATAATCCTGACCTCTTTAGATAGAAAGAGAAAGAGAGGCAGAAGAAATATAGTATTCTTCTGGCTATCCTCAAGGCCAAGGGCAGAGAGTCTCAGAATGAAAAGCTCAGCAAGTTCCAAGATTGGAATTTTGCAGGTTGATGATGCAAACAGCCCGGGGCAGAAACTGGGACCTCCTTTCAGATTATATCTCAAAGAGTTTCAAGAGCCATATGAGTGCTGCCGAGCTGCAAGAAAATAATACCACACGAAATGTGAAACACATGGCCTCCCTGCTAGCCTTCCACCTCCCAGCTGAAGATTATAATCTCCTGCCTTTCACTTTTTCTTAATGATTTTAACCGGTGAGCTGTTAAAAAGCTATTAGTATGGCTGGTGTCACTTGTCTATCCTGTACTGCGAACAGAAGTACACGCCATAGTCAATTAAGTGCTTGGTGAATAAAAAATTTTAAGGAGCACTAATAAAAAATTCATCAATTATGTGTGCTCCATTTAATACACGGTTGCTTAAAATAAAATTTCCCAAACATATGTTCATTATGGATTGCAGCAGGCTGGGAACCAGTGGCTTTATTTATGCATTTAAAGTCTTGGTCTGACTGGGGAACCAGAAAAATGAGAAGTTAGTTGCAATGAGCTTAAAGTGTCTCTGTCTTGCTTGCAGGCTACAACCCATTTGCCCCATTGAAGGTCGACTGGGTGGAGCCCGCAGTCAGGCTGAATTCCCACTCCGCGCCCTGCAGTTTAAGCGTGGCCTGCTGCACGAGTTCCGGAAGGGCAACGCTTCCAAGGAGCAGGTTCGCCTCCATGACCTGGTCCAGCAGCTCCCCAAGGCCATTATCATTGGGGTGAGGAAAGGAGGCACAAGGGCCCTGCTTGAAATGCTGAACCTACATCCGGCAGTAGTCAAAGCCTCTCAAGAAATCCACTTTTTTGATAATGATGAGAATTATGGTAAGGGCATTGAGTGGTATAGGAAAAAGATGCCTTTTTCCTACCCTCAGCAAATCACAATTGAAAAGAGCCCAGCATATTTTATCACAGAGGAGGTTCCAGAAAGGATTTACAAAATGAACTCATCCATCAAGTTGTTGATCATTGTCAGGGAGCCAACCACAAGAGCTATTTCTGATTATACTCAGGTGCTAGAGGGGAAGGAGAGGAAGAACAAAACTTATTACAAGTTTGAGAAGCTGGCCATAGACCCTAATACATGCGAAGTGAACACAAAATACAAAGCAGTAAGAACAAGCATCTACACTAAACATCTGGAAAGGTGGTTGAAATACTTTCCAATTGAGCAATTTCATGTCGTCGATGGAGATCGCCTCATCACGGAACCTCTGCCAGAACTTCAGCTCGTGGAGAAGTTCCTAAATCTGCCTCCAAGGATAAGTCAATACAATTTATACTTCAATGCTACCAGAGGGTTTTACTGCTTGCGGTTTAATATTATCTTTAATAAGTGCCTGGCGGGCAGCAAGGGGCGCATTCATCCAGAGGTGGACCCCTCTGTCATTACTAAATTGCGCAAATTCTTTCATCCTTTTAATCAAAAATTTTACCAGATCACTGGGAGGACATTGAACTGGCCCTAAAATAATATGTCATACAACACTATGTGTTGTGCCTGGAGACACACAATGTCTCCTGTAGATTAAAATATGCACTTTTCCTAGGCAGAGCTATCCAAGTCATTTTTCCATGTATACTTGTACATACACAGTGTGTGACCAAATATAAGATCAGTTCTTTTTCTACTGAAAATTTACGAAAAAAAATTGCTGTCTGCATAGTCGCATCTTTTAAGCTATTTACAAAAAAGAAGAGGTGGTGGTATTGGGCGAAAGTGACTTCAGCTATTCTCAAAGAGTTAGTCTTCCTTTGATTCAGAATTTGTCACCCGCCATTTTCATAGATTTAAGCCAAAAGATAAATGTGTGAAAATGTACCAATGGCTGCGAAGCTTCAGGAAGTAGAGGATCCAGTGATGCATTTTTTTTTTCCTAAGGGAAAGCTGGCTCTTTAATTCAGATGCTGAATTGGTGCCATGAAAACAGAAAATGCTATTTTCTTATTATTTAAAAGAATGTCTTATCTCATAAACTTGACATTGTTCCAAAGTTCTTGTGGTGATTTTGCACTATTGTTTTCTCATATGGACCATGGTGTCACTTGTAGCATGTCAGTCACACATTGGAAAGTCAAGTCCTTTTACTTCCATGTTGTATGTCAACAGAGAGAAATGTCATGTACATAATGTATATTGTTGTAAATACTGGTTTCACACTAAGTAATTCTATTTTGTAAACTGAATATGGCTATTTAATTTATTGTGAAAATTAAATTTATTGTGGTATTTAAAAATGGAATGGATTAAAATTACTCTATGTGCAATTTTTTTTTTTTTACTCATTTTGTTTTACATGCCCTCTGCTGGCTTCCAAAATGGAAGCTGTTTACGTGCATATGAGAGCACTTGGAAAGATGTGCTTCCCTGCTGGATTTCTGTACCCTTGTGAAAATGTATTTATGAAGTGAGGTTGAGTATATTAAAAAAGAAAAACCTCAACCATCTGGAAATCAAGTATAATAGCCACCTCAAAGAACCCTAGTGCTGCTCTGCTACAACTTTGTAACAATTAATTTACTTGCAGTTGCTGCTGCTCAGGAAGAGAGAGAAGGAATATTTTAACAGAATCAAGGCATAGAAGAATCACCATTTTATTTGACCCTCTAATCAGTCAGACCAGTAGAGAAATTAAATAAGATTAGAAAACTCTGTACTGAAAGCTGCTGATGCTTCAAAAATGAATACAAGATCTCAGAACTCTCCCTGTTAGTTGAAAATATATCAATTTGCTCTGAAAGGATTCAGCTGCCTAGTGTTGCCATTACTAACATAAACATATGGCTCATATTTCCATCCAGAGAAATTAATGCTAAATTGGTGCCTCGCTAACATCAGATAACACTGTATTATGCTTAAATATATTCAGTAAAATGTGGAAAGGGGTATTAACAACGACAACAAAAAGATGGATTTTTTTTTTTTTCTCACAATCACAGTTGCTAATCCAGGGGGAGATGTTTGAGAGAGTTTTGTTCAACATCACAGTGAGAGTGCCTAGGGAAATCAGAAAATTACAATGGATTCCCCTTTGATTGTATTAAGTGTTGATTTTCTCCATGAGTTGTTTATCCTGTCCAGTGATTTGATGGTGAACTTTTCTAAATAAATAGCCCTTTCCCCTCCGGTGTCGGTATATATTGCTTCTCAAGCCACTGCCTTGGTAATCATCTCTATTGTCTGAATTAGCAGTGATGCTGTTCTCTCAGCTTGAAACAGGCATGACACATGCTGGCAGGCCAGCTTCTCCCTCACTGTGGGATGGCACTAGAATGAGAGCCTCAGGTCTAAATGTCAGCCACTTCTCCCCTAAGCCATGAATGAAGTCAATATAAGGATCCTGCAGTCAGATTTCTCTGGGCCTCAACTCTCTGCTAACCATCAGTATAAACTATTTGAATACAATGTTCAAGGACACAATCACTGTATTATCATTAATTTCATAGAAGTACTCCTAGAGCGCTATACAGCCAATATGATTTTGTGCCAGTAACTGTCAAATTATGCTCCACTGGAACACGGATGTTTCAAAAACTCAGACCAGGTATTCCATCAGTAAAATAAAAAAAGGTAATCTTTTCCCAGATTCATAGAGGAATAAAAAAAAGTTAATAAATTGAAATTTTTCCGTAATCATCTTTTATGTTACCAATTTTTCTTAGACTTTGCTACTGCTACCAATAGTGTATATCAGACTTTATTCTAAGATTCTATTTGACTTATGCCAACTTTTATCTCAATAAGCCAGTATTTCTTCATATTCAGGGGCAGGGGGAGGGAAGCACTGTGATTTCTAGTTGTTCCACTTCCTAAGTAAATTTGAGAATTGTTTTAAATCTTTAAGCCTCCCCACGGAGATCTAAAGCAAGGGCCTATGTTGGGAGAATTTTTTGGGTGGCAGGTTTTATTTCACTAAAAAAAACAGTCACAGCCACTGCTGATTGAGCTAGGTAGGGAGAAATAAAAATGCTATGATTTAACAGCATAATACTCGTGGAGATCTTAAACCTACTTGTTTAGAAAAATGTTTCCTGTTATCAGACAGACAACAGAACTCTAGAGAAATCTTCACCTCATTACAATAGCTCCACTAGGGCTCTCTTTAAAAGTTACTTCTTTTATGTCATAAACACCTTGCATGTTTTCAAGAGGCACAGTGGAACCATACAGCTTTGTGAAACAGTTCTAGCTGCAAAGAGAAAAATTGTTTAAGCAATGGCGGGGTTTCTGCTGGACCTTAAAGCTGAAATTACACCGTTCCTGGAAGCCAAGGAATTCCAGTTACAATTAAACACATAGCCCAAGGGATGGAGAGAGACTAAGGATCAGAGAGATTTTAGATTTTAGAACAGTAAAATAAACCCATAGATACACATCCTGAAATTCCAAGTCTATCCCCTACCCACCTGAAACCACTGCATATAAACCATTAATTAAGGCACTAAACTTTTCTTAATAATTGCAATATAGAATAACAGAAGCCCAAGACATTTTGGTTCTGAGTTAATATATGATCAAGCAAAGGCTCGTAAACTCTTCTGAGGTTTATAATCCCATCTGATCTTAGATGTGGTACCTTTTATGTTGATGAAGCAGTGAGAAGTCATTAATTGGCAGCCCAGTTCCTCCTAATGAGTGTTTCATGGGCATGCTTCCTGGAATGCTGCCCCTGAAATGAAGGCTCTTCTGGAAGACAAGCTTCAAGGCCTGTAGGGGGCATCACCTGGGACACTGCAGATGCGCTGCTGCTCAGGGAAGGTGAGAACCAGGGACAAGTGCAGTCCAAATTCCATCCCTGCTGAGAAGCTTTTGCTTGGTCCAGTGAGCTGTTTGCTAAATCAAATTGCCTTCATAAGCCTAATTTGAGAATTTTCCAGCAATGGAGAATTTCAAATGATTGTAGTATCTTCCCACTGAAATCTTTTATACTCTTTCCACACACTCAACAGCCATTTTCCACTAAAAATAGTCTACAGTCTAGGAGAGAAAGAAAAACATTCCCCCTCAAAATTACTAAATACAGAAAAATCTGAGCAATTTGGGCTAACAAGGTGAAAATATAAAATATTTTCAAACAAATTCATTGCAATTATTGCCAAGTAGACAAAGCATCAAACCGGGAGGCCGAGCAGACAGATCACGAGGTCAGGAGTTCGAGACCAGCTTGACTAACATGGTGAAATCCTGTCTCTACTAAAAATACAGAAATTAGCTGGGTGTGGTGGCACATGCCTGTAATCCCAGCTACTCAGCAGGCTGAGGCAGAAGAATCGCTTGAACTCGGGAGGTGGAGGTTGCAGTGAGCTGAGATTGCACCACTGCACTCCAGCCTGGGTGACAGAGCGAGACTCCGTCTCAAAAAAAAAAAAAAAAAAAGAAAAGAAAAATATCCAATTGTGCTTGCTTTGCCAAATCAAAGCCTCTTAATTGGCATATTGGATTTTTTTTCCAAATTGGTATTATTCAAGTATTTCAAAATAGTCTGTTCTCTTAAGTAGGTTATTCAAGCCCCCTAGCATCTGTCAATTTTTATAGCACACCTTTCTTTTATAGCTCGTGTAAGAGTGAAATTTAGTCCAAAATATGATCATTTGGTAAGGTTCTAATTAACGATGCCTTACTATACATCTTATAAAAACAATTTCTTTACATTTGAGCTTTCAAAAAATTCTTTTCAGTTACATTTTATTGCACCTTTTAGGAATAAGAGTGCTATTTCATACGATTAGAAACGGATTGAGGAGTTGAAAGGCAGAACTGAACTGATAGCAATATGCAGCTCCCATAGAAAGCACCTGATTGGTATTTCAAAAACAAGCGTCTGTTATTTAAAGATAGTTCAGTTGAAAAGCAGTACTCTTTCAGTCATATCAAGTAGGCAGTAGCATGGTTGGTACTTGATCAGGCTAGATTTACTGATGAATTTATGAACGATATCAGTCTACCAGGTTTGCAGGAGGTGTGGTAAAAGGCTTTATTGTTTCTAAAGATATGTGTCATCCTCTCTCAAAAACAGTCTGTCAAGAAGGTGAGTGTCTCCTAATAGATGGGTAGCACCATTTCAAAAAGGTAGCTTACCTTACACATATCTAGATGCACATGTCTCTGCTTTGCATTTCCATTTCTTTGATGACACCAGAGAACATCCTTAAGGCCAACTCTAAAACTGCCTGTTTCCTTGGTAAAGCCTCAAGAAGACTCACCTAAAGGTTTGGGCATAAATTATAAAAGAAGTTGTAATTGCTACATGATCAGGTAATCTAACACTAGGTCCTGTAATATGACTCTTTAAAGGTGAGACTCTCTAGCAATGCCAGATGACCATGTTGCCATACCAAGTAGAACTAGTGAGTCACAGTTCAGAAACTGTAGGAGAAATAAATAAATAACTCAGCCTGGAAGAATCAGAGAAGGCTTCCATGAGGCACATTTGAAGATCATAACATCTCACCAGGCAGACAAACAGGAAAAGCATACTCCAGGATGAGGGAAACAATACAGCAAAAGCACAAAGTGTGAAAAAGACTAGCAAATCCAGTATAGCTGGAGAGTAGGTCATAAGAGAAGGTGAAATGTAAGAATGGAAACTGCAACAGAGCTTCCTAGGCCCTGAGCAAGTCCTTCCACCATAGCCTTGAGGGGACCCTGCTAGATAGCAGGCCAGGCTCATCATGCTGAGTCTACACCCAGCTGATCCTTAGAGGCTGAGGGTTCAATACTGGAAAAGAGATGATAAAATTAATAAGCCAAAGGTTATCTTTCAAAGAGAAAAAAAATGTCGCATGATTGGTGCCCATAGAATCATCATTTTCCTTCCCACTCTGCTTCACTCTTCTCTTTGCTTCTCTCACTTCCCTTCATGGCCAGTAGCTTTGCTGCAGCTGATGGGATCCTCCATATTTGGCTCATTTTTCTCCTGAGATTGAGGAAAAAGTGTTTCTGTGGGTATACTGACCATGGAAGAGTCATATTGTCTCCTTGCCACTGAGCTTCTCACCAAAACTTCACCCATCCTGAGACTATAACAGGAGACATAGGAATGAAAAGAAAAACAAACATAATATTCTCCTGCAAGATAGGTGTTAAGAGTGTTCTCAAAAAAAAAAAAAAAAAAAAGCCAGGAAACATATTCATTTCAAATAAAGCAAATAAAGTCATGCATCACTTAATGACAGGGATATGTTCTAAGAAATGCATCATTAGGTAATTTTGTAATTGTGTGAACAATATAAGAGTGTATTTACACAAACCTGGATGGTATAGCCTGCTAGACACCTAGGCTATATGGTATAGCCTATCACTCCTAGGCTACAAGCCTGTACGGCATGTTACTATATTGAATTCTGCAAGCAATTGTAACACAACGATAAAGATCTGTCTATCTAAACACATCTAAACATAGAAAAGGAACAGTGCAAATATGGTATAAAAAATTGTTAAATGCTACACCTGTATAGTTAGGGCACTTATCATGACTAGAACTTGCAGAACTGGAAATTGCTGTAGGTGTCAGTGAGTAAGTGGCGAGTAAATGTGAAGGCCTAGGACATTGCTCTACACTACTGTAGATTTTATATATAAACACTGTACACTTAGGCTACACTAAACTTATAAAAGAATATTTTTCTTTCTTCAATAATAAATTAACTAGCTTACTGTAATTTTTTATAAAATTTTTAATTTTTTCTTGACTCTTTTGTAATAACACCCACCTTAAAACACAAACAACACATTGTACAGCTGTACAAAAATATTTTCTTTCTTTATATCCTTATTCTATAAGCTTTTTTCTACTTCTAAATTTTCTCATTCTTTCACTTTTTAAGCTTTTTTTGTTAAAAACTAAGACATAAATATATACATTAGCCTAGGCCTACACAGAATAAGGATCATCAATATCACTGTCTTCCACCTCCAGATCTTGTTCCACGGGAAGGTCTTCAGGGGCAATAACAGGCATGGAGCTGTCATCTCTTATGATAACAATGCCTTCTTCTGGAATACTCCTGAAGGACCTGCCTAAGTCTGTTTTCCAGTTATTTTTTTTTAATAAGTAGAAGGAGAACACTCTAAAATAATGATAAAAAGTAAATACACAAACCAGCAACATAGTCATTTATTATCATTGTCAAGTATTATATACTATACATAATTGCATGTTCTATACTTTGATACACCTGGCAGCACAGTTGGTTTGTTTCTATCAGCATCACCACAAATGTAACGCATTGTGCTACAACATTACGATGGCTACGAGGTCACAAGGCAATAGGAATTTTTCAGCTCCATTACAATCTTATGGGACCACCTGTCATATATGCTGTCCACTGTAGACCCAAAAATGTCATTATGTGGCATATCACTGTATAAGCTAAACTTTCAGGATGAAATGGGCAAGCCATTTTGTCTTTTTGAGCTTCCCATTAAATAGGAAAATCAGAACAGGGAATTTTTATGCTCCTTCTTATGACATTATACCATTCCATGAAAGGGATTATTGGAGCATTTCTTATGACACTGAACGTCCACAGAGTCAGAGCATGAAGGTGGAGGAGGAAGGAGGGGCCTCTACTGTACTTGTGCACCTCTCCAAAAAACGTTGTCTATCATTTTGCCTTTAAGGGCTCTTCTTTGTCACCACTCCTTTGCAACTAAACTTCCATTCATTCAACCTTATTCTCAACTTTGGTTTCTAGTTTACCTATCCCTTCCCACATTAATTAACTTTTGCCACACAGCCAAACATCCCCCTAAACTTTAATTTAGTTCACAATTCTGTTGTTCAGCCAGGCAATTCTGTTCTGGCCCAGCTTGTCTTCCCTCTGCTGAGCTCTTTCACATACCTGTGGTTTCTGCAGGGTCAGCTGCTGCCTGGATGATCTCAGGTGGCCTCATCTAAATGTCTGATGGCTTGTGCTGCTTAGTGAGTGGTGCTACCTCCCAGTGTTAGCTGTTGGCTTGATGACAAAGGTGCCTAGGTCACATGTATCTTCTCACTTAGTATATGCACCAGGCCTCTTCACATGGTAGTCAGAAAGGGCTTAAGAGTAGCAAGAGAGGGCAAGTCCCAGTGCGCAAGTACTTTTTAAGTATCCGCTTCCATCATGTTTGCAATAGTCTCACTGGCCAAAGTATGTCATATGGCCAAGCTCAGAGTCCACATGAGAGGGGATTTCACAAGGGTGTGGATACAGGAAAGGAAATTATTATTTTTTAAAATGTTTTGGACAGGCATGGTGGCTCATGCCTGTAATCCCAGCACTGTGGGAGGCTGAGGCAGGCAAATCACATGAGCCCAGGAGTTCAAGACCAGCCTGGGCAAATGAATTTTTAAAAAATTAGCCAAGTGTGGTGGCATGTACCTGTAGCTACTCAGGAGTCTGAGGCGGGAGGATCACCTGAGACTAGGAGGCAGAGGTTGCAGAAAGCCAAGCTCATGCCTCTGCACTCCAGCCTGGGCAACAGATTAAGATCCTGTCTCAAAAAAAAAAAAAAAAAAAAAAAAAATTGAAGAGATGGAATCTCTCTTAGTTGCCTAGGCTGGTCTTGAATTCCTTATTTCAAGCAATCCTTCCCCCAACCTCAGCATGAGCTGCCACGCGCAATAAGAAAGGAAATTATTGTGACCATTTTTACAATCTATTGCACTTCAACCTTGATTTTATCATGATGAAAATTATAATATAGTAATAAATTTTATGTTTCTTAATTTTTAAAGAAATACATAATCTTAATAAGAAGAGTGGTAGGTAGAATAATGCCCTCCCTCAAAGATACCTACATCCTAATCTCGGGAACATGTGACTGTGTTAGCTCACATTGCAAGAGGGACTTTGCAGATATGATGAAGTTAAGAGCCTTGAGATGAGGAGAGTGTCAAGGATTATCTGGGTGGTCCTGATGTAATCATAAGAGTCCTTAAAGGTAGAAAAGTGAGGCAGTAAGGGGCAGTTAGTGGAATGATAAGAACTGAAGAATGGGTTTACACTTCAAGGAACTTCAGGGAGATGCAACAGTGCTGGCTTTGAAGATGTAAAGAGGGGGCTATAAGCCAAGGAATGTGTGCAGCCTTTAGAAGCTGGAAAAGGCAAGGGAACAGCTTTCCCCCAGGGCCTCCAGAAGGGAACATAGCCCTGCCAACAACTTGATTTCAGCCTGGTGAGACCTGTGTTGGATTTCTAAACCTACAGAAATGCAAGATAACAAGTTCATGTTGTTTTAAGCCACTACATTTGTGTTGATTTATTACAGCAGCCATAGAAAACTAATACAAGACGCAAGAGGAAATGGAGGGCTCACAAAATGTCGTGTTTAATCAGCTTATTCCCCTTCATCATGAATGGGTGATGAGGCAAGAGCCATCAATCACAAAGGACATTTCCAAACAATCCAAACAGAAGTCCTGAAGGATAGGAGAACCTTTGCAAATCCCTAAGACTGAACAGGCCTAGTGAATGCAGGCAGAGTGACCCTGCAGGACACAATCCCCTGGTGATGGAAACACGGAGTGAGCAAGCCTCATTTCTTCTGGGACACCTTCCCTGTAGCTCAAAGAGTAAAAAACAATTTTAATGCTAAATTTCAGATAAGTTTATGCAAAGTGCATATTACATGATATTTTTTAATATCCTTAACATTATGGCTTTTATGCTGAAAAGAGAAAACATTTCTTTTTTTCTTACAAATTTGTAGTATCTCACCTTGATCCAGAAAATCTGACGTCCGCAAAGGTCAGAGCCAGGAGCCTCTGTCTTTTCCCAGGTTGATCCCAAGATTTCCTCTAAATGGCACTGAAAATCATTCTATGGGAAAATAAAGACCTGAAATGCTTTTTCTTGGACTTAATGAAATTCAGAGGTATTTATTGATCATCTAATCATCTAATATGTTCCTAGCTCCTGAAGAATTCATCAATTACTAAAAGTCACTAGGAGAACCAGTTAGGCGTGTGACCAGAATACAGCTCTCCAGAATTCCAGCCCAGGGCCAGTTGTCAAGAAAAGTCTCTAAGTAGTTCTATTTATTATTTATACCTGCCTACTTCCTAAATGGATTTGAGGTGGCAATTTTCTAATTAAAATGTGTTTCTAATCTCTTTCTAATCTCATTTTATTGGGTACATTTTAATCCCTTGTACTTAACCTTGAATAGAAGCATGTACTGAATCTGTATAAAAATATGAATTGGCTGAGTGCCGTGGCACATGCCTATAATCCCAGCTACTTGGGAGGCTAAGGTGGGGGAATTGCTTGAACCCTAGAGTTCAAGATGAGCCTGAGCAACATAGCGAGACCTCATCTAAAATACATATATATATATAAATTAACATTAAAATTAAGATGTACATCCATTTAAATACATGTAATATATATATGAACACATATATTTTTATCTGTAAGCCTGTTGAAAGAAGCTAATAATAGTGGCTCATCCTTGGACCAATTCAAACATTCTTTTGCTAACAATTACCCATAAAATTTACAGCTGCCTTTAAAAAATTATATTCCAAAAGTGTCACAGTCTAGCCAAACAAAGTAAGAATATATAAGATAAAAAAAGAAAAACTCAATAAATTGATATTTCAAAAGCACATCAATCAATCTGGAAACAAATACTTTGACAAAAGAGGATAGCTTGCCTAAAATGTCACTATATAGTATAAGAAGTTTCAACGGTAAAAGGCAGATGTCTTCTAATCCGAGGATACTGAAAGCGCTTTTAGGAAGTATTATACATCCAACTATTGTGTGTGTGTGCATGGGATTTTCAGCAATTCTTTAACTGGTTCATCCCTTTGTGATGATCACGTTACCTTTCATCTTGACCATCACTGCAAGTATTCCACCTTGAAATTGTATCAGGTTTCTCTGAAAGCACAATTAAATTTAAAGACAAATTTAAGAATAAAGTGTTTACTTAGTATTATTGCCTGCATCTATTGTGTTTGAGGTCTCCTTTATTAATATAAAGTGATAAATTAATAAGCATAAAAACCCAAGCCTGAAACTCTGAGAACAGAGTATCAGAGATCCTGAAATGTCCTTAGGAACTCTGAGCTAAAGATCCAAGCAATTACTGAAAACAAAAGGTGTTCATGGTGAGAGGTCAGAATCATAGGGACAAAAGAACCCCAACACAGACACTCACTAACACCCATTATCAACTGTGTTTATACTCACAGATGAACCAGCCAAATCTAGCCACGCAAGCCATTATTTTGGATGAAGTTTGTTAAGTTGGTCAAATTATTGGTTACTACAGGATCATCCTCAAAAAGTTACTCCAACCTTTCCAATATCTGTCTCAAATAATGTCTTTGAAATATCTGGAGAAAGAACTTAAGAATTCTTTGTGTGAAATTAATTCTTTCTCAATCTCTTTGGCTGCCTCATGCCCCCAGCCCCTGTAAATGTACTCTCAGAGCATTTCCAGGAGTCCTCGGGAACTTCTAAGCTCTGCTGACACACAAGCCAGTCAGCACTACACATCACCTGTCAAGCATGGCTGCCCTCCTGCTGTGTGCCTCAGTGTTTGTTCAGTACTACAGCCAACTCCGTTCAGGCAGTGTGGCTTCCCTAGTCAGGCATTGCCACAGTCTCCAAATAACCAAAGACCAAAGACCAATGACAATGGGTGTGTGTGTGTGTGTGTGTGTGTGTGTGTGTGTGTGTGTATGCATATGTGTGTGCATGTGTGTGTTTATGGGGGCAGGTAATTCTTTCTCTCCTATGTAATATTCCCTTTGAAAAAGTACCAAAGCTACACTATAGTGATATATCAATAAAGCCACTCTTTCAGTTCCTATGTTCAGAATCTACCCCTGACCTTAATAGGGTCAGGCTGGAGTGGAAGACAAATCTGTGTAATAGACACCATGTTAAACTCGGAAGCTTACGATAGATGTTTAATAGACATTAATGGAGTGGGTGAATGAATCACTCTTTCATTATAATGACAAAGGCATTACTAGAGGGATAAACTTATCTGCTCTTTCTTCCCTTTGATTGGGTTCTCTGCCAAGAGAACCTAAAATTCTTTATGCAAATAGATTTCTGGTGACCAGTCCACCAAAGAGTCAGACATACCCCCTAGCAGTGAACACAGTGCAGGATTTTGCTGAGCTCCTGAATGCCCATTATACTTTTCATGCATTGTAAGACACAAACACAAAGAACCAAGGGCTAGCTTCAAACTCTGCTCTTCAAAAGACTTCTCATGCCAAGTACCAGCATGACATTTCAAGTCACTTTGTTCCTTTATGCCTTGTAATATACTACAGTGAGGTGGTAGATGTCGACTCCTATTTATGTAAGAGTCCTTGTCCCTTAATAACATGGATCCCTAAATTTTCTCTATTAAGCTGTTAAATTTTACATTTAATTAAGCATGAGTTAAAATTCTAAGTTTCCAAAACCATAACTCAAATAATAAATGAAGTGCCACTTTCATCATATTAAACCAATGTTCTGAATATTCATTGTTCAGGGTTTTATGATATTAAAAGTGAACATCTTAGTTCACTAGTGGTATGGAAGCTAGAGCTAGTTTTTGTTGTTGTTGTTTTGACACGGAGTCTCGCTCTGTTGCTAGGCTGGAGTACAGTGGCGCAATCTCAGCTCACTGCAACCTCCGCCTCCTGGGTTCAAGTGATTCTCCTGCCTCAGCTTCCCAGGTAGCTAGGACTACAGGCACATGCCACCACGCCCAGCTAATTTTGTATTTTTAGTAGAGACAGTGTTTCACCTTGTTGGCCAGGATGGTCTCGATCTCTTGACCTCGTGATCTGCCCGCCTCAGCCTCCCAAAGTGCTGGGATTGCAGGCGTGAGCCACTGTGCCCGGCCATTGTTGTTTTTAATTACACTTGAATTCTATCTTTTATTGCATGTGAATGAATCTTAGCCTGGCAAAGTGCCAGACACAGTCCAGTGGACTCAAAGAGAAGCAGGCAGTTCACAGGACACAATGCCTCTGGAGAGTAATAGGGGTCTACATATACACAACTTCCCAGTCATAGATTAGGAGAAACACTCACTTTTATTTACTTTGACATATTTAGGAAATCACTATTAGACATTAATTAAAGAATGATTAAGACTAATTATTTGCACAAGGCTCTGTGTGTACAAATGAAATAATCAAACCATGGATGATCCACTTATTTCTACTCTCTAATGGTAGAAATAGCTGCAAACTGAAATTGTCATTCTCTGAGTCTAGTTATTATTGCATCTCAGTTGATTGGTTACATCATATAGACACAGGCAAATCTTTTAGGAACATACTTTAATGCATGAATAACTTTGGAAAATTCACTAAATGAAGAGGCAGCAGCTGTGAATAGATGAAAAATTCTTGGCCTGGATATACACCTAAGTCAATAGAGATAGTTCTGTCTAGGTACGATGGATAATAAGGTTAACATCTACCCTCCAAACTGATTATTTCAGCATCTCACAGGTAATTCTGGCAGAGACTCAAAATAAATATTTATGTCACTTCCCACCCTCATATGGCAGAGGAGAAAACTGGGATGCAGAAAGGTTGAATGACCTGCCTAAGCTCACACAACAGGTAATTACAAAGCTGGGAGCAGATCCCCAGGGATTCAGATTCCCACCACTCTAGGAACCCAGCTGTTCTTATTATATTTAGTCCACTGTTATTATTTCACTTGGGAAGAGTGGCTGTTTGTGGCAATTCATGATTTTAAAAAACAAGGGTAGAGAGTAGGAAGGAGAGCCATATCCACATCCTGAAAGTACCAGGTAGAATCCTTCAAAATCTGGGATTACAGCACACAGGCAGGGAACGGGGCTTCTCAAACCTTTTCATGCCACAGCACACATACGTACATGTGAAAATATTTGTTTGCAACTTAGAGTACATACAAAGATATTATTCCTGACCCTGGAGACCCTTTAGCTATCCAGACCCTGTCCAGATGCTCAGAGGGCATCAATTTATCCTCTGAGGGCAACAATTTATCTTGGCACATTTCTAACCCATTCACGACTCACCCAGATACCTTGGACCATAAATAGGAAACTCTGCCAGATCGTAATTATTCTTTTAATTATTAGAATTAAATGTAACAACTGAAATTACTGTGGCTTCTTGGCTTCCATTATTCTTTACTAAAGAGCATATCAAGTAAAAAAAAGTTTACAGAAGCTAAAAATATAAGGGTGTACCTGGTTTACAAAAAATTATCAAGAGTCTCTGAAGTTCATTATTTGCTTCTGATGCAAAATAACTCCCAGAGAACACCATGGATGGTCTTATATATAGGCATTTAGTTCAGAGCCCAGCATGTGAATGCAAGAAGGCCCATTTGTTCCAAGCCTCACATTGACAGAGTCCCAAATTTACAGCAGTGATATTACACCTCCAAATGAGATTATACTGTTCTCTTTGAAAAGCTCTGACACATACCACATATTTTGACTTTTTAAAAAAATGTGCCTGGAATCTCAGAAAATATTGGTGGCCCTGGGCCACTGAGTGTCAACAATCCTCATACATATGGGACTAAACTCATTCATAACAGGATTGTTAATAGAGAAGTTGCCCTTTAGGTATTCATTTTGCTCTTCCTTGTCAATTCGATTGAGAAACAAAAGCATGGGATCCACAGGTCTGCAGGAGAATGTGCTTTTGAACAGAGCAAGTGCAAATGGGAGAAAAGGTACAGGAACACTAATCCACATTCCCATAGAAATGCTCAGGTTTCAATATTCCTTTTGAAAAATGTAGCTTCTCTAGTAAGTTTGTCACACTCCAAGAGGAATTAAGCTTGAAAGATAACAGAACTTCAAAAGCCAAGTTGAAAAGACCAGACCTGAGGCAGTGAAGGGCATTCAGAAGAAAGAAGAGTTTTAACTCAGCTTTCAAAGCATGTTCTCCTTCCTCTTTGAAAGTTTCTGACACTTTTGGGGTTGCTGGAGATGTTCCCACCCGTGACATCTTTCATCAGAAAAGCATGAAATAACAAAAATCTCTCTCCAGGTAGAATAGGGAGAGAAATGCGAAAGTAAGTTAAAGTAAGTTGCTTCTTGTTCCGCTTCTTCTTGAGCCTAACAAGTCATCTCCAAGAAAATTACTTGAGCCTTATCTCACGCAAATTAGCAAGATGCAAATTCTACTATGTAGTGGAACTGAGGCCCCAAACGAGCGGTCCCCAAAAGGAAGCAGAGGCCTGTTGCCAGCCACGTGTTTCCATGACTCATTTTTCAGGACTGGCCAAAAAACGAAAAACAAAACAACAACAAAACAGTAGAGAAAAACTAGAAGGTAAGAGTAAAAGTTGTACTTAAGAGTCAATAATTACATCTGTGCCTTTTAAAGGCTACTTCCATTATCAGTAATCCCCTGTTGTTCTGCATTTACCTGGGTAACCTCTGCTGATCCTTCACGGCTCAACTGAGAATCATTCCAGTTACTACTGGGTGCCAGGTCAAAAGCTGAGCACAAGGAACATGATAATGATATGCACAGTGCAAGCTCCTACCTTCAAGGAGCTTTTGCCAGAGTCAGCGCTGGGTGCATGGGACACGATGGTATACAAGATGAGCCCCAATGAGCTGGGAACGGGTTGACTGCTAGACACAAGAAATGTGACATAGGGAGACCCCATCTCTACAAAAAGTAAAAAATAAATTAGCTGGCTGGGCGTGATGGCTCACGCCTGTAATCTTAGCACTTTGGGAGGCCGAGGCAGGTGGATCACGAGGTCAGGAGTTCAAGACCATCCTGGCCAACACGGTGAAACCCCATCTCTACCAAAAACACAAAAATTATCTGGGCGTGGTGGTACATGCCTGTAATCGCAGCTACTTGGGAGGCTGAGGCAGGAGAATTGCTTGAACCAGGGAGTTGGAGGTTGCAGTGAGCCGAGATCGTGCCACAGCACTCCAGCCTGGTGACAGAGCAAAACTCTGTCTCAAAAATAAATAAATAAATAAATAAATAAATAAATAAATAAGTTGGGTATGCTGCTTCATGCCTGTAGTTCCAGCTCCTCGGGAGGCTGAGGCAGGGGGATTCCTTGAGCCCAAGAGTTCAAGGCTGCAGTAAACTAGGATCACACCACGGTACTCCAGCCTGGCTCACAGAGCAAGACCCTGTCTTTTAAAAAAAAGAGAGAAATGTGACAATGTGCACAATACAAGATTGCTGCTCATAAAGAGATGTGTGCCAGGCTCAATATGGGCAAAATTATGGTACACAATGCAAGAGGCCACACCTTCAGGGGCTGCCTTCCTTGAACCCTGGCCTAATCATTGCTTTCAGAACCCCCATTTATACCCTGATAAACACCAACATTTTTGAATGAAATATTTTCAGTGCCTATTTCCCCCATTGACTATAAGCATATTGAGGGCATTAATTATAACTTGTTTCCGCTTGTACCCCTGGCACTACACACAGTGACTGCAAAACAACAAAACAACCGCCACCAATTTCAACACAGATGTGTGTAGCACTGAGCCAAATTACTCACTTTCTGCTCAAGAAAGGTCAATGAGGTTTTAAAGGAACAGCTTCTCTGCTAACATCTATGTAGTATTTTTACATCAATATTCATGAGTGATATTGGTCTGTGGTTTTCTTTGTACTATCTTTATCTGGCTTATATAGCAGTGTTATACTTGCTTCACAGAAGGAGTTGGAGAGGTTTCTTTCCTTTTCAGTGCTCTAGAGCAGATATCAGCACAATTTTTTTAATAATAGGTCAGACAGTAAATATTTTAGGCTTTGTGGTCCATATAGTCTCTGTTGAAACATTTCAACTTTGCCCCAAAGCAGCCATATACAATGAGGAAACAAGTAGGGTGGTTGTGTTCCAATTAAACTTTATAAAAAATAAAACAGGTGGCTGGGGCTGAATTTGGTCAGTGGCTGATACCTACTCTGGAATAATTTATACACCACTTGAATTGTGTGGTCTTCAAAAGGTTGAAAAATGCTATAGACTAAATGTTTATGTCCCTATAAAATTCATATGTTAAAGCCTAATCTCCAGTGTGATTCTGTTAAAAGGTGGGGACTTTGGGACATGATTAGTTCATGGGGGCAGAACCCTCACAAATGGAATTAGTGCCTTTGTAAAAGAAACTCTAGAGAGCTCCCATGCCCCATCTGCCATGTAAGGGCACAAGAAGAAGGTGCCGTTTATGAACCAGGAT
The DNA here is from genome assembly GCF_028885655.2 of Pongo abelii. Lineage (NCBI taxonomy): Eukaryota > Metazoa > Chordata > Mammalia > Primates > Hominidae > Pongo > Pongo abelii. The sequence goes on along the minus strand of NC_071990.2, from coordinate 115,263,229 downwards.
GTAGGCCCTCACCAGACACAAATGTTCTAGGACGTTGATCTTGAACTTCCCAGCCTCTGAATCTACAAGAAATAAATCTGTGTTTTCCATAAGCCACTCAGTGTGGTATTCTGTTATAGCAGCCTGAATGGACTAAGACACTAGAAGAATGCCTGAACTTAATGGAAAAGCCTCTAGTGTTTTCCCATTAAAAAATATCACAAAATGTTGCAGGTTCATCTTGTATTTTCCTTACCTTAGTTCTGGAATAAACTATGTCTCCAAGGAGGCAGTGCCATACTGTTTTAGTTATAGAGGGTTTATAGTGTAGTGTATTTTTGATATCTAGTAGAAGTAGTTCCCCTTGTAGTTTTACTGTTTTCCTATTCTGTGACAGAATCTTTCTTGGCTGAGCCAACCACAGAAGAACAGAGAAGACTAAAAGGGTGTGTGACCCAAGGTCAGACTTGCCACAGAGACAGTGGGTGTAAGGAGGAAGCACAGCTTATCAGGCCAAATGTGGAAGCTAGTAGCTTGAGCATGGCAATATTGTGACCATGGGTTCCAGCATGTGCTTATGTCTGTGGGTCCTGGCATGTGGTCAGGGAGGCTGAGAGTTTAACACTAGTGACATAAGGCTCCAGCAGCAGTGAATCCAGGTGCAAGGGAAATCCTGAGACCGACACATGCTGGGTAGCAACTGGTTAACAAGGGTCCCTACAGAGGAAGGTTAGCCTGGTAAGGACAAGGCAAATCCCTCACTGCAGAGGCTCAGGGTGTCAAGACAGCAACCCAGTAGAAGGATTAAGGCAGATCCATTTGGTAGAGCTTCCAGGCATCTGGGGAAGAGACTGAGATGCCAAAATAAGCCCTAAGATGAGTTACCAGAACTGGAGCTCAGGGCACAGCTGGACATGCACCAAATGAGGTTTAGGGTGGACTCAAATATCAGGCTAGACCTCCTAAGTCCCTCCTGACTAATGTCCCAGTTAGTCCCCAAGCCTCCAAGTAGAGCTGATTACTCTGGCTTTGAAGTAAGAAAGGAGAGCAATCTTGGAAATAATCAAGGTCAAACAGTGGACTGAGTTTTGGGCGTTGTCCTCGATTACCCAGATGACCTTGGGCAGACCACTTTACCTCTCTGGGCCAGCAAGGAAATTGAATGAAATTATGTCTAAAGTTCTGTTTACTTCTAACAGGCTAATTAATTAACCCTTTTGAGAGCAAAAGGAACTTGTATTTCACCAGCGCATTCCATGTGCCATGCACTCTGCCAGACATTTTACATACATTAAAGGGAGGGAAACTAGTGTTTTGTGTTACCAGTGGCATATTGGTAAATGTTTAACCAACATTTCTGGTTAGCCAAATGCAAACCAGCTTTCTTGTGGGTGGAGAGGGCCCTGATTTGTAGCATTTGCTAATGTCTGTGGTATAAACACTCCCATCATAGTTTCAAGCTACCACCGTGTAGTTACTGAATGCAGGGCTGGGAAGCAATATGCCATGGAACACCATAATATGCCATTTCTATCACACAGAAACAATCCATGTAAAAAACCTTAGAGCGGCTGGGCGCGGTGGCTCACTCCTGTAATCCCAGCACTTTGGGATGCCAAGGCAGGTGGATCATGAGGTCAGGAGTTTGAGACCAGTCTGGCCAACATAGTGAAACCCCGTCTCTACTAAAAATACAAAAAATTAGCAGGGTGTGGTGGTGTGTGCCTGTAACCCCAGCTGCTCAGGAGGCTGAGGCAGGAGAATCACGTAAACCCAGGAGGCGGAGGTTGCAGTGAGCCGAGATCACACCATTGCACTCCAGCCCAGGTGAAAGTGTGAGACTCCATCTCAAAAAAAAAAAAAAAAAAATCCTTAAGGTATAGATATTAGTAAAATACAATAAAATTATTAGTAATTGATAAGCTTTAAGTATGCATTACATTTATTTTTAATATAATTTATTTAACTACAAGTATATATAATTTAATTTTGCATAATGCCCGTGTTTAACAACTGGCTCTCAAAATTTCCAATTTATCAATCAGTTTTTGAGAGCTCGTATACGTCAGCTATAACATACCACTGACTGTTACCTATTGTCTGCCAGTCACCATGATTGGCATTTTAGATACATTCTTTCATTAACCCTCACTGTACCCTTCTGGAATAGCTATTATTTTACAGATGAATAAAATATCTCAGAAAGATTAAATAAATTGCCTGGATTCATATAGCTAAAGTCTGATTGTATGACCTCCACCCCCTAAATCTCCATATTCAATTATACTGCACAGCCATTCATACAACAGAAATTTGCTTTTAAACTGTTTTATCCTTTATCCAAGATAATAGATTGTGTTCCACATAAGCTGGGGTCCTCTAAATTCAGTGAGTTTCTGAACATAGATGTATGTGTTTGAGTTCATTGACACTGAGTAGTCTAGTTACAGAAAATACCATTAAGCTGGATAAGAAACCCAGTGTTAGGCAGGACTTAAACATATGGAGGATGATCATGAGGAGCTGATTACGCCATATTAAGTCTTCCACCCAGAGGCACTAGAATCACTTCAATCTCTTATCTCATTTTCCTTAAGTTAATTTCAACTCAACAAAACTAATTCCTTTTTAAGCAAGTCTCTTTTTTTGCACAATGAACCTAAAGGTAGAATATCCAATAACATTTCAACCACTATTTTCAACTAACTCATAATAATTGTTACTGTTGTAATTTTTGTGCCAAAACAATTTGTTAATGTTTTGTAAGTTTTGTTTCTTCTTACAACATAACATGATGGTATTTTTTTCATTATTTAGAGAATATTAGTCACTGTAATCAAACCCACATAGATAAGACCTTACATATTTAATATAAGGGTTACTCTTGTACAAATGGAAATAAATTAAGTTTAACGTTTCTACACAAATATGGTTGTTAATTTGTGTACAATGTCAGCTCAACATGGTAAACTGGGATACTTTTTCCAAAGTTTACAGTACAGCTAAAGTTTCCAAAAATTCAAATTATATGTATATATATAATTATATATAATTATACAAACATAATTATATATAATTATAATTATATATATAATTGTATAAAAAGACCAATAATAGCAGCATGTTATGCATCAATAGCAGCAACAACTTGTCCAGGTTCTGCAGTCATCTGAACAAAATTATAGACACCCAGCACACTCCATTTAAAGAAAAGTGGAAAAAAAAGTAAAAACCAAAATCCCAGAAAATTGCAAAGTTCTGTTACTGTTGTGGTACCTGGCACCATTTTTTTAAATTAGTTTCAGAATCATTATCTGGAAGGAAAACATTCTAGAATAACATTATTAAAAACAACTTTGATAAAGCATGGTCACTACTATGTATCATAAAGCAGGTACAAGATATTCTGCATTCACAGAGGTATGATACAGTACTGTCCTACATCTATATTACTAGAAGATACAATTAAAAAGGCATTATTTCAGACTTGATTCTACTTTTCTAGCAGAGGGCCCAAAGGATGGTATGACACAGCTCTGTAAAGAAATGCTCCTTCTTAGGATTTCCTTTCATTAGTGGCACAGTTCTAGGTACTCACTGTTCTTCATTATCATCAACTAAGAACTGTTTTTTAAAAAAACAGGCCACATTTTCTTTATCCAGTCTATCATTAATGGAAATTTAGGTGGATTCCATGTATCTGTTTATTGCGAATAGTGCTGCAATGAACACAGGCGTGCACGTGTCTTTATAAAAGAATAATTTATATTCCTTTGGGTATATACCCAGTAATGGGATTGCTAGGTCAAATGGTATTTCTGTCTTTAGGTATTTGAGGAATTGCCAAACTATCTTCCACAACGGCTGAACTAATTTATACTCCCACCAAGGGTGTATAAGCATTCCTTTTTCTTGACAACCTTGTCAGCAACTGTTGTTTTTTGGACTTTTTAATATTAGTTATTCTGACTGGTGTGAGATGGCATCTCATTGCGGTTTTGATTTGCATTTTTCTAATGATCAGAGATATTGAGCTTTTTTTCATATGATTGTTGACTGCATGTATGTCTTCTTTTGAAAGTGTCTGTTCATGTCCTTTGCCCACTTTTTGATGGGGTTGGTTTTTTCTTGTAAATTTGTTTAAGTTCCTTATCGATGGGGGATATTAGACTTTTGTTGAAGCGTAGTTTGCAAAAATTTACTCCCACTCTGTAAGTTGTCTGTTTACTCTGTTGATAGTTTCTTTTGCTGTGCAGAAGCTTTTTAGTTTAATTCGATCCCATTTGTCAACTTTTTATTTTTCTTACAATTGCTTTTGGTGCCTTCATCATGAAATCTTTGCCCATGCCTGTGTCCTGAATGGTATTGCCTGGGTTGTCTTCCACGGTTTTTATAGTTTTGGGTTTTGTGTTTAAGTCTTTAATCGATCTTGAGTTCATTTTTGTTTATGGTGTAAGGAAGGGGTCTAGTTTCAATCTTCGATGTATGGCTGGCCAGTTATCCCAGCACCATTTATTGAATAGGGAATCCTTTCCCCATTGCTTGCTTTTGTGAGGTTTGTTGAAGTTCAGATAGTTGTAGGTGTGTGTTTTTATTTCTGAGTTCTCTATTCTGTTTCATTGGTCTATGTGTCTGTTTTCTTTCTTTATTTATTTTTGATCTTAACATTTTAATATGTGTATTTTGATTTTATTAAGAAGCACATTCAAACTTTTCAGCCAGGAATAAGAGAATCAAAGATAATTCAAAGTTTTTTTAAAAGTAGTACCACCCCAGAAAAATAGACTTTAGCTTTCATAACTGTATTCAAGCCATTCAATAATAAGCTAAAGTGTACATATGTGACTTTTCAGGATCTGAAAGCTGCCAGTTTGCTTTCCTATGTATCAGACACTTTTCTCTAATTAATCTTTTTTTAAATTATTATACTTAAAGTTCTAGGGCACATGTGCACAACGTGCTGGTTTGTTACATAGGTATACATGTGCCATGTTGGTTTGCTACACCCATTAACCTGTCATTTACATTAGGTATTTCTCCTAATGCTATCCCTCCCCCTGCCCCCACCCCATGACAGGCCCCGGGGTGGGATGTTCTCCGCCTTGTGTCCAGTGTTCTCATTGTTCAATTCCCACCTATGAGTGAGAACATATAGTGTTTGGTTTTCTGTCCTTGTGATAGTTTGCTGAGAATGATGGCTTCCAGCTTCATCCATATCCCTACAAAGGACATGAACTCATCCTTTTTTATGGCTGCATAGTATTTTACTCTTTTCTCAATAGCCCCAATAACATCAACTATTTTACTCTATTTTATATCTTTCCTCACTCCATCCCCCGATTATGTCCTCTATTTCAATGCAAAAAAAAAAAAACCTCCTATATATATAAGTGCATCATGAAAGATATAGAACAGAATAATGGTTCTCTAGCCCTTGCTCAATGCACTCTCTGTCCCTTCAGTCACTCATTTCTTGGCCTCCCCTGAAGTGGTAGGCACTGTGCCAGGCTCTGGGCACATTGAGATCAAAGACACATATCCACTCTCCTTTCCTGTTTTCCATGTACTCCCTTACTGAATGCCAGGAGAGAAATGGAGAAGAGCAAAGAGGAAATGAGAGAATCAGAGAGAGAATAAAAGAAGGGTATAACTGAAGGTAGGGGACAGAGAAGCAGGAACAGTGAAGATAAGAGGAAACACATTCAATAGTAGGTTAGGCTTCTAGGCTGCACACATTCTGTAGAGCTTCCTGTGTGGTCCCTGAAGCAAACAAAAAGGGAAAAATAACATTATGAATTGATGCCGTCATAACATAGGACAAAAGGGGCTGATGATGAATGATAGAAGAGAATCTTCCACTTTATTTCATATATTTGTTTTATTTAAAAGATCTATAAAGAAGAATTTAGCAATTTGAAGATGAAGTTTAGGAATGATTACCCAAGAAATCTTTCCTGTATACTGCTGAAGAGATTGGCTTCAGCATCTTCATAATGTTCCTTCCTACTAAGTAATAAAAATAATACTAATAATAATTTAAAATAATAGTCACTGACATTGAGGGCTTATTACGTGACAAACACTGTTCTAAAGACTTTATATGCATTGTTTCTCGCAACAAGCCTATGAAACAGGAACTATTTTATTACCCTAACTTTATAGTTAACTGAAGAACAAAGAGACTACTAATTCGTGTAATAGTTTTGTATTATTCTAAAGATAAACTCCAGGTCCCTTAGGATTTCAATCAGGGCCCTCCACAATCTGGTTCTAAATACCTTTCAAAATTAGGTCCTACTCCTAACTGACGAAAATAGTACTATAAGGTTCCTAGCATGTCTTCTTGCTTTCTTGACTGTAAACTTCACTCCAACCACTGTTTCCATCCAAAATGCCTTCTGCCTATCCTTTGCCTATTTGAATCTTTCCCATCATTCAAAACTCAGCTGTAGTGTCAACTCTTTTATGGAGACATCTCTGACCAATCTCACCCAATGACCTTGCCCTCCTCTGAATTCACAACTCACTCTTACAAATACTACCTTTTAACTTCTCTTGACTTATTGTCTTATATTATCATTTAGATGACCATATTGGATTTTTGTTTCTCCAACTAGCATGTTAACTTGGTATAAATCATGTCTCCATAATGTATCCACAGTGCCTAGCTAAGTTCTCAGTATGCATAGTTATCATCAATGACTTTTTTGTTAAAGTAATGTATTGTGTAGCATATACAGAGATTATTCATGTCATTAGAATGTATTCTATTCTTCTTGGAGCCACACTTCACATACCTGCAGCATGAAAAATGTTCATATGCCCAAAGATTATATCCATTCTGGTAAGAAGAATTGATAAAATTTACCTATTAATCAGAATATTTACTACTCCAACCCATATTTTATTGTATTTTCATATTCTATAAAAAACAGAATACTAAAAAAAATCCCACTTTAAACAAACTGGTTATTTGAGAAATAATACTGAGAAAACTTGCAACTTAGACAAGAAATAAGAAATTAAATTGATTTTCTTTTAATAATGTACAAAACCAAAGGTCACGCAATTGTAAGACAGGTAGAATGTTCTACTCTATTGGACTCATTTTTTTGTTGTTGTTTTTGTTTTTGAGAAGGAGTCTCGATCTGTTGCCCAGGCTGGAGTGCAATGGCATAATCTTGGCTCACTGCAACCTCTGCCTCCCTGGTTCAAGTGATTATCCTATGTCAGCCTCCCGAGCGAGTAGCTGGGACTACAGGAACCCACTACCATGCCTGACTAATTTTTGTATTTTTAGTATAGATGGGGTTTCACCATGTTGCCCAGGCTGGTCTCGAACTCCTGACCTCAAGTGATCCGCCTACCTCAGCCTCCCAAAGTGCTGGGATTACAGGCATGAGCCACCACTCCCAGCTTACTGCACTCATTTTTAATAACCTTAAAGATCCCTGGAAAAGGAGAGGTTACAAACACCTAAATTTAAATATATATATATATTTTAATGGTAAGTGAATTAGGAAGTTTGGAAAACTTTCAGGACAGTAGTTCACAGCTTTCTGAACATATTTAAATGAGGTGGAAACTGACAAAATTGAATTGTTTTGGAAAACTTGCCCAAGGCAGACAAGGAAGAGATGGAAGGATTATGCCAAGGAACATATCATATGCTACTTAACTCGTTTGGGGACGGACTGTTAGGCTAAAGATGAGAAGAAAAAACAAACAAACATTTAACTCCAAATGAAAGAAACAACCGAGCTGCTTTCAATGTACTCTGCCTGACTTTATTTCAAACCTCTCTTCAGGAATCAGTACATCAGTTTCTTCGAAAAGGCAGTGAAAACCATCTCCGTGTCCCTCACAGGCTGATTTGCTCATAAAACAAGAGAATGAACAAGACTGCAGTGTCAACATTTACTGTCACATTATCAAAATTAGTGTTGTCATTTTATTTATTTATTTATTTGTTTATTTATTTATTTATTTATTTATTTTTGAGACAGAGTTTCACACTGTTGCCTGGGCTGGAGTGCAATGGCACGATCTCGGCTCACTGCAACCTCCGCCTCCCTGGTTCAAGCAATTCTCCTGCCTCAGCCTTCCAAGTAACTGAGATTACAGGTGCCTGCCACCATGCCCGGCTAATTTTTTGCATTTTTAGTAGAAACAGGGTTTCACTATGTTGGCCAGGCTTGTCTCGAATGCCTGGCCTCATGATCCACTTGCCTCCGCCACGCAAAGTGCTGGGATTACAGGCGTGAGCCACTGTGCCCGGCCAGTCATTTTTAAAAGTCCTGATTAAGCCAGGCACAGTAGCTCATGCCTGTAATCCCAAAACTTTGGGAGGCCAAGGCAGGCAGATCACTTGATCCCAGGAGTTCATCGAGACCAGCCTGGGCAACCTGTTGAAATCCCATCTCTACCAAAAAAGATACAAAAATTAGTTGGGCCTGGTGTTGCACACCTATGATCTCAGCCTCTCTGGAGGCTGAGGTGGGAGAATTGCTTGAGCCCAGGAGGCGAAGGTTGCAGTGAGCCAAGATTGCAGCATTGCACTCCAGCCTGGGTGACAGAGCGAGAGCCTGTCTCAGATAAAAAATAAAAAGTCCTGATTAGAAAAATTCTTAGCACAACACTTAAACACCAAGGTGATTTAATTGGAATAACATTAGCCAAGAATTCAGGAAAAAATTCTTGAGGAATTGAAATTAGATAACAATAACAACGGGTCAAGAATGCTGTAGATTCAGAAAGTTATGGACTGGCTAGTTTAACTTCTATCCTAAAGAAATTATTAGATTTTATTTTTAGAAACCAATTGGGAATACTAATGGACAAAGATTCCCTTCATTAAACAGAACTAGCCTGGTTGCAGGAAAATATGGTCACTTTCACTAACAGGGGTAATAAGAGATGCCATTTAAAGATATTAGAGCAGCGGCACACACACACAAAAGCCAACATCATAATTAGATTGCCATGAAGAGTATGAGAGCATTTCACACTCAGAGTAAAACGTATAAAGGCCAGAGCCAGTGAAATGCTACTAATGACACGCCAAGCACTCAACGTTAATGCTCAGATGCAAGAAAGAAAGATGCTGTAACCTTGGAATCTTAGAAAGTCTGCATGGCAGTACCGTGTAGGTGAAATTGTTATGTACCGAGGATCAATTTGTATTAAATATAAATAGTAGATTACAACTTGCCTAAAAAATATGTTCTAATATGATAGACAATATGATATGAAGAATCATAACTTAATAAGGAAAAGTCAATCCAACACAAAACTTGGTAAATCACGGCTATTTCTCATCTGTACTGCTTTCTGAAGAAGGTGTAAGAAGACAGAAACATATCGAGAAACTTCTGAGCAAAAATAAATGTCTTACATTTCTTGTCGCAGACTTTCGCTCTAAAAATACACATTGGCTTTGAACGGAACAGCTGGCCGATTCAGTCCAAAGTTCCATCAATCATCAGAGTGCTCCCAGGCAGCTGGATTAATGACCTTTTTCATGTATTGACTCTCCACTTTGGTGTCCTGAGATTATTCAAGGACATAAGTGACTTCTTAAGAAAGTTTGTCCTTTGATGGGCATGTTAACTCTTTTATCTCCTAGACTTTGAAACAGCATATATAACTCTAGATTTTTCACCATCACCAAACATTAACTAAGACAAAAACCAACATACATAAGAATATGTATTGAAAAGACCGGGAGCAGTGGCTCACGTCTGTAATCCCAGCACTCTAGGAGGCTGAGGTGGGTGGATCACCTGAAGTCAGGAGATCGAGATCAGTCTGGCCGATGTGGTGAAACCCCATCACTATTAAAACTACAAAAATTAGCTGGGCATGGTGGTACACACCTGTAATCCCAGCTACTCGGGAGGCTGAGGCAGGAGAATTGCTTGAACCCTAGAGGCAGAGGTTGCAGTGAGCCAAGATCACACCATTGCACTTCAGCCTGGGCGATAGCCTGGAGACAAAACTCTGTCTCAAAAAAAGAAAAAAAAAAAAAAAAGAAAAGAAAAAAAAAAGAATACCTATTGAAAATAGCTAACTGTACAAACTACCAACCAAAGGAATGCTAAGGAAAACAAATGCTACAGAAAGAGGTAACATCGTGCTCTAGAGAGGTGTCAATGAAGAATTCACAGAGAATGCAGACACGAAGTGAGTTTGAAAGTACTGGAAGCACTGGACAAATGAAGAAGAGGAACATGGGCATCCAGGGTAAGGAAAGCATGTCAGCAAAGGGCTAGAGATTGGAATTCATCTGGCTTGCCTAATTTGAATATAGTCAGTATTCCTGTAGCAGACGTAATGGAAAATAAAAGTGAAAAGGTAATTAAGAGCAAAATGATGTAGTGTCTTGAATGTCAGGCTTAGCAATTTGTACTTTATTCTGCAGATAAATGGACTGTGATTTAGGAAGATTAAGGGAATACCTGTGAACAAGATAGGTTAAAAGCATGAAGGTGGAAAAACCAGCACGAAAACCATTTCAATAATTCAAACCAATGAAACCAAATTCATACACAATTTGCCCATGGGCCCAATCTGGCCCACAGCTGATTTTATTTGGCCCACATACTTTTTTGAAAAAATCAAAATAAGTTTCCAATATTTAATATATAATATTGCACATTATAACCTGCATTTGCAACTTCTCCAGAAAGGCTTGTTTCAAGGCCCTCCAAAGTCTTTCAAGGTCGAGACACTGAGTTTGGAGGCCCAACCCCAGGGAAACCCCATGTTTCAATCAAACATCTCAAAGTGCACCCAAATATCACACTAAATGTGATTTATATGTAATGGTATAGATCTTGACTTTCACTTAATTAGTTGATATTTTAGGTCTCGCAGAAAACCTCACTCTACCTCCTTTTGTAGTTTACTGAAAACACTTATTAGGAAAATGGAGTTCAGTAGTTATAATTAGTTTTAACAGCTCAACTCTATTTCTTCAAATGTTGCACAATCCCTAGACCAGACCACATGGACCCTGAACTTATTTCACGTAGAAAAAAAAAATGATGCATGTCACTTAAGTAGAAAAATCAGAAAGAAAAAGAGAATAGAATAAATAATTTTTGACATGTTGAATTTCAGGTGTTAGCAGGAAAATCTATGTTAAAATATTCAACAGGGCACTGTGGACACACAATTGGAATTTGAAAGAGATTAGGTCTGGAGATTTAAATTTTATAATCATTTACACAAAAGTAACGATTGGGCCAGGCACGGTGGCTCATGCCTGTAATCCTACCGCTTTGGGAGGCCATGGTGGGTTGACCACCTGAGGTCAAGAGTTTGAGACCAGCTTGACCAATATGGTGAACCTCCATTTCTAATAAAAATACAAAAAATTAGCCAGGCATGGTGGCAGGCACCTGTAATCCCAGCTACTCAGGAGGCTGAGGGTGGAGAATTGTTTGAATCCAGGAAGTGGAGGTTGCAGTGAGCTGAGATCGCGCCATTGCGCTCCAGCCTAGTCAATAAGAGCATAACTTTGTCTCAAAACAAAAAAAAAAAAAAAAAAGGAACAATTGAAGTTATTCAAAATAAGCCTTGGAGAATATGAAGATTAGCAGACTGGAGGAAGTAGAGGAGTCAATGAAAAAGAGGGAAAAGCAAAAGAAACAATATCTTCTAGGGGTTGGAAGCCAGGAGAATAATGAGTTTTAAGATGAGTCAAACTCTGAGTCCAAATCAGCTTGCACTCCCATATACATCCGCTTATTAATCCATACAACCACCCCTCAAGATGTGTCATTATACCCATTTGACAGATAAAAATACCAAAATACAGAGAGATTCCCTGAGTAATCTGATGGCACACAGCTAAGAAGTGATAAATCTAACAGTGTGTCTCAACTACAGGTGATTTTGCTTCACACAAGACATTTGGCAACATCTGGAGGTATTTATGGTTGTTAGAACTGGGAGTGGAAGGGAGGAAAGGAGAGAGGAGATTGGAGGGGGAGAGAATTGCTATTAGCAACTAGTGGATAGAGGCCAGAAATGCTGTTAAATATCCTACATTACCCAGGACAGAGGAATTAAACAAAGAATTTTCTAACCCGAAATATCAATGTTACTGATCTAGCACAGTCTTTCAAATGTGATGTTTAGTCTTTCCATAAGACCACTCTATCCAAGATGCAATCAGGTTCCTGCACTAAGGCCAACATTAGGCTAAGGGAGCCTTGACAGAAGTTTATAATTTTTTTTAAGAGACAGGATCTCGCTATGTTGCCCCAGCTAGACCTGAGTTCCTGGGCTCAAGTGATCCTCCCACCTCAGCCTCATGATTAGCTAGTATTATTGGTGCATGCCACCATGCCCAGCTCTGGAATATGTGTTTTTGGGTAGCACACAAACCTGAATAAGAAAATCTGGAAGTGGGGCCCAGCAGTCTGTATTTTTAAAAGCCTTCAAGGTGATTCTGGCATATTCCAAAGTTTGATAACCAGTAAACTTTAAAAAAATAAGTCTGATGAATGTGGCAATTTGAAAGCCATCATGGCTTGTGGAGTATGTACTTTTTGAGAAGGTGCTGGGGAAAGAAGTAAATGCTTCAGCTAGGCATGGTGGCTCACGCCTTTAATCTCAGCACTTTGGGAGGCTGAGACAGGAGGATAGCTTGAGGCCAGGAGTTTGAGACCAGCTTGGGCAACATTACAAGACCCCCATCTTGAAGAAGAAGGAAAGGAAGAAGAGGAAGAGGAAGAAGAATAGGAAGAAGAAGAAGGAGGAGGAGGAGAAGGAGGAGGAGGAGGAGAAGAAGGAGGAGGAGGAGGAAGAGGAAGAAAAAAAAGAAAATGCTGGGGGCAAATGAATGAATGTTAATAAGGAAACATAATTTTATCTAGTTAGGCTCTGGTGGATAGAATCCTGCCTTGCGTTTACATAATAATAATAATATCCCTTATGTTTCCTCATATAGTACTGTAGCCTGATTGCTCAAACAGGAAACATGTCTTACACATTTACAGATTTCCCTTGGTACTAAGCACAAAATACCATGTAGTCATTATTTAATAAATGTTTGATGAGTGAAATTAATCAAACTTTAAAAAGTCCTGCTTTGTGTTTTGGGCAAGCTGATATTTACCTTTACCTTCACAAGGCCTAGAACATACTCATTCTCTCAGCCTGATTCTCTGACATATGGGTCAGAAGTAAATCAATCAAGGAAATTCCTAAATAAATTTATTAGGATAGGAGAATTTGTAGATAAGGGAAAAAATTATTTCTGTGCATTCACCGGGTCAACTTTTAGCCCATACAGAATTATGCAAAATAATTTGGTTATTTCAGTATCATAGCTATTCATTCTTAAGGAATTGCATGTTTGCCTTGTTCTAGGTACTGTGCTAAGATCTGACAATACAAAGACCAATACTTTATGGACCTTGCTCTCAAATAACCCACAGTCACTTAGGTTGAAAACAAACATAAAAACAAGAGTTGTTTGAAGATCTAGATGGAGTTCACTGGGGCACTAAGGGTACAACTAGGTCTGAGAAAGAGGATTGTTAGTACTCTAAAATGAAACAAATAAAAATCCAGTGAAGTTAGCTTAAGAAAAAGTTAAGGATTTAGGGGTGTCTGATGAATCCCAAATCCAGTGATGCTGCTGGACTTCAAGGACAGGAACCAGAAAGTAGGAAGTAGGGCAGGAGTTGAGGAAAAAGGCTTTTTTTTTTTTTTTTGAGACAGAGTCTTGCTCTTGTCGCCCAGGCTGGAGTGCAACAGCATGATCTCGGCTCACTGCAACCTCCACCTCCCGAGTTCAAGCAATTCTCCGGCCTCAGCCTCCCGAGTAGCTGGGATTACAGGCCTCTGCCACCATGCCCAGCTAATTTTTGTATTTTTAGTAGAGATGGGGTTTCACCATGTTGGCCAGGCTGGTCTCGAACCCCTGACCTCAGGTGATCCACTGGCCTCATCCTCCCAAAGTGCTGGGATGACAGGCATGAGCCACCGCGCCTGGCTGAGGAAAAAGGCTTCTTACACAACATGGTTACTAAAATCCCACCACTGAAAGGAAAAACTTCATCAAAACGATTATTCATAAGACTAGTTGCAAAGAGGAGAAAGCATTTGCCCCGCAGAAGAGCTACAAGAGGGCCTTCTAGGCAAGAAAGCGAAATGAGCAAAGGTACGGGGACCTGTATCAGCGTGGACCATGTTAGGGTAACAACAAGCAGCTTAGGGTGACTAGAGGACAGCCAGGGAAATGCTGGCAGGGGAGGGGTCAGTTTGGAGGGCAGAATTCAATGAATTGGCAGTGTAGGCAGGAGGTGGATCACAGAGCTATCAAAAGAGGTTGGGGTGCAAAAGAGTTTCAAACATGAAAATACCAGAATTAGATATACATTGAAAAAATTGACTCGGGCAGCTGTCTGGAGGGTAGACTCAAGTAGGATATGAGGCTAGAAAAATGTTAGGAGGATGCTATTATATGCGTGTTATCAGTGGTGTCCAAGGTGGGAAGAGGGTACCCTAGGAGAGGGGTGAACCTATCCATTTTAGTGGAAATCAGAACTTCAGAACTTCTTTTTTCTTCTTTTCTTTTGAGACAGTCTTGCTCTGTCACCCAGGCTGGAGTGCAGTGGTACAATCATAATTCACTGCAGCCTCAAACTCCTGGGCTCAAGCGGTCCTCCCACCTCAGCCTCCCTAGTAGCTGGGACTACGGGCTCCATACACCATCATGCCTGCCTAATTTTTTAATTCAGAACTTCTTTTGGTATGTTATTTGTTATATTTATTGTTATCTAAAACATTAAGCTTTACTAGTAGTACATGAATTAATACTGAGACCTTTCCTTGGTCCATGTGCTATTTATCCTGATGGTAGAGTGAGGAGAGTTCTATGATGTAGAACCATTGATAGTGACACTCTTCATCTCACATATTTTAGAGTGTCTATTTCAGCTAAGATGCTCCCAGTGAAGTGGATTTATGGCTTATATTATCTAATTTAAGCTAAACTAGCCCTCAAAAAAATGAGCACATGATTTTTAAAAGATTCGTGCAAAGAGACATTAGATTGTAGATAATATGAATAATTTAAGCACAAGGAAATGGCAGAGCTGAAGCCTCTTCTTCTGCTAGCTGAGGCTCCTTCTCAACCACATTGTTAAAAGCAATGGCCACATAGATCTAACAAGAAATTGGCCAGAACAGTCTAAATTATCCATAAGTCTATTTAAAATATTGTTTTACATCCTTAAAGATAAACCTTACCCAAATTGTGTATTGTGCTTTGAGATGTCAGCTATTAGTTATTGGTAGTACAAAGTCACCAGAATTAGTAAGATGTTTAAACAGAGAGGATGAAAATATATATTGCTACTTACAGCAAAATGAATGAATCTCAGAAACTTCACATTGAGCGAAAGAGGCCAGACACAAAGGAGGATTTGCTATTGATGAAATTTGTGTATAAAGTTCAAAACAATTAAAACGTAGCTGTGGCGTCAGAGGTCAGGCTAGTGATTATCCTTGGTGATGGGGGAGGAGAATGAGTCACTGGGAGAGGTCATGAGGGGAGCTTGTAAGTACTGGCAATGTTCCATATCTTGGTCCTAATTTAAACTACATGCTCACATGCTGTGTCCACTTTATGAAAATTCATCCAGCTGCACACTCACAATGTATCATCTTTGCTACATATATGCTGCCATTGAATAAAAGTTTATTTGAAATAGATTTTTTTTTTTTTGAGATGGAGTCTCACCCTGTCTCCCAGGTTGGAGTGCAGTGGTGTCAACTCAGCTCACTGCAACCTCTGCCTCCTGGGTTCAAGAGATTCTCCTGTCTCAGCCTCCCAAGTAGCTGAGATTACAGGCGTGCGCCACCACACCCAGCTAATTTTTTTTTTTTTTATCTTTTGTAGAGACAGGGTTTTGCCATGTTGGCCAGCCTGGTCTTGAACTCCTGACTTCATGATCCACCCACCTCGGCCTCCCAAAGCGCTGAGATTACAGGTGTGAGCCACTGCACCCGGCCTGAAATAGATTTTAAAAAGTAAGATGTTTAACTATTTTAGGTAGCACATATAAAAAGAATTACACAATATTTGTCCTTTTCTTACTAGCTTATTTACTTAGCATAATGTCCTCCAGGTTAATCCATGTTGTCAAAAATAACAGGATTTCTTTCTTTTTAAAGACTGAATAAAATTCCACTTTGCATTTTGCATATGTGTGTGTATAAATACCACACTTTGTTAATTCACCTGTTGATTCCACTGATATGAGGCCATCTAAAATAGTCAAACTCATAGAAGCAGAGAAAAGAATGGTGGTTTACCAGAAGCTGGGGAGAGGGGAAAGAAAGAGCTGTTGTTCAATAGGTATAAAGTCACAGTTATACAAGCTGAATTAGTTGTAGAGATCTACCATACGGCATAGTACCTATAAGTCAACACAGTCAACAATACTGTGTTTTGCACTTAAAAATCCATTAAGACAATAGATCTCATATTAAATGTGCTTACCACTACACACACACACACAAATGATGCAAAGAAACTTTTGGAGGTGATGGATATGTCTGTTACGTTGATTATGGTGATGGTTTCACAGGTGGATGCACATGTCCACACTTCAAACTGTACATACTTAATATGCTTAGTTTTTTGTATATCAATTATATCTTAATAAGGCTGTCTAAAAAATAAATTTAAAAATTAAAATTTGTTTTCTCTTTTTAAAAAAGTAAGATGTTTAATAATTATCAAGAGCATTGACAAATTTCTGTAATTCATGGGAAACTTTTTGTGCTGTTAATAAATACAGTTTCTAAAACACTATTGTTTCATTATCTCATCTTCTAAAATTTATATTTGAAATGTATAAAATATTAGACAAATAGCACATGTACTTAATCTCATAATTTCATCAAATATAATTTATTGGAGCGTTTGAACACATTAGTTTGCTGAAGGGGATGTGCCATAAAAAGCCTACCCGTCCAGGCCTGGCGCACTGGCTCACGCCTGTAATCCCAGCACTTTGGGAGGCCGAGACGGGCGGATCACGAGGTCAGGAGATCGAGACCATCCTGGCTAACACGGTGAAACCCCTTCTCTTCTAAAAATACAAAAAATTAGCCGGGCGTGGTGGCGGGCGCCTGTAGTCCCAGCTACTCGGGAGGCTGAGGCAGGAGAATGGCGTGAACCCGGGAGGCGGAGCTTGCAGTGAGCCGAGATCGCGCCATTGCACTCCAGCCTGGGCGACAGAGAGAGACTCCGACTAAAAAAAAAAAAAAGCCTACCCGTCCAAACAAGAGCTGATAAGAGTCTGAACTATGTCAAAAGTACTGGGAATGAGAAGAGGGGATGGAGAGAAGAGATGACAAGAAGAAAGAATCTGCAGGACCTGACAACTGATGTATGGGATGAGTAAAAGGAAAGAATCTCTGGTGGCTCCAGGTTTCCGTGAAGGCTGGTAATGCCCTTCACCAAGAGAGGAAACCCAGGAAGACAATGGGTATGAGGAATATACAGACATTTAGAATATGGAAACCACACCTCTTTATTGAAATCCACAACAATAACCCCTTGTTACATAGTCAGCCCTTAAAAATGACTAATTCATTATTTTCTAAAGCCACACAAAGAAGTGTCACTCCTAAGAGGAAATCTTAACTAATTAATGTTGTATACTTATGATTACACTGTAAGTGTAAGGTATAACTAGCAATGAAAGTACATTTGCTTCTGAAAGAAGGTCTAGGAAAAATTATTCTAAAATCGAGTGCTGTAATTATTTTCATAAGTATGGGAGAAAGTACAGTGTTTTATTATCAGGTCTATGAAAAAGGGCAGTATAATTAATCATCAACTATATTCTTAAAATTAGGCTTCTTTTAAAACATAAAAGTCAAAGAAATGCATTTATTTTTAATTGAGGCTCTAAGAATATTTTTTAAATTAGCATCATGAAATTGTTATTAGGACAAAAATCATTTGCATTGCCCACAAATGACCCCATTTTCAGTAATGTGCATCAAGTGTATCATCCATAATAAGACTTCGTCCTGGCCTGGCTTTTTTTTTTTAATCTAAAAAGCTTTAATTTCTTTACATATATTTATCCAGTGTCCCTGTGCCTCATGAGGATAATTCTCTGTGAAATTAAACCACAAAAAGATGCCTGACTTTCCCCCAAGTCACAAGAGGCACAGGAATAAGGGACACCCCCAGGCGAGACTCCTTGGCATTCCATGTTGCTCTCTTTACTACAGTAAAATGATTCCACAAAGTTATGAAATTCAGATGGGAGGCCCTAACATGTGTTGGAGGCCAGAAAAAAAGTATCCCTAAGAAGACAAGGGCCGGGCATGGTGGCTCACACCTGTAATCCCAGCACTTCGGAGGCCAAGGTGGGTGGATCACCTGAGGTCAGGAGTTCAAGACCAGCCTGGCCAACATGGTGAAACCCTGTCTCTATTAAAAATACAAAAATTAGCCGGGCATGGTGGTGGGCGCCTGTAATCCCAGCTACTCAGGAGGCTGAGGCAGGAGAATCACTTGAGCCTAGGAAGCAGAGGTTGCAGTGAGCTGAGATCGTGCCACTGCACTCCAGCCTGAGTGACAGAGTGAGACTCGGTCTCAAAAAAAAAAAGGAACTTATTGGAGGAAGAAAGAGAAAAGTGGCTCCAGCATTTAAAGGATCACTCTCTGCCATCATCTCTCACTCTTGTTTGAAGTGTTTCCTTTCTATTACATTAATTCTTCATAACTGACAGAAGTTTCCTTTCCTTCCTTTTCTTCCTTCCTCTCCCTTTCTTCTGCAGTCAGTACCCTGCGAGGTATCAGGGATGTCAGCATAACTAGAACACATTCCTATCCTCAAGGAGCTCAGAGCTGAGTAAGAAACTTGAGATGTAGTTAGGGAAATATATGCCTTTTATACATTTTTTTAATTGACAAAATGGTATGTATTTATCACATACAGCATGAGTTTTAAAGCATATATACATTGTGGAATAACTAAATCTATCTAACTGACATACACGTTACCTTACAGTTATCATTTTTGTGGTGAGAACATATAATATCCACTGTCTTAGCATTTTTCAAAAATGTAACGTATCATTAACTATAGTCATGATGTTGTACAATAGATCCCTTGAACGTATTCCTCCTGTGTAACTGAAATTTCGGTTTTGTCCAACATCACCTCCTTGCCACCTCCAATAGCTCCAGCCTCAGATAAATACCATTCTACTCTTTTCTTCTATGAGTTCAACTTGCTTAGATTCCATACACGAGTGAGATTATACAGTATTGTCTTTCTGTGCCTTATTTTACCTAACATAATGTCCTCCAGGTTAATCCACATTGTAACATATAACAGAATTTCTTTGTTTTTTTCATGGCTGAATAGTATTCCATTGTGTATACATACATTTTCTTTATCCATTCATCTGTTGATGGCCACTCAGGTCGATTTCATAGCTTGCTACTGTGAGTAATGCTGCAACAAACATGGGGGTGCAGATATCTCTTCAACACATGAATTTCATCTCCTTTGGATACATATCTAGCAGTGGAATTGAGGACCATATGGTAGTTCTATTTTAATTTTCTTAAGGAACATCCATATTGTTTTCTGTAATGACTGCACTAATTTACATTCCTACCAACAGTGTGCAAGGGTTCCCTTTTTTCCATGTTTTCAATGAACACTTATCTTTTGTCTTTTTTATAATAGCCATTCTAACAAATATGAGATGATATCTCATTGTGCTTTTAATTTGCATTTGTACATTTTTTTTGGCCCAGGGAACATTTGGAATTTTTATTTTGACCAGAAAGCTATGAATATTTTCACTTTGAAATCTTAAAGTACTAATAGATTGACATCTTAAAAGCAAATACCACTTGGAGGAGGTGGGCATGCTGCTGCTTTGGCCCAGGGCCTCCCCAACTGGCCTACGCCAGGGCCTGGCCTCGCCCTCAAGCTGCCTAGGGGCCTCGCTGCCTGGCACCCCCAGCCTGCCTGCACCGGGGCCCGCATCCCTTCCTGGGGCTGTGCCTGCACTTTGACTGCACGCCCGACATCTGGGTGCTGCAGGAGGGGAGTTCCTGGCTCACACCTTTCACGCACGCTGCCACTCGTCACTCCCACACAGCCTCCTTACTGCGTTGCCTCCTCGAGCCGCTGTCAGTTTACCCTGACTTGGCCAAGGCGGTGGGCTGCCAGTGGTCATCTCTGTCAGTTGCAGCTGAGAGTTTCTTATCAAAAGAAATATGGTTGGCACCCCCACAGTTCTATGAAATAAGACTTGAAAACTTGGCCTCTCTCCCTGACTTGCACAAATTGTGTTTGGATGGTACATTAGAAGGACAGAAAAGATGGCTGCCCATCATCTTGTTAACTGCTGATGGGAAGCTCCAGCTTTTTCCAGTTGATGAGCTACACTTGGAAGATTCAGACTTTTTAGAAAATCTTTTTTCTACTGAAAAGAAAGACTGGGTCGGGCATGCTGGCTCACACCTGTAATCCCTGCACTTTGGGAGGCCGAAGCAGGTTAATCACCTGAGGTCAGAAGTTCAAGACCAGCCTGGCCAACATGGTGAAACCCTGTCTCTACTAAAAATACAAAAATTAGCCGGGCGTGGTGGCTACTCAGGAGGCTGAGACAGGAGAACTGCTCGAACCTGGGAGATGGAGCTTGCAGTGAGCCGGGATGGCGCCATGGCACTCTAGCCTGGGCGACAGAGCAAGATTCTGTCTCAAACAAACAAACAAACAAACAAAAGTCTGAAGAAATCATGAAGGAAGGCAAGCAGTTTCACCAAATAGTGACACCCAATCACGATCTTTATGATATCTACGTGACTGTTCAAAGTGTAAACACGTTTATCCCAAGAACTCCTTAGTAAGAAAGAGCCATCTGTAGGGTGCCCGTGCTTGTTTATAAACTGGCTTACTTGGAGTCCTTGTGAATAATGAGGGTTGAATTTCAACTTGCTTGAAACGTAAGGAACTTTGTGCCAATAAAAGTTATTATAATGCACTATTTCTTATTTCAAGTGTTTTAGGGAGCTATCTTGCTTATTATATTCTTTAAACCTTACAGTGTGCCACATGTATAAAGTTTATAAAGTATTAATGATCTTGTTAACCAAAATAAGAAAAAAATTTCACAAGGGTTCCCACTCCTGTATTGTTTTATTATCTCAAAAGTTTAAATAAGGCCAGGCACGGTGGCTCATGCCTGTAATCCCAGCACTTTGGGAGGCCGAGGTGGCAGATCACGAGGTCAGGAGATCGAGATTATCCTGGCCAACACGGTGAAACCCCGTCTCTACTAAAAATACAAAAATTAGCTGGGCATGGTGGAGTGCACCTGTAGTCCCTACTCCACCTACTCAGGAGGCTGAGGCAGGAGAATCACTTGAACCCATCCACTATATTGGCACTTTTCCTGATGTGCTTTGGAGGATGATCCATGAAATTCTTAGACACTTTGCTGGAATTACTTTAAGGGTGTCTGATTAGGTGGTGAACAGGAGACTGAGACAAACTAAAAGTTACCATGTCATTGTTTTCCTGCTATGTCTTTAGCTTGATGATTAAGATACAATTCCTTTTAAAACCAAATGACATTAGTTATTATGTTTCCCAAATTAGAAATCTATTTTAGTTGATATTTTAAAGAAACATGAAGCCATAACCAAAACCATCATGGTTTTTATGCCAGAGTGTTAATGAATGTAAAGAGGTTACAGAGGTGTGGTGTTTAATTAATGAAGTTTATTTTTACTATATTTAGTAATTTTTCATTGTCTTTAAAGATAAATAATATTTATTGATTAAAGGTGAGAAGCCGAGTGCAGTGGCTCACACCTTTGGGAGGACGAGGCTTGAACCTGGGAGGCGGAGGTTGCAGTGAGCCAAGATCATGCCACTGCACTCCAGCCTGGGCAACAAGAGCAAAATTCCATCTCAAAAAAAAAAAATCGGTGAGAAATGATAGTTAAGACACCCATTGTGTCAAGATCTTTGACTATATTACGCATTGGACAAATGATTTCATTTTGAGGCAGGAAAATAGGGTCTGGAGGCAAGGGAACATAAAGCTGATTCACACGTCAGCTATGATAGGAAATACCCTCTCCATAGGGTGTTGGGGACCAGCCTCAACACCACCCGTAGGGTACCCGAAGTCCGGTGGTGACAAAGGAATGAGAAGAGACAGGTTAAGAGTTCATAAAGGTGGGAGCCAGGGTGCCAGAGCAAATCAGAGGCTGCAAAGGCCCAGCATTCTGGTCTCCACACTATTTATTGAGTACAGTCACTTAGATCTAAGAAGCACATGTTCAGGGCAAAACAGTGAAAGGGAAGTGTCAGGCCTCTGAGCCCAAGCTAAGCCATCATATCCTCTATGACCTACACGTATACATCCAGAGGGCCTGAAGCAACTAAAGATCCACAAAAGAAGTGAAAATAGCCTTAACTGATGACATTTCACCATTGCGATTTGTTTCTGCCCCACCCTAACTGATCAATGTACTTTGTAATCTCCCCAACCCTTAAGAAGGTTCTTTGTAATTCTCCCCACTCTTGTGAGTGTACTTTGTGAGATCCACCCGCTGCCTGCAAAACATTGCTCCTAACTCCACTGCCTATCCCAAAACCTATAAGAACTAACAATAATCCTACCACCCTTTGCTGACTCTCTTTTTGGACTCAGCCCACCTGCACCCAGGTGAAATAAACAGCCTTGTTGCTCACACAAAGCCTGTTTGGTGGTCTCTTCACACGGACGCACATGACATTTGGTGCCAAAGACCCAGGACAGAGGGACTCCTTCAGGAGACCAGTCCCCAGTCCTCACCCTCACTCTGTAAAGAGATCCACCTACGACCTCAGGTCCTCAGACCAACCAGCCCAAGGAACATCTCACCAATTTCAAATCAGGTAAGTGGTCTTTTCACTCTCTTCTCCAGCCTCTCTCGCTATCCTTCAATCTCCCTGTCCTTCCAATTCCAGTTTTTTCCTCTCTAGTAGAGACAAAGGAGACACATTTTATCTGTGGACCCAAAACTCTGGCGCCGGTCACAGACTCAGGAAGACAGTCTTCCCTTGGCATTTAATCACTGCGGGGATGCCTGCCTGATTATTCACCCACATTCTATTGGTGTCTGATCACCGCAGGGACACCTGCCTTGGTCATTCACCCACATTCCCTTGGTGGCAAGTCAATTGCGGGGATGCCTGCTTTGGCTGCTCACCCACATTGCAGCCCAGGGCTGCTCCCCACCCCCCTTCTCTGTGTCTCTACCCTTCTCTTTAAACTTGCCTCCTTCACTGTGGGCAACCTTCCACCCTCCATTCCTACTTCTTCTCCCTTAGCCTGTGTTCTCAAGAACTTAAAACATCTTCAACTCTCGCCTGACCTAAAATCTAAGCATCTTATTTTCTTCTGCAACACCGCTTGACCCCAATACAAACTCGACAATGGTTCTAAATGGCTAGAAAACGGCACTTTTGATTTCTCCATCCTACAATACCTAGATAATTTTTGTTGAAAAATGGGCAAATGGTCTGAGGTGGCTTACGTCCTGGCATTTTTCACACTTCGTTCCCTCCCTAGTCTCTGTTCCCAATGCGACTCGTCCCAAATCCTCCTTGTTTCCCTCCCGCCTGTCCCTTTAGTCCCAACCCCAAGCATCACTGAGTCTTGTGAATCTTCCTTTTCTACTGACCATCTGACCTCTCACCTTCTCCCCAGACTGCTCCTCCTCAGGTCACTCCCCGCCAGGCTGAATCAGGCTCCAACTCTTCTTCAGCCTCTGCTCCCCCACCCTATAACCCTTCTATTACTTCCCCTCCCCACACTTGGTCTGGTTTACAGTTTCATTCTGCAACTAGCTCTCCCCCACCTGGCCAACAATTTCCTCTTAGAGAGGTGGCTGGAGCTGAAGGCATAGTCAGGGTACATGTGCCTTTTTCTCTATCAGACCTTTCCCAAATCAGCCAGCATTTAGGCTCTTTTTCTTCAGACCCCACTAAATATATACAGGAATTCCAATATCTAACTCTGTCCTACAATTTAACCTGGAGTGACTTAAATGTCATCCTAACTTCTACCCTCTCCCCAGATGAACGGGAAAGAGTTTTTTATCTAGCCCAATCTCACACTGATAACCACCAGCTTCATGAGCCAGGCCTCCAGGAAGGCATTAGAGCAGTTCCCCGAGAAGATCCCCAGTGGAACTATCAGGCAGATTCCCCAGGTATAGCTAGGTGAGATTATATGGTTTCCTGCCTAGTTGAAGGGCTTAAAAAGGCAGCTTACAAAGCTGTTAATTATGACATACTTAAAGAAACTACCCAAGGTAAAGATGAAAACCCAGCCCAGATCATGGCCCGCTTAGCAGTAACCCTTAGACGCTTTACTGCCCTAGACCCAGAGAGGCCCGAAGGCTGCCTTATTCTCAATATGCATTTTATTACCCAATCCACTCCCAACATTAGAAAAAGCTCCAAGAATTAGATTCCAGCCCTCAAACCCCACAACAGGACCTAATTAACCTCACCTTCAAGGTGTACAATAATAGAGTAGAGGCAGCCAAGTGGCAACATATTTCTGAGTTGCAATTACTTGCCTCCACTGTGAGAGAAACCCCAGCCACATCTCCAGCACACAAGAACTTCAAAATGTCTGAACCGCAGTGGCCAGGCATTCCTCCAGGACTGCCTCCCCCAGGATCTTGCTTCAAGTGCTGGAAATCTGGCCACTGGGCCAAGGAACGCCTGCAGCCCAGGATTCCTCCTAAGCTGTGTCCCATCTGTGTGGGACCCCACTGGAAATTGGACTGTCCAACTTGCCCAGCAGCCCCTCTCAGAGCCCCTGGAACTCTGGCCCAAGGCTTTCTGACTGACTCCTTCTCAGATCTTCTCGGCTTAGCGGCTGAAGACTGACACTGCCCGATCACCTCAGAAGCCTCCTGGACCAGCACAGATGCTTTGGGTAACTCTTACAGTAGAGGGTAAGTCCGTCCCCTTCTTGATTAATATGGAGGCTACCCACTCCACATTACCTTCTTTTCAAGGGCCTGTTTCCCTTGCATCCATAACCATTGTGGGTACTGACGGCCAGGCTGCTAAACCTCTTAAAACTCCCCAACTCTGATGCCAATTAAGACAATATCCTTTTATACACTCCTTTTTAGTTATCCCCACCTGCCCAGCCCCTTACTAGGTTGAGACATTTTAACTAAATTATCTGCTTCCCTGACTATTCCTGGGCTACAGCCACACCTCATTGCCGCCTTTTCCCCCAGTTCAAAGCCTCCTTCACATCCTCCCCTTGTATCTCCCCACCTTAATCCAGAAGTATAGGACACCTCTACTCCCTCCTTGGAGACCAATCATGCACCCCTTACCATCCCATTAAAACCTAATCACCATTACCCCGCCATGCTTTAAAAGGATTAAAGCCCGTTATCACTTGCCTGTTACAGCATGGCCTTTTAAAGACTATAAACTCTACTTACAATTCCCCCATTTTACCTGTCCAAAAACCAGACAAGCCTTACAGGTTAGTTCAGGATCTGTGCCTTATCAACCAAATTGTCTTGCCTATCCAACCTGTGGTGCCAAAGCCATATACTCTCCTATCCTCAATAGCTCCCTCCACAGCCCCTCCATAACCCATTAGTTTGTTCTGGATTTCAAACATGCTTTCTTTACTATTCCTTTGCACTCTTCATCACAGCCTCTCTTCGCTTTCACTTGGACTGACCCTGACACCCATTAGGCTCAGCAAATAACCTGGGCTGTACTGCCACAAGGCTTCACAGACAGTGCCCATTACTTCAGTCAAGCCCAAATTTCTTCCTCATTCATTACCTATCGTGGCATAATTCTTCGTGAAAACACACATGCTCTCCCTGCTGATTGTGTCCAGCTAATCTCCCAAACCCCAACCCCTTCTACAAAACAAAAACTCCTTTGCTTCCTAGGCATGGTTAGGTACTTCTGCCTTTGGATACCTAGTTTTACCACCCTGACTAAACCATTATATAAACTCACAAAAGGAAACCTAGCTGACCCCATAAATCCTAAATCCTTTCCCCACTCCCCTTTCCATTCCTTAAAAAACAGCCCTAAAAGCAGCTCCCACACTAACTCTCCCTAACTCATCACTCCCTTTTCATCACACACAGCCGAACTGCAGGGCTGTGCAGTTGGAGTTCTTACAGAAGAGCCAGGACCGCACCCTGTAGCCTTTCTGTCCAAACAACTTGACCTTACTGTTTTAGCCTAGCCCTCATGTCTGTGTGCAGCAGCTGCCACTGCTTTAATACTTTTAGAGGCCCTCAAAACCACAAACTATGCTCAACTCACTCTCTACATTTCTCATAACTTCCAAAATCTATTTTCCTCCTCACACCTGACACATATACTTTCTGCTCCCCAGCTCCTTCAGCTATACTCACTCTTTGTTGAGTCTCCCACAATTACCATTGTTCCTGGTCTGGACTTCAATCTGACCTCCCACATTATTCCAGACACCACACCTGACCCCCATGACTGTATCTCTCTGATCCACCTAACATTCACTCCATTTCCCCATATTTCCTTCTTTCCTGTTCCTCACCCTGATCACACTTGGTTTATTGATGGCAGTTCCACCAGGCCTAATTGCCACTAACCAGCAAAGGCAGGCTATGCTATAGTATCTTCCACATCTATCATTGAGGCTACTGCACTGCCCCTCTCCACTACCTCTCAGCAAGCTGAACTCATTGCCTTCACATGGGCCCTCACTCTTGCAAAGGGATTACACATCAATATTTATACTGACTCTAAATATCCCTTCCATATCCTGCACCACCATGCTGTTATATCGGCTGAAAGAGGTTTCCTTCCTATGCAAGGGTCTTCCATCATTAATGCCTCTTTAATAAAAACTCTTCTCAAGGCCGCTTTACTTCCAAAGGAAGTTAGAGTCATACACTACAAGGGCCACCAAAAGGCATCAGATCCCATCGCTCAGGGCAACGCTTATGCTGATAAGGTAGCTTAAGAAGCAGCTAGAATTCCAACTTCTGTCCCTCACAGCCAGTTTTTCTCCTTCTCATCGGTCACTCCCACCTACTCGCCCACTGAAACTTCCACCTCTCAATCTCTTCCCACACAAGGCAAATGGTTCTTGGACCAAGGAAAATATCTCCTTCCAGCCTCACAGTCCCATTCTATTCTATCGTCATTTCATAATCTCTTCCACGTAGGTTTCAAGCTGCTAGCCTGCCTCTTAGAACCTCTCATTTCCTTTCCATCGTGGAAATCTATCCTCAAGGAGATCACTTCTCAGTGTTCCATCTGCTATTCTACTACTCCTCAGGGATTATTCAGGCCCCCTCCCTTCCCTACACATCAAGCTCAGGGATTTGCCCCCGCCCAGGACTGGCATATTGACTTTACTCACATGCCTCAAGTCAGGAAACTAAAATACCTCTTGGTCTGAGTAGACACTTTCACTGGATGGGTAGAGGCCTTTCCCACAGGGTCTGAGAAGGCCACCGTGGTCATTTCTTCCCTTCTGTCAGGAATAATTCCTCAGTTTGGCCTTCCCACCTCTATACAGTCTGATAACGGACCAGCCTTTATTAGTCAAATCACCCAAGCAGTTTCTCAGGCTCTTGGTATTCAGTGGAAGCTTCATACCCCTTACCGTCCTCAATCTCCAGGAAAGGTAGAACGGACTAATGGTCTTTTAAAGGCACACCTCACCAAGCTCAGCCTCCAACTTAAAAAGGAGGACTCTCTCAAGGATAGAGCACAAAAACTCACCAACCAAGCAAGTAATTATGCTGAACCCTCTTGGGCACTCTCTAATTGGATGTCCTGGGTCCTCCCAATTCTTAGCCCTTTAATACCTGTTTTTCTCCTTCTCTTATTCAGACCTTGTGTCTTCCATTTAGTTTCTCAATTCATACAAAACCATATCCAGGCCATCACCAATCATTCTATATGACAAATGCTCCTTCTAACAATCCCACAATATCACCCCTTACCCCAAAATCTTTCTTCAGTTGAATCTCTCCCACTGTAGGTTCCCACGCCGCCCCTAATCCCACTCAAAGCAGCCTTGAGAAACATCGCCCATTATCTCTCCATACCACCCCCAAAGTTTTTCGCCACTCCAACACTTCACCACTATTTTGTTTTGTTTTTCTTATTAATATAAGAAGACGGGAATGTCAGGCCTCTGAGCCCAAGCTAAGCCATCATATCCCCTTTATATGTATGTGTATGCATACCTGCACGTATATATCCAGATGGCCGGAAGCAACTGAAGATCCACAAAAGAAGTGAAAATAGCCTTAACTGATGACATTCCACCGTTGTGATTTGTTTCTGCCCCACCCTACCTGATCAATGTACTTTGTAATCTCCCCAACCCTTAAGAAGGTTCTTTGTAATCTCCCCCACCCTTAAGAAGGTTCTTTGTAATTCTCCCCACCCTTGAGAATGTACTTTGTGAGATCCACCCCCTGCCCACAAAACATTGCTCCTAACTCCACTGCCTATCCCAAAACCTATAAGAACTAATGATAATCCCACCACCCTTTGCTGACTCTCTTTTCAGGCTCAGCCTGCCTGCACCCAAGTGAAATAGTCTCGTTGCTCACACAAAGCCTGTTTGGTGGTGTCTTCACACGGACGCGCGTGACAGGAAGCAGAGCATCTTACGCGTAATCTATAGCAGTGGTGGTTTAAATGAATCTCCTTTGTTCTCAAACCGCATTATCTTTAACTTATCAGAGAGTAGCTAGCGGAGCAGGCTTAACTAGGAGCCTGCATGTCTGGCCACATTCCAGCGCTTCAAAGGAGTGTCTTTCTCCTTGAACACAGTGTTTATGGATAAGAGAGCAGGTCTCGCTCTGAGCATGGGAACATGATGGCATTTACGGGGCTTTCCTCCTCAGAGGCCTCTTGTGGCTTTCCACAACTTATTGTCCCACATTTTTATGGCCAGCTTATGCAGGCACCCCACAAGCCCTTTTCCCAACAATAGGGCATACACTGAGTAAATGACTTTATAACTTTACTTCATCCTCTTCATTTACATAGGGCGTGCCCCCAAGTAACCAGTGGAATCTTCTAGAGGGTATTTAAATCCCCACCAATTCTGTAACGGCACCCTATGCTCAGGCCCGCTCCCACACTGTGGAGTGTACCTTCATTTTCAATAAATTTCTTCATTCCCTCCTTGCTTTGTGCATTTCGTCCAATTCTTTGTTCAAGATGCCAAGAACCTGGACACCCTCCACTGGTAACGTATTTTGATGAGCCAGTTAGGAGAAATTCCAGAAGAAGGTAGGTCCAAAGTTTGGGATTTATTTTTCTTCTTTCCCCTTTCCTTTCTGCTCTTTACAGGGGAATCTCTCTCTGTCTCTGTCTTTCCTTTCCAACTCAGGACCCTTTGGTGGGCAGCACCGAAACAAGGAAGCAACTGCAGGTTTCTGGCCATGGCCGGTGAAACTAATGGGTTTCCATGTGAAGGTGCCTAACTGCCACCGCCCAGTTTGCTTAAGGGACCAGGGTCTTTTTCATTTTTTTTTCCCCTTTCTTTCTTTTTCAGTCTTTCAGTGGCTGTTTCCTAGTACCTGCTTGGAAATTGAGGGCAATTGGCTGGGGTCACTCCCTAGTATTGCCTGAAGGCCTAGGAATGCATGGGAATAACTGCCCTGCCCAGAAGGGGAAATGATTCTTTTTTTTTTTTTTAAATCTTTTCTGGGTGTGGTCCCTGATCCCTATGTGTAGACAGCTCAGAGCAAACCCGCACAAGTTTCAGGTGACTTAAACCTTCTTTTCTTATGCTATATTCTGCCCTTCCCCTATTCAACTGGCTAAGCGCAAAAGAAACCCACCCAGCCTCCAGTTCCTATCATTAAAGTTTGTGGAAAGGGAAGCATGGGAAAGCATGGCCTTATCAAATTATAAGGATGCTAAAAGTCAGGGATTACACCCAGGTACCAAAGGAAAGCTCATAGTAGGCTCTGGAGGGAAAGCATGAAAAGTGGCACTGGTGCCGACCTAAGGTCAGCAATGTCTGACACTCTTAAGACTGCACCCCACAGAAGGACACTCTGGGGGATCCTGTGGACCTCAGCCTCCCCAAAGGGGACGCTCTCGGCAGAGGTTCTGAGATCTAGTCATAAGCCCTCCTTAGAATTTTCTCTGAGTTGCAATGCTGCTTGACCCCAAAATTGTTTAGAATCTGGAGTTTACTATCTAATGGGAAAGTGGAATGGCCATTGCATGTGTGCAGGCTTTTGTGCTAAGCAGGGGGCCTGATTAACTAACGTATGAGGCTCTCATTTGGTGCTGTTTAGCCCCAGTGTTCTCTCGAGTCTGGGGAGGTTTGGCCTTTAAAAATCAAACTATCGTCAAAACTGCTTTACCTGAAATTTTGGTTCACAGCCTTCATTGGATTATCTATTGGGGCAACCAAAGTAAAACTGGTGAGCTCTTACTGCTATTTCATGGCTAGGGTTGTAAGCTACTGGATCTTCATTTATGCCTGTGTATATGTGTCTACATGTGTTTATTTATATGTATACTTACTGTTGTATCTTGTGTCTACCAAATTGGCTTATAAGTAAAAGAGCGCTCATAAATTAAGTAAATAGTTTCATGTGCGTCCGTGTGACGAGACCACCAAACAGGCTTTGTGTGAGCAATAAAGCTGTTTATTTCACCTGGGTGCAGGTGGGCTGAGTCTAAAAAGAGAGTCAGCGAAGGGAGATAAGGGTGGGGCCGTTTTATAGGATTTGGGTAGGTAAAGGAAAATTACAGTCAAAGGGGAGTTGTTCTCTGGCGGGCAGAATGGGGGTCACAAGGTGCTCAGTGGGGGAGCTTTTGAGCCAGGATGAGCCAGGAGAAGGACTTTCACAAGGTAATGTCATCAGTTAAGGCAAGGATCGGCCATTTACACTTCTTTTGTGGTGGAATGTCATCAGTTAAGGTGGGGCAGGGCATATTCACTTCTTTTGTGATTCTTCAGTTACTTCAGGCCATCTGGGCATATATGTGCAAGTCACAGGGGATGCGATGGCTTGGCTTGGACTCAGAGGCCTGACATATAGTCTAAGCAATTTTCAAGTTCATGTGACTGAAGTTACTAAACAAGCTGGCTTTAAAATTATTGGTAAAATAAGGATAGAAATGCCTTCAGAATTTTCAGCATACATTTTTGTCTGGATTTTATATTTGTCTTTGCTAGAGAGTTTGAGATGTTAGCATTTGGCATAAAAAGTTATAAAACTATAAACCTAGCCGAAACAAAATGAACTTGGTTTGCTTTTTTTTTTTTTTTTTAACAAATCAGAGTAATTTATGAAAGAAAAATATCTTGGGCCCTCAAAATCACCAAGCTGAAGGGAAAATTCAAGCTAAGAACTCCTTAGGGCAAACCTATCTCCCATTCTATTCAAAGTCTCACCGAGATGAATGCATATATGCATATCTAATTGTTTCCTTTGGAAGGCTAATCAGAAACTCAAAAGAATGCAACCGTTTGTTTCTCACCTACCTGTGACCTGGAAGCCCCCAAACCCCCTCCCTGCTTTGAGTTTTCCCGCCTTTCTGGAGCAAACCAATGTTCATTTTACATATGTTGATTGATGTCTCCTGTCTCCCAGGTTAAAAGTGAAAGAACTGAGTACAGTGAATGGAATAAATGTTTTAGGTAAACTTCTTGTGTAAATTAAAATCTTAAAGTTATTTTTGATGATCATTTAATATCTGGGTCATTTTCAATTAAGAAAGGGTTGTTATATAGGGAAATATGTTTCTAAAATTGTGGAATTGTTCTTATCTAAAAATTCTCGTATCTGATAGTTCAAGATTTCTTGCTTTTTAGGGTTTCACTAAAGTTTTAGGTTTCTAAGGATAAAAGTTCTAGTTAGCCCATAATTCTGTATACAAAATGTGCCAGAAAGGGTTACGCTGTTAGTGAAAAAAAGAATAATTTTGTCTAATTCAGAAGTTACCTAAAAGTTCAAATTACAAATTTGAAAAGGTTATTTGTGAAACAATGTAGTAAGGAATCATTAAGTAGGGAGGAAAGATCTGGAAAAACTTTAAACAATAAAATATTTTTTAAAACCTGATGGAGAATTGGAGATATTTGTCTAACATTTTCATAAAGCTCTTAGTCTTGATTAAAGTAAAATAAGAACTATTGTAAAGAAATGCCAATTTACGCTCCAGCTATGACAGGGAATATCCTCTCCATAGGGTATACGTCAAGTAAATGACTTTGTAACTTCACTTCATCCTCTTCATTTACATAGGGCGTACCCCAAGTAACCAGTGGAATCCTCTAGAGAGTATTTAAACCCCCACAAATTCTGTAATGGTGCCCTTGAGCCTCTATGCTTGACCTGCTCCCACACTGTGGAATGTACATTCATGTTCGATATATTCCTTCATTCCTTCCTTGCTTTGTTTGTGCATTTTGTCCAATTCTTTGTTCAAGATGCCAAGAACCTGAACACCCTCCACTGGTTACGATTTTTCATGAAATGACTTAGTTTTCCTACTATAAAATAAAGACAATGATGAATTTTTAAAAATGCCTACTTGTACCGGTCTTTTATTAAATAGATGCCTTTTACAAAGGACTAAAACGCAAGGAAAGTCTACTGTATCTTTGGATGATGCTTGTCCATGGCTGGAAGCGATTTTTTTAATATAATGATTTTTTAGTGATACTGACGCATACTGCAAACATTTCAGAGTGCCACTCTAAAACCCCAGGCTTTATAGCTTTAAAAATTCAAGTTTTTTACTTCCCCCTTGCCCACATTTTTTGGTCATTCTAAGACCAACTTAAATTAAGCACAGGCACAGCAAGCATGCTTTCCTTCTAAGAGGCTCTGCAATGTTCCTGAACTACAGTTTCCCTCCTTATTCCTCAGCTCACTGTTAAAGTTGAAAGATAGGGGCTTCCCTTACATGGGGCAGGGATATCCTGGAACCTCACATTGGGTTCTGGAGTCAGTAACTGATGCATTTTTAATGCAGCAACCACCCCATTGTTTTCAGGACGTGGGGCTGATGTTGGATACTATGAAATGAATAAATATCAGCCTGTGCACCTAAGTATCCTCCCTCAGGGCTCTGTGGTGTAGAAAGTGCTTTGATGTGGTTGGGAGAATGAGACGCCCCCATGAGCTGCTTCTGCTCCCCAGCACAGAGTAACTGTATTCTAGTGACACAGTCAAATGAAAAGGAACCACAGTCATTGTGCAGATGAAGCAGATTTTTGCCTAGTGACCTGTTGTAAAATGTAATCAGAGCTTTCCCTTAATGGACTGAAAATCCAAACTAATTAAAATACTGTCTGACCCAAACCATAGTTCAGATCAGACTGTGAGAGGCTATTGTCTTTAATGTACTTCACCTCTCCTCTGAAACATGCCCTGCTTCTTTTGAAAAGGTTAAAATTATGTCCATGCAGCAAAACTATAAATGGCCTGCCTTAAAAGGAGCAGGCATCCAAAAGATATCCTGAATCCTCACCCTTAGCAGGATGAAAGAGCAGACACTGGAGAAGAATGTCTGCTTATATTTTCAGGCAAAAGATGTCAAGTAGGGAAAGAAAAATGTTAATAAATTGACATTTATTCAAATCATAATGGGAGGAGTTTTAGATGTTATTCATTGTGTTATTCAGAAAGACAGCACATATCACTGCCCATCCATACACACAGGGAAGAAGTCTCCACTTCCCAACAAGAGATGCATGGATATCATGAGACCATCCATGAATTCAAACTGAAGGGTCTAGAAAATCAAACTGAAGGTCAGTGTGCGTGAACAGCAGGGATAATGGCTCCATGATCCTTTCTTCAAATATATAAGACTGAGAAGGAATTCATTTTGGAAAAAAAGTAGAGGTAGACAAAAGAAGCCAAAATATTGCTTTCTCCAGCTGAATCATCTGCCACGCCATCTGGTTCCATGAAAGTCCTGAGCAGACTGGCAAGAAAAAACTTAAAAGAGTTTATAGGCTGGGCGTGGTGGCTCATGCCTGTAATTCCAGCACTTTGGGAGGCCAAGGCAGGCGGATCACGAGCTCAGGAGTTCAGGACCAGCCTGACCAATATGTGAAACCCCATCCCTACTAAAAATGCAAAAATTAGCCGGGCATGGTGGCGGGTGCCTGCAATCCAAGCTACTCGGGAGGCTGAGGCAGGAGAATCGCTTGAACCCGGGAGGTGGAGGTTGCAGTGAGCTGAGATTGCGCCACTGCACTCTAGCCTGGGCAACAAAGCAAGACTCTGTCTCAAAAAAAAAAAAAAAAAAAAAAACAACCCAGCTTATGGACCAGCATGGCCAGAGTAGAATGAATGAGGGAAATAATTCTAAGAAATGAGGTCAAAAAGGAAAAAGAAGCATAACTGTGAAACACAGAAAGCCCTTATCCCAGTGCCTGAGACTTGCTCCCTAAATGGTACCTGTAATAGCTGCCTGTGGGACTGTGAGCTCCTAAGAGAGACAGAAGCCCCCAGAGCAGGAATCCATCCTCTTCACTTTCATATTTTCAGCACCTATGGTAGTTCCCAGCACAAAGAAAGTGCTGAGTGAATGATGAACAAATTATTTACTCTAATTACACTCATGAGACTGTTGTGTGAGGTCAGAACATGAAGTTATTAATTTATAACATGTGATACACCTCTCTAATGTATTAATTATGTCAGGTAGCTATCCAGGGCACTTTCTACCGGTTATCAAAGTAGTTAGGTAGCGTAATTAATCAAAAGGAAACTGCTTAATAAGCATGGAATAAGGTCAAAGAAAGCTGGATAGTCTTAAGAGATGTTACTTGCAATCTTGTCTTCTTTGCCCTGGCAATTTTACATATCAGAAGACATATCCAGCTAATAAATTGGGTCAAAGGCTGAACATGGTGGCTCACGCCCATAATCCCAGCCCTTTGGGAGGCTGAGGCAGGTGGATCTCTAGGTCAGGAGTTCAAGACCAGCCTGGCCAAGATGGTGAAACCCCATCGCTACTAAAAATATAAAAAAATTAGCCAGGTGTGGTGGCAGACCCCTATAATCTCAGCTACTCAGGAGGCTGAGGCAGAGAATTGCTTGAACCAGGGAGGCAGAGGTTGCAGTGAGCTGAGATTGCACCACTGCACTCCAGCCTGGGTGACAGAGTGAGACTCCATCTCAAAAAGAAACTTCAATTACCTCTTAAAAACTCTATCTCCAAATTCCTCAAATGTCCAAATATCTCCTGCCTCCTTAAAGGCCCTATCACATTAAGGATTAGAATTTCAACATGAATTTGAGGGAGACACAATTCAGCCCATAACAGCTTGCCTCTTATTAATAATATATCATTTATTTAGTCATTGTGACAATAATTTCAGAAGGTAAGTGTAAGCCTACTATCACAACATCTAATGCACAACAGTGATTACAGATTGTGCATCAAATTTTTAATTTGGATAACATAAGCAGGGGATTAGACTCGATGACCTTTAATGTCCCCCCCAACTCTGAGACTCCATGCGTATATTTGTTAACCGCTAATATTTTAAAAATTATGATTGTTTATATGATATCAGTTGAATTACTTTTAGGTGCGAGCTTCAGAAATATCTAGATAAATGCATCAAAAAGTGACTTAAGCTGCATTATGTAAAAAGCATTCCAGGAGTAAAGAAGTTCCAGGTTAGTTAATTAAGTTGCTTAACAAATCATCAGAGCTAGGGTTCTTTCCATCTTTCTAGCCTGCCAGTCATCAATGTGCCAGCAGTTTCCCCATGGTCACAAAATGGCTGCATTAGCTCCAGGTATCACATCATTACAAAGTCTCCACAGGCAATACAAAGGAAAAGTGAAACATCTTTGCTTCTTTCCATTTTTTTTAAGAATAAAGAAAGCATTTCATAAAACTCACCATCGGGCTTCTCATTGGTCAGATTTTTGTCACCTATATACTATGATTGGTTTAAATCAGCAGACATCCCTTCATTTCTCATTGATAGAACTAAGTAACACATTGTACACACCAAATCAATGAAAGGCAAAGCAGGAAAAGGCACAAGTGAATTATAAGTCCTTCCTAGGGGTTGGTGAGGAGTCAGTTTCCCTTGACATGGAATACGTAAGAATTGACCAAATCCAGGTTCTATTAGCAATGAAGGATAGGAAGATCTGTTGGCCACAGATATAACCATGTTATCAAAACCCCAAATCAGAGCTAGCAGTGAAAATGAGCATTTGATAACAAGATTACCTTGGGAAATCTGAAAAACCACAAAGATGGTGACGACAGTGGTTCCTACACTAGCGTTCCTTAGAAATATCAGAAGGTATTGATGGAATTTCTGAGCTATTTTCAATATCTCAAAAGCCCTAGGAGAAAAGATCTATACAAACTAACTAAAATGTTAAATTTCTTTGATTTTGACTGAAATTCTATAAAGTCAGTATGCTAAGGATTATTCTCTCATCCTAATCAGAAGCTTATATTAGTTTTAAATATATATTGAATTAATGGAATGTTTTCAATAAATCAATAACTAAATAAATATATTTGAAAGGTGTATTTCAAATATGAAAGACTCTTTTAAAACAAGAATTCCATGGGAGAAAAATTTTTTGTTGTTGTTTTTTGAGACGGAGTTTCACTCTTGCTGCTGAGGCTGGAGTGCAATGGTGCAATCTTGGCTCACTGCAACCTCCGCCTCCTGGGTTCAAGAGATTCTCCTGTCTCAGCCTCCCGAGTAGCCAGGATTACAGGCATGTGCCACCACACCCAGCTAATTTCATATTTTTAGTAGAGATGGAGTTTCTTCATGTTGATCAGGCTGGTCTCAAACTCCTGACCTCAGGTGATCCACCTGCCTTGGCCTCCCAAAGTGCTGAGATTACAGGCGTGAGCCACCCTTCCCAGCCTGAAAATACTCTTTAACGGGTTATTGGTAGAGGAAAATGTGAGAAATCATTGATGTTCAAACTATTCCCTTCTTCAAGGAAATGTAAAGAATTTCAGCTCCTTGGGACTCAGGAGTGCTATCCTGTCTACAGAGACAAGCAGTAAACACCCACAGACATTAAACATCCAACCTCAGTCTATTCTGTGCCTAGGCAGTTATCTTTCACACTGACCATATGCTAAAAAGTCATGATCTCTTCATATCATTAACTTAAGACACCACGAGGATTTCTTGAATAAATGCATTAATATAAGTGAATGTAATATGCACTCCTGTTATCTTTTATTTCTACGAGAAAAGGACAAATCAACAATGAGCACTTAAATTAAATTCCATCAGCAAAATATACTTATATGACATCATAGACATTTGCATTTATACCCTGCAATTACTATCTGCTAATAGTAATTTATTGTTTAATGAATAATATCAAGGAGAGTAAATATTAATGAAAATGTAGAACATTTTATTTTATTTATTTATTTATTTTTGAGATGGAGTCTTGCTCTGTTGCCCAGGCTTGAGTGCAGTGGCGTGATCTCAGCTCACTGCAACTTCCACCTTCTGGGTTCAAGCGATTCTCCTGCCTCAGCCTCCCGAGTAGCTGGGATTACAGGCGCCTGCCACTGTGCCCGGCTAATTTTTGTATTTTTAGTAGCGATGGGGTTTCGCCATGTCGGCCAGGGTGGTCTCAAACTCCTGACCTCATGACCCACCTGCCTCAGCCTCCCAAAGTGCTGAGATTACAGGCGTGAGCCACCGTGCCCAGCCGAAAATATAGAACATTTTAATATGAGACCTTCTGGTTTTATTTGTCAATAGTGACAACTATATTTATTAATTTTTAAAAGATCATCAATCAAAGCCAGAAAATAGTAAGGAGAGATGATTGCATGGCTCTTGAATATTAGATGGCCAAAGGAAAACAGCTAA
Source organism: Pongo abelii (assembly GCF_028885655.2). Taxonomy (NCBI): domain Eukaryota; kingdom Metazoa; phylum Chordata; class Mammalia; order Primates; family Hominidae; genus Pongo; species Pongo abelii. The sequence goes on along the minus strand of NC_071990.2, from coordinate 115,225,291 downwards.
TTTCTAGAAGTAGTGTTTGGGGAAGAGAATAGAACAAATTGTAGCATAAAGTGTAGCATAAATTGTCAGGTGTTTTGCATATGTATTGTGATACTAATGGGGACAATAATATAAACTGGCTAGAAAGAGAATGCATTGAGATTCCATGAATACTCCTATCTGCATGTCTTTTTTATTAGAATAACATCTAATCCTGCTTGGCAGCTGAAAGATATAATTAGTGTGTTAACGAGTAAAACGTCTACAGAGTAGAGAATGATCTCAAAGGTTTAAAACGTCTACAGAGTAGAGAATGATCTCAAAGGTTGGTGGAAGATGTTCTGGGAAGACATGTTTTTGCTGTTGTTGCTTTATTTGTTATTAAGTTATGGCTTGCATTCATACACTGGTGAAGTGGACACTAAGCAACAAGTATATCCCATACTCCTTGTCATGCTGGAGGATCACTGTTTTAAGGAGCTTTTTGGTTTCCAGGAACGAAGACCCAAACTAACTCAATTAAGTCAGGATATTGGGAACATACAAGAGGACAAAAGAAATGTCACAGATACAAAAGCCAGAGTAGGGTCAACACTCACACATCCAGGAGAATAAACTGAAAGGTGGGTCTTACTCCAAGACTTCTCTGGAGAGCTCAGCAGTATGTCTTTGCTGCAGTGCTCTGCAATTGACAGCGCACTTACTCTTCCGCACATGCCTCTCTGGTTTCTCTTCCTAGGAACTGTCTTACTCACCCTTTAATCTGTGAGTCTTTCCTCCATCTTGAAGCATATGCTCATTTATAACTATAGCTCATGCACAGTTTACCTCACTCATAACTTGGTCCAGCCTATCTCCATCTCGCTCCCTTTCACTTTCTTTTCCCACTGATAACTCTATTCTGGAATATCCCACTTAGATTGTCTAAGACAGATAGTCTGATTGGCTTAGATCATCTTTCATGCATGGGTCACTGACTAGCTCATACATTGACTGCCCTGGGTCAGGTGCCCATTCTTTTCCAACCAGCTGTGTCCGGAGAGATGGGGACACATGGTACTAAATGTGACTACCCAGGGCTCTTCCTTCAGTAGGGAATGGAGAAGGGGCCACTTTCCTTTGGAGCATCTGCAGGTCAGCCAGGCAGTGTGACTGACATATCTAGTTAAACAACTAAATCAGGGGAACTCAGTCAGAAGACATGCCAGTAGATAGCTTCATTATCTGGTTTGGAGATCTTCAGTGAGTCAGTAAATTTATAATTGTTTCATATTTACTTTATATAATATGATTATAGCCTATATTTCTTTTAATTTGTAAGTAAATGTTAGTAATTATGAGAGACACTTTTCAGGTACACTGGAGTTCTGATGCAATTAGCTTCTTGAGACAAAATAACTCCAACAGATAGAAACACCTAGGAACTCACCATCTTCCCTCCCATAAAATAAGCTCCCTTTAGAATCCATGAATCATGACTGTCCAATCCATTTTTAATAGCTTCTGTCAGAGACATTTCAAAATAAAGGGCAGTTATTATTTATTGTTTGTAATGAAACGTACTCAGCCCAGAGGGACATTATGAGGATCACTGTCAGATTTTGTAAAATGCCTTTGGGTTTTCAATGGAAAGGTACTATATATGATAATAAAAGGAATAGCAATAATATTCTTGCACCATCTTGACAATGAGTTCATCTTTGTCTTAAAAAATAAGTTCATCTTTAGACATTATGGGGATTACTGAATTCAATTTGTCCTAAGAATGCTAAGGCTGGTGAAAAAAAAGATGCTTATTATAAAAGCACTTTCTCCGTTCCCTGTTCTGTTCTATATGTGTTGTTCTTAACTTTTGTGTATATGGGAGAGTTGACTATCTCTTGTAAATGCACAATAAAGTAATGGCAAAAACTGCCATGGCAAAAACTGCCATGGCAAAAAATGGTGCTTTTGCCATTACTTTTGCACTAACCTAATAATTGAAATTTGAACTCTATAAAAATTTTTGGATGGCATAGAAAGAAATTTCTCAGGTGAAACTTTGAAAATGTTTCCCAGACTCACATGCATGCACTCATATGCTCAGGCAGTTCTATGCACACATATGAGAAAGAGAGACAAAAATAAGAAAAGGAGATGTGAAGTGAGAATTTTAAGAAAAACATTATAGTCATACCTATATATGGACTGTGTTTATATTGCCTTACAAAGCACTTCTGTACACGTTATTTCACTTGACTCTCACTAGAAACCTTGGAGCTAGGTGGGAAGATGAGGATTGTCTAGCTCTTTTGCCCTGGGCACTGTAAAATTCAAAGGCAGATTTTCCAGAAAACAGGGCTGGGGATGGGAGAGCAGATGTGTCCACCGTTTCATGCAGGACACAAAGGGAAAGACTCTGTGGAAGCCCAGAAAGTTAGTGAACCCAGACATTGTTCTCCATCACGTCTTAATGTAGATTTCCAACTGTTTTTCCTTTCACCTAGCCAATACCTATGTTAAGGTGAGGAGAAGGATGCATTGTGAGACAGACAGAGTTGAAGGGGTTAGATCACTTGGATTATTCATTTCTTGTCAATTTTCAGGAAGCAACAGAGACCAAGATACTTAGTGCAAGCCACAGAGCTAAAAGTAATGATAAAGTAACTATATATGATATGAGGAGGCCAGGAGCAAGAGATCTTTCCAAATGTGAGCCTCATGCAGGGGTTGCTGTGGTCAGTTCTCATGACTTTAAGTCTGATTCACATATTTGATAGGCAGTTAATTCTCTATAAACAAACAAGCTGTTTGATATGCTTTGGCTGTGTCCCCACTCTGACCTCATCTTGAATTGAAGCTCCCACAATTCCCAGGTGTCATGGGAGGGACCTGGTGGGAGGTAACTGAATCATGGGGGCAGGTCTTTCCTGTACTATTCTCATGATAGTGAATAAGTCTCACAAGATCTAATGGTTTTATAAAGGGGAGTTTTCCTGCACAAGTTCTCTCTTGTCTGCCACCATGTAAGATGTGCCTTTCACCTTCGGCCATGATTGTGAGGCCTCTCCAGCCAAGTGGAACGGTGAGTCCATTAAACCTCTTTGTCTTTATAAATTACCCAGTCTCAGGGATGTCTTTATCAGCAGCATGAAAACGAACTAATACACTATTTTGACCAAACCACAGCAAAGAACTAAGTAACTGCACCCAGAGAAATTGCCCAAGGCTTGCCTCTGCATGTACCCCTACCATCGACTCCTGCCTCTTGTGAATGATCACACTGCTCTAGTTTTTTTTTTAATTTCCACTTTTCAAAAATTCCAGGCTGTCTCAAATGAGGCAACCTAGCAACTTTCTCCCTATAGAAAACTTCACCTTGTCATTCTGCCACTTCTAAATCTAATTCAGAATTGCTTTTCTGGTTCTTACAACTCTTCATTGGTTTGCTCCTCCCTCCTTTTCCAAATTCATTTCTCCTTATCTTCATCAATCTGCCACCTTCAACACCACCCCGTCACTCCACTTCTTGGCTTTACAGGCAGTTACTGTTTGAAGGAGAAGATTGAAAATCTCATTTCTCACTTTTGAGGACTCTTACAGGAACATACTGCAAAGCCTCCCTCACATCCGAGAAAGAGGAAGAGAGAGAGAGCGTGACACCTCACAAAGAATGTCTAAAGTGGGAGGAGCCCTAAAATAGAGCACAATAATAAACTGATGGGGCTGTGCTTTCTTTAAAACAAAACAAAACAAACAAACAAAAAGCAAAAACTCACAATAGAACTTTCCCTCAGTAAATGAGCTATTATCAAAGTATTCAATTCTAGAAAAATTGCACAAATTGCTAAATTCTCTTTAAAATAAATAAATAAATAAAAAACCATGCCGTTCAAACCACCGCAACAAACCACAAGGGAAAAAAGGCTACAAAGACAAAGCCCCATTCTCACTTGGTACCAGTGCTACCCTGGTATATGTTACACCACTGAGAAGACTTGTCAATTCAAACATCTGTTCTAAGGCACACTTCACCATCAGAACTGATACTCCATTCATATTCCTTCCTTCCACAGGCTTGACAGATGGATGAATTCCTAATGGCCCCAGATTACATTCAAATAGTTGCAATAACCACCTCCTCCTTAGTGAACACTGCTTTCCCCCAGGCAATAAAACAAAGATAATGGCAGAGGGGTGTAAAATAACATAAACTGGGAATCTAGGCTCAAAATCCAACATTTTCCCTCCAGGCAGGAACACCAGACGGTGGTGTCTTGATCCTGCCATGCACATATTCCATGAGTGACAACAGGCAATGAAATGTGAAGGAAAAGAGAAAGATGTGCCCACCAAGTTCCTCCCAAAGGGCATCCAAGTGTTTTGTTTGAACTGCCTCGTGGCTTATTGGAGTCAGAACGGCATGTTCCGTAGAAAACTGTTTGCCACCAAGTTAGGATCTTTACTGATTATCACCAAAGGTATTTTGTCTTCGGAATGCAATAAAAAATAACTCCCATAAAGGAAGGTGGTATAAGCTGGGAAATGTAGGCTATTATGTCAGAGTCATGTGGATAGACGTGTTCTGCTAGCAGCCTTCCATTTTACTCTATAACAGAAAAGAAAGATAAAATTTCCAGGAAAAAGAAATGAAAGCTGCTGCCAGTGAAAAGCATTTCTACCACCAAGTCAAGTAGGCTGGGGTCTCCACTTACAGATGGTGATTACCGTAGACTATGGATTAAATCGTGTCTGCATATCCACACTAGAAGTCTCTACAACTCTATTTGATCTTCCCCCTCGTGGTCTTTTCTTTTCTGAGATGGAGTCTCACTCTGTTGCTCAGGCTGGAGTGCAGTGGTGCGATCTCGGCTCACTGCAAGCTCCGCCTCCTGGGTTCAAGCAATTCTCCTGCCTCAGCCTCCCAAGTAGCTGGGACTACAGGCGCACACCGCCACACTCGGCTTTTTTTTTTTTTTTGTATTTTACTAGAGACGGGGTTTCACCGTGTTGCCTAGGCTGGTCACAAACTCCTGACCTCATGATTTGCCTGCCTTAGCCTCCCAAAGTGCTGGGATTACAAGCCATGGTTTTTTCTTATACTATAATCTTCCAATTTTGATTTTTGCTCTAAGTTGGCATAAGATTCACATTTCTAAGGATGTCAGGTTGTAAGTACAGAAATGAATTTCATTCTAATTTGTTTTTGTGTATGAAAGTTAATGTAGAATGAGGATGTATACATCATGATTAAAAGAGGCTGTGAAGAATATCTTGTAGTGAAGAATTTGCTTCCTGTAGTTTTGTGGCCCCTGGTGTTGCAATAGAGGGTAATCCATTTATATATTTTCATTAAAATTTATTCATGACCTTGTCATGTTTCTTTTCATAATTTGCCAATATTCTTGTCCTATCCACTATCAAAATGAACTTAAAACATTTATTTTTTAAAAGGTTGCATGCTATTGAGTTTACATGTTTTCTATTGATATATTTGTCCTCTGCACCCTCTTTTCCCCTCTTGTCAACTGCTATTCCTATTCACATTTGGCTTTGCGTTACATTTTCCCCAATTCTAACATTCCCATTTGCTTTCTTTCCGCTCTCATTTCCTTGCTAACTCTCTGGAGAGAATGAAATTATATTGTTGTTATTGTTATTTTCTTTTTTCTCTAAAGATTGGAGAGTAGAGCTGAAATATTTGCGAAATGACTAGTTCCATAAATATCAAGAAGTGAGTAATAAGTGGAAACTGTTCTTGGACTCCTAACTCCTAGGATGTGGTTTATTTTTAGTAGACCACATAATAAATGGGTGGAGACCAAAAATCCAAGTGCCTTGAATATTGAGGGTGAGCTGAAATCAAATCAGGTTTCTTTATGGTAATTGATTATAAAGTAATTTCATCCACAGTGACAACGAATTGATAAGTCAATTTGAGAAATATGTTATTAACTCATTTTTATAATTAAGAAGCTCTTAACAGATTTCTGTAAATGCTACAAAAATGAAACTCCAAAAACGAACATAGTTAATTTTGTTAATAAGATATAGCTCTCATTTAAAAAAAATTTTTTTTTTTTTGAGACGGAGTCCAGCTCTGTTGCCCAGGCTGGAGCACAGTGGTGCGCTCTTGGCTCACTGCAGCCTCCATCTCCTGGGTTCAAGGGAATCTCCTACCTCAGTCTCCCAAGTAGCTGGGATTACAGGCGCCCGCCACCACACCTGGCTATTTTTTTTGTATTTTTAGTAGAGACGGGGTTTCACCATGTTGGCCAGGCTAGTCTCGAACTCCTGACCTCAAGTGATCTGCCCGCCTTGGCCTCCCAAAGTGCTGGGATTACAGGGGTGAGCCACTGCACCTGGCCTCATTTTTAAATTTTTTTTAAAAAAGGTAAAATTGGCCTCTTAGCTAAGTGATTATTTCTCTTGCAGTGTGAAAGGACAAGAAAGCTCTTCCGGCACAGGACTTAGCCGCTGCTGACCTCCTTTATGTTATCAGTGGACAAAAAGGCTGGTTAAAACCTGCTTTGATGCCAGGCATGGTGACTCACACCTATAATCCCAGCATTTTGGGAGGCTGAGGCAGGCAGATCACTTGAGGTCAGCAGTTTGAGGCCAGCTTGGCCAACATGGTGAAACCCCATCTCTACTAAACATACAAAAATTAGCCAGGCGTGCTGGTGGGTGCCTGTAATCCCAGCTACTCAGGAGGCTGAGAGAGGAGAATTGCTTGAACCTGGGAGGCGGAAGTTGCAGTGAGCCAAGATGGCTCCACTGCACTCCATCCTGGGTGACACAGTAAGACTCCATCTCAAAAAAAAAAAAAAAAAAAAAACCACCAAAAAAACAAAACCAAAACCAAAAACCAAACACAAACAAACATAAAAACCTGATTTGATATAGTTGCCTGGTGATTTTTTGTTTTGTTTACTGCTGAGATTTAAAATGGTTGCTTACCTTAAGAGAAAGAGAGTATGCTTGTAAAATTTAAGTGCAGGACCAAAGCATGGACCCAAGGGAGCGGAGGGTGAGCACGCAGGAGACCACAGCTACTCTCTGCTGTGTTATAGGAGAGGGTAGAGCCAGCTGGCAGACAGCAGGCTGGAAGCCAGCAGTTAGAAGTAGCAGCTGTGGGTGACCTCAGCTGGGAGAAATGAGAAGGATCCCTCGAGTGGAGAGATGTGACGACGATGCTCATAAAACCATTGTTGCTTTTACTGAAAGAGCAGAGGTCAGATGTCCTCAGACATTAGAGGACAGACAAGTCAGGTGAGCTGCTTAAAAATTCAAATTCCTTGTCCTACTTGAGTCTTGGGGCCCGAAAATCTTTACGTTAAACCATCAACACAGATGACTCTGATCCAGCTCTTCCAGGAACCACACTTTAAAAATCCCTGGACTAAGATGCAGCATCTGTGAAAATAAAACACAAAGATCTATGACAGTTTTGCAGGTGATAGGGCTACATATTTCTACTTAGGGATATGCCTTTGTTTAACCCTTTTTAAAAGTCTCACCTACTCATGATATTAAATTACTTCAGGGTTATTTAATTAAGTAAGACACTTCCATTTTCCGATATTCTGACTTCTTGTCAGACAGTGTGTCCCCATTTGGAGTGTTCTAAATATAATCCTCATTTTAGAAGAAATTACGCTCTCTGCTGTTACAGCAGTTGTTTATATTTGTTGCTGTTTCATTCTTTAAAAATAAAACCATATGGAGATACATGAACAATTCCTGCTTCTCTCAGTTACCTACCCAGAAATAAAATAATTCTAGCTATAATTGAGTCTAAGCTATGCCAAGCCTGTCTAGTAGCCACTGTTTGAAATGTCTGCCCAGAGCCTTGAAGGAATTCATTGTTCTTCAAAGTGCCAGCTGTACATACTGCCATTTCCTGCATGGCTTCTGCCACTCAGGAATGCTGCACCCTGGTGGTTCTTTAGTGGTGTCCTTTTTCTCCATTGCTTCATTGTGGGACCCACAGTGTCTATCTGAAGATACTCCACCACAGCTCAAGAGCACCATCTTGGGATGCACATTTTTGCAACAGATAGAGGATTTGAGTGGCATAGAATTCCATAACTGCTAGAGGCAAGTGCAGTAAACCTAGAACAAAAAAATCAAAAGAAAGAAAGAAAAGGGGCGATGGGGCAGTTACTTTAACCATGTGCATTAGCTTGGCAACACCTCTTAGAATTTTTCTTGGTAGGAGATGCAGACGTTATCCAAGAAAGACAGTGCTACTGCCTTCCACAAAATTTATATTTTGCTATTGTTGTCTGCAGGTCAAGGTCACAGTCAGCTTTGAAAGAATCAGCTACAAATCTAATAAGTGGCAAAGAAACTTAGAGGGCTTTATGGAAAACTAAGTTCTTTTCAGATAGCCTGCAAAAATGTGCTGGCCTTAAATCACCAATTACATTGTAATATTTGAGATATGCAAGAAAATCATTGAACTTTGGGACCATTTTCAGAAAAACAAAAATATAAAAGTACTTTTATTTTCAAATCTCTAAAGTGAATCATCAGTAAATTATCACATAATCTAAAGGTTTGACAAACTGGGTCATTGCACCTGGGATATATGTGTTAGAAATTCTGTGATGGAGTCTCATTTGGCTTTTGGTGTTTCCAGGCTAGGGTTTTCGGCACTGATGTCTTATGCCGGATCTCCCTCAGCTGCCCACACACCCCATGGAAATGGGACAGATGATGCAGTTGGTGGATGGGGGAAAGAAAAGTGAGACTAATAAGAGGGACCAGACTGGGAGACAATTCATGTTTTTCCTCATGGTAATTAGAGAGCTTGATGTATATGCAAATTCATATACATTTCTTTAGGTTGCCATAGACACTGATGCCAATATTCCCTTTCATCCTCAAATTCTCTCCCTGAGCATAGGCAGGCTATATAACAATGTCAATGCCAATCTGTGTGTGGAACACCAACTAGGAAAAAAAGTTGGATGGCATTAATTTCACATGTGAAGTGGTCTGAACAATGCAACTAGGAGTTAAGAAAATGCCAATACCAGCCAGGCGCGGTGGCTCACACCCAGTAGTTTGGGAGGCCAAGATGGATGGATCGCCTGAGGTCAGCAGTTCGAGACCAGCCTGGCCAACATGGTGAAACCCCATCTCTACTACAAATACAAAAATTAGCCAGGTGTGGCACACACCTGTAATCCCAGCTACTTGGAAGGCTGAGGCAAAAGAATCGCTTGAGCCTGGGAGGCTGAAGTTGCAGTGAGCCAAGATCGTGCCACTGCACTCCAGCGTGGGCAACAGAGCGAGACACCATGTCAAAAAAAAAAAAAAAAAGAAAACGCCAGTACCATCTCTCAGCCTCCATAGTGTCTAGGCTGCTGTGGAAGAATGAGCAGCCTCTCTTCCAGAAGCTTGAGGGGAACTGAACTCCTGGGGGAGAGGCAGGAGATTAAATTTAAGGCAAGAAGTTTGAGGATGTAAGGAAATTAATTAGATATCAGTTAGGGTAATGCTAGACAAATGCTAACAATAAACCCTCACATTTCAGTGGTTGTCGTCACCCCCAGGTTAAGAGTCCATTGCAGGTGTTCTTCATTGGCTGCAGCTTTTCTCCATGGAATAGTTCAGACATCCAAGCTCCTTTCATCTTGTGGCTCTGTCTTCCCCTAAAGCTACAGACTCCTTCCTATTCAGATAGGGAAAGAGAGTAGAGAAAACAATGATGCTTTTAAAAAACCCCATCTGGGAGGTGTCATAAATCTCTTTCTCATTTCATTGATGAAAACTAGTCACATGGCATAATCTGGATGCAGGAAGGGCTAGAAGATGCGGTTCCTTGCTGGGCAGCCAAATTCAACTGACATTTCTACACTGTGAAAGGGGATGCTGAATTTTAGGGGACAGCTAGCCATCTCTGCCATGTAAAGTTTTGATAAGGCATAATGGACAGGACTAAGAAGGAAACCAGCAGAAGAAACAGAACATTACGGGAACTGGACAAGACAGTTAACTAAAAGGAATTGCATTTGTCTGGTACCCTGACATAACAAAGATGAGATGGATGATTGTATTAATTATCTTTGAAATTTGGGGGTAAGGTAGTCTAAGAATTCAGGCATGATGAGATTAGGAGGCTTTGCTCAGTGTTCAAATCGGATATAATCAAGAACCAGGCCAAGCGTGGTGACTCACGCCTGTAATCTCAGCACTTTGGGAGGCCGAGGTGGGTGGATCACCTGAGGGCAGGAGTTCGAGACCAGCCTGGCCAACATGGCAAAACCCCATCCCTACTAAAAACACAAAAATTAGCTGGGCGTGGTGGTGTGTACCTGTAGTCCTAGCTACTCAGGAGGCTGAGGTACGAGAATCCCTTGAATCCAGGAGGCGGAGGTTGCAGTGAGCCTAGATCATGCCACTGCACTCCAGCCTGGGTGACAGAGTAAGACACTGTCTCAAAAACAAAACAAAACAAACAAACAAACAAAAAAAAGCAAGAACCAGTTCTGGGGTCTCCAACCAAAAAAATTCTTTCCAAGTTATTGGAGGACAAGGTGAGATGTTTTCTAGTTGTTCACGTCCCAGAGAAATTTGCTGTTTCTCTAGCTGGAACTCTTGGGTTTTTGCTGGTAGAACCACAGATAACTCTAAAGGAGAGGTGTCCACTATGTCTGCAATGAGGGAAATGTTCTATATCTTTACTGCTCAATACAGTAGCCACTGGCCACATGTGGCTACTGAGCACTTGAGATGAGGCTAATGTGTCTAAGGAAATTTTAAGAAATTTACATTTACAATTAAATAAGTACAGGTGGCCAGTGCCTACCATTTTAGACAGCTCACCTCTAGAGGGATGTAATGGGCACCTCTTGTGTCGTCTGCCCAGGCCTCCCCTTTCTCTGCAAACTGACCCCTTCTCCTACAAGCTTCCTCAGGTGGCTTGGCACAGCCAGGTTCATAACATTTTTCCTTTTCACCAGCCATGGTTGCCTAACCCTGGGGTGATCACTATACTAACATTTTAGCCAGTCAGAGCCTCTTCACAGATGCTGGGGGAATAACAGAGCAGTCAGTCTCTCTGCAGGTGGATTCAGAAGCTGTTGGTAGCCACGTTTTCTGCATGGGGATTCAAGAAGCAGAAGATGCCAATCTGCAAAAAGAGATGAATGAAGCAGGCATGAAGAGAACAGTGAGGTGAGAGAGAAAGCCAGAATCCTGGCTACTGTTCTAGCCCCTGATTCCAAACTATTTCTAAAACAAGGCTGCAGCTGGCCCTCAGGGCATGATGGCTTGTGCCTATAGCCCCAGCTACTCGGGAGGCTAAAGCGGGAGGATCTGTTGAGATCAGGAGTTTGAGGCTGCAATAAGCCATAATCATACCACTGCTCTCCAGTGTGGGTGACAGAGTGAGACCCTGTCTCTAAAATTAAAACAAAAACAAAAACACATTAAGTCAGTTTGGAATGTCTGACTGCCATCTCTACCTATCAAAATTCTACGAATATTTCAAGGCCCATTTCAAAGGCCATCTCCTTCTCTATCCTATTTTTCCTCCTATTTTAGTTTTTGACTAGTTTGAGCACATGGCCTTCATTCTTTTATAATTGTTTATAGATGGTTTGTAGGTGCAATACTCCAAAACCTTCTCCAGACACAATTTTTTATTAATGCAGTCTAAAATGGCATTCAATTTTCTGGTAGCTACTTCATACTTTCATCTCATATTGAATTCTGTGGTCAGTTAAGACCCTCAATGTCATCTAACTGGCATGAGATGGTATCTCATTGTGGTTTTGATTTGCATTTCTCCAATGACCAGTGATGGTGAGCTTTTTTTCATGTTTGTTGACCATATAAACGTCTTCTCTTGAGAAGTGTCTGTTCACATCCTTTGCCCACTTTTTTATGGGTTTTTTTTTTCTTGTAAATTTGTTTAAGTTCCTTGTAGATTCTGGATATTAGATCTTTGTTAGATGGATAGATTGCAAAAATTTTCTCCCATTCTGTAGGTTGCCTGTTCACTCTGATGATAGTTTCTTTTGCTGTGCAGAAGCTCTTTAGTTTAATTAGATCCCATTTGTCAATTTTGTCTTTTGTCGCCATTGCTTTTTGTGTTTTAGTCATGAAGTATTTGCCCATGCCTATGTCCTGAATGGTATTGCCTAGGTTTTCTTCTAGGGTTTTTACAGTTTTAGGTTTTATGTTTAAGTCTTTAATCCATCTTGAGTTAGTTTTTGTATAAGGTTTAAGGAAGGGGTCCAGTTTGTTTTCTGCATATGGCTAGCCAGTTTTCCCAGCATTATTTATTAAATAGGGAATCCTTTCCCCATTTCTTGTTTTTGTCAGGTTTGTCAAAGATCAGACGGTTGTAGGTATGTGTTGTTATTTCTGAGGCCTCTGTTCTGTTCCATTGGTCTATATATCTCTTTGGGTACCAGTACCATGCTGTTTTGGTTACTGTAGCCTTGCAGTATACTTTGAAGTCAGCTGGTGTGATGCCTCCAGCTTTATTCTTTTTCCTTAGGATTGTCTTGGCTATATGGCTCTTTTTTGATTTCATATGAAATTTAAAGTAGTTTTTTCTAATTATGTGAAGAAAGTCAATGGTAGCTTGATGGGAACAGCATTGATTCTATAAATTACTTTGGGCAGTATGGTCATTTTCACAATAGTGATTCTTCCTATCCGTGAGCATGGAATTTTTGTCCATTTGTTTGTACTGTTCTCATAATAGGGAAAAAGTCTCATGAGATCTGATGGTTTTATTAAGGGCAGTTCCTCTGCACATACTGTCTTGCCTGCCACCATGTAAGACATGCCTTTGCTCCTCCTTCGCCTTCCGCCATGATTGTGAGTCCTTTCCAGCCATGTGGAACTGAGTCCATTAAAAATCTTTTTCTTTATAAATTACCCAGTCTTGTGTATGTCTTTATTAGCAGCATGAGAACAAACTAATATAATACACTATTGAATCATAAATACTGATCCAACAAACAATTTTCAGCACCTCTGATATGTGATCACTCTGCTGTAGCTGACACCAGCTACATCTCCAAATCCTCTTGGCTTCTGTTGACACCATGCTTCCCCATGGCCTCCTCCTACTCCAGTTCCACAGTTTCCTCTCCAGCAGGCACTTCTTCACCTCCTCTTATAAACACTGCTGTTCCTTGCAGTTCTGTTCTGGGCCTCTTGTCTTCCCACTTCACACATTCTTCCCCAGTGGTCTCATCCACATACCTTTGATTAGTTTTCCACTATTTGCTACTGACTCCCAGCTCTTATATCCAGTTAATTACTCACAACTCAAAACCCTTCAAAGTTCTCTTGGAACCTTGAGATCAGTTTGCTTTGGAACCCAGTTATGCCTTTAATCTTCAGCCTGCCACCTCCATGTTTTTCCTGAACTAGGCCTCTGGCTCAAAAATGACCACTGCTATGGTTTGAAGTTTCTCCCCTAACCCTCCTAATTCATATGTTGAAATCTTAACCCCTAAGGTGATGGTATCAGGAGATGGAGACATTGGGAGGTGATTAGGTTACGAGAGTGAAGCCCCCATTAATGGGATCAGTGCTCTTATAAAGGGTATTACAGAGAGCCTCCTCTCCGTTTTGACCACGTGAGGACACAGAGAGAAGATGGCTGTCTATGAACCAGGAACAGGTCCTCACCAGACACTGAATCTGCTGGTGCCTTCATCTTGGACTGCCTAGCCTTCAAAACTGTGAGAAAAAATTTCTGTTCTTTATAAGCTATTCAGTTTATGGCATTTTGTTACAGCAGCGCAAACAGACTAAAACAACCATTGAGCATCTAAGTCATCACCGTAATTGCTGTATTCAATTCTATTATATTACCAGGGTTTTAAAAATTGTTTATCGTGACCCATTACTAGTCCTAGAATTAATTTTGTGGGTCACAGCTGATTTTTTAAAGAATAGAACAGGCCGGACGTGGTGGCTCACGCCTGTAATCCCAGCACTTTGGGAAGCCAAGGCGGGCGGATCATGAGGTCAGGAAATCGAGACCATCCTGGCTAACACAGTGAAACCCCATCTCTACTAAAAATACAAAAAATTAGCCGGGCGTGGTGACGGGCGCCTGTAGTCCCAGCTGCTCAGGAGGCTGAGGCAGGAGAATGGTGTGAACCCGGGAGGCGGAGCTTGCAGTGAGCTGAGATCAGGCCACTGCATGCCAGCCTGGGCGACAGAGCGAGACTCTGTCTCAAAAAAAAAAAAAAAGAATAGAACAAAGAAGAGAATGGAATGGAACAGAAATAGCAGAATGCTTGCCTCCATAGTAAGTATTGTTTTAAGATTTTTTAGTGTGTGTGCATTAGGTTATAATAAATATTTTATTTTTTTATTGCGGCTCATAGACAAACATTTAGTACCCACTGGATTAGACCACTGTGTCTTCCAGAGCATCCTGAATCAACTTATAATAAAAACAATTTGGAAACTAAATTTTCTGGGTTCAGTCACAGGTTCTGGTGCTTACTAGCTGTGTTTTATTGGGCAAATTACTTAACCTCTCTATTTCTCAATTTTCTCATTTGCAAAATGGTTTTAAAAATTGTATATCATCATGGGCCTATAGTGAAGATTAAATGAATTAATACAGTTCTTGCCTGACATGGATGAATGCTAAGTATCATCTACTCTTAAACAATAAAATATCTAAATACTCTATTAAAGATATCAAAATCACGAAAGCACATGAGAGATACTGAAACATAAACATATTGTATGTAATATGAAAACAGAAAAATTCATCAGATTGCTTTACCTAAAACAATCACACTTTGAAAGACTTTACATTCATTCAGTGCCCTTTCTTGGCTTGGCAATCTTCTTCACCATTTTAAGGATTTTTCAATCAATTCTTTTGAGGAAATTTTGACTTGATTTTTATAGGTCTAATAAATGATTATCAGATTTGGATTTTATTTATATCCTGTGGGCATGGAAGTTTTGTATGCATCATCCGTGACCCCTTCTTCCTTCTTACCCTGATATTAGTAAGAGATATACTTCTGTTCTACACATCTCCATGCGTCTGGAAAGGAACTGTATCCATCACCTAAGCCAATGCTTCTAGATTTTTTTGTGATGTGACAAATAAAAAAAAAAAAAACAGTGCTTGTATAGCCTGTAGGATAAAAGGAAGAGGCCACTCTGCTTGGAGATGACTGGCGAGATGTGACAGTGGCTTTGGGGCAAGAACAAATGGCAGCCCTAAGGCCTGAAGGGATCAATATCTCTACATGTGTAACCCATTCTCAGCATAAGATGGAAACCTCTGGACTCTAAACCAAGAAGTGCATGTCTTTCCCATTGCCACAATTACCAGTTCAGTATGGGCCTATGATCAAGCCTGGCCAAGGAAACTGACAAGAAGAACTTAGACCCCATCATATCTTCCTCTGTCTTACTAGATGAGAAGAAGGACGACCATTGCCCTAATTGACGCCAACCTTAGGATGACACTAACTCTGTGGATGGTAGAAAATGTCATCTAAGGAACCTGGCTCTGACAAAACTGCAGAGCTGCTGCATCAGCCAACCCTGAAGCCTACCCTATTCTAGATTCCCTGTTAAGGAGATAATAAATGTCTTTATTGCTTAAGCCATTTTGAATTATGATTTCAGTTACATTTAGCCCAAAGCATCTTAGCTGATTCAATGGTTTGTTCTACTTTATAGATTTTTCAACACTGCAGTTCACAGAATTATACTGTACTATGAAATATAAAGTATTTCACGCAACTTTGATAATTGGTGTTATGGACCACAGAGCACAGATAATCACAAGTGTTTAAATTTGGGGTTTTAGTTTCTTCTCAGACCCCCACTAACCCTTCCTTGGCAAAGGTTACTGCTAACTAGAGGTTTTTTTGCCCCATCTATACCTCATTTAGATTCTTCAGCTTTTTGGTGGAATCAAAAAGCACTTCCCTAAATCTGGGTAATTTCAACATGTAAGCTGCTGGAAGCCACAATGACACCTACCTGTGTAACTGCTTTTTTTGGTAGTTCATAGGGAACTCTGGCACAGGAATTTTATATTTACTATAAAAAGATTTAAGTTCATAAAACCAGTGACTGTGGACATGTGTATTAGTCCATTTTCATACTGCTATAAAGAACTGCTCGAGACTGGGTAATGCATAAATGAAGGAGGTTTAGTTGACCCCACAGTTCAGCATGACTGGGGAGGCCTCAGGAAACTTACAATCATGGTAGAAGACAAGGGGGAAGCAAGGCACCTTCTTCACAAGGCAGCAGGAAGGAGAAGTGCTAAGGAAAATGGGGAAGAGCCCCTTATAAAACCATCAGATCTCATGAGAACTCACTCTATCACGAGAATGGCATGGGGGAACCACCCCCATGATTCAATTACCTCCACCTGGTCTCTCCCTTGACAGGTGGGGATTATGGGGATTATAACTCAAGATGAGGTTTGGGTGCGGACACAAAGCCTAACCATATCAACATGTGAGCCCCAGTACCCTCAAAATGGCCCATAGTTGATTGTGCTGGCTTTCATGGTATGGTCATCTTGAATGTGTCAAAACTCTACAACTGCCACAACTAGGCAAAGGCCAGGGCAAGCACCATGGGAGCTTTTTTGTATGTTGGCCATTACTCTCTCAGCTCTTCTTCAGGCTGCTACCTGGCATCATCCTCCAAATGTATCGGCACCCATGGAGCAGACGGCCTGGAAACTCACAAAAACCCCCTATGTGGCCAGCACTTCAAAGCCCCTCCTAACTGACAGAGGATGGACAATGGATTCCACCTCCTGCTTGTGTCTCAGCAGGCGAGTGTATGCCAAAGGAGAGGAGTGGACTTAGTTTACACAGCCCTAAACAGTGGTTGGGACAGTAACAAAGCAGTTCTGAAGAGCCCAACCACACAGCTGCCCCTACATTTTTAGGCAGCTTTGAATGACAAATGGTAGCAAACTCACATCTTCGGTCTTGCAATCACTGTACAGGAACTCCCTCCTTCTCTGCCACTGGAATTCATCTAGAAGAAGCACATCTAGCTATGAGTAGGGGTCACTGGATTGGCTAGCCTATTCTTACAAACTCCCAGACTGCTTTTTGTTTGTGTGTCTAATATTAGAAATATTAAGGAGCTGAAGGGCCTTGGCTGCTCTGACCCCTGGACTTCCCTTATGCATTAAGAGCCTCCACTCCTATCTCAGATGTTTGAATTTAGCATCCACAGAGCACCTTCCCCTGGGGAAGGATGACTGAGATGGCACAGGTTCTGGGGGCCCCTTCATGAGAACCTCTGCATTCTCATCACTTGAAGATACAGGGAGGCCAATCCTCTACCCATCCCAAGGCCAGTTCCAAGTTCTTGTCCCCAGGGCGTGTGATGCTTCTTTGAGGAAAACTTAACATACATATTTGTTTCAACCAGGGAATGCCCTTTTGCAGTTAATGGCAGTTTCACTCCCTAGAGAGGAAGACAGCATTTGGACTTGATGCTCTTCATTTGGAAAAAATGTTACGAAATTATTTATAAAAATAAAGCAAGTAACCATCCGTTGTTCTCAGAGATTAGTCTGAGGTCACTTAAATCTATGACAGATGCTAAAGCCTAGGATTTTAAGGACTATGGAGAACAATAAACATTGATTAAATGTAGATTTAGATCCTTCCCTAAAAAAACAATCAGAAGAAAAGATTTTCAAAAGAAGAAAACTTAGGTGGTGGCCCTCTTATGAAATTATTTATTATTGAAGATCTAGATTTTGAGAATTATACTATCATTTACAGCACTGCTTTTCTAGGCCATAATGTCCTTGGTTATTTATATGGAGCAAATAATCTGTGTGCAGTTAAAAGAAATAGACTATGTATATTCTTGGATGTAAATTGAGAAGACAGCACTTGTCCTGGGCAGAGCATGTGGCTGATGCCAGGGCCTCTCCTTACCTGGCACCTTGAAGACTCCTTGATGGGAACAGCAACAGCAGCAGCAAATGGGCTGCTTCAGCAGACCATCAGATTTCCTCATAATGTAACTATGGCCCTTTTAGACAAAGCACCTCAGAATTCTTAAATGTATCACAGTGGAGATCCTGAAGAGATCAAAGAATAGATGGAATGGGAGTCTCTCAAAAAGAAATATGACTTAGCTGGGCACGGTGGCTCACCCCTGTAATCCCAGCACTTTGGGAGGCCAAGGCAGGTGGATCACGAGGTCAGGAGTTCAAGACCAGCCTGGCCAACATGGTGAAACCCCATCTCTACTAAAAATACAAAAATTAGCTGGGTGTGGTGGCGAGCGCCTGTAATCCCAGCTACTCGGGAGGCTAAAGCAGGAGAATCGCTTGAACCTGGGAGACAGAGGTTGCAGTGAGCTGAGATCGTGCCATTGTACTCCAGCCTGGGCAACAGAGTGAGACTCTGTCTCAAAAAAAAAAAAGAAATATGACTTTACTTCATCCTCCAGCCTGTGAATTGAAATATTCATATTATAAGCATGTGTAATGGATATACACTTGTTTAATTGATGTATAATTTATGTACAACATGCTGCATTGCACATATTTAAAATAAACAATTTTATGTTTTGACCTGCATATACACTTATGAAATCATCCACACAGTCACGATAATGAATATATCCATAAATTCCAAAAATTTCCCCTTGCCTCTTTGTAATCCTTCCCTTTCTGCTCCTCCCACTGCTCCTCCCATCTCCAAGCAACCACTGATGTGCTATCACTATAGTTTGCATTTTCTAGAATTTAATATAAATGAAATTATAAGTATGTATTTATTTTTGTCTAGCTTCTTTTACTAAGCACAATAGAAACTCATCTATGTTGCTTCATATATCAATAGTTCATTTTTTAATGCAGAATGGTATCACATTGCATGGCTATATCACAGTTTGTTTAGCCATTCACCTGTTAATGGACAGGTTGTTGGGTTTTTCAAGTATTTTGCTATTATAAATTAAGCCCCTATGTACATTCATGTACAAATCTTTATATGTTTGTATCCTCTTATTTCTCTTAAATAAATACTTAGGTGTGGAATGGCTGGATCACATGATAGATGTATGTTTAACTTTAAAAAAAAAATTAGAGACAGGTTCTTGCTAGATTGCCCTGGCTGGCCTCAAACTCCTGGGCTGAAGCTATCCTCCCATCTAATGCTCCCAAAAAGCTGAGACTATAGGCACATGCCACTGTGCCTGGTTGACGAATTTTTTTTTTTTTTTTTTTTGAGACAGAGTCTCGCTCTTATCATCCAGGCTCAAGTGTAGTGGCGCCATCTTGTCTCACTACAACCTCCATCTCCCAGGTTCAAGCGATTCTCCTGCCTCAGCCTCCCGAGTTACTGGGATTACAGGTGCCCACCACCACGCCCAGCTAATTTTTTTGTATTTTTAGTAAAGATGGGGTTTCACCATGTTGGCCAGGCTGGCCAACTCCTGACCTCAGGTGATACGCCCACCTCGGCCTCCCAAAGTGCTGGGATTACAGGCTTGAGCCACTGTGCCCGGCCAAATGTTTAACTTTTAAAAGAAACTGTCAAATTGTTTTCCATAGTGGTTGTGCCATTTTACATTCTCAACAATGGTGTATAAGAGCTCAAATTGCCCCACATCTTTGTTAACACTTGAGGTGATCAGTCTTTCTAACTCTGGCCATTTTAACAGGTGTATAGTGGCAACTCATTGTGGTTTTGATGTGCATTTCCCTAGTTGAGTACCTTTTAAAGAACCTGACATCTGCAAATCTTCTTTGGTGACGTGTCTTTTCAAATCTTTTGCCAATTTGTAGTGTACATATATATACAATATTCTTTCATAAAAACATATTTTTGGCTACCTCATACTAGATCAATATGATGAGGCAGATTACTACCTAAGAGGTCACCAACCTCTTATCCCCACAGCTGCTAAATACACTTTACAAGTAGAAAATTTGTAAAGCCTCAGCCCATTCAAGGAGTAGAACGTAGAGTTCTATTCTATGTTTGGAACACAGAGTTCCAAAAGTTTCCACTGTCTCAGGAATCATATACACAGTGTGGAATTTAGATGGCCTTGGGGCAGAGGGTGGGAAAAGTCAACTGTGAGTTGTGCATAGATCCTAGGACCAGTGTGTACAAGTGGCATCCAAAGATAACTGAAAATAAAGGAGGTTAGAAGGTCAACTGCTGGGCCGGGCTCAGTGGCTCACGCCTGTAATCTCAGCACTTTGGGAGGCCAAGGTGGGCGAATCACAAGGTCAGGAGTTTGAGACCAGTCTGGCCAACATGGTGAAACCTCATCTCTACTAAAAATACAAAAAATTAGCTGAGCATGGTGGCGGACACCTGTAATCCCGGTTACTTGGGAGGCTGAGGCTGGAGAATCGCTTTAACCCAGGAGGCGCAGCTTGCAATGAGCCGAGATCGCAACACTGCACTCCAGGTGGGGCAACAGTGCGAGACTCCATCTCAAAAAAAAAAAAAAAAGAAAAGTCAACTGTTGTTTTTAAGTGGCTCTGGGATAAAGGGCAATATTAGGGTCTTTTTTACTTGCCTTTGTTCTCCTCTTTGCTAACATGACTCACAGGAGGGTGCCACCCCCATCATCTGCTGCACTGCACAGTGGCAGCAACAGGCACATGAGACACCTGGGCCCCAACAAATTCACTGGATGTTAATCCCAGGGCTCTCTTGAGAATGCCAATCTTAAGAGGGTTCACAGAGGCCTAAAATTAAACAGACTGGACACAGAGTGGGAGGGTGGTACTGCTGGGAGTAAGTGGCTATGATTCAGTAGGCATGGTACTGCCCAGCGTGGCTAACAGAGTATTTCAAAGTTGGCTGCAATAATCCTTTCAATCCATAATGTTTTTCTGAAATGTCACCTTGACATTGGAGTAATGGGCTCTATGTCCCCCCATCTTAAATTTGGGTGCACCTTTGTGACTGCTTCATCCAAGAAGGGCCGTAAAGTTATGCGACTTCTGAGGCAAGATCATAAAAATGCCATCTTCTTCAACTCTATTGGTACATCCATTCTTAGAACCCATCTAACCATTCTATGAGAAACACTAAGGAACCACATGGGGAGTCTTAAAGTCTATTCCCACAAATAACTTATTTACAAAGGGAAAATGAAAACTACACAGTGGAGAAAGCTGGTAGACACCACCTTGACCTACTTATCAAAGTTAACAAGACCAGTAGATAAGGAAAATAGATTAATGCATCTCCTGTCATGGTCACTAAGGACACAACATCACTCCTATGGTATTTCTGCAGACATCACAGCTAAGTGTAATATACGATTCTGGATTGGATCTAAATTATAGTTTTAGCAGAAAACTTATATTATAAATTAGCAGAAAAATGAGCTGTAGAAAACTATTGGGATAGTTTGTAGGAATTTTAATACAAACCCTGAATTAGATAAGATTTATATAGATTTCCTAATTTTGATGACTTTATCTGATTATGTAAGGGAATGTCTTAGTTCTTAGGAAATACACACTGAAATGTTTCCAACCTACTTTTAAGTGGTTTAGAAAAAAAAAAAAGTGCGTGTGAATAATTGGCAAATCTGGGGAAATGGTATACAGAAGTTTCTCATACTATTTTTGCAATTATTCTGAAAGTTTAAAATTACATAAAAATTGAAAGCTCTCCCTAACCCTCTAAAAGAAGGTAAGGACTTAAGCGTTCATGGAATAGGGCTGATTTGGACATGGGCAATACTTGTTTCCCTGGATCCAGCAATGCTCACAGGCTGGCTGTGTTTTAGAAAATAGCAGATGATCCTCAGGGAATGGGAATGAACTACAGAGGGATGTCATTGCTATTTAGACAGGGGTTTGGACCAGCAAGGGTCTCCCTACAGCAGAGGGTGGCCAGTCTGTGCAAGCTCTTCCTTCTGTGACACCTTGTGGCAATGAAGAGCTATTGCGGACCTCAGTGCCATCTGTTCACCAGGACTGACCTGCTTTTAATTCCATCATCTCCTAGAGTTCTTTGACAATTTGAGAGTAAAGATGTTTAGGAAGAGATACAATGCTTTCAGTTAATATGGCATGTGAAACTTCAAACCAGAAATGGGAAAAATAAGAGATGCAACAGTGTTTGTGTCCTTAGTTTATAAAGTAATGCCAATCATATTTCTGTAGCTTTATATGCTACTGTACAACAATTGTGTCAAAAACTATACAAGTACTAAGAGATAACGACAAAAGTATGATTGAACAGTTCTCTCAAATGGGAAAAGTGCAACTGCAAAGCAAAGTTATGTAATAGTGTCTTTGCACATTAATGTGTTCTTGAAAAGCTGAGTAAACTGAACTTTTATAACTGCAACCATATTTTCACTGCAACTTGAGAATTTAAAATAATATTATAGGATGAAATTTTGAAATGTGAAGCCATAGAAACTTTTTATTTATCTAAATATTCAGTCTCTGAAAAAAATCATGTTTTGCTAAAGTGCAGTATTCCTACAAAGTTAGATATTTACATAGTTAGAAGCGAGTGATAAATCACGTAAGCTTAAGAGCTTACATGTTTAAAATTGTGGACCACATAATAGGCAATTAGTTTGTATAACTATTAAAATTATTTACTGATAAGAAGGGTGAATTTTTGTATTTTATTTTGAATTTGCATTATGAATTAATAAAAGCTATTTGGGTTATAAATAAGAGAGATTCATATAAACTAGTTCAAGCAAAAAATGGGAATTTATTGGCCCTTATAACTGGGGAGTTTAGAGGCAGTGCTAGCTTTCAGGCATGGCTCAATCCAGGGGCTCCAGTGTTTTCTTTCTAGCTAGCTAACTAGCTAGCTCTCCCTCTGTCTATCATCTATATCTCTTTACTTCCCTCTGTATTTTTCTCAGTTCCTCTTTGTACGAACGGGCTTCTCCTTAAGGTCAGGGAAGACAGCCAAAAGCAAATAAAATAAGTTTCTCCAGTTTGCTCTATCAGCAATGTCTGGGGAAAATATTCTGGCCCAACTGGATCACAAGCACATCCTGGAATGGGAGGATGGAGGCTATGTGCTTTACAACCCTACCAGGATCCTGGCCCAGGATGGGTGGCAGAGCAGGATGTTAGGAGTTATAGTTCACCCAAAGAACCAGAAGATGAAAAAAAAAAAAAAGGTAGTAAACATACAAAAACTATAATTACCACTGTCCCCTATGCTTCATTAATGTACACTTTTATAATTCTAATGGACATATAGATAACTATGTATCAAAAGCTTTTTAAGCTAAATATTGGACCAATGCATGAAGACGTATTTTAACAGATTTAAAGAAAGCACTATTTGTAAGAGCCAAAATTTTTTTTAATCTAACAGGGTTTAGTTAAATCTTAATTTATTCACGAAATGTTTTTGCATGTATTTATACAGAAATGTATTATTGAGAGGGGAAAGGCAAATTTAATACATTACGTGTTTATAAGACAGCATTTGAACAGTAAATCCCAATTTTTGTTTTACAACATATATCCTCACCTGCTTACATAGACTTATGTGTATTTCTTTTTTGTTTGTTTTTTTTGAGACGGAGTTTCACTCTTGTTACCCAGGCTGGAGTGCAATGGTGTGATCTCAGCTCACTGCAACCTCCGTTTTCCAGGTTCAAGTGATTCTCCTGCCTCACTCTCCCAAGTAGCTGGGATTACAGGCAGGTGCCACCATGCCCAGCTAATTTTTTTATTTTTAGTACAGATGGGGTTTCACTATGTTGGTGAGGCTGGTCTCGAACTCCTGACCTCATGTGATCCACCTGCCTCAGCCTCTCAAAGTGCTGGGATTACAGGCATGAGCCACGGCGCCCGGCCGACTTATGTGTATTTCAAAAGTAAGGAAGCACGTGCGACAAAATGATATTAAGGGCTGGGAAGAGAGATGCATGATAAATTTTTTTCCTTTTTGTCTGTATTTTCTTATTTTCTATTAAATGACATATAAAACAAAAAACTCAAATTCTATACAACTCAAAGTTTTATGCATTCAACCCTAGTTACAAATACTAATCCATTCCTGGACAAGCGCGTTGGCTCACGCCTGTAATCCCAGCACTCTGGGAGGCCGAGGTGGGCGGATCACCTGAGGTCAGGAGCTTGGGACCAGCCTGGGCAACATGGTAAAACCCTGTCTCTACTAAAAATACAAAAATTAGCTGGGCGTGGTGGTGCATGACTATAGTCCCAGCTACTCGGGAGGCTGAGGCAAGAGAATTGTTTGAACCTGGGAGGCAGATGTTGCAGTGAGCTGAGACCATGCCACTGCACTCCAACCTGGGTGACAGAGCAAGACTCCATCTCAAAAAACAATAAATAAATAAATAATAAAAATAAACAAATACTAATCCATTTCAAACTATCATGGTGCCTAGTGGCAAAAGGCAGAAGTCAGGCCCCACTAACTTACCCAGTTAACATGAGCTAAATGATTCAATTTATAAGAAAACTTTAGCTAAAAATCTAAGTGTGCTACACTGACGTGCAGAAAATGTTTGGATACCAAGCATTAGTCAAGTTTAGATACCATGCAGTAGTCAATAAGTGGATCTTGGCTCATCTATATCAGAATCACTTTGAGAAGCTTGTTAAAATGCAGACTCCCCGCGTCTCAGTCCAGAACTTCCAATTCAGAAATATAGAAGGTAGGCCAAGGAACTGGCATTTTCAATCAATTCCCAGGGGATTTTTATATACAATGAAGCATGAAAACTCCTGTTTCAGAAATGATAAGGTAGAAACAGTATAAAACGGAAGTGATCAGTCTGCCAAGAGAGACTTCCCTACATCATTTATGTTACAATCATTATTAATAGCACAGTTCTTTTGTATAACATTTTGACTATGAACATTAATCAGAAAAGTATAAAGTTGTCATTAAACATTTGAAAAAGAGAGTAATTTTATTACATGTAGGGCTCAACATTTTTTTTCCCAGTAAAATTTTTAGGGATTAAAATTCATAAAATTCACAAAATTCTTACTACAGAAACCATCCTAGGATCTCATCTATGTTGTTAACAAAACAGTCTTGAAAGTATAGATAGTTCTTGAAAAAAAAAAAAAAAGAAAAGGCATGTAAGGAGGGAGGAAAGAAAGAAAAACTCATCAGAATTTTGCTGGGCATCGAAAAAGAACTTAGGGAAAATACTTTAAAGGCATAAAATTCCATCAAGGGTAGTCTCTAAATGATTTAAAATATAATTTTAATATACCAAATTTTAATTTACAAATTAACTTATGGGGAATCTACAATTTTAGGGAATACCTATTATCCTAAAATTTTAAGATAATAAAATGAAGAAATAAAAGTAAAATTATCCAATTAACCTTGCTTCAACCCTCTACCTAGCCAATGTGCATTTGCAAGTATACTGTAATGGAAAGCAGTGAGTAGTAACAAAGGAAACAATTAAATGGAAAATTTTTGTTTAATAGAGTAAAATGAGTTAAGCTAAATTCTGGTTTATTATAAACATACTGAATAACTTTCTATTGGGAAGAGCAAAAATCTTTATTGCCTGCTATAAGTACTTTTAAAGTACTTGGAAATATACTGTAAAGGAAAACTCAGCAAAATACAAAAATTAAGTGACCTTTTCAGTTATTTCCTTCTTTAGTTTCTATAGTGTAATAGTTGAAAGAAACTTTTTAAGATGGGAGAGCTGCAGTGTACCAGATTGCAGTTATGCAGAACTCAGCTTATTTGTAAGTGACATAGTACTGATCCTTTTACTATGGTTGCATTAGTCAGGGTTCTCCAGAGAAACAGGACCACTATCAATCTGATGGAGTTTTCCAATTAAACTATCCAAAACATACGTAAAATTTCCTAGGAATTTTCTGTTTTCCACCTATGATCAGAAAGAATCTAGGAGCCATCCTAATTTGGATATTTTATTCATCCAAATTAGGATGACTCCTAGATTCTGTGGGTTTATAGTATAAAAAAATTCTCATTGCTTACAATGCTTTGGCATTACAGTTGACCCTTGAACAAAACAGGTTTGAACCATGTGGGATCCCATTTCAACCAAAGGCAGCGTTCCCCAGATGAAAAACCCATGTATATGGAGGGCCAGCTTTTTTTACACTCGGGTTCTGCAGGATCAACAGTGGGACTTGAGTATGCATGGATTTTGATATATGCAGCAGGTTCTAGAACCAAGCCTTCATGTTTACTGAGGGAGGGATGACTACATTTTGTCATGAACTGTAAAGCATTTACACTTTTACCCTTCTTGCAAGCTAATAAATTAATCTGCTGGTTTCATGGATGCTGGCAGAAGTCACAAAAATCCTGGTTAGGAGACAAAGTACTTTATTGCTTATAGCACAGAAAGCAGCATGAGCATCAACATGTTTGTCAGTTCCTCTTGCCCCCAACTCCCACAGGGAATATGTAATGGACCCAAATGCCACCTGCACACTTAGTGGGTTGCACTGCAAAAGAGAAACCCAGATCCAAGGGTCCAAACTTCTTGAACAAGCAGCAAACAAGCCAATCTCCCTTACCCTGATGGTGAGCAGTTACACGAGAGTCACTGTACAGTTACCCTGACCCACTTAATTGTCTATGTGTCTAGCTGCAAAAATGCTCAGTCTCAGGAGACAGATAAGACTTGCAATCTGGCATACTTAGCAAGATTATGCAGGGACACTCGGGACCAAGACAGATCTTCCTCTTCTAACCATCCACCCTTACACGTTCTTGGCAGAACTCAAAATTTCACATGAATATGTGACTCCATTGATCACTGTGATTAATCTGATGTACAGAGGCTCAATTCCATTTGTCTCGTATAGCATTTAATTAAGGGACTATCAACAATACCCAAGCAGCAGGACAAAGTATTGACCTTAATCATGACACTCAGAGTTCTGAATACCATAAACCAACAAGGTCTACCTTGGAAAGTCAGTGGCTTTCTTCTTAAGGCTCTCATTTGACCTTTCTACTTGGTTTGCAGCATTAATCCAGGTATAGCTGGATGTTTTAGGGACGATTCAGAATCTGACATCTGTTGCAATTCTATCATCTATAACAATTCTGGTCAGTGAGTTGAGTTGGAGCTGACTGCCTTCTAAGGCCCAGGTGATATTATTACTCACTTCAGCTGAACTCAGGGACAAATTTCTTTTCTTTTTTCTTTTCTTTTTTTTTTCTTTTGAGATGGAGTCTCGCTCTGTCGCCAGGCTGGAGTGCAGTGCTGTGATCATGGCTCACTGCAACCTCCACCTTCCAGGTTCGAGCAATTCTCCTGCCTCAGCCTCCTAAGTAGCTGGGACTACAGGCCTGCGCCACCATGCCTGGCTGATTTTTTGTATTCTAGGAGAGACAAGGTTTCACCATGTTGACCAGGATGGTCTCAATCTCCTGACCTCATGACCCATCTGCCTTGGCCTCCCAAAGTGCTGGGATTATAGGCACGAGCCACTGCGCCCAGACTCAGGGACAAATTTCTTACCACCTTTTCTAATTATCTGACTCCCATCGTTGGGACAACCAACAACAAAGTGCACACAAATGAGTCGGCTTTCCCTCTGGAAAGTTCCTCCAAGTAACTAAGGATGGCCCTATTTCAGAGAGCTCCCCACAGTCATCTGAGGGCTATGTAGTCTATTCTGGGTTCCTTAAACAATCTGAAATTTTACCCTATTTGCAAGCTAACAAGCTAGCCAGCCACAGTTTCATCATGCTAGTATTAGACTCAAGACTCCTGTGTTAAGGGATAATTTATTACTCATGGCAATTGCAGTGACCAGAGCAACAGTATTAATTTTTGTGCTGCTGTTCTGAACCCCAATTCCCATATGCCAACATGAAGAGGCCACATAATACTTGTACTGGCAATGGACTGCAGTATAGTGTAGTGTAGCGTAGTGTAGTGTAGTATAGTTTAGTACAGTAAAGTGCAGTATAGTACTTAGAGAACCTGATTTTTTTATAATGGGTAGTAATTATACTTGTTCTTTGCTCCAAAGGGAGTCATTTTCTCTATCTTGGAACACTGTTCACTACACAAACATCACTGAAAAGATAGTTTCAGACAAAGCCAGCACCTCTGTTCTCAAGATATTCAGAAACCCAGAAAATTGTCTCCCAAGGGAAGCCTGTAGTTGGGAGAAATTATGAGAAACCACTAACTTCTAATTCAGATTTTGCATGAGTTAGGATTATATTCAGCTACATATAACAAAATCCCAACTACAGTGGTTTACCTAAACGTGTTTTTTCGTTTGTTTCATTTTTTTTTCCTGCATGTCACCAGAGTCCAGAAGTGCACAGTCCAGGACTGGAACGGCTACATACGAGGTAATCAGGGACCCAGGTCCCTATCCTTCTGCTCCACTATTCTTGTCATGTGGCTTTCCACCCCATGGTCACAACATGCATACACCACCTCCATCTGTACAGTTCTGGTGGTAGGTGGAGAAGAATGATGACCAGATTTTAAGGAAGGTTAAAAACACTAGGATAGGAGGCCGGGTGCAGTGGCTCACACCTGTAATTCCAGCACTTTGGGAGGCCAAGGCAGGCGATCACCAGGTCAGGAGTTAGAGACTAGCTTGGTCAACATGGTGAAACCCCATCTCTACTAAAAATACAAAAATTAGCCTGGCGTGGTGGTGGGCGCCTGTAATCCTAGCTACTCCGGAGGCTGAGGCAGGAGAATCGCTTGAACCTGGGAGGGGGAGGTTGCAGTGAGCCGAGATCGCGCCATTGCACTCCAGCCTGGGCAACAAGTTCGAAACTCCGTCTTAAAAAAAAAAACCCCCAAAACACTAAGATAGGAAAGAGGAAGAATTAAGATATACATGTAAGGTGATCAGGAGACACTAACAAGTTAATTTTCTCAGATGCAGTGTGAGTATAAAAATTAGAAAATTTGAGCAAGTAGGTGGATTAGATCAAAGTGATACTGTGTTTCGAAGGTCATCGGCAAAGCATTAATCAGTTAACAATGTAACAGGAATGATTTGAAAGGTTTAATGTAACAGTAATTGAGTAGATAAGCTATAGTTCAAAAATATATTTTTAATGTAAATGGGTAATTTGAAATTTTGTTACACAAATGCACAGTTCAAAAGTACTATAATCTCTCACTGTTAGATGCTGCTATTCAGGTTTATGAGTTATAGCTTGTAGTACTGTGTAAAGATAGGCACCATGCTTACAAGATCAGAATTCAGCTTGAGGCTGTTTGAGTTTATAACACTCTAGTGTGCCACTGTACTTCTCTACCTTCTGTATCTCCGTATGGAATTACTACACAAAATTAGCACTAAGAAACCTGAATTTCCTTACAGTAGAAATAAGCTTATATGAATAATTCTCTTATAGGAATTAAACTATCTGCTGCAGTTGTCAGCAGGGTTTAATTTTTAGCATAAGCTGAGGCCATCAGTTCCTTAACAGTCCTATTCTTAAATAATCATTTCTGTTTAAGAGATCATTTTACTGAACAATTTCAAAGCACTAAATATCTTCGAGATTGAAAAAATAAGTACCTACAGATGGAGCAGAAACTAAAGAAAAACAATTTAAGGAAAAAGACAGTCCTTAACTATGCATGCATCCTATGAATTATCCATGCTTTCAGCTGGTTTCCTTTTACTTCATTGTCTAAAACTCCATATTTAAAAGGGTTTGATACAGAAGAGTTAGAATGTGGTCAATGAAATCTGGAGCTTATCAATGGGTTTCAATAACTGATGCCACTTTTAGCTCTGCTAACATAGTAGAGATTATAGACAGAATTCTCTTGGCCGACTCCTATCATGGGATAAAACTCCTTCTCCCACACCAGTTTGTAAAGGTAATGTAACTTGCTTCTACTGGTTTAAAATTATTAAATAATAAATACGTTTCTCAGCTAGCCAAAAGATATGTCCAGGCTCTTCTCACAAGTTCAATGTTAGGTGCTGTGGATGCAAACAGTAATTTAGTAATTATCACTGTTATTATAGTAATCCTAATAATCCCTTATTCATATAATTCTTCATTTTTTAAAAGTATTCCATATTAACTTTCTTATTTGAGATTCTGAATATTACTCTCCAAGTAATACTGCCCCATTTTACAGATAAGGCAATTCAAAAAACGTTTAAGTGACTTGCCCTAAGTCACAGGCACTAGAGAAACTATTATATGCAAGATAAACCTGGTCCCTTCATTTATGACACTCCATTCATAGTGGGACATTCAGACAAGTTGTGGGCAACTGCAACATGGTTAAGTGTTGAGCTACAGCATACAAGGTACATGGCATGGAGAACAGTCTTGGCGGGAGAGGGGTCAGGGAAGTCTTCCCAAAGGAAACAAAGTGTCATTTCAGACTTCATTGCGTTGGCCCTGGGGAAGAACATTCACTTCTACTAAATTCACTTATTCTGTTCTCAGAATCTTCCAAGTTGATTTTGTACTTGATAGAGCACAACTTAGAAGGTCAATTAACCTTACCTCTAGGCCAGTGTTTCACTCACCGTAATTTCTCTAGCAACTGCATCAGTCACCTGGGGTCTTGTTAAAAATACAGAGGAGGGGGCGGAGGAAGGGCAGGGGACACCCCGGACTTAACTTTTTCTAAATCTCTTGGGGGTGAGGTTGGGGAAAATTGCTGCTTTAAGCATGAACACTTTCGGGATTTTGAAGTCAAATAGCAAATTAAAAGGGGTATTTTGGGTAGTGGTCTAAAATTCCAGCATCAATACAGCCTTTTTTTTTTTTTTAATAGGGGTGTATTTGGGGGGTAGGGATAGCAATTTTATATAACTGGGATGGGTGCTATAAAACAGGCTGTTAGCCTCTAGCCCTCACCTGCAAGGTGGCTGGCTTAAGGTAGGTGCTTGATAAATGTGGATTTATTTAACAGAGGAACACATGTATTCATAACTTCCAAGAGTTTCGAAAGTCTTTCTGCTCCAATCTTCCAGTGTCTAGCCAGCAGCATTGCTGCAGAGTGGAACAGCTAGGGTGCGTGGAGTTTGCAGAATGAGCTCAAACCTCCAGACATATCAGTTAGCAGCAAGAACAAGTTCCTTAATCTGCCTCCACCTATAAAGAAGGAGTACATTTGCCACTTACCTCCTAGAGTCGTTGGGAGTCTTAAATGAGATTAAATATTATAAATAGATTATCAATGGAATGTATTATAAATGCAAGTGCTTAGAACTGTACCTTATAAATGAGCTCCACAGATGCTTATTAAAACCCGAGCGGTCCCTCTCCCCTTAACATCCGTAATAGGTCCCCTTATACCTCATACCCATTACGAGTCAAAATAATAATAATAATAATAAAAAATAAGTGAACAAACGACAAACGAGAAAACTAGGCTACCAGGCACTGGGGCGATGGGTCACAGCCCGGAGGGGTAGTGGGCCCGGAAGGGGCGCGGGAGTGGGCTCTCCCCAGGCTCGCGGCACGTGGTCGGCTTGGGCGGGAGCTTCGCGACAGTGGGGGAGGGGAGCAGCGTGGGACGCCGAGGAGGGGTCCAGGCCGCCAAGGCTACGGGGCGCCGACTGCGCAGGCTCGGGGACAGGCGCAACCACTACGCGCAGACCTGAGGGGGAGAATGTCCACCCGGCTGCACGCTCCCTGGATCTACTTGCGCAGCGAAAGCTTGTCTTCTTCTTCATTTTAAGACTGTGTATGGCGCCGCCTTGCGCAGTTTGTTCACCCTAAGAGGGCCTCTAATCTCGAGCCCGAAGCGGCCTCC
This sequence comes from Pongo abelii, assembly GCF_028885655.2. Lineage (NCBI taxonomy): Eukaryota > Metazoa > Chordata > Mammalia > Primates > Hominidae > Pongo > Pongo abelii. Next base: position 115,193,593 of record NC_071990.2, on the reverse strand, counting down.
TTCTCCAGCCGTGCCCCTTCCTCCCCCGTGGAGGCCGCACTGGATGCTCCCACCTCCCTGCAGCCTCCGGAGGTGGTTTGGTGGCCCCCTCCTCGCGAGTTGGTGCCGCTGCCACCCCCGATTCCGAGCCTTCGGCACCTCTGCCGGGTGGTACCCAGCCTTCCCGGCGCCCCCTCCTCTCCTCCCACCGGCCTGCCCTTCCCCGCGGGACTACCGCCCCCACGTTTCCCTCAGCCCTTTTCTCTCCCGGCCGAGCCGCGGCGGCAGCAGCCAGCAGCAGCAGGAGGAGGAGCCCGGAGGCGGCGGTGGCCGGGGAGCCCATGGCGTACAGTCAAGGAGGCGGCAAAAAAAAAGTCTGCTACTACTACGACGGTGAGCGGCCGGGCCGGTGTCGGGGTGGGCGCGCGGGGCCGGGCGCTGGGTTCCGCGGCTGCCGTCGCGAGTGGGCGCCGGGGCTGAGGGGTGGGAAGGAGGAGGGACCGACATTTGGCCGCATCTTAACCCGTTCCCGGCCCGGCACGGTTAGAACAAGACCCTCTTCCTGGCGCAGCCCCCGCGGTTCCTGCGGGCGGGAATCAGGGGACCCGCCCGCCTTGTCTCCTGCCTCTCCCGCTTCGGCCGTGCAGTCCGCAGCCTCGAAGGTGGCCGCCGCTGGGGACGGCGCCGGCCTACCCCGCCTTGGTGGTGGCGGCGAAGGGGGCGGCCCATTCTCTCCCCTCTCCCGCCCACCATTCGTGGCAACGCAGGTTTGGGGTGCCCCGCGTCGGCTTCCTACTCCCTCGACCCGTCCCCCGTGAGGCAAAATTTCTACCCCGGCCTTGACTCTACACAAAGCCCCGCGGCCGCGAGAGCTCCGCCCCTCCCGTGCCCTTCCCTCATCCTCGCCTGCTCGCCTCCCCTCCCCTGCGTTCGGTCTGGCCGGAGCGTCTTCTCCTTCCTCGACTTACCCTTTCCCCGGATCCCTCCTCCCGGGTGGGCGCTGGAGAGTGGTTACTGAGGGTGGGGGCTCAAGTCTCGTGTGGCTTTATCACACCCATGTTTTGCGTGGGCTCCAACCCTCTCCTTTGTTCGCTGGGTTCTTTGAGCGCGTCTTTCTCAGGATTCAAATGGAAGGGCTTCACTCCCTCAATAATAGTTCGGGTTTTCCAGTTTCAGGCAGAAGGACTTCGTAGGAAATAAGAGGAGGTAGGGAGACGTGGAACTGCTACTGCTTGTGTTGTAGATCAGACTCCATGGGTCCTGGCTTGCCTCAGAGAGGTGGTTACCACCCACTTCTTTGTTGCTCTTTGTTCGATCAGGAAATAGACCCTGCTTTGGGGATTTAGAGAGCATTGGAATCTTGCAAAGGCTGTTCCTAGGTGGTGGGAATCCTGGTATGGGAAAACTTTGAGAAGTGAGAGAAGTGCAGAAGTACTAAACATTCTGATGAGGTAAATTTGAGCTCACCGTGTAGTGAATTATAGAAGTCAGATAATTTAATTTTAAGCATTCTATAACTTGGAGTATGAGCAGTAACATTAAATCTTCGAATCCTGTTTCCTGTGTTTCCTTGCTCAATGGAGTAGTAGCCTGTTTTACAGATTTCACAAAGGCTTTGTAAATAGTTTATAGTAGGTTACTCTTGAGAGAAGGGATTCCAAAATTTAACAGAGAACCTATCCTAGCCTCCTTCTCCTGAAAGTCCTGTCTGATTTGTATGAAGCAATACAAATTTTGGAAGCTGTTTCCTACATTTGGTGTATTGTAAATCACAACATCTTAAGAGAGGTACACCAGCTCAGAATAAATCTACCTTTAACTTGTAAATGGCCGTACTGTCTCTTTTTAGTTAAAAAGGATTAATCTTTTAATGACTGATACATATGAAATAACCACCTGTGTCATTTGGGGAAAATTTGAAATCTTACAGAACAAATCTAAATTGATCTGCAATGGCTGGGACAGAATAATAACAGCCCTACTTTTAAAAAATGATTTTTCAGAGGACTAGATATGCATTATATAAATTGATTTGAAATTATGCCATCGTGGAGGGGTGGAGATGGAAATACATTTTAATTTCAACATGATTTACATTGCATATTTTGGGTTATTCTTGCCCTGCATTCCCTGATCAAATTGGAAAGGAAGTAACCCTGCGTATAAGTTAATTTGTAAAATTACATTGTTTCTAAAGTTTCGAGATTTATCCTTGTCAGGGCTTGGAGTAAAGAGGAAAAGTTTTGGTTAGGGAAAGTGGTACTGAGGTTCTTCTCGAAGCTGTCAGTTGCTGTTGGTAGTGATGGGCTCTGAGGAAGTAAGCTACTTGTAATTTGTTGTCACCACAATGGAACCCTAGAACCAGGAGGGTACACTTGAGTAGCAGTTTCTGAACAGCGCTCTTGTCCTGGGCCCATTTATGACAATCTTCGTTGTGGGAATAGGAGCAGGCACGGGTACCCGGGAAAGGATGCAAGCTTGATAAGTACGGTGGAAATGTTTGTCTTGTGATTGTGACTTAATATAATACTTTATTGTAGTCCATTCACCTGCTTACGTGATGGCCAGCAACAAGTGAATAGCTGATAGTTTGGAAATCTCTGGTGGGTTATTTTGTCTTTTGTCTGTGACTCACTTGTTTGTTAAAGTGGAGTTCTTAGTTGGTTATGTTTCACATACTCTTTTAATTTTTGTGGGAGGGAATTAAAATATTTTGCAGAGATTATTAAATTTTGTATTATGCTAATTATTAATATGTGATAGCGTGCTGACCTCATCCAAAAACTTACATTTTTATTACCAGAGAACACTGTTTTGTCAGCTTACAAAAGTAGCAATACTAATTCTCTTTTTATTGTGAGAAGAGAGTGCAAGGAAAGGAGCTTCTGTACCAAAGAATCGTGACTTTAAGGTATATAACATGGATTGGATTGGGAATGGGTTATATCTGTAGTAATAGGGTCTGAATTATCTGCTAGCCTAGGTTAGATGGTTTTAACTTCTTGGTAAGGAAGTAGAAGGAAGAAAGTGAGTGAAAAAGAAAAGGACGGAAGTAGCAAATTCTGTAACCATAGGAATCCTACCTTTAGGCTTCCTGGGGCTGTTAGGCACACTGAGCCTCTTGGCCACACAGAATGTCTGCCAGTGAGGCTGTTTGCATCTTAATGAAAGAACTTTTAAAGATATACATATTGTTCTCTGCACGTTATGTAATCTTCAGGTAACCCTTTAGGTCACTGAAATGTTGGTCCCAAGGGAACCTTCAGACATTGATGGATTAGGTATCCTTAAACCTTTGAAGAAAAGTAAGAGAAGTTATTACTTCTCTGACTGTAGCTATTGATCCATGCCTCCAAATTCCCAAAAACATACTTCTGAATCATGTTCATTCTTTATACACTAGAAGATCATCAACAATCTGTAAAATGATACAGCTAATTAGATAGTCACTGAGATCCCTTCTGGGCCTTAAAACGATGTGATTTTTCTCTACTTAAATATAATTAGGAGCTAAGCTGTGTTAGGCTCTAGTTATACTACTCACATTTTTAATACTGTATCTGGACATGTTTATGTTTTATTTTGAATTAATCTTGAGGCCAAACATATTTAGTGCTTGTTTTTATGGTATATACAGTATAATAGGGTTTATATACCTAATTTATGTAACTATACACAAATTTTTCTGTGCTCTATTTTTTCCTCCTCTGAGAGGGATGCATAATCAGTTTTGGAGACAAGTGGTCCAGAAAAAACACTCAAAAGACTTTATACAGATAAAACTATATAAATATAAAAGTTATCAAGATTAGGCCATGTGTGGTGGCTCATGCCTATAATCTCAGCACTTTGGGAGGCTGAGGCAAGCAGATCACCTGAGGTCAGGAGTTCGAGAAGAGCCTGGCCAATATGGCGAAACCCCGTCTCTACTAAAAATACAAAAATTAGCCAGGCGTGGTGGCAGGCACCAGTAGTCCCAGTTACTCGGGAGGCTGAGGCAGGAGAACGGCTTGAACCCAGGAGGTGGAGGTTGCAGTGAGCCAAGATAGTGCCATGGGCAACAAGAGCGAAACTCCGTCTCAAAAAAAAGTTACCAAGATGATACCTCCCAACGTACTCCTTCTTTAGCAAATTGTAGAAATTCTACTTGGCAGCCAACGATTGTCAGATTTTCTTAGACTTGTATTTATGAGTGGTACCAAAGTCTTTTGCTGAATAACTTTTAATACAACTGCATGGGTTCTTAGCTGTGGTATAAATCTTTATTATCCGTGAAATAGGTAATAATTTCTTTGGAGGCAAATAAGTGCTAAATAATTAATTATAGCAGCAGTTCGTAAATACCAATAATACTAATTGATAAAACGTGACTAAATAAGACTGAAATTTTCCTATACTTCTCTTTCCCCTGGAAATCTTTTGCCTCTCTTTTCTTTCAAATTTCACCTTATCAGAGATGCTTTCTCCTATTACCTAAGTCCCTGTTACTGCCTTATTTTTCTTCCTTTCGGTTGTACCATATAACTATTGTCTCTCTCCTCGCTATAACATAAGCTTCATTAGGACAGTCTGTCTGTTTTGCTTGTGTTTGTATCTTCGCCAACTACATTTAAAAACGTAGCTTTTTTTTAAATTAGTGATGAATAAATTATTAATTCCTTATACTTTTTTTTTTTTTTGAGATGGAATTTTGCTCTTATTGCCCAGGCCGGAGTGCAGTGGCGTGATCCCAGCTCACTGCAACCTCCACCACCCTCCCGGGTTCAAGCGATTCTCTTGCCTCAGCCTCCCAAGTAGTTGAGATTACAGGCACATGCCACCACGCCTGGCTAATTTTTGTATTTTTTAGTAGAGATGGGGGTTTTACCATGTTGGCCAGGCTGGTCTAGAACTCCTGACCTAGGGTGATCCACCCGCCTCAGCCTCCCGAAGTGCTGGGATTACAGGCGTGAGCCACTGCGCCTGGCCAATTCCTTATTCTTATAGATAGAATGCTTTCATATAATGTTCCCTCTAATTCTTGGAACTACTCTGAACTACATTTAGGTAGGATGGGTGGCATTTTGACATTTTTGGTATTGTTTAGATGAAAACAGATTCACATTTCTGTTTGCTGCAGTCTACCACTTTTCCTTTTCCACACTGACTCTAGTTTTAATGTCCAAGGAGAGTTCAACATCCGGAATCTTTATTTTTCTTTTTTCCTTTTCAAAGTGTTTCCTCTGCTACCAAACAAACAAGAATCCTTAACAAAAACTTTAAATGCTTCTGTTGACAAGTCCTTAAAGGAAAACACTTGGGATTGGAGAAGGCATCTCTTAGGGAATGTTAATAAATTCAAACTTGGAAGAATTCAAATCAAGTCTAAGGATTTTTTTTTTACTGGTTAGTAAGCGTTATTCCTCTGTATTTCAGTAGCAGTCTGCTTATAGTTACTTGTTCATTAAGCCGGCTTTGGGTTCAGACATATCGAATAGGCTTAAAGTTCCTACTGTGTGCCAAATAGACAAAAGATTGCTCAGGTCCTAAGAAGAAAATAAAAAGACTGCAGGTATAAAGTAAGAGAGGGGGCTGGGTGCAGTGTCTCACGCCTATAATCCCAGCACTTTGGGAAGCCGAGGCAGGCAGATCACAAGGTCAGAAGTTTGAGACCAGCCTGGCCAGCATGGCGAAACCCTCTCTCTACTAAAAATACAAAAAAAAAGTTAGCCCGGCATGGTGACGGGCACTTGTAATCCCAGCTACTTGGGAGGCTGAGGCAGGAGAATCGCTTGAACCCGGGAGGCGGAGAGGTTGCAGTGAGCCAAGATCATGCCATTGTATTCCAGCCTGGGTGGCAAGAGCAAGACTCTATCTCAAAAAAAAAAAAAAACAAAAAAAGTAAAAGAGAGGGGACCTTTGATAGTGTAATCAGAGAAGGGAAGACCTGAAGGAAGAGAATGGGCCAGACTTAAAAAGAGTTTACTACATAAGATATTACAAATAGCAAAGCCAGATAGTTATTAATAGAACTTGGTGCACTAAATGGAAAGGAAGACAAGGAAAATGTGGAGTCCCATGTTAGGCAGTAAAAAGTGGGACTGCACAAAACTGTGTAGTAAGAAATTTGACTTTACCCAGAGGTGGAAAGCCACTGGAAGTTTTTAAAATAGAATGCATTCTCTTAAAATAATTGGTAAGGAGTTGTGGAATATAGGCTGGAAGCAAGAAATGAACACATATTGGTCCATATAAAATGTAATGGTTGCATTTTAGATAGAAATAGACACATTTAAGAGAGATTTGGGCCTCAAACCAATAGAACTTTTTGATGGATTAGAAATGGAGTTGGAGCTGAGGAATGGTGGTAGAGAATAAAGGATGACTCCTAAGTTTCTGGATTGAGCAGTTAGGTGGTATGTGGTACTACTCACTAAGATTGGGAATACAAATAAAGAGCTCTGTTTTGAACATCTTATATTTGAGATCCTTATTGAATTCAAGTGAAAAGACTGAGAAGAGAGTTAACCTCTGTGAGTTTATAATCCAGAGAGGAGAGTCTAGACACAGAAATTTGGGATTTCTCAGCTTATATCAGGTGAAGTATTGAGACTGAAAAAGATACAGCATAGACAGACAGCTGGTCCCAGGACTTAACTCCCGAGAGAAGAGAATTTAGGGCAGAACTGTTGTTCACTGATGAACCCAAACCCTTAGAACAGTACCTGCTTGGCACATGGTAGGCTCTTGATTTATTAAATGAATGGATGAACTGAAAACCCTTGATATTTAAAGGTTGGTGGAGGAGTGGCCTTGGGGTAGGAGTAAAATCCAAGAAAATGGTGTTATGGAAGCCAAGGCTCCAAATGTCTCAAGGAGGAATGACCTCCTTGAAATATGTATTAAAGATGTGTTAATATGTATAAAAAATGGATAGTGAGCTAAGTAGTCTGGAAGATGAAAATAATACACTTTTTTCTTTTCTCTTGTTTTTTTTTTTTTTCCTGAGTCTCTTTTTACAGTCAACTTACCTTTGGGGCTAAAGGTACATTTCACAGTTCGGAAATCCAAAATGACCTGAAAATTGAAAAAAATTTTGGTAACTCATTTGGAATCAAAATCTTAACCTGAATCAATGTGAGGCTATTTATGATCTTTATTCCTCTGTGAATACTGTGAATATTCACACTTTTTTGCTGCAGAAATATTAATGTTTGATTATATCATGCCACCCAAACTCTAGGCTATTACATAATATATGGCAGGTGTACCATATTATCTCTACAAAATCTGAAAAAGTATAAAATTTGAAACGTATCTAATTTGAAGGAATATGGATAAGAGATTGTGGACCTTAGTGGACACTTCCATTCTGTTAGTTTCTTGAAGAGTGAGTAATTTGTAAGATTTTGCAGATAAATAATTTTTTACAGTAATTTCTTTGCATTGACAATTAAAGTTTGTTGTGTTCAAGGAACCACCTTGAGCTGATTTTTCTGAATGTTTATTCCATTGGTAAGGTATTTTTATGTACAGGTTGAATATCCTTTATCTGAATTCTTGGGACCAGAAATAAGTACTTCAGATTTGGGGAGGTTTTGCAATATTTGTAATTATTTACCAGTTAGCATCCCTAATTCGAAATCAAAAATTTGACATGCTCCAGTTTGCATTTCCTTGACTATTAAGTTGGTGCTCAAAACAGTTCAGATTTTGGAACATTTTGGATTTCAAATTTTCAGATTAGGGATAATCTGTATTTTGATGAAAATCAGTAACATTTAAAATGCCCAAATTATTAATACATTACTGACCATTTAAATGATGAGTAAAAATTGTAGGGTCTTAAAACTTCTTAGCCTTTTTATACTTTATGAAAAAGTGGGCCAGGCGCAGTGGCTCACATCTGTAATCCCAGCACTTTGGGAGGCTGAGGCGGGCGGATCACCTGAGGTCAAGAGTTCGAGACAAGCCTGGCAAATATGGAGATACCCCGTCGCTACTAAAAATACAAAAATTAGCCCTGTGGTGGTGGGCGCTTGTAATCCCAGCTACTTGGGAGGCTGAGGCAGGAGAATCGCTTGAACCGCAGAGGTGGAGGTTGCAGTGAGCCAAGATCTCGTCACTGCACTCCAGCCTGGGTGACAAGAGCGAAACTCCATCTCAAAAAGAAAACAAAGTGGATGCCTACAAAGTAGCCATCTAGAGAATTGTGAGATACAGAATTAGTGAGAAAAAGTTGGAGATGGTTATTTTATAACCCCTTTATATTTTAGAAGAATTTTTTTTTTTTTTTTTTTTGGATACAGTCTCGCTCTGTCACCCAGGCTGGAGTGCAGTGGCACAATCTCGGCTCACTGCAACCTCTGCCTCCTGGGTTCAAGTGATTCTCCTGCCTCAGCCTCCTGAGCAGCTGGGACTACAGGTGCGTGCCACCACACCTGGCTAATTTTTTGTATTTTTAGTAGAGACGGGGTTTCACAGTGTTAGTCACGAAGGTCTCGATCTCTTGACCTCGTGATCCACCCGCCTCAGCCTCCCAAAGTACTGGGATTACAGGTGTGAGCCACCGTGCCCAGCCAGAAGAATTCTTGGTAAACCAAAAAATTATCTGTAGCTTGGCTGCCCTGTATACATGTATCATTTAGGTTCTTTGTGTATTCTTTGTGGGACTGGGGTCCCTAAATTTCAACAGAGAAACTTGTTGAAAGCTATGCATATTCGTATACAATTTGAGGACCTTATTAGTAAAAAGTAAATTACTCTGATATATTAGGTACATAGTTTCTTGTGTTCATTTTCTTTAAATTAACCAAGACCCTAAGCCTTTATTTAAAATATTTATATTTCATATTATGTCTTTTTTTTCAGCCTTCACCCTGCCATTTCTAGTGAATCTGCAAGTGCCCTTGACATTCCCTGTTGTTATTACTTAAGAACATTAGCTGTGAGCTGCCCTGCCAGAGTTTGAATCTAGCTCCTCCACTTGCTAGCTATGTGACAGGCAATAATACCTGACTTGTCTGTTTCTCATCCTTCTTTACTATTATATAATAGGAATAATGTAAAAATACCCACATCATATGGTTATTGACAAGATTAAAAGATATGTGAAGTACTTAATAGTGCCTTCTAGTAAGCACTCAACAAATGTTAATTACTGCTTTTTTTTTTTTTTTTTTTCAAACACACTTGCTCAGAAATTGCTACTGTAGTCTCCAATTATTGGGGCCTGGGGCTTTTCACTGGATTTTCAGTGTCCCTATAACTAGAGTATTTGATGTTATGATGTGGTAGATGTTAGAGACATTTCATTTGGGTAATTCTTACACAGAGGCAGATAGATGGAAGTTATTGTTTAGTTTGTGTCTTTTCTGTGTTAGGTGATATTGGAAATTATTATGGGCAGGGTCATCCCATGAAACCTCATAGAATCTGCATTTCTAGTGAAGACTAGACTTTCATTATTTTTACTTTAATGATTTCTTTAGTAGTGATAACTAAGAAATGCCTTCCCTTGTATTAACTTAATTACATGATGCTTTATAATAACACTAGTGGGTTTTCCACATCTAAGAAATGATGAGACCAGGCTGCTTTCAAGGAACTATATATCCCTTGTATTGTCACCATGTAAGGTAGAGCTTTATGGTAGATTCTTTCTTAATAGGTAGTTTATTTTCTGCAATCATAGCCTCTTAATTGTAATTGCAGAGGAATGTTGCAAAGGGCCATGGCCCTGCTTTGCTAAACTCTATATTGTTTCTTAGCCTTGTTGGCACCTGCATTAAAAAGGTGGCTTTCCCTTTAAAATACTTTGTGTATATGAATTGTTTGCAGAAGAGAGCTGTGTTGAAAATGAAGTTAAGTAAAATTAGAGGTGTGATACCAACAAAATCAAGTATTTGTGTTATTAGAAGCATGGATTTTGTAAAAGCTGATTGTTTATCCTGGACTGTTATCAAATATGTAGAAGAGAGGACAAAAAAGTTTTTGGGGTTGTTTCCATTAAACAAAAGGTGTATTTAGGGAGGACTTTGAAAGATTTAGTGGATAAATTGCATTCTTTATCCTAGCTTTTATTGTAATATATAAACATATGTTGAAATGATAGACTTCAAACCATTAAAATAGCTTGACTGTCCTGACCCTGTGGGGGATTAGTTCCAAGACCTCCACAGGTAGCAAAATTCATGAATGTTTAAGTTCCTTAAATAAACTGGTATAGTATTTTCATGTAACCTATGTATATCCTCCCTTACACTTTAAATCATCTCTAGATTACTCATAATACCTAATACAATGCAAATGCAGTGTAAATAGTTGTTACACTGTATGATTTAGGGGAAGATTACAAGGAAAAAAGTCTATACGTGTTTCTAACAGACACCACCATCTATTTTTTAAAAATATTTTCAGTCCGCAGTTGGTTGAATCCACAGATACAGAGGGTTGACTTTATATATTTAAGAGGCTTCTTGTTATTTACTATTATAGGAAACACTGGAGCTTTACCTAAAAGTATTAATTTCATTGAAATTTAGTTGAAAATCTGTGATTTTGGTGTTATTTTCTCTTTTTTAAATCTTATGCATAAGTTTAAAGACATTGTGATATAAGATGCCTTTTAAGAAGACAGGCTAGGAATTACAACTTTTTAGTCATGAAGAATGAGACAGTATTTTTATTACCTTGAAAAATGTCATGCTGTGTCTTAGCGGAGTAAAACCTCATTTAGGACCTAAATTTCAGTTACCAAAACTTCCCTGATGGGCTTTAATATGGACACAGTATGTTTTAACATGCAAAACGCCAATTATGAGATTTCTGAAATGCCAGCAAATCATCCAAGAGGCAGTATTTGCTGAAAAAAATTTAAATCATACCAATAAAACTCAGAGAACTTAAAAGCATGTGAATTTGCCAGAGAATACAGAAAGCAGGCATCGTTTCAAGGAACAGAAATTTTAAAAATTGGGGGTAACTAAAAATCAGAAAAGCTTGCTTTCCTTAATCTACAAATAAATATAGTGTGTAATAATGGAGTCTTCAGCTGGTAAAAGTGTGCGTAGCGTCTTGGTCATCTGATACAGTTTGAAAGTTGCAAAATAAATCTAAGTTACTAAGATTTTAAATAAATTTTGTTAAGTAGTAAATGCCTTCTAATGATAGACATACATAAATTCAAATAGTTCATGGAGGGTCTCTTGTCTGTATTGTTTAGTTTGTGTCTTTTCTATTTTAGGTGATATTGGAAATTATTATTATGGACAGGGTCATCCCATGAAGCCTCATAGAATCCGCATGACCCATAACTTGCTGTTAAATTATGGCTTATACAGAAAAATGGAAATATATGTGAGTATTCTTTTTAATACATATTCAGCACTGATCTTTTTTCTTTTTTTTATTTTTTTTTAGCTACTGTGAAACTTTGTCTATTATTCCCCTTTTGAGGGCATTTAGCAGATGAAAAGATCTGGAAGAAAACAAACTTCTTTTTTCGTTTTACTCTTAGGAGATGAATAAGAATGAGAGCTATACCCTCTTTTTCCTTTTCCTTTAACCATTTAAAAAAGTTCCTCCTACCCTAGGCTTTCATGTTTCTAGAGAACAACTCAGGTAGCATATTAACTATTTTTATTACAATCATTGGTAACCTGCCTATGCTGCTGAAAAAACTCCTCTTTTTGTTTTGTTCTTAAAAGATGTATAAGAATGGGCACTATAGCTTTTTTTTTCCATCTTCTTTTAACCATTTAAAAAAGTTACCCCCTACCCTAGACTTTCATGTTTCTGGAGAACAACTCAGTATAGCAACAACTCAGTGTAGCATATTAAGTATTTTTTTTTTTTTTACAATAATTGTTAATCTGCCTGTGCTGCTGAAAAGAGTTGACATGGGACTGTTACAAAATAATAACACATAAAATTAATCCCACAAACATTTGCAGGGCATATAATGCATATGGAATACTGTGTTAGTGTGGCCAAGCGTAGTACAGATAACACAAGTGCAACAGCTGCCTTAATGTTTTTGTAGATAAAGATGAGGGTATGTATAAACAAATACAGAAACAACAATTAGCTATTTGGGGAGAAAAGAAATATTTAAAACAATTAATGCTAGGCAATATATGTGAATATGTGAATTATTTTCAGTTACATGTAGGCATTTAGAGAAGAGGGGAAGTTAGAATAAGACTCAATCTGGAAGTCTTGTGGAAGAATTGTGTCATACGTGAAATTGAGCTCTTTGGAACAAGGAAGATTAGGATAGAAAAAAGGACGAGAGGTCATGAACAAAGATTTAGAATTGAAAACTCTCTTTTAGTGAGTGATTTCATTGATGAAATCACTGGATGTTTTATCATGGAAAAGGAGAGAAAGTAGAGTTTATGAACATATGGATTTGACTTTTTACTCGAACTGTTTCCACTAAAATAAGGAGTGATTAAATCATAGTTGATATGCCTGTGTAATGCTTTTAAAGGAGTTTGAATTAGTTTTGAAATTGATTACTGTTTTCTAAAACACATGTATAAGTTTGGGTTAGTTTTGGAATTTATATATTTTGTTCTGGTAGACTTAGTTCTTTTGAGGGGACCAATAGGGGAATTTGTATATTTGTTTGATAATACTGATATAACCGGTTGTAATTCCACAGTTCTGACATTTATTTCTCTTCACAGAGGCCCCATAAAGCCACTGCCGAAGAAATGACAAAATATCACAGTGATGAGTATATCAAATTTCTACGGTCAATAAGACCAGATAACATGTCTGAGTATAGTAAGCAGATGCAGAGATGTACGTTTCTAAGTAAAAAGTAGTTTTGCATTGATAAATGTAAATTAGTATTTTTAGGAGCTTAGAATGACCTAAATCTGAATATTTTTCCTGTTGGTCTAATATGTTACAATTATTTACTGATTTGAAAGGTCATTGTAACACTACTAAAGCTACTTAAGAAAAAAGCAAACCTATCTGAAGCTTATTGGTTCGTGAAACTGCTGTTTGGGTATTCTTCTACTCCTAGTTTGCTCCCCTGATAACTTTGGGTTAATACATATTGGTAGGGAGACCTCACTCCCTTAGTCCCTTGCTTCAAAAAACAAAAACAAGATTACACTTTGATTAGCCTTAGCTTGGCATGTACATATCTCTTGTCTTCTCTTTGTGTACTTCAGTTAACCTGGACTATAATACACATCTCTTTTTCTTTGTTAAGATATTAGTGAAGCTTTTGATTCTACGTAATGTTCTCTTGTACAGGTTAAAAGTATTTTATTTTTAGAGATTGGTAACAAATTGGCTTGAAGGTAGAATGCAAAAGTCAACCTAAAATTATTGGAACAGTATCTTTTAAAGCTTGATACCAAAGTTCATTCTCATTAGTGTTTGTATTGACTGACTTCAGTGATGATTATAATACTAAATTAGTGTAGGTGCTAGACATCTCATATTTACCTCATACACATTTCTACCGTATCTTGTTTGATTTGTTATAATGCTACAATGTAACTAGAACATGTAATATTTAATTTTTTTTTTTTTTTCAAGGAAGATTCCAACTTAGATGCAAAAGAGGCATGAGTAGCCCTTGGGCAAACAACATAATAGGATTGATTTTAAACCCACATAATAATGAGTTCTATTAAGCTTATGATCCTGGCCAGGTGTGGTGGCTCATGCCTGTAATCCCAGCACTTTGGGAGGTCGAGGTGAGTGGATTACCTGAGGTCAGGAGTTTGAAACCAGCCTGGCCAACATGGCAAAACCCTGTCTCTATTAAAAAAATACAGAAAATTAGCTGGGTGTGGTGGCGCGTGCCTGTAATCCCGCTACTCAGTAGGCTGAGACAGGAGAATTGCTTGCTTGAACCCCAGAGGTGGAGGTTGCAGTGAGCCAAGCTCACGCCATTGCACTCCAGCCTGGGCGACAGAATGAGACTCTGTCTCAAAAAAAAAAAAAAAAAAAAAAATTATGATCTCTCTGAGCAGTAAGAAACTAAAATTCATTTCTTATAGTGCTTGTGACTTAAGGATGTACAAAGATATTAATATATAAAACAAGGACCCTTATTCTTAAAGAGGTTACAATTCAAGGTCATAGGGAAAGACTAAGAAAGGGTTACATACATCTGCCATATCCTTTCATTCTCTCAGTACTAAGGAACTAAATGTGTGATGTTGTGTCGTTTATCTGTATATGTTTTTTCCTTGTTGTCTTTAGTATCCTTCTATATTTTGGCTCACATGAACCTAGTTAATTCTTACCAACTTTCAAGATCAAGATTAGCCATGGGAATAGGCAACCAGCTGTTACATCTTTTTGATTTAGTAACTTACTGACATGCATTTCAAAGTTAACGGATATTATAGGTATTTAAGGAGTTTTAAAGAAAGTAAATTATAAAGCAATTGAAGTTACTTTTAGAATGTTAACGTATTGTAATGTTAAGGGGAAAGGCCTAGAAAATTTAAGCCTGTGTTTTAATTAAATAAGAACTGTTGTGCTTGGACAACTATTGAGTTCTTGTTAATAGACCAGAAATATTCCACAGATAATCCTGATAAGATTTGATGATCTTTCACAGATAACACTTTAATTACCTTGGATAAAACAATAAATATATTTTGAAGTTGGAAACTTTATATTATACTGTGAAGTGTATGTTTGATGATTGCATTAAGCAAAAAAGTATTTGTAGGAAATAGTTTTTGTAAGAAAAGGCTTTCATTAATTTGCAGAGTGTGTTGAAATTAATGAAATCCATCTTCCACAGTTAATGTTGGAGAAGATTGTCCAGTGTTTGATGGACTCTTTGAGTTTTGTCAGCTCTCAACTGGCGGTTCAGTTGGTAAGTGCTAATGCAATCAGATTTAAAAGTTGATCTCAACTGGGTGTGTTATCTTTCGGTTATTTGTGCAAAACAGAAGTTTTAATGATTGTGAATTTTGATAACAAAAGGAAATCAGTATGTTTATAGTAAAGTACAATTTACTTTCAAACCTCTATGTTTTATGACTGTGACTTAAACACTTTTTAAACTTATTTTCACTTGGAGACTTCTTTCATTCCCCTTGTTTTCTAGGTATCATTGTTACTATCACTTTCCCCATAAACCATTATTTAATTTCAGGTCGCAGCTCTAGGAGAATATTTTTCTAAGGAGTAACTCCTAACTATTCGTGTTATAGATGATTTTTGTTAACTTTTATGATTTTAAGATCTTGCTTATGCATGGCATACACTTGTAGTGTTTTTGTCTCATTGTACTAATTTTTTATGATAAATGTTTGAAAGATCTATCTTGTTTCTACTTCTTAGCTGGAGCTGTGAAGTTAAACCGACAACAGACTGATATGGCTGTTAATTGGGCTGGAGGATTACATCATGCTAAGAAATCAGAAGCATCAGGATTCTGTTACGTTAATGATATTGTGCTTGCCATCCTTGAATTACTAAAGTATGTTGTTAATTTATACTGATACTCTTTTCAGTGATAAAATGTTTTCATTAAAACACAATAAATAAAAGTCTATGGCTTTAAAAAATATTAGGTAAACCATAGGTTGAAATAGTTAATGGTGAATTTTCTGTGAATTCATTACAAAACAATGAAGAAATGCAGGAAATTGGCCCAATTCTTCAATTATTAAGAGTTAGAAGTGTGGCCAGGCACTATGGCCCCCAGGCCTGTAATCCCTCCACTTTGGGAGGCTGAGGTGGGTGGATCTCTTGAGCCCAGGAGTTTGAGACCAGGCTGGGCAACATGGCAAAACCCCATCTCTGCAGAAAGAAAATTAGCCAGATGTGGTGGCATGCATCTGTAGTCCCAACTACCCAGGAGGCTGAGGTGGGAGTACCTGAGCCCAGGAAGTTGAGTCTGCAGGAAGCCATGTTCCTGCCACTACACTCTAGCCTGGGCAACAGTGTGAGACCCTGCCTTAAAAAAAGAATTAGAAGTGTATAAAAGGCCAGTGCTGTGGCTCATGCCTGTAATCCCAGCACTTTGGGAGGACGCGGTGGGTGGATCACGAGGTCAGGGGTTCGAGACCAGCCTGACCAACATGATGAAACCCCGTCCTACTAAAAATACAAAAATTAGCCGGGCTTGGTGGCGTGCACCTGTTGTAATCCCAGCTACTCAGGAGGCTGAGGCAGGAGAATTGCTTGAACCTGGGAGGTGGAGGTTGCAGTGAGCTGAGATCTCACCATTGCAGTCCAGCCTGGGCTACAGAGTGAGACTCCATCTCAAAAACAAAAAGAACTAGAAGTGTATATAAATGTCAAAACTCCCATTAAATACCCTTTTTTAAAAGTAGTTTGGCAATTTTCATTTTAGTTAGTTTCAACTAGTAAAAAATGACAATGACCTTGGAAGTTTATATTCTAGTATTTTGTAAGTTTTAAACTGAAGAAAAAAATTTGAAACCAGTGTTAAAGGAAATTTGTTTACCTATTGAGTTAGTCTAACTGCCTAGCTTCCATATCTGAATGAGGCTTTGTTCTCTACTGATGGATATAAAATTATCTCTGAGATGTTGAAGGAGTTATTTTTCCTTATCTGTGGCTGCAGTTTGAGAGAGAGAGATCTATAGAGGTACTTATGAATTTGGACGTTTGCAATGTTAGTTATTTTTTGCCATCAGTTATGACACATCTTAGCAGATTCTACTTTATATTATACTGAGCTAGTGTTTTTTGCTTGTAGTTATTCAATGCATGCTATCCATAGAGGCTGATTTTTCAGTCAACTTAAAATTGATACTGACTCCTCAAATAAACGGTAATTGAGCAGTATCAGTGTAACATCTTGTCTACTCATCAGGAGCAAAGGAAAATCGTTTGCAATCATTTGCCTTGTTTTTTAATTGACTGTTGATGTTGGTTCCAGTGTCTTCACCTCTTTGAGCAAGTTCTTGCCCACTCAGCTAATAGTTTTAAACAACTTTAATTTCTCTGGACACATTTTTTTGGGTGGTGTAATCAAACATGATTTAATTAATTGACTTAGTGCACAGCTTTCCTTGCTATCTAACACATGAGCCACTCAGAAACTTTACCTTGATCACAGCCTCATTTCTGTTTTTTTAATTTTGTGAAGGAATTTTGCTATACTATGATATGCTGTTTATAGTCTTACGAGAATATTCTTATGAGTGCTTAGTCTGGAAATATCAATTTACATTGTATTGTTTTATTTAGCACAGCGATGGCACCATTCCATAATAAATACAATGCTTTGCCATCTAATAATATCTCACTTCACTGTACTTCAAAAGGATGACATGAGAAGTCCCATTTTCCCCTTATTTTGACATGAGTATGCACTGGTAACAAAATGTCATGACATGGGGATTCATGTGACTCCTAAACTGTGTTTGAGTTACAACTGTGTCACTAATCTGTGGTGCTCCAAGCACCAGTTTGAAGTCATGAGAGTACCACATGTAGCCTCTGTCACAGCTAATCAATTCTGCAGTTCAAATGAAGCCATAGGTAATAAGCAATTGAGCATGGCCGTCTTTCAGTAAAACTTTTTTTATGGACACTGAAGTTTGAATTTTTTATAATTGTCACACGTCAGAAAATACTCTTGTTTTGGTTTTGTTTTTAAACCATTTAAAAAATATAAAAACTTCTCAGTTCAAAGCTGAAAAAAGAGGCAATTGGCCAAATTTGGGCCATGGGCCATAGTTAGCCAATCCCTATTTTATACTATTGAAGATTTACTACAGAGGTGTTTTAATTAACAATCTTGAGTATGGTATAATCTTCAGTTTTTAATATATTAGAAATATGTGCTATGTTTTTGAAGCATGTAGAATAGAACAAATTTCACAAAGAGTGAATATATATTTTTTAACCTACGTTGGGCCACAAGTGGGTATTTAAAGGCCTGAGGCTCAAACCTCAGATATTTGAATAACCTTTTAGGCTGAATGTAAAAGGTGATTAAACATTCTGGAATGCAAGAGCTCAAAAATGGGTTTCCTGAATTTGTGGTGCTTCTTCCCATCTTAGAACCTTTAAAGGAAAAACCAAAACTTATGGATTTGTTTTCAGGTATCATCAGAGAGTCTTATATATTGATATAGATATTCATCATGGTGATGGTGTTGAAGAAGCTTTTTATACAACAGATCGTGTAATGACGGTATCATTCCATAAATATGGGGAATACTTTCCTGGCACAGGAGACTTGAGGGTAAGACTAAATTCTGTCTGAATAAATATTGTGAGATGAACCTAGGAGATCAGTAATCCTATACTTGAAGTAGTATTTTTCCTGAGTTAATAATTTTAAACTTCTATGCAGAATTGAATTACTACGTATGCAGTAACATTTGCTAGAATTCATTGTTGCTGACTATGAGCAAAAATTTAGTGAGAACTTAAGGACTATTTTTTTCTCAGCTGTTTTCTTTGGTTGAATAAATGTTTTTGAATATCCACAAGGCATGAAGCCCTTCTCTTGATGTTCAGTTTGAATCTTCAAAACTACCTGATGGTAGCCTACGTTGCTATTGATTGTAAAGAATGGTGGAATAAAATAGACAAGGTCTTTTTAGGTTCTTCTGCTCCTCTCTTTTGTGATTGGTCTTGATTTTTAGCAGATCTAATTTTAGTCTTTTTTTTTCTTTAAGCTTCTAAAATTGGTAATGTATTTAGGTAGAGAAAGAATACCATAGTGTAGCCTTGGCTGCCTGTTACATTAAGTGTATTTCTATTTTATTTGTTATCTTTTTCCATTTGATGCTCTTGTCTTTTATGACTCTGAAAACCACTGGTCAAATCCTATTTCTATAAGCTCATTGAAGGTTTTTTGCCTCACTACACTTTTTTTGAACCTAACTATACGCATATTGAAATTTATTCAGTAATTTAAACAGCTGTTTTTAGTTCAGCCTGGATTATATGGGAGATGTATCTTATATGGCATTGAACAAAGTTTTAAACAATTTTATTAAGGTTATTTTTCACATCTGTGGTATATCATTACAGTTTAGCAACCAAAGTTTAAAGAGTTGCTGTAAGGTATTCTTAAGCTGTATGGCTTTTCTTTATTAGACCACAGTGTGATACTTGCTCAGTAAACTCTTTGAGTAAAAGAGTTACCTTACTAAAACTTTTCCATACTTACAAATGGGTGGGAGGTCAAATGTTTGGTTTGAGTTTAAATTATTTGGCTTTTAAAATTGCAGATTTGTCATTTCAATTCCTTGCCAGTAAACTCCTTCAATTTCTCCCTTTCCCCACCTGGTCTTATCTTACAGACCAGTTGTTCTCAAACAGTGGCCCCTAAACTGAGGAAAGCAGATCAGCATCACCTGGGAACTTGTTAGAAATACGCATTCTTAGAGCCCAGAAACTCTGGGTGATTCTCCACCTTAAAGTTTGAGAACCACTGCTGTAAACCAATAGAATACATTTGTCAACAACCATTACATCCTAGTGGAAGTCAAGCAAAAGTCTTCTCTGTTTTAAGCTTAAAGAATAAGACAGTATCTTTGCAGTGTGATCCTAGTTTATCTCAAAAGTGGAAAATGGAAGCTTCATTTAATTTCTGACAGGTGGATGTCACTATGGTCTCATCTCAGTTATTATTCATAATTCTTACAGTTTGAAGTTTTTAAAAATATTAGAGAATGCTGTTTTAGAAAGATTTGAGAATGGCTTTCAACATCTCTTTTTCTCACTTAAGATTTTACAATCGCTGGGCCAGGCACGGTGGCTCACGCCTGTAATCCCAGCACTTTGGGAGGCTGAAGCGGGAGGATCACGAGGTCAGGAGATCGAGACCATCCTGGCTAACACGGTGAAACCCCGTCTCCACTAAAAATACAAAAAATTAGCCGGGCGTGGTGGTGGGCGCTTGTAGTCCCAGCTACTGGGGAGGCTGAGGCAGGAGAATGGCATGAACCCGGGAGGCGGAGCTTGCTGTGAGCTGAGATCACTCCACTGCACTCCAGCCTGGGCGACAGAGCAAGACTCTGCCTAAAAAAAAAAAAAAAAAAAAAAAAAAAAAGATTTTACAATCGCTGATGTTTTAAGGATAACATTTGAATATTTTAAGCATGTCCCCATAACTTTGTGAGAGAATTAAAATCAGTCATTACATTATATGTACAGCTGTATTTGGACTTTCTGTGTAATTCGTGTGTATCTTTGGATGTTAATTTAATAAACACTCCTTTTTCTGCCTAATTCATTCTCATGCTGAAAAGAAGGCTACTCTGAGCTTAGCTCATTATTGAAACTGTTTGCTTTAATTCAAGTAGTCTAGTGGAAGAAAGAAAGGTGGCATAGTAGCAGTTGCAGAATGAGACCTGGAAGAGAGAAAGCTATGTCTAACAAGGGCAGCAACTCTGAGTTGCCAGCTAGTTAGTAGCAGTTAGGATGAGAAGTGCTGACCAACTTTTCTGTATTCTGAAATCTTAGGGTCAAAATATAGTTCATCTGTGTTTTAACTGTGCAGTAGGACTGTAAAGTTTTCACAATACTTTGGCTTTTCCATATTTGTATGGTTTGTATTTAGTTAATAAATGTTAATAAAAATTTAGACTTCAAGAAAAATTGGGAGAGGGGGTGTGTCATTTTGCTTGCTTTCTCCTCGTTGGATGTTGGGTCTCATAGCTCTAATATTGAGGGTAAATTTTGCTTTTGTAAAACTGGACTGAAGCTAAGATCATTCCATGAGAGGTTCAGGAAGAACTTGCACAAGTGCTAGTAATTCTAAAAATTCATGAATCTTCAGACATTATAATTTAACGCACATAAGAATTAGGCACCCCCATCCCCCACCCCAGCCAGGCGCAGTGGCTCATGCCTGTAATCCCAGCAGTTTGGGAGGCTGAGGCGAGTAGATTACCTGAGGTCGAGAGTTCGAGACCAGCCTGACCAATGTGGTGAAACCCCGTCTCTACTTAAAATGCAAAAAAATTAGCTAGGTGTGGTGGCGTGCACCTGTAGTCCCAGCAACTCAGGAGGCCGAGACAGGAGAATTGTTTGAACCTAGGAGGCGATCTTGGCTCACTGGAGTGCAGTGAGCCAAGATCATGCCACTGCACTCCATCCTGGGCGACAGAGCAGGACTCCATCTCAAAAAAAAAAAAAAAAAAAAAAAAAGAGCCACGCCCCAATCGTTTGGTATTGCAGTTAAAATACTATTTTGTAGTAATTTCTGTACTATACAGTATCTTCTAGGAATACGTATACACACACAGAAATGCATATGCACACCTACAAATGCATAACATATACAAATAAATAAGTATATATAATATGTGTATATATCATTTAAGAGTATATGTAGCTGGAACCTTTGCGTCTTTTGAGAGAGATTAATGCCTGGAGTGGTACTCATTCAACAAGTAGGAACAAAATTTGTTTGAAGTCCAATTAAAAACAAATCTGAGGCTGAGCGCGATGGCTCACGCCTGTAATCCCAGCACCTTGAGGGGCCGAGGTGGGTGGATCACCTAGGTTGGGAGTTCGAGACCAGCTTGTTGAACATGGAGAAACCCTGTCTCTACTAAAAATATAAAATAAGCCTGGCATGGTGGCGCATGCCTGTAATCCCAGCCACTCGGGAGGCTGAGGCAGGAGAATTGCTTGAACCTGGGAGGCGGAGGTTGCAGTGAGCTGAGATCACGCCATTGCGCCTCCAGCCTGGGCAACAAGAGCAAAACTCCGTCTCAAAGAAAAAAAAAAAGAACAAATCTGGTGCTTTAGTCGGTAGCTGTTAAATCTTCGAGGAAGTCTGGGTCGTTCTTTCATCATAAGTAAACTCATACCAACAGATTGTGAACCACAAGAAGGATTCTGCAGATGATTGTCCTGCAGGGCTTTTTGGCTGAATTTATTTTCCACAGGTTTACTCATAAAGTTGCCTTGTCATCTTAAATATTCTGTTTATGATGGATTTTCTGGTTTAATGTAATTTCATTGCCTTTAACTTCTTATGTTAAATTTCTTTTCTCTCAAAAATAATCACTACAGATTAATTGAAAATGGTTCTTGTATGCTTTACAAGCAGTCTATAAATATTGGAGCATATACATATTTGTTGTTTATTATTTCCTTTCTCAGTTTGATTGTTCCAGTCTCAACTTCTAAGATGAATTCAAAATTGGATCCTTCATAGTCTTTCACTCTTTTCAAAATGTAGTAAACAAATGCCAAACTTTTTATTATAGAATATTCTCTAAGATCAGTTTAATTATGTATTTTAGGATATTGGTGCTGGAAAAGGCAAATACTATGCTGTCAATTTTCCAATGAGAGATGGTATAGATGATGAGTCATATGGGCAGATATTTAAGCCTGTAAGTATTATTATTTTCAAAATTGGAATGGAATTTCAGAATGTTATTGGAATGATGCTAACTAACATTTGTTACCTTGTGTGTAGATTATCTCAAAGGTGATGGAGATGTATCAACCTAGTGCTGTGGTATTACAGTGTGGTGCGGACTCATTATCTGGTGATAGACTGGGTTGTTTCAATCTAACAGTCAAAGGTAAGCATTTCAGAGGGTGGTATTTCCAGAAAAAAATGGTTTTTCTTCCACCCAAGAACTTCCCGTAAAAGTTCTCATTGTAGTTTCTTGCCTGCTGTTTTAACACTGTACTCTGCATTTTTCATGGGGTTTTGTCTGTTGTATGTATGACTAGAGTTATTCTTGTTTCATTATG
This sequence comes from Pongo abelii, assembly GCF_028885655.2. Classification (NCBI taxonomy): domain Eukaryota; kingdom Metazoa; phylum Chordata; class Mammalia; order Primates; family Hominidae; genus Pongo; species Pongo abelii. The sequence continues at coordinate 115,170,928 of NC_071990.2, read as the reverse complement.
GCAGATTTATATATACATTTATACATGACTAGTTTTTTAAGGTTTATTGTAGTTTGAACCCAAGGCAGCTATTTTTGAATGGTTGTTGACTCAGTGTAAATAAAACTTGCATACTTTGTTACTTAATTGGATTATTTATTTCTCATTAAGGAAGAAGAGGGTTTAGCTCTCCTCACCACTTTGCCCACAACATACTTGTACCCTTCCCATATCTCTATTTTTACAAATCAGAATTTGATTGTGATACTTGGTGTTTACAGCAGCATCTTTAAACACTTTTCAGCTTATCCAGTTTTTCTTTGCCACATAATTGTTGCTGAGTTTCTCATTTGCTTAGTTTTCTCTCCACTTATTGCTAAACTACTGGTGTCTCAGTATCTTCATGTGTTCAGATTCATTGAATATTCTGTCACTTTCACCTTCTTGAAAAACAGCCTTCTCATCTGTTCATGTTTGGATGACTATCTTTGGTAGACCTGGCAGGACATATAGCTGTTCTCTGCTTTTTTTCTGTTGTATTGGTTCTCCCTGGTGGCTCTGTTCTCTGTCCTTAATTTTTTTCTCATGTTTTGGTGGAGCGCCTTCTCAAGTAGCTTCCTGATAAAAAGTGTGTGGGGGATTAGGAGTGCTGCAGTACATACTAAGTTTTGATCATGTGTTGAAATCAGCATATGATTGAAGGCTAGGCCAAAGCAAAATATCACCATTCTGGAATGAACTTCTGGGGTGTAAGAATAAATCTGAAATTTTATTTAATAAGGTATTATAACTTATATGTAGATTAGAAATGATTTTTATCATGAGTGTTTGTGTATGATTTTAGAGGTTTTTTTTCCACGTGAACTTTTAGGTAGCAAGTTGATAGTGTGCTTTGTATTCTCTAAGATGTGGAGAATTCTCAAATAGAACTTTTTCCAGAACAATTGCTGGTCTTAATGGAATTGGATAACTAAATACAGATATTAAAAGCTTATTTATTAATGTTATGATTGCTACTATACCAGCTATATTAGAATTATGGTATAATCTGTTATTCTATATTAAGTGGAATGATATTAAATTAATCGTCCCTTTGTAGGTCAACAGTGGTTGAACCGCAGTTTCATATTGTAACTTAATGTGTTAATAACCATCTTTTGCCTCAAAATGTTTATAAACTTTCTAAAATGATCTACCTAATGTACTCTTAAAAGTATATATTAACTATCAGTTTTCCTGTTTGACTTGAAAGTCCTTAATGTTTTTGTACTTAATATTTTTTATAATCATAAACTGCAGCAGTTCACTCTTAGAAAAAAATTTACGTTGTATTTCAGCTAATAGAGTTTCGGTTGCATAAAGCGTGTAAGGATATTTGTAATTCCAAATTTTAAACTTCATTCTGAGTTTCTCTACTGCCAACTTTGATTCAGCTTTTTCAGATCTGCTGAAGTTAGTTATCTCTTTTCCATCTCCTTGCTGCCATCAGCTATGTTCTTCTTGCTCTTGTATTCTCTCCCATTCTTCATTTTTACAAATTTTGGCCTTTAAAAAAATCGCTTTCCAGTCATTTTTGTCAAGTTTTGGGATGAAGGAAAAGTAAACATCTTTGTTTAGCCAGCTATCTTTACTTGGAAGCCTGTAAGTTAACTTTTTGTATATTTGTTTTGTCTTTAAAAATATCCAAATGGTTTTTATCTGTTATAAGAAACTTTTCTAGTAGCAGTAATAAAAATTGAGTGCTAGAATTATGTAAATCACATAGTGCAACTATTGAAGAATGCTTAATGAAAATTCCCACAGTATACAGTTACATGAAGAGAACAGATAAACTTTGTAAAATTAGCTCTGAAATGGAAGGAAATATAGAAAAACGATTTTTGAATAATGTCGTTTTTATAAGGTTAGTTTTTTCATTGTCCCTTTTTAATTTTTTCCCGAATACTCTTCAGTATGCACAAATGTCTTTTATAATTGAAGGATTTTCTTTTCTTCTTTAAAGGTTGAGTTATGTGCCTAACTGGTAATATTCCAGGAAAGGAACTTACTGGTAACTTATAAATGATTATTGAATTATGACATTTATCCGCATAAAATATTTACTTTTATGTTAGGTTTACTATTAATATTAAATTTCTACACGTAGAAGTTGAAGTTTTTGAAAATATTAATAGATATTTTTAACTCTTAAGTTATGAAAATTACTCAGTACCACTACCTAAAGTTAACTCAGGGTTAAACTATGTTGTTTAGCTTTCCATAATTATTTTACACATGTCCATAGGGAAAGAAATGTTAATAAAAATTAATTTAGATTATACATAATGTTTTATTGTAACCTGATTAATTTCACCATGTAACCCTACATGAACATCTTTCTATGTTAAAATAGGTGTATATTCATATTATAATCTTAATATAGTTGTGTACTTGACTTTTCCATCAGGGACACTTGCTAAAATGGCTAGTTATATCTTAATTTTTTAGTATGTATTATTGTGTAACATGTTCGGAAAGGAGTTTTAGACTTGAAATTTTTTACATTTTTATTTGTTTTTAAAATATTTAGAAAACCCATTTTGGTTGATTAAAATTTGCACTTATTGTCTTTTTAAAATCTATTTTTCAAACTGTTGCAGTATGCAGATTTTGTTGTTACCCAAATCTTCTTGTCTTAGGTCATGCTAAATGTGTAGAAGTTGTAAAAACTTTTAACTTACCATTACTGATGCTTGGAGGAGGTGGCTACACAATCCGTAATGTTGCTCGATGTTGGACATATGAGACTGCAGTTGCCCTTGATTGTGAGATTCCCAATGGTAAGTGTTCTCATTACAATATCTTTATTACATGAACTGTCAATACAGATGCTCCTCCACTTATGTTGCAATTAGGTCCTGATAAGCCCATCATAAGTTGAAACTATGGTAAGTAGAAAATCGATACAATACACTGAACCTACCAAACATGACTTAGCCCAGCCTACTTTAAACGTGCTCAGAACAGTTAGGTTAGGCTACAGTTGAACCAAATAATCTAATACTGACCCTGTTTTATAAAAATAAAATGTTGAATATTTCATGTAATTTATTTGAATACAAGACATTGAAGTTGGGACAAAAAAGCCAGAAAACTGTAAGTCAAGCTGTTGAAAGTCAGAGACTGTCTGTATGTAGAAATAGATGGATGAATGATTAGAGTAAGCACTATTCTTTATAAATAGGAGAACATTCACTTTGTGTTCACTTTTAAACGTTTTCTTTGGAAATATTTCACCACCTAAATCTGGATTCTGTGCATGGATTTTTGTGAAAACTGAGCTTGTAATATGTAATTTTATTGTTTTCATTAGAGTTGCCATATAATGATTACTTTGAGTATTTTGGACCAGACTTCAAATTGCATATTAGTCCTTCAAACATGACAAACCAGAACACTCCAGAATATATGGAAAAGATAAAGTAAGAAATCATTGAATTGTTTTGATAAACATTTTATCTTGACAAAGATTTAGGATGCTTTAGAGGGCCAAGTATGATGGGTCTTTTTAACTTTATTAGATATTTTGTTTTTTTCTAAAGGATTTGAAACGTTACTGATTATTCTTTTTTTTTTTTTTAATTTTTAATTTTTTTGTCAGGATGAGGTATTGCTTGGTTGCCCAGGCTGGTCTCGAACTCCTGGCTTCAAGTGATCCTGTCACCTCTGCCTCTCAGAAGTGCTGAGCTTACAGGCATGAGCCACCATATTCAGCCATTTAATTTCTTCAGTTAATGGAAATAATATTTTTTATTAGTTGAAATGTATTTTAAAATTGCAAGGTGCACTATAAGTTATTTTCGTTGTCTGAAACATTTTGTTAAGGCTTTGTCTCCACAAGCAAAGTAGAGACATTATAGTACATAGCATGGGTTTGAGTCACCTCTGTACCACAAACAAGCTGTATGATGTTTGATAAGTTCACTTGCCTTTGTGCTTATGTTTTCTCATCATTCAAATGGCAGGCTAAAATAATGCCTCCTTGGCCAGTCAAGGTGGCTTATGCTTGTAATCCTAATGCTTTGGAAGTCCAAGGTGGGAGGATAGCTTTAGACCAGGAGTTTGTGACCAGCCTGGGCAATATAGTGAGACCTCGTCTGCAAAAAATTTAAAAATTAGCCGGGCATGGTGGCGTGCACTTGTAGACCTAACACGCAGAGGCTGAGGCAGGAGGATTGCCAGGAGTTCAAAGCTGCAGTGAGCTATGATCTTGCCACTGCACTCTAGTCTGGGCAACAAAGAGAGACCTTTTAATTAATGTATAGGTTTAGCTAGACCAAAGATGAAATTTTTTGCTAAATATTTTCTCTTGCATGTAAGAACTGCAAAGAAATTGAATTTTGTCTAATAAACTTTGCATGTGTAATTTAGACAGCGTTTATTTGAAAATTTGCGCATGTTACCTCATGCACCTGGTGTCCAGATGCAAGCTATTCCAGAAGATGCCGTTCATGAAGACAGTGGAGATGAAGATGGAGAAGATCCAGACAAGAGAATTTCTAGTAAGATAATGCCTTTATTTTTCCAGTTTGTCAAAATGATACTTGAAATGGAAGGTTTTAGTGGCCTAAGAACTTCAATATAAAGTCATGTTCACGAGCACACTATTATTATTGTCATTTTTGCCACTTTCAGAGGTTTAGCTTCCTGATGTCTCAAAACCTGATTTGAATGTCAGCAGTTTCAGTTTGTATGGCTGGATATACATATATGATTGAAAGTTTTCAAAAATTAGCCACTTTAGTATATTTGGAAATTAATAAGACATCTCATTTATCTAAAGTAGGGTGAACTAAATAACTAAACATCTGTTTGATTTTACAACTTGTCATTACACTTAATGTGATGATTAGATTGTAGCATAATGGTATGTGTAATGGTATAGACTGTCTAACATATTTGGTATTGGTACTTTTTTTTTGGTCTACTTCACCTCTCAGCTCTGAAATAAAATGCTACTTTTTAAGTAATGACATTATTCCCATCCCCATTAGAAAAACACACTTTTTTCCTTCAGAGTTTCAGCATTTTTAAAGAAAAAGAGATTCCCCCAGTTTTTATTATGTGTTTTTGAGCCATTTCTTCATACATGAAAGCAAAGTTTTCAATATTTAGTAAACCATTCATTCCATTCAAATTTTAAAATCATTAGGCATGTTATCCTTTATCTTCAAATGTGGTAACTAACTGCTTAGTGCATTTGTATAAGTATGCTGTAATGATTATAAAACCTGTGACTGTTTTTGTCAAAATTTATTAAAATCTTTTGTGCAGTTCGAGCATCAGACAAGCGGATAGCTTGTGATGAAGAATTCTCAGATTCTGAGGATGAAGGAGAAGGAGGTCGAAGAAATGTGGCTGATCATAAGAAAGGAGCAAAGAAAGCTAGAATTGAAGAAGATAAGAAAGAAACAGAGGACAAAAAAGCAGGTCAGATTTGTTTCTTGGTTTGTGTTTTAATTGTAAATTTTAAAAATTGAGCTGCATTGTAATGTTTATGCTATCGAGAAGTCAGTTGCACAAGTATCAGGAGGAAGTATGCTAGGTAGGTGACTCTTTTTTCTTACATATAAGTGGTACTTAGCTCTTAAAGCTTTTATATAAATGTTATTGTTCCTGTTTGCTTTAGTAATACAGGAAACCTTATTTTCTTGATAACCTAAGTTTAAAATAGTGAACATTGCACTGTGATATAGATGGGGTAAGAAAGAGGACAAAGTAATTATGAATCTATTGGTAGTGCGTGGTCAGAACTGAACTTTTAAGGTAATTTTTAGCTACCTAAAGCTTATTTAATGGGAGAAAACACAAAGAAGAGTTACATAGACCAGTTTTGCCATTTTGAAAAAGGTCAAATAATGGATTTTGTTCAGAAATTGAAGAAAACATTAAAAACTCTGAGGAAAGCTAGGAGGGGATTTGGGACCTGGGTTAGGGGGGAAAAACATACTTTGATACATTGCCTTACTTTAAAACGCTGTGTTAGCTTTAGGCAATTGAATTTGCTACCGGAATCTGTTACCTTTCATCTGACTTCCCAGAACACTTACACATGCCTCTGCCATTTTATTTAACACATCACATTATAGCACCTCATAGGATTTTGTCTCCCTACTAGATTGAGCTGCTCATGGCTAGGGAACACAGTATCTTAAATATTTGTATTCTCAGCACTTGATGCATTTCCTAATGCAAGTAATGGTGATGAGCACACGTTTTAGTTAACCTGTTAATTTTGATCCTGTAGTGTGTGAAAAACTGATTTAGAGATAGGGATCCAATTTTTCCTATATCTATCAAATTAAAGTTATGTGAATAAGCTGGCTTTTTTTTTTTTTTTTTTTTTTTTTAAACTAGAGAGTTGGTAATCTATAACATCTGACACATTTAGTTCTGTTCTTTTACTTGTGGATTCACTCCTCAATAAGCTACATACAGAAATGTATAATTTTAACTTCCCAATGTATTACAATGATGGCTTCAGTCTGTATTTGTAACTGATTGACATCCAAAAATTCAAGCCATGACTGAGGTAAGAAGGACTTAACTTTAGCTGTAGGATTTTCCTAACTTTTTTTCTTTCATTTTCACTATGTCTTCTTGTCTGTTTTTGGTGTTCTCATTTTTAAAAGCTTTATCTTTTCTGTGCTTAAAAAATAAACCCTCTATTTGGTGATGAGGCTCTTCTGATAGGGCCTTGCAGTTGTTAAAATTCTTCAGCCTACAGAAAAATGAAATACTACCACAGAAAGCTTTTTTTAAATCTATAGGTCAAAACCCAGAGTTAGGGCCACCTTTTCTCCCTCCCCACCCCAATCCAGTGACTATTCATAGCTTGTACTGCCATCGTTTAGGAAACACCCAACACAAAGCTTATTTGGACCGAATTCATTAATAATAAGATTGCATAACTTTTTATATTTTAAAAATAAAGTATATTTTGAAATAATATATACATTTTATATTTCAAAATAGGTTTTAATCTTTTCCCAATCTTTATTTTTAGACGTTAAGGAAGAAGATAAATCCAAGGACAACAGTGGTGAAAAAACAGATACCAAAGGGTAAATGATGTTCCTTATCAAGTACTTTTTACGTACTATAAAAATACTAAACATGTTTATTGGTGTGTGTTTGTGTACACACTTCAGAAATACTAGACTGAACCTTAGAACATCATTATGAGGTGCTCTGAATTTTAGTTTGTATTGGTACATAAGACAACATATGCCATCTTACCTATTGGTTTATCAGTATAACTAAATCAGTCAGTTTGTATTCTTGTACGTAATTTATCTGAGACCCTTTTTTGCTATTGTCTTTTATATATGCACTTAATGGTTTTCATGGTGTTCTTATTTCTGTGTACATGTTTTTTTAGTGTTGTGAGATAGGTGAATTTAAGAAACAATTTTAAGTAAAAACAGTTGAGGATTTTATTGTCAGAAAGCATGTAAATGTTTGGGCACACATAATTTTGTGCCAGCCTTTACAGGATAACTTGGCATAGTTTATTAAATCACTAGAAAAATTAAGGCATTAATTACTCCAGAAACACTTAAGACATTATCAATTAATGTGTTTCTTAGCATGAGCCTACAGGACCTGATCAATATGATAGGTCAGTGCATTTAAACCAAGATCGTGCCATTTTTAATATTTCACATTGCCTCTTTTAACAGAACCAAATCAGAACAGCTCAGCAACCCCTGAATTTGACAGTCTCACCAATTTCAGAAAATCATTAAAAAGAAAATATTGAAAGGAAAATGTTTTCTTTTTGAAGACTTCTGGCTTCATTTTATACTACTTTGGCATGGACTGTATTTATTTTCAAATGGCTTTTTCATTTTTGTTTTTCTTGGCAAGTTTTATTGTGAGTTTTTCTAATTATGAAGCAAAATTTCTTTTCTCCACCATGCTTTATGTGATAGTATTTAAAATTGATGTGAGTTATTATGTCAAAAAAACTGATCTATTAAAGAAGTAATTGGCCTTTCTGAGCTGATTTTTCCATCTTTTGTAATTATCTTTATTAAAAAATTGTACTTGGATTGTCTTTTGTCTGTTTATTACTACAATATGAAATCTTGTTTCAGTGGCTAATAACATCATTTCTGTAGACTTACAGTACACTCTAGATGAAAGATAATGATTACAGCTTGAAAGATAACTATTTGCTGTTTCTTTGGGAAGAGTATTTATAGTAATTATTACTTATTTTTGCAATAGAAATTCTACCACCTTGCCCTCTATAGCTTAGCCATTTAGTGAAGATTAACATCCCATTACAATTTATGAAATAATAATACAGACGCTGCAATTGAGATACATGAGTTCTTTGAGCTGACCCAAAGATTCTCAGAATTGAAATGGAAATTCTGAATTGAAAGAAGAAACTGACCAGAACTTGTGTTGACCAGACTTGCCTATAGTATATTGCTGGTTTAAAATGGAACCTGCTATTCAGACAAAACCTGTTTCTTTTACTGCATTTACATGGCATCCAAGTTCCATTATTATTTACATGACATCCGGATTTCTAACTCAAGGAAATAAATGCAAGTGATTTATCATTCAACAACTACTTATTGTGTGTCTGCCCATTTTAAGACTGTAGGAGTGTAACTGAATATAATGGAAAAATGCTTTCACTCAGAGCTTACATTCTAGTGGCAGGAAGCAGACAAGTGGGGCTAACTCCTGCTACTAAGATGTGCAAAGAAGACAAAACATTTTAGGAACTCGCCAAAATCAGTGAAATCTCCCTTTTTGTCAGGCCCACATTGATTCTTTTGAGATTAAAGATTACAGAATGCTAGAAGATAATCAGTCAAAAATATTTCTCTTCAGTGGAGTAAAATATTAAAAGAAAAAATATTTCTCTACAAGCCTCTTAAATATTTCAGACATTCACAATAGCACCGAGACTTTTGTAATGAACAGCTGTGCACCCATCCAGACTTAACAAATATTTTAGCTTTGCTATATTTGTTTCAGTGTTTTTTTCTTATAATACACCGAAATTGAAGCTCTCTTCATGTACTTTGTCGTTTGTAATCCTCCCTCCCTCCAAGCCTTAAGTAATCACCATTGTGATTATTTTATCCATGTTTTTGTGAATATTTTACCCATGTTTTTGTACTTTTTGCTACATATTTGTTATCAATCTGTAAACCTTTGTGACATTAGGAACTAAGGAACTTAGTCCCTTCGTTAGGAGGATAATGAAATGTATTTAGCGTTTGTGAAACACATAGATGGTATGTATTTGGACAATTCTGTAACTGCTTTTTTTCTTTTTATTATTTTTCCATAGCTTATTGGGGAACAGGTGGTGGTTGGTTACATGAGTAAGTTCTTTAGTGGTGATTTGTGGGATTTTGGTGCACCCATCACCCAAGCAGTGTACACTGCACCCTATTTGTAGTCTTTTATCCCTCGCCCTCCTCCCACTGTGCCTCCCGTCCACCATGATGATCCTCAGTTTTAAATAAGAAAATACCATTTCCCAGGCTCCAGATGTTCCGGCATCCTCTCTGTGGATCTCCCAGTACCTGCAGCTCACAGGACAACAGGGGCTGTGGTAGAGTCACCTAGGAGATCCTGGAGTAGTGGATGGAGGAGATGGAACAGTAAAGACAGGAACTGAGCTCAGTACCCGGGTGCTAGGAGACAAAGGCCCTTTGCTTTTTTTCATTTAATATTCTGATCTACCCCTGTTGACATGTGTTAAGTATAGTTCATTTTGACTGCTATGTATTATGTTCCATTGTGTGAACATACTGAAATTGTACACTTCAATACTATACTGAATCTCCTTGGGTGTATTTAAGAGGTTTTGTTTTTCTCAGTAGTTGATTATATACAACTAAAACCTCAAGAGAATTATCTAAAGCAATTTCAGCAAGGTGATTTGGTACAGCATTAATATACAGAAATCAGTAACACTTAGTGACCAAGTCTGTTGGAAGAACAAAGACCCCCATTTGTAATAACAAAAATTTTTAGAAATAATGTGTAAAGAAACTATGGTTCTGGTGTCTAGTAAGGTCAATGTAACATAGTAGGATGTCAAAATACCCTAATACTTTAAAAAATTCATGTAGGATAAAAATGATATTTGAAATTGGCAAGGAAAGACATTATTTTGTAAGCGGAATTGGGACAACAACTGGTAACCAAATGGAAAAAAAACCAGTTTTCTGCCCTCCACTAGAAGATTTAAATAGGAAAAGATGAAACTACTAAAAACCTAAACTCTTAAAGCAAATGGATTGGAGAAGGCCTAAGTGTGACACCAAACTCATCTATAAAGGAAATGATATATTTGATAACAACAAAAAAAATTAGTTCAGTGGACCAACAAAAACTTAGAAGCCAAGTCAAGAAAAATGACAAAAGACAGAGTGGGAGGCAGATTTGTAACTCATCCAGGTCAAAAGTCTCATATCTAAAGATAGTAGAGGAACAAAATGTATAAGGATGTGAACTGGGAAACAAATACATATAAATTGTAAATATGAAAAGATCTTTAACCTCAGTAAATAAAAAGCTATAGAGTTATTTTTTAACCTAGTTTTTTAAACCTATTATGTTTATTTTTTCTTTTTTTGAGACGGAGTCTGGCTGTCGCCCAGGCTGGTGTGCAATGGCGCAATCTCGGCTCACTGCAACCTCCGCCTCCCGGGTTGAAGCCATTCTCCTGCCTCAGCCTCCTGAGTAGCTGGGATTACAGGTGCCTGTCACCACGCCCAGCTAATTGTTTGTATTTTTAGTAGAGACGGGGTTTCACTATGTTGGCCAGGCTGGCCTCGAACTCCTGACCTCATGATCCACCCACCTCAGCCTCCCAAAGTGCTGGGATTACAGGCGTGAGCTGCCGCGCCTGGCCGTTTATTTCTTTTTTTTAAGAGAAAGGATCTCGGTCACCCAGGATGGAGTGTGGTAGCATGATCATATCTCACTACATCTTAGAACTTCTGGGCTTAGGGTATTTTCCCACCTCAGCCTCCCAAGTAGCTGGGACTACAAGTGTGCACCTTCACACCTAGCTGATTTTTACATTTTTATTTTGGAGAGATGGTGTCTCCCTGTGTTGCCCAGGCTGGTCACAAACTCCTAGACTCAAGCAATTTTCCTGACTCAGGCATGAGCCACTATACCCGGCCTAAACCTATCATGTTACAGACTTAGAAAGCAACTATTGGCAAGTGTTCGAGGAAACTCATGTCAGGTTTGGTAAACTAAGATATTAACTCAAGTAAAGCTCTTTAATTCATTTAATGAAGGTGCCACATTGTCTCAGTTCTCTATGGCATGGGTGAACGCTGTTCTAAGTCAGCATTGGTACTCTAAGCTAGTTACATCATATCTAAGCTTTGCCCTTCTACCAGAGCTACTAGCATTCTGTCAATGGGTGATTATTTGGAGTTCTTACATTGAAGTTAGTCACCTGCATCTTCTGTTTTTTATGGTTTTGATATAGTAATACTGCTGAAGTTTTTTTGATAACTGCAATTCATAATATTTGTTATTCATATTGTGATATAAATGATAGGGGCTTTTGAAAACAAGTAGTAATCATTTCAATAGCTTAGGGTCTCTCCACCATAATCTTAGGAAAATTACTAACCTCTGTGCCTCAGTTGCTTCATCATTTAAAATGAGGAAAATAATAGTCCCTACTTAATAGGTTTGTTGTGAGGATTGAGTTAATAACATAGTTAATGCTCAGTAAGGGTTAGCTGCTATTTTTTTTTCTTTTTTTTTGAAACAGAGTCTCACTCTGTTGCCCAGGTTGGAGTGCAGTGGCATGATCTCTGCTCACTGCAACCTCTGCTTCCTAGGTTCAGGTGATTCTCATGCCTCAGCCTCCCAAGCAGCTGGGAGTACAGGCGTGCACCACCACACCTGGCTAATTTTTGTATATTTAGTAGAGACGGGTTCTCATCATATTGGCCAGGCTGGTCTTGAACTCCTTACCTCAAATGATCCACCCGCCTCGGCCTCCCAAAGTGCTGGGATTACAGGCATGAGCCACCGCGCCTGGCTTGCTATTGTTATGAGGTAAAGGTGGATAGATGGGTGAGAGTGGTGCCAGGGGAAGTTTTAAATTTTTGAGTGTTCCTTTAGATGCCAGATGGGTTGTATCTGAGCCTTTTATTGCAGTTTGATGCCTACTAGTGTGAAGACTACTAGGTCATAGTGGATAGAGAAGCAATCTTGGAGACCTGATTTTAGCAAGGATATGAATAATATTTGACAACTTTGGGGGGATCTTGATGCCTCCGTAATTTACTCAAGGATAATCTCAAGAAAAATGGCATTAAGTAGATTACAGAAAAATAGAACTATCATATTGTTATTATTGGCTATTTACATGAGCTGTGTGGAGAAATGTTCAGGATTACAGCATTTAGAAGCTTCTCAATTGCTGCATTTCCTCACTCTACCACAAGATGGCAGATACTGCATTAAAAAAATTTTTTTTCTGTGTTTTCTCTCATAGTCACTTGGTGGCCATGTAACAAGCGCAGCAACATGTATTAACAGATTCTTTTTGAATGCATTATTGGATTAAAAACTATTTGAATTAAACTACAATTAAGGATACTGATTTAGGTTTTCCTATAAGAATTATAACACTAATTTCTAAGTTTTACATCTGCAAAACACAGTAGAGTGTATCTGGTAGTCATTGACTAATTGTGACTTTGCTAGTCAGACAAAATGGAACTGAATATTAGAGCCAGAATAATTTTCTATTTTGACTGGTGGTAAGAGTCAGTTAGTATACAGAATGGGAAAGAATTGAAATTTATTTCTAGGAATTATAGCTTAAAATAGTGAAGTTAATATTCAGGGGCATTGGGTGCTTGTTCCACGACTTTTGTTTACTGAACTAAGTACCTAACCCCTTTGGTCTTTGAACACTGCAGAGTTATGATTAGGATTATAAATGAAAAATTCTTTTTTAGTAGAATAAACGGTTAAGGACAGAAGACACTTTGATTAGATTCTGCTTATTTGCTCTTTTTATTAAGATTGTTTTTACTCTAAATGTTAAAGAAATGTATAATTATTTCTAAGGCAAAATGAGTAGCAGGATTCTGAAAAGGAAATTTTTTTGGCCAGACCCATTTTGCAACCAGTGGTTTGTATTTAGGAGTGAGTTGAACAAAGAAGACTCTAATCTGTTTTTGTGTTGTGGATTTTTTATTCTATTGATAAATCAGTAGCTTCCAGCTTCTCTTGTATCCTCTACTAGTCATCTTTTTTGTTTCTTCAGAAATAAACATCCAGGGTCACTTCCCTGCACTTGCCATATACTTGCTAGGATGATGTACAGGTAAAACTTTTAAAGGAAAGTACAGACAGGCAATTCCTAAAGTAAAAGCACATTATCAAAACTGGTTGTACTTAACAAATACCAACAAAAAGTCATTACACTTCTGGCAACAAATAATGTTTGATTTAAAAAGACAAGAATTTCCCCTTTTGCTCTTATTTTTTTAATATGCTATGTCCTTAAGTGAGAAATGCACTTCAAAAATTTTCTTATTCTGAAGTCTAGCCGGAAAGTTTGAACTTGTGTTGCCTTTGGCTAGACTAGGTGAAATTAAGGTGCTCAAGAGGGCACTGTTGTGTGGCCCCGTGGTAGATAATAGCCCTCCAAGCATGAGGATGGGAGATCTACCGTTCACCAGTATTTCCAAAGTTATATTCTTAAAAAGGCTAGATTTCTAATTTCCATAGAATCTAGGTATGTTCTTTTCAACTCAGCATCTGGTAAGAAAGTTTGGGCAAGTGGGTGCGAAAAATTTACTCTAAATACCATTTTCCAGGAAAAAATATAATTCAAAGCCCAACTTATTACTAGCTGTCACCTTCCCCAACAATCAAATAAGCATTATTATTGTCAAACACATTTATTTGTATAGTTCAGTGTTTATATGTAATGGGCTTAGGTATAATTCCTGTGCTATTCCCTTTTGATGCCAAACACCCTTTTGTAATCCGTTTTGTTTGAAATCCAAATTAATATGTCTTAAAGTAAATGACAGCATTGGGCTTTCTTAATGTAATGACTCTTCTGCCATCCTATTTCTAGAGTTAGGCAGAAAATTCTGTAAGTCTATCTTATTTCCAGTCTGTTTGTGACTATGGTGGGCAATAAATCTGATTTCCTAGAAAAACACATCTGGACCCCAATAGGTAAGTTAAACAAGCCTCATCTTAAATTGTTTGTGCTTCCGACCTGACCTCAAAACACCATCATCATCTAGAGCAGCAACAAGTTAAAGAACAATGCACTGGAAATCACATATATGGGTCTAGCACCAGCCTTTACATTACACAACTTTGCTTTGGGCAAGTCATTTAAATTTCTGTGCTTCAGTTTACTAAATCTATGAAACTGACTAGGTAACAGCTGACATGCTTTTCCACCACTCTGTCTTTTACCTGTCTGATGTCACAAATTGATCATGCCTTTCTGGCCTTGAGATGCATATCAACCAGATAGCCATTAACCCAGATAGTAAGAGTTGGCATTAAGAATAAAATGTTTTTGCCTTTCCTGTCCTGCAAGCTCTTTGAAGTCCAAAATATGCCTTTATATCTTTATGTGTAATAGGTATGAAATCTATTTCTTGGTTGTTGAATAGGATAGGCTTATTAGACATTCTAAAGTCAACTTTTTTCTCATATTTAAACATTTACCCATAGAAATTCATTTTTTAAAAGTTTTAAATCAGTTGATTATACCAAACATTACTATTAAAAAAAAAATCAAAGTCAGAGACCAGAATTTCCCTGCATCAGCGTTCAGTCAGGAGACAGGAACTATACTAATTTGAACATGTAAAGTTAAATATAATCCTTAATAATAACAGGATTGGAATAAGGGATAAAAGAAAGAGAACTCCTTCTATATATATATGTATACACACATATATACACGTGTATATATGTGTGTGTGTGTATGTATATTATATATATTATACATATATACATATATAATATATATAATATACATATATACATATATTATATATATTATACATATATATTATACATATATAATATATGTATTATACATATATAATATATGTATAATACATATATAATATATAATATACATATATAATATACATACACACACACACACATAAGAATGTCAGACAAGGAGCAGCCACCATTCCCAAGGCTGAGGAGCAGCCACCATTCCCATTCCTTCTACCCAAGGAAGAGCCTACCTTACCTTCCCTGTCCAGCACTGAGATAGAAACTCTAGAGAATCCACATTCATGGGTCACTGGGTGGCAGAGAAGTCCTCAGGGCATTGCACAGGTGTAACTTGTTGAAAATTCACTCTCCAACATTTGCTGGATATCTGCCCTCTAGAGTGTTAGGGAAAGCTGTTCATTGAAAGGTGTCTCACAGGAGGAACTCTATCATGAAACTCCCCGAGCTGGTGCAGGGGAAGTTACCGAGTGCTGCTGATCACACAGCAGGAGCCAGATCCTAGAGAACTGGCTGGAGATGTTAGAGTAAGGAGCTAAAGAAGCCATGTGTGTTTCAGGGACCTGATGAGAAGAGCACACCTGAAAGTGAGAAAAGAAGCTTCTTCCTCCGCTAGCAAAGCAGCTTGACATCATGCCATCTGGCAAAACAGAAATATTTAAAGGGTTCAACTCCAACACTGCAGTGCAAGCAATAAAGAAGATACTTGAAATTGAGAGGCAATAAAATGTTAACTAGCCTATTCCCCTTTCCAAAGGACTCTGGTGTTAGCTTTTGTGTGCAATGAAGTAGTATGTCAGCTATTATCTCTGGCCTGGGCTTAGCTAGACCTGAGTCTTTTGCTTTGCTCTCCATTCCCTAAAAGTGAATCCATTCTTCCTTCCCGCACAACTATCAACATCTCTCCCAGACATTATCACCACTATTCTAAGGGTGAATTTGTTGATTTTTACCATAAAGAACAGAGGGAGCTCTAAAACAAAATGTGATTTTGAACAGTGAAGTCAGATGATATTCAGGCAAATTGTGTGTACTTATTCTCAGGGAGGCTATATAGGGTAATATAAAGACCATTGAAACGAGGCTCCATCACTTATTTGTGACCTTGGACAAGTTTCCTACACCTCAGTTTCCTCATCTATAAAACGGTGAAAATACCAACTTCAGATAGCTATGAAGTTAAATGAGATATGAGTTTATCCCTGGTCCTTCCCAAAGCCTCACTAGTGTATTAACAGGAGGTAAAAATTCAGAAGGAAAATGGAAGAGGAAACCACAGCAGAAAAGGGAAATGACCATTAAGGAAAATTAACAAGCAAGTGGTGACTAAAACCACCTGCAAGGGGAAAAGCCAGGGAGCAATCAGTTCCCAGGCCAGAACTCCGGAAAGGTCTAGAAATGTGAGGCATCATAGAAAACCAGTGCAGATTGGAGTTGAAAATAGGAAGACTGACTCATGTCATTAAGAGGAGTATTTGGACCCCCAGATACCCTCCCCTACACTGAGAAGCCTAACAGGCACCCTCCTCCACCCCAATAGAAAAGGTGTACCCTCTGCTGAAGTTGAATCAGATTGGCTCTGGGCTCAGAGACAGAAAGTGAGGCAACACACTGAGAAAAAAATAGTCTTCATGTTGAACTGTGACACCTCATTGAATCTCAATATGGATCTCTTTGTGTTTGTCCTTGGATGTTGTTGCTCCTTAGCTTTGTAGATTCATGTATTTCATCAAACTTGAGAAGTTCTTGGAAAAGATCAACAAAATTGACAAACCACTAGGCTAAGAAAAAGACTATGTAAATAGCTAAAATCAGAAATGGAAGTGGAGATATTACTACCAACATTACTGAAATAAAGATTATGAATACTATGAAGAATTATACACCAACAATTCAGTAGCCTAGATGAAATGGAGAAATTCCTAGAAACACAGAAGTTACCAAAACTGGCTCAAGAGGAAATGGAAAATCTCTATGGACTTATAACAAATAATGGGATTAAATCAGTAACCACAAACCTCCCAACGAAGAAAAGTCTGGGACCAAATGGCTTCACCGATGATTTCTACCAAACATTTAAAGAATTAACACCAATCCTTTTAAAACTTCTGAAAAATAGAAAGGAATATTCCTAACTATGAAGCTTTCCTGATACCAAAGATAGTCAAAAGCACCACAAGAAAAAAACAAAACAAACAAACAAACAAAACCTACATACCAATATCTCTTATGAATATAGATGTAAACCCCCAACAAAATACTAGAAAACTGAGCCCAACAGCACGTTAAAAGGATTATAAATCACAACCAAGTAAGATTTATCTCAGGAATGCAGGAGAAGTTAAATATAAGATAATCAATCAATGTAATACACAGCATCACTAGACCAAAGAGAAAAAAACCACATGACCATTTCAAGTGACACAGAAAAGACATTTAATAAAATCCAGCACCCTTTCATGATATATTTTTAAATGCTCAGAAAACTAACAATAAAGAGAACTTCTTCAACATAATAAGGAACATTTATGAAAAACCCATAATTAACATTCTCAATGGTGAAAAACTGAAGTTTCTCTTAGATCAAGAAGAGAGAAGGATGTTAGCTTTCATCATCCCTATCCAACATTGTATCGGAATTCTAGCACAGCAATTAGACAAGAAAAAGAAATAAAAGCCATCTAAATTGGGAAGAAACAAGTGAAACTATCTTGATTTGCAGATTACATGATCTTATATGTAGAAAATCTCAATCCACAAGAAAACTACTAAAGTTAATTAATTCAGCAAAGTTGCAAGGTGCAAGATCAGCACACGAAAATCAGTTGGTTACTATATACCTAACAATCTGAAAAGGAAATTAAGAAAACAATTATATATACAATAGTACCCAAAAGAATAAGGTAACTAGAAATAAATCTAACCAAGGAGGTGAAAGACTTAATACACTGAACATTACAAAGCACTGCTGAAAAAAATTAAAGATCTAAAAAAATGGTAAAACCTAGATAATACCAGGCTCATAAATTAGAAGATTTATAATTAAAATGACAATACTACCCAAAGCAATCTACAGATTGAGTGCAATCCCTGTCAAAATTCCAGTATCAGAAATGGAAGTGGAGATATTACTACCAACATTACTGAAATGAAGATTACAAAGAATACTATAATATTTGCAGAAATGGAAAAGCCAACCCTCAAATTCATATGGGAATTGCAAGGGATCCTGAACAGTTAAAACATCATATACATGACAAGATAGTCAACACCATTAGTCATTAGGAAAATGCAAATCAAAACCACAGTGAGATATAACTTCACACATGAAGTGTGTAGTAAGGAAAAATATGTAAATATAGAAGAATTGAAGAAAATACACCTAAATGTTCATGTGAATGAGATTATGAATACTTTTTGTTTTACCCGTATATTTATCCAAATTTACTTTGCAAGCTACTGCTAAGAGAAGCTTAGAAAGGAGGCATGGAACAGGCGTGGACAATCATTAGTCCTACAGGGAGTGACTGGGATGAAAGGAAGTGATGCTTTTTATTGAGTAGTTCAAAAGCCCTGAAAAAATGATTTTTCTGCAACATTATATATTTGTCAGCAAACTTGTAAAATCAAAGCTTTGGGGAAAATTATGGAATAGGGTCACTCTTTATGCTTCACTCTCCCCTTAATTCCTTCTACATTTCTGTTTGTACCCTAGTAACAATTCTATCCTCTATATTCAAACTGATTATCTGTCATTGAAGATGATAGCATCCTAGTTATCTATTGCTACATAATGAATCATTCCAAAACTTAATGGCTTAAAATGACAGTAATCACTTTATTATCATTTTTCATGGTTCTGCATGTTGACAGGGTTCAGTCACGTAGTCTGATTCTGAGTCTCAAGTCTTTTTAGCCTGAGGGTGGCTGGATATGGCGTCACATTGAAGGCTTCCTCACTCACAGGCAGGTGGTTGGTGTCTGGCTGATGACTGGGCCCTTAGCTGGGTTGCTGGCCAGAACACCTAAATATAGCCTGTCTATATGGCCGGCTTTCCTCATAGCTTTGACAGAGGTGTCTAGGTTCCAAGAGCAAGCATCCCAACAGAGAGACCCAGGAGGAAACTGCATGACCTTTGCTGGCCTAGCTTCAAAAGGCATGCAACTTCCATCACATTCTATTTGGGGAAGCATCCACAAAAGCCCACCCAGCTTCTAAGGGAGGGGACATGGATTTCACTACTCTATGGAAAAAGTCAAAACTTTTTCAGGCAAATTTTTAAACCACCACTGATGGTAAGTAATGTAAAATCATATTACAAAGCTTAACAAATACCTCATTTTTATTTACTCTGTGGCATTTTTTCAATTTTTAAAATTAGCTTATTTCTGTATTTGTGGAATGTCTGCTTACTTCCACTGGATAAAGAGTTTCATAAGGGCAAGGGTTTTGTTTGTCTTACACTCTACTGGGGATTAATCTCCAGTGTCTAGAACAGTGCCTAACACATAAAGCCTCAATTATTATTTGTGGAATGGAATGGAATTTGAGTGAAATGGAATGGGAATAGAATGGACTGGAATGGAAATAGAAGTGGGAAGGGGAATGGAAGGGGATAGAAGGGGATTGAAGAGGATAGAAGGAGATGGAATAAGATGGGATGGGATAGGATCGAATCTCAGGTCCAGGAGTAAGAATAACTGAATCTTATTCCAGTTCTGCCATCAACAAGTCCTGTGAAATTTGGAAAGTCACTTAACCCTCTGGCCTTGTAGAATATCTCAGTTTGGGCATGTCTGATGTTTCTTCATGGTTAGATATAGGTTGCATGTTTTGGGAAAGAATATCATGAGAATGATGCTGTGTTCTCAGTGCACCCAGTCAGGTAATGCATGATTTCAATTTCTCTCATTACTGATGATGTTAACTTTAATCACTTAGTGAATGAGAATATGAGCATCATTTTGAAAGCAAACTGCAAAGTTTTGATGACAACATTTTAGCAATTATGTATAATTTCCCCCAAGGATATTGGCTTTGGGGTAATGTAAACATACATGGAAAAGACAATGCTCAAATAAAGGAAAAAGACCCATCTCTTTTCCTGCTGATCACATGTGTGAAGATGGACTATTGCTTCTCTCTTCTCCATGCTTCCTCAGAGAAAAGGGTGTTTGTAAATATGGAGGATGTATGGAACTGTAAATTTTATAAGCATATTTAAGCCTAAGCCTAACTTTAAAAATTGTTGACACACACACAAAGTTAGTTTCAAGATATTTATTTTAGTGTTGTTTACAATAACAGCCTAGATATTTACCTTCAAAAATTTCTTTAACCAAAATGGCAGGGTAGAAGCAAGCTGGCTTTACTCCCCCTAGCCCACAGAAAAACAAGGACAAATACACAGTGCTTTGATTATCACCAGCAATATCCCACTACTCATATGTGAGGATAAGCCAGTTCTTGAGGCCGCAGAGAGGTGAAAAATTCTGAGCAGATGGTGATAGAATTAGATGTCCATATCTACAATGCCCCTCCCCTCATTTTGCTTGTCACCAAGCACAGGGAAAATTTTCTCCAAACTCAGAATTTCTACACTTGAAAAAGTGAGATTGAGGTGGACAACCAGCTTCCCCCAACCCCATATTGATTTTCTTGGCAGGAGACCTGTCCCTGCCTCAACCCATAGAAAGCATTAGGAGTGCTTGAAAAGAGAAATATCCCCGAGGACAGCCAGAAACAAAAAGGAGAGGCAGGACTACCATCACCAGCCCTGAAAACTCTGCTGTGTTACTCAGCCAAAGGAGATGCCAAATCAGGGTGCCTCAGCAGCACCACACTGTAGGAAGTTCATTCCACAGGTGCCTTAGGTACAAATTCCAAGCCAGCCTTTCCACACTATCAGGATATCCCCTTTGGGACCTCCTCCATTTGGGACAGGTGGCACTCTGATTGTTTACTAAAACCAAGGCAAACCTGGGCTTAAGGTCCTATCTAGTGCCAAAAAGGAGGTAGCAACCTAGAAAAGAGAGAGAGAGAAAGAAAGAGAGAGAGAGAGAGAAAAAAAAATAGAAAGAAGAAAGAAAGAAAAGAAAAAAAGAGAGATGAAAGAAAGAAAGGAAAGAAAGAAAGAAAGAAAGGGAAACAAAGGGAGAAAGACATGGTTTGGCTCTGTGTCCCCACCCAAATCTCATCTTGAATTGTAATAATCCCCATGGGTCAAGGGTGGGACCAGGTGGAAGTAATTTGATCATGGAGGTGGTTTCCTCCATGCTGTTCTTGTGATAATGAGTGAGTCTCAAGAGGCTTATAAGTTTTTATAAGTGTCTGACATTTCCCCTGCTGGCATTCATTTTCTTTCCTGCTGCCCTGTGAAGAGGTTCCTTCTGCCATGAATCTAAGTTTTCTGAGGACTCCCCAGCCATGCAGAACTGTGAGTTCTCTTTTCTTTATAAATTACCCAGTCTTAGGTATTTCTTCATAGCATCATGAGAATGGACTAATACAGAATGAAATAGGAAAGGGAAGGAAAGGAAAGGAAAGGAAAGAAAAGGAAAGGAAAGGAAAGGAAAAAAGAAAGAAAATCAACAGGTAAATTAGAAAGAATCTCTAAGTAAACATATCCAATAAAAACCAAAACAAGCCAGAAAATGAAGACTGAAATAAATAATCAACCCTTCGATGCAAAGACATAGATGTACATCCACAAGAAACAACAGCCAACAGGGAACTATGACCTTTCTATACAGAAAAAGCAAGGAACCAGTGACTGACCCTAAGGAGATGGTGATATGTGAGCTCTCTAACCAACAATTTAAAGAAGTGGTTTTAAAGAAACTCAGTGACCTCCAAGATAACACAGACAAGCATTTGAGAAATTTATGAGAGAAATTTAACAAAGAGATTAAAATAATTTTTAAAAAATCAGAAATTTTGGAACTGAAAAATATATTTGCTGAACTGAAAAATTTATTAGAGACTCTCAAGAGCAGAATGGATCAAGCAGAGCTTGATAATCAATGAGCTTAATGACAGGCTATTTGAAAATACACAGTCAGAGAAAAAATAACATAAAAAGGAAAAAAGATCGCCTACAAGATATAGAAAATTACCTCAAAAGACCAAATCTAAGATGTATTAGTGTTCAAGAGGGAATTGAGCAAGAACAAGAGGTGTAAATCTTATTCAAATAAATAATAACAGAAAACTTCCCAAAACCTAACTTACATGATCACAAGGTCCCACAATAGGCTGTCTGCAAACTTGAGGAGCAAAGAGAGCCAGTCTGAGTCTCAAAACTGAAGAACTTGGAGTCCAATGCTTGAAGCAGGAAGCATCCCGCACAGGAGAATGATGTAGGCTGGGAGGTAGGCCAGTCAAGCCTTTTCATGTTTTTCTGCCTGCTTTATATTTGCTCTCAGCTGATTAGAGTGTGACCACCAGATTAAGGGTGGGTCTGCCTTCCCCAGTCCACTGACTCAAATGTTAATCTCCTTTGGCAACACCCTCACAGATACACCCAGGGAGAATACTTTGGATCCTTCAACCCAATCAAGTTGACACTCAGTATTAACCATCACACTGAGGCAGAGATACATATCTAGGTACAGGAAGGTCACAGAACACCAAACAAATTTGATCCAATAAGACTATCCAAGGCATATAATAATCAAACTCTCAAAAGTCAAGGACAAAGAGAGGAAGAGCGAGGGAAAAGAAACAAATAACTAACAGCTCCCATTCACCTGGCAACAGACTTCTCACCAGCAGCCATACAGGCTAGGAGGGAGTAGGATGACGTTTTCAAAGAACTCAAAGAAAATCTTTCATCCAAGAACACTGTATCCAGCAAAGCTGTCCTTGAAATACAAAGGAGAGATAAAGTCTTTCCTAGATAAACAAAAGCTGAGCAAATTCACCACCACCAGACCTATCTTACAAGAAATACTAAAGGGAGTTCTTCAATCTGAAAGGAAAAAAAAAAAAACAAACAAAAATCAAAAAGCAAACAAACAAAAAAACCCACCAACATGCAAAAATAAAACAATTGAAGATAAAAAAAAAAAAAAACCCCACTGATGGAAATTCAGTATATTGACAAAGCCAGAATACTTTAAAGTCAACATCTGGTGGGGGATGAAGTTTACATTTAGAGTTTAATTTTTTTCTTTATTTTTATTTTATTTGTGATCTATGATAAGTTGTCATCTTTAAAAAATAACTGTATATCTACATGTTGTTTCTTATAAGTATCATGTAACAACAATATAATATAATCACTAAAAATGAAAACAACAAATTAAAACATGCTACCAGAGAAAAATCACTTAACCACGAAGGAAAATAGTAAGAAAAAAAGAAAGGAAAAGAGGAGATACAAGACAACCCAAAAACAAGCAACTAAGTGGCAGTAGTAAGTCCTTATTTATCAATAATAACACTAAATGTAAATGGACTCGGTTCTCCAAATAAAATGCACAGAGTGGCTCAATGGATAAAGAAACAAGACCTAACTATATGCTGACTACAAGAAGCCCACCTTACCTGTAAAGACACAGACTGCAAGTAAACAGGTGGAAAAAGATATTCCATGCAGCTGGAAACCAAGAAAGAAGAGGAGTAGCTACATGTATATAAGATAAAATAGACTGCCAATGAAAAACTGCAAAAAGAGACAAAGAAGTTCCCTATATAATGATAAAGGGACAAATTCAGCAAAAGGATATAACAATTATAAGTATCTATGTGCCCAACACCAGAACTCCCAAGTGTTTATAAGTAAGCAATAGATCTAAAGGGAGAGACAGACTACAATACAATAATAGTAGCGAACTTCAAAATCCTACTCTCAGTAATGGACAGATCATCCAGACAGAAAATCTATAAAGAAACACTAGAGTTAAAATACACACTGAAATAAATAGACCTAACTGACATTTACAGAACATTTCTCCCAACTGCTGCAGAATACACCTTTGTTTTATCAGCACATGGAATATTCTTCAGAATAAACCATATCTTAGGCTACAGTACAAGTCTCAACAAATTCAAAAAAGTAGAAATCATATCAATATTTTTTCTGACCACAATGGAATAAAACTAGAAATCAATAACCAGAGAAACCTTTGAAAATACACAAACACATGGAAATTAAATTATATACTCTTGAGTAACCAATAGGTGAATAAAGATATTTAAAAAAATTAAAAATTTCTTGAAACAAATGAAAATTGAAATGCAACATACCCAAATCTATGGGATACAGCAAAAGCAGTACTAAGAGGGAAGTTTACAATACTTCCCAAAGCAATTTACAAATTCAATGCAATTCCTAGTAAAATACCAATGAAACTTCTCACAGAAATAAAAAAAATTTGAAATTTATATGGAACCATCAAAGATCTGAAATAGCCAAAGCAATCCTTAGCAAAAAGAACAAAGCTGGAAACATCACATTACCTGACATCAAAATATACTATAAAACTAAAGTAACCAAATCAGCATGGTACTGGCAGGAAAACAAACACAGACCAATAGAACAGAATAGAAAATCCAGATATAAACCCACCATTTATAGGCAAATAATTTTCAACAAAAGTGCCAAGAACATACTATGGGGAAAGGACAGCATCTTTGATAAATTGTGCTGGGAAAACTAAATAACCATATGCAGAAGAATGAAACTAGACTCCTATCTCTAACGATTTACAAAAACCAAACCAAAATGGATTAAAAAATTAAATCTAGCTGGGTGCAGTGCCTCACGCCTGTAATCCCAGTACTATAGGAGGTTGAGGCGAGCGGATCACCTGAGGTCAGGAGTTTGAGACCAGCCTGGCTAACATAGTGAAACCCCATCTCTACTAAAAATACAAAAGATTAGCTGGGCATGGTGGCAGCCACCTGTAATCCCAGCTACTAGGGAGGCTGAGGCAGGATAATCACTTGAACCCGAGAGGCAGAGGTTACAGTGAGTTGAGATCACGCCATTGCACTCCAGTCTGGGCAACAAGAGTGAAACTCCATCTCAAAAAAATAAAAAAATCAGTCAATCAATCTAAGATCTGAAATTATGAAACTACTAAAAGAAAACACTGGGATAACACTCCAAAACATTGGTGTGGATAAATCTTTTTTTATGTAAGACCTCAAAAGCACAAGCAACAAAAGAAAAAACAGACAAATGAGATTACAGTAAGCTAAAAGCTTCTGCACAGTAAAGGAAAAGTCTTCAGTAGTATGAGAAGACTACCCACAGAATGGGCAAAAATACTTGCTAACTATCCATCTGACAAATGAATAATAAGCAGAATGTATAAGGAGCTCAAACAACTCAATTGCAACAAAAAACATTGGATTGAAACATGGGCAAAACATCTGAACAGACATTTCTCAAAAGAAGACATACAAATGGCCAACAGATATATTAAAAATGCTCAACATCACTAATCATCAGAGAAATGCAAATAAAATCTACACTAAGATATTATCTCACCTTAGTCAAAATGGTTTGTATCAAAAAGACAATAATACATACTGAGAGGATGTGAAAAAAGGGAACCCTTGTGCACTGTTGGTAGGAATGTAAATTTGTATAGCCACTATGGTGAATAGTATGGAAATTCCTCAAAAAACTAAAAATAGAATTACCATGTGATCCGACAATTCCATTACTGGGTATATATCCAAAAGAAATAAAATCAATTTATCAAAGGGATATCTGCACTCCCATGTTTATTGCAACACTATTCACAATAACCAAAGTATGATTAACCTAAGTGCCCATCAATAGATGACTGGATAAAGAAAATGTGGTACATATACACTATGGTATACTATTCAGCCATAAAAAAGAATGAAATCCTGTCATTTGCAGCAACATGGATGGAACTGGAGGTTATTACGTTAAGTGAAATAAGTCAAGCATAGAAAGACAAATATTGCATGTTCTCAATCATATAGGGGAAGTAAAAAAGTGGATCTCATGAAGATAGAGAGTAGATTGGTGGTTACCAGAGGCTGGAAAAAATAGAAGGGAAGAGGGAATAAAGAGAGGTTCATTGATGGGCACAAATATATAGTTGGATAGAATAAATAAGACCTAGTGTTTGATAGATCGGTGTGAAACTGATCTATGACTATAGGTTACAATAACCTATTGTATATTTCAAAATAACTAGAAGATAATAATTTGAATGTTTCTAGCATAAAGAAAAGACAAATATTTAAAGTGATGGATATCCTAAACACACTGATTTGATCTTGACAAATTATGTAAATGTATTAAATTATCACATGTACCATGAAAATATGTATATTATGTATCAATTTTTAAAACATTAAAAATATCTTTAAGAAAGTATAGTTTATTAATTCAATTAAATACTTATTCCATAAAAGTTATAATGTAAAACTATATTCTTGACATGGAAATATATTTATATATATATTAATTAGTGAGGGAAAGCAGATTATATAACAAACATATAAAGTGACCACATTGTTGTTCAGATGATAACAAAAAAACAAATACATACACTGAAAATAAACTTGACAACATTTAATCTATTAATAATACTTCCCCAAATTCTTTGAGCATAGAACTCTTTCCTGTTTTAGCAACTGCTAATAAAATTGGGACCTAGTATCTGCAGACCAGATTATGGAAGATTTGAGCTTAAGTGGTGATCCAGACTCTATATATGTATATCAACATAAATAGAGTCTAGAGGGTTAAAAATCAGAATATTAACAGTGATTTTTTTCGGTATGATGGGATTAATATGTTTTTTAATTTCTTCTATTTATTTCTCAATTTATCTTCAGTGAAAACATACATTACTTTGATAGTTTCTTAAAACAACTCATTGGTTGCAAAACGTGATTAAGTTTCTACCACTGGAATATTGTTAACATTTTCTAACTTCCAGATAAGAGGAAAGCTGGAGATGAAAAATTTACACAAAGAAGCAAACTTTGGGATTCTCTGTATTTTTGTCCTTTTTTTCCAACTAGAATCTTGAAGAGATCCAAAACTACAACTATAAAATACTTGCTGACAGTGTACAACCTGTCATTAAATAAGCCTGATGGAGACCTACCACAGAACAAAGGGAAATATTAGATTACTGACCTGTCTCTTGGAGAGATTCCAAGGGAGTCTAGGAACTGCACGTATTAGCTGGTCAAACTGAATTTCACTCAAGAAAAGCTGAAAACTCCATAACAAAGCACTGGATCACCATTTAAGCTCATGTTTCTCATAATCTGCTTTGCAGATACTAGTTCCATGGTATGTTAGCAGTTGATAAAACAAGAAAATAGCTCCCTCCATGCTCAAAGAATTTGGGGAAGTATTAGATTAAATGTTGACAAGTTCATTTGCAGGAGCCCCTTCACAGATACTTGAATGTGCAAGTGTGATTGGTGATCTCTTAAAGTGAGGTATCACATTCACAGTTCTCTAACCTATTGACCACACAACGCTTTTTCTCCACAAAGCACCTCAAAGGACAACACCAGTGACTTTAACTAATGCTAACTAAAGAGCTAGGTAGGTCCAATCAGTGAGACAACCTGCAGAAAGACACCCTGAGGCTGAGTAAACGGCCTGCAAGTGGCAGAAAGGATTCAGTGTGGACCAACAGATAATATAAGAATATAAAGTCACAATACCAACTTCAGTAGTATTCGTTCTTTTCTAAAAATACTTTGTTTTTGAAGTGATACATGATCATTGTAAAAAAAAAAAAGTAATGTAGAAACGTACAAAGAAAAAGTAAAACTCACCTTGGATGCCATCGTAGGTAATTGTTAGTAGAACTCAGAAAACAATTTTAAGGACTTTCTCTACCTACTCCATATGTATTTATGTATTCATTTTTATAGGATTACATTCTACACATGGTGTTCTTTAACCTATGGTTTACCATTTGTTTTAAAATATTTTCCATGTCAATGAATATAGATCTACCATTCTCTAAAGGTTGCATAGTTTTCCTTTATGTGGCTGTGCTATAATTTGCTGAGCAAATCCCCCTTGATGGGCATCCATGGTCCTTCCAATGTATTGACAATGTAATAGTATCAATTATCCATTCATTGAGACTTTCCCATTGGTTTCCATGGATGAAGGCTTACCTAGATCTCCTCCTAAGTTTTTAAAAATTGATCTTCTAACTTCTTTTGCTTTTCTCTAAATTATGGATGTTCTCCAAGGTTCTGCTATTTGTCTCTAGTGAGTTTGTCTGTTCTCATGGATTCAAATATTATTTCTCAGTACATGATTTTAAAATTCGTATCTCTAACCCTAATACGTAGCCCCCCTGTAACCTCTCACATATGTTTCAGTACTGTATTTCCAACTACGTTCTGCACATATTTACTCAGATATCCTGCCATTGCTTCAAGCCCAATGTGTTCAATGTTAAATTCATTAGCTTTTACTCCAAATTGACTCTCTTTCCCAACTACAATATGTGTGTCAATAACCTAGTTACCTCCCCATCTTTGAGTATCTTTCTCCCTGGTTTCCTATATTCAGTCCATTATTCATTTGTTTCTTCCTTTATAATATCTCTCAACTAAGTCCATTTAAAATCATATATTAACATTGAACATCTATTATATACTAGGTGTTATAAACTGAACGTTTTTGTTCCCTCCCATAAAATTCATAAGTTGAAATTCTAACCTCCAATGTGATAGTATTAGGAGAAGCCTTTGGGAGATAATTATGTCATGAGGGTGGAGCCCTCATGAATGAGATTAGTGCCTGTATGAAAGGGACTGCAGATTGCTCTCTTGCTCTTTTTCTGTTAGGTGAAGATAAAGTGAGAAGATGGCCATCTATAAACCAAGTAGTAGGCCCTCATCTAACACCAAATCTCTTGATGTCTTTATCTTAGACTCTCTTGCCTTTAGAAGTATGAAAAATAATGTTTGTTGTTTAACACAGTCTATGGTGTTCTGTTGTAGCAATTCAAACTGATTAAAACACTAAGCATTTAAAAACCTTTATAATTTAGTCTTTACAACAATTATGTATGCTGATTTCACATCCATTTTATAAGTAGAGAAAATGAGGTTTAAAGAAGTTGGGTACCTTGCTTGAGGTCACAGAGTTTATGAGTTGTTGGGCTGGGATTCAACTCCAATTTTTCTGATTTTAAAGCCCATGCTTTTCCCAGTAGCACATGGTTTTTTTTTCACTGAATTTTACAGCAGTGATCTTCCTCATTTCCTCCATGCATGGTGGCCAGAGCCTCCAAGTTTGTCTTTCCCCCTTACAATGTCTTACTGCTTCAATCAACCCTTCTCAATGTATCTCCCCTGCCAGGTTAATTTTGCTTAAACGTGTATATCTCAAAGATATAGGTCCTCAAAAAAAAAAAAGCTTTTTATTGAAACTGGCAGGAGAGGGAGCGGTGAGTTTCCAGTGGCTTCACAGAACTTCAATTATTCTACTCCCAGTAACATTTTCAAAAAGAAAAAAAGGAAGTTATAAATAATCAGAAGAGGACAAAACAGTTAAAATCTTCGAGTACTTGAAAGAGACCTCAAGTCAGGTGAAATCTAGAGAGGAACAAGATGTGGAGAAGAGACAAGCCCATGGTCCAGATGTTGCTTCCTTTCCCCTCTGTTCCTTCCTATGCACCAAGAGGAGGAGGGTCCCTCTGCACAGCACAAGAGAGCTGGTCTGGGAAACCTACCAACAATCCACAATGGAAACTGGAAAAGGAAACTGATGTTTTGATTAAGTGAATACTTGAAATTATTTCATTTCAAAGAAAAATATCCCAATGAAAGTGCCAAGCATTCAATATTCACAAACAGAAAACAGATGCAACATGTGTTCAGTTTGAAACTGAGTTGGGAATAACTCTCATGAAGCTGAGTGAGGACATATTTAAACAATATAATTCATAATAGCTTTGGAGAGGTTTCATAGAGGATACAAAGGGGTACTATACACACATTTAGCTATCCCTAGAGCATGTGCATGAACCAAATGTAATAAATATATGTCTGCTATTTAGCTTTGCAATTTCCACATGCTTTTTAAATGATGGATTTACACTTACCATATAAGACACTAAAATATTTTTTAGCAATATATATACTGGTAATGTTTTTAGAACCAAATTATCAAAATAATTAACCAGTGGAAAATATTTTTTTCTGCTTCCCTAGTTCAATCCTTTCCTGAAAAAATTTCCTACTTCCTGATTTGGAAAATGAATTTGGAGCCAAGATTTACATTCTCTTAGAAAGAAACCTTCAACAAAGCTTTCTCACCCTTTGATCCTCTTAGAAAAATGAGGCTATCTCTCTTCAGAAAACAAAATTCTTTGATAATTCATTTTTCAGTAACTTAAAAGTGTGTTTGGAGTGCAAAAATAAAATCATAGTTTTAAAGTGGTAACAGAATGGCTAAATTTTAGCTAATCTTTCATCCAAGTAGATCAAAAAGTTTTAACAGGCCTGTAAAATGCTTCCACATGTTTCTAAGAAGAAAGCTGAGGATGGATACTAAATTGTGACATTTTACAGTTTATACTGTCATCAGTATTTTGTATGTATTTTTTATTGTTGCTGTTGTTCTTTATTTCAAAAAATGAGGTTTTCCACATTTTGAATGTGTTGTTTTAGCAACAGTTCCCACATTCAAAACAAATTCACATAGAGTCTATTCAACAAACATGATTGAGGGCTTGCTATGTGCAAAACACTATACTGTGCTGTTATGAAATTTTCCATTTGAATTAAACTTTTATATTGGTTTATTTATGTGTTAATTTTACTGACTAATTTTTTGGAACAAATTTTCAATGTGATTTTCCTTATTCTAGTTCCTCACTATCCTACCGTGCAATTGACCATGCACCTCTGAAGTCTCAATTAATATATATATTATGCATTTGATAAAATAAAAAAATGAATTATGTTAAAAATGTGACATAAGATTAAATATTGAGTGAAATTGGAAATATATAGTTACAGTATGTGGACTAAGAATGCTGCAATATAAACAGATATGTGAACACTAAGGTATCATGGTAGA
Organism: Pongo abelii; assembly: GCF_028885655.2. Taxonomy (NCBI): domain Eukaryota; kingdom Metazoa; phylum Chordata; class Mammalia; order Primates; family Hominidae; genus Pongo; species Pongo abelii. Next base: position 115,139,816 of record NC_071990.2, on the reverse strand, counting down.
TTATATCATTGGCCCCACTCTCCCTCCCCTGCATCTACACTCTTTACCATGCCACTTTGCAATGCTTTCCCATAGTAGGCACAGCATAATTCTCTATCTTAGGCTTAGTCATGTGAATTGCTTAAACCAATAGAATGAGACAGAAGTGACAGTGTGCTAGCTCCAAGATTAGGCCTCAAGAAATTTTGCATGTTTCCACTTTCTCTCTTGTGTTCTTGCCATCCATGAGAAGGATATGCCAGAGCTTGAAGTTCACAGGTGCTTGAAGAAGAAATTTAGACATTTGGAGATGAGTTGCCCCAGCTAAAGTACCCTAGACAAATCTAGCCTAGAGCAGATCTCCTAGTCAACCCAATGTTGACTATCAATGTGAGCCCAGTTGATAGCAGCTTGTGAGTTTGCTAGGGCTGCCATAACAAAGTACCAGAGACTATGCAAGTTAAAACAACAAACATTTATTTCCTAACAGTTCTGCAGGCTGGAGATCTAAGATCAAGGCGTCAGCAGGTTTGATTTCTTCTGAGGCCTCTCTCTGTGCCTTGTAGATGGCTGTCTTTATGTTCACATGGTGTTTTCTCTATGCTCAGGTTTGGGTCCAAATCTCCTCTTTTTATAAGGATACCAATCTTATTGGATTAGAACCCACACTTATGACCTCACTTTACCTTAATTACCTCTTTAAAGACCCCATCTCTGAATACAGTCACATTCTGGGGTACTGGGGATTTGGATTTCAACATATGAATTTTGAAGGCCATAATTCAGTCTATAATGTCAGTGAAGCTCAACCTAAGTCAGTCAATACTTAGTCCTCAGGTGTCCCACAGATTCATGGGCCATAATAATAAATTAGTACTTCAAGGCTTTGTTATAAAACATTAGCTAACTTATACAGATAATATGAAAAGGTATTTAAATAATTATTATATGATGAGATTTTTAGTAATTAAAATTTTTTTAAGATTGCTGCTACATATTATTTTAAGCTAGTTACATTTATTTCAGAATGTAAACTAATACTTTTTCATTACTATAAAAACAGAAAATATAGTAATATATAAAATATAGAAACAAATATCACTTATCATCTGCCTCCCATCTCATCCATGGAAACCTGTGTTGAATATCTTCCAATTATTTCCTATTTACAAACACACACATATCCATACACATTTTTACACATATACCCATACATATTTTTTTAAGAAAGGCATTATGTTAAACATATTTTAAACTGTTTCTATTTTTTAAATAAGTTTTTTTCCCAAGGATAATGTTCTATGTAAATAAGTATAGAGCAGCATCATCTCTTTAATGACTGCATAGTGTGCCATTTTACCATAATTTACTTTTTAATGACTATTATTTAGATTGCATTACTTTTTCAGAATTTTCTTTTTTCTATTTTTTTTTAAAAGATGAAATAGTGTTTCTTCCTAAAATGCTTTGAGGTTTGGAGTTGAAAGAAATAACACATGCAGAGACTATTACCATCTCTTGTTTACCGTACAGTTCGACTTCAGCCAGCTTTACATAGGTGGCTTTAACAAAGCCTAAAGTATAATGTATTTGGCTTTGGTGCAAAGGTCAGTGAATCAAAATGAGGATGATGATAACAGCAGAGCTGGTGTTCTTGTTTTATTAAACATCAATTCAATCAAAATCTATGAGTTACCTACAATATCTTTGAGTTACCTACAAAGTATATGACACTGCCCTACCCGTGACAGAAATGAAGTAGACACATGTGGTTTCAAATCTCCTCCTGCCTAACAGGCGGAGCAGACAGGGATGTTCCTGGGTAATCCTAAGGACTCTCCACCTTCAATCCACAAGGTTGCATATGAGATGATGAAAGAATCTCAATGTAAATGGTCAAAAGAAACATTTGCTTTTCAAGGTTTTCTAATTTTATAATGGATAACATTAAAATAGCTTTTCTTAAGAGCACTAATTTTCTTTTTGTTTTTTCTTTCTGAGTAAGAGAAAGATAAAACTCTCGTTTTCCTAATAACAGGATATGTTTAACAACCCTGAATATCTTTCCAAGTAAGAGCTTCCTAGGCAAGTATTTTCTGAGAAGTCTTTGGTGTAGTCTCTGTCCCTTCAACTTTGGCCAGCCATCTGTCAGTTGCAGCTCTGGTTTCTTTCCTGCTTTCTGCCGTCTCATCTCTGCCAGCGTGGCCAAAACAGGAAGTCAGTGCTGATCACACGAGGACAACCTCTACTTCTACAGCCCACCTGAACCAAGGCTGGCTGCATGGCTGCTGCCATTTGTTCTATAGTTTTGGAACCCCACCTTGGTTGTGATTTTGTGCCAGAGAATCTTTACCTCTGGAGAATGCAGTGGAGACATTCTTGTGTCATTTCACTTCCAGAATGCAAGGCCACCCAGCTACCCATTGTGTTAAGTAATGAACTAAACAGAGGTATTCTTCTCTGCAAAATTGGAAACCTCATGGGAGGAAACAATATTTTTATCTGAGCACACACTGTCTGAATTCAGATCAGTGTGATCCATAAATTGTATAAACTCCATGCCAACCTGCTTTCTTCACTTCCATCAGTAAATTTAGAAAGCACAGATTACTGCAGCTATATTGAGTCTTTATTTCATTTAATGCTTTTAGCAGTGCTAAGTGTTTTCAATATTAGGTTTCTAGGAAACCAATACTCATGCCGACAGATAATGTAAATGACAAGCATACTTACCACATACTTACCTCTGGATACACACTCAGTGGATCTGAGGTTCAGAAGAGTGAGGCTAGGGACCAACAGGTAAACATCTTTTCAATCAAAATGACAAAGGTCTGAGTCAAGGAGCAGGATCAGATTTTATATTGAAATATTTGTTGACAGATGAAATACAGAAAGTTGTAGATGTTAGTGTCATAATAACAATAATAGCAACAACAATAATGATAAGCCAACCACAACTAATTATTGAATGCTTCCTGTTGCTATGATACTATGTTGGCCTGATACTATGATAAGTAGTTTATCTATATTAACTTGTTTCTTCTCCACAAAAACATCACGAAGGCAAACATTATTACTGTTATTATTACCAGTATTATTTCCACTTTTTAGAAGATTGAGGCACAAAGCTATTAAGTGATTTAGGTTATTAAGTGACAGAGTTGAGATTTTTACCAGGCTCTTAATTACTGCATTATACTACTTATGTGCATTTATCTTTCACTGTCCTTTGCCGTACGGTCAAACTATTATCACTTTTATAATAAAATAATGACTATAAACACTTATTTAACAGGAAGGGTGGATTTTTGGCTCAAGATTTCTTATTTGAAGAGGATCACCATTGGAGGGAGCTAAGACCCAGCACTGCCAGCGGGGGCTTTTAATACCCGTTACAGCTGTTGCCACATTTCCATATTTGAATCCTTCTAAATTAATAATGAAACAGGATCTAAAGAGTTGCTTTAAGACTTTTACATAGAGCTTTCTGTTGACAAAATGCATTGCATGCGCGGAGTGCACCCTCTATAATGTAGGCCCTGGGTTGTGCAGTGTGGTGTGCTCACCACAGGTAAGAAGAGATCCAGCTTCACCATCCATACCTTCTACATAAGTAACCCCCCATGCTTTTTCCTAGGCCCATGACTAAGGCTCCCTTTCCTCCTTTCCTCATCTTCTCTTGGCTCATTCTAGGGGTGTTGCTGGTACTAGCTGTGCATACACCTCTGCCTTCACCCTCCTTGAGAGTGGTGTCAGCTTCAATCCACAGATATCAAACGCAGCAATGCAGGCAGCCAGGGAACTGGAGGCAGATGACAAAAGACACATTGCTACTCTCTTACCTGATCTATCAGGTCAGCAGAAAATACCTTCTTGGGAGCACAGCAAGATAACCAACCATTCGGGAGGGAGGGTGCAGTTTCTGTTGCAGCTGAAGAAACTTGAGAGTGATGAACAAACTCGACATTTCCTACTGAAGCCATGTCCACACTCATCTGTATCCACATTTGCTTTTCCAAGTTGTGAATAGAACAGAGTTTGGTGTAAGTGTTGCATGTCCCAGTAGTTAAATCCCTCTCAGCCTCCTCATTAAGGCCAGTGAAGTCTGTGATAACTGGTATTTTAGTTGACTGTAGACGAGTCTTTCAAAGTGCATTGTAATTTGTCCTTCTGTGAATCCAGGCAGCGATCAACTACAAGTAGAAACTATGTCAATAACCCCATGTTTTCAACAGTAACCAATGCCTCACCTGCTAAGGGCCAAGAGTGCACAGTAAGGTGGGCTTGGCTGCCAGACACCAGAGCTACTACACGATTCACTGAATGAAGATGTGAATTCTAAAGCCACAGCCACTGCTCCTGGCCTGGATCTGTGCACATGTCTAAAGCCACGTGTTGGGGCTTGGAATCTTAAAATTCCCTAAAGGAAATTCTCTACAGAAATCAACCTTTCTCTTATTCTGAGAGTTGTTTTCATTTTGCTTTTTTTTTGAGGCAGGGTCACATTCTGTTGCCCAGGCTGGAGTGCAGTGGCGCAATCTTAGCTCACTGCAGCCTCAACCTCCTGCGCTCAAGTGATCCTCCCACCTCAGCCTCCAAAGTAGCTGGGACTACAGGAAAGTGCCACCACACCTGGCTAATTTTTGTATTTTTTGTTGAGATGGATTTCACCATCTTGCCCAGGCTAGTCTTGAACTCCTGAGCTCAAGAGATCCAGCCAACTCGCCAACTCGGCTTCTCAAAGTGTTAGGATTATAGGCATGAGCCACTGTGCCCAGCCTAAGAACTGTTAACAATTGCTTCCTCAATTAAATATGCAAATTGTTTTTCTATTGATTTATAATACAAGCCATTATTTTAATATAGAACTTCATTGTTTTTACTCAATACTTTGAATGTAGTACATAATATATTCACATTGTCTAAAAATTAAAAAAAAAAGAAATATATAAACTTTCTTTCCTATTTTGCTTTCCCAACTCTTCCTTACCACCATGGCTAAGCATGTTTTTCAGATCCTTGTATTGTTGCAGAGAGTTTTAATGTGTAGAAAAGTAAATACAAATACATAAGCACATAAGCACATAATCTTTAAGAACAAATAAGGTAGAATTCATTCATTCATTCACTTGTTAGTCAACAAAAGTGGCATCATCACGTGGCTAAGAGCATGGACTTTAAAGTCAGGTAGACCCAGGTTTGGAGTCTGGCCCTCTCCCTTACCAGGTGTGCAACCTCAGTCAAGCTACGAAGCCTGTCTGTGGCTTCATTTACTCAACAGAGAAATGAGGATAAGAATATCTACTTACAGGTATGTGAGGATAGAATGCAAACAAAAATTTGAAGCACTAATCACAGTGACTATCAAATAATTGGTCTCAGAATGTTACTAATTATTGTTACCAAATATTTACAGGTGCCTGTTATATGCTACATACTTCAAACACGTAAGTCACAATTTCCAACCTTAAGGAGCTTGCAAAAATAACAAGGAAGATGGATGTCATTTCAAAATTTTAAAAAATTCTTAGAAAAGCACAGTTAAGAAAACAAAAAGGCAAGCCATAGAGTTGTAGAAAATGTTTGCAAAACATCTGACAAAGGACTTGTAACCAGATTTATAATAAATCCTTATAACTTACTAAGACAAATAACACAATTAAAAAGAAGGCAAAACATTTAAACAGGTATTTCACCAAAGAAGATATAGTAATAGTTGACAGACACTGTGAAAAGAAGCTCAACACAATTAGTCAGTAGGGAAATGCAAATTAAGACCAAACGATACACTACTACACACCCCCTAGTATGGCTAAAATTAAGAAGACTGACCAATATTAAGTGCTAGTGAGGGTGTAGAGCAACTGGAACTCTCTGATATTGCTGATGAAATATAGTCTGGCATTTTCATGTGATCTAGCAATCCCACTGCTAGGTATTTACTGAAGAAAAATGAAAACATAAGTTTATACAAAGACTTGTATGCAAATGTTCATAGCAACACTGTTCATAGAAGCAAAAGAGAAGCAATGCAAATGTCCACTGACTGGAAATTCAATATATTATAATAAATTTTTATACAATGAATACACAGCTGATATAGACAACAACTTGGATGATCCTGAGAAATGTTGTGCTAATTGAAAGAAACCGTATAAAAAGACTACCTGCTGTAATTGATTTCACCTATATAAAATTCCAGAAAGGACAAAACTATAGCAACAAAAAGAAAATTAGTGGTTGTCTTTGGCCAGAATTTAGACGGAGTTGATTGCAAAGGGGCATCAGGAAAGTATTTGAGATGATGAAAATGTGCTACATCTTGGTTGTGGTGTTGATTATATGACTGTATGATATAACAGATATAATCAAGTTAGGAAGAAGTCATATTGGATTAGGGAGTGTCCTTAATCCATTGACTGGTGTCCTCATAAGGAGAAAATGATTTGGAACAGAGAAGACACACCCAGAGGGGAATATGGCCATGTAGAGACAGAGGCAGAGATTGAAATGATGCAGCTAGCTACATTGCCACCAACCACAAAAGCTAGAAGAAACAAGGAAGAATTCGTCCTTAGAGCCTTTGGAGGGAGTATGGTCTTACCAATAACTTGATGGTAGGCTTTTAGCCTCCAGAACTGTAAGACAATAACTTTCTATTGTTTTAAGCCACTTGGTTTATGATAATTTGTTATAGCAGCCCTAGTACACTAATACAGTAGTTGTACTGAATTCTATTCTCAGTAGCCTTGTATGAATATTTCTTTTTATTTGCAACTCATCAATAATTGGTATTATTGAACTTTTTACTTTCTGTAATTAAGACCATACACAACTGGTCAGGAATAAAACATCAGACCAACAGAACAGAAAAGAGGACTCAAAAATAAACTGTCACATTTATGAACACGTGACTTATTATAAGAATGTACTTCATAGCAAAGGGAAAAGTAGACGGACTTTTCATCAAATGTTGCTGAAACAATTATATATCCTTATGGGAAAAAAATGTAATTGGACCTCAATCTTACTCTATGCTCAAAAATCAATTCCACATGAATTGAAAACTTAAGCAAGAAAGGCAAAACTATAAATCTTTGAAAAAAGCATAAAAGAATATCTTCATATCTTAGGGTAAGCAAGAAAAGGGTTAACAAATTTTAGTACTTCAAAATTAATTGTTTCAGTCTTCTGCTTCCAACCAAGATGGTATAATATAGTGCCAGATTTACCTTCTCCCCCAGACCAACTGAAAACTAGGTAAACATATGAAACAATAGTTATCAGACATTGGGCTGTGCCGAAGAATGATCCATGGGAGATAGCAAAAACAGAATGAGAGCAGCACTACTGTTGTGGACTGAACTGTATTCCTCTATAATTAGTATGTTGAAGCCTTAACCCCCAGTACCTCAGAATGTGATGGTATTTTGAAATAGGGCCTTTAAAAAGATGATTAAGTTAAAATGAGGCCACTAGGCTGGGCCCTAGTCCAGCCTGACTGATGTCTTTATAAGAAGAGAAATTTGGACAAATAAGGAGATTCCAGGGGTGCACACCCACATACAGATAAATGATTATGTGAGGACACAGTAAGAAGGTGACCATCTGCAAGCTGAGAAGGGAGACCTTAGCAGAAACAAAACCTTACATCTTAATCTTGGGCATCTAGCCTTCAGAACTGTGAGAAAATACATTTCTGTTATTAAAGTTGTGGTTTTAATACCCAATCTGTGGGTATCTTTTTTATGGCCACCCCAGCAAATGAATACACCTATGATTGCTCCAGCTTACTTTCTGGAGAGAGTTTGCAGGCCACAGTGCATGGAAGGAGGAATTCAGATGAAACCCAGTGGTCTTTCTGAGCTGAGGAGATGCAGCTGGGAGTCTGAGAAAATCAAAATGGCTTGACTTCATAGAACAGAGTACTGGAGAGGACAGAGCTATACAGAGAGAGAGTTTCAGATATCTGTAGCTAAATCTTCGACTATATACTGATCAGCATGTACATGTAACCTAAAGGCTGAGGTTGGAGAAAGAACCATCCAAAAGTATCAGAGGGAACAGTACTTGGATCTCAAATAGGGCTGGAAGTAGTTTGTGTTTTTATCAGTCAGATTACAAAACCACATAATTAATGTGGCAACAGGTAGAGTTCTCAGAAAGGCATTGCCTATAGTTGGAAAAAATCAGCTCTAGACTAATGGCTGCTTTGATCTCATATAACAAAACTTAAAAGGAGGTCTAGAGAACGTCAAGCTGTTTCTGTAAATTAACTGGCTTTTGGAACAAAGCTTAAGATTTTTTATAGATATACAAAAATCTAGCCTCTAACAAGATAAAATTCACAATGTCTGGCAAATAAGACAATGAAAAAATAAGACAATTTTCTTCTTATTTTGCATCCAAAATAAGGAGAAAAAAAATCCAGTCAGTAGAGACAGATTCATAAATTATACAAGTGGTAAATTAGATGTGTAAATAGGGACATTAAAATAGTTATCATAACTATATTCCACAGGTTTAAGAAGATAGAAAATGGCTTTTTCAATTCAATAAGTGAAAAAAAAGTAGAAGCAAGATTGAACATGTTATATGATGACACTAAAGACATAAAAAAGATCCAAACATAACTTCAACAGATGAAAAAATACAATGTCTAAGATAAAATAATAATGGATAGGACTAAAATCAGATTAAATATGGCAGAAGAAAAGATTAGTGAACTTGAAGATACAGCAATCAAAACTACTCAAAATGTGACAGAGAGAAAGACTGAAAAAAGATAAAAGAGAGCATTATTGAACTGTGGGATAACATTCAGTAGCCTAATACTGTGGTTTGGCTTTGTGTCCCCAACCAAATCTAATCTTGAATTGTAATCCCCATGTGTCAAGGCAGAGACCTAGTGGGAGGTGACTGGATCATGGTGGTGGTTTTCCCCATGGTGTTCTTGTGACACTGAGTGAATTCTCAGGAGATCTGATGGTTTTATAAATGGTAGTTATTCCTGAGCTCTCACAAGCTCTCTCTTTCCTGTCACCATGTGAAAAAGGTCTTTGCTTCCCCTTCGCCTTCTGCCATAACTGTAAGTTTCCTGAGGCCTCCGCATCCATGCAGAACAGTGAAAAGAACATCTTCTCTTTACAAATTACCCAGTCTCAGGCAGTTCTTTATAGCAGTGTGAAAATGGACTAATACACCTAATAAACCTGGAATAATAACTCCTGAAGGAGAAGAGTGAGTGTAGAAAAAATAATGAAAGAAATATAATAACAACTGAAAAAATTTAAAATGTGATGAAAACTATGGGCCTACAGACTGAGGAAGCTCAAAGAATCCCTAGCACAAGAAACCTGAAGAAAATTTACAAGAAACATAATGATCAAATTGCTTGAAACCAGTGAGAAAGATAAAAATCTTAACAGCAGCTAGAAAGAATATACATCATGTACAGAGAAACAAATATTATATGAAAATGACACCAGATACCACTTTAGAAGCAATGGGAACCAAGAGACAGTGAGGCAGCATCTTTAAAGTATTGAAAGAAAAAGACTATCAAGCTAAAATTCTCTACCCAGTAAAAATAGCTTTCAAAAGCAAAAGGCTACATACTTTTTTAGATGGTAAATTTAAAATGTCTGTTTCTTTAAAAAATAAAAACAAAAACAAAAATAAAAACAAACAGAACAGAGAAAATATTTATAGCACATATATCCAAAAGAGCCCTGGTCTTCAAAATATATAAATACTAGTATAAATCAATAAGCAAAATGGCCAGAAGACCTAAATACGTATGGTACAAAAGAAGAAATCAAATGGCTAATAAATATATAAAAGACACAAAAATCTTTTAGTAGCCAGAGAATTACAAATTACAACCATACCATTAAATACCTATCTTATTGGCTAAACAATGAAAAGCTCACATCTTACCTTTTCTTTTATGATTTATAAGGAGAGAGTGACAGCGATATTATTTTAAATACGTTTCTATTCAGTAAAAATAGATTCTTATTTATCTCCCTGATATGGGATAACAATGTACTGAAATGATTGAGGCAATTTGTATAAAAACAGTTACAAGTTGGTTTTCTTATTAATGAGTTTTCAGATGTCTTAAATTAGAACCAATGAGTCAGAATATTATATAAATTAAATTATGTTAACTTTTATTAATAATGTTAGCAATCACGGAACTAGAATATCCAAAGGAATATTCTTAATCTGGTAATTAAATTTGAAAGAATTGTTATAGAAATGCTTTTGTATTTTTTAAGCTAATTAATTTTATGAGACTAGAGAAGATTGTGGTTTCATTGTGTGAGTTTATCTTATCAAAAATAACTGTCACTGTTGGAATGCAAAAATTTCTCATTTAGAGTAAGAACTATATATTACTTATTTCTTTGTCCCTTGTGCTTCTGGGAGTGCCTGGGAAATACAAAGTTGCTCACAAATGTTTTTTTGGATAGAATTTTGATGTTCTAAGATTTTTTTTGTAACCTTTAGGATAGGTTAAATTAAACTCCTACTAGAGAACTTAATTCTCTCCTCTCTCCCTTACATTATCCAGTATGTTTATCAATATTGATCAACATATATAATTAAATGCTTGTCTTCAAAGTTCAAATAAGTGAAGCTATAATTAAAGTCTAGCATGTGCTCATTTAAGCTGAGATTCACTTTAGAAACCCCAAGTAAGAACAATTCTACTCAGCAAGATGGAAAACTAACGATCAATGTCATAGGGTATGAAGTTGTATTAGATCATTCTTGCATTGCTATAAAGAAATACCTGAGACTGGGTAATTTATAAGAAAAGAGTTTTAATTGGCTCATGGTTCTGCAGGCTGTACAGGAAGCATAGTACCAGCAACTGCTTCTGGGGAGACCTCAGGAAGCTTCCAATCATGGTGGAAGGTGAAGGGGAGCCGCTTCTTACATGGCAGGAGCACGAGCTAGAGAGAGAGTGAGGGGGTAGGTGCCATACTCTTTTTTTTTTTTTTTGAGACGGAGTCTCACTCTGTCACCCTGGCTAGAGGGCAGTGACGCGATCTCAGCTCACTGCAAGCTCTACCTCCCGGGTTCACACCATTCTCCTGCCTCAGCCTCCCGAGGAGCTGGGACTACAGGCGCCCGCCACCACGCACGGCTAATTTTTTGTATTTTTAGTAAAGATGGGGTTTCACCGTGTTAGCCAGGATGGTCTCCATCTCCTGACCTCGTGATTCGCCCTCCTCAGCCTCCCAAAGTGCTGGGATTACAGGCGTGAGCCACCGCACCTGGCCGGTGCCATACACTTTTAAATGACCATAACTCATGAAAACTCACTCACTATCATGAGGACAGCACCAAAGGGATGATGCTAAACCCTTCATGAGAAATCTGCCCTCATGACCCAAAATCATCTTTCACCAGACCCACCTCTAACATTGGGGATTACATTTCAACATGAGATTTGGAGGGGACACATATTCAAACCATATCAAAGTTGATTGCTATTCAGTGGAACCACCCATGAAATGCCAACTAGAAAGATGGAAAGAAAGGTGGCCAAATTATTTTCTACAACTTTAAAAAATGTGAATAAGGGCTTATGAAACAAGATTCAAATCAAGTACAGGAAGTATTTATTGACCATCTACCATGTGACAGAAGCTGTGCAAGTTATAGCTCTTGTTTGATTCTTACAATAGCAACAGTGTATCTGTCCTAAATTAGTGATATGGTTTGGCTGTGTCCAGACCCAAATCTCATCTTGAATTGTATGCCCATAATTTCCAGGTGTTGTGGGAGGGACCTAGTGGGAGACAATTTGAATCATGGGGGTGGTTTCCCGCATGCTGTTCTTGTGGTAGTGAATAAGTCTCATGAGATTTGATGGTTTTATCAAGGGTTTACACTTTTGCATCTTCATTTTCTCTGGCTGCTGCCATGTAAGAAGTGTCTTTAGCCTCCTGCCTTGATTCTGAGGCCTTCCCAGCCATGTGGAACTGTAAGTCCAATTAAACCTGTTTTTCTTCCCAGTCTCAGGTATGTCTTTATCAGCAGTGTGAAAACAGATTAATACAGTAAATTGGTACCAGTAGAGTGGGGCGTTGCTGAAAAAATACCCGAAAATGTGAAAGTGACTTTGGAAGTGGGTAACAGGCAGAGGCTGGAACAGCTTGGAGGGCTCAGAAGAAGACAGGGAAATGTGGGAAAGTTTGGAACTTCCTAGAGACTTGTTGAATGGCTTTGACCAAAAGCCTGATGGCGATATGGACAATAAGGTCTAGGCTGAGATGGTCTCAGATGGAGATCAGGAACTTGTTGGGAACTGGAGCAAAGGTGACTCTTGTTACATTTTAGCAAAGAGACTGGCGGCATTTTGCTGCTGCCCCAGAGATTTGTGAAACTTTGAACTTCAGAGAGATGGTTTAGGACATCTGGCAGAAGAAATTTCTAAACAGCAGAGCATTCAAGAGGTGACTTGGGTGCTATTGAAGGCATTCAGTTTTATAAGGGAAGCAGAGCATAAACGTTTGGAAGATTTGCGGCCTAATAATGTGATAGAAAAGAAAAACCCATTTTCTGAGGAGAAATTCAAGCCAGCTGCAGAAACTTGCATAAGTAATGAGGAGTAAGAGGCGATGTTAATCCCCAAGACAATAGGAAAAATGTCTGATGAGGGTGACCCCTTTCTTTAAGAAATGATGGGATCTAGATGGGAAATGTACATCTTTGGAGTTGTTTCAACTTGAACTAATTTTGAGAGAATATGCATTTATCAATGAGGACTTTTTAAAGTGTTTATTTATTTAGAGACAGAGTCTCACTCTGTTGCCCAGGCTGGAGTGCAGTGGCTTGATCATAGCTGACTGTAACCTCAAAATACTTGGTTCAAGTTATCCTCTCTCCTTAGCCTTCCAAGTAGTCAGGGCTACAGGTGCACTAACATGCTCAGCTATTTTTTTTTCTTTTTCTTTTTTTTTTGTAGAGATGGGGTCTCAGAATGTTACCCAGGCTGATCTTGAACTCCTGGCCTTAAGTGATGTTCCTGCGTTGGTCTTCCAAAGTGTTGGGATTATTGGCATGAGCCAAGGATCATGGACCAGTGAGTACTTTTTATAGTGATGAATAATATTACTTCCTTGGAACATTTATAGTAAATTAGCTGATACATTAATCAGGTGATAATTGCATTTTGGTGCAGTCAGAAACTCAATAAACACATTATTGAAAACTGATAATTACTAATTATAACAATAATACTAGATCCTAGATGTTGAGATTCATCATGAATATTATGGAGCCTATTTGGTAACATGGAAGAAAAAAATTGAAAGTGTGAGTTCAGTTGTAGCGGAAGATAAACTACTCATCAAAATAAATATAAACGCGTAGCAGATTTGATAAAGCAGTAAAGATTATTTTTGGCCACTAGAGGGAGCTCATACTTTAAAAACTGTTTGGAGCATCCATCGTGTTTCAAGGATCACTGCAGGTTTTAAAAATCAGTAATGATTTGCCCTCAATTGTTTTTGGAGGCTTCTTACACTCTAACATACCAGAGGGATGGGTAAGTAACAAAAATTGTAAGTCAATGTGACTATTTCAGAACTGGCTATAAATGTTCAAAAAAATAATCTCTGATCATACTTATTTAAAGTTAGGGATTTAATTTACTCTTCTCCCACTAAAGTATTTCTTTGAAAATGTATTTTCTTTGAAAAGCCACATTTCTCCCAAAAGTAAAATCTGTGGAATTATTTGTTTTCACTTATTCAGGGAATAGGAGAATATGGGTTATAATTTTGTCATTATGTGTATTTCACAGTCTTATCTACCTCTGGAATGTCTCTCAGGCCTCCTCCCTTTAACCTCAGTCCCATGGCCAGCCTTATTCATGGGCTCATTGCTTCTCCTCTGGTCTGTCATGATAGTTTCTTCACTGGTCTCCCCATCCTCACTGACCACCCCGTCTAGTGTCTCCCAAATGCAATTGCCTTTTACGTCCATCATTTTCAGAACAATGTTTTCATGAAACATATTTTTGATCACATTCTTTTCTGCTCAAAACTTCTTAGTAGCTCCCTACTTCTACAAAACAAGTCCACAAACTTCTACTTGGCATTCAAGGTCCAATTCATTTATTTTCTTTTATTTTATTTTTTGAGACGGAGTCTCACTCTGTCGCCCAGGCTGGAGTGCAGTGGTGTGATGTCGGCTCACTGCAAGCTCTGCCTCCCGGGTTCACACCATTCTCCTGCCTCAGCCTCCCGAGTAGCTGGGACTACAGGCGCCCGCCACTCCGCCCAGCTAATTATTTTTCTTTCTTTTTTGTATTTTTAGTAGAGATGGGGTTTCACCACGTTAGCCAGGATGGTCTCGATCTCCTGACCTCGTGATCCACCCGTCTCGGCCTCCCAAAGTGCTGGGATTACAGGCGTGAGCCACCGCGCCCGGCCTCAAGGTCCAATTCAATGCTACCTCCTTTTCAGGCCCACTGACTCCAGGCTGGAATAATTCTGTCCCTCTCTTTTCTGAGTTCTCATGGTAGCTATTTTCTGTACAGACCTTGTGGCATACCTCCTTACTGCTTTATTTTATAGTTGCTTATGAGCATGTCTTATATCACCTCTATGGCCAACTTCCTTAAAGCATGCCTCCTTGCTCGGAAACCAGAGAGGAAGCTTTGCTTCAGCAAGGAAATGATGTTGAAGGGCAATTTAAGAGATCCAGATTTTGGAGAAATTCTGATGTGGAATTGATAGAACTGGATGCTCTGGCTGCATAACAAGCCACCGCAAAATTTAGGAGCTTCAAATGAAAGCTTATTATTATCTCTGAAGCTTCTGAGGGTTGACTAGACTCAGGTGATTCTCACTTTGAGTTTCAAGTCTGATTGCAGTCAGATGGTGGTTGGACTGGGGTCCTCTGAATGCTCAGCCAAGCTCAACATCCAACATGGCTTCTTCACTTACGTGTTTGGACCCCTGGGCTGGGATGGCCAAAATCTCTGGGATTTGGCCAAATATCTTGCTTTCTCCACGTGTTCCCTCCATGTGGCTAGCTTGGGCTTCCTTAGTGCATGGTGGTCTCAGGTTAGATGTCTTATGTGGTGGCTGACTTTCCCTAGAATAAGGAGTGAAAGAGCCCTATTCCCTAGAATAAGGGCCTTTCAAAAGGCCCGGGTAGAAGCAGCAAGGTTTCCTATGTCTTAACCTTGGAAATCCCACAGCATCACTTCCTCCAAGTGCAGCCCAGACCCAGTGTGGGAGGAGACTGCACAGGAGCATGGGTGCTAGAAAGGGTGCTTCCTCAGGAGGCCATCTCTGAAGCATGGCTACCTCGCATGCTAACATTTTCAACGGGAAAAACATCCTGCTCTGAGGAACAGAAGGGATAAGCTAAAGACACACCAATCAGAAGAATGGGAATAGATCAGGGTGACAGAAACTTAGTTTCAAGAGAAAAAAAGGTGGTCATTCACTACTGTTTAACATGTCTGCAGACCTTTTTACACTCTTCTCACCAAGAGGTGGGGCTATGTTTCCTCCCTTTGAAACTGGGCAGGCTTTTCTGAACGTTTTATCCGGTAGAGTATAACAGAATTCATGCTATGCAGCTTCCAAGATAAGGTCAAAACAGGGGATGCAGTTTCTACCATGCTTTCTGGACTATTTGTTCTTGAAACCTTCAGCTGCTATGTGAGCAGTCTGATTTTTCTGAGGCTG
Source organism: Pongo abelii (assembly GCF_028885655.2). Lineage (NCBI taxonomy): Eukaryota > Metazoa > Chordata > Mammalia > Primates > Hominidae > Pongo > Pongo abelii. The sequence continues at coordinate 115,124,109 of NC_071990.2, read as the reverse complement.
CCATGTTGTGAGAAGCCCAAATTAGTCCATGTAAAGACCACATGGAGAGGTTTTGAGACTACATGAAGAGAGAGATGCACAGCCAACCCTTTCCAAAAACCCTGACCCACACAGAGGCCATGAGAGAGAGCGTGACTGTAGCTGTTTTAAGCTGCTATGTTTGGGGGCAGTTTTGTTGTTGTATTTTGTTTTTAAAAGACAGGGTCTCCTCTCCCTCTGTTGCCCGGGTTTGAGTGCAGTGGTGCAATCATAGCTCACTGCAGCCTCAAACTCCTGGACTCGATTAATCCTCCGGCTTCAGCCTCCCAGGTTGCTAGGACTACAGGCATGCACCACCACAGTTGGCTAATTTTTTTAGTTTTTAATTTTTTTGTAGAGAAGGGTTCTCGCTATCTTGCCCAAGCTGGTCTCAAACTCCTGGGCTCCAGTGAGCCTCTCACCTCGGCCTCCCAGAGTGTAAGCTACTATGTTTTGGAATGACTTTTCATGCTGCAAAGTATAATTGGAACAGGTGAAGACTGAAAAAACCTTATATATAATAACTATGTGATTGCCTTCCTGTCCTTCTTTCTGTCTTTGTTTTTAACAAGACAGAAGCTTCTCATGATGTTGCTGTCATTCCCCACCTGCCTCCTCCTAGACAGGGACTGGGGCCCTCCACATGAGGCATGCTGTCCATGGGCCCTCCACGTGAGGCCTGCTGTCCCCCGGCCCTCCAGGTGAGGCCTGCTGTCCCCGGGCCCTCCACATGAGGCATTCTGTCTGTGGGCCCTCCATGTGAGACCTGCTGTCCCCGGGCCCTCCACGTGAGGCCTGCTGTCCTTGGGCCCTCTATGTGAAGCCTTTTGTCCTTGGTCCTGTGGCTGCACCTCCTGGCGGATGCAACCATGGCCACGCGTCCATCTCATCTCTACCACATCTGAGTTACAGTTTCCAGAGCAGAAAACTCTTGCTAACATTTAGGATTTAGACGCATCTCTTTGCTTCTCTTTTCCCATTTTAGACTTCCCTTGTAAGGAATGAAAACCATTATAATTCTGAGAAACTCAGGCCAGACAAAGCCTTCTGAAGCCTCATGGCCATTTTCCTCAGCTCATAGTGCCCTGCTAGGCCAGGGGTAAGGTCACTCTCCCCGCAATCCACCCATCCTGCTCCAAGTCAGGAGCCCTCACAGAGTTTTTCAGCTTCCCACTAGTAGGTCTTTGTTCATCCCATTCTCCCACATTGAAGCAAATTGGAGCTACCTTCTTTTTTCCCTCCTCTTGGGAGTTGCTTTATTTTGGGTTTCTTTGTACAAATTGTTGACATAGCCCTTGATGGGAAGGATCAAGACGGATCCTCTCATCCTTCCCCTTACTGAGCAGAAGTGTCTGACCCTCTGGCCTTCTATGAACCACTGGGACCCACAAACAACATGTCAGATCCAAAGAGCACTGGCCTCCGAACACGGAAGTAGGTGGGCAACTGAAGGAAAGGTGAATAGTGAGAACAAGGGAGGGGAGGACAAAGGGAAGAAGGGAAGGGCCGGGAGATAAGACATTGACATGTGCAGTCAGCTTAGCTGGGCATGGTGGTGTGAGACTGTAGTCACAACTCCTTGGGAGGCTGAGAGGAGAGGATTGCTGGAGCCCGGGAGTTCACGTCTATACTGGGCAACATAATGAGACCTTGTCTTTTAGAGAGAGAGAGAGAGACCAGAAGTCCTGGACATAGCCAGGCTGTGGGCAGCCCACGGATGAGGTGAGATGTCAATGTGATCATCCCTGGAAGTGTGAAGGAAGGTAGGGCGGGGTTATTGAATACACTGTGTCATTCAATTACTGTCATCATCTGGATTTTATATGGGATGGGGGCTGGGAGTTCCTGGTCTACTTGTGCTGGAGAGATGTTTAGGTTTTCTCAGATGGTTAATAGAGGGCACCAGCAGTTGTTTGGTGGCATTGGAGGAACAGCTTTTTGAATCCCAAATGACCCTTTTCAGATAAAATTGAAGCTGAATTGAGACTTCGGGAGGATAAGTATAAAGTTGTAAGTGGGTGGGATAGAGAACAGCCATGCGAATGTCAAATCTTCTGCCTTTTCACTCCTGTCTTAGGCCGAATGTGAAGTGCCCCGTTCTTTCCTTCGGTGGAGCCTTTGAAGATTTTTCTTTTCTTTAAAGCTCACTTAGCGGTTAAAGACTTGAGATGGGCTGTAAAGCTGTGAAAAGCCTGGGAGGAAATGGTGTTGGCATGAAGGGGTAAAGCCAAGCTTGGAGGGGTGCCAGTGGCAGGGACCCACACTAATTCCTCTTGTTCTTATGCCCTTCTAAATATGTCTCTGAAGCACAGGAGAACATTCCTAGGGAAAAACAACGTCCACTCACCTCATTCCAAGAAAATCTGTAACAACATCCAATTGTCTTTGAGAGGAAAGAAGATGACATTGGGAGACATGGCATCTAGAGGAAAAGCGAGAACCACCAGTCTTCCTTTCAGACTTCACAGTGGGATCTTGGCGCCTCAGATAAACAAAGGCACTGGCAGGAAGGAAAGCGAAAATCAGAGGAGAGGTCTGGCAGGCCACAGCCAGAGCAGGGGCAGTGGGTGAGAAAACCCTGGGTTTGAGGATCCTGATTCTCTTCCCTAACAGCCTTTGGGTCCCTCTTTCTGAAACAAGGTTGAGAGCATGTCCTCTGGCCTGGGGTACTTGGGTAAATCTGAGGCACCCCAGGTAGCAATGATGGCAGATTTTGCACTTGAGCTGGGGAGAAAGCCAGTGGTGCTGAAAGCAATGGAGACTGAGGTACAGAGATCTTCCCGCCAAACCCATTCCCAGGCTTTCTGCCTCTCTAGGAATGGAGAGAGAGAGAATGCCTTGGCTGGTTTCCTGAAATCCAGTTCGTGGAGCCACAGCCCCAGTGAGTGCTCACTCAGGAAACAAATGCTCAAGAGAGGACAGGCATCAGCTAGGAAACTCCACTCCGAAAGGGATCAGCTGTTGCTCTCACAGGCACACTGCTTTGGTCCAGGAAGTCAGTAAAACGCAAACAGGATCCCAGCGAGGTCATTTGTTTTGGAAAAGACAGAGGGAGGAGGAGAGAGGGGCAGCCATGTGAACGTGCAGTTATGTCAGGGCCTCCCCAGATCCCTGGAACGTCCTGCCTGAGCACACCAGGGAAAACCTCTCCTTGCTCACTAGCCCTCGGGAAGTACAGCTCTCACTGAAAATCTGTCAGCATAATTAAAAAATGAACACCCCTCCAATCACAAGATCAACGCCAAGGGTTACCTTCCTGGGGAGCTGCCCAGGGGGAGCATGGTTTCCTAAGACAACTTTTGTGATCTGCATAGAATATTTTTGCTCCTATTTTTTTTTTTTTTTTTTCTGAGACAAGATCTGGCTTTATTTCTATCGGGACATGTTTGGATGTTCTTCCAAAAAGTCTACTGGTAAGAGAGCTCAGTTGGTCTTCTAGGAGAGATAACTGTTGACATATCAGGGGCCAAAGGCTCATCTCTTTATTCCCTGAGCTTGGGGAAGAGGTGGCATCATTTCACCCTTAGAGCACAGGATAAATATTATGATCATTCAAGCAAAAAGACATTCTACTGGCTACTTTTGATTTAGCATTACAGTTTCTAATTTATCCCAAAGATATACTGACAGAAATGGAAAGATGTATTCACAAGGCCACCTATCAGAGCATGATTTGTGTATTAGAAACAACTCAAATGTCCATCAATAGGGGACCCTCAACTATGGTACATTCACACAATGCAGTAGTACACAGCTGTAAAAAAAAAAGAAGAAGGAGAATATCTCTACATGCAAGTACGAAATATATAGTTGATAAATATTAAGATATAATCATTAAAACTCAAAACAAAATGAAAAAAGTCAAACCTAACTAGATATTGAGTTGGTGGCACATCCTCTTGGGAGAAAGTATTTCAAGTGACATTAAAACCTGGGAATTGACTGTAGACCTCAAGTGGGATATACCCTTAGAACAAAAGGAACTGCAAAAACACACACACACACAAACTTCAAATGTTTCCAGTAATTACATTTTCACGGAAAGTTTTCCTATTGTTATTCTGAGACTATTGTATATGTTTCCCGGTATAAAACAAGTGAGTAATATGTAGGTGTTGTTGGGAACCAGAAATTTAGGTTGAAAAGAGATGTAAATTTAAGTGAGATCAAATAAAAGCCCCATAGTCCTGAATCAGACTTTGAATTGGAAACATTCAATTATAAATATGATGTTTTATCTACATTATCTATCTATCTATCTATCTATCTATCTATCTATCTACAGATCCATTCATTAACCTACCTCTAATCTCCTAGCTTTGTTCCCTGAAAATGCCTAGAAACAAAGAAAAACCTGTTAGCAGTGATCATCCCTAACATACAGATAATGCTCCCCTAAGAGTCGGGGCTCCTTAGAGAAATACCGAGCTCCAGGTCTTAGCGAAAGATGTGCAAGATGCACCTTTAACACGTGGTCCTACCTGAAAACAAGTATACTGTTGAAGACTACCATGGTTGTGTCATAAAGAGTCAAGAGCCAATTTTCAGGGATTCCCATTTGAATATCAGAAATAATAACTGCAATAAGTTAAAGCACATCAATTAAATTTAAATTTATGGGTTTACAATGAGTTTATTAAAAAAGAAGTTCCCTGGGATGTGATATCCGTGTGTCAGTGACAAATCGCAATGATAAGTCCAGAGTAATAGTGTGACCACAGCAATACCAGCAGCAAGGCAGCAGAGCAGGATTCAGGGATTGACACTGGTGTAGCTGTGGCAACAGGAGCCTGAAGGCCTTGAGGAGAATGGGTGCATGATGCTGGGGTCTGGCCAGTGGACAGGAAGGCCGAGAAGGGCACAAGTGGGACTGAGGTCCAGGGAAGACTGATGGAGACTGCAATCTACAGGGAGGTCTCACTATTACATTCACCTCCACGTTGTTGCCTTCCTGGTGCTATGACCCAGGAAATTTTGTGTTAGCATTAAGGAAATTGAAGTCTGTCACCCCAAGAATCTCATATTATTGTAGAAAAATCTAAACTCAGAGTTTTATTATTAAAATCAATCAATTTTATTAGAAACCAAAATGTTTTTCTGCTCTTTTATTTCAAGTAGAAAATTTGTTTGAAAACTAAGATCCTCTGCAGCCATCTCACTGGGATTCATATCTGCAAGAGGGTTTTCTCTTGTAATTTAAACTCTCCACAGTCCACCAATAATTCCTCTTTGCTCCTGCTCTCCAAGAGCTAAGTGACTGAATTCAGTTTGGCTTTAAATTTTCTGTAGATACTATCAGGTCCTTCTGTGGGGGTGTGCCTGAGCAGTGATTGAGGCTAATCTTTCTTGGCTTAGGAGGCCTGATGTTTTTCCTGACTGAGGTGCTATGATTGAATTTATGTATTTTTATGACTGTAGGCTTATTTCCCGGTTTTTCAGGTTTAAAAAGTACATTTGAAATAATAAGCTTCTTTGTTTTCTTTTGATTGAATCTATGGTGGTAATAAAAAAATAAAGAACAGCTATGCGGAGAGGTAACAATGACTCCATAACTTCTAGCCAACTTTGGATAACAACAAAGGCCTACAATGCAAGAGAATGGAGATCTTCCTTGGGATAAACATTCTGGAAAAACCTAACCCTAACCTTTGTGGTTTCCGTAATGTTCTGTATTTGTAAGAGAGAAGTGATCCACAGAATTTAAAGCCTGGAGACCCAGGAGCTGGGGGAAGCAATTTGGTAGATTTTCCTCTTACTACCTGGTCTGATGTACTGGTAAATCTAAAACCCATCATTTCTCTCTCATCTTCCTCTGTCCAGGTTACACTCCCTTGGTCCCCCAATGCAAGTGAACCTTTCAACAGCTGGCCTCACCTCAGACCCAAAGCAGAAAGGGGTTGAACATTGACTAAAGGATTTAGATTCCTTATCTTAGGTAGGGAGATGCAAAGTGCATAAAAACAGACAGTTTTGTTATTTGATATAAATACTCAATTTGACTTATATCTAGTGGTGGGCTTTATGTTATACTGCCACGTGAGTCTTAAAAACTAGGTTCTGGAATGTCATTCTGGCTTGCATGTTTGATTCTATGAAAGGTGTTTGGGAACTGAAATTCTATCTCATTTTCCCCACTAAATTTGCATGGTTATACATAATTTTCTAAAATTGTGCAGGGCCAATTTCTGATGCCTGCATATGGTTCATATTTATACAAGGACTCAGGAGGTTGCTGAAATGGCTGTACCCTGGGAAAGCTTTATAGGATAGATGATTTATGAGAATTGTTTGAAGAAGGAAAAGGGTAGGCTGGTGGAAAGGAGAGGCCAGGGAAAAGTTTGGAGGGGAGTAAAAGGCTTGGAATTGCCAGAATAATGTCAAGCGATGTGGAGGGATAAGAGGAATTTACTGGCTAGAACAGAGAAATCCAACTTATGTAGGTGGACAAAGGGATGCTGTGGAAATAGCCATTGGTAACTAGCTTTATTTAACTAAGCGTAATTAGAAACTTTAATTTAAAGTAGTGGAAAATTGGTAACTCGGATTTGTTGAATGATTGAGTGGTAGCTGTTGGTAAGTTTCTGCGTGGGGATATATATTTCAGAGTGGTGAATTATGTCATTAAAAAATATATGAGGGGCTAGGTGCACTGACCCATGACATAACCCCTGAACTTTCGGTAGCCAAGGCAGGAGGATTCTTGAGGCCAAGAGTTTGAGACCAGCCTGGGCAACATAGGGAGACTGCATCTCTACAAAAGATTAAAAATGAGCAGGGTGTGGTGGTACACACCTGTAGCCCCAGTTACTGGGGAGGCTGAGGTGGGAGGATGGCTTGAACCTGGGAAGTCAAGGCTGCAGTGAGCTGTGATCATGCCACTGTACTCCAGCCTGAGTGACAGAGCGAGACCCTGCCTCCAAACAAACAAACAAACAAACAAAGAAGAAAAGAAAAGAAAAAAGGGATATGAGAAAGTTCCTTCTTAGTCTCAATAAGGGAATCTGGAAGAAAGGCATCTAGAGAAGGTTGAGGAATCTACAATGAGGTCCAAAGGGCCTTGAGTCAGGTCAGTAGTAAGTCAAGGGCTCAAAGTGTTGTATGTAGGAAAAAGAAGTATTGTGAGAGGGCAGCTCCAGGGCTAGGTATGAGGCAGAAGAAAGTTTTGGTTGAGGGGAAACCCAAGATAAAAAGTCATGAAAATGTGAAGAACATAATGCCACTTCTAACAATGAAGCAAATGAGAAGAAAGAGGGATTGCTACAGTAGAAAGAGTGATTGCTGTGTGTAGAACATGGCATGCAACAGCTTTTTGAAAGGTAAAAGTTAGCAGAGAGTTCTGGTGCATAAAACATTTTGCAGATGCCTGAAGATTATTTTTAAGTTTTATTGGGATGGTGTAAAAGAGTTTTCAGAAGGATATTTATTTTGGTCTTTGCCTTACCGATGGCAGTTTGGGTTCTTCCAGTGGCCTTGGGGAGGCACAGTAGGAGACCTGCAAGGAGTGCACCATGCGGGCACTGAGGCACATCCACAAAAGTAGAAGAAACTGGGAAAGCAGGCCAGTTAGAACAGAGGGAATAGACCACACCAGGAAGTTTAGATTTTACTCTACAACTAATGGAGGAGTTGCTGCAGTAATTGCTAAGATGAAGGCAATTGATGCTTTTTCAATCCAGAGAATGAATGGCATGGTCAAATGTACATGTTAGAAAAATCCAACTGGCAGCAGTAAGGATTACAGACTGAAGGGGAGGAGACCCTACAAGTGAGACTGTCACCTAGAAAGGAGTTATTTAAAGAAGGACCAGAAGTCCCATTTACTAGAAAATGTTAGTTATGAAGATGCCAAGATGAGGACAGTTAAACGACATAGGCTAAATTCCCATGACATTTAGACTTCATGTCATGGCATCTATTGTACAGCTAGAATACTGAGGGTTTTGAAACAGCTAGGGGTTAATTTGCTGCAGAAATTGCCAAGATGAAGGCAGGAAAGCATTTGAGTGAGCAGAACCTTAAATGGGAAAAAGGTAAAGAGTATTCTGGTTAAGACATAAATTACAGAAACTGCCTGTATCAGTCAGGGTTCAGCCAGAGAGGCAGAATCAATAAGATATATATGTATATAGGAATGGATTTGACTTAAACATGCATGAGGGCTGGCTAAGCAAGCCCAAAGTCCATAGAGCAGGCAGCTGGGAAGGGAAGGTCATAAGCTAGCTGGAATCCCATGAGCCTGAGCTGAAGCTTGGAGTCTCTGAACTTTAGGAAGAGTCTAGTTGCTCCTTAAAAGGGCTTTGGCTTGACTAAATCAGGCCCAACCAGTATGATGCCCCTTTTTTATTAACTCAAAATAAACTGACTTGGGACTTTAATTATGTCTATATAATCTCTGCTCAGCAGCACCTAGATTAGCATTTGGAAAAACAATTGGGATAAGGTGTGGATAGTCCACAAAATGGCCACTGCCCCCATCCATCCTCCAACTCTGAAGAGAGAATATCCTTGTGGTCCACCCTATCCAGAAACATGCTAGAGACGGAATTCTGGGGAGTACAGTCCAAGCCATAACACTGCCATTCTAAGACCACTTTTCAGGTGGAGGATACAATTCTTAAGATTCTGAAAGTTGAAAATACAAATTATATTCTGTCTTTAATAGTCATAAGGTATAAGTTTCTCCATGAAGTATTGCAGGACTTTATTACTATTAAATGAGAATGTCTTATTTCAGAAACCATTCACATTTTAGTTATATTTTATTTTGTATTAAGTAATATACACATTTAATTTAACAAAGTAGAATATATATTTATAATTCAAATAAAAGGTATTCATAAATAGGACCAAACTTACAATCAGGACACTAATTTTATAAGGAAAACTCAAAGGACCTCTGTTTTCATCCATGGCTTAGCTTCTAATTAGCTTAGTCTCCTTGGCCAAGTCAGTTACCCCATATCTGAGTTTTCTCATGAGTAATATGAGGTAGCTGACTAGACTCACTCCAAGGTCTTTCAAGATCTAGAAGTCTGTTGGCAGCATTCGCAAAACAAATGATAAATTCTTTCTTAAAAACTGTCTATTTGACATTATTGACTACTTACATGCAAATTCACTCAAATGATTCAATGTCTCCTGCAAAATTAGCAAAAGTTTCTATTGTTTTTTGTATTCACTACTTTCTAGAAATCTGTATTTTATCATGGACCATCGACCTTCTTCAAGCAAATCCTCTTAGGCAAGCTTCAGAATGCGTCAGCCTTCACTGGATGGAAAATTTGGACTGCAGTGGGCTCCCTATATCAAGGTTGAACTGACAGGCTGGTTGTGGTGGCTGACGCCAGTAATGCCAACACTTTATTTGGGAGGCCAAAGTGGGCAAATTACTTGAGCCCAGGAGTTCAAGACCAGCCTGGGCACATGCAAAACCTCATCTGTACAAAAAAAAAAAAAAAAGAAAAAGAAAGAAAAATTAGCCAGATGTGGTGGCACACACTTGTAGGTAGACATGCCTGTAGTCCTAGCTACTAGGGAGGTTGAGGTGGGAGGATCTCCTGAGCCCAGGGAGGTGGAGGCTTCAGTGAGCCATGATTGTACCACTGCACTCCAGCCTGAGTGACAGAGTGAGACCCTGTCTCAAAAAAAAAAAAAAAAAGAGAGACAGAACTGACATGTATTAAAAATACCCTTTTCTTTTTCTACCATCAGCATTCCCTGATTCTGAACCCATGCCTCAGAAAGGCTGTGAGGTCGGCAGAGCTGTGCAGGGGAAAGGCGCCTGCAGGTAGAGTTTGAGGAAGAGAGCTCCAGTCAGGTCCCTGCCATGACCCTCCTCTTGGTTTGGTGGGTCATAGCACCTTAGGAAACAGCTAGGGGGGCAGGAAGTGTGTTGTCTTGAACTCAGCCCTGGTTTTAAATTCTGGCCGCAGCTCCTACTAGCTTTGTTCTGGGCAAGCCATTTAAGCTGCAAGCCTCCCTCTCCTCTTCTGTAAAAGTGACAATGTAATCCCTATTTCCCATGGTCACAGAGCTCATCCTGGTAAGTGTCCTCCTGGCCTCCCTCTGGGCCTCAGTTTCACTAATAATGAGCCCCTCTGTAATTTGGGGGCTTCTAACCATGGCAAGAGAGCCTATAATCCAGGTAGAGAACCCTTCAGGGTAGAGACACCAGCCAAACTCTCTTCAAGTAGAAAAGGGAATCTAGAGACAACGACATTCAGAGAAATGACTGCTTTGGCTTCTGGAGCCAAGGCTCCCAATCTCTATTTGAACTATTGAGCTGCCCTGGAAGCTCAGGGAGCAGGAAAAGAGGATGTGTTGTACTATCTGGTGTTAAAATAATCCAAAGGTCCATGCAGAAAAACAGGTGAGCAAAGCAAGCTGGCTGGCTGCCTTCAAGGACCCCAGCCCTCCTGCATCATGCTGGGCACTATTTCTACCTCCTTCCATCCCTGTTTTTTCCGTGTACCCCCCACCTTGGCTGTGTTAGGTCTCACACTTGTAGGCTGATGCACTATGATTTAAGGGTGATCCTCCCTGGAGGATTCCAACTCAGAACTGTGACTGCTCCATACACCTTCCCCTCCTTTCCTCTCCTCTTTTACAGCTGCCTTTTCCCCAAGTGTTTATACTGTAGTCTGCCAAGAAGAAGTTCTCAGCAAAGATAGTGGCCTGGTTTGGCCCTGCCTGTTGTATGAAGACACAACAACTACTCCAGGTACAAATGTCAGATGGGGAGCATGGCCTAAATGACCTGCTGTCCTGGCAGTGGGAAGCAGTGTGCTGCTTTCTTCCTTCTAGGATGCAGAACAGGCCTCAACAGGTACCACTTTACATTTCTAAAAGATGAGGGAATAGTAACTTAAATTCTTGGACCAAAAAAACTGTGCCAGAGAGAGGAGAGAGAGTGAGGGAGAGAGAGAGAGAGAGGGAGAGAGAGAGAGAGAGAGAAAGAGAGAGAGAGATTAATTCATATCAGAAGGGCTCCAGGGAGATATAGAGAATGCAGAAGAAATCACTGATACATGTAGATGTTCTATTCTTCCAGCCACTGTTCTCCACCATCACTCAGAAGCCTCATTTTCTTTTTCTTTCTTTCTTTCTTTTTTTTTTTTTTTTTTGCAGTTGCAAGATTTAATGGAGTGAAGACAGAGCTCCCATACAAAGGGAGGGGACCCAAAGAGGGTAGCCATTGCTGGCTTGAATGCCTGGGTTTATATCCCGATCATTGTCCCTCCCGCTGTGCTCTCAGGCAATAGATTATTGGCTATTTCTTTACCTCCTATTTTTGTCTAATTAGCATTTTAGTGAGCTCTCTTTACTACCTGATTGGTCAGATGTGAGCTAAGTTGCAAGCCCCATGTTTAAAGGTGGAAGCAGTCACCTTCCCAGTTAGGCTTAGGGATTCTTAGTCGGCCTAGGAAATCCAGCTAGTCCTGTCTCTCAGTCCCCCATCTCAACAGGAAAACCCAAGTGCTGTTGGGGAGGTTGGCCGACGACTGCTCTAACTGCTTCCTGCTGAATTGGGGTGCAGTAGGGGTTGTGCAGTTGAGATTTCCTCAGGAGGGGTGCCTTCGATGTCATTAACATTGGAGCATGGGCTAGCAGGCCGGTCCAGTGGTCTGTGGTAGATCTTAGTCATGGACTGCATCTGGGGCTCCATTTGAAGAATGTAGTTTTACAGCTTTAATTCTAGAAGAGACAAATTTAACACGGAGGTTAAAGATACAGGGATTGACATGTATGGCCTGCAGTGCAGGGGATTATTTCTTTGGCACACTTCACAGGCCCTATCTGCTTGATGGTTTTGAAAAGGCCTGGTCGAATAAATAATAATTTGGCTATCTGATGGGTGCTATCAATGCCTAAGTGGAAGGTTTGGTGAAGGGTTTTAAGTAATTTCTATTGGTTAGCTGCAGGCAAAAGTATTTTTCCTTCTTTGGTGGCTAGCCATCCTGAGGGGAGGAAAGTATGTCCTTGTGAGGTTCCCTATTCTATTTCTCCTGCTGAGTACTGGGGCTTGGTTTCTCAGAGGGGATTACCCCATACTAGGGGTCCTTCTGTAAGCATTTCTAATGGAGGGTCCTGCCTTGCAGCTCTTTTGGCTTCAGTATCCGCTTGGTGGCTCCCTTCTAGTTCCCTTTCCTTTCCTTTCTGATGACCCTGGCAGTGTAAGACTGCCACCTCTTTAGGTTTCTGTACAGCCAATAATAATCTCCTAAAGGCTTCCTGATGTTTGATAGGTGTTCCCTCAGAAGTTAGGAATTCCCTTTCTCTCCATATTGCCGCGTGGACATGGAGGACTAGGTAAGCATACTTAGAGTCTGTATATATATTTACCCTTTTTCCTTCTCCTAATTCTAGTGCCCAAGTGAGGGCTATTAGTTCTGCCAACTGAGCGCTAGTTCCTGGAGTTAGGGGATTACTTTCAAGTATTCCATTATCACTGACCACTGCATACCCTGTTTTTCGAAGTCCCTTTTCTACAAAGGAATTTCCATCAGTATACAAGCTGAGGTTGGGATCAGTCAAGGGAACCTCTAGAAGGTCCCCTCAAGTGATGTAGGTTTGAGCAATCACCTATTGACAGTTATGTTCTATCTTTTCTTCATTGTCTGGAAGAAATGTGGCTGGGTTAAGAGTTGCACAAGTGCGCAGTCACAGCACTGGCCCTTCAAGTAATAGAGCCTGATATTTAAGTAAACGGTTGTCTGACACCCACAAGTCTCCTTTAGCAGTGAGTATGCCATTTATATCATGAGATGTCCACACAGTAAGATCTCTTCCCTGTATCATTTTAACTGCTTCAGATACTAAGACTGCTACTGCTGCCACTACCCGTAAACAATGTTGCCAACCCTTTGCCACTACATCAGTTTCCTTACTCAGGTATGCCACGGGTTGCAAGCTGGTCCCTCAGACCTGCATAAGGACTCCTAGAGATATTCCTATTTTTTTCTGTGACATATAAAGAAAAGTCTTGCCCCATTGGCAAGCTTAACACTGGGGCTTGGGTTAGGGCCCTCTTTAGGGCCTGGAAAGCTGCTTCTGCTTCAGGTGTCCATCTTACTAAATGGGTATTGGCTTTCTGAGTTTCCTTAATTAGTGTATATAATGGTCTGGCTATTTCACGGTACCTGGGAATCCATATTTGGCAGAAACCTGTTATGCCAAGGAACCCTCTTAGTTGCTTTAGGGTTTTGGGATGAGGATAAGCCAGTATAGGCTGAGTACAGTCCTCACTGAGGGCCCTGGTACCTTTGGATAATTTTAGCCCTAAGTATTTAACCTGCTGTGAGCAGAGCTGAGCCTTTGGTTTGGAAATCTTGTAGCCACAGGTGGCGAGGAAATTTAAGAGCACTTGGGTGGCTTCATGGCACAAGGTTTCTGAATGGGCAGCTAAAAGTAAATCATCCACGTACCGAAGGACAAGAGTGTCCAGGTATGAGAACTGGCTCAAGTCTTGGGCTAATGCCTGGCCAAATAGATGGGGGCTATCCCTGAACCCTTGGGGTGAAACAGTCCAGGTGAGTTGAGATGCTTGGTTTGAAGGATCTTCAAAGGCAAACAAGAATTGAGAGTCCGGATGTACAGGTATGCAGAAAAAAGGCATCCTTAAGGTCCAGGACTGTAAACCACTCTGCTTCCTGTGGTATTTGGGAAAGCAGAGTATAAGGGTTAGGTACAGAGGAGTATAGAGGAAACAACAGCCTCATTGACAATCCTGAGATCTTGCACTAACCTCTGCTGTCTGTTGGGTTTCTGTACTCCTAAAATTGGAGTATTGCAGGGGCTATAGCATGCTTGTACTAGGCCTTGGGCTTTTAGGTCCTTAATCTTTTGGAGTCCTTGTTGGGCCTCGGGTCTAAGGGGGTACTGCCTTTGGTAGGGAAAGGAGGCGGAATCCTTTAGTTTAACTTGAACAGGATGGGCATTCTTTGCTCATCCATATTGTCCTTCTGTTGCCCAGACTTCAGGATTAATTCCTTCCTCAAGCAGGGGACAACAAATGGGTGTTCCTTCTCCTATGTTCAGGTGTATAATGGCCCCTGCTTTTGCTAGAATGTCTCTCCCTAACAAGGGAGTAGAGAAGCCTCATTTTCTTATTTGAAGTGTAGGCTGCCCATGTCTATAGCTGGCTCTCCATCCCGTGTCCTCCATAGTCCTGACACTCCACTCTTTGTCCTTTTATCGATCACAATTTTTTTTTTATCTTCACTTACCTTAAAATAGAAATATCCCCCACATTCCTCAACTTCGCCAGTAACAAAGATTGTCCTCTCCACCTTGGCCACCATACATATCATGACTCTCAATGACTCTACAGTCAAGATCTCCAACTCCAAACATCTGCTTGTTCACAGTTACCTGTCACTTTGCCTTGTCCTTCCCCCCCCATGCACATGCATGAGCACAGATGCACACACCCCTACAGGGAAAGACTCGGCCTTCAACTTCCCTGATAAAGTTAAAATGATCCTTCAGTTCCTCTCCACCCCTCAAATTTCTGAGTGTCCTCATTCTTTTATTCTTCCTTTCTTTCTATTTAAAAGATGAAGTGTATTTCAGTCTTATTACATCATCCTTTTTAAGGTTAGACCTGTTCCCTTGGTGCCTCACAACTTGTCCAAGATCTGGCTTTACTTATTAATCTTCTTTCTGACACCTTCATTTTTCTCTTGTCCACTCATCCTTCCTCTTAGAACTCCAAATATGATAAAAAGTATCTTCTTAAACACCAAGATAGCATTCCTATAACCACACTGCCCCCTCAAGCATCTTCCCTGTCCTTCCTATCACCAAACATCTTGAAAGAATAGTTTGTACTGTCTTCCTGTCACCCACTCTGGCCTTTCCAATGAGGTCTCTACCTCTGTGCTGCAGGTTTTTTTCCTAACAGCTGGGTTAATTCCATCTGTCATATTCAGTGGCTTCTTGCCTTCCTCTGACCAAAAGTTTTATGTTAAACTCTGTTTTCATTTTGCATTGTCTTCCTTGACAATTTCACCCTTTCCTAAGGCTTCTAACATTATCTCTATTTCTATAATTGCCAAATCATATCATCATCCCTGAATTCTCTTCATAGAACGTAGGCATGACTCACAGACTGCCAAAATGCAAAAATGTATAAAACCCTGAAATGAAAGTGGAGGCAGATGGTCCTAGATGATAGATGGCAGGTATGATTAAAGCTGCCGGGGATGACAGAAGTATGGAGGGATCCCAAGCCCTTCCTCCCCAGGTCAGCTTTTCCCAGCTTTATATTATCTGCCAAGATGCTCATGCTGTGCTCACATATTCTTTTCTCATCAAGACTATTCTTTCCTCTATTCCATCATGTTCTTCCTCAGTTCTGAGTTCAGATACCTCTTAGACACAATTCTCAATATTCTTGGCCTTGCCTCTTGTTCTAACATCCATTTCCACAAAGGCTTGGACTGACTTCAGGCAAGAGCAGGAAAACCCAGTGCCACTACCTGGGATGACTGTGGGGGAATGGCCAGCATAGTGCTAGGGCAAAATGTGAATGACAGAATGCCCTGTGGGACAGTTGTTGACATGTGGAGGATGGAAGCTGATGGATAAATTCTTCCCTTGTCTTCTTCTTATTTAGTAAGTCTTCTCAGAAGGTTCCTGTAGAATTGAGCCTCCACAATGGTGGCTACCTGATAAAGCATCTTTGTCCTGGCTTCCTGCTTATTCCCTTTTGCATTTTCTCATTCCTCATTCCTACTCCCTGCAATCACATTACCAAATAAACTACTGTCAAATGACAAAATTACAACAAATTTAGTTATAAATCGTATGGGCTTTCATTTGTGATTCATGAATCCAGTCAGCTTCCACTCTCAAAAATAGGATGAGAGTTCCCACTGGGCAATGACAAAATACTAGATTAGGCAGAAACAAGGAAATAGAATAATAGGGGGAAAAAAAGCTGATTGGTTAACATCAGGTTACTTCAGGCTACTTTTTTTGGTGAAGGTTAAAGCATAGGGAACTTTCCAATTACACTGACTCAGCAAGACTGGAATCTCCTGTTTTCAGGAAAAACTGATCTGTTTGGGGATCTGTCTGCTTCCTTAAAGTTTCCGTTCAACTGTGTGGCATTTGGTTTGTTCTGTACCACTGGGGCCTCATGAAGGAGCTCAGTAGAAAACAGTGGCTTCCCACAATTTTTGTTTAACATCACCCACATGTAGGTCTTTCTTTCAGGCTCTACTTTGGGGAAATCCAAGCTAAGATTTGGAAAAACAGTTAATCATATTATGTAGCCTGTAAGATACTTTACAATAAATATGTATTACAGTGAAAACACAAAGGAAGGCACCAAAACTATACATAGGAATTGGGGAACTCTTCCCAGAGGAAGTGATGTCCACTTGACAGTAAAGGGTAAATAGCCAGAGGGAGTGGGAGGAAAATATTGGGGGCTGGGGGAGCAAACTTACAAGACAGAAAAGGATGTGTAAGGGCCTGGAGGTGATAAAGAATATGACACACTTTTATTAATGGTGTCACAATAGTCCCAGTAACCCAGGCTCAAAATCCCCTTGTGACCCTTGATTTTTCCTCCACCTGGGACCTTGACTCCTGATAATCACCAAGTTCCACTGGTGCTGCCTCCTCCACATTCGTTCCACTACCTTTCCTTCTTAGTGTGAAATCCTCGGTTCAGGCCCTCCTCCCTCCCTGTTGGCCATTGCTACAGCCTCCTAACTAGGATCTCATGCTCATCCACCAATTCATACTGCACTCTGCAGTCAGAACAACATTCTGAAAACTCTGAACACACCTCTTTCCTATTTGAACACCTCCAGTAGTTCCCCCAGTTATGACTGCTTTCCCCTCAAGTTTACTTTATTGCTAAAAAATGCTAATAATTATCTGAGCCTTTGGCAAGTTGTAATCTTTTTCTAGTGGAGAGTCTTGTCTTGATGTTGCTGGCTGCTGATCAGGGTGGCAGTTGCTGAAAGTTGGAGTGGCTGTGGAAATTTCTTAAAACAAGAAAATGAGGTTTGCCTCGTCAATTGACTCTTCCTTCCACAAAAGATTTCTCTGCAGCATGCAGTGCTGTTTGATAGCATTTGCCCACAATAGATTTTTTTCAGAATTGGAGTCAGTCCTCTCAAACCTTGCTGCTGCTTAATCACTAAATTTATGTAGTATTCTAAATCCTTGGTTATCATTTCAACAATGTTCATAGCATCTTTACCACGAGTAGATTCCACCTCAATAAATAATGTTACTTGCTCATCCATAAGAAACAACTTCTCCTCCATTTAAGTTTGATCATAAGATTGCAGCAATTCAGTTACATCTTCACATCTTCATCTTCACTTCTAATTTTAATTCTCCAGCTATTTCCAACTCAGTCTGTAGTTACTTCCTCCACTGAAGTCTTGAATCCCTCAACATCATCCACGAGGATTGAAATCAACTTCTTTCAAACTTCTGTTAATGTCAATATTTTAATCTGAATCTAATGGCATCTAGAATGGTGAATCATTTCCAGAAGGTTTTCAGTTTAATTTGTTCATCAGAAGAATCACTATCTATGACAGCTATAGACTTATGAAATGAATTCTTAAATAATAAAATTTGAAAGTCAAAATTACTCCTCAATCTATGGGTTTCAGAATGAATGTTGTGTTAGCAGGAATGAAAACAACATTCATCCCCTTGTATATCTCCATCAAAGCTCTTGGGTGACTAGGTGCATTGTCAATGAACAGTAATCTTTTGAAAGGAATTTTTTTTTTTCTTCTGAGCAGTAGATCTCAACAGTGGACTTAAAACAATCAGCAGACAATGCTGTAAACTGATGTGCTGTCATCTAGGCTTTGTTGTTCACTTACAGAGCACAAGCAGAATAGATTTAGCTACTTTTTAAAGACCCTAGAATTTTTGGAATGATAAATGAGCACTGGCTTCAACTTAAAGTCACCAACTGCATTTAGCCCCAACAGGAGAGTCAGCCCATCCTTTGAATCTTTGAAGCCAGGCATTGACTTCCCCTCTCTAGTTATTAAGTCCTAGATGGCATCTCCTTACAATACAGTATAAGGTTGTTTTGTCTTCACTGAAAATCTGTTGTGTTCAACCTGAGAAAGCTGATTGAGAAAAAAAGAAGGAAATGTATTGTTCAGTGTAGTCACCTTCATTAGTGACCCTTGGATAACTTGCTGAAGCTTCTATATCAGCACTTGCTGTTTCACCTTCTACTTTTATGTTATGGAAATGGCCTCTTTCCTTACACTTCACAAATCAACCTCTGCTAGCTTCAAATTTTTCTTCTGCAGCTTCCTCACCTTTTCTAACCTTTATAGCATTAAAGAGAGTTGGATTCTTCCTCTTGATTAGGCTTTGGCTTATGGAAGTGTTGTGTCTAGTTTGAACTTCTATCCAGACCACTAAACCTTTCTCCATATCAGCAATAAGGCTGTTTTGCTTTCTTTCTTTTTTTTTTTCTTTTCTTGACAGAGTCTTGCTCTGTGACTCAGGCTGGAGTGCAGTGGCACAATGTTGGCTCGCTGCAACCTCTGACTCCCAGGTTCAAGTGATTCTCCTGCCACAGCCTCCCGAGTATCTGGGACTACAGGTGTGCACCACCATGTCTGGCTAATTTTTGTATTTTCAGTAGAGACAGGGTTTCACCATCTCTACTAAAAATATGGAGTTTCACCATGTTGTCTAGGCTGGTCTTGAACTCCTGACCTCAAGTATTCTGCCACCTCGGCCTCCCAAAATGCTGGGATTACTGGTGTGAGCCACTGTGCCCAGCCTTTCTTTTCATTCTTGAGTTCATTTGAGTAACACTTGTAATTTCCTTCAAGAACGTGCCCTTTGAATTCACAACTTTGCTATTTGGCAGAAGAGGCCTAGCTTTGGCCTATCTTAGCTTTGGACATGTCCTCCTCAATAAGCTTAATCATTTCTAGCTTTTGATTTAAAATGAGACACATAGAACTCTTCCTTTCACTTGAATACTTAGGGGCCACTCCAGGGTTATTAATTGGCCTCCTTTCAACAGTGTTGCATCTCAGGGAATGGGAAGTCTTCAGAAGAGGGAGAAAAATGGGGAACAACTGATCAGTGGAGCAGTCAGAACACAAAACATATATCGATTTAGTTAGCTGTCTTCTATGGGTGTGGTTTTTGGCACCCCAAAACAATTACACTATAACAGCAAAGGTCACTGATCACAGATCACAGTAACATATATAATAATAATGAAAAATGTTTAAAAGATTGAGAAAACAATCAAAATGTGACACAGAGAAATAAAATGAGAACATGCTGTTGGAAAAATGGCTCTGATAGACTTGCTCAATGCAGGGTTACCACAAACCTTGAATTAGTAAAAAACACAGTATCTGAAAAGTGCAGTGAAACAAGGTACGCCTGTATATATACGTGTGTACACAAAGACCCACACACCCCACTTTTCTGCACCTTGGATTTTCTCTAACAATATACCTTGGACACTGTTGTGTTTATTTTATTTTATTTTTATTTATTTACTTTTAGCGACAGGGTCTTACTCTGTCATCCAGGCTGGAGTGCAATGGTGTGATCGTAGCTCATCTCCTAGGTTCAAGCGATCCTCGACTCAGCCTCCCGAGTAGCTAGGACTACAGGCATGTGTCACCATACCCACTAACTAAAACAATTTTTTTTTTGTGGAGACAGGGTCCTGCTACGTTGCTCAGGCTAGTCTCAAAACTCCTGGCCTCAAGGGATCCTCCCACCTCAGCCTCCCAAAGTGCTGGGATTACAGTCATGAGCCACGGCACCCAGCCTATTTTTTTAAAGCTATCTAAACAGCTTAATTTTATTGATATGCCATAGTTTGTAAGCAATTACCTCAAGATGGTTAAGTTTTTTCTGATCTCTTGCTATAAAAATTGTGCTGTAATGACTATTGTTGAATCTACATCACTTTGCTCATGAATTAAATTTTTTTTTTTTTTTGGACCGAGTTTTACTTTGCCGCCCAGCTGGAGTGGGAGTGCAGTGGTACGATCTTGGCTCACTGCAACCTCTGATTCTTGGATTCAAGCAATTCTCATGCTACGGCTAATTTTTGTGTTTTTAGTAGAGATGGGGTTTCGCCATGTTTTCCAGGCTGGTCTCAAACTCCTGGGCTCAAGTAATCCACCTGCCTCTGCCTCCCAAAGTCCTGGGATTACAGGCATGAGCCACTGCGCCAGGCTGAATTGAATATTTGATCAACAATTTAGTGACATGGAAGAATTGCATTTGAGATTCTGTTCAAGCTTTATGTTTTGCTGAGATATCAGAAGCTATGAAATTCTCACTGTATAACGCTACTTTTTTCATCTTTTGCATATGCCTGACTCATACAACTAATTGTTTAGATCCTAATATAGCTTTGACAGATACAAACATGTTGAATATCTCCAGCATCTTTCTCCTTATCCAGTTTTTTTGATGAGGACACACTATAAAGTTCAGCTTAAAATCAGTGAAATAAAGGAGAGGAGAAATCACAAAGTCCCATGACTCCATGACTCCAGGGTGCTTCCTACTGAGTGGCCCTTCTGGAACATAGCAACCACATGTGGTTTTCAAAGTGTTACTTTTCAGATGTAAGAAAATAGAAACACATGAAAACAATTACACAGGGAAAAAAATCAAGAAAAGTTGGAAGTATTTTTAGGATAACATAATGCAGCAAAAACACAAGTTTAGAAACATCTTTGAAATTCAAACTAGAATTCTTAGGTTATTTTTGAGTAGCTGAAGGCAGTTGAGAACAAACAAACATGTAAGACACCAACAAATCCCATAATTCTGTCACTGCGTGGTAACGGATAGGTGTGTGTGTGTGTGTGTGTGTTGCATTTAAGAATACAGTGTTCAAGAAAAAATGTCAGGCCAACCATGTGTAAACTAATCTCTCCAAGTTCCAAAAATTTCCTGATGGAATATCTTACAACATCTCAGAATTTCAAAGTCCCTGAAAATAAGCTAATTAGTTGAAGGCTGACCTAAGAGGTTACTCTCTAGGCCAAGTGTTTCAAATGCCCATTGCAAAGTGATGGCAATGGATGTCTGAAGGCCATTTCTGCACTCGTCAGGGTATTCATCCCTTGGTAGCCTCTTTAAAAATGCAATCTTAGAAGAAGCAGCTTCACCTTTGAAGGTTACTTACTGATCTTTCTCCAGACTTGGTCCATGCAGAAGAAAAAAGTCAGATGCACTTCTGGGTTTCACTTGGAAGAAAAACTGAAGTTGTACCTGCTCTCCTGCCTCTCAGATGAATGAATGTGGCCCTATAGGCTCAGTCTACCCTACTACTTTGGATCTTAATCACGAGTCATAGTGACTTACTAGGAAAAGCCTCTGAGCTCCTAGATTGCAAGGCATATAGTTCCCCAGTTTGAGGTGAGGCTGGACACCTGTCTGCATTTGAGCACACATCATTTGTGGTTCACCTCCTGATGTTCCTGGACTGGGACCCTTTCTCTAGGTAGAGCCAAATACGCAATGCCTGCTTTCTTCCTGCTCCCCTTATCACTCACCTCCTCCCCTCACTTAATTTTCCTCTGACCTTTAACTCCATATCTCTTCAGTCTGACACAATGGACCAGATACCAGCTTTGGAAACAAACAAATTTAGTTCAAATCTGGCTCTACCACTGAACCAGTGTGTGAACTTGTTGTTGCCTAGAAGAGTTAGCTCCTGCCTCCCCTCCCAATACCCTAAGCCTAAAGAAACCCATGTTACTGCAAAACAGATCTTAACCTTACATGTGCACATAAAACCAGTCCAAAATTATATTTAAGACACTCGAATACAGATTACTGGAGAGGGCATAGGAACTAGGCTATTGTGGGGCAAAGACGGGAAGTATACTTTCTGTTGCATATCTTTTTAAATTTTAAATATTTGAATCATTTGAATATATTATCCACAGAACAAAAGTATAAGAAGAGAAATGAATAAAAATACATCTTAGAAAATTTGTATGTAAATCAAATGACTTTCCCATAGATAAAATATAATAGATTTATTTTATTTAATATAGAGTTTGACAAATAAATTTACTGAAATAGCCACAAATATGAAATGTAATGAACTGTATTATATTTGAATTATAATCTAAGGCAATGAACAAAAACTGTATTATTTCAATTCTCTTTCCTTATTCCACCGAATGTGTGATAAAAATTTATTGAGTAAAATGCTAACGTTTATAGAGCACTTAACAGTTTACAAAGTCTTTCATGCACTCCAATTATGATCTTCCACTCACAGAAGCATCCAGGGCAAGCATGATTACTTCACTTCCCAGCTGATGAAATAAAATCCCATTTGTCCAAGGCCACAGAGCAAATCAAACAAGTGGCAGAATTGGAATGTGAATCCAGTTCTCCTGGCTCTGAATGAGGCCATAATGTTTCCCCTAATTTCAGGCAGAATTCATACTTTAACTGTTTAAATTTAACTTAAGAGACTGGAAAAAGAAAAGTAAAATTTAAACAACTATCCTATTGACATCACCACCATACTCAAACATACTGTGTTTTACACCTCACTAGTTCAATTTCTCTGTTCTGAGACCACCAGTGTATTGCTCAGGAACACCTGACAACTTCTCAGACTGCAAAGTGGACATATTTATGGTGCATCCCTACTTTGAATGGAGTCAAGAGTAGAGAGTTGGAAACAGATGGTCTAGGTAAGAAACGCAAACCAATGCTGGGAGCAGTGGCTCACGCCTGTAATCCTAGCACTTCGGGAGGATTAGGCGGGTGGATCACGAGGCCAGGAGATCGAGACCATCCTGGCTAACATGGTGAAACCTCGTCTCTACTAAAAATACAAAAAATTAGCTGGGCGTGGTGGCACATGCCTGTAGTCCCAGCTACTTGGGAGGCTGAGGCAGGAGAATCACTTGAACCCAGGAGGCGGATGTTGCAGTGAGCCGAGATTGCACCACTGCACTCCAGCCTGGGCGACAGAGTGAGACTCGGTCTCAAAAAAAAAAAAAAAAATCAAGACTTCTCTTACCCTGAAGAGCATGATGAACTAATACTGATACTACATGATGACAAGATATGCTATGTTGCACATTGGAGAAAGAGTATTTTTACATATTTAATTTAAAGGAAAACGGTAAATTGAATTATGTGTGCACCATGGTATGAAAAAGTGTGAAAAAGGAGAATTTCACTCTTTTGTTTTTTTCTCCCACTCCCACAAGCAATTCTCTTTTTAGCAGTAACTAAAGAAAGCTAAACATTTATTTTTATCTTTTAACTGTTCCATTTTGTCTTGTCATCATCTTTTGGTTGCATATAACCGAGTTTTTTTTTTTTTAATCAGAAAGTTTAGGGCAATCTAACTGCAGGGATGAAGTGTGCACATGCACGCATGTGCACAAACACACACACACACACAAGAACTATTATTTCATAGCATAGTTGTTGAAGGGCTTTGGAATCAGAAGGCTGGGTCATGCCCTGATATTTAATACCTGTGAGACTTTGGGCAAGTAACTCAGTCATTCTAAAAATGACTTCCTACCTTAGAATGATGTGACAATCAAGCTAAAAAACATAGGTAAGTAAAAGTGTAGTTCTTGGAACATGACATTCATTTGCTCACGTATTCACTCATCATTTGTTCATGAATTCATTCGATGACTAGTTACTAGCACTTATTTCATGCAGGCCCTGAGCCAGGTCCTGGAGATAGAGCAGGGAACAAAACAGAGCAACTCCGGCCCCAGAGTTTATATTCTCTGAAAGGAGACCAACAATAATATGTAAGGTAAAATTTTAGAGTGGCAATTAGTCTATTAAAAAAGTAATAGGTATAGGAGACAGTGTTAGGGGTGCAGTTTTAATTTGATTGGAGAAGGCTATGCTAAGAAAGAATGGGTTTAATTCAAGTCAGTTGTTAAAATTATTATAATTGTTGCTGGGCACAGTGGCTTCTGCCTGTAATCCCAGCATTTTGGGAGGCTAAGGCGGGCAGATCACTTGAAGCCAGGAGTTGGAGACCAGCCTGGACAACATGGTGAAACCTCGTCTCTATGAAAAATGCAAAAAAATGAGCCAGGTGTGGTGGCGCATGCCTATAACCCCAGCTACTTGGGAAGCTGAGGCAGGAGAATCCGTTGAACCTGGGAGGCGGAGAATGCTGTAAGCTGAGATCGTGCGACTGCACTCCAGCCTGGGTGACAGAGCGGTACTCTGTCTCAAGAAAAAAATTATTATAATAGTAATATATTCTATATTCATATATCATATTTGCAAGTCTTTGTGAGTAAACTAATGACTGTGATATAATTATAATAGCAAGCACAGAAGATCATTAAACACACATGGACAATGGCCACGCTCAGCTTTCCTCTCTGAAAAGAATTTAACATCCTAGAATTGTTCTGTGGCTCCCTATTATTAAACACTTAGTTTACATAAAATTTTATAGCAGATCTTGTATACAAGTTATAATAATATTATGGTGAAAACTAGCCTGAATTTACCAAGCAAATGAAGAAAATAGATCTAATTCTTCAAAATAAATGCTTTCTGAATGGAGTGTCCATTTTGCAGTTCCTTGACTTGGCTAAGTTACTTGCTCTTGGTCTGAAGCTTCCTTTGAAGCAGTTATTACATCTGGAGAAAACAGGCCCCTGTACCTGGGGTCAGGACATAGGGAAAGGTATTTTATTACTCTTCAGAAAATAGAATCTTTATTCAGATTCCTTTTATTCTCTTGGCCCCACTAGTTCTTCCCTTTATTTCTTACCTTTTAATTTTTTTCTTTCTACCTTTTCCTTTCTTCTTTACTTTCTTCTCTCGATTCCTCCTCTTCTTCCTCTCTTCCTTCCTTCTTTTTGTTAGTTCTCTTCTCGTGCAAGCTAAGTAAAGAAAAGGAAGCATTTTACCATCAAGTGAGAACATTTCAGACTACACAGAATGAGAATCTTCATAGTCGATAGGCTCCCTTCACTCAGGAGAGCTTGAATCACCTGAAAGCCTTGCCCAAATCTCCAGTAAGAGGAGTGGTGCCATGCACCAGCTGTGTGTCTCCGAGAATTCAACCTCTCTGAATTTCAGTTTCCTCAACAACCGCAATTACACATTTTGGTGGAAGTTTGTTTTATCCATTAGAAATACTAGATGAAAGTGCTTGGCCCTTTGGCATTGCAATGTGGCAACTGCTGAGTGATGTCAATGCATGAAATTTGAAAGGATGGTGATCGATTTATTACATGTTCCAAAAAAATATTAATAAGTTATTTTTAAAAAGTGCTTGGCATTCTATAGGCACTAAAAAATAAGAGTTATTGTTTCCGCACTCGGGGGTGTTCTCTGCCGTTTTCTCTTCGAGCCCAATCCTTCCTTTCTGTCCTCTCAGGTGTGTCTGTTCTTCTCAGTCTAATATAAGCTTTTCCTCAGTTTCTTTGGGTTACCGAAGCAGCAGGTCCTTTCTCTCTGATTCTAAAGACCTTTGCCTAGGTCTGTGCATGCATGAGCTGATCACTGTCTTCCTCAGTTAGTTGTTGGCAATGCCCGGGCAGGAACTAGGGCTTCTTGACTATGGGTGTGTGGCTTTTCCTTCATGACACCATATGGCCTCTGAGAGCTGGCATTTGATTTTCATTTAATTGAAATTCTTGTAGAAGATCATCAACAATACCATTAGCAGGAACCAGCTTTTTAAATGGTCAGAATAATCCTTGTCTATTTTTGGAGATGTTGTCTTGCTCCTAGAGCAGCTGTGAGTGTGTGAACTCATCAGTGATGTGGACACTGCCCAAATAGTAATCAACAAAGAAATCTTATAAAATTACCAACAGATTACTGCTTCAGCCTGCCAGCACTTTCAATGCCAGCCAGCCTGTTTTTGTTTTTCTTTGTTTGTTTTCCACTGCAATAGGTTGCAATTTAGAGTAAGTCTTTGTGGACTATGAATGAAAATAGAGTTTCACACTCAATTGATAAGCTTTGACAAATGAAAAAACACATACGCGGTATATTTGGGAGAATAAACAGGAACATAGAAAACTAGGGATTCATCTCTCCCTTTCCTTTATCTTAATAATATGAGACAAATGTAATAAAACTCTATCTTACCCCCATCATAATGCTGTACATGTAAGTAATGCCAAAGAAGTATATGATATTTCTTGCCCTTCATGGATAAATGTCAGAAATTGTATCACAATGACCATGGTACAAATAATTCACCAGGACGGAAAAGAAAAAGAGGTTAAAAGTTTCTATTTGCATATATTTCAATGCATTTTGAAGTCCAAAGGATACAAGTTACATAACATATAAGTTAGATGCATTTCCCCAAATGCAAAAGTAAATATCTTAGTGCTACCTCTGCTTGCTGTTGCTCACATTCTCAATTTTCCCCAGTGCCTCCTTCAGCTATTGCTCAATGACTTCTCTAAGTTACATTTTATAGATTCTTCAAAGAATCCTTGCTTCTGTGAGGTTACCTAAACCAGGATCCCATAAAATTAAGACAATGAGACAGGAACCACTGAGAGCACCGCAGGCAGCAGAGCAGCTCTCAAATCACCAGAGGTTGACGCCACCAAATGGCTCCAGGCCTGAGTTTCTTCCATGTGCTCCTACCTACTTTCTACCTCAAGGGAACTGTTCATTTTTTTTTTTTAAAAAAACAGGTTTACTGCTATTGCTATCCAAACAGCTATGCACTATTTTTTCTACTCTATTCTATGTCCTTCCTCTGGATGCATTTTGAAATTCTGTTTTGAAAGCATTTAGATATTTGGGGAGCATAAATTTTTTAAGATTTAAATCAGTTTTGTCTTCACTAGTGATTATTTGCTTTTATTTTTAATTGACACGTAATAATTGTACATACTTATGGGGTACCATGTGATATTTTGACATGCCTACACACTGTGTAGTGATCAAATCAGGGTAAATAGCAAATTCATCACCTCAAAACTTTATTTCTTTGTGTTGGGAGCATTCAAAATCCACTCTTGTAGGTTTTGAATACAAATTATTCACAAAAATTGAAAGTAAATTTTTGTTAATTGTAGTCATTCTATAGTGCCATAGAACACTAAGATTTATTCCTCCTATCTAGCAGTAACTTAGTATTTGCTAATCAACCTCTGGCTAGCTCCCTACCACCCCACCCACCACACACACACCTTTCCCAGCCTCTAGGAGCTACTATTCTACTCTCTACTTCTATGAGGTCAACTTTTTTGCCTTCCATAAATGAGTGAGAACATGCAGTATTTGTCTCTCTATGCCTGGATTATTTCACTTAATATAATATCCTCCAAGGTTCTCATTTTAACCAAACAACATGTCCTGGTATAGGATGTGAATTTAGATTTAGCAGGTCAACTTTTATTTCAACACTGTGGAGTTTGGAAAGCACCCAAGAAGTCAACGAGAAACCAAACCTTTTAAGAAGCCTGGGGCAAGTGCATTTAAGTCCATTTTCCCATCTATTACCAGGGCACTGGGCGAGGCCACACAGGCTCTGTCCTGCACAACTTCAAGGAACATGCAAAGAGGCAGCCTGTGTATAACATGACGAAGGATGGACAAATCAACTGATCTTCAAAGTCCCTTTGAACTGAAATTTAATCATTCTGACAATGGATACTCCAGTATTTCTCTATATCTTCTTCACATTTGCTTTTTAAAATGTCATTTTTTAACATATATTGTTTTAATAACTGTTCTGGATTAAATTTGGTTTAGAAATAATTTTCAATTTGTTTGTGTGCTGCTTTATGTAATAAAATGAAATAGTAAATATTGAAAATGTTAATGAGTTTTAAAACGTTATAAACCAAAAAAAAAAAAAAAAGTCATAAACCTCAGGAAAATCAAAATCAGTAACTCATCTGTCAGGCCATAGGCACGGTGATTTAAATTGAGATCACTTACAAATGTAAATGGATTATCAGATGTCAAATACTTTTACTTTCCATTGTAATTCAAATTGAACATGGGTAAGGCTTAAACATCACCATAAACACTATTTGCTCTAGAGTGAACCTCCTTGTAAGAATTACTGGTCTTGGAACTCAACCAAGGGAACTTAGTTACTGAATTGCTAACAGGAGACCCAGGGTGAAATGATTCTCCCTGTTAAGTGACTCTAATAGTGGTAGAATCCAGCTCTTTTGTTTTAGGCAGTAGTATATTTATGTCAAATCACTATACTTCATATCCAGAAAAGATGCAGGGAAGCTTCCAAGTTTACTAATGCCATCTTGACTGACATTGAGTAAGTTTTCCTTTCTTTGCAATTTTCAGCTCAATAGTATCTTACAGGGCAATGTGCCAGGAAGTCTACAAACTTGAAACTAAGCCTTTCCTGCTATAAATTAAACCTGTTTCCTCCTTGGTACAAACCAAATGCTTAATTATCTCTCTCCTTTTTCACAATCCCTTCATAGAGTCCAGGACTCTTTGATCTTCCTATTTTTTTCCACCTCTAGAAATGGGCATTATTTTAAAACTTCCACCAGTTTTATGGTTCATCTGGAGTCTACACTAACTTAAAAACTGGGCAGAGTATTCACTTTGATATCTGAGTGCTTACTATGTGCCAGGATTAATGTTCACAATATCTTGTGATACATATATTATTACCTCATGAATCATCACAGCAGTCTTAAGAGGTAGTTCTGTTATCCTCCTTTTACAGGTGAGGAACTTGGGGCAGAGAGAGGCTAGGTAAATTGCCCAAGATCACGTTGTGCAAATTCCCCAAAGCAGAATGTGTGCTCATAACCATTGCTCTGCACTCCTTGTCTGTTACATTAAGCTTGCTGGTTTGGTTACCCAATTCCTAAACACTGATGACCAACATATACTAAATTGCCTCTGGAACATTCTTCTGGTAAGTAGTATCATTGAAGTCTAAAAGCAGGTTTACCCATGAAACACATTTAACTAATCTAAGAAATTATGCTCTAGGCCTGGCGTAGCAGCTCACACCTGTAATCCTAACAATTTGGGAGGCTGAGGCTGTAAGATCACTTGTGCCTGGGAGTTTGAGACCACCTGGGGAACATAGCAACACCTCATCTATACCAGAAAAAAAAAAAAAAAGGAAGCCAGGAATGGGGGTGTGCACCTGTAATCCCAGTTACTTGGCAGGCTGAGGTGGTAGGAGTGCTTGAACCTGGGAGGTCGAGGCTGCAGTTATCCATGATCGTGCCACTGCACTCCAAACTGGGTGACAGAGCAAGCAGAGACTCTGTCTGAAAAAAAAAATAGAAAGAAAGAGAGAGAGAGAAAGAAAGAAAGAAAAAAGTAAGCTATGCTCTAAACACATCTCCTCATCCAGTACAATCTCCTCCCAGACCACTCCCACCCAGTTTTGTGGATTTCTTTTTTCAAATGATGATTTTGATATTCAACCACTTTTTCATGTTGAAAATATGGTATATATACACCAAGGAATACTATATGGCCATAAAAAAGAAGGAGTTCATATCCTTTTGCAGAGACATGGATGGAGCCAAAGGCCATTATTCACAGCAAACTAATGCAGGAACAGAAAACCAAATACTGCATATTCTCACTTATAAGTGGGAGCTAAATGTAGAGAACACATGGACACACAGAGGGCAACAAGACACAGGGGCCTTTGAAAGGGTGGAGAGAGGGAGGAAGAAAAGGATCAGGAAAAATAACTAATGGGTACTATGCTTAATACCTGGGTGATGAAATAATCTCAACAACAAAACCCCCAGGATACAAGTTTACCTATGTAACAAAGCTCCACTTGTACCCCAGAAGTTAAAAGTTAAAAAAAGAGAAAACATTGAATTCTACTTGAACTATCAGATATTGTCTGTGCAGCATTTAAAAATGTACTAAAGCAGCCAAGCCAAGTGGGAGATAAAAATAATAATAATAAAGGTAAAAAAAGTAATGTACTAAAAATATGGAGATTATATAGAAAACTATAGAAAATTTAGACTAGCATTGGTAACTGAAAAGTAAAATAACAATCAATAAAATGATAAATATAAAAATAATATATTATTCTGAATTGTTCATAAGATAGACGAAAAAGACTTCCTAAGGAACAATTTTCTACACATTATACTCATCTCAGCCACTGCATAGTATAAATGTGTGTTTTCAGATAATTGGGACAAACCTAATAACTTTGAGATAATAGAAATCAAAACAAACTGAAATCCTAGTTTGAAGGCTAAGACTATAATTTCAGTAAGTCTAAATTTAGTGCTTAATCCACTAAGGAGTGTCCTTGGCAGTGAAATTGAGATACAGTACACACCAGTGACCTCTTCGTGTCACTGGTGAGCTTTCCTTGGCTCCCTTCTACCTATCTCTTCAACGGGTTCCCACTCCAGTGCTATCGGTGTGCTGCTAGAGAACAAGTTTTTTAAAAAAATTTTAAATCACAGCTAATCTTTTCCCAAGACAAACAGTATTCAGTGTGAAAAGAAAGCTCCTGGTTAATTTATGTCGCTTAGAAAACCGAAACAGATAAAGGAATATCCTTTAAAAATCACCACCAGACTGTAATATAATCAGGAACTGGGTAAATTCAACAATAGAAGGAAGTCAAATAGACTGACCTTTCCCAAGTTGTTTTAAAACTGACATGTGAGTGGAAGTTACTGGTGTGGTTTTGTTGCCGCTTCTTGTTTTCCTAAGGAATTTGGAATCTGAGCAGGGAAGTCGCCTGTTCTTTAAACTAGCAGTAGAACAAGAAAGAATATACTCATCCTTCTAGGGGACAAAAAAATAAAGTTATTCTAGCTGGAATGCACCTCCCCAAAAGAGATAGATAGAATCACCAACCAAGAATTTAAACAAGAAGTATTATTTATCTCTTACTATTGGCCCGTACTGTCCTAAATATTGGTAGTGATGAAGGGAACAATTGTGCAAAAGGAGTATTGAAACACATGGAGTTCATAAATGGTCTCTTCTCTCAAGTTTACAGTCTAACTCAAAATTGTTGTATTTTAAGCATGTTTGGAAGTATTTAATTTTTTGCATCATTGTTGTTTGTCATTCTAAAAGTTACTGCTATAATGGCTACAGAAACTGTGGTTCCTGAGTTTTCTGACATAGAACCAATATATTGTTATATGTTACATATTATTTTGTCTTTTCATATAAATACATTAACAAATTACCAAAATGTAGGGGCTGTTGCTAAGCCATCTGCTTTAATTTGGGTTTATAAAATATGATCACTAGAACTATGCCCCAGGTTTTTAAGGGTGCCTATCCAATTTATATTTGTCAGTCAAAAAGTAATGTCTCCAAATAAAACAGCATCAATAGCTTTCCAACAGCCAGTATTAGAAGCAGAACTCCATGGTCAGTCATTCCAGTATAGGTTGTATCTTCACCCAGAATTGTTTCATGTTTGAAATCTTCAACTTCAAACCAATAATCAAATTATCCTCTATTCGTCTAACTTCACCACCTTCTCTCCCATTACCATCTCTGAGTCTGTATGGGTGCTGCTGAATTTCCATCGTCTCCTGTTTCTTCTTGGTTTCCATGCAGGACTGCATGGTCAATGGCTTTTAACGTCTCTCACATCAGTGTCCTTTCACATTCCTTCATCCTCCTCCCACACCTGTGCTGTTCATCCTCAACCCTGTGTCAGTTCATGATCTGTTTCCTCTGTAACTGAGTAGGCAGAAAAAAATCTCATCGCTGTGTTGATGACAGTGTGGCAAATTCATGTATTTTTTGACCTGGCTATTCTACTTGTTCTTACTTTTTAAATTCATTTCCTATGGAAATGCTGTTAACCTTTTTCATTCTCTTCAAGTCTTCCTCTTTATTCTCAAAAAATCATATTTAAGAGATAACTTTGCCTCTTCTTTCACATAAAAAATAGAGGTTATGTGAAATGGCTCATGCCTATAATTTTAGCACTTTGGGAGGCCGAGGCGGGTGGATCACCTGAGGTCAGGAGTTCAAGACCAGCCTGGCCAATATGGTGAAACTCCATCTCTGCTAAAAATACAAAAATTAGCCGGGGGTGGTGGCACGCTCCTGTAGTCCCAGTTACTCAGGAGGCTGAGGCAGGAGAATTGCTTGAACCTGGGAGGCAGAGGTTGTAGTGAGCTGAGATTGCACCACTGTACTCCAGCCTGGGCGACACAGCGAGACTCTCTCTCAAAGAAAAAAAAGAAAAGAAAAAAAAAAGAAAACCATCAGGTTTGATCCTTTTCAGTCTTCTTACTGTAACTTG
Source organism: Pongo abelii (assembly GCF_028885655.2). Classification (NCBI taxonomy): domain Eukaryota; kingdom Metazoa; phylum Chordata; class Mammalia; order Primates; family Hominidae; genus Pongo; species Pongo abelii. The sequence continues at coordinate 115,091,831 of NC_071990.2, read as the reverse complement.
CCAATATTTATAGGTCATCATTTCACTCTTCAAGACCTAGCTGAAAAGCCATCCCTTTGTTGTGGCCACCCTGTATCATTCTCTTCCTCTGTCAGTCACATTGTGAATATAATCACTATCAAAATGACAGATATTTTAGGAATGTATTTCAAATTTCCTGCTTTCTACCAAATATCTCTTAATTTTTAGTTCAGGAAATGTAGCCTATAATACTTGTTATACTTTTTAGAGTTTAACTTTTAAAATAAGGTAATACATTCATATTATTCAAACTTCACCAGGCACAAAGATGAATTAGTGAGCATTCTTACACTCTTGGGCTTAACTACAGTTTCTTGTGTATTTTCTAAAGATATTAATATAATATGTAAGTAATTAATCTTGCATCTTCCCCTGTGCCCATACTTTTTGCATACATACATAGTATATTATAGTATGTATGTATCACTATACTGTACTGATATACACCCATCACTTAACAATAGGTACTAGAAATTATTCCAAATCAATACATAAAGTATTACCTCTTTCTATTTTATAGATACATAGTACAGATTAGAGACTGCCACAAATTCCTGGCCACTTCTCTAATTAAGAGGTAGAGTCCACTTTTCTCCCCTTGTATCTGGGCTGGCTCTGAAACTTATTTTTCTCTATAGAATGAGGTAGCAGTGATGCTGTATAATTTCTGAGATTTACAGCTTTTGAGATTTTAAGATATCTACAACTTTATGTCCTGAGAAAACTCTCTGTTGGAAGCTAGCCACTATGCTGGGAGAAGCCCAAGCTATGAAGAAAGGCCACATGGAAGAAAGCTAATGCTAAAACCCTCCAGTTCAACAATCCATGCTGATTTCCCATCCAACAGCCAGCACCAACTAACAGGCATTTGAGGGAGCCATCTTGGATATTCCAGCTGATTTAATTCTCCAGATGACCCTGTGATGACCCTAGTGGACATCACACAGAACAGAACTTCTCAACTAAGCCTAGTCACCCATGGAATTGTGAGAGAAAATAAATAATTGTTATTGTTTTAAGCCACTCTGTTTTGGGTAGTGTGTGACTATCAATAGATAACCAAAACACATAGTAATCCATCATGTGGGTATATGCTGTTTTATTTAACCCAACCTCTACTGATGGACATTCAGGTTGTTTCTCCTCTTTTGCTATTATAAACAATGTTGTAATTAATAATGATGTAAATATGTCACTTTTCATGTGTGACTGTATCTGTGGGATGAGTTCCTAAAATTAGAATTTCCGGATATAAGAGAATATGCACTTACAGTTTTGATAGATATTACAAAATGGTTATCTGGGAGATTTCACTAACCTACACTTCCAGCAGTAATCTATGAAGTCACTATTCTCCTACACCTTGACTAATACTATGTTATTAAACTTTCTGATTTTTGCTAATCTAATTGGTAGAAAATGGTATAATTTTAATTTGTATTTCCATTTTTAAAATAACATTTATCATATTTTAATATATTTAAGAGCCATTTGTATTTTCCTTTTTCTAAATAGTCCATATTCTTTGCTCAGGTTCTACTGGGATGTTGGTTTTTTAAAAAATTGATTTATAAAAACTCTTTAGGGAGTTTAATCATTGATTTATGAGTGGCAAACATTTTTTCTGTTTGTCATTTTTCTTTTGGCTTTACTTAGAGTAATATTTGCCATGCATAACTTTTCACTTTTATGTTGTCAAATTTATCAAAATTTTAACTATTTTGATAGAAATTCTGCCTTGGATTCTTCTAACACTTTTTTTCACATTTAAATTTTGTTGTATCTTTTAACATTTAAATCTCCTCTGAGATATGAATTTCCTTTTTTAGGTCATTTTCTGTTATATTTAATTATGTTTCAAATCTTGCCTATTGCCTGTGTGCTTCTCAAGGGCAGGAAACCTCTCTTTTTCATGGCTGTATCCTGAAAACCTAGCACAATGGATCATATATAAAACAGTCTCAGTAAGTATTGATACCATATGAAATAAACTTTAGGCCTGCACTGGGTTCCAAAGATAAAGCCACTCTTTCTGACATCATCTGGGAGGAATTTGTTGACCACGAACAAAGAAGCTACATTTTGAACAAGCATGTTTGAAACTCTAGAACTTAAGGCTCAGCAATATAGAAATATTTTTGAGTCTTTTTTCTCCAGCTGTGTTTACTGTCTACGGTGTGTGACTTCTCTCTCTTCTGATGCTAATTAATTAATACCCCAAATGCCAAACCTTTATTTACCACCCTGCACACACAGATCTCTATTAGAAGTCTGGAATGTTGATGGTTGGGTAGGTATTTTAACCTAGCTTAACCTCTATCACAATAATTAATTTTAATTGCTTTTCACCTTGGTTACATGATCCCCCAACTCCATGGAAATGATATAACCTTGTAAAAAATTTAAAAAAAAAACCTTGACATGAGCTTCTTAAAGAAACAGAAGTGAGATTTGACTTGAGCATTCAGTAACCAAAGGTATAAGATACCCAAAACAAAGGAAATGTGGTGCTTTCACTGCTTGTTTTTAGTGCTGCCACTGCTCTCCCAAGGAATGTTGCTGCCTTAAACTCTGTTCTGTGGCAGATACTTCCTGCCCCTATACATCACCTTCAGATGTACTAAATGATCAAGATCTTTACCATCTGGCCACTCCTCTAGCTCTAGTGTTCCAAATGACTTACATTTTTAATGGTTCTTTGTGATCTCCCTGATATAGAAATACATGTATGCAAGGACATGTGCACTCAAAAAGAGTCTACCTTCCTTCTTTGCATTCCTGTGTGCTTTAGCCAGAAGAGATGTTTTAGGATGGTGGTACAGTGAGGAATTTATGAAACAAGGGCCACTGGGCCACTGAGATGACTATTTGTGGTTAAGTGGAATCCAAAAGGATGATATGGGGTATCTCTTTCTTTACAAGTAGTAGCCACTGTCATTGAACAAATATTTAAATAATACAAACAATTGTTAATAATTATTTAGCTCCTCTTAAATGAGTCACGTGTCCCCTTTCCATGTATAAAAACTGTATTTATACTTTGTGTTTCCCTTATGCTACTCAAAAGATCACAATAAAAACATTCTCTTGAAAAATTTAGTTTATTTCATTGACTTAGAAAAAAAATTTTTTTACTGCATTTTATGCTAGATTCACACATTTCACATGGTGGTTGAACATATAAGGAAAGATATATTTTTACCACAGCTTGATAACATTTCTTCAAGATGCTATCCTCACAACAGATTATATTTATTCAGAAAATTTGAAGCCATCTATTTGAAATTACCTCTAGTAGTTTGTTAAAATGTAACAGATCCATTTATAGACTTTTAAAAGATGGAATATTTATAAAGGTACAGTTGTTTGTTTGCTTGTTAGTTTGTTTTTTAGATGAAGTCTTGTTCTGTCATCTCGGCTCACTGCAATCTCCACCTCCTGGGTTCAAGCGATTCTCCTGCTTCAGCCTTCCGAGTAGCTGGGATCACAGGCACGCGCCACCACACCCAGCTAATTTTTGTAAAGATGAGATTTCACCATGTTGGCCAGGATGGCCTTGATCTCCTGACCCATTGATCCGCCCACCTCAGCCTCTCAAAGTGCTGGGATTACAGGCGTGAGCCACCACGCCCGGCCAAAGGTACAGTTATATGTCAGTTATACAATAGATTCCCAATAGGGTAAGACCCTAGGGGAGTAACATCACTAGAATCTGATGTGTCCATCTCAAATAGTTTTTTACTGAATTGATTATGTCTCAATAATATTTTGGAATCTTGATAAAAACTTACTTGGCTAAAGTATACCATTAATATGACAATATTCTATAATAAATAAACAATGGTATTTACCATATTACCTTTACCATGTGTATTTGTATCCAAAACACACTCATTTATACCATATCAAGGCATAGCAACTCCAGCTTGTTTGAAGAACGTTACTTGATAAACAGCAATGAAGACAGAAGAGTTGATGGAAATTCTGATATTACTACCACCTCCTTCCCCTACTACTGCCCTTGTAAAATACAGAAATAGTTTGTTCATGTGACCAAATTGAAGTCTTCTTTCACTCAGGAATATAGAGTATCCAACATGCATTGTGGTGCTTTAAAGATGGTCAAAATTCTTTGACATTATCTCATCAAAAGGTGGTGTCAATGTCCTTCTTTCCCAGAATCTGGGTGGGCTCTGAGACTGCTTTGACCAATAAAGCATAGTGGAAGTGAAGCTGTGCCAGTGTCTCGGGCTCAGGCTGAAAGAGACTGGCAGCTTTCACTTCCTGTCTCTTGGAAGTCTCTTGAAACTTCGGACCTGGGGGAAGCCAGCTGCCGAGTGAGAAGTCTTGACTATCCACAGATGGCGGTGAGTATAGAGAATTTCTGCTAGGTCTCCTGCGTTTCAGCCATCCCAGCCCAGGCACCACGACACATTATCAAAGGACTATCTCGAAACTTCTCATCCCAGCAAACATCCAATGGAGAAGAATGAAGACTCCAGACATATGATCCCACTCTAGCCATCCCAGGAGCCCCCAGCTATCCAAACAACTACAGCTGTGGCCACAAACATCGTGTATCAGGGACAAACTCTCTGCTTATGGCTGCTCTAATCCTTGACCTACAGAATCATGAAATTTGTGGACACGGGCATGATCTTGATTTTGGTGATGGTTTCACAGGTGTGTACCTATGTATGCTTATCAAAGTGTGCATTTTAAAATGTGCAGTTTATTATATGTCAATTATATATAAAGCAGTTCAAAAATTTAAAAATAATTGTTGTTTTATACCACTGAGTTTTCAGGTGGTTTGTAATATGACAACAGATAACCTGAACATGCACTTCCTATGTTTTATGTTTATTTCTTCCTGATATTTATTAAAATAAAAATATTATTAAAATACAAACTTGGCATATGAAACTTTATTAGGTATATTAAGTACTTTTTTTACAATATTCAATTTGTTTTTATTAAATGTCTATAATCTAGACTATAGATTATACAGTCTAGATTATAATCTAATCTATTATATTAGATATAATAGATTAAATGAGTTGGCTTTAAAAAATCACATTATGGATTATTATTGATAATATTAATATTGTTTTTTACTGAAGTGAATTTCTTACCAGAACAGATTCTAGGCATTTGCACATTCACTCTTAAGTTTCTAGATCCAAGTCCATTCCCTAGAACGTATTAGATATTCAATAAGTGTTTGGTAAAAATATAAATGAAATACGGAATAAAATCTAAACTTTTTCTTTTGTTTTAATATCTTTATCTAGTATATCTTAGTTTAAATGTATTGCAAATGATTTCAGGATACCAGTGTCTACCTGAGCTAGATTGCTCTCAAGTTTTAGTTTAATATTCAACCAAAAATGCACATTATAAAACAATGTACCTTCTATTACAAAAAGTTTGCATGTGATGGAGCCAGGTCCCTTTGAGTCCAGCACCTAAGTGTCTAATCACTAATTCATCCTCGTGACCCCATCAGGAAATAACATGACCACAAGTCTAACTGACAGGAATGAGACCTACAGAAGAACAAAAAAGGAAGAAAAGTTAATAATCTTTTTTCTGTCCATTTTCTTCTTTATTGTAGGTCAGATGTACGTGATGGTTACCATTATAACTACATACTATGAAAGATTAATCAGTGGAAAGAAAACAAATTAAAGACACACAAAAAACTTCAGAGAATCAACTTCTGGTCAAAAAAGTCCTCCTTTAGCCAACTCTAAACCTCATTCAATCATTATTCTCTATACTCTTAGAAAGCATTCAGAAGATATAATATTTTTTAAGGACTTCAAGCAGCAAATGGCAGAAGTGACAAGAATTGAAAATAGAAGAAAATTTTGTTTTGTTTAAAGAATTCTAATTTTAATATGGGAAGAATGCATTCATATTTATGCCAGATTCATATATATGAAATATATATATATATATATTTCTTGTAAATGTACTTTTGCTAACAAAATAGGAATTCAGGACAATAAGAAGGTCTAGAGGAAGCACCCTTTATGAGTAATTGGTTTCAATGTTCGTATTCCGAATCTAAACAATAAAAAATCAAAACTCTGCATTTTCTCAATAAATATGTTTTTCTCTGTGTTTTAAGTCTCAAGAAGTTATGGTAGAAATGCTTTACAGAAAATATTTTTCAAGCCTGGCGTGGTGGCTCATGCCTGTAATCCCAGCACTTTGGGAGACTGAGGCAGGCAGATCACTTGAGGTCAGGAGTTCAAGACCAGCCTTTCCAATATAGTGAGAACTTGTCTCTACTAAAAATACAAAAAAAAAAAATATTAGCCTGGCATGGTGGTGCACACCTGTAATCCCAGCTACTGGGGAGGCTGAGGCACGAGAATCACTTGAACCCAGGAGATGGAGGTTGCAGTGGGCTGAGATGGCACCACTGCACTACAGCCTGGGTGACAGAGCAAGTAAGACTCTGTCTCAAAGAAAAAATATTTTTTTTCATATGATAATACTACAGCTAGAAAGCTAGAATTCTTTTTTACTGATTGTTATATTAAGTCGTTTCTGTTCACTAAACATTACTAAGCATGAAAAAAATCTTTGTGCTGTGGTAAGAATGCTGAAAAATGTATAATTAAAATTCGGATATATGAATAACAACTTCTCACTATAGTTTGGAAAATAAACTAGTATTGGTATATTTTTTGTTTGTTTTAAATAAACTCATCACTGGAGTTCTAATAAATTTTGCTTCTAGACCATGTGAAAATTTTAAATTAGAAGCTATACAGCAACTAATTTTTAAATTAACATAAAAATTCTCATTTAAAATGTTCTGAAAATTTTTAAACATATGCAGTTGCTATAATTTAATACATTCCTCTGTCTTTTACTGTCACTTAATACATTTCTCTGTCTTTTCTGTATCCCTTGTATTTCCCAGCAGTAACTCATGCTTTCAAAATATCAGGAAGCAAATGAGAAAAGGAAAAAAAGACATTCATTATATATGGTAAGCCAAATAATGAACTAGCTAGATAGTGCCTCAGAGACTGGAGGAAAATGGCATTGTTAACATAACTGTTTTTCCAGTTAATAATTAATATTGTATAATCTGACCTTAATCTATAGGCTTCTTTTTCATTATAATCTCACCAGAAGTCCTTAATTCTATTCAAATGTTACCTATTTTAGATGATCTATTGCCTCATCCAATGGTTCCCAGTTTCTCAAATACACTAAAATAAATAGCTCTAGTTGGTGGTTTACTTAGAAAGAAATGTTACCCCGTGGTCACTTAAATCCAACATCCTCAAAAATTCTTTTTTTATATAAAGCTGTGAAGTAATCCTGCCAAAGGACACTTTGGGCTCCGCAGTGAGTATAATTTTTCCTTAAAAATTGCCAATTTCTTGATCTATATTCTATGATAAAAGTTTTAATATTTTGATGAGTTAATTAGTATTGCTTATTGACCAACATGTTCTATTTAGTGTACTGCTTCACCAAGTGCCAACATATACATCTCCAGTGACTGCTGATGGCTGAGTCTCATGTTAGTAAATTTCTAAACATTTTTCTTAGTACATGGAGTAATGTGTTATGTTGATAAATGTTTGATGACACTTATATGTAACTACATTTCAGTAATTCGAAGGTAAGAAAAAGTTGCCATGACTCCCATTTCTTTGAAATTGTGTACAATGAAAGGCTTCTCAGCATGATACCCCAACTAAAATTTAGGGGTGTGACAGCACTTATAAGTAAATCCATTTTGTTTGAGTAAATATTGAGTTTCATTTACCTTTTAGCAAATTCCCAAGTAGCATCTCCATAAATTTAAACTGATTTTACTTATTGAGTTCTATTATTAACTTTAAAAGACAATCTACTTTGGATCATTTTGAGCATCACATATTGCTTACATAAAATAAGTTTAAATCTGAGTCAATAATGATACTAAGCAAACAAATAAAATCATTGGTCACTGTATTAAGTCTGTTTTCATGCTGTGGATAAAGACATACCCATGACTGGGCAATTTACAAAAGAAAGGTTTAATTGGACTTACAGTTCCATGTGGCTGGGGAAGCCTCACAATCATGGTGGAAGGCGAAAGGCACATCTCACATGATAGCAGACAAGGGAAAAGAGCTTGTGCAGGGGAACTCCTTTTTTAAAACCATCAGATCTCGTGAGACTTATCCACTATCAGCACGGGAAAGACTTTCCCCCATGATTCAATTACCTTCCACCAGTCCCTCACATAATACATGGCAATTCAAGATGAGATTTGGGTGGGAACACAGCCAAACCATATCAGTCACCTTTGGAGAATACTAGAGAATTAACTAACTATTCCGAAAATCAGTAAATAAAGGGAAAAAAGCAAACATTTTTTCTGTCTTTCCATAAAAAATTGTACTTTGAACAACCAAATGGGTGATAATGAAAGAAAGTTCCTCTTTATAAAAGTAACTGAAGAGGCCAGGTGTGGTGGCTCATGCCTATAATCCCAGCACTTTGGGAGGCTGTGATGGGCAGATCACTTGAGCCCAGAAGTTTGAGACCAGCCTGTGCAACATATCTAGACCCTGTCTTTAAAAAGAAAGAAAAAATTTAAAACAGTAACTGAGCATCAGCTATTGTGGGCACACTGCCTATGGGTAGCCCTGCTTCACAAGGAGCAGTTAAAAAAAAAAGTAACTGAGTAGATAAATGAGAAAGGAATGATAATTACAATAACAAGATGTGGCAATCCTGATTTAATTAATGAATCTAAGCAAAAAGCAATGGCTTTGAATAGAACACAGAAAAGAAACAACTAAATATTATGTGCCTCCTGGTTGAAACATACACAATTATCTATGATTTCATCTTTTGAACCTGAATCTGATCAAGCCTCTGGATCTATTCATCAATTTATATAAAACACAAGAGACACAGAAAAGACAAAGGAATGTACTAAACTACAGCATGAGGTACAATCAGCAAAATTCATACCATGGAAACTATAGAACAAACAATTTAGTTTCTTGCAGAAATAAATTGCAAGGGAAAAATAAAGACATCGTTAAAGACACTTTGGAGATATGCTTACCAGATGCAATTTATGGATGTGTATTAGCATTCCCCAGAGAAACAGAACCAAGAGGATATATATGAGTATATAAGAGGGAATTTGTTATGGAAGCCAGCTCAAATGATTATGGAGGATGAGAAGTTCCACAACATCCCATCTGCAAGCTGTACAACCAAGGAAGCCAATGTTGTAATTCAGTCTGAGTCTGAAGGCCAGAGAAACTGGGGTCATTGGTGTAATCTTGGAGTCTGAAAGCTCAACGAAATCAGGAGAAGACGGATGTCCCAGCCCCAAGAGGGAGAGAATTTGCCCTTCTTCGTTTTTTCTTCTATTGGAACCCTTAATAGACTGGATGATGCCTGTCCATATTGATGAGGGTAGTTCTTCTCTACTCAGTTTAATGCTTCAAATGCTAGTCTCTTCCGAAAATTCTCTCACAGACCCACCCAGAAATGTTTTACCAGCTATCTGGCTATCCCTTAACCCAGTCAAGTTGACACATAAAATTAACCATCACATAATGTTATTTGGATTCAGATTTTAATCAACAAAGTGTGAAAAAATAATAAGATTATTGGAGAAATTTGTGTGTTGGCTGGATATTTAATGACAAGAAAGTTTTCATTTTTGCAGGTGTGCTAATGGTATTGTGGGTTTTATTGAGTCTTTATCTTCTAAAAATACTTCCTAAAACAGTTACAGAAGGAAAGATTTATAATCTGAAATTTGCTTCCAAATTATCCAAGAGTCTGGTGTTGGGGTTGGGGACTGAGTGGAAGTATAGACAAGGCAATCTTGGCCATGGGGTTCATGTCCAAATTTCTTATTCTTATTACAAGGACACCAATCAGATTAGATCATGGCCCACTCTAATGGCCTGATTTTAACTTAATCACCTTTAAAGTTCTCTTTCCAAATACAGTCACATTCTGAGGTACTGGGGGTTAAGGCATTAGTGGGAATTTGTGGGGACATAATTCAGTTCATAACAAGTCCATTCAGAATCTTGCTCTGTTTATTTGTAATATCAATGCCATATAAACTGCTTAAAATGGTTACCTTCAATATTGGCTCAAAAGCTAAACTTTGTAAGCTCCTGGCATTAATCACCATGCTATACTTTGCAAAGTCCACAGCCCAACAATCCTAAGCACTCCTTCACTTTCAGACTAATTCTATAGTTCTATTTTCTCCAATATGGTAGTCATGCATGAACTAGTAAACACTTGAAATGTGGCTGATCCAAACTGAGATGTGTTGTAAGTATACATTACACTGGATCTCAAAGACTTAGCAAGAAAAAAAGAAAGATATCTCGTTACTAGTTTTTGTATTGATTACATGCTGAAATGATAGTTTGGATATACTAAATTAGATTATTAAAGTTAATTTCAGCTGTTCCTTCTTCCTTAAAACAATATGGCTAGTATATAACTTTAAAATTATGTGCTCACTTTATATTTCTATTGGATGGCACTTTTCAAAAATACAGGTACCTGTCATTTGACCTAAGATTCGCTTCAAAGACTTTCTTAGACTTCCAATTTATAACTCTCCCCAATAATCCCTTTCCTTTTTGCACCACACATTTAATAACCTAGGTGCAGAATTCTAGCGCTATATGCAGTCCTTAATTCACATTTCAAACCTGAAGAACATGTGCCTACTTCTTAGGCAGACAACATGTAATGCTAACTTAAAAAATGCCACTGAAATTTGTTATATTTATTGAAATCCTAAGTGATGGATAGTTCTGCTGCCTTTTACCATTTCCAAGGAAAAAGAGAAGCTATAATAATAGCAATTGACAAAGATACTCTCATTTTTCCTTTACCAGTGGTACTAGATATTCTCAGGCTGCCGCAGTGGCTTACACCTGTAATCTCAACACTTTGGGAGGCCAGTGTGGGAGGATCACTTGAGTCCAGGAGTTCAAGACCCCTTCTCTACAAAAAAATTTAAAAATTGGCTGGGTATGGTGGTACACACCTGTAATCACAGCTACTTTGGAGGCTGAGGTGGGAGGATCACTTGAGTCTCAGAGGTCGAGGCTGCAGTGAGCCATGATTGCACCACTGCATTCCAGCCTGGGTGATAGAGTGAGACTCTATTTCAAAAACAAATAGATAAATAATGTAAAAAAGATACTCTCATATTTCATTTATAAAGAACACTAGAAAAAGTCTTATGCTCCAATTTTACCAAAACACTAGAACTGGGCTTATACAGATTTCTAGAAATTTTTGCAATACTTACATATTTGCAGCTGCTAAATTTTGTGACAAAGATAAATGTTTCATTTTGCTTAAAAGTTGATGCTGAGAGGAGGAATTGTAGTTAGGAGTATTTCAGCATCAGTAATTTTTTACTTTTTCAGCAACATAAAATATGATTAACATCCACTGCTTGTACTTCTTGGCAGGCTCAGTTGTATCTTACCCAGATTTTCATTTTAGTACAATTAATCTATACAGGTTTAATTAGGTAGATTTAAATGCCATCAAATGAGTATACTTATCTGGCAGCACAACAGTGGCTCAAAACCTACAGGATTAAAAACTTTGCATTTTGGCTTACCATCTATATCCCTGAATGATAGTTTCCACAATCATCAAAGTAATCTTTAAGAATTGCCAAGAAATCAAATAATGAAAATGTCAGTTTTAAAAATAATTTTAAGGCATTGAAATAGGAAAAAAAAGGTTTTTGGAAAGTCAAATTTTTATCAAGACTCCTTGTAATTAGATCTCTTTTTCACATCCTTAATTTTGGTTGTCTCCTGTAAAATTATCTTTATTAAGTAAAGTCAACACAGAATCTCAGAATAATTATTTTTATAGTTGAAGTATCCTTCCAAACATTTCTTCAAGCAGTAATTTTGCAGCATTTTGGGGTGATTGGATTACCCATTTGGAGGATTGAGATGGAGGAAAAAGGGGAGAGGGAGAGTACCCTGTTACAGAGAAAGCAAAATACTATAGAAGTGGATTGCTGAATATCTTGTTCCTTGAATGCACTTCAACACTGCACATTAGTAAGCACTATAAAGAATCAATGCAAACATTAATTTAGCTTTCTCAACATTACAGTCTGTAAATGAAATTCTTTAGATTTAAATTGATTACTATAAAAGATTTACTTTTTTTCCCTTCTTATATTTCCGAGGGCATACTATGCCACTTAGCTGTGTATTTAACTTCATTTAGCCTCTATCAAGGACCTGAAACAAAATGCTTATGAAGAACGCTATTTTGTCTTGGCGCAGTGGCTCACGCCTCTAATCCCAGAATTTTGGGAGGCAGAGGTAGGTGGATTGCTTAGGCCGGAAGTTCGAGACCAGCCTGGCCAATATGGCAAAACCCCGTCTCTACGAAGAACGCAAAAATTAGCCGGGAATGGTGGTGCATGCCTGTAATCCCAGCTATTTGGGAGGCTGAGGCACAAGAATTGCTTGAACCCAGGAGGTTGCAGTGAACTGCACTCCAGCCTGGGCAAGAGTGAGACCCTGTCTCAAAAAAAAAAAAAAAAAAAGCTCATATTTTGATACTAGGTGGTTGTTAACTTTGTAATGTGGAGTTTGAGACCATAATTACCCCAGAATTCTATAAAGAGTTAGTTTATTTTTGAACATTCAAATTTCAAGTCTCATAAGCAAAAATTAAAAAAAAAATGTTTCATTCACATTTTCAACACCAATCTATAAAGAATTTTCTTTCTTAAGAATGAAACACAACTTATATATCTAAATATGGGGCTTCCCTTACAGTGGTCTTGAAAGGTTTATTCATTAATTTAGTTGATGCTTTTAAGATTCAAAGTACTTTTAGAATTTAACAAGAAATGCCTATTATCCAGAAGACAGTTTTTCTAAATGATGCCAAATCCTCATCTTTTGAGAAAAGGTATGGCTTACAGTAAGTCATTATCACTCAAAGTATTAGGCAAGAGATCAAACTATGTATTATCATTTTTTCTTAAATATGAGCCATAACTATAAATAAGGAGTGATTTCCATATGTCTCTGAAAGAGGAATTTCAGAGAACCTTTTGGGTTGAATAAATTCCAGACAAAAAATTGATCTCAGTTCCACCTACCTACAACTTAAATGAAGAACATATGTAAACAAGTAACACTGAAAAGATTGCTTTTTATAATTCATTAGTGATTGGCATGTTACTAGAATAAAGGTAAAAGAGAAAAAAAGATAATCTCATTAGTTTTAGTCAACTACACCCAAGTATATCTATTGAATACTTTTAAAATATTGAAAACATATAGGAAATCCTAAAGTTGTTGAAATTGACACCTAACATTTTAAAAGTATTTATTTTCCATTTTCAGAATAGCATTCTTGAGTATAATTTAAAAAGAGTGCTGGAACTTGAATCCCCAACAGGGGGGACTGGAACATTTACAGATTAAAAGCATTTTAAAATTCCTGTGTGGCACACTCTACTTTCATAGGATGTGGAGAGGGGAAAAAAATGCTCAATTTGCAGTGAATGATTAAACGGAAGTTAAAATCTAATAGATGTCTTACTTAAATACTTTTAAAAATTTTCAAATTTGACTGAGGCTACATTAAACTATACTCCCCTACCAACTGCTAGTCAAGGATCTATCTAAAAAATATGACTGCATGTCCAGGGATGTGTGGTGGCTCATGCCTGTAATCCTAGAACTTTGGGAGGCTGAGGCAGGAGGATCGCTTGAGCCCAGAGTTCAAGACCACCCTGGGCAACATAGTAAGACACCTGCCTATAAGTAAATAAATAAACATATATAGATATGGCTGTGAAAAGTACCTTACCCCAAATCCTTAATTTTAATTGAAAAGATATATTGTTTATATTCATATGATTAAAAAAAATTGCATTGTTTCTCAAACATATTATCAAGTTCTATCATTAACATTTTTAATTGGCTTGGGGGCATACAACTCGCCCTCAATGGATATAATTTTATTTGTTAAATATAATGCCAAGCATATCATTTAAATCTCTTAAACTGAATGCTTACCTTTAACACTTAAGATTTAAAAATTTTCTCTAAAAATATTTGCATTTTAAAATAAAATTTGTAAAAAAAATCCTATTTTAGCAGGCTTGATTATATCAACTGGTAAAACTTTATTTTACAAGCAATAGGAATTGGATCAAATGATTATTATAACCCAGAGGAAGTATTTTGTAACCACAGCAAATGCCATTATACATACTGCCAATACAGATTTAATAGACAATACTGAACTGTACAAGAGTTATTTATTTTTCCTTAATCTCAAAGCTATTTTTAGTAATACAAAAAAGCCATATTAACATTTTTTTCCGTTAGAAAACATGATGTACAAAACTTTGGATGAAAAGATACGTCAAATTTCATTTAATCACTTGGAGGAAAATCCACCAACTCCATCAATACCACCCAAAGTGTTTTAGGCAGTGAATAAAATCAAAATAATGCATCTTAATAAATTCCAGCTGTTAAAAAGAACAAACTTAGCAATATATAACAGTTTGCTACACAGGATTTTTGACTATTCACTTTGGGAGTTATTTTTAAAAATCCACTTTTTTATTGAGTCCTACTACATACCAGGCACTGTACTTGGCCATCTAGGTAACTAAGAAAACGTTGGTTAAGATAGGAAAGACCCATAAATCAGTCCTTTGGTTACCAAATTCAATTTTTAACTTTCAAACATCCTCCAAGATCAAGAAACCCCAACTAAAAATACACACCCTTCTAAGTGTTATTTGATTTTATTAGTAGCAAGGGTGTTTGGTAAGGTCATGAACCACTATTTTTAATCCATTATTCCAATTAAGAATGCGTATCGAAAGCTAATTTGTTATTTTTCTAATGAGTTTAAGATTTGGCATTCAGTTGTTACACATGTGGTTCAATGATTGATCATGAACCCTAAACTGCACACTGCTCAAAAACAGCAAAACAGATGTGCATTAAATGAAATAATAGTTTTTGATACATATCTTAAATTTCAATCAGTTTAGGGTCCATTGAAGAAAAAGATATCCAGTTATCAGGTGGCAAAGAGCAGAGGAGGTAAACGAGTAAAGATTATTAATATTCAATGAAGTATTATTGTCTATCTTATCCTTTGAGTAACAAGATGCTAACACACTTTCAAAAAAAAAAAAAAAAAAAAAAAGGATGCTTAAAACTATGCTAAAGGCCCATGAACTGACATCATCCATTCAACACCATTACTTTGTTACATAAACCTGTTTTCTTAAGGTAGAACATATTATGCAATAATTTGGAAATTAGCCAAGCACTAAGCAATTACAATAGCAGGTAATACACCATCAATTTGTGAAACACATTTGGCCACATTTCATGACCCATCTGCAGTATGGATTCTATAGACTCTCACTCAGTTTAAAATTTGTTTCTGGACCTGAATGACAAGAGAATGGCTTTATGAAATTTTCTCATAAGACATTTAAATAGTCTTAGGTTCACACCCTTTTTGTTCTAAATGATTTAATCTGACATGCTATATAACTACAATAAAAATAATTATGTTCAATTCTTAAATGAAAACTAAATGCCAATAAATGGTAACAGATTTGACATGGAATGTTGTAAGATCTTCCTCTACGTAATCTGACACTGCGGATTATGAATTTCAGAGCTTGAAAACTTCAGATTAAGAACCACAAGAAAATTTACTCCTGATGGCATGCAAGATCTTCCTAAAAATTAACCTAAGACCTAGAAGTCTCAGTATTATTAGAACATAAAAAAACACAACAAATTTGTACATTTTATTCACATTTATTTTTCGCTTTTAGTGTGCTCACAGAAAATTAGAACACCTTAAGCAGGAGTTTAATAGCAATTTTTGTAAGCAAAGTTACATTCCATCTCTAAGTCAAATTGGTCAAAGCTTCTCCAGTATTTACAAAACATGATAGACAAGATGCTACACAAAACCATTGCATCTGAAGATTTTTTTTCCTTTATTCTCAAAGACGACTGGAAAAGAAAGCATTATCTGCTGTAATCAAAAACATACCACAGTATAAACAGTAACCATTCCACTTATCACAGCTTGGTTGAGTTTAAAATTTGTGTTTTAAAAGGTCCAAGATGACTGCAGTTTTACAAAAATGGGCAGGGTGGAAAGTTGCAAACTTCATGTGCTTCTGGATATCAAGATTTGTTTTTATACAATAGTCACAGTTAAAAACACCCTGCTGGTAATACATAATTACACTTTATTAAGGTCATAAACCAGCAATAAACAATAAAGCCTATACAACTTGTAGTTCTACTTAATCACTGACTGGTACAGCTAACATGAGATAAGTGAAAAGTTCCTATGGTTTAAATGAACTCCTAAGACTATGATCGTTTTTTTTTTTTTAAATCTGGGTATTGGTGTTTTTCTTTTTTCCTCTTTCCTTCTTAGTCAAGACTTGTAGTGTTGTAAACCTGCCTCACAAAATACATGGTAATAACTTTTCTTAAAAAAAAAAAAAAAAAAGACAACCTTTACACCATTTCTAGTGGCACACTATTTTGGCAATGTTATGCACCACTTCAATTTTCCCATTGTGACCCCTATCACTTCATTTGATATCCCTTTTTTGACCCACCCATCTCCTTCATATATGGGCATGTCCATAGATTGACAAAGAAAGTTTACATTTTTGAATAAAGATGCAAAGTATGCAAAAACATTAATACTGATGCGAAAAAATAAAAAATAAAAGAGAAACAAGGCAGAGGAAGAAGGTGTTTAAGCTCTCCTCGACCTGTTGGAATGGTGGTTAACAGAATGATTTGAGATGGGATCTGTGGGGAGGGGAGAAAAGAAAAACAAAATTTGGTGCTTAAAAAAAAGTAAAATAAAAAAAGACATCTTTAAAATCAATCCCTGGTTGTAGACAAGTTCTCCAAAACCAGTACCTGGCACCACTCCAACAAACAAACAGGGGAGAAAAGTTCTTCGATTATCTCACAAAAGCTTGCTCCTTTACTCTGCCGCCTCCGCTGGGGGGGCTTCTGGACTGCACTCGCGCTGGGCCTCCTGTGAGGTGGCTGCGCAGGCTGACGAGGCGGCGGCGGCCGCGGGCTCCTCCGCGGGGGCGGCCTCCTGCTCTGGGGGCGCGCCAGGCCCGGCGGCCGAGGGGGCCTCGCAGGCAGCGGCGCTGGCCCCGGCCTCCTCGGCCTTCTTCTCCTCCACCTTGCTGGGCTCCTCGGCAGCCTTGGTCTCGTCGCTGGCGGGCGGCTTCTCTGGCGCGACAGCGGCCTCCTCGGGCTTGGCCTCCTGCGGGTCGCCACCCGCCGCCCCCTCCTCGCCCTCTGCCGCCTCCTCGCCCGGCGCCGCTGCCTGCTCCCCGGAGGCCGCGCCCGCCTCGGCGGCGGCCGCAGCTGCGCCCCCGGCGGCCTCGTCCTTGCCGCCTTCGGCAGCAGGCGCCTCAGCCTCACCGCCCTCTCCAGCCTCCTTCTTGTTCTTCTTGAAGGAGAAACCGCTCAGCTTGAAAGACTTCTTGAAGGAAAAGCGCTTCTTTTTTTTTTTCGGGGTCTCGTTGCTGGGCGAGGGCGTGGCCCCGTCCTCGGCCTTGGGCGAAGACGTCGAGGAGGCGGCCGACGCGGCCTCTCCCTCCGCGGCCGTGGGCGAGCCAGGCTCGGCAGCCTCGCCTTCCGCGGGGGCCTCCTTCTCTACCGGGCTGGCCCCCGCCTCGGGGGCGGCGGCGGCCGGCTCATCTTTCTCGGCCGCGGAGGGCGACGCCGCCCCGCTCCCGGCGGCCGCGGGCTCCTCCTTGTCTGCGGCCGGGGCGCTGCCGTTGGCTTGCAGCTCCTCCTTGGCGCCCGACTCGGCGGCCGCGGGCGAAGCGTCGCCGTTTACCTTCACGTGGCCATTCTCCTAAGGGGCAGAGAAAGCGGGAGCGTCACTGAAGCGGCCGGGGCGCCGCCATTCCCGCCCCCAGCCCTGGACCGGGAGTGCCCCGCTTCCCCCTAAGGCCCCTGTGGCCATCGAGACCCCATCCCCGTCGTTACGGGGAGGGAGACGCGGGTGGATGCCCAGACGAGAGCCCCCACGAACGAGGAAATGGGCACCGCTGCCTGGAGACCCCCCCCAAAACGCAACTGTAGCCCCCAAGTACGGCAATGGCCTCCCAGCCGTTCAGCAAGTGCCCTAAAGACGAAGTCCGAAACGTAGCAAGCAAAGGCTAACCATGCCAGCCCTCGCCTTATGGGGGGCTTGAGGGAAAAAAGGTGCCAGGGAATAGTTGACACAGCAAACGCCCTTTGGAAGAAGGCACAGAGCCAGAGCTGGTGGTTCGCGCCTACGTTTCACATCCCTCTTTCTCCCTAAATACATAAAGGCCTTTTCGAAATACCAGGAATTCCCAGGGGGATCACAGCACTCCAGCCAGGAGCGCCCGCGCGGGGCCCTCGGAGCTCCTGCGCCCGCCCAGGCCTTTGGGACCGGCAGGGGGCGCTGTGCCTCCACCGCGCCGCGTTGGGCGCAGGCAGCTGAGGAGGGGCGGAGTCGCCGGGCCACCCCGCCCTGCCCAGCCGGGCCCTGCCCGCAGGCCGAGGCGCCCCCGAGCCCGGATCGCGCAGCCCAACAGTCCGCAAACAAAGCTCAGGTGGTTTCCTGGCCTGCCGGTCGGGCTGAAACCAACAAGGCAGGGGGAAACCCATTATTTCTGAGGTCTCGCCTCTGCCTCCACGCCCACCTTCCCCTGCGATTCTGCGAAGCCTGGGCGCGCCTCGGCGGCTCATTTTGCATTTTTAACGGGTTTAAAGCCTCTTGGCAGACCTCGCTTTCCCCAGTAGGTTAGAGCAGGCGAAGCGACACGATCTCTTCTCTAGGAAAAGAGGCGTGGTGGGTGCCCAGTGTTTGCGAAGCAGCCACCCATGGCCGACCTCTCGGGTCCACCCAACCGTGGCTATCTGCCTGGGTCCGGGTAGCGCCGGGCGGCCCCCCGCGGGTGGTCGAGGCGCCACGCACAAGAACAATCCCAACCGAAAGGCACGAATCGCCTCTTTTTGACCATCTGGAAAGGTTCTTAAAAGACCCACCGAGTGTTCCCACCCCACAGATACCATTTAAAAATCAAATGGGTGTGTAATTCCACAGACAGCTACGAATAAAGATTTAGGACAGTGGGAAAGCCTCATCAAAAGGTACCGAAGCCCTCTGTCTAGCCCCAGCCAGCCACCTTTCCAAGAACCCAGGGCACGCCGCCGCGGCATACAATAAGACAGCCCTTCCCTCCTCGCCTTTCTCCACCACCATCCCCATTGCGCCCCCCTTTCCCGACTCCCCCCCGCCACACACAATCACACCACCAGTTCAGAAATCTCGAAGACAATCCAGCTTCGACAACAAACCCGAGAGCCACCCAAACACCATTGTGCCCCCAAACACAAATGCAACCTGGCTGGGGGCGGGGGAGGAGGGCACCTAGCTAGTCACGTTCTGCCAATCTCCAAACCACGCCATTTTAGACGATTTATCACTCCTTTCCTCCTGTCTGCTCAAGAATTCTCCAGGATTCTAAGGAACCACTCCTTTGGTGTGGGGGGAGACCCCGGCTATGAAAAATCCACAATTTAGGCTATCCATTTCCATTCAACTTTCAGACTAGAATCCAGCCACACTCCTCTCCACGAATGAGCCTTGGGAGCCACCAGGAGGGAAGGAGAGAAAGACACCAAATAAACGACCACAACCACAGGTAGAATTTACCTGCCCGTTCGCTTTGGAAGGCGACGAGGCCACAGCCGCCTCCCCGGGCCTCTCCGCGGCGGCTTCTCCCTTCGCTGCGGTCTTGGAGAACTGGGCACCCATGCTGGCTTCTTCAACAAAGAAACTCAACAGATCCAGGAGGGGAAACAAAGAGCCTCGGGTTGGTGTAACGACGGGGCGAGCAGCAGCAGCAGCGGCGGCGGCAACAGCGGCAGCGGCACACACACCGGAGGGAGGGGGGTGGGGGTGGTGGAGAAGACAGAACAGAACCGATTAAATACACTCCGGATAAAAAAATTTTAGTCGAAGAGATCAAAAAGCAGCAGCACAGGAGGGAGGGAAAAAGGGTGGAAAAGTCGAGCACAAAAAAAGGAGCCCAAGTGTAGTTCGAAAAAAAAAGAAGTAATAAAAAAAATCCCAGATTTGTAGCCGCACTGTAGACAAGAGGAAAATGGAGAAATCTCCCTGGTTGCTAATAAGATGCGGGGTCCAACGCCCAAGTGCACAGATGAATGGGCTCGCGGGCGCTGACGCGGCCCCCGCGCGCGTCGGCCAATCCGCGCGCCGCACAAAAAGCAGGGGGCGGGGTCTGCGCGCCTGGCGAACAATGGAGCCGCGCTTTGCAAACGGTTTGAAAATCAGCCTCAGACCGAGAATTAATGTCCTCCAAATAAATAAATCAATTAAAAAATACATGGCACTCGCCTCTCTCTGCTTGAAAATAATAATGCATTTCTTGATTGGCTTGCTTTGTTTGGAATTAATTAACGCGGGAGGGGGGTACTTGTGCATCGGGGCGGAGAAAGCGTTAACTTGACTCGCATTGACTCTCGTCGGTCTATATCCGTGTGTCTCTCTCTCCACTCGCTCCCCTCCCCCATCTTTCCGTGTGTTTATGTGTATGTGTGTGTATGCGAGTGTTAAAGACAATGGTTGCGATTTGTGTGTTTGCAGCATGTTTTCTTTCTTTCTTTTTCCATATTGGTTTTACAGATAATGCTCAGGGTTTGTTTTTTCAACTGCTGCAATGGTTAAATCGTCCCAAATTGAAAGGTATTTAAACCACGAAGATCGAATTTCATCAAGCGAGATCGCAAGTTAGAATTAGGTCTGTAGGCCAGATGTGGAAAATGCAAAAGCGGCGAACAGCGAAGCCACACTCCCTTCCCTCTCCCACATTGGCATGAAATAAAATATTTTGAGATTGGCTTTGGGCGCTCAACAAATTCCCCCTTCTCTGGCTATTCCCAATTAGTGATTTTTTTTCCCACAATTCAAAGTGAGAGCCATTTACAGAAGATCGAAACTCTTCGCGTTTTATCACTGTTTTAAATGACATAATTTTCCTCTATGGTGAAATGAGACACAGCCTCGAGTAGACGAATCCATATTTACAGTTGGGATGTTATTCGCGTCAATATGGATCGTTTTCAGCCTACTGCCAGAATCGAATGGACTCTTTTTGAACGTGTGAGTGTGTGAGTGTGCACGCAGGCGAATGTGCTCCTGGAAGGAAGGGAGGCAGCAGCAACGATGACATTCTAAACAGGATTGCAGTTCTAAGGAGAAATGTTCTGCATGTTGAGAGAGAGCAAGATCCCTGAGCTCTCCAAGTCTAACTTGGGTTAGAGGAAAAGCTTCTATAATGGTACACAGGATACCTCCATCTGTCACTGCACTCCTTGCCACCGAAGTACCAGACGCTTTTTGTGCGTGAGAGACAAGGCACTGACTTAAAGTATGGGGGGTGAGGGGGACCAAGGAAACAGCTTAATAAGCATTTTCTTCCCAAAGTTTTCACTCGTGGCAAAATCACACCACCTTTTCTCGTTTACATTTGGTGATCCTGCAAGGAATAATCTTTCGCTTATGAAGGTGAGAAGCAGTCGAGGGAATGGTTCATTTCTCCTGGTGCTGGCTCTGAATTCTCAAACAGTTTTATTTTCTGCTCATTGTAGGGAAATAGGTCACACTCTGAGTGAAAAAGACGGTTGGTTCAAGCCAGTAACTCTTTGTTCAAGCGTTGCTTTGAAAATCACCAAGCTGAACATTGTTACGTGAAGCTTCGTCTTCTCACTGTCCAGTTCCTTCAGATGCATTATTCGACCACGGTCATATTCCCCAGAGCTGATGTAAAGACGTTTCCGTAGAAATGCATCTTGCCAGCAAACGTGTTATTACCCTTAAGAGAGCCTGCTGGCCTGGCCCACGACCCCAGCCGCCAGGATGGACGCGAATCCCTTGTATTAGCAGTTCGAACTTGAAAAGCCAACTGGGCTGATCCGACACCACCATCCAGGCGATTCCCAAAAGCCCATTTAAGGCTCTTGATTTCCCCCCACCCCCAACGTGAATCATGCCCCTTCCTCCGCATCCCCCTCCTATTTTAAATTGGGGTGACTGCTAGCTCGCTTTCAGATTTTCTCCCAGACGCGTCCTTAGCCCTCCATTTGGGGGCTGCTTTTATTGCTCCTTTGTTACCAGGCTGCCGTGTAGCTTTCCCCCCTTTTCTTTCTGGTACGCCTATTTGCCTGGTATCGGCTGGTCTCCCTGACAACGGCCGGGGAAGATTCGGAGCACGGGGCCGGGGAGGGGGAAGAGGCGGAGCCGGCGCTGGGGGTGACGGTGGGGGAGACGGGAGCTGGGAGTGGTGGAGGGGAGAGGGGCCGAGTGAGAGACTGGGAGACAGACTGCGAAGCAGATGGCCGCGCGAGGGGGCGGGGTGCGGGCGGGGTGCGGGCGGGGCGGGGCGGGGGACAGTCCCAGCGTCAGGGGCGCAAGGGAGCCAATCAATTCCCGCAGCAGCTCCGGGGCAAAAAAAAAAAAAAAAAAAAAAAAAGTGTAAACACATAGATTCCCTCCCCACGAGCGGTCTCGGTCTCTAGTTTACAGTAGAAAGATGATTTCTTTTTGATACGCAAGCGCATTCTACGGTAGCTGGAAAGCCGACGGTCCCCAGCAAGTGGCAGGCGGAGGCTCCTTGGGGGCGCTGCCGGCGGCCGCTGAGGGCTGGGCCACCCTTTCCCCAACCTCCCCCAGCGACTAGTGTCGTCCAAGCAAGGGATTTCTTTAGCTTATAGGGAAGGGGGTCCCGGCGGTGGATGGGTGAGGAAGAATGGGCCGGGAAATGGGAAACGGTTGTGGTTCTTCTTGAAAACCTGCATAATGACAGGGAAGGAAGGCCAAGAACGTGGAACTAGTAGGGAAGCAGTACAGTGCAAGTGTGGCTCCTCAGGAGTTTGGTGTGCTCACACGCAGAGTTAAAGGTTTCAAATAAAGCGCCAAAAGTGTTTATATAAATATGACTAAAGAACCCAAGAGTTCATAGTGAAAATGTAAAACCGGTGTCTGTAACCAAATCAGCAGGAAGAAACGGTCATTTATTCTTTATTTGTACTCCCCTTTCACCCTGCCCTAACATATTTGCAAGATAATAATAATCTGTATATAGGTTTTTTTTTTTTTGAAAAAAAGAGCAATTTATTTAAGAGACCTGTTATTTTTCTGCAAAATGTTAGCGTTGGAAAGAATTTTAGAGACCATTCCACAAAATCTTGAGAGCCCAGTGTGCCAAACACAATAATCTAGATCTTGTTTTCATATCATTGAACAAGATAAACTCAGTCTCTGACCTCAGGGGGCTTCCAATTTAGAAGATCATCTGGTGAAGTTGAACTGGAGCACCTGGCTTCCCCCTCTCAACGATGAAGAAATAGGCACGAGAGCGTTGCCGGATTTCTCAGATGGTAGAGCCACGAATAGAGCTCAGCCCCCTTGATGATTCTGAGTCCTGGCTTTTTCCGCCACTGCCAGTGCTGCCATCTTCCGTTGATGGCACAGATTCACTCAGTAGGTCAGTCATTCATTCTTAAAGTATTTATTAAGGTCCTCCTAAGTGCGAGGAAAAAGGCTTTAAACATCAGCTTACACCAGGGACAAATATGGACATGGTCTTTCTTCTCGTGCAGCTTACATTTGTATTATTATTTCTTAAAACTTCTTAATATGTGAAGAAAGAAAGGAAAAACAAGATTAACTGTGTGTTTAAAAAACAATACAAAAGATGACAGCCACTTTGTAGATTCCAAATTAAATACGCCTTTTTCACCTGGAAGCATTCATGCATTCACAACATATGAAATCCCATTGTGCAGGCAGTGTTCTGCTCCAACCTTCATCTTAGATTTTATGCTACTTGAAATTTAATTCCACATAAATTGATTAGCTTGCAGTGTGGTGGGGAGGAAAACAGACATAGCCCCTCAGTTCATTTGGCAAGTATTTATTGAACTCCTATCATGTAGTAGGCATTTGGGATATATCAGTGAACAAAACAGACGAGAAATCTTTATAAAGCATACATTCTTGGGTGGGGAGAAAAGCACAAGTTAAAAAAATGTAAGTCAGCAAATTATATGAAATGTTAGAAGTCTGTAAGTGTTGTGGGAGGGGCGGAGTGGTGGGGGAAACTAAAGCAAAATAAGGGAGATGGGAGTTCAGGGGAGAGTTGAGATGTAATTCCATATAGGCCGGGAAAGGCCTCATTGAGAAGACAAACTTTGAGCAGATTGGAAGAGGTGAGGGAATTAATAATGCAGATGGTTCGCTCGGGGAGAAGCCAGCATTTAACAATGAAATCACAGACTGAAATATAACTTTAAACCATCACATGTACTCTTAACGAAAATAGGGAGTACATGTGACCATTTGAAGTTCTATTTTGTGCTATAAGATAGTATAATTTCATTAGGAGGGTTAAAGAAGGCCTTTTGAAATAAGTAACATTTAAGTGGAAACCTAAAGGAAGAGTAGGCATTAGCCAGGTAAAGAGGTGAAGAGCTGTGTTCAGATGGAAGAAATAGCAAAGCCCATGAGGAGGAAGAGTTCAGCATGGATTTGGGAGGAAGGTAGAGAGATGAGTTAGAACATATTTTCAGATTCCTATAAAACGTCTTAGTAGAAGAGTGAAGTTCACAGATGTAAGTCTGAAGTTCAAACTACAGTTTTGAATGTAAATACTGATTTGTGATCATTCCACATGAAAATATTTTTAGAAGCCAAGTCACAGGAAAATGCAAAAGATAAGAGATTACAGAATGATGCCCTGAGTAATTTCTGCTCTCAGAGGATCCGTAGAAAAGGAGCCAAGATGGCAAAGAAGACTGAGAAGGAATTCTCAAAGAGTAGACAGAAAGCCAGGAGAGTGTGGGGTCAGGAAAGTCAATAAAGACAGTGTTTCAAGGGGGAGTAGTGAGTTTTGTCAAATGCTGTTGAGTGTTCAGATGAAATACTGAGATGTTTCCATTGCATGTTGTAGGACAGAAACTACTGGATACAGGCTCCAGAGCAGTTTTTGTAGTATGTTGATAGTGGAAGCTGGATTTCGTGTGTTGAGGATAAAATGGAAGACGAAGAAGATGATGGCATAGTCACCTCTTTATGAAGCTGGACTCAGTAAAGGTTTAGGGAGACAAGGCAGTAGCTGGAGAGGGCTGGGACAGGTTGAGCATCCCTGATGGGAACATCTGAAATCCAAAATCTGAAATTTTTGAGTGTTAATATGACACCACAAGTGGAAAATTCCACACCTAGCCTCATGTGAGGGGTCACGGTAAAAACACACATGCAAGACACACAGTTTATTCCGTGTCTCCAAGGAGAAAAAACATCCCCCCCGCCCCTGTCAGCTGCAATATATGTTTTCTTTGCACATCCAGATTCCCCATGCAAGCACACCACAAAGGGTAATAAAGTAGTTCAATGTACACAATTTTTTTTCACAGTGTACATAAATTTCAATGTACACAAATTTTGTTTCATGCACAATATTATTTAAAATATTGTATGAAATTATATTCAGGCTATGTTTATAAGGTATATTTGAAACATAAATAAATGTCGTGTTTAGACTTGGGTTCTCATCCCCAAGATATCTCATTATGTCTATGAAACCATCCCAAAATTCAAAAAAATCTGAAATCTGAAACACTTCTGGTCCTAAGAATTTCAGATAAGGAATGCTCAACCCACTTAATGATTTTTTGGCTTGTGTTATGCTGTCTTGGATGGAAGGCATCAGAGCACATTTAACTCATCTGGAAACTAATACAGTAGAAAGGAAAATGAAGATACAAGAGGAAAAGGAATAAAGAATGGAAAAACATTTCTGAGAAGGCAGGAAGGGATGGGGATATAGGGCACATGCTGAGAAATTGGGTTTTAAAAGATATTCTGCTTTTTAAAATATTCTGTAATGAGAGAACAAGAGGATGGCTATAGATTTGCTGGTGGGAAGATGAGAAAGTTTCCCTCTGATGGTTTTCTATTCAGCCAGGAGGAAAGAAGAAAAGGGAGAGTTGAGGTTTGATGACCTTATAGAAGGTGTGGAATAATGACTGGGAGGCATAGGATTGAGACTTTTGGGCATGGTAAGAGTTTAGAGCAGTAATGAGGGCCCATTTGAGGTTGATAAATCTCAAGGATGCTTAATCAATATATCAGATATATCTTTCTACAATCCTCTTTAAGATTACCAGCCATTCACTCTTTCAACCTATGCCCAATTTGTGTCATATCTATAAGTCAATATTCGCACAAAAATAGAATATAGATTAAAAGGCAGTGCTATTACAAAGCACAATGTCAGTTAATACTGTATCATTTCACACAGATATGCATAAAGAGAAGGAGGGAGGGAAGATAACCTACTCTGTACCAGGGACAGCATTGTGTGAGTCCGCTAGGCTTGTTTCACCCTTCCAACAGAACCTGAACTTGTATCATTTTCCCATTTTACAGATTTGGAAATTGATGTTCAGGAAGGTTTGGAAAATAAAGTTCAATAGTGTGTTAGCCATTGTTCATTGAAGTCTATCTGGCATCTAGGAATCTAATAAGAGCTCAAATTGTTGTTATAGGCACAGAAATTTATATGTAGTTGGAGCTTTTTTTGTTTAATTAAAAAATAGAGACAGGGTCTCACTATGTCGCCCAGACTGGTCCCGAACTCCTGGGATCAAGTGATCCTCCCACCTTAGCCTCTCAAAATGCTGGGATTACAGACATGAGCCACTGCCCCCAGCCTGTAGTAGGAGCTTTATTAGTTTTTAAAATTGATACAAAAACTGCAAGCTTCTTTACTTTTAGACTCTGCTTTAGTGTTCTTTATTAACTATCCAGTAGTACTCAAATAGAAAGATTCTTTCATAATTAGGAAACATCAGAGTCACTGCTTATCTGTCTGAAGAATCAAGAACTAACACATCTACAACAGTAGTGAAGTTTCTGGCATGTTAGATCTCCATATGGTCGGAATAGGTGATCACTACAAAACCACTATAAACAAGAGTGTATTTTTTGGTCACTGCTATTCAGGTACACCAATTGAAATAACCATACATATATATATACACACACACACACACGCGCATATGTATATACATATATATACACACACACATATATATACATATATACACACGCATACATATATATACATATACACACACATACACATATATATACATACACATACACATACACACACACACACACACACACACACACACAAATATATATTCTTTTTTTTTTTTTTGAGACAAGGTCTTGCTCTGTTGCCCAGGCTGATCTAACTCCTGGACCCAAATGATCCTCTCACCCCCTCCCCAGCCTCCGCAGTAGCTGGAACTATAGGCACATACCACCATGTCCGGCTAATTTTTGTATTTGTTGTAGAAACAGGGTCTCCCTATGTTACCCAGACTGGTCTCTAACTCCTGGGCTCAAGCAAATCTTTCATCTCAGCTTCCCAAAGTGCTGGGATTACAGATGTGAGCCATTATGCCTGGCCAAGATTTTTTAATATTTGAAAGAGAAATCAAAGAGTAGGACATAATATTAGAGACAAATAAACAAAAAGTAGGAAAATCTTTAAAGAAAAAGTTTTCTCCAGAAATTTTGAATCAAAGCTTATCCATAGTAGCATTTCTCAAAATTTGCAATATTTATCCTTCAGGGACAGGCTGAAAACTTTCCATATAAGATTTTGGAAGAACGGAATGAAGGTGGAGGATTGGGGAAGGCACAGGGATAATTCCCTTTCCAACTTTGTTCTCAGAGATAAGAGGCAAGTAAATAAAGAAAAGCAATCAAAGTTTTCATTAAAAGGATCAGGCGATCAGGTTCCTGGTCTTATAGAGTTACCTAGTCACTTTTCTCATTGTTCTTAACTGGCGGACCAGAAGTGGAGGTAAAACATTCACATAGAAAAAAGTTGAATCTTCAGCATGATGAGTATAGGGACCATACCAGGGGTAATTTTTCATTGCTTCTTTAGTCATAAATACTTTCTGATATTAAAAAGGAGACTTAAACAGTGGCTGAAATGAGCTATTTGAACTAATCTATGGTTCTAGAAATTAAAGTATAAAATCAAACACTTACCTTTATTCCAAATAACAATGCAGTTTTAAAAAAAGATGTATTAAACTCTTAGAAATAACTTGTTGCAGTCAATAAATAGAAAGTTTTTATTAAGCTACTGCTAAAGTAGAACTTTAGTAAGGGACCCTCCAGTCTAATGGACTTTTCAGTGCCTTCAACACTCTATTAGGTTTTGTGATGAGATGACTGGGAAGGACTTCATTTGCTCAGCAGATATTTATTAAGTACCTACTTTATACCAGGCACTGGCGTACAGTGATTTGCCTCCATTAAGTATTTGAATCCCTGCAGCAATCTTATAAAATAGAAACCACTACTCCCATTTTCTTTGTAAATCAAATCCCTGAGGCATAACATAACATGCTCAAGTTTATGCTGCTCATAAGTGGTCTGGAATGGGTTCTCAGTCCAGCTCTTGATGATTCCAAAGCTGTGACACTGTTTCCCTGACTATATCATACTGTCTCAGATAAAGTTAAGAATTTTATGGGATGTTTCCAGTTTTTGTGAAGATTACAAAAATGATCAAGATACACTAAAAATTGTCTGAAATATATTAAATATTAGACTTTATCTGTTGTAAGAGAAGTATTTAGGGCTACATCTGCAAGGTGGGAATTAGCATTCAAAGAAACACACACACACACACAAACAGAATCTGACTGGTCAGATTCTTGAATCTGGAAACAACCTTAGTAACTTTATCCAGAATATTGTCATCACAAAACGTATTTTTGGACAACTGAATAAAAACATAAATGGTTAAGTTGTGCCAAAAACTTACCTCTACCTTTCCTGGGGCAAAAGTGTGAGTGTTGCTTAGAGCAGAGTGAAGCTTTTTGGAATGTAGGTAAAATAGGGTGTAGAGAAAGGGAGAGAATGTTACAGTTGGAAAGAGAATCCAGATGTGAGATGCGGCTGAGAGATGAGATCAGAGATAAGAAGGTACAGCCCTTCACAGCGCCAATGTGAGAAAACTGTAAGGATTCCTGGGATGGAGGGGACTCATGGCCGAGAATGCAGGGAGTGATGAAAATGTGACATTCTTCCATTAAGGCTACAGTTGGAATTTGATTTACATTTTGATTGTAGGTGTAAATACTTGACAGTTTTAAAATTTCAATCACTATTGTATATATTGTTTTGTTTAATACCCACAGTAAATTCAGAGATCAATTAGATCAATTAGGTGAATTTCCAGTTATAAGGCTGTTAAATAATTTGCTTAAAATCCCAACTACAGGCTGGGTGCGGTGACTCACGCCTGTAATCCCAGCACTTTGGGAGGCCGAGGTGGGCACATCATGAGGTAAGGAGTTCGAGACCAGCCTGACCAACATGGTGAAACCCTGTCTCTACTAAAAATAAAAAAATTAGCCAGGCGTGGTGGCACGCGCCTATAATCCCAGCTATTCAGGAGGCTGAGGCAGGAGAATCGCTTGAACCTGGGAGGTGGAAGTTGCAGTGAGCGGAGATCACACCACTGCACTCCAGCCTGGGCGACAGAGAGAGACCTCATCTAAAAACAAAAAAATTCCCAATCTCAACTATAGCTACCCAGACCAGCCAGTATCTTGTGGTCTGCTGGGACAGACAGGGACTTTGTCACTGCCCTATCCTGAGGTCTCTGCCTCTTCTACATGTCTTCCACTCCCCTTCCTCTCCAGTGTGTGTGCGTGTGTGTATTTTTTTAGATGGCTTTTCGCGATGTTGCCTAGCTGGAGTGCAGTGGCTATTCACAGGCCTAATCATAGCTCACTGCAGCCTCAAACTCCCGGGCTCAAGCTACTCATCTTCTTGAGTAGCTGGGTCAACAGGCATGCATCACCACACTCAACTGGTCTCCAGTATTGAGGAAAAGATACTTAAGGCAAGTTTTCAATTGACTTTGGATTTTTTCTCATTGCTTTAAATATTGCTTTTATGCCAATGACACAACAATCAGAATTTCCTATCCTAATGGCTAACTGAAATTCCAGCTCTGTATTTTCCATTGTCTCCTTACTGATCTGGTAATTGCTGCTTGTATATTTCTCACCACTTTCTTAAAGTCAGGTTATTGTTTTTCCATCTAAACCAGCTCATCTTATGAGTGATCTAGTGTACCATGTCTTACACTTTCCACTCAAGATATTTTATAATGAGTCCAAAATGTCTCCAGGAAAGCCGATGATTTCCTTCCCTTCCTTTTCTTCCCTTCCTTCTCTTCCTTTCTCCCTTGTTGATTTCTTCAGCTTTCTTGGAGACATTTTGGACTCATTTCTCTCCATTTTTCAGGCTAAGAATAGAACCAGGTATAAGGCCTCCTTAGGTTTCAGCATGGCTAAACACTACACTACCAATTAGAATGTAAAACCAAAAATAAAATAAAACAAACCCTGAAGGTTTTGCCCATTTGTTTAGTTTATAAACCTCTTTTCACCTCCATCATCTTTCACATCTCAGGCACATATTACATTATGTTACGTTTTCCTCTAAAATTCCTATTGATTAGACTTTACTAAATACAAAAATAATTGAGTATCAAGGAGAAGACTGGAATTCTCACTGTATAATTTGTTATCAGCTCAGAACACCTCATGGATTATCCTTGTCAAGTTGTGTTGATTTATTTTGCTTTCAAACATCTCTGGTATTTTCTCCCTTCCAAGGACTAAAACTCAAGTCAAAGTTCTTGATATTTTCTGCCTGAATTACCTCCTAGGTCATCGTTCCCCTCTCCAGGGCATTCAATGCCACAAATATCTCTCTTGTCACATCTCTGATCAAAAATTGGCTTCTAGTTGCCTGGGATCTAACCCTCCCTGCCTGACTTCCAAGGCTGTTTATAATCTGTCACCATAATCTCTAGAGAGAGGACCAGTTTGGATCACTGAATGATGATTTATTAAACTCTTCCTTATAATTGTTTTAATTTGCCTCCCAATAAAGAACTAGTAGTTACAAGTTTTTAATATAGACCCAATAAATACACTTTATAGAGAAAAGACTGAAGAATTCCAAGATATTTTATAATTAAAAAAAATTTAGGAAGCCAGTTTTCCACCAGCGTCTCTCCCTCTTTCCCTTCTTCCTCAAAAACTAAGCAGATTTCAAGGAGGTTGTGAACTGATCTCCCTTTTTACTGATAAGACAGCCTTGTCTTTGAACTTCTCAGGGTCCTGTCACAGTCTTTTATGTTTGTCTGACTCAACCATAGCAACAGTTGCATCAGTAGGGGCAAAATGTCCTCCTAAGAAGCAGAGAAGAGAAAATGACAATTGATAAATAATAGATATTTCCTCCTGATTATGTTGACAAGACCAGTTTTCCTTCTTGATCAAAATATTTTTTCATGTCCTTAACATTTTATTTCTTAACATTTTATTTTCTAACACTCTTGTCTCAGTCACCCAGGCTGGAGTGCAGCAGCGCAATCTTGGCTCACTGCAACCTCTGCCTCCCAGGCTCAAGCGATTCTTCTGTCTCAGCCTCCTGAGTAGCTGAGATTACAGGCATGCACCACCACGCCTGGCTAATTTTTGTATTTTCAGTAGAGACAGGGCTTCACCATGTTGGCCAGGCTGGTCTCAAACTCCTGACCTCAGGTGATCCTCCCGCCCCGACCTCCCAAAGTGCTAGGTTTACAGACGTGAGCCACTGTGCCCAGCCTCTACTGTGGCTTTAAATGTCCTGAATACTTATAGAGTGGCCATTAATTGAATAAAATGGGTAGTAAGTTTCCCTGCATCTACTTTTATATTCTTTTCACCAAATGACCAAAAAAAAAATTTTTTTTTACAACTTTTCATTTAAAAAATCCATATTATTGTAATTGTGGTGTTTTGAAAATATCCAATAACAAGCAGGATAAAGAATTATTATAGTCTAGGCATCATCACTACTTTTTGAAAATAATTTGATTTTCATTTTAACTTCATTTTATTAATACAATCAAAAGATTCATTCAATTTACCGGGGGAGAATTGTAAAAAAAATTATTGGATATCAAGTAGGCAAATATCTAGATAAATTGTTTGGTCCATATCTTTTTATTTAATGCTTTATTAAAAACTTTTAAAATTCTTAATGAGCCCCTCAGGACTATTTCATGAAACATATTAAAATGCAGCTTATGTCATTTTATACATAAATACATATATATAATTCCTTATCACAGTGTATATATGTGTGTATATATATATATGCATGAACATGGCAAGAATATAAAGTTGAGAATGTTGATTTCCATTGTCATTGTATCAGAACTCATGGGAGCAAGCAATTATCCTTTGTAATTATCACTTTATCAGAACACCCGTCAGACCCATGCCAATCTTCAAATCAATTTAGAGGGGGCATTCCTCTTTGGGACTGGCCCCAGAAGCCATATAACAAACTGTTTCAATACTTTATGATTATATTTTATGATCACTTTTATTACTGGAAACTGTGTTACCCACTTTGATCATTCTTTAATAATAGTAACACCGCCCAGGTGCATTAAACATTTCAGTGTTCAAAGAGCTTTCAAAACACAATTTTATTCACTGTGCTTTTGGCTGTTGCTAAAATAATACGGTACTTGTCTTTGGGGAATTTGCTCCCCTGGGGTGAAGGAGCTGCAGTGTAGTAGGACTACACTATTTGAGGACATGGGTTCAATTTCAGGTTCAAACATTTGGTGGCTATGTTGTGAACTAATGCAGTTGACTTAGGTTCTCTAAGCCCAAGTTTCTTCTTTTGTAAAATGTAGATAAAAGTTTCATCTTAAAGAAAGAGTTCTAGTTCTAAGATTTAATAGAGATATCTAAAGGTAAGGTATGGTGATATTGTTGTTGTTTTAGGTGTTCTTTTAAAAAAAATTATTTATTTATTTTTGAGACAGAGTCTTGCTCTGTCACCCAGGCTGGAGTGCAGTGGGGAGATCTCACTGTAACCTCCGCTTCCCAGGTTCAAGTGATCCTCCTGCCTCAGCCTCCCAAGTAGCTGGGATTACAGGTGACACCACCATACCTGGCTAATTTTGTATTTTTTTTTTTTTTTAGTAGAGATGGGTTTTTGCCATGTTGGCCGGGCTGGTCTTAAACTCTTGGCCTCAAGTGATTTGCCAGCTTTGGCCTCCCAATATGCTGGGATTACAGGCATGAGCCACCGCTTTAAGCGTTCTTGTAAGAAGTTTTCTGGTGCGATTTGGATGAAAATAGGCAGAAGCTGTAATGAAAGTTTTGAGATTTAGTAACCCCAGGCCCCAGCATTTAGCAGGTCCTCAATAAAAGCTGGTTTTCCTTTCTATCTTATCATCCTGGAATAAGATGGGTTTGGTGAAACCCTCTGACTAGATTTGAAAGTGAAAGGAAAATAAGAAAAACCTGTAACAGCAGAGCTGTAATAAAGTACTCACTTGTAAAGTAAGCATTTGCAATGAACCCATTTTTTGACTCCTCCCTTGGGAAGAATTCCCAAAGGAATTCCGAGACGCTGACCAGGGATTACTGAAGGCGCTAGACGGCCTGTAGGAGAATTGGTGATTCCAAGTTGTCCTTTCCTTCCAGTAAGCCAGCCTCTCTCTTGAGGGAGGTGGGATTATAGTTCTTAATTAATGTCAATTTTAATTAACGTTTAGACTTTTACGTGATTAAGCAAATGCTGTGTCCCCACATTTTGCATTTCTTAAGCTATCTTTTCTTAGTCTCTGCTTCTCCTCAAATATTTTACAAGCCAGAGCTGTTTAATGTAATTGGACATTTCATCTGCACTTAGCTAGGAGAGCCAGCCTTGCTGTTTATCTGGGGGTAAGCAGCACTTTGAAAAAATTTACATTAGATTAAAAAAAAAAGTCTCATCCAGCCTGGTGCAGTGGCTCACGCCTGTAATCCCAGCATTTTGGGAGGCCAAGGCAGGAGGGTCACTTGAGGTCGTGAGTTTGAGACCAGCCTGACCAACATGGCGAAATTCTGTCTCTACTAAAAATACAAAAATTATCCGGGCATGGTGGCGCATGCCTGTAATCCCAGCTACTTGGGGAGCTGAAGCACAAAAATCACTTGCAGAGGTTGCAGTGAGCCAAGATTGCACCACTGCACTCCAGCCTGGGCAACAGAGTCAGACTCTATTTCAAAACAACAACAACAACAACAAAACAAAAGAAACCTCATCCTTCTCACAGAAAGTCTAGATAGATAAATGAGCTTTCTTCGGGTTCTCTTGCTCTCTCTGTTTTTTCTTAAGTGCTAATTACCAATCTTGTTAGCAGCAGCATATTAATAATTTATTTACACCCTGAATTTCTTTGGGCAATATTTTGTTAATACCTGTGCAAATTTTATTTTTGCAGGCTTGCTTTTCTCCCAATTTTGAAGAAAAAATTGTTGAAAAGATAATTTATAGCAATTATAATTCTCATAATAATTATTATCCTCATGGTATTAAAAGATATGAAACAATATACTGGGAGGCAGTGCTCTGTTAGGAGCAGCAGTTAATAATTTTGGAATCAAATAAACAGCTTTGAATTTAGGCTCTACTATTTCCTGGCTTTGTGACTTGGGGTTAGGTACCTAATCTTCTTCCTCATCTGAGATATGGGGGTAATAGGAGCATTGCCTTCCAGAACTGTTTTGAGACTTTTCCTGAGGACCTGAATATAGGAAGTTCTCATTAAATGATAACAAATCTGACTCCAGACCATAGAAGGTTAAGGGTGGGGGTAGGAATATCAAATTGATTTGTGGAAGATCAACTGTTCATATATTGGTAAAAACAATGTTTTACAGCAACTTCATAACTTCCAAAGCATTTTTGGATTCCTTGTTTTACTTAATCTTTATAATAAATGGCAGGTGAGAATTAGTTTCATTTGAATGATGAAATAGATACCAAGGCCTGGAAATTTTTCTCTAGATTATACTGCAGATAAGTTGCAGGAAGTGATTTCAGATGCCTGGTAACTGCGTTTAAAAGAACCCTCAAGAATCTTAGAACTTCATAGATCAGCCGTCAAATTTGAATGGAATTCTCATTATGTGATCACCAGTATCATGCGTTTCAAGGTTGATGTCCTGCCCAGTGCATGGCTGCACTGCATCATTTTGACACAGCATCTTTTCCACAGTGGTAGGTCCTCTGGAGGCATTCAGTCCTCTGGGAAAAATTATGGACTTTTAGATCATGCTTATATTAAGAAGCCAGCTTTAAACGTTGGCTTTGTGTATATTCAAAAGGGGTACAGAAAAAACTTTGATAAAATTTTTAGTACCTTTGAAGCTGAGCTTTATAAAAGCTATAGTTATTTACATAAGTACAAAAATTAAGGAGGCAAAATGAACATGTAACAAAAGAAAGTTCTGGACTTTGTAATTCTGCTGTTTTTAATATTACCAAGTAGTTCTGGATAAGGTAGGAACAACATTAATAGCACAGTTTGCTAACTCCTATTTTTTCCATGAAAAATTTTAATGAGAAAAAAATGCATTCTTGTAACGTTTTCAAATAGAACAGGAGTGTATAAAATAACTGAAGTAAATTCCTTTTCATTGATCCTTTTTAAGAATTCTACCTCCTGTTAGCAAGTTGTAGTATATCTTTCCAGGCTTTATTTTATTCCCATGCTTGCTCATGAACAGATATATACATGAGTTTTACAAACGGGATGAATGACATTATTGTATGCAGTCTATCTGGATTGCTTTCTGATTTCTTTTTTGAACTTTATATCTTGAAGAATTCCCCTAGGAGTATATATAAAACAACCTAATTCTTTTAAATAGCCATATAGTGTTTCATTGTTCATATGGAAATATTAAAACTTACTTAGTCATTTCTTTCATTGATGAATGTTTAGGTTGTTTAAAATTTTTCTCTATTGTATCATTAATATTCATATATATATTTGTCCACATGTGTAAGTATTTTTGTAGGATGGATTGTTAGAAGTAATATTGTTCCATCAAAGCGCATAATCTTTAACATATTGATGAATGTTGCCACACTGACCCACAGAAATGCTATGGTTGTTTATATTCAGACGCATAATGATGAAAATGCCCTTTTCCTTATACCCTTACCAAAACTACATACTATCAATTGTTCAATTTTCTTTAATCCGGTGGGAAATCAGTAAACAGTTACTGATCTTTATATTCATTGATCACTTTTTTCTTTTTATTTTGTTCATTTTTATTCTTTTACCTTGTTATATTGGATTGTCTTTTCATTATTTAATTGAAGGAACTCTTCAGTTTTTACATGTTATAGCGGTTAATCCCTTTCTGTTATATGTTACATCTATCTCCTTTCAGTCTGTTTTGTCTTTTATTAAACATGGTTTATGTGATCTTTTCCTGGGCAGAAAAATTTAAAGCATCATGTAGTTATATCTGTCCATTGTTTCCTTGTGTTCGTTGTGGCTTCTGAGTTTTTTTTTCCTCCCCAAGTTCAGGTCAGATGGGTAATGAGCCAAGATTGTAGTGCATTTCACAGATGCATGTGAACACCCAATCATCATCGCTCGTGAGCTACAAAAGGAGCAGGCTTCTAAGTTTTCTATCTTGTTTAGGAATGATATTTCCTTAAGAGTACATACATATTTGGGTTGGGCGAGGTGGCACACGCCTGTAGTCCCAGCATGCTGGGAGGCCAAGGAGGGAAGATCACTTGAGGTCAGGAGTTAGAGACCAGCCTGGCCAACATGGTGAAACCCCATCGCTACTAAAAACACAAAAAATAAATAGCCGGGAGTGGTGGTGCACACCTGTAATCCCAATTAATTGGGAGGTTGAGGTGGGAGGATTGCTTGAACCCAAGGAGGCAGAGGTTGCAGTGAGCAGAGATTGCACCTGGGTGACAGAGCAAGACTGTCTCCAAAAAAAAAAAAAAAAAAAAGGGGGGGTACATACATATTCTTATGCTTTCCTCATATTTGTTAAAATTCTTAATCTTATGATTAATTCAATTGGAATTTATGGCCGCGCGTGGTGGCTCACGCCTATAATCTTAGCACTTTGGAAAATCGAGGCAGGTGGATCACCTGAGGTCAGGAGTTCGAGACCAGCCTGGGGCAACATGGTGACACTCCACCTCTACTAAAAGTACAAAAATTAGCCAGGCATGCTGGCATGCACCTGTAATCCCAACTACTCGACGGGTTGAGACAGGAGAACCGCTTGAACTCTGGAGGTGGAGGTTGCAGTGAGCCAAGATTGAGCCACTGCACTGTAGCCTGGATAACAGAGCAAGACTCCATCTCTCTGATGGCCAGTGATGGTGAGCATTTTTTCTTGTGTCTTTTGGCTGCATAAATGTCTTCTTTTGAGAAGTGTCTGTTCATATCCTTTGCCCACTTTTTGATGGGGTTGTTTGTTTTTTTCTTGTAAATTTGTTTGAGTTCATTGTAGATTCTGGATATTAGCCCTTTGTCAGATGAGTAGGTTGCGACCATCTCACACCAGTTAGAATGGCGATCATTAAAAAGTCAGGAAACAACAGGTGCTGGAGAGGATGTGGAGAAATAGGAACACTTTTACACTGTTGGTGGGACTGTAAACTAGTTCAACCATTGTGGAAGTCAGTGTGATGATTCCTCAGGGATCTAGAACTAGAAATACCATTTGACCCAGCCATCCCATTACTGGGTATATACCCAAAGGACTATAAATCATGCTGCTATAAAGACACACGCACACATATGTTTATTGCGGCACTATTCACAATAGCAAAGACTTGGAACCAACCCAAATGTCCAACAATGATAGACTGGATTAAGAAAATGTGGCACATATACACCCTGGAATACTATGCAGCCATAAAAAATGATGAGTTCATGTCCTTTGTAGGGACATGGATGAAATTGGAAATCATCATTCTCAGTAAACTATCGCAAAGACAAAAAACCAAACACCGCATATTCTCACTCATAGGTGGGAATTGAACAATGAGAACACATGGTCACAGGAAGGGGAACATCACACTTCGGGGACTGTTGTGGGGTGGGGGGAGGGGGGAGGGATAGCATTAGGAGATATACCTAATGCTAAATGGCGAGTTAATGGATGCAGCACACCAGCATGGCACATGTATACATATGTAACTAACCTGCACATTGTGCACATGTACCCTAAAACTTAAAGTATAATAATAATAATAATAATAAAAGAAAAAAGTGGTTAATAACCATAAAAAAAAGACTCCATCTCAAAAAAAAAAATTGGGAATTTATTTTGAAGTATGGTGTGAGGTAGGAATCTCATTTGATTATTTTTCCCTTATGTTCTACCACAATTGATTTGAAATTCTTTCATCAGTATGCACTACAGTAGTATGCACTACAGTTCCCATGAAAACATGGGTCTATTGCTGGATTCTCTCTTCTGTTTACTGAACTATCTTTTTAGTCCTATGCTAATACATTTTTGTTTAATTACTATAATTTTGTAATGTATTTTGATATCTGGCATAGAAAATCATCTTTATTTTTCTTTTGCTTTAAAAGTCAGCATTCTTACTTATTTACTCTTCCAGATAAAATTAGGATCAGACTTTCAATTCTAAACATATTTTTTCTCTGAGTATTTGATGCGATTATACTTAGTTGATAAATTGGCATAAAATTGATATCTTTATAATGTATTTTTTTAAAAAAAAAAACAAGCTTGGCAAGTTTTATTAAAGGAAAATTTTGCATGGTTTACTTTCCACCAGTCTGTTCTGGCATGCTTCTAATGATAGCAGAATCACCTGGATCAGTGAGCGCCAGTGTGCATACTCTGTAGTATTTTCCACATGCTGTGCCCAGTTCAATACTATTGCCACTGTAGTGATGGACACCAATTTTGGCCAACATTGCATAGTACTCTACTTCTGATTTCCTCAAAGCTGGGCAGTTGTAAGCAAGGATGACCAATTTTGCTGTGCCTTGTCTGATCATCTTTAGAGTCTGCTTGTACCCCAGCATGTACTTTCCGCTTTTCATGAGTTGGAGCCGAGAATTAATTGACTCCAGTGAGTTTTTCATCTCCTTGGTTGGGATGGCCCCAATCAAGAGCAGCTGCCAAGATGGCTGGGGAGTGAGAAAGGTGATATCTGTATAATATTATATATACAGGTATTCAGGTCTTTTTTTCATCCTTACATATAGGTTTAGAGTTGTCTTCATTATGTGTTATGCAAATTATTCCTAGATAATCTATTATTTTATCTTCTTGCTGTTGTTTTTAAATAAGTTACCTACATATGTGCCACATGCAGGAGCAGATGGCAGAAATAGTAAGTGATTTGCCCAAGTGCAACTAGTTAATAACAGAATTTAGATTAGAGACCAAGTCTTCTGACTGGGACTCCTCCCACAATAAGGCAGATTCTTTTACTACTGACCCATTCTTGTTGCTATCTTTCTCTCTCTCTTTTATTTTTTATTTTATTTTATTTTATTTTGAGATAGGGTCTTGCTGTGTCACCCAGGATGGAGTGCAATAACGACATCTAAGCTCACTGCAACCTCTGCCTCTGGGGTTCAAGCAATTCTCCTTCCTCAGCCTCCCTAGTAGCTGGGATTCCAGGCACCTGCCACCATACCTGGCTGTTTTTTGTATATTTAGTAGAGATGAGGTTTCACCATGTTGGCCAGGCTGGTCTGGAACTCCTGACCTCAGGAGATCCACCTGCCTCGGCCTCCCAAAGTACAGGATTACAGGCTTGAGCCACCGCGCCTGACCTCTCTCTCTCTCTTTGAATGTAGCTTCATGTTGAATAACAAATCTGCGTCAAGAAAATATAGGCCTAATCCCATAAATTTTAGACTCATAAGAAATTGGAATAAATGTGTAAGGTTCATTTCTCAAATTCTATTCATGTTCAAAGTAAGTAATGTTTCTGTTGATGGAATTTAGGGAGTCTGTTTTTAACCTAATATTTCTTTAAAGGCTTCACACAAATGAAACCTAAGCAAAATTTCTTAAATAGTAATCTCAAATTTTATCTATGAAATAAAGCTCTAAAAGGTCATCTTATTCATAAGTTGTATATCTCATTAAAGACTGAAAAAACAATCTCATTATAATTAAACTTTGCATTTTGTCTTTTATTTAGTGCAGTTGCAAAACAGAATTGTTTGATCACTGTCAACAGTTGAAAACATGATGGTAGTTTCAGCAATTATTGGTACATTGTGAGTCTATCATCAAGTGTTTTAATACCAGTGCAAATCAGTGATTTCAATAAATAAATTTTGAAATAAATAAAACCAGAATGTTTTAACAAAACTTAAACTAAAGGCACAAAATGTATAGATGCAGGCTTAATGGTATACCCTAACAACCGTTTCTGCAGGTGGCTTGTCAGGAGGAAGCTTGATGCATTCTGTCCCTTGAATAGGCAAAAGTCTCCAGCCACTTTCTTTAAAGTTAGTAGGTGTGCCGACTGATTCCATTTCACAAGGAGAACCCTGAAAGATTTAAACTGCATCTTTCTCCCCAATTCTTAAGCACAGTGCCTCAAACAAGATGCTAGTTATGCCTGTGAGATCAGATCAAATACATAACAGTGAGAAATTGAAATTCATAGTCAGTCCACTTAAATGCTCATCCAGTCAAAAATAGATTTGGTAAATTATAAAAACATGGTTTGTTTTAAATAGAAAACATTTAGAAAAGGAACTGACTGAGAGGATCAAAGATGAGCGGAACCAAGTTTCATGGTATGGAGGCCAGTTGAACAAGTAAAGAACACAAAATAAAATACAGACAGTTTTCTTCTTGATTCGGGAGGTAGCTGAATTTCCTGCATTTGTGGAGAAAGTCAACCATGCTTGAAAAGGTCTAGGTGTCCTGGTTGAAGCAGTATAAAAGCTGAGGATTCTGACACTCTTGTTTTCATGGTAGACTCCTGACTTGATAATGAGCCAGTTGGATATGAACCCTCTTTGACATCCATTGGTATGCAGATGCCAGCTGTGGAGTCTCCCACAAGTGAAGAGTAGGACTTGAGTAGGTCTTACATGTTAGTAAAATCTTTATGTTACTATTTACAGAGGTCTCACAGAATATCTTTGCCTTCTACTTTTAGTGTTTGTTGCTCCCTTCTGGTGAAGAGTCCTGGGAAGACATAGTGCTGATAGTGATCCAGTACATCAAATACCATGACTGTTCTTTGTTTGTTGTCCTCAATCCGGGTCCTCTTAACAGAAAATTTATTATTTTTTAAAATAAAATGTCTTCATTTTAAAAATGAAAATATTTTACACCATTACATGTAAACTTCAATATCTTTATTATTTGTGTCTCATTCTCAGTGTTGCCCATGTGAAACCTGCAAGTTCTATCAGACAGGCCTCCTGTCATCGTTCTTGCACAAGGCAGCCACACCTGGAATGAGAGCCACTGGGATCTAGTGCTCAGCCACAGGGGCTGGAGGTAGCTGTGTTAGGAAGATGGTGCCTCAGCTTTTCACCGAGGCATTGATGCTTCCTTGGCTGACATGAATCTGCT
The DNA here is from genome assembly GCF_028885655.2 of Pongo abelii. Lineage (NCBI taxonomy): Eukaryota > Metazoa > Chordata > Mammalia > Primates > Hominidae > Pongo > Pongo abelii. The sequence goes on along the minus strand of NC_071990.2, from coordinate 115,050,093 downwards.
CTACTGAAAAACATTTGGAAAGGAGCTTTGCAGAGTGTAACTTGCCTGGTTGGCAGTCTTGTTTCTTTCTTAGCCAAGAAGAAGCAAGGGGCTCATCAAACCAAATTTCAACCTTCAGCTTCACTTGAAAAATCATGGTGGTTGACATAGGGATCAGCAAAGTCTTTGAAGTTCTTTGGCATGCAAGGCAAGTCATAATTTGGTTCTTAAGAGAAATGTTTTTCCTTTTGTGCTGTTTGGTATCCTGGACACAGAATTCCTTCCCAGTTTTCCATAACCAGCATCCTGGGTATTTTTGTATTAAAATTATACCTTACGTTTTATCCTTCTCTTACTGGATATGTTACATCTTTTTTACTTGAATAATTAGGCCAAGAGAATAAAAATCTAGTCTTGAGTCAAATAAATTAAAATTAAGTGGTTATTGAGAAAGAGGCATTTCAATTTCTTCGTTTGTGTTTTTATTTCCAGTGGAGCACCAGCAATAAAGACTCTTACAATCAAATATGATAGAAATTCAGGACCAGGTGAGGTGGCTCATGCCATTAATCCCAGCACTTTGGGATGGCAAGGTGGGCAGATCACTTGAGGTCAGGAGTTCAAGACCAGCCTGGGCAACATGGCAAAACCCCATCTCTACTAAAAATACAAAAATCAGCCGGGTGCGGTGGAGCACACCTGTAATCCCAGTTACTCTGGGGGCTGTGGCATGAGAATTGCTTGAATCTGGGAGGCGGAGGTTACAGTGAGCTGAGATTGAGATCGTTCCACTGTACTCCAGCCTGAGAGATAGAGGGAGACTCTATCTCTCAAAAAAAATATGTTTTGGTGAATTTCTATGTTATATATAAATATATATATTATTTTATTTATTTATCATGTACATATAACAGAAATTCACCAAAAACCTGACTTTTCTTTAAATCTTACCAATTAATAGAAATAAGTGTTTAATTAATCAATCAGCATGTATTTTTGAGCGCCTCTGAGTTTAAAGATATTTAAAGTACTGCTGTTAGACTGTAGTGATGGTAACAGTTCTTCCTAGAGCCTGGAAAGAGGTGGCATTCTTCTTGCACCAGGTTCAGACTTAGCTATTTTGGATCATTCCTTACTGAGAGTCAGCTAATCCCTCCTCAGTTCCCTCCTTATCACTGGTCTCAAATACACTGACTGTCTATTGCACTTATGGAAAATAGATCAGTGGGGTGCTCCTGAACTTCTTTATAAGTTGAAGTGCCATTGCTGAAATTCATGCAATGCAACATAATAATGTGTGATTGACACTAAAATAGGTGTTCAGCATTTTGCATTTCTATAAGTTTTAGAAAAACTGTAAGGTTTTTTGTTGTTGTTGTTGTTGTTGTTTTGTTTTGTTTTAGAGACAGGGTCTTGCTCTGTCACCCAGGCTGGAGTCCAGTGGCATGATCACAGCTCACTGCAGGCTTGGTCCACCTGGGCTCAAGCAATCCTCCCATCTCAGCCTCCTGAGTAGCTGGATTTATAGGACCATGCCATTAGGCCTGGTATATATATGTGTGTGTGTGTGTGTGTGTGTGTGTGTATGTGTGTGCATACATATATATATATATATGTATATTAGAGACAGGGTTTAACTATATTGCCCAGACTGGCTGGTCTCGAACTCTTGGGCTTAAATGATTCTTCCATCTTGGCCTCCCAAAGTGCTGGGATTACAGGAGTGAGCCACCATGCCTGGCCTAGAAAAACTGTAAATTAAATGAGAGCATGTGTGGTAAGAACTGCCCTCTCCTATAATTCCCCTATGGTCTCTTAATGCTTTTATACCTTACCAGGCCCAGCATTGCCCTGGTTTAGTTGACCTAGGGTAACTCAACTCTGTGTGAGTTTTCTTCCAGTATGCAATCCTCTATACCAGGGGTCAGCAACAGTTTTGGGTAAAGTGTCAGGTATTTCAGACTTGGGGAATGAATTAGTTTTCTAGGCTGCTGTAACAAAATGCCACAAACTATGTAGCTTACAGTAACAGAAATGTATACCCTTGCAGGTCTGGAGGCTCTGAGAGAGAACACATTCCATGCCTTTTTTTTTTTTTTTTTTTTTTGAGACAGAGTCTCATGCTGTCACTTAGGCTGGAGTGCAGTGGCATGATCGTGGCTCACTGCAAGGCCTGACCTCCTGAGTCCAGGTGATCCTCAGGCCTTAGCCTCTTAAGTAGCTAGCACTATAGGTGTGCACCACCATGCCTGGTTAATTTTTGTTTTATTTTTTGTAGAGACAGGGTCTTGCTAAGTTGCCCAGGCTGGCCATGCCTGTTTTCTAGCTTCTACTGGTTGCTGGCAATCCTTGACTAGTAGATGCCTCACTCCAATTTCAGCCTCATTACAGCATGGCTTTCTTCCCACTGTATATCTGTGTTTTTGTATGAGGACACCAGTGATTGGATTTAGGACCCACTCTAATCCAGTATGGCTTCATCGAAACTTAATTACATCTGCAAAGATCTTATTTCCCGATAAGGTCACATTCTGAGGTTCTGGGTGGACTTGGGAGACATTATTACTACTACTCCTGCAGAAAGTCATCCAGTCTCTAGTGTAGCAGCAAGGCAGTCATGGGCAATGCATAAATGAATGAGTAGGCTCTGTTCCCATTAAAGTTTTGTTTACGAACATTGGAATTAAAATTTTATGCAGCAATTTAAAAGATGATTCTTAGTTTGTGGGACTTACCAAAGGAGGGATGGGGTGCAGGGGGAAGATTCAACCCAATGCCTGTAGTTTGCTAACAGGTATGATATAGTAATGCTGAGGAGGTAGATGTAACTTTAGGGTAATTTTTCTTCTTTCTGCTCATAAACAAAAGAACCACATTCTGAGGAAACCTGTTTGTGATTTGCATCAAGAAACTTTCAATGGCCTCATGTTTTAGCAGAGAGGAAGCCAGACTGATGCCTGTTTGGCAGCATCATTCCTGGTGTGCTTGCCAAAATTTTGGTGAGGATTTTGCTGTCAAGATTAAGAGGTGATGCAGACTTAAATGAAGAACATGACCCGGAGTCCTTGTGTTGAAGGATTAGGACATTTCCCTCATGGGATCATAGCATTCTCTGTGCCAAAGGTTTGAGAATACTTTTGAGGTGATTTTAAATTAAAGGCATTTTATGACTCAATACTACGTGGCATTCTGGTAAGATGTTGTCATTCCCTCAGTACTCATTGAAGACTAGATATTAGATAATATTCTGCACATCTGAACAGACTTCATCTTCTAATGCTAAGAACTGCTATTTTATCTTGAGGCAAAACAAATCTAAATTTTCTGATTTATTATGCATATGCTTCTAATGAGATTTATGTAATGTAAAATTTGAAGTTATTGTTAAAGATTGTGATTTACTTGTTTTTTCTAATTACAAAACCAAAACTTGCTCATTGTAGAAAATTTAAATAATGCCAAAACAGATAATATAAAAATAGGAAAATTTCCCATAATCTCAATTCTCAGAGATAATTTCTGAGATTTTGGTATGTATTTTTTCTTTTTTTTTGAGACGGAGTCTTTCTCTGTTGCCCAGGCTGGAGTGCAGTGGTGCGATCTCTGCTCAATGCAGCCTTCACCTCCCAGGTTCCAGCAATTCTCCTCCTTCAGCCTCCCCAGTAGATGGGATTACAGGCACGTGCAACCATACCCGGCTAATTTTTGTATTTTTAGTAGAGACAGGGTTTCACTATGTTGGCCAGGCTGGTCTTGAACTCCTGACCTCAGGTGATCTGCCTGCTTTGGCCTCCCAAAGTGCTAGGATTATAGGCGTGAACCATCAGGTATGGATTTTTTCAAACATTCCTCCTACCAAGTAATTATAAAAGCAAATGAAAAGGTAAACACTGAACAGACATTTTACATGTTTTTAAGAGATTTTAATACAAAGTATATGAGCAAAGTATCATTAGTTCTTATACCTAATTATGCATTAGACTCATAGCATGCTAATAATAGAATATGAAATAGTTGTACCTACTAATGTTAAGGGATATGTCTTTGTTTTGTTTTTGTTTTGTTGTCAACAAGCAGAGACTGACCTAGTAGAAACAATAACACCCATATACATATATAGTAAAGTCCTATTATTCAGAAACTCACTAAGCCGTGGGTTGAACAATGAGTCTTTTCTCCTTACTAGAGAGACTTGAAACAGGTATCCATCTTCTTCAATAATAACATCAATAATTTAATAGGGTTTACCATCCACTGCATGTTATTAGTAGAGGCTTTATCTGGCTGAGAACTGAGAAAATTCTGGGAGCCTGTTTCATTTAGGTAGGAGTTCACCATCAGGATCTCAAGTGGATATCGTAATGACTGCTGTGGTTTATGCCCTTAGCAGCCCAGAACAGAATGGTTTAATTACTACCCTCCTTAGACAACGTGGAAATCTTGTGTATAAAAGTGGATAATCCTCCACTTGTATACAAAAGTGGCTAGATAATCTCAACACTTGGGTTATGCCTACAAGATGCCAGCATACTTTAGTGTCTTGGGAGGTAATATGGGCTTTGGAAAGACACAGACCTGGACATGAATCTTACCTCTATTTCTATCATCCATGGGGCCTTAAACAAGTTACTTAAACTGCGTTTTGGTTTTCTCATCTACAAAATGGAAATAAATAGTAATGTGTCTGGAGTTGGTTCCTTCTGGTGGGTTCAGTGGTCTCGCTGACTTAAAGAATGAAGCCATGGACCTTTGGGTGAGTGTTACAGCTCTTAAAGATGGCACGGACCCAAAGAGTGAGAGGTAGCAAGGTTTATTGTGAAGAGTGAAAGAACAAAGCTTCCACAGTGTGGAAGGAGACCCAAGTGGGTTGCCGCTGCTGGCTGGGGTGGCCAGCTTTTATTCCCTTATTTGTCCCCTCCTGTGTTCCATTTCTGTCCTATCAGAGTGCCTTTTTTTCAATCCTCCTCATGATTGGCTACTTTTAGACTGCTGCTGATTGGTGTGTTTTACAGAGCACTGATTATGCATTTTATAATCCTCTGGCTATCTACAGAGTGCTGATTGCTGCATTTTTACAGAGCACTGATTGGTGCATTTTACAATTCTCTTGCTAGCTACAGAGCACTGACTGGTGAGTTTTACAATCCTAGCTACAGAGTGCTGATTGGTGCGTTTTACAATCCTCTTGTAAGACAGAAAATTCTCCAAGTCCCCATTGGACCCAGGAAGTCCAGCTGGCTTCACCTCTCAGTAACATTTTGCAGGAATGTTAAGGATTAGTGTTGATGTGTGTGTAAAGCACTGCACCAGTATCTCATATTTAGGAGGAGCTCAAAAATACTATTTTTTATTGTTATTACTTGAGGTTTTTTTGTCTTTTTTTTTTCCTTTTTGTAGAGAACAGTATCTTGCTGTATTGCCCAGGCAGGTGTCAAACTCCTGGGCTCGAGCTCTTCTCCTGCCTCTGCCTCCCTAAAAGCTGGAATTACAGATATGAACCACTGTGCCTGGCTTCAGAGAGATCTTTAGATGACCCAATCTGACTCTCTTATTTAACAAATGAAAAAAATTGGACTCAGAAGGCTTACTGCTCTTAGGTTATTCAGGTAGTTGGCGGTAGACCAGAAAGGACAATTTTGACACTATGTTTCTTACTCCAGTCTTCCTTCCATCATTCATTCTTTCTTTTAAAATTTTTATTTAATAGTCCCAGACACTGATAAATTCATTCATGTCTGTAATTTCTTTAGCCATACTGCTTATTACATAACAAGTTCTCATTCAATAAAAAGTCTGAAGATCTATACATTGCTTTTAAAGAAAAATGTCTATATAAATGATGTCCTCATTAAAGACTCAGTGAATTCTCTTTTTTTCTGTCTGTCTTCCATTTCTGGTGTTTGCTAAGATTTATATTCAGTTTTTTTCCACATTATACTTACAGGTTTACTGAATTTCATAAGACTGGCTCAATTTCACAAATTTGTCTGGGCTCTAAATATTAGCAACTGCTGTGTTCATTGTTGCTGCAAGAAATACTTTTATCTTATATTTTCATATACTTTCAGTATACTATATATATGCATATATATCCATGTGTACATACACATCTGTGTATTGATGAAATCTTATATGTTTTATTTTACACTGCACAAGCATGATTCTCCAACAGAACATGTAGATTTTTCAAGCACCCTAGGCATTAAATTGACACATAGGGTCCCAAAGACTTCTTTAACAAGAGATCAATATTCCTTAAGCCTATACTTTTTACACAATAATTGGAGAATAATGGTCCTTTCTTATCTGGTTTTCACTGAGATCTTCTCATACAACGACTGGTGAGATGTGCAGTCCTGGGCACAGGCACAATATGCAGCCAGCAGCTAATATGTTCCTTGGCATAATAACTCACCTTGCCAGAACGACCCAAAGAAGCTCTGCCTGGTGAATTCCCCTGAGCCTTATGGGCTGTTAGTTGACCTTGGACTGGCTGCTTACATTTTCTTAGCTTCACTAACTTCCCTTACATAGTTGGGGAAGGTTCAAATGAGGTAATCCAGGTAAAAACCATTTGTAAACTACTAAAAGCTACAGAAACACGAGATATTAATATAAACACTCTCTAATAACGTACCAATAGGAGAAACCAACATAATTATTTAAAATTTTTAATAATTAGGTTCATAAAAATTCAAGGATTTTGGAATCACTCTCTGTACCTTTTCTGTATCTTTAGGTTTAGCAATACTCAAGAAATATCCCAATTATGGGAAAAATCACAAATGCTATTGACTGCACAAAGCCAGGAATTCAGTCTAGTGGTGAAATTCTTATGGTTAAACTTTTGTCCCCATTACTAAACCTCACCCCAAAAGAGAATGGAGAGAGTGTGTGGAATCTCTTCAGGAGTCTATTCAAGAGGAAGTAACATTCCTACTTGTCCATTCTCTGCCTGCTTCCCCACACTGTACAGTATTTAGGCTCCTCCTCATCCTTGGTCTGGATTCTTTTAGTGATTCTAATTATATGCATGACCTTGGCTTTCAGGCTAAGGTAACCTTTATGGCCAATTTGTGGGCTATTTTCAAAGAAGTTTCCTGGTGTTTTACAGGGACTTTATTTACTTTCACAAGACCTCATCCATGTATTCATTACAAAGAACCATATTGGTTTGCTTTTCTACTCTTTCCTGCTCTGCCACCTCCACAGGAAATTACATTGCAGGCAGAGGCATCACGCAGAGAAAAGACGCCTCCTTATTCAGTGGAAGCAATTTCTGTCTTATGTGTTACTTCAACTGTCATAACATTCTCAGGCATGAACTTCACTCTCTTGATTAATATTTATAACCTCCTCTTTAGACACCTGTAATGTCAGTGCCTATTGGGGTAGGAAGCTCAGTACATGGCAGGCAGGAGAGTTAATACAGTCTGTTAATACTTAAAGAGATGAGGGTTTCTAAAGGTTCCATTGTCAAAGGAAGCCCGGGATGGATTCTGGCTACAAACCAGGGAGGGACATTTCTATCCAGCCTTGCACTAGTCCTAACTGGAAGTGGCATGACCCACTGGACTCGGAGCAGGAGTATCTACTTGCTGCTGGCTTGTTCTGTGAGTTGGGGCAATTCCCTGATGTCTGATACCTTTATTTCCCCAACTGTAACATGGACTAACTGAGTGATTGCCTACCTAGGCTTGTTATAAATAGGACAAATGGCATGTCTGTGCAGCTGCTTTCATTCTCCTGCTCTCGGAATGGTTAAAACCAGGGTATTTAATTTCCCTTGGAAAGAAAGATTTTTTCAGGAGCAGCTTGGAGTTACAGGCACTGAAAAGGGAGGATCAGTGCCCATCACTCTATTGGCTCTCAGACACTGCCCACCTCTGGAGCAACACAATATCACACAACTCTGGTAGATCGTGATACAGGATCTGAGAAGACTTGAAGATTAAAGGAAAAATTAAAGCTGGGAATGTCTATTTGGAATGAAAATGGTTCATGGGGACTCCTATCAGGACTAAGCTCCAGTCCTGAACATTTAACAAACTGTTTTCTGCCTGCATCTTCTGTATCCAAACATTCAATTGTATTTTCAATCTGAAAATGCCTAAAATGGAATGCATTATTCTATAAGCTTTTGTAATCTTTGTCATTAAGTTAGTGAATGATTTTTGATAACTTACATTGTTTCTTTGTGTCCGTTTTTATCATTCATTAATTCATTTATTGTGATTTATCCAATCAATTTGTATTCCTGGAGGGTCTAATATGTCTAAGACATAGAATGTTATCCAAACATAAGGGTGCAAATGCTGCCTTTTCCACAATTTTTTTTCTCTGGTACTCAGTTTCAGGCAATCTTCTTTCCTTGGCTTCACTACTTTCTAACTTTCTTACAATACTTATCATGTGGTGATACATATAATGTTATTTGTGTACATGTTTTATTTCCCATACTATAAGTTTTATTATCTTAAAACCTTTAAGCTGTCTACACCATCCCCTTGTACTTTACAGATAATAAATATAGAATGGAAGACATATACAAAAATAACAATAATGTAACACAATATATAATGACATATGGGCATATGGGTGGTAGACATTAAAAAAGTGCTCTGGGAATGAAGAGATGAATTGATCAGGGAAAAGCACTTGGAAGTAGGGTGGTTGATATGGTTTGGCTCTGTGTTTCCACCCAAATTTCACCTCAAATTATAATCCCCATAATCCCCACGTGTCGAGGGATGGAACAGGTGGGAGGTGATTGGATCATGGGGGTGTTTTCCCCCATGCTGTTCTCATGATAGTGAGTGAGTTTTCACAAGATCTGATGGTTTTATAAGGCAGTTTTTCCTGCTCTTGCTTGCTCTCTCTCACCTGCCATCATGTAAGATGTGCCTCTTACCCTTCCTCCATGACTGTAAGTTTCCTGAAGCCTCCCCAGCCATGCGGAACTATGAGTCAATTAAACCCCTTTCCTTTATAAATTACCCAGTCTTGGGTGTTTCTTTACAGCAGTGTGAAAATGGGCTAATCCAGTGGTCATGGGAGAGGTGGGGTGAAGTCATTCCAGGTAGAGAAAAAACATTAGCAACTGGTGTCCATAGGAAAGAATATATCTTTGGGAAATCAGGAGCGATGATGATGGACAGTAAATAGCCACTAGAGGATGGGACGTTGCAAATGCCAAACTAAGATGATTAGGCTCTTCTATAAGCAAAGATTAGATACAAAAATTTTTTGAGCAGTTGAGTGCCATATCAAAGAGACATTTTCAAGAGATTTCTCAGGTAATGGCATGCGAGTTGGTGAGACAGCTTGGAGGCAGAAAAAAATAAGAATTAGTTACTTGTGCAAGAGTATGTGAACATCTTGGAACAGATATAAAGGCGTAAGGCAGAGAAACTAGAGCAGAAGAGTGGAATCCTCAGATTATAAAGAGATGATCAATAAGACATTGCAATTGAGTTTGAGGATAAGGAAAGGGGTAAATAAAAACCCATTTCTAGGTCTTGTGTTTAAATTATGTTAAAAATTGTGATACCATTGATAAATGGTAGAAAATCAATTTTGGAGGAAAAATAATGCATTCAGTTTTAGGCATTTTCAGGTTGAAAATGCAATGATGGAATGTTTGGGTGCAGAGGAGGCAGGAGCTAACCAGTTTGTTAAATGTTCAAGACTGGAGCTTAGAAGGGAGATCAGAGGTTATAAAGTAAATACAAGGCCTGCATGTTAGGTCACACCTGTAATACCAGCATTTTGGGAGGCCAAGGCAGGAGGATCACTTGAGCCCAGGAGTTTGACACCAGCCTTGACAACATAGTAAAGACCTATCTCTACAAAAATATAATCAAAAAGTTAGCCAGGCATGTGGTGCATGCTTGTAGCTCTAGTTATTCAGGGGGCTGAGGCAGGAGGATTGCTTGAGCCCAAGAGTTTGAGGCTGCAGTGAGCTATGATCATGCCACTGTACTCCACCCTGGATGACAGAGTGAGACTCTGTGTCTAAATAAATAAATAAATAAAAAGGAAAGTAAAAACGTATAGATGAAATGATGAAAAAGAGTCATCCACTTACTTCCTTTGTTGTAATTTCTCTGTTATAAGCTCCTTGAAGGTAGGACCAAGTCCTATTTGTTTTTGTTATCTGGCTTTGCGTGTGAAGTACCTGGTACATAATCTGCATTTTATGAGTCATTTTTCTGGAAAGCTACCTAGACCCATATGCAACCCTGTGTTACTTGTGCTAACGAGATACAAAGAGAACACTTATGTGTAAAATTCACAAACAAGTGAAATTTCTAGGTAATAGCCTCAATCTTCCCTTTCTCCTAGAAAATAATTTATTACTATAAGTTACCAAATTAAAATTTATATATATCTTTTCATCTGATGATAGGTTGAAAGGCTTTAAGCCTATTACAGATAGGAAGACTTAGTTAATTGCTATTTTGTACTTGCTGATTTCTCAGCTCCCTTAAAAGTTTAAGAAATCTAAGTTTAAGTCAGGTGAGAAGGAACTAGATAAAGCTACGAATCCTTGACTTATTAGGAGTGCACATTACTCTAAAACCTCTATTTATTTTTTTCTCCATGTTTCTCTATAAATTAGCCCAGCACTGAGAAATCATTGCTGAGCCTTGTAAAAGAGTACCTTCTGCTTCAGCTTCTGTAGCTTAATCTGCTTCTCCCCTCCCAGCATGGGAGAGCTCAAGCAATGTATGTTTCCAAGCGTGGAGGGAAAAAGTCAGGGCCCTGTCTCCGCCAGCCCAGCAGTTCTCAGAGGAGCTGGAGCGATGCCCGGTTGCTCCTGGGAATTGTGCGGTCGCCAGTGCAGCTGCACTCCTCATTACATGGTGGCCAAGAAGAGTCTCTTTCTATGCGCTGATTTTTCAGCTCATAGACATTGAGGCACCAGGATGTTGTAGGGGATTGGGGAGGCACTCTGCCCTACAAATATGACTTTCCCAAAGTTGCCCCTCCTTCTCCTCACTCTGGCCACAGTTTACACAGGAATACAGCAGAAAGATTGCATATTTAAGTCTTTTCTTCCTTCAAAGGAGAGACAGTCACCCCTGCTTAGGTGCAGAGAAAGAGAGGAGAGTGGAGAGACAGAAAATAGGCCTCCTTTAGTCTCCCTTCAGTAGCTGGAGGAGATGTGGCACAGTGGGAGAGCCCCAGACTTGGAGGCAGTCAGAGATCTGCTACTGGGACTCTATCACCCTGGACCTTCATTTCCTCTTTGCAAAATGAGGGGCTCTAACTAGATCTCTAAAATCTCTTTCCTGGCTGGGCATGGTGGCTCACGCTTGTAACCCTAGCAATTTGGGAGGTGGAGGTGGGTGGATCACATGAGGCCAGGAGTTCGAGACCAGCCTGACCAACATGGCAAAATCTCATCTACTAAAACTACAAAAATTAGCCGGGCGTGCTAGTTCACACCTGTAATCCCAGCTACTCGGGTGGCTGAGGCACGAGAATTGCTTGAACCCGGGAGGGGGAGGTTGCAGTGAGCTGAGATCGCACCACTGCACTCCAGCCTGGGCCACAGAGTGAGACTCTGTCTCAAACAAAAACAACAACAAAACAAAACAAACAAACAAACAAAGAAACAAAAAGAAAAGTATCTTTCCTGTCCTAATATCCTATTTTTTTTTTATTTCATGAGATGAAAAATAATACACACTCCAAGTTATTCTTGACGTAATTCCACTAGAGTACCGGGCAACATCTAGCTCATGTATAAACACTTCTCCATGCCTTTTGAAATACTTTGGAGGAGAATACGGAAAAGGTAAATCTGAGATAATACAATTAATTCTGACATTTCTGTTAAATTTGGAAAACTACAATCTTGAACTAGAGTTTGTAGGTTGGCCAGAACCTAAAGTTTTGAGGAGGTATCTTCTAGGCTGAACTGATTTATGCTGGCCTTGAGCATGCAAGGACACCCAGCCTGAAGGACTGCGATACAGTTTGGAGGCAAACTGTCTTTGATTAAACTGTTCCATCTAGTCCTGCTCCTGGTTACTGAGGGTGTGCTGTTAGTTACCACTGTGAGTGAGAAGTGGAGTCCACGTAGATACTTGGCAAGCGTTGGCATCTATGTGGTCATGTGTGTTGTTTGTGCTGAAATCCCATAATACCTCCAGGCAGTTTAATTCTGTGGTGGAACCAACTTGAAAAATTAAACAAAGCTAAGATTTGACAACACTGCACTTGTGGTACAACACAGCTGTGATTCCATGAGCTCAGCAGGGAGAAGGAGTTGGGGGAATCTGTCATAGCAAAAGCATGCTTTTTAACAAATAACAATTTAGCAGACATCCACAGTGCTATGGAACAGAGGCTGTAAAGAGTATGGTCTGTCAGGAGTGAATGGGTCATGGTGTCTGTTCTTGGGGGGTGGTTGATCACGTCTGCTTGAATCATGGGTGTCTTATGAAATGAAACTTCTTGCCAGAGATGGATCACCCCATGATGCTCTCCTCCTATAAACACTTTTGCCAACTGATTTATAAATTGTCAGTAAGTAAACATTTTTGGGGAGAAAAGATCACTTTTGGGAACAACTAAAAATTTGATACTTTTTTTTGTGTGTGTGTCTGGGATAGTCCTAGAGATTAAGGAAGACTAAAGACTCTTTGTTTATTAGATACAATAGAAGTTTGTATATTTGAAAGGATTTCTTTCCTGCTGCCTTATTGGGTAAAGCTTAAAAAAATAAAAATACTTTTGAGAAGTAACTAATTTTCCGATGCTAGACTTTGGGATCTCTATTGCAAAAGGGTTCTTCTTTATTTTATCCTGAGTGTGATGGCTTTTTGTGTTCCCAAGTCGTTCAGGGGATGCTTTTCAATGGCTGTTTCCTCGCCAGTCACATTTAGTCCTGCAGAAGCCATTTGTGTAGCTAACATGATCCACTCAGCAAGTGAGAGCTGGAACATATTAAGCACTGGAATCATTTTACTGCAGAGCAGAAAAGATCTTGGATTTCAGTGTTTAAGACTTTTGAATTGTGGGGCTCAGCTACCCAAATAGATAAGTATGTGATTCTAAAGAGCAGTAAAATTGATATGTGATTTGCATGCTTTGACTTCAGAAGTCTTCAAAATAAGTTAAATTACTATTATGCTTTTGTTTTGTGATTAATGTAACTGCAATTGCAGATGTTTTCTCAAAAGATCAATTTACCTCAGAATTCTCTTTTCTCTCTCTCTCTCTTTTTTTGAGATGAAGTGTCACTCTGTTGCCAGGCTGGAGTACAGTGGCACGATCTGGGCTCACTGCAACATCCCCTGCCAGGTTCAAGTGATTCTCTTGCCTCAGCCTCCCAAGTAGCTAAGACTACAGGTGCGCACCACCATTCCCAACTAGACGGGGTTTCACCGTGTTGGCCAGGATGGTCTCGATCTCTTGACCTCAGGTGACCCACCCACCTCGGCCTCCCAAAGTGCTGGGATTACAGGCATGAGCCACCGCGCCTGGCTTCTTTTCTCATTTTTAACATGGGCAATTCATTAGCTTAAAATCATAATAAACTTCTAGAATGATGTATTTCAGATTTTATAGAAGATGTGTAAAAACAAATATTAAACATTGATTTATAAAAAACTCTTTAAAATCTTTCTTTTAATCTGATGTGTCTTGGCATTTTTTTTTTCTGCTTCTGTTTCCATTAATTTTTCCTGTCTTGTCTCCGGATTCTTCTTCTTTTCTGTTTTTTAAATACAGAGACAGGGCCTTGCCATCTTGCCCAGGCTGGTCTTGAACTCCTGGGCTCAAGCAGTCCTCCTGCCTTGGCCTCCCAACGTGCTGGGATTACAGGTGTGAGCCACCATGCCCAGCCTGATTCTTCTTTTGGAGACATTTCCTTTTTGTTTTCTGAAAGAGATTCCACTGAGAATCCACCCCACTTTCCTGTTATAGTTTCTTCACTGTCCAGTGTCTTTATACTCTTTTTTTTTTTTTTTTTTTTTTTTTTTTTTTTGAGACAGAGTCTCGCTCTGTGGCCCAGGCTGGAGTGCAGTGGTGTGATTTCAGCTCACTGCAACCTCTGCCTTCTGGGTTCAAGCGATTCTCCGGCCTCAGCCTCTGGGGTAGTTGGGACTACAGGCGTGCACTGCCACGCCCTTCTAATTTTTGTATTTTTAGTAGAAACGGGGTTTCACCATGTTAGCCAGGCTGGTCTTTAACTCCTGACCTCAGGCAATCCACCTGCCTTGGCCTCCCAAAGTGCTGAGATTCAGGCATGAGCCACAGTGCCCGGCCCTTCATACTCTTCTGATGACCACCGCACAACCCAAATGTCTGTCCATCACTCCAGTTCCTTCCTTCGTCAGACTTCCGGTGTCCCTGCTACACAATAGCTGCCTGAGAGGTCCGCCTACACAGAGCCTAAGTCATTTTCTTTATAAAGTACTTCTCTTCACTCAGTTCCTACTGTTAGTCTCCCTTCTCAAAACCCTACTCTGTATTCTAATTCAGTCACTTAGAGAACTCTGGCATTTCTTCTGATGGCTCACCCCCCCACTTCTCAGGTATCTCTTGCCTGTATATCAAGCTTGTCCAACTCACAGCCTGCGGGCTGCATGTGGCCCAGAATGGCTTTGAATGTGGCCCAACACAAATTTGTAAACTTTCTTAAAACATTATGGGATTTTTTTGGCTTTTTTTTTTTTTTTTTAGCTCATCAGGTATCATTAGTGTTAGCATTTTGTATGTGTGGCCCAAGACAATTCTTATTCCAGTGTGGCCCAGGGAAGCCAAAAGACTGGACACCCCTGCATATTTTTACTTGATTTTCCTGTCTGAAGTTTCTGGATTTTGGTCACCACAAAATGCTTCAGTGCAAAAATTTCTTTGCTTTCTGGTATGTTTTTAACTCACTTTGCTTCAAATTCTTTCATCATGTTTCTTTTATCTTTACCTGTAATTTATCCATTGGTAATTTTTAGAATGAAGCATTCAGCCTCCTGTTACTTGTACCCTTTCTATAAAGTCTTGTCCATTGTCAGACACATTCTTCCCACAGCCTTATTTCCAAATGTGCTTAACATCTTTTCCTGTGTTCTGGAATACACTCCTGTCTCTTCTTTGCCAAACCACCTCCTGTATGGGGTGGTGGTTTAGAGTATGACCACTGGCACCAGAGTGCCTGGTTTCAAATTCTAGCTCTGCCACTCACTAACTGATTCATGGTTGTGTGGGACACTTAACCTCTCCAAGTCTCAATTTCTTCATTTGTTACATGGAGATGTTAACGATAGACCTGATCATTATTGATAGACCTTAGTAAGGCTGTTGTTAGGATTAAACGAATAGATACCAATGGTCCCCAACTTACATGGTTTGACTTATATGATTTTTTGACTTTATGATAGTATGAAAGCAACACACATTCGAGTAGAAACCATGCCTTGAGTATTCATACAATCATTTCATTTTTCCCTTTCAATCCAGTATTCAATAAATTACATGAGATATTGAACACTTTGTTGTAAAATAGGCTTTGTGTTAGATGATTTTGTGCAACTTAAGCTAACATTAAGTCTACTTAGCACGATTAAGGTGGCTTAGGCTAAGCTACGACGTTTGATAGATTAGGTGTATTAAATGGATTTTCAACTTATAATATTTTTAGCTTATGGTGGGTTTATTGGGATGTAACTCCATCATAAGTAGGTGAGAAGCTATACACATAAAGTGATTAGAATAGGTTCTGACACAGAGTAAGCATTTAAGTGTCAGCTCTTAATCATTTACTCACATTCAGTGTTTCCAGTCCAAAGTCATCTCTCTCTCTCTGAAGCCCCTTTTCATTCCTCTAAGGACCTACCCCAAGAGTCTGCACACAAAAGTTGCCCAATAAATCTTTGTTGAAATCATCTAGACAGCATTACAAGGGAACTGAATTCCATGGACCTCGAATGTGACTCAGTTGCCTTAGCACAGTCCGAGGCACTGTCATTTGTCATATTAGCTTATGCTGTATCCAAGTCCCCTAGAAGAGCGCCTAACATATGGTAAGTGCTCAAAAATTGTTAAATGAATGAATGATTGAATGAATTGTCAAACTTCTCAAAGCTTAACTTATAAGCCTCTTGGGTCAAATGAAATAAAAAATATAGTTTATTTAAAAAAATAACTTTTTAAGTTAGTAAAACTATATATCTACATACAAAATACACTTAAATAAAATATAGAGTATATCTGACGTGTGTGTATTGTACACCTATATGCATATAATTTATATATGCTTTTGAAAGTTAGCAAAACTAAAATATAAACAATCACATCATCAAATACTCATTTGGGGTATAAGTGTTTTCACATTTTTTCTGTGCAGTATGTGTATAAATTAAAAAAAATTTGGATCATATCATACCTAACATTTAATAAACTCTACCATTTTGTTTACTTAAAATTATAGTGTGAATTAAATGTCTACTTTATAATAAACACCAAAAGTAGGTTTAAAAGGCCATCTATTTTTGTTATTTTCTTCTTTCTACATATCTATTCTTTTGGTCTCACGTTCTTATCCTTATGATAAGGTTTGCAATATTACAATTTAAAATGCCGTTTCTGAAGGAAGAAGGTCTTATACTAGAACATGTTAGCATTCCAGAAAATATGCTGAATAACTTTGCTTTATACTTTATTACTTTGGTTTTCCTTTTAGATTGATTTTTAAAAAAATATTTTATTTTACATCAACTCACAGGTGAAATTCCCCATTAGTTTTTAGAACAAACACTGAAATTAAGGATTTTATAATAAAGTATAAATGTGATGCACATTTAGGTTAGGAGGTCAAAAACATTGTTTTTTGATTCAGGGACTCCACAGTTCACCAATATTACAGGACCTCACTACTGGCTCTCTCCTCCTGATAGGTGTTGAGAGAGAGTAAGGACACTGCTGTTTTTCCAGATTCCATTTTTATTTAGAAACAACACTCAATTTTAAAAGTCAGAATAGTGGCAAAATAGGTTGGCAAAAAGGGAACAACAATTGACCAAAAAGAAAAATGACAATAGTTTAAACCAAGTAAATTATTGGGAAAAAAGTAGTAGAAAATGTGCTGAATCAAAATAAATCTGATTAGATCCTTAAGTGGTAACTCCTTTCCGGAGCATACACTTTCCTCCAGCGTAGCCCTGTCCAGGGGCAAGGCCACATCTGTGCTATGAACCAGAAAGTCTCAGGTTGTCAATAAACTGTCTTTGCTTTCACAAATATTTACAAACCACCACCTTCTTCTCCTCATTGCTATAGAAATAAAAAAACAAGGGGAAAAACAGATAGGATCATGAATTTCAGTTTGAGACTTATGAAATATTACAAATAAGAAAATATAAAGAACTATTTTATTTAAAAAAAAAACAGGATTTTTGACTCTCGATTCTCTAGCACAGCATAGCAAGTAAATGTTTAACCAGAACTCAAGATATAAGAAATGAATTTCATGTGGAACCTATAAATGAAATTTGTCTAAATATCCAATCTATTTTATAAATTTTGCTGAGTCTGGAGATGAGAGGATAACAAGGGAATAAGTAATAATATTGTTATCTTATTAAGAATTATTAGGGTGCTTAATTACATCTACAGAGAAAAATAATATTTAATGAAACGACAAAGGTAACTAAAATAAAGTTTCTACACAATCACTATACTAAACAATACCTTTAATCAAAAATTACAGCATATATACCAGTCAGAGTGTCCATGTAAGCGTTTTGAATAATTATATGTGGCGTATTTTCTTAGTTCAATGGTTAACATCACGCACAAGCCAGAGATACTTCATTATTCCAAAGCTTCGCTAAAAGAATTTTTCAGCTGAAGTGAATCTGTCACTATTAGTGCTCTAGTCATGTCCCTATAGCTACTAGTAGAAAAGTACATTTTTGTGACATTAAATTTTATTTGCTTGGAGTTTGTCTTCCAAATGAGTAATGTCTAAAGAGAATCACAATCTGAAAAGACAATGAAGCTTCAGCTGGTCAGTTTCATTTCTCCCTCCCTTTAAATCTGTCTTTGTCTTATGCAATACCAACAGGATGGAGTAATTTTTGAAGTATTTACTTTGTAAAGATAGTAATTTTCTAAACAAACTTTTTATGTATCAGAGGGTGTATGAAAAATGAAGCCTTATCTTTCTCTTTCTTTCTGCCCTCCAATCTCCCATTTAGTAAAACTTGTAGAGCAAATTGTTTCATTGACCTTGAACATTTTAATCACATCCTCTGAAGAAAGGCGGGAATACAGAATGTTTTTTTATAAGGTACTGTATTACAAAAGAAAAAGAGTGCCTGATAGTCAATGTTCCAGGTAATAATACTTCTCAGGCTTCCGATTTGGGAATGCACAGATAACTAGACTATTACAGCTAGGAGGAAAGACTCTTAATGATAATGTCAAACCCTTTTGATTTAATATAACTAGAAGAGATTTAAGAAATACCTAATGCTAAATGACGAGTTAATGGGTGCAGCACACCAGCATGGCACATGTATACATATGTAACTAACCTGCACATTGTGCACGTGTACCCTAAAACTTAAAGTATAATAATAACAAAATAAAATAAAATAAAATAAATAAAAAGAAGAAAAACACTGAAAAAAAAAAAAGAAATTCCTTATTTCTGCTCCAAACTCAAAATACTATCCATTTTTTTCTTTTATGATTGTTACTATTATTATTTCGAGACAGGATTTGGCTCTGTCACTCAGGCTGGAGTGCAGTGGCATGAGCTCAGCTCCCTACAACCTCCAACTCCCAGGCTCAAGCAATCTTCCTGCCTCAGCCTCCTGAGTAGCTGGGACTCACAGGTGGGAGCCACCACACCCAGCCAACTTTTTCTTAATAAAAAATAATATAGAAGTTTAATGTAAAAATTAGGAAAAAACAACAATTACAAATACTTCTGTGCATTCTATCCAGCTTAAAATACAGAACACTACCCTAATCAATATAATGTTGAGTTTTGTATGTTTTTTTAAACTTGATATAGATGGGAATCATGATGTACAATAATTATATGACTTGCTTCTTTGGATCAATATTGTTTTCATGAAGTTGACCCATGTTGATACATGTGGCTGCCCATAGCTTATTTATTTTCATATCTGTATGACATTCCATTGTGAAAGTGTACCACAATTTATCTATTTTCCTGTGACTGAATGTTACTTCCAAATTTTGCAGCATAAACATTGCTGCCATGAACACATGACTACTGGTGGACATGTGCAAGAGATTCTTTACATTATATATCTAGAAAGAGAATTGCTGATCATGTATAATATGCATTCTTCATTTACTGAATATTACCAAATTGTTTCCCAAAGTGTTTGTACCAGTTTATACATACATACAAGGTTCTATCAACAGGGTTTAAATTCTGATTATTCCCCATCCATGCCAACACTGGATAAGGATAAACTTTAAAATTTTTGCTTCCCTGGTGGTTGTGAAATGGTATCTTTTGATCTTAATTAGGATTTCTGTGATTACTAACAACATTGAACATCTTTTTATGTGTTTTCTGGAGGGGGGTCCATTCTTGTTTTCTTTTGATTGCTTTCCTGTTTAAGTCCTTGCCCATTTTTTTCTATTGAGTTGTTTGTCGTCTTCTTAAAATTTATAGAGTTTTAAAGTGTATTTTGGGGCTGGGTGCGGTCGCTTACGCCTGTGATCCTAGCACTTTGGGCGGCTGAAACGGATGGATGACCTGAGGTTAGAAGTTCGAGACCAGCCTGACCAACATGGTGAAACCGCATCTCTACTAAAATTACAAAAATTAGCTGGGTGTGGTGGCACATGCCTGTAATCTCAGCTACTCGGGAGGCTGAGCTGGGAGAATTGCTTTAATCCTGGAGGTGAAGGTTGCAGTGAGCTGAGATCCCACCACTGCACTCCAGCCTGGGTGACAGAGTGAGCCTCCATCTCAAAAACAAACAAACAAATAAATAAATAAATAAATAAATAGTTTGGATACCAATCTTTTGTTAATTATGTTTTGCAAATATATTTTCTCACATTTATATTTTTACATCATTTGCCTTTAATTTTGTTTTTATTATGGAGGTCTTACCTACAATCAGCAAAGTTAATAAACCTGTGTACAGAATTATTATATATGTGTATATCCACACAGCCATCCCCTAGATCAGTGTATAAAACACTTCCAAGACCACAGTAGCCTCTCTCATGCCTCCGTTCCAGGTAATGTCTCTGAATCTCCCACACCTCCAGTATTTTCTTCACTCCCACTCGGGATTAATTTTGCCTTTTTTGAACTCTTAATGAATAGAATCATAAAGTAGGTACTATATCATATTTAGTTTCTTTCACCCAATATTTTATGTGAGGGATGTTGTGCATAAAACTATTGTGTTCTTTTCATTGCTGTGTAGTATTCCAATGTGTTAACATTTTATGATTTCCCATTCTACAATTGATGTGTGTGTAGGTTGTTTCATAGGTTAGACTCTTATACATCTCTGTACTCATCCTTTATTGTACAGCAGCCCTCAATTTCCTTCAGCATGTATCCAGGAGCAGAATTTCTGGGGTAATCTGAAAAGATTACCCCTTTCCCACTGAATTGTAGTGATACCTTTATCATAAATCAGGTGACTGTAAATGTGTTGGTCTCTTCTGGGCTTTCTATCCTGTTCTATTAATCTATTTGTATCATCTCTATGTACCTTTTGTGGATAGTAATTCCAAGATTAAATCTACACAAATATATCAATCTTTTTCTTCATAGTTTACACAATTTTTGTCTTCCCTAAGACAAGATAATACAGATATATTTCTATATTTCTCCTAAAATATAGTTTTTTATAGTTTTATCTTCCAGGTTTTAAGGTTTTTCAAATTTATTTAATCAACTTGGCACTGATTTTTGAGACTGGTTTGAAGGAGAGATCCGATTTTATTTTCATTCATGTGTATTTACAATTGTCCCAGCATCATTTATGGAATAGTACTCCCCCTTGGTTTTTTTGTTTTTGTTTTTGTTTTGGTAGACATGTGGTCTTACTATGTTGCCCGGTCTGGTTTCAAACTTCTGGGCTTAATTGATCCTCCTGCCTCACACTCCAAAAGTGCTGGGATTATAGGCATGACCCATCATACCTGGCTGAATTAGTCCCTTTTTTCATCTTTGAGCTACTATGCCAACTCTGGTACAAGTTAACTTTTCATATACTCATGAGTTTGTTTCTGGGCTCCAGATTGTGTTTCATTTGTCTATTTCTGTGTCAAGATCATACCATTCTAATCGTAATAGCTTCAAGTCTTCCAGCATTGTACTCATCAGGAGGGTCATGATAATTTTTGATCATTTATAATTCCTTGTGAATTTTAGAATAAGTTTGTCAACTCCACAAAAGTCCCTGTTAGGATTTTGATTGGGTTTCTTTTTGTTTTTGTTTGAGATGGAGTCTCATTGCATACTATGATTACATTTATTTTTTCTTTTCTTTTTTTTTTTTTTGAGACTGAGTCTTGCTCTGTTGCCAAGCTGGAGTGCAGTGGCGATCTCAGCTCACTGCAACCTCTGCCTCCTGGGTTCAAGTGATTCTTGTGCCTCAGCCTCCCTAGTAGTGCCCGCCACCACGCCTGGCTAATTTTTGTATTTTTAGTAGAGATGGGGTTTGACCATGTTGGCCAGGGTGGTCTTGATCTCTTGACCTCGTGATCTGCCCGCCTCGGCCTCCCAAAGTGCTGGGATTACAGGTGTGAGCCACCACGTCCAGCCGATTACATTTCTTTTTTGTGTACAACCTTATGTTTCCTTTTTTGCTAAGTTTTTTGTGTTATCTTTCATTAATTGAGCCCCAAACTTTCCAACAGAACTACAACATTTATTTCAATATATTAAAATAGACAAAATTGATTAAATATACATATAGTAATATGCATATTTCATTTTATCTTTTTTGAGACATTCTTCTTGTCCCTGCTAAGGTGGTAGTGGTCATTTGTCGTCAACTTTAGATAAAGGGACTACCCTTTTGGCATGGTTTCTGACAGTCTCTATAATAAGCAGAGACTGTCCGCTAAGCAAGTTAATCTACAATGGACTTGTAAAGTGAGTGTGAACTTTACCTTTGATGTTTTAATTCATTGAGATATTTCTGGAGTTGTTTATTACTGCAGCAAAACTTAGCCTGTCTTAACTACTACAGCCTTCCTCCAGCTAGAAGTGACTGCTATCTAGCCAGCTAAACATCAGCCATCCCCGGCTTTCCCTTCACCATCAATCTAGGAAGTCCTTTGACTTCTTTCTTTTCTGGCATACCCTATTTTAGAAATCCAAAGTCTTCCTCTTTCTTGTTTTACCCTCTGGTTTTGGTAGTACACATTCTCCAGTAGCTTCTTTAGAAGGATTCATGGAAAATGAAGTTTTTGAGAACGAAATGTCTGAAATTTGTCATACTAGATCTGATTTCTACTTTGGCTACATTCAAAAATTTTTGTTAGAGGCCAGGCGTGGTGGCTTATGCCTGTAATCCCAGCACTTTGAAAGGCCGAGGCAGGAGAATTGCTGGAGGCCAGGAGTTCAAGATCAGCCTAGGCAACATTTCAAGACCTCATTTCTACAAAAAGTAAAAGATAAAAAATAATTAGTCCGAGGCAGGAGAATCACTTGAACCCCAGAGGCAGAGGTTGCAGTCAGCTGAGACTGTGCCACTGCACACCAGCCTGGGCAGCAGAGTGAGACTCCGTCTCAAAAAACAAACAAACAAACAAACAAACAACAAAAAACATAAAAACATGGGTTTCAACATTATGATTTTGTTTTAAGATTCTAGAAGGTCCTCTACAACAAGTTTATTTAAGAACATTTTCTTCCATTACTACTTTGCTAAGAAATGTTTCAAAAACAAAACCAAAAAGAACAGGAATGAATTTTATATTTCAATAAATGCTTTCTTGGCATATACTGAAATCATCATATACTTTTTAACCTTTACTTTGTTAACGTAGTTTCCTAATGGTAGGGGTTTTCTAACAGTAGTCTTTCAGGATGGCTTTACTACTCTTCTCCGAGGAGACACTGAAATATTTTTTAGGAAAGGGGAAAATTTGAGGCGGAACACTAACCAGGCTGTTTCTGCTTCCTGTGTCTAGGATTGGTGCTGTACTCTCTTTGTTCTGGGCCATGCAGAGGTTAAGATTTTCGTTCGCAAAACAAGGATTTGACTTAGAATCGCTAAAACATATTTTAATAATTCAACTAAATTTGTTGCTATTCTTACATTTTTTAAATGGAATTTTTGCTTCATAAACACTCCATAAGAAATTAATCTCCTTATTAGCACTAAACCTAACACATTGCATTTGACACACCTTATGGGTAAGAAATGGAATTTACAAAATGTTTTTTCAATGAACGCCTCATCTGTGGTTCAGCTACTTTCCTTACCACAGCATAGTTTTCCTCCTACTCTTTATCCTCACATGGCAGTCAAGAGACAGGACTTTTTTTTTTTTCCCTCCTGCAGTATCTTTCTCTTCCATGTACTTCCCCTAAGAGGAGGAAAGAGGTAGAGATCTGCTCTAATCATTAGTAGTAACTGTGGACCCAGAGTCTGAGTTGCCGGATATGCCAAAGAATGTTTGGCTAAGACTCTTCCTTAACCATTAAGCTAAGAAACTTTGCCCAGAGTCCTCAGAATGATTGGTAGAGTGACAAAATGAGAGGCAGCTAAAGGTTTAGTAATGGAAGAAATCTAGACCTGGGAATCAAGCCATGAGGTCTCAGGCTAGCTTCTGTCACTCTTGAGCCTCTCTGAGTCTTAGTTTCCTCATATATAAAATAAGGAGGCTTGACTTTACTAGATTGTCTTCATGGTCTTTTTGGGCTGTAACATTCTTTTGCATTTAAAATAATACCGGCTGGACATGGTGGCTCGCGCCTGTAATCCCAGCACTTTGGGAGGCCGAGGTGGGTGGATCACCTGAGGTTGGGAGTTCGAGACCAGCCTGGCCAACATGGAGAAACCCCGTCTCTACTAAAAATGCAAAATTAGCCAGGCGTGATGGCGCATGCCTATAATCCCAGCTGCTCAGGAGGCTGAGGAAGGAGAATCACTTGAACCTGGGAGGCGGAGGTTGCGGTGAGCCGAGATTGTGCCATTGCACTCCATCCTGGGCAACAAGAGTGAAACTCCATCTCATAAAATAAAATAAAATAAAATAAAATAAAATAAAATAAAACAAAAAAATAAACTGAGGCCTGACGTGGTGGCTCACACCTGTATTAGTACACTTTGGGAGGCTGAGGTGGGTGGATCACTTGAGGCCAGGAATTCTGAGACCAGCCTGGACAACATAATGAATCCCTATCTCTATTAAAAATACAAAAAATTAGCTGGGTGTGGTGGCACACGCCTGTAATCCCAGCTACTGGGGTGGCTGAGGCAGGAGAATCGCTTGAACCTAGGAGGCAGAGGTTGTGGTGAGCCGAGATCACGCCACTGCACAGCAGCTGGGGTGACAGAGACCCCTGTCTCAAAAAAGTAAATAAATAATAAGAAAGTATCAACTCTAGAAAATCTTCAGTAAATGTGTAGATTCCATTTAAGTGTGAACTTCACTGTTTAAATTGAAAGAGATCTTACAATGTTTCAGAATTGAATCATTTTCCTTTCTGTTATGAATACTGTTTTGTTTTTTAAATATATGATATAGAAAGTTTCCTGGAAATCCCTAAAATATCCCCATGGTAGGCAAAATAATGGCCCCCCACAAAGAAGTCCATGTCTTAATCCCTGAAACCTGTTATGGTGTTATCTCACATGGCCAAAGGCCTTTGCAGATGTGGTTAAACTAAGGATATTGAGAAGGAAAGACTATCCTGGATTATGTGGGTGGGCCTAATTTAATCACAAGGCAAAGCCGTGATTACTTTTGCACCAACCTAATAGAAGAGGTCAGAATGATGTCATATGAGATGGACTTAACCTGTCATTGCCAGCTTTGAAAGTAGAGGAAGGGAGCCATGAGCCAAGGAATGTAGGCCACCTGCAGAAGCTGGAGAAGGCAAGGAAAATGGACTCTGCCCTAGGCCTCCAGAAGGAACACAGCCCTGCTGATGCTTGATTATGGCCTTGTGAGACACAGTTTAGATTTCTGATCTCCAGAACTATAAGATAAATTTGTGGGTTTTTTTTAAGCCACTAAATTTGTGATAATTTGTTAAAGCAACAGTAGGAAATTAACACTATCCCTCACCTCTGGCCTTTATTGTGTTGAGCAAATGTACTTTAGTTTTTGTTTTTATTTCTCTGCATGTTGTTCACATAGTAGCAAACACTTCTGTTCTGCCTTAATAACCAAGAATTATGCCATGTTGAATTATTTGTTTATATTGTAGCTAAAGGAATAAATAGAAAATTGATTAATTATGCTTCTGTGTACCGTTATGTTCCCAAGTCTAATTATTTCCTAGCACTACGTTTCATTCTTTGAATTCACAGAATGTTGCATCTGGAAAGAACCATTAATATGATCTAATGGAGTCTAACACTCTCCTTTTGTAAGAGAAGAAATTGTGACCTATTAACAGTAAACCCATGAGCTTCCCCATATGCATCTAGCTAGTTGCTTATAACACTAGGATAAAATCTGAGGACCTCTGGCTCCCAGGCAGGCATTTGCCCCACAGTACCATGCTGTTTCCACAAAAGTGTGAGAATGTGAAAATATGTAATGAACCTGGTCTCTTAATGCAAAAGATGAAGGAACATGAAATTCAAATATGCCTTGTATAATTCAACCCATTCTCACTTGAGAAGTAGTGTAATGCAGTAGTTACAATCTAGGACCCCAAAGCTCGATTGTCTATATGCAAATCCCATGTCTACTACTTCCCAGCAAAATGACTCTAGACAAGTTACTTAACCTCACCATTCCTCTATTTCCTTATCTGTAAAATGGAGATGATAATAATAGTATTGAACTCATAGGGTTATGGGGAGGTTTGAATGCATTAATAGGCCAGGTGCCATGGCTCATGCCTGTAATCCCAGCACTCTGGGAGGCCGAGACGGTGGGTTGCTTGTGGTCAGGAGTTCAAGACCAGTCTGGGCAACATGGGGGAAACTCATCTCTACTAAAAATACAAAAATGAGCTGGGCGTGGTGGCGGGTGCCTGTAGTCCAAGCTACTTGGGGGGCTGAGGTGGAAGGATTGCTTGAGCCCAGGAGGCAGAGATTGCAGCGAGCCAAGATCACACCACTGCACTCCAGCCTGGGCAGCAGAGCAAGACTCTGTCTCAAAATAAATAAATACATATGTACAGTAATATTAAGTTGGTGCAAAAGTAATTGCGGTTTTTGTCATTACTTTTAATGGCAAAACTGCAGTTACTTTTGCACCAACCTGTTAACTGTAAGGCTCATAGAAAAGGCTTTGGACCAAATTTAATAATAAATAATTATAAGCAATAATCATTATTAGTGGTAGACTTTATAATAAAGACAAATTATTTCAGTTAAACAAAGTAACACTTCTATTAATATTATTATTAATATTTGTTCCTACTGTGCCTATTAGCCACCTCCTATGGTGAAGTCATGAACACTTAATCCTAATACAGGGCCCAAATGTTCTGGTGAACTGCCTGTAGATTGAAAATCATGTCCTTTTCTATGCCAGCAGACATTTTGTGGACAGTTAGCACATGACAGTCATGAGTGTTCTTGCTAAAGTCACGTTAATAACAAAGAACTGTACAGTGACTCGTTCCATACTGTCATTTCTTTAAGTTGCATTGTTTCAAGAACTAAGTGGCTGATGTACTGTTTCGTTTCTTTCATAATGCTGAGCATGGGTATCTGATAGACTTGCTTAGGCTGGCAAATTTTTGCGTAGAAGTGCTAGATTTGTATGCATCTTTGAGAATGGGGCAGTTCAAAGCTAAAGTGAGCTAGGAACAAAACAGGAAGTGAAAAAGTAGAACGGAAAGACATAGGTAGATAGAGGAAGAAAAAAGGGGAAGGAGGAAAGGACCCACAAAAGGATTTTAAAGATAAATGAAAATATTTAAGCCGAGAAGAGAGTTTCAGAGGCAGTTAAGGCAAAGAAGAGACAATGCAGGCAGAGGTGTTTTATATGAAGCGTCTCTGAGGCCTAAACCAAATTTTACCATGCACGAGAGTCACCTGGATTACTAAACAATTTCCTGCATCCTGGCCCCAGGGATGCTGATCTAGTTGGTCACAGCAGAGCCCAATCATTTGCATTTCTAACAAGCGCATCAGTGGTGCCAATGCTGCTGGTCTGAGGACATTTTGAGAATCTTTGGGCTAAACTATATTTACAAAAAGTAAATATAATTGTTCTCTTTTTTTATGGAGCTCTGTTTTACATACAGTAAATTGCACAGATCTTAATGTTTTTGGTTTCCTAACAAGCAATTCCCCACTAGGTTATGTAAAGATCTATCAGTTTCCATATACTGTGTCTGTCAAGAATACCAAGATACTTTTTTGAATAAAGTCCTAATGGCCTGATATTATTCTCCACCAGAATAATATAATGAACTCCAGTATGTTTTCTATCTTTTTGAGGAAAAACATGTATTTCTGTAACCTAGAATTGAAATGCCAAAAACTACAAAGCACCTACATTACTTTGACTGCACGTGCAATGTTCCTGGTCTCATGTAAGCTATATATAGCCCATTTGTTATTCCTTATTATCCCACTTGAGAGGAGGAAATTTGTTATGTTATATTGAATTCTCCCCCCTTCCTTGAATTAGCAACTTAGCAGGTTTATGTAAAAGGTAATCTCAGACATTGGGCAAGAAAGCTATTGAGATTAAAACCCTTCAACAGTGCTTCTCTAACTTCACTGTGTAACTGAATCGCATGAGATCTTATTACAGTGCAGATTCTGATTCAATGGGTCAGGTGTGGGGTCCAACATTCTGCACTTGTAACAAGCTCCCAGGTGATATTGATGCTGCCAGTCCATGAATTACATTTTCAGCAGTAAGGTCCTGTCTAGTGTGTATAGACAGTTCTCAGACTTCAGCATCAAAATCGTTGTTAGAACCTAGATTGTGGACCCCTAACCCAGTGTATCTGATTTAGGGGGAGTGGGACCTGAGAATTTGTGTTTCTAAGTTCCAAGATGATGCTGGGATAGAGTGGGGAATACATTTTGATGACTACTGATCTATGGACCAATCTTTGTTTTGCTGACGCTAATTGACTTGCCAGCAATTTACATGGCTAATAGATAACATCTCCCCTCAAACTTCTCTGCCAAAGTCACCAGTGGCCTCTTCATTGGCAAATCCAATGGAGTCCTCTTCAAATTACTTGGCTTCTGACTGTTGTTACTTCCTTCTTGATCCCCTCTTCTCTCTTGGTTACTGCAATAGAATTTGCTCTGTTTGCTTCTCACTTTCTAACTCAAACTCTATTCTATCTCAGACTCCTTTGTCAGTTTCTCTTTCTTGCCATTCCTCTGCTCCGCCTCATGATTGTGCCTTAGTTTAGCCTTAGTTCTGCTCCTTTGACCACATCAGTACTCTTCTAATGAATCTCCCTGCCTTGATCTTGAGTCCCCAAGGCACCCAGCCCACCTCTACCACAGCAACTTTCTGAAACACAAGTGTGACGTGTTGTCACCCTGCTTAAAAACCTTAAGTTTTAAGGGTTTCCCATTTGCCATAGGACACATTCCAAACTCTTCAGCTTGACTAATGTGGCTGTCAATAATCTGGCCCTTCGTTGTCTACCCTTTAGCATTTCCTTTCACCAGACCTACTGTAGAATCTTACCAGATATACTTAAAAGCATCCAATATCTGTAGAGGTTATGTGATTGCATACCTCCATACCTCTGTTTATGATACTTTCTCTTCCAAGAATTCCCTCCCTCCCATTCTTAACCCTCTTGGCCAGCAGACGCTTCTTCAGCTTTTCTGTGTCTCTCTTCTTTGAACCCTTTTGTGACCATCCCAGGAAGCAGTGGTCACTTCCTTCTCATGCCTATACATAATAATGACGTTGTAATACTTCATTGTACTTACATGTCTGATTCTCCCTATTAGTTTATAAAGCTCTTGAGAATAGATTTATTTTTCAACTCTGTATCTCTCGTGCATTGTCCAATGCCTAATAAATTCATTGCCTGTTTGTTTACTGAACAAATGAATGAATAATAGAAATTGTGGAATTAGAAACTGAAAAAAAACAAAAACAAACAAACAAAAACCTTAGTTTACTGTATTAGTTTCCTGAGGCTGCTGTAACAAATTACCACAAATTTAGCACTTTAAAACAACAGAAATTGATTCTTTCATAGTCCTGGAGACCAGAAGTCTGAAATCAAGTTGCTGAGAGGGCATGTTACTCTCTCTGGAGGCTGTAGGAGATATTTTTTTCTTTTCTTCTTCCAGACTCTGGTGGTTCCAGTTGTTCTTGGCCTGTGACTTCCTCCCTCTAATCTCTGCTTCCATATTTCCATGGCCTTCTCTTCTGTCTCTCATAAGGACACTTGTCATTGCACTTAGGGCCCACCTGGATAGTCCAGGATTACCTCATCTAAGTTCCTTAACTTGATTTCATTTGCAAAGACCTGTTCTCCAAATAAGGCCATGTTCCCAGGCTCTGGTGGTTAGGACATGGACATACTTTGCTGGGAGTCACCATACAACCTACTACAGAGATTGTTAAAAAAAAAAGACTAAAGGGGTTGTCCATCAGTAGAAATAAGGGACAGAAACTCTCCCTGTAGATCCCATGTAATAACAATGAGTAGAAGGTGGCTGGGTGCGGTGGCTCATGCCTGTAAACTCAGCACTTTGGGAGGCCGAGGCAGGTGGATCACCTGAAGTCAGGAATTTGTGACCAGCCTGGCCAACATGGTGAAACTCTGTTTCTACTAAAAATACCAAAAATTAGCCTGGCATGGTGGCATGCACTGTAGTTCCAGCTACTCAGGAGGCTGAGACAAGAGAATCTCTTGGACCCAGGGGACAGAGGTTGCAGTGAACCGAGATCGCGCCATTGCACTCCAGCCAGGGCAACAAGAGCAAAACTCTGTCTCAAAAATCAAACAAACAAACAAACAACAACAAAAAATGAGTAGAAAGTGATAGACAAGGACTCTGTTACTCCAATTCTCTTCAAATCAATGCTTCCCCCAACCATAAACTCTTTTTCTTTAAAAACAAAAAACCAAAAAACAGTGTTTGTGTGTGTGTTGGGAGGCCAAGGGTCAAGCACTGAGAATATTCTCCTTTTTGCCTAAATCATACCAGATCATCCTCCTCAAGCTTAAAAAACACAACGATCTCATCTGTTGGTCTTTGAAAAATATAATCCTTTCTTAATTGGTTGTTTTGTAACTTTACATTGGTTCTAGCAGGGAGGAACCTATCCATTTCACTTCTTGATACAGTATCTTTGCCTTCTCCACCAATTAGGAACTTCAATACTTCTGATTAAAGTGTTGATTTGTGTTGGAGAAAAACAGGCAGAGACATGGGGTTGGGATAAGCAGCTGTGGAAATTGTGGGGAAGGGAGACTCAGCCAAGGGACAGGAAGGCTGTTCCAGAGCTCTGGCCTGACCACTTATTCCATGGTTTGCACATGATCCCCCAGCACCGGAGCCAGGGTTTCCAGAGTGCACAGCTTTCATTTCCATTAGTGACTGACTTAGAATCGTCAAGACCAAACCTTTCCCTCTGACTTTACAATTGAAGTTCAAAGGCTTTTTCATCTAGTCTACACCTATCGGTGAGTTCAGGAGAATTTTGGGAAAATAAAAAATACAAGATAAAACTCTACAGAGTTACATTTCTCTTTCTTTCCACAAGATGAGAGAACAATACAGGATACTGTAATTTGTCAAAACCCCAAACAAAACAAAACAGGTCTGTTGTTAATACAGACAAATGGTCACAGCTGCAGAAAAGTTTCCACATGAACTCTCTCAGTCCTAAATAGTCATTTTTGCAGTTCTGCGATCACTTTTCCAGGACTCCTTTTTTCCCTTCTCAGTATTTATTCATATTAACTATTTTTTCCATGTTAGATTTGTTCTGTTCGATATATTTTTTAGACAATGCTGCTTCCCATACAGCAGCTTTCTAATATTCTACCCAGGTTCACCATATATATGTGTCATTTCAGTGCCGCAATAGCTGTACAGTGAAAGTAAATATTTTGATGACATAGTCCATCAGAAGAACTGCTGTTAGATTCCTCTCTCTACTCCCATTCCCGACATTCCTGTGTTATAGGCCTCCCTTCCCAAGCATGCTGCTAACTGTTGTGCCACAAATCAATGCAATGAAGCTTGAGGCCCAGGTTGTCATACAGCTGAAACACGCCAGGTGTGTTGAGAGTTTTCCAATGTTTGACTAATTTAGGTTAAGTTGAATTGTCTAAGCTGGCTTAAATTGCTGAGAAAGTAAGAAAGGCAGGCCTGGAGAACTGGTGTCTGATCATTTAAGGCTGAAATTTAAACCTCAAGCGAAACAGGGAATCCAAAACCAATTCAAAACAGAAAGAAGAAAGTTGTGTGTGACATTTCTGTAATCGAAACTGATGAGTTATACATTTTTACTGTTGATTCTTAGCTTGTCTTCCTCTTTTGCCAGTATATATTTATCCCTTCAGGCATAATACCATGTTACAGCAAAACTGCTTTCATTTTGACTCCATTTGTGATAGACACATAGGGGTTGATGTTTACTTTTGAACTCACAAGAGTCTCTAAAGTTTGGAGTATAAGATTGTGAGATTAATGTTTAACCCCATGCAAGAAAAAAAGGAATTTCTGGGCCTTTGAAAAACACTTTGCCAGCACAGAAAGAACTTAAATATACATGTAAATTATTACAAAATTGAAATGACAAAATATCCATATCTAAAGCGATGTTCAAAGTTTTGTACTTGGCAAATTTTATGAACTTCCAGAATTATTCAGTGTAAATGAAAGATATAAAAATAGAGCTAAAATACGTAGTAATTGTTGGAATACTTTTCACAATGTGTCCACTTATTCAGATGTACTTTTATCATTTAGATAAAATATTTTACTTATCTGTAAGATATTTGTGTGTAGAGTTAAACTTACAAGTTTTTAAAGTTACATTTATTTATGTGCATTTTAAGCTATAATTTTGCAGGTTTTATGCTATAGCTAAAGGAAAATTGAAAAAATGAGCATGAAAATTTAAAAGCTTTATATATTTTTAGATTACGAAGTAATACAGGTTTATTGTCAAAAATTAAGAAAATGCAGAAAGATATAAAGAAGACAAGAAAACCACTTATAATCCTATAATTAATAATATCATTAATGCTTTCGATTTTACAGTTGGCCCTTGAACAACATAGGTTTGAACTGCATGGGTCCACTTTTACACAGATCTTTTTCAACCAAACTTGGATAAAAAATACAAAATTTGGCTCTTCTGACTATGAAGTAGCCATTCTTTTATTCCTTTACTTTCTTAATCAACTTGCTTTCACTTTAAAAAAAATACAAAAGTCATATTTGAGGGATGGGAAACTTGCATATATTGGCAGTGGGAGGGGGCTGACTTTTCATATACATAGGTTCCGCAGGTCTGACTGAGGGACTTGAGTATGAATAAGATTTTGTTATGCACAAGTGGTCCTGGAACCAGTCCTCTGTGTATACCAAGGGACAACTGTACTTTTAGGCTTTTTGTCTGTATATTATACTTTTACAAAATAAACCAAGAGCAGCTGGGTGCAGGGCTCATGCCTGTAATCCCAGCACTTTGGGAAGCCAAGGCGGGAGGATCGCTTGAGCTCAGGAGTTTGCGACCAGCCTAGGCAACATGGTAAAACTCTTGTCTCTACAAAAATGCAAACATTAGCTGTGGACTAATTTTTAATTAATTTTAAACTAATGCCTGTGGACCCAGCTACTCAGGAGGCTGAGGTGGGAGAATCACCTGAGCCCAGGAAAAGTTGAGGCTGCAGTGAGCCATGATGGCGCTACTGCACTTCAGCCTGGGTGACAGAGTGAGACCGTTTCCAAACAAACAAACAAACAAACAAACAAACAAACAAACCAATCAAGATCAGTCAATGTACCAAGTCGATTTCCAAAGGATTTAGCAATGCTGCTGGAGCAACTGAATATCCATATGGAAGAAAACAAATGAACTTTGACCCATATCTCATTCTATACAAAAAAACTCATTTGAGACAGATCAGAGACCTCAACTTAAAACCAGAAACATAAAGCTTCAAGAACAAAAAGAGAATATCTTCATGATCTTAGGGTAGGCAAAGATTTCAAGGAAAGAACACAAAAAGCATTAACAATAAGAGAAAAAATGTTAAATTGGATTTCACAAAAAATTTTCTGCTTTTTAGAAGGCATCATTCAGAAATGACTAGACAAGTCTTAAACTGGGAAAAAAATATTCTCAGCTCATACGCATGCACAAAGTTTGTATGCAGAATATATAAAGAACACTCAAAAATGTTCTATTTCTTGTTGGATGGTAGTTATGCTAGTGTATACAATTGCCAAGATATGTAAAATGGAACACCTAAAATTTGTGCATTTTATTTTATGTTAATGTTATAATAAAAATAAAATTAAGATCACTAAGAGTTTTATTTAACGCTTCATTGAATTCACATTATTATTTTTCTGTGCTCTTTACTACTTTTCGAGAAAATGTTTTTGATAGCTATGTATTGTTGCATAATATGAATACATAAAAATTAGGCTGAACTCAAAAAAATTTTACGGTACAGATAAATTTTCTTTTATCTCTGGATATCTTGTTTTGTTTCCATTTCTGATTATGAGAACATCATATTTAAGCTTTTGTATCAAGAATATCTGTGTTCCAGATTGAGCAATGAGGGTTAAGATTCTCTTATACTTAGTTGTTTTCTCCCTCCCTCCCTTCTTTCTTTCCCTTCCTTCCTTTTTCTCTTTCTCTCTTTCTCTCTCTTTCTTTCTTTCTTTCTTTTCTTTCTCTTTCTCTTTGCATCTATCGCTCCTGACTTTTGTATTTTACATATATATATATATTTATTATTATTTATTATTTTTTTTTTTGAGATGGAGTTTCGCTCTTCTTGCCTAGGCTGGAGTGCAATGGTGTGATCTTGGCTCACTGCAGCCTCCACCTCCCGGGTTCAAGAGATTATCCTGCCTCAGCCTCCTGAGTAGCTGGGATTACAGGCATGTGCCACCACATCTGGCTAATTTTGTGTTTTTAGTGGAGACAGGGTTTCACCATTTTGGCTAGGCTGGTCTTGAACTCCTGACCTCAAGGGACCCATCCACCTTGGCCTCCCAAACTGCTGGGATTACAGGCGTGAGCTACTGCGCCTGGACCCATATTTTTATTTGGAAAAAATTCAATCTTACAGAAAAGTAGGATGAAAGTAGAATATAATGAAGAATGTATGTTCTTCACCTAGATTCGCCAATTCTTAACACTTTGCCACATTTGCATTCTGTGTGTGTGTATTCACAGTTTTTTTTTAAGTTTCAGATGTTTCTTCGGTATGTGGAAACAAACTAATATCTTCAATAACAAAATTATTACTCTCTCAAAATTTAACACTGATGCACAATACCAAATAGAGATTACACATTCAAATTTTTCCCACTGTCCCAGAAGCATTCTTTACACTTAAAAAAATGCAGGCCCCAAGCAAATATAATGCATACATTAGTTATTGGATTTCCTTAGTCTCCTTTATTTTAGAAAAAGCCCTCTACTTTTTAAAATGTCTGACATACATTGATATTTTGAGGAGTCCAAATCAATTGTCTTATAGAATAGTCTACACCTGGATTTGTCTGATTATTTACTCATGATTAGGTTCAGGACAAACGTTTTTGGCAAGAATACTTTAAAGGTGATGTGTATAATCTGTTATATAATGTGCATTATATAAAGATTGGTGATGTTAAGTTTTATATTTTTGGTAAGGTATTTTCACCAGATTTCTCTCTTTTTGGAACTGAAAAGTATTAAGTGAGGCGATTGTATAAATATCCTGTCCTCCAATAACCTCTCACCCAATAGCATTAACATTTGTTAATAATGATCCTTACCTGGCTCATTTATTACAGTGATGGTTCCAAAATGGTGATTTTCTAGTTTCATCTTCATTTTTACTTTTATTAATTGAATAATTTTCTGTACAATAATGCTTTTTCTCTTTTCCTCTTCTTTATTTTAGTATCATGAATTTTTTTTTCAATTCAGAATGTTATAATCTTTTTTGGACACTTTTATTTGATGAGTGGAGACCAGAGACAATATTTTAAACTACTTTTAGATTGTTCAGTCCACTCTAGGCTCCCAGAAGTCGTGTAAATTTTCAAGTCCACTTGATTTATTTAATATTTGAAAGTGGTGTTCCGTGGTGTGATGGTTAAGTATTTACCAATCAGCTTTCTAAGAAAAAAAATCCTGTTTGTAATAGTTGCTGATTTCCACGGTGTACACATTCCCACTTTGGTTGATTTTAAGTAAACAATGACAGGAGATGCATAATAGCATGCTATTATTTAGTATTTCCACCGTACAAGTACAATAAATGTAAATAACCTCAACAGCATATGTGATAGTAAAATATAATCAAACAATTAGGAAGTGATGAATTCTAAGTATTATTACCTTCTAAAATATAATTTAGTTTTAAGTTTATATAGTGTAGTTTTTAACGATATTTGAGTTTAGCAACTGGCTTACCAAATTTTTTGCGAAAATTTAACAATCAACTCTTGCAAGCAAGCACAAGCCAGCTTTAGTACCCAAACACAATGTTTGCTTCCAGTCAAGGTCTAAGCCTAACTCTTGGCTTCAGTACTAATTAAATATGATAAAATTATGCCTAAAAGCAAGGTGGAATATTTTTGCAGATTTTTTTTCCCAGAGAAATAACTTTGTCAAAGAAATCAATTTCCCTCCCTCTTCTCCACCTACACTTGATGCTCTCAGTTTAGCAGTGTCAAGAACCATAACTATCTCCAATTTATTGAACCGGAAGGTTGGGAAGAAATTCAGATGATATGCAAAGAGGAAATTAAAGAACATTTAGGACACTGGTGTCTTATCCATAGTCCAGATCTCCTGTGGTATAACATTGTTTCCTCTAACCGGCTTCCCTCCCTTTTAGGAACAGCTCCCTTTTTCCTAGTCAATGCCCTTTTCCTACATCAGGTAGGTACCTGGCTCCACTCCCATAGTTGTTTGTTCCTTGGAAATTTTTGAACTGGATCCAGGAGAAGAGACTCAGTCCTTCTCTGGAGGAGAAAGTGTCATAAGAATCTTGGAAGAAACTGGTGGCCATGATTCCTACCATATTTGAAAAAAGAAAGCATAAAAGAGGTAGAGGAAGAGTACTGGTGGAACTCTAGGGCCTTTCTAAATTCTTTGAGCCTTTTGGCAAATTCTCTCTTCTCTGGCCTAGAACAATTTGAGTTGGGTGTCTGTAGCATGGCTTAAAGAGAAGGAATTTGAGTTCCAGAGAAATTCAGAAATACTAAGACTTACAGAGCTAATTGGTAGCGGGGAAGAAGAGTAACCAGATTTCCTCTTCCAAGGATTGGTGCTCTTACCACCACTGCAAAGCATAGCTCCATGTTCTCTGTGTCTCTAGTAGCCTGCAAATGCCTCTACTTAAAGTAAGACAGAGAAATATCACACATGTGGATATGTGCATAATATATACACTCTACCTATATTTGTATCTGTATGTATATGCAGAATATATATACTTGTATACAATAAGCATATAATGATATATATACACACACATATACACACACTCTAACCCTAACCCTAACCATATATATGTGTGTGTATGTATATATATATATATAGAAACACTCTCATAATATATGTATATATAATATAAATACTTTGCCTATATATGTATCTGTATGTATATGCAGATATATCCATCTACCTATGTATCTTTTAGTCAGTTCAGGCTGCTATAGGCATGGTGGCTTCTAAACTACAGAAATTTATTTTTCTCAGTTCTGGAGGCTGAAAGTCTGAGATCAGGGTGCCAATATAGTCAAGTTGTCATGAGGGCCCTCTTTCAGGTTGCAGACGGCTGATTTATTGTATCCTCACATGGCAGAGAGCAGAGAGAGGAAGCAAGGTCTCTCTTGTTCCTCATGAAGGCATCAATCCCATTTATAAAGGCTCTACTCTCATGATCTCATTTAATCCCAATTACTTCTCAAGGTCCCACCTCCTAATACCATCATATGGGGTGGGGGTAGTGTTTCAACATATAAATTTGAGGGGGGCACAAACATGCAGTCCATAGCTCTCTCTCTCTCTGTCTCTCTCTCTCATCTATCTAGCATTTATTTATTTCTCCTAATATCCTAATATATATTATATTATCTATCATCTGTCTCTCCTTACATACATACACATATGCACACACACAGTAATGTAAACACTAATATATATTTTCTAAGTGAAAATTACACTGTGAAAATTACAGAATATACACATATATTCTGTGATGCCAGTATTACTTTTTAAAAGTGTATATGCATGGAAAAAAGAAAAAAGAAATACTACAAAATGAAGAGTAGGTGGTGGGTTATGAATGATTTTATCTTACTATTTTTTGATATGTTTTTGTAATTTTCAATATTTTCAGATAAAGGCTAATTTGGTTGGCATCAATACTCAAAAACGATTGCATTGTTAGAAATATTGCTCAGTTAACATAGATCTTAAATTGTGCAGTGTATTAGCCTTCTAGGACTGCCATAACAAAATACTATGGCCTGGATAGCTTAAATACAGAAACTCATTTCTCACAGTTCTGGAACCTGGAAGTCCCACATCCAGGTGTGGGCAGGTTTTGATTTCTCCTGCAACCTCTCTCTTTGGCTTGCAGAGGCTGCCTTCTTGCTGTGTCCTCACATGGCCTTTCTTCTGTGTATGCATGTTTCTGATAGGTCTTCACCTGCATGTAAGGCCACCTGTGCCATTGGGTTAGGGCCCCAGCCTTATGACCTTTTAAATCTGAATTACCTCCTTAAAGGCCCTATCTTCATATACAGTCACATGATGGGTTAAGGATCCAACATATACATTTTTGGAGTAGGGATCGGGATGGAGGAGCCCCATTCTTCCCATAACATTAAGCGTGTAAAAATGAGCTTTAACTTACAAAACTGACTCAAAATAAAGCAAAGAAAGTCCTTACACAAAACAAAATTTCTATGTGGATTTTTTTCAGCTAGTGATTATTTGTAATATCCTCATAGACTTGAAAATCAGTGTCTAGCCTCTAAATAAATGTTTCCATCTCCATTTCCCACATCGCTACCCAAATATTTCCTCAATTATATTGTCATCTAATTATGTAAGTATGAATGATACTATTGTTAAGAATAATTTGTGTTTTAGAATTTAGCTTATCTTTGAGACTTGATCAAACAAACATTGTTTGATCAAATAAAATCAAACAATGAATTGATTTTATTTTCTAAAAATTAACCAGGTTCACCTTTTTGTAAATGACTTGATTATTTACATTATAACGAATGAAAAGTTATGTTTAGGTCTATGGAAATGTTGTCTTAAGTATAAGAAGAATTTAGAGAACTTTATTTTTTGGGTCTGCCATTATGAATGATGTATAATATACACCTTGTTCTCACTTAAAGATAAATATGTCTATACATAAATATGCATGTAGGTGTATATACAAACAGCAAGATACATATTTTTTTCTGACTTAAAAATAATACATGGGCTGGGCGCAGTGGCTCACACCTCTGATCCCGGGATCTGGGGAGGCCAAGGCCAGCGGATGGCTTGAGCCCAGGTGTTCAAGACCAGCCTGGGCAGCATAGTGAAACACTGTCTCTTAAAAAAAATACAAAAATTAGCAGGATGTACTGGCATGCACCTGTAGTCCTAGTTACTCAGGAAGCTGAGGTGGGAAGATTGCTTGAGCCCAAGAGGTGGAGGTTGCAGTGAGCTGAGATCATGCCACTGCACTCCAGCTTGGGTGACAGAGTGAGACTTTGTCTCAAAAAAAAAAAAAAAAAGCAAAAGAAAAGAAAAGAAAAAATAAAAAGAAAGAAAAAGAAAAGAAAAGAAACCACAACAAAATAGCAAAACCATGCTCATTGTAGAGATTTTAGAAAATACAGAAAAGTATGAAGAGGACATGTATAACCATTATCCCATTACTCAGAGCTAACATGTTTAGTATGTTGCTATGTATTTGTGGCTGGCTTCCAAGATAGCACCCAATTCTCACCTCCTGCTATTCACACCCTTGTGTAGACAGCCTCTTCCCCTATGGAATCAGACTGATCTATGTGACCATTAGAATAACTGGAAAGCAAGACTGGTCATTGTAGCTCAGGCCTGTAATCCTAGAGCTTTGGGAGGCGGTGGTGGGAGGATCGCTTGAGCCCAAGAATTTGAGATCAGGTTGGGCAACATAGGAAGCCCTCACGGCTACAAAATTTTTAAAAAAAAATTAACTGGGCATGGCAGTACATGCCTGTACTCTTAGCTACTTGGGAGGCTGAGACAGGTGGATCGCTTGAGCCCAGGACTTCGAGGCTGCAGTGAGCTATTATTGTGCCACTGCACTCCAGCCTGAGAGACAGAGCAAGACCCTGTATCTAAATAAACAAATAATAAAATAAAATAAAGAATAACTGAAGGCTGAGCTCAGTGGCCCACACCTACAATATCAGCACTTTGAAAGGCCAAGGCAGGCAGATCACTTGAACCAAGAGTTGGAGACCAGCCTGGGCAATATGGTGAAACCTAGTCTCTACAAAAAATTAACGAGCATGGTGGCACGTGCCTGTAGTTCCAGCTACTCCAGAGGCTGAGGTAGGAGGTCAGCAAGTTGGGCTGCAGTGAGCCAGGATCCTGTCACTGCACTCCAGCCTGGTGACAGAGTGAGACCCCGTCTAAAGAAGAAAAGAATAACTTGAAAGCGACTGTGTATGATTTTTAAGTATAGGTCTTAAAAGAAATTGCAGTTTTTGTTTTGATCTCTTGTTTTGGTTCCCCTGAAGGAATCCAGCCACCGTGTTATAAGGATGCTATGTTATGAGGATATTCAAGGATCCCTGGGGAGACCCACAGGGAGTGAAACTGATGTCTCCCACCAACAGCCAGACTCAGCTTGCTTGCCCAGTGGGTGAGCCAGCTAGGAAGTGGGTCCTCTTTCCCTGGTCAGACCTTCAGAGGACTGCAACCCCTGCTAACGTCTCATTGAAACCTCATGAGGGAACCAAGGAAGAACTGCCCATCTAAGCTATTCCCAAATTCAAGACATATAAAAAACATGAGAGGCCGGGAGTGGTGGCTCACGCCTATAATCCCAACACTTTGGGGGATTAAGACAGGAGGATCACTTGAGCCCATGAGTTTGAGACCAGCCCAGGGAATATAGTAAAACCTCATCTCTTATACTAATACTGCCACTGCTACTGCTACTAATACTAATACTAATAAGCCAGGCATGGTGGTGCATGCCTGTAGTCCCACCTCCTTGGGAGGCTGAGGCAAGATTATTGCTTGAGCCTGGGAGGTTGAAGTTGCAGTGATCTGTGATAGCACCATGCACTCCAGCCTGGGCAACAGAGCAAGACCCTATCTCAAAAAAAAAAAAAAAAAAAAAAAAAAAAAGAAAAGAAAAAGAATATGCCTAAACTGTCCTGTCAGTAGCATATCATAACTTTCTTGGCACATATTTGCCATGAAAACTTGGGCCACTGGCAAGCCATGAATGTAAACAACAAAAGTAGTATATGAGTCTGTCTCAAATGACATTTCCTTGAAGTAAGCACAGAAGATATTATTTTACCACGTAGAAGAAAAAGCTTTGTGGAAAACATTAGTTCTTTCCAGGGCATCGATTAAACCATGAATTTTCTGTGGCTGAAAATTTTCATCAGGTTGGTAAATGACATTGAATTTTATTTTAGAGGGGATTGAAATCTTTTACTATTTAGAACATGTTTGTTATTGACATGGAAAACCTGTGGGACTGGTCATAAATGGAGTAGGAGGAAGGGAAAACAACAGATGACAGCCAGGAAGGAGCCCTGAGGGTGCAATGGTGGCCCTGCAGTGGGGTGGCACTGTGGACATGCAACTACTGGAACCAAAGTGACTGCCACCCTGGTAGTCATCTTGGGCACTGTAGCCTCTGCTAGACTAGTGTGCACATTTCTTCAAGCAGGGACCATGCATGGTCTAATGGCAATCAGTGTATCCTTCTGTCAAGGGGAGAAAGAAAGAAGCTTCTGTCTCTTCTGTAGAGAGGGTGGGGAAGGATGAAATCAGCAGGTGTATTCTTCAGATGTTTATCTTTTCAGAGGCATTGATTTCCAATTGTAGCTAAATAATATGATCAATAAGTCAGGACACTTCCGCACACTATGCTAGGAAACATCTCTTACTTAACAAGGTTCTTCCTCTGTTCTTTTGAGTGAGGTGTCTAATGGGAGCAGTTAATTCATTGTGTTTTGAGTAATATTATTTTCTTAGAACGCCCTTAGGGGAAATCTCAGCAAATCATTAAATGTATGTATATGTGTGTATAAATATCATTGCAATAAAAGTCATTAGATTGCAAATCTCTATGCAATAAAACTGTTTCTGACAACGTGTTTGTTTCAAGCACTCTTTGCTTGAATACTCTTTTAACCTCCTCCTATACACTTCGACTTTCTTCGATGTCAAAATGCATAACAGATATCCCTGACACCGAAAAAAAAAATAAAACTATTCCTTAAACTATTAGCAGCCAAAGGAAAAAATGTAGAGAAATTTCAGGACTTCAAGGGAATGCTCTGTCTTAATTTTTATATGAATGACTTGAATAATGTTAATGTCA
Organism: Pongo abelii; assembly: GCF_028885655.2. Lineage (NCBI taxonomy): Eukaryota > Metazoa > Chordata > Mammalia > Primates > Hominidae > Pongo > Pongo abelii. Next base: position 115,008,179 of record NC_071990.2, on the reverse strand, counting down.
ATGCATAATAGAATTAACCTGGATGGAGCAAGAAATAAACTTGCTTGTTTCATGTGTATATTATTTTGATTTCAGATTCCGAAACCCCTAATTAACTGGAATTCAGTAAAGTGAAATTGTAAGTAACCATCATTTCCTTTCTTAGAATTTCTTCAAAAGGAGACGAAAGATCACAGGAATTAGCAGGCTGCATGGTGGTCCAATTGAGAAAAAAATGTGACTGCACCATTCTTCTGCCAAGGGTCTATGAGTGGCTGCAATATAAAAAGAAGAAAACTCACCTCAAAGACTTTAAAAAGCAACAGAAATAATGGTAGGGTCACTGTGTGGGTCAACATGGATTCACGTCAATATTTCTTACTTTCCTAGTCAAATCTACATAACTATTTAATTGTAATTGCCATCAGATAATGACTGTAAAATAGGAACATTTTCAACCACAAAATAAATATTAAGACAATTTTTATACACTTTACTAAAGCAGAAAATATATTTAAAAATTTTAGAGAAATTGTCAGTCATTAAGATTGAAAAAAAATGGGATGTCATTTGAGTCCACCTAAAATTTTTTTTGTTTGGTAGTTTTTGAGACGGAGTCACTCTGTCTCCCAGGCTAGAGTGCAGTGGTGCCATCTTACCTCACTGCAGCCTGTGCCTCCTGGCTTCAAGGCTAGAGTGCAGTGGTGCCATCTTGCCTCACTGCAGCCTGTGCCTCCTGGCTTCAAGCGATGCTCTTGCCTCAGCCTCCCAAGTAGCTGGGATTACAGGCACCTGCCACCACACCAGGCTAATTTTTGTATTTTTAGTAGAGATTGAGTTTCACCATGTTGGCCAGGCTGATCCTGAACTCCTGACCTCAAGTGATCCACCCACCTCAGCCTCCCAAAGTGCTGGGATTACAGGCGTCAGCCACCGTGCCCCGCCTAAAGTTTTTATTATCAGAAAGACCTCTGTCCTTTAACTTCAGGCAATAATTAACTTTCCATTTTGCTTTGGCCTAGGCATTGCCACTTTTAAAATGAATTCTAATAGCTAAAGGCATAAACTATTTAGTAATTACTAGAACTATTTTCTGAACTTTTGAAAAAAATTAAAATTTCAAAGCAAGCATGTTGGGAAATTTAAGGTAACCTCTTTTCTGCTCCCAAATTTAATTATACATGTACTCATGATTATGTGATCATACACTCATAACACTGTGTGAACTGTTAGTTTGTTTCTCATTCTATTTCTGTTTTGTTTTGTTTTGTTTTTGGCTGTTATCAGAGCTAATTCACTCAACAAGCAGGTCCCAATTTGCATGGAAAAATATTATCTGTCTGATTTTCTAATATCCATAACAAAGGAAAGCTAGCCAAGCATCCCATTCCAGATTTAGTGAGGATGACATGTTTGGCAGGAAGAAGAATATGATTTACCAATTGAAGAGGAGAATATCAAAGTGAGTAGAGTAAAAAAAAAAAAAAATTTAAATAGATCTCTATTTTTATAGGGAAAGCTGATGAAAATAACATTAAAATAAAAGCTATCTCTTTAAATTGATTTTTGTAGTCTTTATTAATATTTAATATTTCAATTTTATGTGCTATATTTCCTTTGGTAATCTTCTGTTTTCATGGACAAGTTCAGTCTATAAATGTGCACTTATTGTCAGTAAGTTCCATCTTCCTCTCATACCAGGCCTTATTTAAAGCTAAACAAATTCATTCCGGATTTTAGGTGTATATTTTGTGGAGTTTTTGTTTCATTTTGTTTTTAAGTTGCAAGTGTAAGACACAGTTCAGACACTAACACTAAATAAAAATGGTTGCAAATTTATTACTTTTCTAAAGATTCTGGAAGGGTCCCTTTTTATAGGCTAGATCATAATTTTAAATGTTACTATGAAAGCAGGCACACAGCACAGTGGTCTTCGTCTGACCAACTGCTTCTAATGTTTGACCCAGCATCCCCAAGCAGCTCTCAGGAACTCTTTGGGTCTAGCTTCTGTATCTGTGAAATGAAGGCTTGCACCAGCTAATTACTAAAAGTCCTCTTCTTACTTTATGATTCTATAAAAACAATTATCTTTGCAATGTTCTTTTAAAATAAGATATAGGTGAAACTTTGGATCTTTTAGTATAAGAACTGAAGAAAATAGGGAGCAGAAAGTTATAATTGAATGTTAACCAAAGATACACATTCTTATAAAAATTCTCATACAGAACTAGGTAAAATGAGAGTCCCACCAACAGTATCCGCATGCACTGAATTTTTTTCATTTTAATATGTTTTGATACACTGTTGTGCCAGCGCTAAAAAAATGAGTTTTCAAGCAATAATGTTTTCCCAAAGGAAAAAATTGTCGTTTTTTTTCCGTGTGGGAAGTGTGTGGGCAGGACTCTCAACTTTCAGGAAAACTTCTGTCTTTTTAGAAAGAGATTTTCCAGATACTTTTTGAATTACTTCTCTGAAAATAATGAGAAGTCTATGAAAACAGAATTGTCACAACTACTTGCTTGTTGGTGGGGGTGACCTGTGGCTGCTTCCACCTCTCTAGGTGTTGAGAGCAGAAACCAAGAGGAAGGAGGGAGAAGATGCCCACAGTGAGGCCAGGGAGCAGTGGGCCCACGGCTGCTTTGGATCATGATCTGATTAACCAGATCTCCACAAGGGATATAGATTGTGGATATATAATGTTTGTGTCCCACCAAATTTATACACTGAATTTCTAATCCTACTCTTAATTTCTGAAATATGATAATTTTTATGTTGAAATACCATATGTGCCAGTGTTAGAAGATAAGGCCTTTGGGAAGTGATTATGTCATGAGGGGAAAGCACTGATGAATGAGGTTAGTGCCCCTATGAAAGAGGCCCAAGAGAGACCCTTGCCCCTTCTACCGTGTGAGGACACAGAAAGAAGGCACCGTCTACGAACCTGAAAGCAGGTCATTACCAGACACTCAATCCGCCAGTGCCTTGATCTTGGACTTCCCAGCCTCCAAAACAGTGAGAAATGAATTTCTCTTGTTTATAAGCCACCCAGTTTATGGTATTTTGTTATAGCAGCCTGAGTGAACTGACACATTTGTTATGGGTTGAATTGCGTCCTCTCAAAATTCCTGTGTTGAATTCCTAACCCCTAGTACCTTAAAATGTGACTTTTTGGCTGGGCGCAGTGGCTCACTCCTGTAATCCCAGCACTTTGGGAGGCCGAGGCAGGCAGATCACCTGAGGTCAGGAGTTTGAGACCAGCCTGACCAACATGGAGAAGCCTCGTGTCTCCTAAAAATACAAAATTAGCCGGGCTTGGTGATGCATGCCTGTAATCCCAGTTACTCAGGAGGCTGAGGCAGGAGAATCGCCTGAACTCGGGAGGTGGAAGTTGCAGTGAGCTGAGATTGTGCCATTGCACTCCAACCTGGGCAACAAGAGTGAAACTCCGTCTCAAAAAAAAAAAAAAAAGATGTGACTTTTTGTAGAGATAGGGTCTTTATAGAGGTAATCACCATAAAATGAGATCATTAGAGTGGACCCTAATCCAATATGACTGGTGTTCTTATAAGTAGGGGTGAATTTGGACACAGATGCACAGGGAGAATGTCATGTGAACACAAAGGCACTGATTTACAAGCCAAAGAGAGAGACCCTGGAATAGATCCTTTCCTGACAGCACTCAGAAATAATCCTGCCAACACCTTGATTTTTAACTTCTAGTTTTCGGAACTGTGAGATAATAAATTTCTGTTGCTGAAACCACTCAGTTATGACACTTTTTTACTACAGCCATAGCAAACGAATACAACACCAAGTCTAAATAAATGTAAGGATTCAGTTAGCAGCAAAAATCCTAATTGTATTTGAGCTATCTCACAGAGTTAAGTAATATTTTTGTTTCTTTGAAGTAAAATTTTCTTGTGGTTTTATGGGTAATCAAAATAATTTTTAACTGAAAAATAATGTATGTATGTATGCATGTGTGTGTATATATATATACACACACACAGATATATTGTATAAAATGTTAAACTAACTGAGGCTGGGCATGGTGGCTCTCTCCTGTAATCCCAACACTTTGGGAGGCTGAAGCAGATTGATGACTTGAGGACAGGAGTTTGAGACCAGCCTGGGCAATATAGCAAGACCCTGTCTCTACAAAATGTCAAAAAAGCTAGCCTGGTGGAATGACTAATGCCTATAATCCCAGCTACTTGGGAGACTAAGTGAGAGGATTGTTTGAACCCAAGAAGTTGAGGCTGCAGTGAGCTGCGATTGCCACACTATACTCCAGCCTGAGCAATAGAGCAAGACCCTGTCTGAAAAAAAGAAAAGTTAAATGATATGGAATATAAAATAAAAGTCATTCTTCATCTCCCTTTCCTCAGTTTTAATTACCTCCCTAGAAGTTAGCTGTTTGGAACCTAACATTATAGTTTTACAGTGCTTGATTCTTAATTCTACACCACACAGACTTGAATAAGATTCTAGCCTGATATTGGAGTTTTGCTAAAACATCACATTTAGAGTTCATGTTGTGGAACTATGCTACAAGTAGGATCTTACACTTCTATTATCTCAGCACTATGGACAGGCTCCAAAATAGACCTGTTATTTTAAAATTCCATCCTGTAATAGGCCACATGTTTAGAATTTAGTATATTACCAAGCAAGGGAGAATTTTAAAGTATCAGTTATCAACTGTGTTATTCCCTGGCTTTGTTTTTTACTTATTATTATTATAATTTTTGAGAACGAGTTTCGCTCTTGTTGCCCAGGCTGGAGTGCAATGATGTGATCTCAGCTCACTGCAACCTCCACCTCCTGGGTTCAAGCAATTCTTATGCCTCAGCCTTCCGAGTAGCTGGGATTACAGACACTCACTACCATGTCTGGCTAATTTTTTGTATTTTTAGTAGAGATGGGGTTTCACCATGTCATCCAGGCTGGTCTCGAACTCCTGACCTTAGGTGATCCACCCACCTTGGCCTCTCAAAGTGCTGGGATTACAAGTGTGAGCCACCATGCCTGGCCAATTATTTTTTTTCTTTTTTTGAGACAGAGTCTCGCTCTATCACCCAAGCTGGAGTGCAGTGGCACAATCTCAGCTCACTGCAACCCCTGCCTCCCGAATTCAAGTGATTCTCTGGCCTCAGCCCCCTAAATAGCTGGGATTACAGGCACGTGCCACCATACCCAGCTAATTTTTGTATTTTTAGTAGAGATGAGGGGGTTTCACCATGTTGGCCAGGCTGGTCTTGATCTCCTCTCGTCAAGTGATCAGTCTGCCTTGGCCTCTCAAAGTTCTGGGATTACAGGCTTGAGCCACTACACCTGGCCTATTGCTTAAAATATTTTTATAGTTAAGAAAAGAACAATTCGATTGAGGGGAATGGGGAGATGTTGGTAGAAAGCATCAGTTAGAATGGATAAGTTCTAGAGGTTTATTGTAGAACATGGTGATTATAGTTCATAATAGTAATGTATACTTGAACATTGCTAAGAAATTAGATCTTAAATCTTCCATCACACACACATGCACACACAAAGATAAAAGTATGTGAGGTGATGGATGCGGAAATTAGCTTGATGTAATCATTTTAGAATGCATATATATATATCTAAACATTATGTTGTACACTGTAAATATATATAATTTTTATTTGTCAATTGTATCTTAATAAAACAAGTGGGGTAAAAAAAAGGAACAACTGACTACCTTGTGTTCTAGCTGTTTTCTAGAAACCAGGAATAAATTACCTGCCTTCTATGAAGTTTGAGTCAGTTACACCATAGTGATACTCTTTTTACAGACAACTCAATAAATCAGTAGCTCACCTGCCTGAAATAATAAACTAGTACTTCCGCTATAAAGATTCTGAACAGATTAAATTAATATTACAAAAGCCACACAAGACAGCTCATAGAGTGATAGACATGTTCCTTCAGTCCTTACTTGGTGTCTGTACAGTCATGATTCATATATCATTCTAACATTTTTTCCTGATGTAGTTCCTGGGTCCAAAGTCCTCTTCACACAAAAGAGGGAACATTTTACTTCTACTATGCTTCCTGGTTAAGATTAAGAAGAAAAAATTAAACTCCTAGTCATTAGGAGAGAACCAAAAGCTATAAAATGCTACAGTAGGTTGAAAACAGTTGTCTGGAGTCATTTTGTAACAATGAAAAACGTCCCACTTGATTCTTTGTCTTGAAGTCATTCTTATATTAGAATTATTTTAGTTAGTCTTTTTTTTGTTGTTTTTGAGACAGAGTCTCCCTCTGTCACCCCGGCTGGAGTAAAACGGTGCAATCTCGGCTCACTGCAACCTCCGCCTCCCAGATTCAAGTGATTCTCCTACCTCGGCCTCTCGACTAGCTGGGATTACAGGCACATGCCACCACGCCTGGCTAATTTTTGTATTTTTAGTAGAGATAGGGTTTTACCATGTTGGCCATGCTGGTCTCGAACTCCTGACCTCAAGCAATCTGCCTGCCTCGGCCTCCCAAAGTGCTGGTATTGCAGGTGTGAGCTGCCGCGCCTGGCCTTATGTTAGAATTATTGATAACCGAAGCTCAAAAGTGGTCCTGAATCATTTTGAAAAAAAAAAAGTGTTGTTATCAATATGCCCTCTTTAAGAAGGTAGAAAATTGTGTAATATATTTAAGAAAAATTTCTGGCTGGGTGTGGTGGTTCACACCTGTAATCCCAGCACTTTGGGAGGCAGAGGCAGGTGGATCACTTGAGGTCAGGAGTTCGAGACCAGCCTGGCCAATGTGGTGAAACTATCTCTTCTAAAAATACAAAAAATTAGCCAGGCGTGGTGGCACACACCTGTAATCAAAGTTACTCAGGAGGCTAAGGCAAGAGAATTGCTTGAACCCAGGAGGCAGAGGTTGCAGTGAGCTGAGATCGTGCCATTGCACTCCATCCTGGGTAACAGAGTGAGACTTTGTCTCAAAAACAAAATAAAACAAAACAAACAAAGAATGATTTCCACCTAAAGTTGCTCAAATATCAAGAAGGTTTGGTACTTAAAGAGGGAAAGATTGGTTATCTGAAAAATTTTGCTCTCTAGATAGATGAGATTTTATTATATCCTAATTAAAGTATTTCATTTAAAAAAAATAAAGTATTGGCCGGGTGTGGTGGCTCACACCTGTAATCCCGGCACTTTGGGAGGCCAAGGAGGGTGGATCACCTGAGGTTAGGAGCTCAAGACCAGCCTGGCCAACATGGTGAAACCCTGTCTCTACTAAAAAATACAAAAATTAGCCAGGTGTGGTGGCAGGTGCCTGTAGTCCCAGCTACTTGGGAGGCTGAGGCAGGGAGAATTGCTTGAACCTGGGTGGCAGAAGTTGCGGTGAGCCGATATTGTGCCACTGCACTCCAGCCTGGGTGACACAGCGAGACTCTGTCTCAGAAAAAATAAATAAATAAAAAAATAAAAAATAAAGTATTTCATTTATTAAAATATGTGCATTTATGATTGTACCTTAGTCTATTGGACTTTAGTAAGATAGAGATTTATTCCATCGGTTGACAGTAAATTTTATATATATATATGTATATATATATATAAACTTAAATGTGTGTGGTACAGTTATTTTATTAGGCAAGATGATAGCTATATTGTGTCAGAATAAAGTGCGCTCCACAGCATTAGTATACAGAATAGGGTCACTAAGATGAATGGACTTCAAATAAAGAGGCAAATAAAATGTATGGCTTTCACTTATTTATAAAAAGCCTACAGTAAAGGAGAATCAAGAGACCATAAAAAGATGATGTACTGTTGGAAATTTTACAGGTATCTTCTTTTCCTTAGCATCATACCAATTGGCCTATTGTTATTCAAATCATATTCAAATAGTCCAAAAATGTCAGTTTAGGATTGAAAACAATTAAAGTCTGGGTACATATCAGATGAAGTTTTCAGCATTATAATTAAATGAAGGCAATATTTGTCATATGGAACAAAGGAACTGTCTAGTAATAAAATTTACACCAACTTCTAAACAATGAACTTATGCATACATGCTATTTGGTGATTCCTTAAGTGTGAAGTTAGGTGCATTAAGCTAACAAAGGAAAAAAGCTTATTTATAACAGCACTGTAGGCAGAGGTCTTTGAAAGTGCAAAGATACCATCTTCCCTTCCCAGGGAGCAATTGCTTTGCACAGATGCTCTACAAATATCAAGCACAAGGAACCTGGGTTTTAATTACAAAGTAAAATATCATTTCAAAATTGCATAATTGGTGGTTGTCTTTTGCAATGCAATGAGCATAAGGGAACCTGACATTAAATGTTTGATGTGTTGCCATGACATTTCCTGAAATTTTATTTTGTGCTGCTTTTAAGCTGCAAACTATGTTAAATTTGAATTCTTTAGAGGGTGGGTTAACAGAATGATACAGTTAAAAAACCTAACTGATGTTGGAATGCCTATGTTCACAAATTGTACAGTTCTGATTTTAGAAAAAAAGTAAATACAGAAGTAAAGACATAATGGGGTCTTTATGTTCTCCTTACAGTAGTGACATGTTTTCCTGGAGATAGAGGCCATTTAGTCAGGGAGGGATGTCTCTAGCTTTCCCTTTGAGTAAAGGGAAAAATAATAGAATGAGGAAAATACAGTGGCAGTCAGTTCCCACCACATTTGAATGTTCAGGCCGTTGAAATTGAGAGAAAAATGTCACAGATGCTGTGTAGTTACAGAGCTGCTGGAAGGAACAGTGGTAGGACTGGTGTTGCTCTAGTTTTCTATGTTCCAGAAAATGCCTTCAACCATTATATATATACTGCTTGCCCGGTATGCACTGGAGTGTATACTATTTGCTCAGCAGGGTTTGACTTCAAGAAGTCATCTATTCTATCTGTAAGAGCAAAGGACAATTAGGTATTGAATATTTTTCCTCATGTAATTTAGTGGAAGAATATAAATAAATAAATTTATTTATTTTAATTGAATTTAATTTTATTTTGAGACAAGGTCTTTCTCTGTCACCCAGGTTGGAGTGCGGTGGCACAATCGTGTCTCACTGTAGCCTCAACCTCCGGCACTCGATTGTTTCTCCCACCTCAGCCTCCTGAGTAGTGATACTACAGGCACCTCCACCATGCCTGGCTAATTTTTGTACTATTTTTGTAGAGACAATGTCTTACTATATTGCCTAGGCTAGTCTCAAACTCCTGGACTCAAGCAATCTGCCTGCCTTCATCTCCCAAAGTGCTGAGATTACAGGCATGAACCAACACGTTCGGCCCTTTAAAAAAAAAAAAAATTATATATATATATATTTAATTAGAGATGAGATCTTACTATGTTGCTCAGACTGGTCCTGAACTTCTGGGCTTCAGTGATCCTCTAGCCTGGGCCCTCCAAGGTGCTGGGATTACTGGCATGAGCCACCATGCCTGGTTGAAAATAAGTGATTAATGGGGAAAATATAAAGCCTTGGGTTGTTAAACCATTTATTCTCTCTTAAGACACCTACAGACTCATACAGGAAGATGCCTTCTTGGGTGGATACAGTATATTTTGAATGCTTCCCTACTTTTGACTGCTTAATGTTCATATTGAAATAAGTATTGTCAGGAAGGCTGAGAATGAAATTGAGCCCAAGGAAGTGGTTCACAGCCCTGCGCAGGTAGCATCCTCGTATTTTACTAAACAGTAGCATTTCTTACTCAGTTACATTTTGGTGTCAGTTCCTCTTCCCCAAATGGACATTTTTTGTTTGTTTTAATGTCATTATTGTCAAATAACAGAAGTAGGACCACCTATATACACAAACAACCTATATTTCTCATATTTTCCTTAATTTTAGAAATATGCATAAAAGTCATTTAAGCAGAGAAAGACCAAGACTCACTAGACTAATGAAAGAAGCTCAAGGCCGACACTCAAATTTTCCCTTCTTTCCTTTAAAATGATGATTTCTTTATGAATTTAAAATATCAAATTATTTCTGTTGATCTTACTGATAATATTACTTGCATTTATGAAGCAACTCCTATGCAAGATATTGATGAAGAAGCACTTCTGTTAACTGCTCTATAGGAAGTTGAAAGGCTTTCTCCCACAGTTGTTCAGCTTGAGGGCTAGAACTCCAGAACTATCTTCTATTTCAGGGTTTTTTTTTTTTTTTTTTTTTTTTGCCTGTTGCCATGAAAAAATTTAGCCTGTCTCCAAACAAACATTACCATTTTATATGCCCTTTTTAAATATCATGCTTTAGATATGAAAGTGCACCCAAATCAGGCCCATTATGACATGCATAGAGGTTGGATTAATAAGGAGGCTTCTAATTCAGCCAAAACAATTCTTATTTTTAAAATTATGGTGCTATTTTTATTAGGTTGATCACCAGAATAATTGATTTGATTTTGTGTATAAGCTGCTTGAAGGAATGCTGCAGATGGACAATTTTGAATACTATAGGCTGGGCGCAGCATCTCATGCCTGCAATCCCAGCACTTTGAGAGGCGAAGGCCAGAGGATCACTTGAGGCCAGGAGTTTGAGACCAGACTGGGCAACAGAGCAAGACCTCATCTCTACAAAAAAATTAAAAAAAAAAAAAAAATATATATATATAGCCAGGTATGGTGGCATATGCCCGTAGTCCCAGCTACTTGGGATGCTGAGGTGAGAGGATCACTTGAGCCAGGGAGGTTGAGGCTGCAGTGAGCCATGATTGTACCACTACATTCTGACCTGGGTGACAGAGCAAGCTCCTACCTCAAATATATATATATATATATCTTTGGTCTACATCTATTTTCCAAGAGTGATTGCTGATTCAGTGAAAAATCTATGCTTTAAAAGATATATCAAAGACTATACTTCCCAGCATCACTGCTATGGTTTATTACTAGAAAAGTTTCTCCAACTTTGTAGAGCACTAGAAGCCAGAAGGAGGAGGAGCAGTGCCCTCTCTTTAGTGTGAAGCCAGCTTTGCTCTTCGGGAAGGAATGCAGCCTGAGCGTTTCCATTTTTAATTTAAGAATTTTTTTCTTTTTTTCTTTTTTTTTTTTTTTGAGACGGAGTCTCGCTGTTGCCCAGGCTGGAGTGCGGTGGCGCGATCTCGGCTCACTGCAGGCTCCGCCCCCCGGGGTTCACGCCATTCTCCTGCCTCAGCCTCCCGAGTAGCTGGGACTACAGGCGCCCGCCACCTCGCCCGGCTAATTTTTTGTATTTTTAGTAGAGACGGGGTTACACCGTGTTAGCCAGGATGGTCTCGATCTCCTGACCTCGTGATCCGCCCGCCTCGGCCTCCCAAAGTGCTGGGATTACAGGCGTGAGCCACCGCACCCGGCCAAGAATTTTTTTCTTAAAAAAAGATACAAGAAAGAGAATCCGAACACCAGGTTAATAAGGTGGTGAAGATTCTGAGAGTTGTAGGAGATGTTGTAATAATCCTAGTTATATTTCTTTCTCATATAAAAATGAAGGAACAGGATTTGTTTTATCAACTCTATAGAAGATTTGTTTAATATCCTATAGAGAGTACATATATATCTTTACAATCAGGATTAAAAGTATTATTTTCAATAATTGGCAGGCTTAATTTGTACTAGAAAGCTAAATTTAGGCCTTAGATAAATGTAGTAAGTATATTTTACTCAATGTACATTTATGCAGGTTTTTCAATAGTGGTAAGTTGTAGTGCCTTGGTTCAAGCCACTGAAAAATGTAAGCAGAAAATCTCATTTTCAGAAATTAAAAAAAACTAAGGAGAAAAATCAATTTATAAAAAGACCACATCCGTTCAAATGAAGTGAAAATGACAGCTATAATAGACTTTGATGTTCACAGAATATACTTATGGGAATTATGAACCAATTTTACTTCCTGTTGTTTATAATAGATTAACAATATATCTAGACTTTTACTTTTTAATTCCTTATTCATGGTTCTTGGCACATGGTTTAAAATGTTTGTTGTTTTTTAAGTGAAAGAATGAATGACACTATATTGGAGAATAATTCAATCTAGTTTTATTGGTACAATTTAGGCTCATATCTTATTTGCTCTATACCAGTCATATTATTATATAATTTATCAGCAGTAAATGATCATGATTATTGGGTTCACATTCATAAAACATATATAATGTAAAAACCCAGGCTGTTTCACTTGAAATGGTTTTCAAAGGTTCAGTACAGACCAAATGCCTTTCACCGCTAAAACATCCAACACAGCTGAAAATAATACATTGAAGTCAGTGAGTGAATAGTAGTTATTTTGTAGATTATCATGAGTGGGGTTGATACAGAGATTTAAAAAATATATTGTCTTGTTTTTAAGTTTCACACCAGTAGCTCACGTATGCACTTTAACTCCAAAAGCTAAATGTTTGGGAATGAGTCCTTATTTATTTCCTTCAGTTCTGCCTAGAATGTTCTTGCCTTCCCTTCTGCTTATCCAAACCCTCAGAACCAATCTAAAATATCACCATCTACGGCCCTGTTTCCATGAGAACTTTAAAATTGTAACCCCAACACGGTGTTATAACCTTCGCTGAGCCCCAATGTTATTATTATACCTTTCTTATACCACTTTCTATATTCTGCCTTTTTACCTGTGTCATTTACCAAACAGCTATTATAAGCTGCTTATAACTATTAGCTTTTAGTGATATTCTTATATTCTACTATTTTTAACAGTTTTTTGCACATACCAATTACTTAATAAATATTTGCTGACCTGGGTCAACAGCTGCCTTCCTGCCAACCACAAGATACCATTTAGAATTTTCTTACTGTCAGGAGCTAGTCATCTGTTTGTTGACCTCTTCCTGCTCCACAATGATAAAAATACAGTCTAATAGAGATATTGAGCTCACCTCAGAGCTTTGCTAAGAAGTTCAAAAAATTATACACAATACCTAACATTTATTCATATTTTACTATGTGTCAGACATATCAAGGTCACTGTGCTAAGGCTTTTGTGCTAAGACTTGTATAATCATGATCTCATTTATGTCTCAGAATAATAATTTTGTGTAATAATAGTTTTACCCCATTGAGATCTTAGAATTATTAAATAACCTGCTTAATGCTACTTAACTTGCTAATGGCAAAGCAAAGACTTACACCCATGCACCTAACTACTAATTCTATTGTATCTGTTCAAGTGCCCAAAGCCAGTCAAGAAGCAGGAAGAACTGAGTTCTAGAATTCTTAGTGCATGGTTGGGCAAGTGGTTCATTTTGATCCCTCGATGCTTATTTATTTAATTTATTTATTTGAGACAGAAGTTACTATCTTGCCTAGCTGACCTTGAACTCCTAGGCTCAAGTGATCCTTCCACCTCAGCCTTCCAAGTAGCTGGGACTGACTACAGGCTTGCACCACTGCATCGTGTGATGCTTTTTTTCTAACCGAATATTGTAAATCCAGTAATATATCTGAAACATTAGGTACATAGAATATTTGTGGAAGTATTAAGCCGGCCATGTAAATATGGTATTTATTGAAACATAATACCTTAAGTTGAATTTTAGTTTAAGAATTTGTTTCATTTATATCAAGTGCTGTAAATTACAAAGCATTTTCATACATATTATATCTCACTAGATTCTCACAACCAATAGGTCACTGGCTATATATTATCTGGCTTTACTGCACAGGGTTTGGGTTTGAAAAAGGGTAGGTAACTTTTATCAAATCACGCACCAAGTAAATGTCCAAGAATTAGCTTTTTTATTACACTTTTCTGACTCCAGGACATGGTAGCACGTATTAATAGCTCAACACGTAATGTGTATTTATAAGCAAGATTCCACAAAACTACTAGACATACATGTTTACTATTTATGTATGTATTTATTTATTTTTGAGACAGAGTTTCACTCTTGTTGCCCAGGCTGGAGTGCAATGGCGTGATCTCGGCTCACTGCAACCTCCGTCTGCCTCCTGGTTTCAAGTGATTCTCCTGCCTCAGCCTCCTGAGTAGCTGGGATTACAGGCACCCACCACAATGCCCAGCTAAGTTTTGTATTTTTAGTAGTGACAGGGTTTGGCCATGTTGGCCAGGCTGGTCTCAAATTCCTGACCTCAGGTGATCCCTCCTCCTCAGCCTCTTAAAGTGCTGGGATTACAGACGTGAGCTACCACTCCTGGCCCTACAATTTATTAATAACAACAATGACAGTAGCTTTACCACATTCACACAGGTTGAGCACATAAATTATCAATCATCCAAATCAGGACCCCTTGAGAATGACAAATACCAAACTAACTGAGAAGCTGGAAAACAAGCATAAATTGGGACGAGCTTAGACAAACTGGAATATGTGATTCTGTAATTTTAATAGCACCTATCATGTGTTAGGTCTTACTCTAAGAACTTTACATGAATTAACTCAATGAATTCTTTTTTCTTTTCTTTTTTTTTTTTTTTTTGAGACAGAGTCTCGCTCTGTCACCCAGGCTGGAGTACAGTGGCATGATCTCGGTTCACTGCAATCTCCATCTTCTGGGTTCAAGCAATTCTCCTTCCTCAGCCTCCTGAGTAGCTGAGATTACAGATGCCCACTGCCACAACTGGCTAATTTTTGTATTTTTAGTAGAGACAGAGTTTCACCATGTTGGCCAAGCTAGTCTTGAACTCCTGACCTCAGGTGATCCACACACTTCAGCCTCCCAAAGTACTGGGATTACAGGCATGAGCCACTGCACCCGGCCTCAATTAATTCTTATGAAGTAGGAATTATGCTCATTTTTCAAATTAGCTTTTTGTGAGATGTCCCAGGCCATACGGCATTTGTGGATTCTTTACAGTGCATTTTGCTGTCTTCAATCTCTTCGCTTGCCTAATAGAGGGAAAGGGAGAGCAAAGGCCAAGAAGATAAGGATTTGGATAATGGCAGGCGATGATTATCAGAATTTAGTGGCTGAAAAAGTTATCTAGCTCTTTTCCAATGCCAGTATCAGCATAGAAGTTCGTGGGAAGCCATCATAATTTTATATCAAGGAAGTATAAGTAACATATCTAACAATCTTACTGATTACCCTTTTTCTATTGCATGCTTACACACTTTAGGTTTTGATGTACTTGGTGCTCTTGGAAAACTATTTGAAGATCTGTGAACAATTACCTAGGTAGAGCCATTAGCAGATAACATGTATGTTTCTAGGTGAATTGAGGCAACCGATCGGGATTAATATACTAGGCTTCAACCTGAGATTGATACCAATTTCACTGCAAAAAGATCTCAGGCTGGCCCTGACTCTGCTAAGGCTAAAGTTTGTTTGTGTTTTCTAAGTGGGTGTCATCTGTGTGAAGTCCTGAACCACGTCTTTAAGTACATTCTTTTCTTCTCTGCTTTATCTTCTGAGTTTGTTGAGAGAAGATTGTTGGCATTCCACTTCACTTGTCAAGCTGCATAGAAAAGACTGGAGATCTACAAGTGAAAGGAAATATTTCAACAAACAATGCCTGGTGCTTACAATCTGATCACTTTATAAACAAATGGATGCTTTCTCTATTGTGCAAATGACCTCATCATGGAAAGTAGATTAAGCTCAGCATCACTCTATTCAGAGCTATCTTCCAACACTTCTCATAATCCTCTGCTTATTCTCCTACTCCATTGTTCCCTAAAATAACAGAGAAAACTCTGAACAACAATGTTCATTTGATTATTTTAAAGAATGGGTAAATATTTATACCTTCAAATAGTTAAATGTAAATAATGTTTTCGTTAAGTGTGGTAAATTACATTCACAACTACCTTATAAAGCAACCTCTATTTTCGGCAGGCATTATTCTTGGACCTCTTTCATGACTTATTTTATTCTCACAATATTCTGGGTAGCACTACTTTTTCCATTCTATACATAACAAAATCAGGGGTCAAAGAGATTACATAACTCACTCAAGGTCAACTGTAAATTCTTCAAGAAATAAATATGTTGCCTCGGTTGCTACCAATTTTTAAAAAATTGTCAAAAAAGGTACAAGAATATTTACAATGCTCTTTATTATTTTTGTGGACTTAATATGCCACTCATTATGCTAAATTATTTTAATACATGTTTGTATTTTAGTTTTACCATAACTTTAGGAAAAATTCACTATTATCTTCATTTTACAGATCAGAAAAAGATGGTGACATAATTTATCCAAAGTGATCAAGAAATAGTAGAACTGGAATTCAAATCTAAATCTGTCTGACAGCAAAGAAATCTTCACTATACTAAATTATTATTATTATTATTTGAGACAGAGTCTTGCTCTGTTGCCCAGGCTGGAGTGCAATGGCATGATCACAGCTCACCACAACCTCCACCTCCCAGGTTCAAGCAATTCTTCTGCCTCAGCTTCCCGAGTAGCTGGGATTACAGATGTGTGCCACCATGCCTGGCTAATTTTTGTATTTCTAGTAGATACAGGGTTTCACCATGTTGGCCAGGCTGGTTTGAACTCCTGACCTCAAGTGATCTGCCCGCCTCGGCCTCCCAAAGTGCTGGAATTACAGGCTTGAGCCACCACGCTGGCTCTAGATTATTTTTAATAGTGTAACTGATGTCCTTTAATAAAGCATTCTGTCCATCACTGATAAACTTTTGCAACTTTAAGTTGTTTTTTGACTTTTTTCTTTCCCCACAAATTTATATCCAGACTGATGAACTAAACATTTCTATTTGGAATTCTTAAGTTAAATTCTTCTACCATATGATGACCTTTCATTTATTTAGACAAAAGAAAAAAATCTTAGGTGTTGAAGGAAGTGATTCTAGAAATTAACTAATTAAATTAGATCAAGAAAATGACACACAGGGCCGGGCACGGTGGCTCACGCCTGTAATCCTAGCACTTTGGGACGCTGAGGCGGGCAGGTCACCTGAGGTCAGGAGTTCGAGACCAGCCTGGCCAACATGGTGAAACCCCGACTCCACTAAAAATACAAAAAATTATCCAGGCATGGTGGTGGGTGCCTGTAATCCCAGCTAATCCAGAGGCTGAGACAGGAGAATAGCTTGAACCTGGGAGATGGAGGTTGCGGTGAGTGGAGATTGCACTGCTGCACTCCAGCCTGGGTGACAGAGCAAGACTCTGTCTCAAAAAAAAAAAAAAAAAAAAAAAAAAAAAAAGACACACAGGGCCAGGCATCACAGTTCATGCTGTAGTACCAGATACTCAGGAGGCTTGAGGCTTAAGGCTGAGGCCAGGAATTCAAGGCTGCAGTTAGCTATGATGGAGTGTACCTACCACACTCCAGCCTGGGTGATAGAGAGAGACCTCGGCTCTAAAACATAAAAATGAAGAAAATGACATGCAGAAAAGTGAGGTGTGCTATCATCACATGGGTTCTAGACAAAATATCTCCTGACTTTATAGATAGTGGTCATTCTATCACACCTAAAGTACAAACAGTTTCTGCAATTATTTGTTTTGTGGATCAGGACATAATACTAACAGTAATTACAATTATTATTATTATAACCATGAGCACTTATGAAGAGTTTATGATGTGTCATATGGTTCATCACATGTTGTTCATATGTGTTATCCCATTTAAGGCTCACAACGTTGTGAGGTTAGTACTAATATTATTCACATTTGTAGGAAAGGAATTAAACTCAGAGAGGTTAAGAATGTTGAAGGTCATACTGTAAGTAAACTGAGGTCAGTCTAGGTCAGAGCCAAGGTTCACAGCTATGCTCAGCTGTCAGTCTTGCTGGTTCTTTCCTCTCCACAGCAAGAGGCCCTTGACTTCTACCAGCATGCTGTGTCCTAGCTCAGCCACTGGAACCAATTCAGATTTGTAGCTGGAAGGATTTGAAGTCATCTCTGCTGCTAGAATGGCTTTTATGTTTTCTGCTTGTTTTTGAGACCCCTCTCCTCCATCTTCACCTCTTGCCAGTTCCTGTTACTTTAGATCTCCTCTCCTGGTAGCTGTTGGTACCTCCTTCTGTGATGCAAGCCTCTAGGGATGGCTTATAAGCTCCTGCATACTTCCTTGTAGAATCTGAGCACAGACTGGTTAACTTCTATTACAGCCAGTTTCACCATTCACTGCTGGGTGAAGATCCTATTATACAAGCACACACACATACACACACACACACACACTATATATATATACAGTTTATCACCAGATATTAACCAGGAATGACTGACTCTAAATGAAGTGCTGCTTTTGGACTAAATTTATATATGGGTAGTATATATTTTATATATTTTCAATACGTAAGTAGAAATTATTTTGATTTAATTGCTTTTTGGGGAATTGGCCTCTTACATTGAATGAGTCAGTGTGTCATAGGATGTTATCAAATTAGGAAATAATTTCTTTTTCTCAAAAACATCTTTTGTAGATAAATATCTTCTTCAGAATCAATCTTCTGTTAATCAGAACATCATTAACCACTACTGCCAAAACTGATAAATGAGGACTTGTTGGTGAAGAATGTTAGCCTTAAATGTATTTGTGATTTTTAAAAACTGGCAAGGATGAGTATATTTCTAAAATTGTGTTTTTAAGTGAAAACGTACTATTTGTGGAAATATACACACACAAAAAAAGAGATTCAGATATCTCAGGAAATCCAAACCAAGCTTATCTATTAAAAAGCATTTTTATTTTTTGTTTTGTTTGGTTTTTGAGACAGAGTCTTGCTCTGTTGCTCAGGCTGGAGTGCAACGGGATGATCTCGGCTCAGTATAACCTCTACCTCCCAGGTTCAAGCTACTCTCCTGCCTCAGCCTCCTGAGTAGCTGGGATTACAGGGGCCTGCCGCCATGCCTGGTTTATTTTTTAATTTTTTTTTTTTTTTTTTTTTTTTTTTTTTTTTTAGCAGAGATGGGGTTTCACCATGTTTTCCAGGCTGGTCTTGAACTCCTGACCTCAAGTGATCTGCCCGCCTTGGCCTCCCAAAGTGCTGGGATTACAGGTGTGAGTCACCACATCCGGCCTAAAAAGCATTTTTGAAGTAATCATCATTTTATAATTGCAAGTTTAATTAAGAAAAATAATTATTTATCATTTCTAAATTTTTCAAAATATTAGTTAAATGGAAAATAATTGACGGCTCTTACCGCTGCAAATTTTGTTCTGATAATTGAGTATCCTAGATTTAAAAATTCAAAGTGATCTCCAGCTGCTTGAGGCAAACGTGAAAAAGAGAAGAGATGAGTAATAAATTCTCACATACAGTTTTTGCAAGATTTTTGTTCAATAAATCTCAACCCTTAAATCTTAGTCCTGACCTAGAAGAAACATCCAATGAAGCATGCCAATGGTGTGTATTGTTGAAAAGTGCCATAAGGTCACACATAGTTCAAAAGGAAATTGGTGGAAGACTACTAGGTTCACATTTGTGAGGATCTCATAGACATCTAGTTAAAATGAATTCTGTTTTATCTGGTCAACACTGATAAATCATGAAAAGGAAAAGCCATCCATCCTGCTATTATTAAAAGTTGAGAATCTGGAAAGAACACATACAGATGAGGGCACAGATGTTTGTTTTGGGCGTAATGCTATTATGCTTGTCTGTAGAATTACACATAAAATGGCATTTTTATTTGAGTATTGTATGTTGTCAGTGTACTTAAGCATAGAGAGTTGCAGTAACATAGTACTCAAATGTGGGAGCTAGGTCAAGAGAAGTTCACACTCTCCATGGTTGAATATAGTAAAAAAAATCAACACAGAATAGATGAGAATGCTCACATGAAGAGACACCCACCTTCCTGATAAATATAGGGTGTTTCCCAAGTTTTTATTTAGAGAGCTGGTGTGTTCTCAAATAATTCATGATTGGAATGTGATGATATAGAGAAACTGAAGTCAACTCAATTGTCTTGTAATTTGACTGTCTGAGATAAGAATGAGTTAAGGCCAAGAGTTGATTAGAGTACAGACAAACTTCCCAGCTTTTCTTTCCAGTGACTAGGAATTACTGGTTCTAAATGAAGTGCTGGTTCGTTGGACTAAATTTGTTTGGAAGATAATTGTACACAACCGTTTAGTGGAATTTTCCTTGGGAAACATTCCAACATTTTTTGTCCTAATTTTTTCCTCACCAAAATTCCATCTAAATCCCAACAGAGGCTGGGTATGGTGGCTCACACCTGTAATCCCAGCACTTTGGGAGGCCAAGGTGGGTGGATCACCGGAGGTCAGGAGTTCGAGACCAGCCTGGCCAATGTGTTGAAACCCCTTCTCTACTAAAAATACAAAAATTAACCGGGCATGGTGGTGGATGCCTGCAATCCCAGCTACTTGGGAAGCTGAGGCAGGAGAATCACTTGAACTGGGGAGGTGGAGGTTGCAGTGAGTCGAGATCGCACCACTGCACCCCAGCCTGGGTGACAGAGGGAGACTTCATCTCAAAAAAAAAAAAAAAAAAAAAAAATCAATCCATCACTGGAGAACTATGAAGAAGCAGAGAGGGGGTGAAGGAAAAGGGTTTAGAAGCACAAGAATGAATCTAGAACAGTCTAAAATTTACCCCTGACTCTGTAAAGCAGAGTTTCACAACCTCAGCACTTGAGATTTTATGCTGAATAATTCTTTATTGTGGGGGATGCCCTGTGCACTGTAGGGTGTTTAGCAGCGTTCCTGGACTCTACTTACTAGATGGGGTAGCATCTCTCAGTGGTACCAATCAAGTGTCTTTAACATTGCCAAATGTCAGGGGTGAAGGGTGTAGGGGGTTGGCAAAATTGCCCTGATTAAAGAACAATTCTCTAATGTTCTAGGAGGACTTGATGGGGCAGAACCCACAATAAAATAGTATTTCTTGGTTTTTACTGTTTTATTTTGTGGAGTCATATTTTCAAGTGTTAGAGAAACCAATAGATTGAGCACATGCTTCTCAAATGTTGAAAGAGTCTATGCACAGCTAATCAGTTGTCTTTGATGTGATGCACCCAGTGTAGGTTCTTGTATCACAAAGGAGCTAAAGACACCAAATGACATATAATTGTGCTTTATTATCAGTCATTAATTCTACTCTTTTCCAGATTATCTGGCAAAGCAAGTCATTTAAAGGGTTAGGGTCACACTTCTCTTGGATGAGTTGCCTTTATATTATGTTCTTATTCATCATTCTTATTTTATCTTACAATGAAAGAGAAAATGTATCTTGTACCACAATTTATTTTAAACAATACTTAACACAAGTGGTTTTAAACCTTTTTAAAAAGAGAGCTATTTTCTTCTCTAGACATCTGTTGAAAAAAATCAGCATATACAACAGATGAAAACAGTATTCTATTAGAATGCTTGGTTGTAAGGTCACATTCATAGCATTTGCTTATAAAGTCAGATATGTTAACAAAAGCTATTCCTATGAACATAGATATTAAAAGTCAAGTGTAACAGAAAATAGTTGCAGAGTTTTATCAGTTTTACCATTCAATTTATTTCTGTTTTTAAATTTGAATTTGACAGTTAAAAGTAATAATTGATATGGATAGGAATTAGTATCCTGAATGTGCAATTTTTATATATTTAGAAGAAATCCTGAATTTAAAATACTCAGAGCTATATGTTATTAATAAAGTACATATTTACATTAAATTCAAACATTTTTATAGAAATGGTAAGAGAAATTGGCTGCTCAAGTTAATGTGTTGGTGGGTTCCTATTTCATACAGAGCCTATTTCAGTATAGTACAGTATAGATTTTCTTTTAAATTATAATTCTCATATATTGTTGAAAGTATACATTTTAATTTTTTTGCTTTATTTATTTGAAAGTGTATATATATATATTTTTTTGTTGTTGTTGTTTTGTTTTTTAGAGATAGCCTCACTCTGTCACCCAGGCAGCAATCATAGCTCACTGCAGCCTTAAACACTTCAGATCAAACGATCCTCCTGCCTCAGCCTCCCAAGTGGCAAGGACTACAGGTACATGCCATCACACCTAATTAAAACAATATATTTTTTGTAGAGATGAGGCCTTACTATGTTGCCCAAGCTGGTCTCAAACTCATGGCCTCGAAAAATCCTCCCACCTTGCCCTCCCAAAGTGCTGGGATTACGGGCGTGAGCCACCACACAGGCTTTATTTGAAAGCATATTGTTGTAATGAATTTTTTTTTTTTTTGAGATGAAGTCTCGCTGTGTTGGTCAGGCTGGAGTGCAGTGACACGATCTTGGCTCACTGCAACCTCTGCCTCCCGAGTTCAAGCAATTCTCTTGCCTGCCTCCTGAGTATCTTGGATTACAGGCACCCGCCACCATGGCTGGCTAATTTTTGTATTTTTCTTAGTAGAGACAGCGTTCCGCCATGTTGGCCAGGCTGGTCTTGAGCTCTTGACCTCAGGTGATCTGCCTGCTTCAGCCTCCCAAAGTGCAGGGATTGCAGGCATGAGCCACTGCGCCAGGCCTTATAATGAAATTTGAACTACATATTTATGGAAGACGAATGAGCCACTGTACCCAGCCCTTTGCAAGGTTTTCTTTTTAAAAAAAAAATTTTTTTTTTTCTTAGACTGAGTCTTGCTTTATCGCCTAGGCTGGAATGCAGTGAGGTGATCTCAGCTCACTGCAACCTTCGCCTCCTGGGTTGACGCAATTCTCCTGCCTCAGCCTCCCGAGTAGCTGGGATTACAGGCACGCACTGCCACACCTGGCTAATTTTTGTATTTTTAGTAGAGATAGGGTTTCACCGTGTTGGCCAGGCTGGTCTCAAACTCATGACCTCAGGTGATCTGCCCACCTCAGCCTCCCAAAGTACTGGGATTACAGGCGTGAGCCACCACGCCAGGCCCCTTTCCAAGGTTTTCTTATGACAAGGCTTAGATCATGCATTACCAGCAGGAAGCCCCCAGAGTTGACATGCTCCTTTAGAGCTGACCATGTGATGGAGGCATAGAATCATCGTCCATCCTACCCCTGGCGATGCCAACCTTGACCACCTGGTGAAGCTGTCAGCTTTAGCTGCTTTAAAAATCACCATTTCCCCTTTTATAATTTATGAACTTTTTATTGAGATACTTCAAAATTATGCCAACACACTCTAACTCATTAAGCCTCAGTCATCAGCTTAGCATCCTTTCATGATTCCTACCTGCATTAATGACCCTTACATGATTGTCAAAGGATGATTTTCTGTTTCCATCATTTTTATTAGATGGGTAGATCTTTCCCTTTTATTTATATATTCATTCAATCATGTTTTTATTATTTTATTTTATTTTTTGAGACAGGGTCTTGCTCTGTTGCCCAGGCTGTGGAACAGTGGTATGATCTTGGCTGACTGCAGCCTCAACCTCCTGGACTCAAGCAATCCTCCCACTTCAGCCTCCTGAGTAGCTGGGACTACAGGCACACAACATCACACCTGGTTAATATTTGTATTTTTAGTAAAGACGAGGTTTTGTCATTTTGCCCAGGCTGGTCTCTACCTCCTGGGCTCCAGTGATCCACCTACCTCAGCCTGCCCAAGTGCTGAGACTACAGATGTGAGCCACTGCACCCAGCCTACTTATTTATTTTTAAATTAGTACATAATAGATGTATATATTTTTGAGGTGCATGTGATAATTTGATATATTCATATAATGTGTAAAGATCAAATCAGGGTAATTGGGATATCTATCATTTCAGTCATTTATTTATATCAGTGTAGACATGAATTTTTATTTTTTTTCCAATGGATTATAATTCATTATTATCATTATTTAACCTGATGCTGAAAGTTTTCCAGATTTGGTCAGTAAGAACCCTTGTAAGCTGGTGCCTGTGTCTTTTTGACAGTGTTTACATCATTGTTGTGTCCTATCTTGCTTTCTTGGACAAGATATCTGGGCCTATAATGAGCCTTCTCTATACCTGAGCTCTGGAGTCCATTGTTTAAGGAGGCTTGGTTTCTTTTAGCAGAGAATGGTATTTGGAAACAAGATCTGCTCTCGGAGTCTTCCTTGACACTGCGGTGCACTGCTTCTAGGCCCTTTTGGGAAACAGAATTGAAATTTTGTATATATACACATACAGATGTATATATGTATATATATGCACACACAGATAAATCTATATCTATCTATTCATTTACTTATTATCTACGTATCTAAAACTATAAGTTTATTCCAATACTCGCAATTCCAGTTCATAATTTCAGGTTTATTTCCAGACTTTTCTTTCACTTTCTTTGACAGTGAGAAACCTGGCTCTCATTATTGACAATATAGTTATATTTCCTCAAAATGATTATATATAATTAATCTTTTTTCACACTTTGTCCTCTTTCTGCAAGGGAAGGGAAGGGAAGGAAAAGGGAGGAAAGAGTGCAGCTGAACTTTTCAGTCTACAGGGCAAGGGTGGCTCTGAATATTGACTACGGTGCATCTCTGGAGGTTTTTCCTAATCATTTGTACCTCTCTAAATTTTCTCTAGCTTCCGATTTGGTAACTGAATGATTATAGAGTATTTTTTGGAACTAGATAGAAAACAACATTCAACAATTGTCCTCTGTCTAGCTGCTATTTCTTTCTTGATTTTCCCCCCTTTGTTCTCCTCTGTTTTGCCACTGCTGTTGCTTTCTTCTCCCTTGAATTACTTTAATACTTTCCTAAATGCCTCCATTCTTGCCTCCCTCAAGATCTTCTTCCACCAAAGTAATCCCTCTAAAACATGAAGCTGAGTGCAACATTCTACTGCTCTAAAATTTCTCAATGGCTTCCTATGGCTCCACACTCCTTAATGTTGTTAATAAAGACTGCTATAACTTGACGGATGCTTGTTTTCTCCCCAAATCCATCTCAAATCTCTCTCTTCACTGAACTGCCTATGTCAGCAACCACAGATACCAGTATGTCTACAAAGAAGCTATGTTTCTTGGGAAACAAGAGCTAAAGGAATGGTTTTCAATGTTAGATTTTCTGGATTTGAATCCTTTTTCATTGCCTGCTTAGGCCTGTGTTTTTGTGACTTGGTTTCTACTATTGCTATGAAACAAACCACTAAAACAGTGGTATAAAACAAGAAATATTTAAGGCTACAAATTCAGTGGGTCCAGATTCAGAGAAGGGCCAGTGGGGACAGCTCTTCTATGCTGGTCTGGAGGATCTGTTTTATGATGACTTCTCACTTGCCTGGTTCCTGGACTGCGATGGCTGAAAGATGGACTCAGCAGGGATTGTCAACTGGAGTGCCTTCAGGTCACCACTCCAGCATGGTGATCTCCAGGTAGCTGGGCATTTTATTGGGATCTCAGAGATCCAACACATATGTTCCAGAAAACCGGGTAGAAGCTGTTTGGCCTTTTATAACCTGGCCTCAGAAGTCTCATAGCATCACTTCCATGTACTCTTGGTCAAAACAAGATTGAGAGAAAAGGACATAGATGCTTTTAGTGTTTTAATACTGGTATATCTTGGAAATTACTTACTATTTCCTTATCTGCAAGATGGAGGTCCTAGAAGTATGAGATAAATGAGTTTTGTATGTAGAATGGCCAGGACACAGTGACTGGTCCATAAATATTAGATATTTTTGTTTTTCAATGACACTACATGCTATGTTTAAGCCTGGAATTCAGTTAGCCTTCTTCGTTGCCTAATGAAGATACATTAATAGACAGGTTGGTGTCTCCTCCAGGATGCTTTCTCTGACTCTGCAAGGTGTGTTAGGTGTTCCCCAGGGTCCCTGACCTCTGCAGTGCTTTATAAATGCCAGTGTGTGTGTGTTGGTTACCCCTACTAGTCTGAGGTCTCTGGGGCAAAAACAGCTAATATACTATCTCTAGCATATATCACAATGTCACATAGTATACACTTAGTAAATCCTTGACAAATGAAATGTCTTTATTTTTAGAAGATGAGATCTCACAACCTAAAGATAGAATAATCCTGTGTTCTGGCCAGGTGCGGTGGCTCACGCCTGTAGTCCCAGCACTTTGGGAGGCTGAAGTGGGCTGATCACTTGAGGTCAAGAGTTCGAGACCAGCTGGCCAACATGGTGAAACCCCATCTCTACTAAAAATACAAAAATTAGCCAGGTGTGGTGGTGGGTGCCTGTAATCCCAGCTAATCAGGAGACTGAGGCAAGAGAATTGCTTGAAACCAGGAGGCAGAGGCCGCAGTGAGCCAAGATCGTGCCACTGCACTCCAGCCTGGGGTGACAGAGCAAGACTCCATCTCAAAAAAAAAAAAAAGAAAGGCCGGGCGCGGTGGCTCATGCCTGTAATCCCAGCCCTTTGGGAGGCCGAGGCGGGTGGATCACGAGGTCAGGAGTTCAAGACCAGCCTGGCCAAGATGGTGAAACCCCATCTCTACTAAAAGTACAAAAAATTAGTCGGGCACAGTGGCAGGCGCCTGTAGTCCCAGCTACTCAGGAGGCTGAGGAAGGAAAATCATTTGAACCCGGAGGGTAGAGGTTGCAGCGAGCTGAGATCATGCCACTGCACTCCAGCCTGGGTGACAGAGTGAAACTCCATCTCAAAAAAAAAAAAAAAGAAAAGAAAAAAAGAATAATGCTGTGTTCTGATTTGACGGGAAATTCCCCCATTTCCATCTGTTGTTGCAGCACAATTATTAGTGGTGCCACATTTTATTCTCAAAACGTTCCCAGTTTGGATAGTAAATTATACAGTACTGACTCAAAGAGGCTTCTGGAGTCTCTCCGATGTTGGTGAAGGAAAGACTTCCCTTGACCCTCTGACCCTCTCTCCTCTCGTAGCAAGAGTGCTCATGAGTAACTCTAGCCTGGGAAATTCACCTTTCACAAGGTGGTGGGGTGGCTGTTAAAGGAAATTTCACTTATAGAGTCCCAGTGAGCCAGGATGTAGTGCTGAATCACCAGCAGCATTTCTCAAAAGGGAGTTAAGAAATGACTTCCCATTGACTCAAGGGGTGTGGGGCTTTCACTTGTCCATGGTGACTAGAAAGGAATTGCCTGGTTAACTTTGACTTATGTTGAAAGGTAGCTTCAGTTTGCTCTCAAACCCATTCCCCACTGATCTCCAAGAGTCTTTAGAGTGTTGCCCTGTTGTAGAGGTTTTTCAGGAAGTATTGGCTAGTGAGTGCTCTCAGGTTGTCCTCTGGAGGAGTTTGAACTGGGGCAAATTTGGGTTAGGACTAAATTGTAAATGAGCTCATCTCTGATGTTTGCACTTAGTTGGAAAAACAGGTTTAAAAGATATGGGAAATCAGTCTGTCAGGATCACCCAAGAAAAGAGTTTCAAGGAATGTGTCATCACCTCAGATAGTCCTGCCAATCTCCATTTTTGGAAGTAAACAGAGACTTTCTTTGCCTTTTAGCTGGTCTTTCTAAATTTTCAAGGCCCAGTATAAGTTTGCTTTGTCCAAGAAACTTTTCCGGGGCTGCCTCAGACTGTGTCATCATCTGTTCTTGACAGCTGCTTCTCCCCAGTAACTGAGCTCACCTTCATCTTTTAAAATTACTCATCTGGCAATTCTTCTTCAATGATAACGATCTTTAATACAGCACTTATATGTGCCTGAGTGCTTTGCAACAATCGTTTTGTCTAATCTCATCACCAAGTAAGTAATATTCCCACATTTTAGAGGTAAAGAAACACAGATAACAGTGCCTTGTGTTTACGTTCCTAGCATTATATCACCTCTTCTCACCTGACCTGTAAGTCTCTCAAGAACTGAAAACAGGTTTCTTACTCCTTGGTATCTCACTTTCCCCCCAGAACAGTTAAGAACTCAGAGGAGCAAGTTGTCCATGACAATGGCTGATTTTACTTCTTGTCTACTCCATGAAGACAGGAGTTTAAACATAAATACATTTAAGTGCCATATGGGCCATCTTTTAAGCCCTGGAAACTACCTTGAGTCAGGAAAATGAATTCAGGGTGAAGAGAAGAGATGGTAAATATGTGGGACTTGCCATTTTGAGAGTCCATCAATGTTGCTTTTGAAACACAGGAAGCTTTGCTCAGCATTTGTTTAAAAGAGGAAGAAATGTTTAAAATGTTAAGCACATTGTGACAATTTGAATATTCCCTGGTTGATTTCCTGCATTACATCTTTGAAAATTTCCTGATTTTCATATGTATTCCAGTGCTGAGTGGTATTTCCTGTGTCAGCCTAAAAAATGGGTTTTTTCTCTTAACGGGAAACATCAGTATCAGCATCAGCTGCAGGGACTGAGATGTTGAAATGGTGACTACATTCAAACCCATATGAATTTTGATCTTAAAACAAGCCACACACACTGAATAAGTGTATAAATGTGTATGAAATAAGTATGAGTACCTTATCATACATTTAAACCCGATTTTTGTTGCCAAGAATATTTCCTTTTACAGTTCTTTAACTCTTGCCTTGAAGAGTTGACCAAAGGTCATTTTTGTGGTTTTTCTTTTTTTGCCTTAAATACTCAAATTGTGAGATACCGTGTGTGAAGAGACCATTCAGAGCAGAATAATGAAAATTACAGAGGGAAAATTAGGTCATTTTTTCTCTCCTTTTAAAATACAGGCTATATCTTTATAGAATACTCTCATATGTATTTTTCCATTCTTGTTTAAAATTATATGTGTGATGGAGCCATTACTAGTTCCCCTGGGAGATTATTTCACAGAATCATGGGCCTTGCTACACATATTTTTTTTTTCACTAATTTTCAACCTAAAATTTCTTTTGCTCAATTTCATTCCATTATCCCTTGGACCACCTGTACAGTTCTGCACAGAAGGTTGCAAAACAGTCTATTTGATAGGAAATGAAGCCCTCTGCCAAAGTGCATTAAGGAAAAAAAAATGATATGGAGTCTCATGTTGATGATAGCTACAGAATATAAATTTGAAGAGGAAATGCCCAGGTCTTAATTGCTCAGCAATAATCAACCCTGTTGTATTTTACATTCAGTTGAATACTTCTTTTTTCTGAAGAATTGAGTGAATTCTGGTTTCCAAAAAGAGCAAGGTGTGGGATGTATGTGTGTGTGTGTGTTTTAGAGTCGCATAGAAAAAATAAAAATACATTAAAGATTCCTCATACCCTTTGGCTCTGTGCTCCTTCTAGGTTTTTTTTTTTTACTTTAGACTTGGTACTTCTCCCATCCTTTCTCATCATCAAAATAGCAAACACAACAGAAAGTTATCTACATATACCCTTCACCTTTCAATACAGAATACTGAAAATAAGAATTTGGAGAACTAGGTTTACTTAGTTTTGATGTGCATAAGCCTACTTTCTCTATTGCATGTTTATTAAAATAGCATAAACAGGCATTGTGATTGTGGCATTTCATAATTGCAGAACTAGATTGGAAAAAGATTCATAAATATCTCTTTAAGTAGGTGTAAAAAATATCAGGCCCCTTCTTTGGGGCACATAGCAGGCCTCTCATTTGTGGGAAAATAAATGAAATATGAGATTTGATCAATTTGGGTTGTCTTGAATTCATTCATTTGTACGTTAATCTTATATCACTGTGTTCAGTCTGGCCTCATATTTTATCCATAATCTTGACCTTTCCAGTCTACCATATTCTAGTGCCACTGACCTTGAGACACTAGCTGTGTTTTATTGGTCTGTATTATCCACCACTGAACCCACTGCCTGGCAGATATCAGGTGCTTTGTTGGATAATTGAATAACGAATCATGCACAATTTAGAAAAAAATCCAGTGAAGGCAGTTATATACCTAGTATTTTTGACACCCAGTGCTGATCATTTTTAATACTGCAAGAGGAAAAATATATTTCATAATAATCATGATATGAAATGAGTAATAGCCAGAAGAGAAACATAGACAATACAGTTGCATTAAATTTAATATATGTAATCATGCAAGTAAATGAATTAAAAATGAAAATAAAACCAATATAGAAAAAAGTATTTAATTATATATATAAAATTAATATATAATACATAAGTAATATATAATACACATTAATTAACATATAACACAATCTATAAATAATATGATACATAATAATATATACTACATAATAATATATAATACATAACAATTAATATATAATACGTAATTTCTTGAGAAAAATATGGATTCAAAACAATAATTGTGATACTACCGTGTACCCTGTTCCATTAGTTTAAACTTTTAAACATGAGTAACTCTAAGTAGTTATATAGAGGCAAAATTGAAGTCACTCAATTTTTTTTTTGTCTTCACAATTATTGTTTTGAATCCATATTTTTTTCTCTTTGTTTTTTGTTTGTTGAGACAGAGTTTCGCTCTTGTCACCCAGGCTGGAGTGCAATGGTGCGATCTCGGCTCACTGAAACTTCCACCTCCCGGTTCAAGCAATTCTCCTGCCTCAGCCTCCCGAGTAGCTGGGATCACAGGTGCCAGCCACCACGCCCAACTAATTTTTGTATTTTTTTTTTATTAGAGACGGGGTTTCACCATGTTGGCCAGGCTGGACTTGAACTCCTGACCTCAGGTAATCTGCCCGTCTCGGCCTCTCAAAGTGCTGGGATTACAGGTGTGAGCCATGGTGCCTGGCCCATAGTTTTAGACATATGAAGCTGTATACCCTAAGTGCTGGAGACATTAACTCTTCTCCAGGTGAGCTCAAACAATTCCAAATAATTTTGAATTTGCTCTCAAAACAAATGAGGGCAGCTAAGTCTCTGGATACAAATGGGAATTCTTTGACTTCCACATAGAATACAATGTTTATTTTTTTATTTATGCTTTTTTTTGTTTGTTCGTTTGAGATGGAGTCTCCCTCTATCATCCAATACAGTGGAACGATCATAGCCCACTGGAACATCAACCTCCTAGGCTCAAGCGATCCTGCCACCCCAGCCTCTTGAGTAGCTGGGACTACAGATATGCACCACCTCACTGGCTAATCATTTTAATTTTTAAAAAAATTTTTTGTAGAGATGGTGGTCTAGTTATGTTGCCCAGGCTGATCTCTAACTCCTGGCCTCAAGCAATCCTCCTACCTCCTAAAGTGCTGGGATTACAGGCATCAGCCACCAGGCCCAACTCATGTTTATTAATGAAAAATATATTTTCTGTGTATCTGAAGATTACATATATATTATTAAAACTCAACAGTAACCACATAATTGTTTAGAACTTGGACCAACAAAAGATATTTTGCATAGGAGCAGTATTTTATCATTGGCAATTTAGAATTGGCAGACCATAGGGAAAATAAAAAGCAGAGTGACTTTATTTTAGTTTACTATTATTTTAAAATTCATCTTAATTATTTTAAAATTTAAAAATTCTCCATAAAAAATAAATTGCTTATTCCGAAGGCAGACCACTCCCATTGCCCTGTCCCTGGCACACCAATGTCATCTTCTGCTAATTTTCCTTTGAACACAATTTTATTTAAAAGTGTTAAAAATCCCAAGTTATCTACTCTTGTTTGACTTCCATGGTTAGCAGGTATTCAAGAAGTAGTTTTTCAAATGCCTGACCAGGAGCGAGCATGGAGATGGGTAAGATCCTGCAGATGGGGGCTATGGGCAGACAGAGAGTAGCATGCCAGCAGTAAACAGGGCATCAGCAGTTTAGGAAAGGAAGTAAGCAGTATGTTAAGTTCTTTTGGTGATTGCTCTGGGGTAGGGGTGAGAAGAGCAGAAAGAAGTCAGTTTTTCTAGGCTTAATTTCCCATCTCATTCTTTTAATTTCTACCTTTGACCAGGGTTAGCCATACATATTTTCCCCATTCTGTTGCCCAGTTCCTGAGAAGACCCCTCCCACTCTTCCTTCTGTAGCTTATCTGCTTCTGTCAGGCAATTCTATAGTGAAACTGTGCAAAACAGTGAAAACACTAAACTGCATCTCAGGGTCATCCAGAACATTTTGAGTTCTTTACATTAAAGTCTTCCTTTTTTTTTCTCTTCTGAGGCTCACTTTTCTCTGGCTGTCTTGGAGTTAGGAGGGAAAATCCCTGCTATCTTTTGCAGGCATTTCTTGTACACTTCCTCTCCAGACAGAGCAAGGGTAACCAATAAGTACAGTTATTTGAGATGACTCTTAGTCAGTCATTCTGTTTTAGTCCTTCTCACTCTGCCCAAGAGAAGTCTCATACAAATTTATGAGACTGCCTTGTAACCTGTTTAAATCTGACCCTTCCATCTCTCACTCATTAATTAAAAATAGAATTTCAACATACCCATTAGGATGGCTAGTACCAAACAAACAGGAAATAATGAGTGTTGGTGAGGATATGGAGAAATTGAAACCCTTGTGCATTGCAAGAGGGAATACAAAATGGTGTAGCCACTATGAAAAATCATATGACAGCTCTTAAAAAATTAAAAATAAAATTAATATATGATCCAGCAACTTCACCTTTGGGCACATACCCCCCAAAATTGAAGCAACGTCTGTAAGAGATACAGATACATGGATTGAAAATGCAGTATTCAAAATGTGAAACCTACATATATGGAAGGCCAACTTTTTGTATACACAGGTCTCTCAGGGCTGACTGTGGGACTTGAGTACGCACAGATTTTGTTATATGTGGGTTGTGTGTGTGTCTTGGAACCAATTCCTGGCATATTCTGAGAATCTGTTGTATTTGTTTTTGTTCGTTTGTTTTGTTTTGAGAGGAGTTTCATTCTTGTTGCCCAGGTTGGAGTGCAATGGCGCAATCTGGGCTCACTGCAACCTCCACCTCCTGGGTTCAAGCGATTCTCCTGCCTCAGCCTGCACCACCACGCTCAGCTAATTTTGCATTTTTAGTAGAGATGGGGTTTCTCCATGTTGGTCAGGCTGGTCTCAAACTCCTGACCTCAGGTGATTTGCCCGCCTCGGCCTCCCAAAGTGCTGGGACTACAGGCTTGAGCCACTGCACCTGGCCGAAACTGTTGTATTTGTACACCCACATTCACAGCAGCATTACTCACAATAGCCAAGAGGTGGAAGTAGCCTAAGTGTCCATTGATGAATGAATGGATAAACAAAATATGGTATATACCAATAATGGAATATGATTCAGCCTTAAAAAGGATAGAAATTCTGACAAATGCTGCAACATGTGGATGAACCTTGAGGGCGTTATGCTAAGTGAAATAAGTCAGGAACAAAAAGACAAATACTCCATGATTCTACTTACATGAGTGGTCAAATTCATAGAGATGAAAAGTAGAATGGTGGTTACCAGGGGCTGGAAGGAGTGAGGAATGGGGAGAATTGTTTAATGGGTACACAGTTTCAATTTGGAAAGACGAAAACATTCTGGAGATGGATGGTGGTAATGGTTACACAAACAATGTGAATGTATGTAATATTGCTGAACTGTACATCCTTGAAAGTGATTAACATAGAGTTTTATGTATAATTTACCACGATTAAAAATAAAACTTCAAGTTTGATTTTTACATGTCACTTTTACTATAAGAAAACAGAAAACTATTTTAGGTGAGTTAGAGTCTGATGGTGTGGACCACACGATTTTGCTTATCCCAGGCAAGTTTTAAAATAATACTTGGTAATGGGGGTGGTTTAAATAAGACATACAAATGAATGGCACCACTGTCACCTTAATTCCTTCCAGGTCAAAGAGGACAATAGAAGAATAAATCAGGAAAGAAAATGGCCACCACTATCTAATGGGATGGTATATGTATTAGTCTGTTTTACGCTGCTGATAAAGACGTACCTGAGACTGGGCAATTTACAAAAGAAAGAGTCTTTTTGCACTCACAGTTCCATGTGGCTGGGAAGGTCTCACAATTATGGTGGAAAGTGAAAGGCACGTTTCACATGGTGGCAGCAAGAGAGAGAATGAGAGCCAAGTGGAACGTTTTTCTCTTTATCAAACCATCAGATCTTGTGAGACTTATTTACTACCATGAGTACAGTATGGGGGAAACTGACCCCATGATTCAATTATCTCCCACAGGGTCCCTCCCACAATATGTGGGAATTATGGGAGTACAATTCAAGATGAGATTTGGGTGGGGACACAGAGCTAAACCATATCAGTATACTGTGAGACCAAGGGTTTATACCTGAAGCCCCTGGGTTGTATGTACTGTGCATTGCAGTCTTCAGCTCCTGCTGCATCTTCGTTGAGGCTACTCATGCAAAATGACTTTTGGTAAAATAATTTTTAGTAAATGACTCTGATCAAAATTAGATGCTATGTGAATTAAAAGCAATATTTTAAAGAACAGAGGACTTCAAAACTGTAATGTGATACACATCTTTTAACATTTAGGTTACCAGGCCAGAGGTAGCACGGATTATTAGTAGAAGAAAGCTATGATTACCACGGATACTATTTGGCAATAGGAAATAGCAATAAAGACGCTTTAAGTCTTTCTTCCCTAGGGCTCACGTATGTAATAATTTCTTTTCACAATATACCAAGAAAGTAAGAATGAGTATGATTATCTCCACTTTATAGTAGATGAAACTGAGGAAGCAAGAAATAATTTGGGCGTGAGGCAGTGACTGATGGACAGGGTTGGAAGTTAAGAACAGGCTTCTGGAGTCCTGGTCCCAGGGCTTTCTGGCTATAAATAGCTTGCCTTCTGTTCTGTTGATCCTGTTCAACAAAGCTGTACCCCCAAATCTCAAAAAACAGTCACAGTGGGCTCCTCTCATGAGCTTTCTGAGCGGAGGAGCCATACAAGGAGATTGGGACTTTCAAGTCCTTCCAGAGGTGAGTGAACATGGATGAGGGTCATGTAACTTCAATGTCAGCTGAAGAACCTCAATTTTCTTGACTGTCACATGATATTGTTTCTAACTTTATTTGAGCAAGAAAAAAAATAGAACCTCAGTGAGCTCCACTTTCTTGGCTTGGAAGCCACAAACCCCGTTAAGTACCCTCCAGAATAAGTGGCTCTTCTGTGTTCAGGAAGAGACCACCCCGTGACCCAGAGAAGGGGTTTCACAACATGCAGATGGAGGTTTCAGAAGTCCTCAGCTGGAGCAACTAAATATGACTGAGACAACACAGTCCCATAGACAAAGGTCAGACCTATTTTAATCTCTGAGTGAGGCTATTACTCTGGGACAAGGCCCTTTTTGTCTGATTTCTTGCTATTTTCAGTGATTCACCAGCTTAAATCTCTTTCATCTGGGAGTGCAGAGCCACATCTCCTCTTTCAGACTTGTCTGTGAGTTAATACAGTTCTGATCTTCCATCTTCTTGGAGTATCTTCTTACAGCCCTAGAATTCCCCATGCTGTGAGCCTAGAGGAGTCCCTGGGGCAGCAGAGTCAGGACAGGCTTGGAATGCAAACCCCTGGGGAAGATTTGGAGGATTAGCAGGGAATGGGGTGACTGCTTGCTTGGATGGTCCCACAGCAGCTTTGAACCAATAACGCAGCAGGTTAAGGGGGCTGACCTCTTGAAGAAATGAGCAGAGCTCTGGAAGCCTTCTGCATCTCAGTCATATGTATGCTTTTCCTGTACTGTCTGCTGAAGTATACATATGTCAGTGTTTTGGTCAGTTTTGGTCAGTCATTCTATTAATAGTATTCAATGAAGTTAGGATCAAAAAAGCTCCCATGGTTTCTTGATGGTACAGGCCTCATGTTCAATTATTACTCATTACTGGTCCACTTGGAATACTAGGAACTTGGATTGCCCTTGTATTTATGCGTTATTTCTCCATAGTGAATGCTGCATTATGGAAGCCTGCTTGCCCAGTTTTTACATATCCTGTGGTTTGTGAGTTTCCTACTTGTCACCTTTTTCTTTTTCTTTTTCTTTTTTTTTTTTAGACGGAGTATCGCTTTATCGCCCAGGCTGGAGTGCAGTGGCCCGATCTCGGCTCACTGCAAGCTCCGCCTCTCAGGTTCACGCCATTCTCCTGCCTCAGACTCCCGAGTAGCTCGGACTACAGGCGCCCGCCACCACGCCTGGCTAATTTTTTTGTATTTTTAGTAGAGACGGGGTTTCACTGTGTTAGCCAGGATGGTCTCAATCTCCTGATCTCGTGATACGCCCGCCTTGGCCTGCCAAAGTGCTGGGATTACAGGCGTGAGCCACTGTGCCCGGCTTCTTTTTTTATTAATATATAATATTTGTACATATTTGTGGGGTACATGTGATATTTTGTTACATGTATAGAACGTGAAATAATCAAGTCAGGGTATTTGGGGTATCCATCACCTTGAGGACTCATCATTTCTATGTCTTGGGAACATTTCAAGTCCTCTTTTCTCGCTATTTTGAAATGTACAATACACTGTTGTTAACTGTAGTCACTCTACTCTGCTATTGAACATTACAACTTAATCGTTCTTCCTAACCATATGTTTGTAACCCATTACACAACCTTCCTCCATCCCTCTCCCCAACCCACACACCCTTCCCAGCCTCTGGTATCTATTATTCTACCCTCCACCTCCATGATAATCAACTTTTTTAGCTCCCACATATGAGTGAGAACATGAAATACTTGTCTTTCTGTGCCTGGCTTATTTAACTTAATATAATTACCTCTAATTCTACCCATGTTGCTGCAATGACATAATTTCATTATTTTTTATGGCTCAATTGTATCACATTGTATATATATGGCGCATTTTCTTTATCCGTTGGTCCTCAGGTTGATTTCATATCTTTGTTATTGTGAGTAGGGATGCAGTAAACGTGAGTGCATCCTTTTGATATACTGATATATATCCTTTTGATATACCGATTTCTTTTCCTTTGGATAAATACTCAGTAGTGGGATTGCTGTATTATACGATAGTTCTATTTTCAGTTTTCTGAGAAATCTCTATGCTGTTTTCCATAGTGGTTGTGCTAATTTACATTTCCACCAACACTGTATGAGTTCCCTTTTCTTTGCACCCTCACTAGCATCTGTTATTTATTGTCCTTTTAATAAAAGCCATTCTAAGTAAGGTAAGATGATACCTCATTATGATTTTGATTTGCGTTTCGCTGATGTTCAGTGATGCTGAGAAGTTTTTCTTTTCTTTTCTTTTTTTTTTTTTTTTTGAGATGGAGTTTTGCTCTTGTTGCCCAGGCTGGAGTGCAATGGCACCATCTGGGTTCACCGAAACCTCCCCATCCTGGGTTCGAGTGATTCTCCTGCCTCAGCCTCCCAAGTAGCTGGGATTACAGGCATATGCCATCACACCCGGCTAATTTTGTATTTTTAGTAGAGACGGAGTTTCTCCATGTTGGTCAGGCTGGTCTCGAACTCCTGACCTCAGGTGATCCACCTACCTTGTGCCTCCCAAAGTGCTGGGATTACAGGCGTGAGCCACCGCGCCCAGCCAAGAGGAAGTATTCCTTGTTACTTGTTGGCCATTTATATGTCTTCTTTTGAGAAATGTCTGTTTATGCCCTTTGCTCACTTTTTAATGGTATTATTTGTTAGTTTGTTTTTTTACTGTTGTTTCAGTTCCTTATAGATTCTGGATATTAGTCCCTTGGCAGATGAATCTCTGGCAAATATCTTCTCCAGTTGAGCAGGTTGTCTTTTCACTATGTTTATTCTTTCCTTTGCTGTGCAGAAGCTTTTTGGTTTAATATAGTTCCATTTGTTTATTTTCATTTTTGTTGCTTGTGCTTTTAAAGTCTTAGCTATAAAATATTTGCCTAAACCCATGTCCTGAAGTGTGTTCCGTACATTTTCTTCCAGTAATTTTATAGTTTTGGGTCTTATGTTTAAGTCTTTAATCCATCTTGAGCTGATTTTTGTACATGGTAAGAGATAGGGATCCAGTTTAACTCTTTGCATATGGATATCCAATTTTCCCAGCACCAATTGTTTAGGAGGATGTCGTTTTC
Source organism: Pongo abelii (assembly GCF_028885655.2). Lineage (NCBI taxonomy): Eukaryota > Metazoa > Chordata > Mammalia > Primates > Hominidae > Pongo > Pongo abelii. The sequence goes on along the minus strand of NC_071990.2, from coordinate 114,970,545 downwards.
CCAATGTATATTCTTGATGCCTTTGTAAAAAATCAGTTGGCTATAAATATGTGGATTTATTTGTGGGTTTTCTATTGTCCCATTGATCTAGGTGTCTGTTGTTATACAAATAGCATGTTGTTTTGGTTACTGTAGCCTTGTAATATATTTTGGTGTCAGGTGATGTGATGCCTCTAACTTTGTTCATTTTGCTCAGGATTGCTTTGGCTATTAGGGCTCCTTTTTGGATATGAATTTTAGGATTGTTTTTCCTATTTCTGTGAAAAATTACATTGTTATTTTGATAGGGATTGCATTGAATCTGTTGATTGCTTTAGGCAATATGGTCATTTAAATAATATTATTTCTCCTGATCCATGAGCGTCGGATATCCTTCCATTTGTTTGCATTCTGTCTTCTCTTCTCTTCTCTTCTCTTCTTTTCTCTTCCCTTTCTTCAGACAGAGTCTCACTGTGTTTCCCAGGCTGGAGTGCAGTGGTGTGATCTTGGGTCACTGCAACCTCTGCCTCCCAAGTTCAAGCAATTCTTGTGCCTCAGCCTCCTGAGTAGTTGGGATTACAAGCATGTCCACATGCCTGGCTAATTTTTTTTTTTTTTTTTTTTTTTTCCTGAGATGGAGTCTTGCTCTGTCACCCAGGCTGGAGTGCAGTGGCACGATCTCAGCTCACTGCAAGCTCCACCTCCCAGGTTCATGCCATTCTCCTGCCTCAGCCTCCCAAGTAGCTGGGACTACAGGCACCTGCCACCACGCCCAGCTAATTTTTGTGTATTTTTAGTAGAGATGGGGTTTCACTGTGTTAGCCAGGATGGTCTCCATCTCCTGACCTTGCGATCCGCCCGCCTCGGCCTCCCAAAGTGCTGGGATTACAGACGTGAGACACCGTGCCCGGCCTAATTTTTTATTTTTAGTAGAGACGAGGTTTCACTATGTTGGCCAGGCTGGTCTTGAACTCCTGGCCTCAAGTGACCTGCCTGCCTTGGCCTCTCAAAGTGCTGGGATTACAGGTGTGAGCCACCACATCTGGCCCTTCTTCCATTTCTTTCATCAGTGTTTTTATAGCTTTTTTTTTTTTACGTTTTTCATCTCCTTGGCTAGATTTATTTCTAGGTTGTTGTTGTTTTTATTGTTGTTTTTGAGGCCATTGTAAATGGAATTGCCTTCTTGATTTTTTTCTCAGCTAGTTCATTATTGGTGTATAGAAATACATTTTTTTTGGCTTCTTTTTTTTTTTCTTGAGATGGATTCTCACTCTGTTGCCCAGGCTGGAATGCAGTGGCATGATTTCGGCTCACTGCAACCTCCACCTCCCGGGTTCAAGCGATTCTTCTGGCTTAGCCTTCCAAATAGCTGAGATTATAGGCGTATGCCACCATGCCTAGCTAATTTTTGTATTTTTAGTAGAGACGGGCTTTGACCATGTTGGCCAGGCTGTTCTCCAACTCCTGACCTCAGGTGATCCACCCGCCTTGGCCTCCCAAAGTGCTGGGATTATAAGCATGAGCCACCGTGCACAGCCAAAATACACTGATTTTTGTAAGTTGATTTTGTATCCTGCAACTTTACTGAATATCAGATGTAAGAGTTTCTGGGGAGTGTTTAAGCTTTTCTAGATATCTGCAAAGACGGACAATTTGAATTCCACTTTTCCAATGTGGATGCCTTTAATAAGTATTTATTTTGTTTACCTGATTGCTCTGGCTAGGAGTTTCTGGGGGAGTGTTTACACTTTTCTAGATATCTGCAAAGATGGACAATTTGAATTCTACTTTTCCAATGTGGATGCCTTTAACAAGTGTTTATTTATTTATTTATTTATTTATTTTATTATTATTTTTTGAGATGGAGTCTCGCTCTGTTGCCCAGGATGGAGTGCAATGGCTCTGCCTCGGCTCCCTGCAAGCTCCGCCTCCCAGGTTCATGCCATTCTCCTGCCTCAGCCTCCCGAGTAGCTGGGGCTACAGGCGCCCGCCACCACGCCCGGCTAATTTTTTTTTTTTTTTTTTTTTTGTATTTTTTTAGTAGAGACGGGATTTCATTGTGTTAGCCAGGATGGTCTCGATCTCCTGACCTCTTGATCCACCCACCTCAGCCTCCCAAAGTGCTGGGATTACAGGCATGAGCTACTGCGTCTGGCCCAAAAATAAATAAATAAATAAATTAAATTAAATATTCCTTTTATCTGATTGCTCTGGCTAGGACTTCCTGTACTATGTAGAATAGGAGTTGTCTTTTTCTCATAACTAAGGTTACTGAGGAAATCTCTGAAATCACTAGTTTTTAATTGTTTAATACTGGAGTTTGATGTGGTCAGAGAAGAGTTTGAAAAATGTAGCCCATGTTAACTTTCAGAGGATCTGCCTAGGGCAATAATAATGTTGCTTCATCATTTATTGAGTCTGTCTTCTTTGCCAGACACTGTGAAAATGCTGTACATATATTATGAAATTTAATTTACATAAGATTCACATGAGATCATTTTATAGAACACAAAACAAGATTTAGGGATGTTAGGTAATTTTCCCTAAGTCACACAATGAGTGTATAGAACTAGGATTTTATCTCAGATCTTCACACTGCTATATACAATACTGTATACAATTTGGCTGAAAGTTTGAAAATTAATGTTGGATCATCTGTCCAAAGTCATAGTCTTGGTGGATATCATAAAAGTATATAGTTTCTGAATTTTCTTCTCTTTCTCTCTCCTTATTTCTTTTTAAAGATAAAGGCCCTGAAGTCAGTGAGAAACTCTGATGAGTTGCCCCTTTGTTGTGTTTATAAGAGGAAATGTGAACTTTGTGATGGTTCCACACATTCTTGCCACTTCCCTAAATCAAAAAAAAAAAAAAAAAAAAGTCACAAAAGCATGGCTGTAATGCATGTTTTCATATCAAAAGGTCAAAAACCAAAGACCCTTTAGCTTGCCACAAGGAAACAGTGGGAAGAGAGCATTGTCACAAAAATACCAGGAGTTCTAAATAAATAAATAAGTATTAATAGAAGTTTAATGGGGGGGATGAAGAGAGGGAAATAACATTTCGTTTCTGAGTTCTGATCCAAATCTAATGTATTCAGAAGTAATACAAAGGCTTGAAGCCATTGGATTTGATCGTGTCAAAATTCCACCCACAATGTGAAATTAACAACTGATTGCCACCATCACCACTCCTTCCTCTGTAGGCCAAGCAAATGGCATAGTGCACTTCCTGGACTTTGGAGCTATGTCCACACCCTTGAGCAAGGTGGAGAGTTAAGCCAATTATCTAAATTTTTTTTTTGAGACTGAGTCTCGTTCTGCCACCCAGGCTGGAGTACAGAGGCGTAATCTCAACTCACTGCAACCTCACCTCCCGGGTTCAAGCAATCCTCCTGCCTCAGCCTCCTGAGTAGCTGGGATTACAGGCGCCCAGCACCACAGCTGGATAATTTTTGTATTTTTAGTAGAGACAGGGCTTTACCATGTTGGTCAGGCTGGTCTTGAACGCCTGACCTCAAGTGATCCGCCCGCCTCGGTCTCCCAAAGTACTGGGATTATAGTCATGAGCCACGGCACCTGGCCTAATTATCTAAAATTTTAAGCCAAAGAAAAAGTAGTTTGGCTTTAATTATCTAGTTAAAATGTTTGGAAGACTGAATTGGTTATACATATTCTTATCTTCACTTAGTATAAGCAGAGTGATTTTGTGTTTAGACCATTTCAATTGATAGTTATTCTTCAAGATCTTTTAGATACTAGATGTATCTGTGATCTTATAAAGAAAAGTAGCTTCATGATCCATGAGGAGAGAAGGAGTGAGGTCTAAGATGTGGTTTTTAGGTCACTTCCAATGCTGGGGAAAGATAGAAACAGAGGTTCTCAACCCTGACTATACATGAGAATCACCTGCGGAGCTTTTAAAAGTATCCTGGGCTGGGTGGCTCGTGCCTGTAATCCCAACACTTTGGGAGGCTGAGGTGGGAGGATCGCTTGAGCCTAGGAGTGGTAGGATTGCTTGAACCCAGGAGTTTGAGACCAGCCTGTGCAACATAGTGAGACCCTGTCATTACAAAAATTTTTTTTTTAAATTAGCTGGATGTGGAGGAGTGCACATGTAGTCCCACCTACTCAGGAGGCTGAGGTGGGAGGATCCCTTGAGCCCCAGAGTTTGAGGCCGCAGTGAGCAGTGATCTTACCACTACACTCCAGCTTGGGCGACAGAGCAAGATCCTGTCTCAATAAATAAATGAATGAATAAATAAATAAATAAAGCATCCTGTTGGCTTGGCCTCGTCTAAGTCCAACTGAATCAGGAGCTTTGGGGGTGGAACTTAGGGCAGGTGGTTGAGAAGCACTTGATTCTTCATGGATATCATTATGTTGAGGGTGGGAGGTATAAAAATGTGAAGAATACTTCAGCTCAGTTGCCTGAGTGGTCCGCAGACATTTGACTTTTGAGACTAAAAGTCAAAAAGAGATGAGGCAAAATGGTAGCATATGTTTATCTTCTTGCTTTTTTCCACTAGGATTGTAGCCTCATAGCATTTTCCAATTCAGTTATAAAAGCAAATTCTAAAACACAAAATTTCTTTCAGAAAGATGAAAAAAATCTCTATGTTCTGATGAGTACTGCTGAACAGAGAACAACATTGACCTAAAAAGTATATTTTAGAATTATTCATGCATTACTTTCATAAAGTCCCTTGGCCTTATACTTTGCTAACTATTTACATAGGTATAATTGTTTACCACACCCATTTTATAGTTTAAAGTATTGGTACTCAAACCTTATTGTGCATCAAAATTACCCAGAGGACTTGATAAAACCCAAATTGGCTGGGTGCAGTGGCTCATGCCTGTGATCCCAACTTTTTGGGAAGCTAAGGCAGTTATGAGCACTTGAGCCCAGGAGTTCACAACCAGAATGGGCAACATAGTGACACTTTGCCTCATAGGGGAAAAAAAATTATAAAACAAAAACAAAAAACTCAGATTGCTGAGCCCTGGTCCCAAAGTTTCTGATTCAGTGGGTCTAGGGTGAGACCCGATCATTTGCATTTTTTTTTTTTTTTTTTTTGAGATGGAGTTTTGCTCTTGTTGCCCAGGCTGGAGTGCAATGGTGTGATCTCGGCTCACTGCAACCTCCGCCTCCTGGGTTGAAGCGATTCTCCTGCCTCAGCCCCACCGAGTAGCTGGGATTACAGGCACCCACCATCATGGCCAGCTATTTTTTGTATTTTTAGTAGAGACAGGGTTTCACCATGTTGGCCAGGCTGGTCTCAAACTCCTAACTTCAGGCAAACTGCCCACCTCGGCCTCCCAAAGTGTTGGGATTACAGGTGTGAGCCATGGTGCTCGGCCAATAATTTGCATTTCTAATAACTTTCCGGATGATGCTGACACCCCTGGTTCTGGGAACACTGCAATCTAAAGTAGAACTTGAATACCGCTCGCCTCAAATCTCATTATGTCATAAGTTCGTAAAGAATAAATGTAAATATGTAATTTAGTAATATTCTGTCTCACTCCAAAATGTATTTAAATAATTCTGTGAAAGTATACAATAGGTTAGTTTTTTTAGTTTAAAAAAGATAAGGAAATTCAGGTGAAAAGTAGGGGATGAGTAGTAAAATAAAACAAAATAGCATATACATATAGGAATTATTTTAAGAAGATAAAGAATATAACATTTATATCATTGCTTAAGAAAATACAGATTTGAGAGTATCAATACCGTAAAGCAAATCTTACTTCTGAACTTTTTCTTACTTCTGAATTGCTTTGTAGCATAAGAAATATAACAGCTGTTCTATAAGGAGGTAAAAATGGAGGCCAGGCACAGTGGCTTATGCCTGTAATCCCAGCACTTTGGGAGGCCAAGGCGGGCGGATCACTTAAGGTCAGCAGTTTGAGACCAGCCTGGCCAACATGGTGTAAACCCCGTCTCTACCAAAAATACAAAAATTAGCTAGGTGTGATGGCAGGTGCCTGTAATCCCAGCTACTCGGGAGGCTGAGGCAGGAGAATCGCTTGAACCCGGGAGGCGGAGGTTGCAGTGAACCGAGATTGCGCCACTGCACTGCAGCCTGGGCGACAGAGTGAGACTCCATCTTAAAAAATAAATAAATAAAAATTAAAAAAATAAAAAAAGGAAAATTGCCTGGCCAATCTAGGGATACCAGCCAACGATGTGGGATTCCATTCTGTTCCTCCTTATGTAGGTAGACTGCTTTCAAACAGAACACAATAAAATGGAGTGAGCAGTGACATATCTGGTTTATTTAATAAAGCTGTGCATATTAAGATAACTAAACTGAAAAAGTATTCATTTGGAGGCTTGGCATTTTTAGATTCATTATCTACACAGGGACACAAAGTCAAAAGCAGGAGGCAGTCTGAGCAAACAAAACTAGTCAGGTGGAGCCCGTGGTCCCCTGATGTGGCTCCCTGTTTAAAGGGGTCATCGTGTCCTTGCATTGTTAGTTGATTAAGAGAAACTAGAACATTTTCATACAAAATGTAATGAATTTTAAATGTTGGCAATAAATCTAGTTTTTTGTTTATTTGTTGTTCGGAGACGGAGTCTTGCTCTGTTGCCCAGGCTGGAGTGCAGTAGCAGTAGCAGCGATCTCAGGCCACTGCAAGCTCCACCTCCTGGGTTCACGCCATTCTCCTGCCTCAGCCTCCCGAGTAGCTGGGACTGCAGGCGCACGCCCCCACGCCCAACTATTTTTTTTTGTATTTTTAGTAGAGGCGGGGTTTCACTGTGTTAGCCAGGATGGTCTCGATTTCCTGACCTCGTGATCCGCCCACCTCAGCCTCCCAAAGTGCTGGGATTACAGGCGTGAGCCACTGCGCCCAGCCTTTTTTTTTTGAGATGGAGTCTCGCTCTGTCGCCCAGGCTGGAGTGCAGTGGCACAATCTCCGCTCCCACTGCAAGCTCCAACTCCCGGGTTCACGCCATTCTCCTGCCTCAGCCTCTTGAGTAGCTGGGACTACAGGCACCCGCCACCACGCCCGGCTAATTTTTTTGTATTTTTAATAGAGACGGGGGTTTCACTGTGTGAGCCGGGATGGTCTCGATCTCCTGATCTCATGATTCACCTGCCTCGGCCTCCCAAAGTGCTGGGATTACAGGCCTGAGCCACCGCACGCAGCCAAGCATGCTATTTTTATCTTGATGTTTGACATCTTGTAGCTAAAGGTGAGCAGGGTATGAGAAGCACTGGTTGGCATTGAGGAAATTTGGTTTCTTGTCCTGTGTCTATCCCCATCCATTTGTGTGCCCTTGGACTGGTCACTCGTGATGCCCCCTTTTCACAGCCTGTAAAATGAAGAACTTTCATTGAATGATCTCTGAGAGTTTTTCAGCTTTAAAAACATTCTATGATATTAAAGGCTTAGCGTCATGTGGGTTGTGAGTTTCAGCCGAAGCTTCTTTAGTTGTTTGGCTATTTGTGGATTGTGTATTCACATGCATTCCATTTAAATCACATGCTATGTGCTCATTTACTTGAACTTTAATAATAACACTTAAGCATTTATATGTTGCTTCTCATCTTCAAAGCACTTAACATGCTTATGAATCCTTCCAGCAACACTTTGAGATAGCTAAGTACTATTAAAACAGGGAGAGAGAGAGAAGGAGAGAGAGGGATTTTATGTGATTTAATGATTTAAGTCTTCCCGTGGCTGAAGGATCTATCTTCCTTTGGCTAAAGGAAATTAATATAACAGGGCCACACAATTAAAAATAAAATAATTATTTAAAAAAAAAGAGAGTGAGAGAATATACCCAGGCCGGAATTAAATCTGATTGCCTGTGTTACATAAGACCTTGGTGTCAAAACCTTTCTTCCTCTGACATTCTAAGGGTTAAATTTAGCTTCTCCTCTCTGCTCTACTCCAGGATTTTTTTCTGTTCTTCATAGGATGAAGGCATTTTAGTGTTGTCTTCCGCCTTAAAAGACAGTAACCAAATCTTGCACCAGCATAGTGCTCAGTTCATAACTGAAGTTTGTTGTTGGTGATGGTGACATGATCCCTTTTCTATTTAAGCTGATCTAATCATAATCAGAAAGAAATGTATCTATTGTGAAAAAGTGAAGGTTTCTGTTGTGAGAAAGCAGCAAATCCATGGTAGTCTATGTTTTTGGCTGCTGGCTCACAGGTTTCCAGTCTTCCAGTTTTTCTGTAGCTTACCAAAGAGGAAGGCCTTTTAAAAATAATGCCAAACACATGTTGAACTTTGGTAACCTTTGCTCTTTAATGCAAATGTAACTGTGAACAGGGTCTGTAATCAGAGCCCAGATAATAAAGCTATTACTTTAAAATGTCAAGTTTAGCTTGAGAATTCATAACCCTGACACTGAAAGAATGGTGTAGATGGAGTGAGAGGCTGTGGTGGAGGGATGGCAGGGAGGAAAGGGTGAAGGGTAAGAACAGGAGCATGAGTTCTCTGGAAGAGACTTGTAACTGCATAGGAATTCCACCTGGGGGGTATCCATCTATCACTCCAGCGTCCTCCAGAAACTTTCAGAGATAGGAAGACTAGTACTGACAGAGGAACGGCAGAAGTACCTACTATATGACTGAACCTCTTTTTCTAAATTAGGTCACCGTTACCATAGTATCATATATATTATGTTAGATATATATAGTGTGTGTATATGTATACACAAACACAGTATAGACATGCACTATATATGTATATATACACACACTATATATGTATATATACACACACTATATATGTATATATGCATACAGTATATGTATATGATACTATATATATACTATATATACACATATATAGTGTATGTACAATACCATATATATGGTATTATGGTAACAATATTATATATTTATATTTATATATAAATCCTTAAAATATTAAGTATGTAATAGTTAATATAAAAATGTTAAGTATATATACTTAATATATACTATATATAATATATACACACTATATATACTATTTATTTTTATTACTATATATAGTGTGTAATATTAGGTGTATATAGTGTGTGTGTATATATATAATATTTTTACATTTTTGTATGTATTAGAGATGGGGTCTTGCTCTTTCACTCAGGCTGGTGTGCAGTGGCCCCATCATAGATCACTGTCACCTCGAACTCCTGAGCTTAACTGATTCTTCTGTTTGGGATTACAGGCATGTACCAGCATGCCTGGCTGAGCATTTTACTTTGAAATTTAGTTCAGATTAGTTTTTTTTCCTTGCTATCTGCTTCAATTCAAGAATTCATTTCTCTGTAATTTCCTAATTCAGCATATTACAATTTTAGAGGTGTTTTAGGTCATGGAAGTTTATGAAATGGCTGCTTATGCTAGAAAATATTTATATATAAGGTTATGTGCTCTGATTAATTAAAAAAAAAGATGACGGTCTGAAACTGGCTCATCAGTATTCAATAACTGGCTGTGAAAATCTAGGTTTGCCTACCTATATTTTCAAGTTGTACAGTCTTTTCCTAGCATATATTTTATTTCATTTATTTATTTTTGAGATGGAGTCTCGCTCTGTCTTGCCCAGGCTGGAGTGCAGTGGTACAATCTTGGCTTACTGCAGCATCTATGTCCCGGGTTCAAGCAATTCTCCTGTCTCAGCCTCCCAAGTAGCTGGGACTACAGGTGTGTGCCACCACATCCGGCTAATTTTGTATTTTTAGTAGAGATGGGGATTTCACCATATTGGCCAGGCCGGTCTTGAACTCCTGACCACACGTGATCCAACTGCCTCGGCCTCCCAAAGTACTGAGATTACAGGTGTGAGCCACCGCGCTCTGCCAAGACTCCAATTTTGAATTAATAAAGAGGAGTTAACTCCTTATAATACAAGCCTAGTTAATCATTAGTATAATTCAGCCTAAACTATACTGAGTGCCTTTAAAGGTCCGCAGCACTAGACACAATGAAGTATTTAGTTTGAGTTCAACATTCAAAATTGTGATAGTCTGATATGATAACAAGACTTAGAATCATCCAAAAGTGAATATAGAACAAACGTTGAATTGGATATAGAAAATCTATGCCACATACTTCAAATGAGGTACGCAGGTCAAAAGAAAAACATAATCTGTAGGTAGAGGGTTCTATTTTAAGTGACAGGGCTTATTGAAGATAGACATTTTGACACGACTTCAGGAAGAAAATGACTAAAGGAGCATATGAAACTGGCATGAAGTGCTTCAGCAGTAGATTGAGCTTCTTGAAGCTACTGGACAGATTTTTACTGGAGAGAATACAAAACAGGTGGAGATGTTGACAGAATTTGCCATGACTTTTAAAGACCTACTTAGGGAAACCAAGTGTGAAAGAGTCCATATGTTCCTAAGATAAGACTACACAATGGAGCTGTTGCTAGAATCCTCTATCTCACTCAAGATAACAGGCACTTGAAGATGACCAGGCCAACAAGAGCAGTTGAAAAGTGCAAGCCTCATGTAATTTCCAAGTGCACATCACCCATTTCACATTGGGAAGGACTGCTGCTAGCCAGTATGGTCAGTAATGACCACAATGAATAAAGGAGTTTCTAAATTATTTGTAGCCTGTGAGTTGCCTTCAGCATATGGGCAATTAAGGAAAAATTAATTGGACAAACCTTTAGTCATGTAGTAAATTGCTTTTGGGGATGTTCTAAGTATCACAGTAAAATATACTGTGTAGATGTTTACACTGGTCACTTAAAGAGCTCTAAAAATATGGAAAGAATACTGGACTGGATGTCAAAAGAACTAAGATTTAACTCTGGTTCTGCCATTTAGCTATGTAAGTGTGTAAACTTGTACAAATCACTTATTCTTTCTGGCTTGCGTTCTAAATTATTCAGCTTTGCTCTAGCAATGAGAACTATAAAATCTCAGTGGCTTACAAGGGTGAAGAATAAAAAAGTCTGTTTTTCACTTTCTTCACATGTGAGAAGATGGATCAGTCATGTCTGCTCCAAGTGCCCTCTTCATTCCCTGCTGAAGGAGGTGTCCCCTCCAGGACATGTGAGATTGTGTCAGAGGGAATAGAATAGGAAGTTAGTAAACTACATGATGGCTGTTAAAGTTTATGCAAGACCATGGCAGATGAAATGTCCCCTCACATGCCAATGGCCAAACAAAGCTCATGGCCAAGCCCAATGTCAATAGGATGGAGATATATACAACTACTGTAAGAGACACTGCATGTTATGTGGCAATGAGTGAAATGAATTAATCCTTTTATAGGAAAGGAGAGTGAATATTTGGGAACAGTAATACAATTGACCCTAGGTTCTAATCACAATTTAGTCACTACTCCCTGACTTGCAATGCAGTACTCGCTGATCTTCAGCTATTAAAGATCAGATTTGGTCTAGGTGTGGTGGCTCATATCTGTAATCCTCGCAGTTTGGGAGTCTGAGGCCGGATGATTACTTGAGCTCAGGAGCTTGAGACCAGCCTGGGCAACAGAGTGAGAGCTTGTCTCTATTATTTATTTATTTATTTATTTATTTATTTGTTTGTTTGTTATTTTTTGAGACAGAGTCTCACTCTGTCACCTGAGCTAGAGTACAGTGGCGCAATCTAGGCCCACTGCAGCCTCTTCCTCCTGGGTTCAAGCAATTCTCCTGCCTCAGCCTCCTGAGTAGCTGGGATTACAGGCACCTGCCACCACGCCCGGCTAATTTTTGTATTTTTAGTAGAGATGGGGTTTCACCATGTTGGCCAGGCTGGTATGGAACTCCTGACCTCAAATGATTCACCCACCTAGGCCTCCCAAAGTGCTGGGATTACAGGCGTGAGCTACTGCACCCGGGCTCTACTTTATTTTTTAAATAAAATGAAATAAAGATCAGACTTGGATGTTCATCATTCTTTCTGTTCAGAAGTTCTATGATTCTGGAGAATGCAGAAAATTTTGATTTTTTGTCAGAATGTGGTTAGAAGAAATGAATGCTGCCCCTGGACTGTGATTACCTAAAGAAAATGTTCACTTTTTATCTCTATTTCTATCAGTACCTAGGGTATGATGAATTACAACTATGCTGTCAGTAGATAATGTAATTAACTATAACCAGCAATCGTTGTTATTGAGTGATGGTGTTTGGCTTAGAACCCAAGTTTGTTGGATTCTCCAGCACAAATGGTCAAGTATATATAAATCTCAATTTCCCAAATTCATTTGGCAGTACCATACTTTAAAATTAAAACATATTAATGAGACAGCAATTAGAGCTCATGAGAAATAAGATAGGCATAGATGAACAGAAATCATAAAGGGGTCTCATGAAAAAATTTCTTGCAATGAGAAAAGATCAAAATTTGATTCATATGCTAATATACAATTGATATTGGATAACATTATATATAAATGCTGAAATGGTAAAATAAGCCCTTGAACACAGACCAGCAATCATAATAGAATACACAGTGCAGCACCTGTTATTGGATAAAGCTTGCACAGCAATGGTAGGTCTTATGTCATACAGACTCTGTTGTATCATCCCTCATGACTATTTGACATTCTCACCATACCCTTTTAAAAGAAAAATTACCACAAAAATAAAAACAGCTACACATCTATGTGTCCGATATTCTTCTCATACATGTTATAGAGTAATTTTAGAGAAAACATTCCTAATCCTGAGAGGATTTCATTTTGTTTTGTTCTGTGGAACACCTGTTATATCTCATGGAACACTAGTGAGGTTTGACTTTAAGTAGAATTTTGTTTTAAATAAAACTCTGAAAGTCACTAGTCTAAAGTTGTAATCAATCAGCCCCTGATTGACTAGAATGAATAACTGATTAGTTAAAACCTTAGACCATGAGTTTTGAAACTTATGTGCCCCAATTCCGTGTACAGGCTTGGAAGAGTGACAAAGACCACCTGGGACCCAGTGCATTTTGGCACATTCTGCTGAACATGTCTATTCACATCAATACATGTCCCACTTTAGACTCTGCACTTGTAGAGGGGGGCACGATTCTTCCTATATAGTTATTGCTTAACAGATGTTGGTATGAACTGAACAGAATTCTATCTACCTTGAAAGTACAATTTGGTTGATTAAAAAAGATTTATGTACATAAAACATTCAGGGAGATGCTTTTGATAAAGTACTCACATGGTTAAGATAATAGGTATTTTTTGTGTTTATGAAGAAATTGTCCTTTAGGGAACTTTATCCTGAATAGGGCCTATAAAGACTGATAGTCACAGAGGAGAAAGGAAGTCAATTTTAGGTAGGCAAAATAGTAGTGTTAGAATTTTATGAAATTTAGTTAAAATCACTTAATTCTACATTTTTTTAAAAATAGAGATAAGGTCTTGCTCTGTTGCCCAGGCTGGAGTGCAGTGGCATGATCACAACTCACTGCAACCTTAAGCTCCTGGGCTCAAGCAATCCTCCCATGTCAGCCTCTTGAGTAGCTAGGACTATAAGTAGTCACTACCATGCCTGGCTAATTTTTTAATGTTTTGTAGATACAAGGTCTCCCTATGTTGCCAGGCTGGTTTCAAGCTCCTGGCCTCAAGCCATCCTCCTGCTTTGGCCTCCCAAAGTGCTGGGATTACAGGCATGAGCCACAGCACCCTGCCAGTTGTACATCTTTAATTCTACAGAAAGATGCTTTTGTGCTCAAAAGACAATCATTTATCTTTGACCAACAACTGGACTTTTCTGGCTGGTCTCTGTTTTTCAAGCTTACTAAGGTTACAAGATGACCACAGTGATTTTCATCTCCTGGTATTCTTACCCTTTTGTATCCCTTCCTGAAGGCCTGATAATATATGACTTCTGAGGCTAGGTCATAAAAGATAGTGTGGCTCCCCCTTGCTCCCTGGGATTACTTCCTCTGGGGTACCAGGAACCATATTGTAAGGACACCTGAGCAGCCCTATGGAGAGATCTACATGGTGAATAACTGAGGCTTCCTGCCAACAACGAGGTATGTGAATGAGCCATTTTGGAAGTGAGCGTTGAGTCCATAAAACCTTCAGATGACTTCAGCCCTGGTTGACATCCTGAATGGCAGATTCTGAGCCAAAACCACTCAGATTTCTGATCCTCAAAACCTGTGTAAGTTAATAAATATTTACTATTGTTTAAGATGCTAAGTTTGGAGCAATTAATTAGTCAGCAATAGATAACTGATACAGGCTATTGATACAGAATATCCAGATCCCTGAGGATCTTGTGTTTAAAATATATATTCTATAAAATAAAACAAATTTTTTGGTCTTAATTAATCTCATGCCATGCCTTACCAACCAAATCCTTTGCCTCTTTGGGTTTTCTTTCTAGTTTTGTTCATGACTGTACACCTGGAATCCCTTTTCCACATTCCTTATCTGGCAAACTCTATCAGACTTTAAGACTCAACTTAAAGAAGCCTTCTCAGTCACTTAGGATTGGCTGCATGTGACTAAGGAACTCCAATTAGCAATGACTTAAACAAGAAAGAAGGTTTATTGTAGTTGCCTTTATGTAAAAGAATATTGGTGGCAAGCAATTCACTCTGTTAGAATATATTACAAAATATCTTGTAGACATGGTTTTTTCTAGCTCATAGCTCTGAATTTAGGTCCCTTTTTCATGCTCCAAGATGTCAGCCAGAGCACCAACCTTCACAACTGATTTGCTGTGACAAAATGGAGATTGGAGGAAAAAAGAAGAAAAGTATGTTCATTGGCTGTTTAAAAATAAATTTTGTTGAAACTGACACTCAATTTTTTTTTATATCTCCCTAACTAGTCACATGGTCACACCTCATTTACAAGGGAAGCTGGGAAATGAATTCTACTCAGGGTGGCCCCACCCCTGGCTAAATATTGGGCATTCTATTACTAAAAGAGAGGTGGGCAGGTTCAACCTGGCATGGATGTAATATCTTCCATGACTAACAGAAATCTTAGTCATATCTTCCCTGTATCCTCCTAGGTTCAATGCATCTTTCATTGGGTTCCTATTAGCTTGTAAACGCTTCAGTGGGGAGACTTACTTGTCTTTAATGAATAAAAGAAATGGTAGGTTTGTCTTAGTCTGTTTGGACTACTATAAGAAAATACTATTGTCTGGCTTATTAACAACAGAAATCTATTTCTCACAGTTCTGGAGGCCGGAAAGTCCAAGATCATGGAAACAGTAGCCTCTGATGAGGGCTTGCTGTCACATAGATGGTGCCTTCTAGCTGTGTCCTCACATGGTGAAAGGGAACAATGAGTTTTTTGGGGGTCTCTTTTATAAGGGCACTAATCCCACTCATAAGAGCTCTACTCTCACGATCTAATCATCTCCCAAAGTCTTCACCTGTTGATATTATCACAGAGGGGATTAGATTTCAACACACTGATGTGGAACACAAACATTAAGACTATAGCAAAATGTTTAATAAATGTGTTTCATGATTGCATAACTAAATGAATGCTGTGCTTCGCAGGAGGCTGAGGCAGGAGAATTGCTTGAATCTGGGAGGTGGAGGTTGCAGTGAGTTGAGATCTTGCCACTACACTCCAGCCTGGGTGACAAAGCAAGACTCCACCTCAATAAAAACCAAAAACCAAAAACAAACAAACAAAAAAACTAAACTAAATGAATTCTGTGTCAACTAAGGATTTTGATTCTTAACTTCTCAATTCTTTGAACTTCCAAGCAGAGGTAATCACTATTAATCTCTATTTCTCTAAACATCCCAGAGAGCAGTCCAACAAAATGCCCTGTTCTCAGCTAGTTAATCATTAATCTAGGACCTTATTTATGGTGAATTTCCCAGGACACTTGCTTTTGACTTAGGGAACATGTCAAACTTGTCGCAACACAAAATGTTGTGGCAAATGTCCATTCTGCTAAATCAGATTACTTAGGTAATATTTAATCATTAAAAAACCTTAATTCAGGAGGTGAACTTCATCTGAGGTAAGGTAGTACAACACTACAAGATTCTCATAATCTGTTCAAGGCATGCTAAATAAGTATAGCTGTTTTGGATAACAATAATAGTATATAAATAGTATAAACAGTATATAAAAATCATAAGTGTTCTTTCCCTTTTGCTCAGTTATTCCAATCCTAGAAATTCATTTTAAAACAAATAATTCAATAGAAAAAAATTAATCTGTGCACTAGAATGTCCCTTGCTATATTTTTATAGTTATTAGCAATCAATTGAAAACTATATATATACACACACACACACATATATATATACCTTCATCAGGACTTATATGCTGTAAACACAGTAAGTATTTTGAGTCAACTTGACTAAAATTATTTTCTTTCTTTTACCCAAATAATGGTTTATATTTGTGAATATTTCATTAAAGAGTGGCTAGGATAAAAGATAGCATGTTTGACATTACTCTAAATGTTGATAGGATGTTAAAATGCTGCCAGGAATTAGCAGTTGGTTGCCTGTGGGCAGGTAAATAATCTATCAAGATTTTCTCTGATTCTCTGTTCTCTGATTTCTCTGGTTCTCTATTCTCTGATTACAGGAGATAAGATTTCATATCATGACTTTTTTTCTCTCCTAGTAACAGCTTAATTGAGCTATAATTTACATACATAAAATCTACATCTTTTAAAGTGTACAATTCAGTGGATTTCATTATATTTACAGAGTTGTACAACCATCAAGACTATCTAATTTAAAACATTGTCATCATCCCAGAAATAAACCCCAAACCCATTGGTAGTTACTCCTCATTCTCCCCAACCCCCATCCTTAGTCATCACTTATCTACTTTCTGTCTCTTTGGAGTGGCTATGCATTAGCCACTGGATTAATTTATTTTTATTTTTATTTTTTTGAGACCAAGTTTCGCTCTTGTCACCTAGGCTGGAGTGCAATGGCGCAATCTCGGCTCACTGCAACCTCCACCTCCCAGGTTTGAGCAATTTTCCTGTCTCAGCCTTCCAAGTAGCTGGGATTACAGGTGCACACCACCATGCCTGGCTAATTGCCACTGGATTGATTCTCTCTCTCTCTCTCTCCCCCCCCATATATATATCTTTCTATACAAGCATTCAAACATACATGCACATACACATATGTATGTATGTATTAAAGTGTTGCACGAGAGAAGTGTCTCAGATTGCAAAAACAGCGACATATGCAGGCATTCAGACGACTTCAGGCATTAGAAATGTATTATAAAGGCAAACGTGGAAGTAAGAAAGAACAGGAAATCTTTACTGCAGGGCATGTAAAGAACTGAAAAGTCTCTGGGGGACACACATGGAGTAGTTAAGTTGTGGATCTTGGACCTAGCCTGCCTGAGATTGAATCCTGGCATCCTTATTTACTCTGTGTGTGATCTTTGGCAAGTCACTGAAATACTTTGCTCCTGTGTTTTCTGATTTTTAAAATGAGGATGACTGGAGAAGCTACATGGTAGCATTGATAGGAAGATTAGTTGAAATAATGTAAGTAGACAAGAGAATAATGCCTGAACATAGTAAGTACTGTTAATGTGTTAACTAATATTACTGAAGATTTCAGTGCATCTCTTCTGATTCAATTATTTGATCCTTTCTTGAAAGCAGCTGACTTTTTAATTGGCTCTGTTGGTGGTTTACACATCAGGGTGACTCAGCTTAATCTCAATGATCCAGTTTCTCTCTACTTCACTTTCTATTGCCTGAGTTCTATTGCCTCGTGGTTCCTGCTTTATCACTTTTTTTGTGGCTTTCTCTCAGCTTCCTCATCACTCCACTAATGACTACGTCTTTCCTTCCACAAGCTCTGACAGAAAATCTGATGAATTTGACAAGTCCTAATAAAATAGAGAGTGTCTGTGTTGAATAATGTCTACACACAGATATTATTCACAGACACACAGACTGATGAGGACCAGTCATAGGCTGGTTCTCAATCAGCCTATGGTAGCAGGGCTACATGGCACAGAATCTGGGCACACACACACACACACACACACACACACACACACACACACGGAGGAAGAGGTATGGGCTTGGTGAAAACTGTGGCTTCTTAAAAGAGGGAGGTGGCTGGGTGTGGTGGCTCAAACCTGTAATCCCAACATTTTGGGAGGCCTAGATGGGAGGAAGGTTTGAGACCAGGAGTTTGAGACCAGCCTGGTTAAAATAGTGAGACCCCATTTCTACAGAAAAAAAAAAAAAAAAAAAGAAGAAGAAAATTTAAAAAGTTAGCTGGGCAATATAGCTTGAGCTTATAATCCCAAGTACTTGGGAGGCCGAGGCAAAATAATGGCTTGAGCCCAGGAGTTAGAGGTGCAGTGAGCTGATTGTACCATTGCACTCCAGCCTGGGAGACAAAGTAAGACCCTGTCTTTAAAAATAAATAAATAAATTTAAAAATTAATTTAAAATTGAAAATAAAAAATAAAAAGAAGGAAGTATAATTTTCAGTACTTTGCATGGAATGTCCAATGCACTGTCAGGACATAGGGATATATTTGCTATATTAAGTGAGAAAAGCAGAATACAAATTTATATAACACAATTAAAACAGTGGAAGAAGGCCTGGTGTGGTGGCTCATGCCTGTAATCCCAGCACTTTTGTGAGGCCAAGGCGGGTGGATCACGAGGTCAGGAGATCGAGACCATCTGGGCTAACACAGTGAAACCCCGTCTCTACTAAAAATACAAAAAATTAGCCGGGCATGGTTGCGGGCTCCTGTAGTCCCAGCTATTCGGGAGGCTGAGGCAGGAGAATGGCTGAATCCGGGAGGTAGAGCTTGCGGTGAGCCGAGCTCGCACCACTGCACTCCAGCCTGGGTGACAGAGTGAGACTCCATCTCAAAAAAAAAAAAAAAAAAAAAAAAAAACACAGTGGAAGAAAAGAAGAAAATATACAACTGAAGTTCAAGACCAATTAGCCGGACATGATGAGGCATGGCTGCAATCCCAGCTACCTGGGAGGCTGAGGCAGGAGAATCACTTGAACCAGGGAGGCGGAGGTTGCAGTGAGCCAAAATCACGCCACTGCACTCCAGCCTGGGCGACAGAGCAAAACTCCATTTCATAAAAAAAAAAAAAAAGTAACCATTTCTCTATCTATGCTAGGCACAAAAAAAGCAGAGAGTTATAGTATTACTTAGCAAATTTAGGTTGGGGATTTTATAACAGAAAGAAAAAAGTTTTGGACAGGATTTCTTATGTTGTTTAGTCCTCCCCCTTTGCATAACTGACACAATTATATAGTCTTCCCATATTTATTTTCATGAATATGGAGACCATATAAAGTCCTTGGTTCACCCTACTTGTTCTGGACATGCTGACTCTTCAAAATAGGATTTTCTTTTTTTTAAACTCTACGTACTTGGAGAAATCTATGACATATGGCTCATAGTTTATGTCCCAGCTGTTTTCTCTTAACCTTGACTCTGGGAATTTTTCCCCCAAACTAATTTATATATCAAGGCAGGATGCAGATCAGTGGGGAGTTGTATTTTGGATGCGAGGATGTTAAGGCACGGAGCATGAAAAGACAACAGGATAATAGTTGCAAATTATATATTCGTAGCTTCATAATTTTCAATTCTTTCTCACTGTCCCATAGTTTTTCTTCTCTTTCCTCTTTTGCCTTTATCAAACTTTCACAGATGCTGTTTTGCCCCCAGCTTTGTAGTTTGGATGTGAGGATATTAAGGCACAGAGCATGAAAAGACAACAGGATAATCTTTGCAAATTATATATTAGTAGCTTCATAATTTTCAATTCTTTCTCACTGTTCCATTCTTTTTCTTCTCTCTTTCCTCTTTTGCCTTTTTCAAACTTTCACAGATGCTGTTTTGCCCCCAACTAAATGACTTATGTTTCTGAAGTAATTCTAAACCTCTATGGGCAAGAGCAGCACTCCTTTTAAAGTCATAGGATCACAGGAACAATTAATTAAAAACAGCAGGCTCTTACCTGATGTCTTCAGGATAACTTTTAATTATGCTAAATGCCTTACTTTTTTCTAATGAGGATGTTCTGTAAACCCTGCACATGGTTTTCCCATCCTGCCTGTGCAGACAAACCCTGTGTCCAGCAGCACTGCTGTTGCTTGCCAGACCAAATCCTTTCTCTGCGACAAAGCCTGCCATTGTGTCTCCCATGCAGCCCCACTGATTTTTCCCAAAGGGCCTTTTAGAACATGTGCACACTTATTTCCATTCCCTGATGTGCTGAACGCAATAATAGCCAGAGAACCATGGTAACTTGCCTTCACCCCGGACTGGGACTCAGCACTGTCTGGTGTTCCCTGAAAGCCATATCTGACAGCTGGACTCTGTGTATGTGTGTGTGTCTAGTGGGGGAGGGCAATCTCTGCCGCTTTTGTTGGAGGGTGAGGGAGGAATAAAGAGCTGAAGAAGTGACATGGTGTCAGTGTCCTCATTGACTCAGCTGTTCAGGAGCCTAATCCTGGCTCACAACTGGATGTCCAAGGGATTGAAGGAGAACGTTCCTCCTGGCTACCTTCCAAGTGTTTCCAAATGCACTTGAGAAAGTTCCATGTGCTTTTTTTTTTTCACGTAGCACCTGCTCTAACAATCCAAAAGCAACTTTTTTTCTCCTCTATTATACTTGTACATCTGTTATTTTGCTGACATGGAAGCTAACATAACAATCAGATTCATTACTTGCCCAATAAGTCGATTCCAACTAAGCTTAAAAGACCTCCGTGTATTCTTTGAGCATTTATCCAGTGAGAGAACAAATTAAGAAATCCTGTCTTTAAAGGATTTTGGGGGTTAGATCAGTGGCATATCATTCATACAAGTGTGTTTCATTTCATGGTGGTATTGAGATAAAAGTAGAGTGCCTGAATGATAAATTAAGACAGTGAGAGCTACCTAGAAATCTTTTTTTTCACTTTTCCTTAAGAAAAAACAATTTTTGGAAAGAACTTTAAAAACTCCTAAACTTCCTGTCCGCAGAACAATTTTAACAGATGAAGACCTTAATGGAATGACAGTTCCTTTTTTAAAAAACTTATTCTTAATAATAAAAACAAAGAAATAGCTTCTTTTCTAGAGCTATTTTTTTCCTTAGAATTACAACAACACATACAACTTCACACCCTCAAAAAAGTAAGAAAAATAATTAAAAAGAAAATCTACTTGTATGTCCTTGGGTGGCGTGGGGGTGAGTGATGAAAAAAGGCAATTAGAAAACAACCTCCCCTGTTGAAGCACACGCCTTGGTTCAGCCCTAGACAACTCTCTTTGTGTGAGGCTGGGTGGTGCCTCACACTAAAGGGAAACATAAAGTTTCATAAACAGAGTATGTTTGGAGAGAAAGAGAGCAAATAAACTAGTTAAAAAGGGTGCTATGGCTGGACACACCAAGCTGGCTAAAGACATGCTGGTGTTGGAGTTGTAGATAGTTATTATTCTCAGTAGGAAAATTTAAATCAACAGGATAAACTTTATGTATGCTCACATACAGCCAGTTTATATAATGTGGACTTTATCTAAATTAGAAATGAATTCTGCTGCTGGGCGTGGTGGCTCACGTGTGTAATCCCAGCACTTTGGGAGGCCGAGGCGGGCGGATCATGAGGTCAGGAGATTGAGACCATCATGGCTAACAAGGTGAAACCCCGTCTCTACTAAAAGTACAAAAAATTAGCCAGGCGTGGTGGCGTGCGCCTGTAGTCCCAGCTACTTGGGAGGCTGAGGCAGGAGAATGGCGTGAACCCGGGAGGCGGAGCTTGCAGTGAGCTGAGATCACGCTACTGCACTCTAGCCTGGGCAACAGAACCAGACACCTCAAAAAAAAAAAAAAAAAAAAAAAAAAAAAAAAAAAAAAAAAAAAATGAATTCTGCTTTCAACGTTTCAGTTAGTTAAAAAGAAAACTGATGAACCTTTTTTTTTTTCCTTAGAATTATTGCTCATCTTTTTTTTTTTCTTCTTTCTTTTTTTTTTTTTTTTGAGACGGAGTCTCTCTCTGTCGCCCAGGCTGGAATGCAGTGGCGCATCTCGGCTCACTGCAAGCTCCGCCTCCCAGGGTTCACACCATTCTCCTGCCTCAGCCTCCCGAGTAGCTGGGACTACAGGCGCCCGCCACTATGCCTGGCTAATTTTTTGTATTTTTAGTAGAGACGGGGTTTCACCGTGTTAGCCAGGATGGTCTCGATTTCCTGACCTCGTGATCTGCCTGCCTCGGCCTCCCAAAGTGCTGGGATTACAGGCGTGAGCCACCGCGGCTGGCCTCTTTTTTTTTTTTTTTTTTTTTTTTTTTGTGAGATAGGGTCTCTTTCTTTTGCTCAGACTGGAGTGTGACTATACTCAGTGGCGTGATCACGGCTCACTGCAGCCTCAATTTTCCAGGCTCAAGCAATCCTCCCACCTCAGCCTCATGAGTAGCTGGGACTACAGGCACAGACAACTATGTCTGTTATTGTTAATCTTAAATTCCATCCAGCAAACATAATTGAGTGCCTGTTACATAAAGAGTTGTGCTACAGGCTGCAGGGAATAAAAGCTGAATAAAACGTAACCCTCCTGAGGTGTTACAGGCTAATTGCAAAAAATGGAGGTAGGAAAGAATAGGAATATTTCTTAAACGTCTAGGACTGGGAAAAATAAAATAAGTCACATGGTTACTGTGTATTTTTAAAAAAGATTTGAGGGCTGGGCACAGTGGCTCACACCTATAATCCCAGCACTTTGGGAGGCTGAGGCGGTTGGATCACTTGAGCCCAGAAGTTCAAGACCAGCCTGGACAACATGGCAAAACTCCACCTCTAAAAAAAACTAAAATAAAAAATGAAATAACAATAGAGAAAACAAAAAAGATTTGGAGCTTCAGCATACAGTAAAGATACGGTTTGATTAAGGGTTAGGTATAATTTCTTTTTCTATTTTTTATTTTACTTTAAAAATGTATTTTATTTATCTGTTTATTATTATTATTTTTGAGACAGAGTCTCACTCTGTCACCCAGGCTGGAGTGCAGTGGTGCAATCTCAGCTCACTGCAACCTCCACCTCCCTGGTTCAAGCGATTCTCCTGCCTCAGCCTCCCAAGTAGCTGAGATTACAGGCATGTGCCACCATACCTGGCTAATTTTTTTGTATTTTTAGTAGAGATGGAGTTTCACCATGTTGGCCAGGTTGGTCTTGAACTCCTGACCTCAGGTGATTCACCCGCTTCAGCCGCCCAAAATCCTGGGATTACAGGCATGAGCCACCACGCCTGGCCTATCATTAATTTTTTTTAGAGATGGGGCTTTGCTGTGTTGCTCAGGCTGGTCCCTAACTCCTGGTTGAATTCCAACCCATAAGAAGGAGTATTCCGGGTCTAGTTAACAGGATGAGTTAAGGCTGCAAAGTTCAAGTTGTGTTATTTTTTCCAACTAACCCACAGATGTTTACCATATAACTGTAACAGTACAATTATGTATGTGTGTATACATATATATGTGTATGTATGTGCAGGTGATCTGCCTGCCTCAGTTTCCCAAAGTGCTGGGATTATAGGCATGAGCCACAGTGCCTGGCCAACAAATATCTATTGAACACCTCTGATATAAGCCATGTCTAGGCACTGAGGAAACAACAATGAAGAAAGGAAAATCTTCACAATTATGGAGCTAATGTTCTAATAGTAAGAAATGACAAAAACAAAAACAAAAACAAAAACAAGTGAATATATATGTCCTATGCCAATAAAATCTATGGAGAAAACCTAATTAGGTAAAGAGGAGAGGGCATACTTTATATGGGTGGTTAAAGAAGACATGACATTTGAATAGAGACTTGAAGTCAGTAAAGGAACAAGCCAAACAAATATTTGGAGAAAGGACATTGCATGCAACTGGAACAGCACGTGCAAAAGCCCTGAGGGAGATGTGTGCCTGGGAGTGTAAGAGGCAACGTGGAGACCAGACGGACTGGAGCAGAGTGAGCCAGAGGAGAGCATTGGGAGTCTGAGGTGTGAGAACTTGGGGGATGGGAGTTGGATAGGCCTTCAAAGCCATTGTAAGCACTTCGGCTTTTAGTCTAAGTGCAATGGAAACATTGGATGATTCTATACAGAAGAGTGACATGATCTGACTTATATTTATGGAGATGTGGGAGATGTGGGCCAAAGTGGCAGTGGCAGAGTGAGAGATGGGTATAATCTGGAATAATCTGAAGAAAGCTTTACCAACTAATTAGAATTGGAGAGTGAGAGAAAAAGAAGAGTCAAGTACAACTTGAAAATTTTTGCATTAAGCACCAGGTAGGAAGCCCGAAAGAAAGGGAACAATATGGAAGCCATAAACCAAAGCTGAACCACAGTCTACAATGTTGACCCCAAAGTTTCCTAGATACTCCATTGGAAGTGACAGTTCTTTCAAGGAATGATGATGGCCCAACTCTACAGCACATGTCACTTGTGCAACTGCTGCACTACCATCCACGTGAGTGAAACCCACAGTTCCTAAAGAACAAAGACTGAAATGGCCTTCATACAAAGCTTTGCTCATAATGAAGGAGGCAAGATGCATTTTGGGTTTTCAGTTATTTCATACACTGTGGGTTAACAGCCCATAAAATTTTATTTATAGAAACCTTATTTTCCAGTGGGGAAAGAGAAAGATAATAAATAAGCAAGTAAATATATGATGTGTCAGGTGTTACATGGCCACTGGAGATCTTTGCCCAGCTAGCCCCATCTACTCTAAAATAAGAAAACATTCCTTTTTCATGACTGAACTAACATCTACACTAGATATCTAGATATAAATACATATAATGAAAACCACAAGTATAAGCTACATATGCATTAAGAAGGAATAAGGAACAGGTGAAATTAATTTTATTCATATAGTTTATTTTACCCAATATACCCAAAATATTTTCATTTCAGCATGTAATTAATATAAAAATTATTAAACGATATTTTACATATTCTTTTTCATACTAAATCTTCAAAGTCCACTTGTATTTAATACTTAAAATGTGTATTTTATACTTATTCAGACAAGTGGTCAGTAACCAACTATGACTAATGGCTGCCATACTAAATAGAATAGATTTAGATAATTCACAGATTTGGGGCCATTTATTCCACATTTAGGAACTACCAAAAATGATCCAAATCTTCTTGAATCTAAATAGGTTTTCGTCAGGTCATACATATATAAAACTATATAATGTGCCAAGTTTAAATATGTTTAGATAGAACTACACACAGCATTCTACTGGCCTGTCAGAGGCATCGTTCATTTGAAAATCACTAGAAAACAATCAAATGGAAAAATAAAGTTTTCCTTTCTCCGACTTACAGGAATATATCTTGCAAATGGAAGAGGATGGAGGAAGTCTCATTTTGGTGTCTGTGTGTGTGTATGTATGTGTTTATGTGTGTACATGAGTGTGTGTCGTGTGTCTATGTGTCTGTGTTCTCTGAGAGATGGGTGGCCCTGTAGTTTAACAGAAGTCATAGTGCCATGGAAGTAGCTGCAAAATTCCTGGCCCGAGGACATCACAGGATGCAGCTTCCTGCCTGTCATTCCAGTGTGGAGGGACCAGGATAATTATCTACTTTAAATAAAAGCTATATGGGGATAGATTCTTTCTGTCCCCATATAAGGACTTCTCAGACAAGATAAGGGATTTAGATTTCAGATAAGGGATACTCTGAGGCTCAGAAAGTTGAAGTAACTAGTGCAGGCTACACAATTTGAAAGTGGTAGAGTCAGTTTTCAAACAAAGGAGAGAATGAGTCTTGAATTCTGTAACTATAATCATTAGCTATAAAAGTTATTTCTGGCCGAGAATAAATTTATTTTGGGCACAGGGGATATTTAGTACAAAGGAATTGTGAGTCTTAAAAACACACAAACTTGTAATCATTAGTTTGATAGGTAAATGTGAAAATACAGAATCTAGGGGAGTGGGTGGAGTGAATGGGGAAGAAAAACGCAAATGTAGT
The DNA here is from genome assembly GCF_028885655.2 of Pongo abelii. Taxonomy (NCBI): domain Eukaryota; kingdom Metazoa; phylum Chordata; class Mammalia; order Primates; family Hominidae; genus Pongo; species Pongo abelii. Next base: position 114,944,673 of record NC_071990.2, on the reverse strand, counting down.
CGAGCGCGGTGGCTCATGCCCTGTAATTCCAGCACTTTGGGAGGCCAAGGCAGGCGGATCACTTGAGGTCGGGAGTTCAAGACCACCCTGGCCAATATGGTGAAACACCATCTCTACTCAAAATACAAAAATTAGCTGGGCATGGTGGCGGGCGCCTGTAGTTTCACCTGCTCAGGAGGCTGAGGCAGGAGAATGACTTGAACCCGGAAGGCAGAGATCACACCACTGTACTCTAGCCTAGGCTACAAAGCAAGACTCCTTCTCAAAAAAAAAAAAAAAAGAAAAAAAAGAAAGAAAAATGCAAATGCAAATGTGGGAAAGATAGCCTAGATTCAGAGAGGGAAATGGGAGGACACAAAAGGCAAACTTACCTTCCTTTGCTATTTGGCCCCAGATCAACCCTATCCCAGTGTAGCCTCCCCATGAGCAGGGGGTCTACATCTCCCCAGCCTCTGCAAGTGAGTGGGTAAGAAGAAATGAGGATGAGCTTATTTCTCACACATTTCACCTACTAGCCAGTCAGGAATGATGGACATTCTTATTTTAGGACAACATACTGTAGTGAAGCTTATTAGTCTTGTGAATTGCACAAACTTCCTAGGGAAAGGAGGAGAGCAGACATTCGGGGTCTACTCTGTACCAGGTACTTCACACGTGTCATTTTAACTAATTGTCACTTATTTATATTTGTTTTGGAATGTTTTTAATTGCACATGCTCATTATAAAAAGCAATTATATATGACTCCAATTTACAGATGAAACCACTGAGATTCAAGGAGAGTGAGCAATTTGGTATGTGGTAGAAATTGGATTGGAAACTGAGCTTGACTTCTTTATCAGAAGAATCTCCTAAGTGACTTAGATAAGCTATGGATATTTTAACATAAGGTGAAAGGAAGGTGTGGAGTGAGAGCTCCTTTTGTAGAATGGGAACAATATGAGGCAGAGCAAAGGGCAGTGGAGGAATGGGGACCCTGTCGCCTTTAGTCCTTGTGCTGATGGCCAGATGCTTCCATCTTCCTGCCTCTTGGCTTTCTTGTGTGTCTGTCCCAGTAACAATGCTTGATTGTTTTGTGGAGTCAAAGAGATAATAGAAAGGGCCTTTTAAAACCGTTAAGTAGACCAGGCACAGTGGCTCATGCCTGTAATCCTAGCACTTTGGGGGGCCAAAGTGGGCGGATCATGAGGTCAGGAGTTTGAGACCAGCCTGGCCAACATGGTGAAACCTCTTCTCTACTAAAAATACAAAAATTAGCCAGGCGTGGTGGTATGCACCTGTAATCCCAGCTACTTGGGAGGCTGAGGCAGGAGAATTGCTTGAACTTGGGAGGCAGAAGTTGCAGTGAGCCGAGATAATGCAACTGTACTCCAGCCTGGGTGACAGAGCAAGACTCTGTCTTGGGAAAAACAAAACAAAACAAAACAAAACAAAACAAAACAAAACAAAACAAAACTGTAAATTAGTATATGCTCATACTGCTAGCAATAATGTATAGTGTTTGATGTGTTTAGAGTGCCTAGCAAAAGTGGAGGCTTTGGACACCTATTGGGCAGTATGCAATTGATATCTCAAGGGGAGAAAAAAAACCCTCAAAAAATAGAGCAGGGGCCGGGAGAGGGGGTTCACACCTGTAGTCCCAGCACTTTGGGAGGCCAAGATGAGAGAACTGCTTGAGGCCAAGTGTTTGAGATCAGCCTGGGCAGCACAGCAAGACCTCCAGAGTCTCTACAAAAAAAAATTTGTTTAATTAGCTGGGCATGGTGGTGCATACCTGTAATCCCAGCTATTTGGAAGGTTGAGGCAAGAGATTTTCTTGAGTTCAGGAGTTCGAGGCTGCAGTGAGCTATGATAGCACCACCGCATTCCACCCTGGGCAACAGAGCCAAACCCTCTCTCTCTAAAACAAACAAACAAACACAAACAACAAATAAATCAAGCAGTACAACGAAGGGAGCTGGAAGTTGCCAAAGATTTGGATTCCCATACTTACCCATGTTTCTCTAGTCCTGAATCATTTATCTTTCTATTTGTTCACCAGGTTTTGATGGGATGCTTCTGATGTCAGATGCTAAGTAGGCACTGGCAACGTGGTACAAAGATCAACAATAGTGATCTCTATCTCAGGATTAGTGAGACAGCCTGCTGGCCAGGAAGGGGTTTTGTGCTTCCCAGGGAGATCTGGGAAGCAGGGTCTGGGCCCGGTGGAGCAGGTACTGTAAAATCTTAATCACTGTAAAATCCAAATCAACCACAAAAATGAGTACGTGCAAATAATTCACACCAGGAAAATTCAGTAAGCTTTTAAAAAGACACAGATGATCCCTTTTTAAACAAAGCATTCTTATCCTCAAAAACTGAGATGAAAAAGAAAACAAAGCAACAAAACAAACACACAATGTGGAGCATGTAAGCAGAGCTTCCAAAAGAGTACAATAGGGGAGGAATTGTTTATCTTTGCTTTACTTAAAAGACTTCAACAGAGTTTCTTTGAATATGGAACTGTTTCAATGCTCTTAAACTATGTTCATAGATGAGGAACCACTTAATTGAGAGCATTGTGGGGAAACAGCTAACAATGAGGTACTAGGATTCACTATTAAAAGAAGATCAATTAGTCAAGAAGATAAAGGATTTCTGAGAAGACAATTGAAGTCAATGGGGACAACTGCAATTCAATGTGTAACAATACAACTTTAGTCAAGTTTCAGTAATTCATTCTTCATTGAAAATGAGTTTTCTTGGCTCTGTATAGATGTGAGGGTACATATATGGCAAGCTGGAAGAATTTTCACAAAAATGTTAATATATGTAATTATGGTTTCCTCTAGTTTTAAATATACAACCCCCTCTATAGAATTCTTCATAAATTATAAACCTTTCATATATTGCAACAGATATTTTTGATTCTTGGAATTTGAATTAGTCCCTCCAATTTAAATTACTGTCTTCTGTTTCCAGCCTTGTGTCATTCCTTCATTTTTGAAGAAATATATCAGATTTCAAAACCTTGCCACTGGGTTGGGAAAGTCCATGTGGTCAAGTAGAAGGACACTCAATAGGACAATGTTGGTCTTGTTCCAGCTCTACCACTATCCAGCTATTTTGGTAATTAATTTATCCTTCTTTCTCTCTCTCTCCCTTTTTTTTTTTTTTTTTTTTTTTTTTTTTTGAGACAGGGTCTCACTCTGTCATCCGTGCTGGAGTATAGTGGCACGATCTTGGCTCACTGCAACCTCCGCCTCCTAGGCTCAAGTGATCATCCCACTTTAGCCCCCAGAGTAGCTGCAACTGCAGGCAGGTGCCACCACTCCTGGCTACTTTTTTGTATTTTTTGTAGAGATAGGGTTTCACCATTTGGCCCAGGCTGGTCTCAAGCTCCTGAGCTCCAGCAATATGCCCGCCTAGGCCTCCCAAAGTGTTGGGATTACAGGCATGAGTGTCAGTGCCTGTCCCTTTTCCTCTTAATTAAAATGATAGTATAGGATTTCATAATTTCTAACGATCTGATGTGTTCCAAAATTCTATTCAGTTTACTGTTTCTGTTTTAAAACACCTATGCTTAGGTATAAATATTAAGCAATTGTGAGTTGCTTAGTATTTATACCTAAGCATAGAACCCTCTTCTTCCAAACAAGTTTCCTAGGAAATACAAATTGAAATAGACAAATAGTAACAGAAGTGGAGTTTTAGGGCTTGCTTTTCTTCTCTTACATTGCTATTTTGCCTATTTTGATTTTTTAACTTCACTCTGCTTTCTTTGATGCAGTGTTATTGTTCTTGTTGCCATGAAATACTTATCATGAGTTCCTTCGTTATTTTACCGGAAAAAAAAAATTACTGAGTACTTGTGTGCCTTCCAAAACCTCTCTGACGGGACTTTAGAAAATTTTACCCTGTTGTCAACGTTGCAAATTGTGCTGTTCAAGGTTCCAGATCTTTGTATGTACTATTCCCTTTCCTGGATATTCTCTACAACACTCTTCATCCTTTAAAGTCAATGGCAAATATCTCTTCTATAAAGCCTGCTGCCCAGAACTTCCACTTTTGCATTCATCACATTGCACTGTAATTGTTTGTTTACACATCTGTTTCCTTAACTAGACATAGAGTTCCCTGAGGTCGGAAATCTTGTCTTGTTCAACTTTGCAGTTTCCTGCTGGCTGTGGAGAAGTCCAGAGCCAGAAAGGTGACCCACCCTAAGAAGTATGTAGGGGAGCTCAAGACAAGGAGTTTCCTGCTCCACGTTTGTTCTTCTTCTCCGTCCCTTGGCTTTATCTTTATCTACTTCTAATTCCTGTTATCTGGAAGCATTGTTTATATCTTTGTAAGTCATCTGAAAAAAATGTTTAAACAACTTGTAGAGTTTAATAAGAAAAATATTCATCCATGTATTCCTGGCGCTTAACACAGTACTGGTACCTGGATGATATTAAGATATTAAATAAATGAATGTTTGATAAATGATATGACAAATAGCAATATTTTAATACTACACACTGTCCTATGCAGTTCATATGTATTAAATCATTTAATATTCCTAAGTTAGAAGCAGACAGTATTCTCATTTTCATTGTATGTACAGGTTGAATATTCCTGATCTGAAAATCCGAAATCTGAAATGCTCTAAATTCCAGAACCTTTTGAGCACAAACATGATGCTACCAGTGAAAAATTTCACACATAACTACTTTTTTTTTTTTTTTTTTTGAGACAGAGTCTTGCTCTGTTGCCCAGGCTGGAGTGTGATGGCACAATCTTGGCTCACTGGAATCTCTAGAGCCTCCTGGGTTCAAGCAATTCTGCCTCAGCCTCCCAAGTTGCTGGGATTACAGGTGCTCACCACCACGCCCAGCTAATTTTTTGTATTTGTGGTACAGACGAGTTTTCGCCGTGTTGACCAGGCTGGTCTTGAACTCCTGACCTCAGGTGATCCTCCTGCCTCGGCCTCCCAAAGTTCTGGGAATACAGGCATTAGCCACCACACCTGGCCATAACTACTTAATATAAACTTTGTTTCATGCACAAAATTGTATAAAAATATTGTATGAAATTACTTTCAGGCTATGTATATAAGGTGTATATGAAACTTAAATGAATTTTGTGTTTGGGCTTAAGTCCTGGCTGGTAGCAGTGGCTTACACCTTTTATCCCAGCACTTTGGGAGGCTGAGGCAGGAGGATCATTTGAACCCAGGAGTTTGAGACCAGCCTGTGCAACATAGCAAGACCCTTTCTCTACAAAAAATAATTATTTAAAAATTAGTTGGGCGTAGTGGAGTGAGCCTATAGTTCCAGTTACTTGGGAGGCTGAGGTGGGAGGATTGCTTGAGTCCAGGAGGTCAAAGCTGCAGTGAGCCAGGATCACACCACTTCACTGCAGCCTGGGCGACAGCAAGATTCTTTCTAACATAATAATAATAATAATAATAATAAAGACTTGGGTCCCATCCCCAAGATATCACATTATGTATATGCAAATATTTCAAAATCCAAAACAATCCAAAATCAGAACTATTTCTGGTCCCAAGCATTTCAGATAAGGAATGCTCAATCTGTATAAGAAAACTGAGGCTCAGAAAGTTTAAGTAACTAGCACAGGCTACACAATTTGAAAGTGGTGGAATCAGCTTTCAAACAAAGGTAGTATGATGGGAAGAAGCAAATTTATTTCTCAGTTGAATCATCCCCAGGGTTTAATAGATTAAAGTTATCCTTGTTAACTTAATATTTAAGGACCATGGATCAGGTGCAATTTTGGTTTCACATGCAAGTTGATGTGTGGTGTTTTCTTCTTGAATTTATAAATCTATATTTTATGGGAGTTCATTTGGGAAAGTATCACCAAGGGCTGCTATATTCCTTATATCTCCACGTAATACTTACTGCAGGAGGCACATAACTATAATTGAACAGCACATGGCTCTGTCTCCTATGATAAATGTGCCAAAGGCAGCATCTGAAACTCTTTGATAATGCAAGAAAAATAAATAAATAAAAAGTAGAATCAGCCTCGAATTTCCTAATCTTCATTTTAACTTGGGCTGTGAAATATAAAAGATGTTCCTCCCATAATTTCTTTTTTAAAAAATTAAGATTTTTCATTGACAAATTAAAATTGTATATATTTATCACGTAGAAAATGAAGTTTTGAAATAAGGTATACATTGTGGAATGGATAAATTGGGTTAATTAACATATACATTGCCTCACATGCGTATTTTTTATGGTGAGAACAACCTCCAATGATCTTTCTTTTTTTTAACATATACATTACCTCACATACTTATTTTTTATGCTGAGAACAACCTCCAATTCTTTCTTTTTTTTTTTTCTTCACTTTTTAAATTAAGACAGGGTGTTGTTCTCTCACCCAGGCTAGAGTTCAGTGATGTGATTATAGCTCACTGCAGCCTTGACCTCCTGGGCTCAAACAATCCTCCCACCTCGCCCTCCCAAGTAGCTGGGACTACAGGTGTGAGCCACCACACCTGGCTAATTTGTTTTTTTTTAATTTTTTGTAGAGATCGGATCTTGTTATGTTGCCCAGGCTGGTCTTGAACTCCTGGGCTCAAGCGATCCTCCCCACTTGGCCTGCCAAAATGCTGAGATTACAGGTGAGCCACCTCGCCTGGCTCTAATGACTTCTTAACTGAGTCTTTTCAAGAATACTATGAAGGCATAAAAAGGAATGAGATCATGTCCTTTGCAGGGATATGGGTGGAGTTGAAATGCATTATCCTTAGCAAACTAACAGAGGAACAGAAAACCAAACACCACACGTAAGTGGGAGCTAAGTGATGAGAACGCATGGACACATGGGGTGGGAACAACACACACGGGGGCCTGTCGGAGGGGCATGAGTCGGGAGGGAGAGCATCAGGAAGAACAGCTAATGGACTCTGGGCTTAATACCTAGCTGATGGGATGATCTATGCAGCAAATCACCATCACACACATTTGTTTACCTATGTAACAAATCTGCACATCCTGCACACATATCCTTGAGCTTAAAATAAAAGTTGAAGAAAAAAGAGAAAAGAATCTTAAGTTCCAGGTCTTTAGGTAAAGTGGGCCTTTGCTGGAGGAAAAACAAGAGGAAGAAAGTGTCCTTCCCCTTTCTTGCTTTTTGGGATAGCTTCTTTAAGTGTTTCTTGCTTTTCGCAGCCTCATCAACCCCTTCTTTCACTTCTAAATTCATACTCTTGTTTAAGCCAATATCACTAGACTGGCTCTTTGCTGCAGTTTCCTCCTCTGTAAAATGAGGGTAATAGTAACTATCTCACAAGGGAGAAATGGGGAGGCAGAGGGTGTAATGTAAACCGTGCAGGTAGGAAGAGGCAACCAGGGAAGACGGGACCAGATAAGGACACTAGCGGGGAAGCTCAGAAGATGAATATAAGTGAAGGAAATGATAGGTAGGGAAGGGGTGGGACAGAAGTAGGCTATTTGAAGTAAGGATCCTACTCAAAATGGAAAAAGGGTGGGCTAATTGCAAAGTTCATGCTCCTTATTAAGGAGCAAATGGAGGATGTGGCTCCTATGCTCCTGATGCAATTGGACCTTGCCAAGGTGGTGCTGGGGAAAGAGAAGGTGGCCATGATCCCCATTCTCAGCTAACAACCAGATTGTTACCCCTTCTGCATAAACATTTTGAATGTGCTACTAATACAATTGCATCATTATGTGATGTTACACAAGTTTGAATCATGCATTGGACATTTTTTTCTATGATGATCATAAGTTTTTTTTTTTTTTTTTTTTGAGATGGAGTTTCTCTTTTGTTGCCCAGGCTGGAGTGCAATGGTGTGATATCGGCTCTCTGCAACCTCCACCTCTTGGGTTCAAGAGATTCTCCTGCCTCAGCCTCCCGAGTAGCTGGGATTACAGGCATGTGCCACTCTGCCCAGCTAATTTTGTATTTTTAGTAGAGACGGGGTTTCTCCATGTTGGTCAGGCTGGTCTCGAACTTCCGACCTCAGGTGATCCACTCACCTCCGCCTCCCAAAGTGCTGGGATTAGAGGCGAGAGCCACCACACCTGGAATATCATAAGATTTTAATCTGTGCCTTTGTATATTAAATGTTGTCCTCAGAAGAGAGACAACTGACCCTGTCACTCCAGATAAAAACAGCAGAACGTCCCTGAGTCACCCTTAGGTGGGGCAATGTTGGCTAATTTGTCACTATGCTGATGAAACTTTCCCTGCAGTCAAATCCCTACAGTCATAAACCTAGGAGGGGCCTTAGGAGCCATATAATCTCTTTCTTAGCTTCTCAACCATCACAAGCAGATAAGGAGATCAAACCTTGGCACTAATTAAAGGATTTGAATAAGGAGAGTTAGAGTTAGTTTCCATTTCCAGCTGTGTTATTTGTTATTAGTTGACCAGTTAACCGTGGACAAGTCTCTTAACCTTGGAACGCTAAAGTGGTGCTTTCTGAGTTAAATGAATTTAAAAACTTTTAACCTCCTATCCTTGTTTTGTAAACAGTGAAGGATATGGACACATGCTTTACAAAAGACTTTGCTGTTTCTCCAGTGAGAGAAATTTTCTAAATGACCATCTTCAGGCCTATCAGGTGGTTTGTAGACAAGGTTGGATACATCATACATCGTCCATCTTGGTGGTGTCCTCATAAAATGAAAGATTGAAACTCCACAGGAAAGATAGATGGTGATGGCTTCAGACACAGACGTAGTTTACCGTGGTTACGTTTGAGGTAGATGGAAAATCCCATCTGACCAAAATTAATTTGGACATATCCAGCCCTACCGCTACAGACCCTCCTGCCCCCAAGATTCATCTGTTTGAATTAACGAGCAAACCTTTCCAAATAGGACCATCTCTGGGAATGTTAACTCACTGTAACCCTTCCAGTCCCTCATACCTTAGCGTGACATTGTTGAATGCAGGTAATGAGAACACCCTGACTGAGGTAAGCACTGAACTAACTGGGGAGCCCACACAAAAGCTCTGTTCTCCTCCCCAGGAGCATCCCAAGAAAGACCCTTATTATTCCAGGAAAGAGAATGCAAGAGGAAGGGAAAAAAGAGATTGAAGAACAATGATGGCAAAATCAAGTTATTTCACTATTTTCTAAAAACAAAGGTAGGATTATTAAGCTAGATAGAAAGAAACATTTCATAATTATATATTTATTTTTAGTTTCTCCTTCTTCTCCTTTTTTTTTTTTGAGACAGAGTCTCACTTCGTAGCCCAGGCTGGAGTGTAGTGGTGTGATCTCAGCTCACTGTAACCTCTGCCTCCTGGGTTCAAGCAATTCTCCTGCTTCAGCCTCTCAAAGAGCTGGGATTACAGGCACCCGCCACACCACCTGGCTAATTTTTGTATTTTTAGTAGAGACAGGGTTTCACCATCTTGGCCAGGTTGGTCTTGAACTCCTGGTCTCAAGTGATCTGCCCACATCGGCCTCTCAAAGTGCTGGGATTACAGGCATGAGCCACAGTGCCTGGTCTCTTCTCCTTAGGAGACCTAAATCAGTGTTTTCTAAAGAAAATCTCTGAGTCTCAAGTGACCAAAAGTTTTGCTTTGACTGAAAATACTTATAGACAAAGGAATGGGCTCCATCCACTAAGAATAAGGACATTTGTTGTGACCCCTTTTGTGCAAATAGGATTAGAAATTTTTGCCTATTTTGAATGGAGAGTCTTTTACACGCTTTATTGAGATATAATTCACATACCATACAATGCAGCCATTTGAAGTATGCCTAGGCTAAATGCGGTGGCTCATGGCTGTGATCCTAGCACTTTGGGAGGCCGAGGTGGGCAGATTGCTTGAGTCCAGGAGTTCGAGACCAGCCTGGGCAACAGGGTGAAACCCTGTCTCTAATAAAAATACAAAAAAAATTAGTCAGGCATGGATGTGCGTGCCTGTGGTCCCAGCTACTCAGGAGTCTGAGGTGGGAGAATCACCTGGGAGGTCAAGGCTTCAGTGAACCGAGATCATACCACTGCACTCCAGCCTGGACAACAGAGTGAGATCCTGTCTCAAAATAAAATAAAATAAAATAAAATAATTTGTCACTGTCTGGTTTAAAGAGTATTAAAAATAAAAAATAAGAAATAAAGTATGCCTCATTTTTGCTGGGTGTGGTGGCATGAGCCTGTGGTCCCAGCTACTTGGGAGGCTGAGGCAGGAGGATCCCTTGAGCCCAGGAGTTCTAGCCCAGCCTGGGCAACATAGCAAGATTCCTGTCTCTAAAAATTTTGTGTAAAAGTTTAATAAAATGTACTTTGTTTTTGGTATATTACATTTTTAATTTTTAAAAATTGTGATTAACAAAAATTACCATTTTAACTGTTTTTAAGAGTACATTGAGTGGAGTTTTCAAATAATTTAATTTTTAAATTTAATTTACTTCATTTTAAATAATGCTTCACAGGGAGCTCTCGGACTTACCTATTGATTATAAGTATGAATCCGAAAAAAATTAATGTATTGGAATATAATAGGTCAACTGAAAAGACCACAGAAATGGACACTTGTAAACCAGCAGCAACTCATTAACTGGTCTTAGGAGACTCTGTCAATAGCCATGTGCCCTGTGACTCCAGACTCCCTCAGCATCATCTTCCCAGAAATACTGCTTCCAGGTCATTACCACAGAGTGATAACTTTTCAAAATAACTTTCCCTCAGGCAGGTTACCCAGCAAATTGTGGGTGTCAAGTACCTAGGAAGTTAAGTGCAATTAGAAGCAACAGAATGGAAGTTAGGAGCCAGGACAGGAAGGATCTAATCTATACTAAGATGGGTAGGAAGGGAGAGGTAGCAAAGTATTCTTCTCAGAGGTTTGGAGCTTCCAGATGACCTAGCCAAGGATCAAGAAAGAGCAGCATTTCTTAAATTGTGGCATGAAAATGGCACTGTTATTAGCCAAATATTTCAAATAAAGGGGCTCTTGCTGTTTTAGGACTTGGAGGACTCCACCTCTCCGTCACCTGAATCTCCATCTCCTCTCCACCGCCTGAAATGTATCTCAAGGCCTCTGTCTGGGCTTCTCTCTTGCACTTGACCCTTCTGGGAGGGGATTTGGCCCCCTCCCCTTTCTGCCATGTTCTGCCAGGATATTAACATCATTACTTGGCTCTTTGTCATGTGTAGCAGTGGTATTGCTTTTTTTTTTTTTCTTTAACTTTTTATGTAAATGCCTTGGTCACCTGATAGGATCATGGACCCATCAATAGAAGGTACCCCTTTTGCAGTTTCGGTACCCTCACAGTTCTTAGCAGGGTGCCATGCTTATAATACTTGAGTAGTTCTTAACTGGGAGTTTTTTTTTTTTTTTTGAGATGGAGTCTCACTCTGTCACCCAGGCTGGAGTGCAATGGTGCGATTTTGGCTCACTGCAACCTCCACCTTCCAGGTTCAAGCAATTCTCCCGCCTTAGCCTCCGGAGTATCTGGGATTCTGCCACTATGTCTGGCTAATTTTTGTATTTTTACTAGAGACAGGGTTTCACCATGTTGGTCAGGCTGGTCTTGAACTCCCAACCTCAGGTGATCTGCCTACCTCGGCATCCCAAAGTGCTTGGAATACAGGCGTGAGCCACTGCACCTGGCCGAGTTTTTTTTTTCTGACAGAATTTTGTTCTGTTGCCCAGGCTGGAGTGTAGTGGTGACATCTTGGCTCACTGCAACCTCTGTCTCCCAGGTTCAAGTGATTCTTGTGCCTCAGTCTCCCAAGTAGCTGAGTTTACAGGCATGCACCATGAAACCCAGTTAATTTTTGTATTTTTAGTAGAGATGGGGTTTCGCCATGTTGGCCAGGCTGGTCTGGAACTCTTGGCCTCAAGTGATCCACCCACCTCGGCCTCCCATAGTGCTGGGTTTACAGGCATAAGCCACTGTGCCTGGCCAATATTTGAGTAGTTCTTAACCAGGAGTTTCTTTCTTTCCTTCTTTTCTTTCTTCTTTTTTTGGGGGGACAGAGTCTTGCTCTGTTGCCCATGCTGGGGTACAGTGGTGACATCTCTGCTCACTGCAATCTCCATCTCCCAGGTTCAAGTGATTCTTATGCCTCAGCCTCCTGAGTAGCTAGGATTACAGGTATGTGCCACCACACTCAGCTAATTTTTGTATTTTTAGTAGAGACGGGGTTTCACTGTGTTGGCCAGGCTGGTCTTGAACTCCTGACCTCAAGTGATCTGCCCGCCTCAGCCTCCCCAAGTGCTGGGATTACAGGCGCGAGCCACCACGCCCGGCTTAACCAGGAGTTTTTCATCAAAATTATGTGGTGAGCTTTTAAAAAAACATTTGTGCCCAGTCTGCATGACAAGGACTCTGGCTTAGAATGTTGCGAAAGCTCTCCAGGTGATTCTGATGAGCAATGCTGGCTCAGAGCTGCTCTGTTATGTGGCTCTAATACTCAAGTCATTGAATGCCATTGAACAACCATTATCCAAGGCTTCCTTGGTTCAAGATTTCACAGTTGCATAATTTTTGTTTTATCCAAGTTGTTGGCTGAAAATAATAATAGCTAATAATTCCTGAGCACTTCCTAGGTGCAGTCTTAAGTGCTTAACATACACAATCTCTTGTAATTCCCACAACAAATCTAAGAGGAAGGTATCCTTCTCTTACATAGTGAGAGAAATGGAGCTTTGAAAATATTGATAACTAGATCGCCCAATATCATACAGTTGGTGAGTAGCAAAGCCAGGACTCCAACTCAAGCATCAGCCACCTGGTTAGCTGAGATGGTGAGCTACGAGGGCAGATTTGAAGTGAGCACCTCTAGTCATTCAACTTAAGCCCCTGCTGTGGGTCACTAACCTCAAGAGGTGTATTAATAAAGGTCTAAAGCAGACCAGTCCTGAAAGCGTGAATCCAGGGGAAGAGAGTGGCCTACTAACTATAACATAAGATAGGCTGCAACAAGTTCCATAATAAAACTGCCAACTCCGGGAGTGGTGGCTCACGCCTGTAATCCCAGCACTTTGGGAGGCCGAGGCGGGTGGATCACTGGAAGTCAGGAGTTCAAGACCAGCCTGGGCAACATGGTAAAACCCCCTCTCTACTAAAAATACAAAAATTAGCTGGGCATGGTGGCACACGTCTGTAATCCCAGCTACTCAGGAGGCTGAGGCAGGAGAATTACTTGAACCCGGGAGGCGGAGGTTGCAGCAAGCCGAGATCGTGCCACTGCACTGCAGCCTGGGCGACAGACCAAGACTGTCTCAAAAAAGAAAAAAACAAAAAAAGAAACCCAAAAACACCAAAAAACTGCCAATAAGGCAAATTGGAAGAAATCTTTACAATTTAAACTTCTTAACAGTTGGATGAATTTGTCTCAGATATAATGATATGCATTAGAAAACAGACTAGGGTAAAAGGATACATATTATGAAAATCTATCTTTTTAAGGAAAAGCTTATTTTTTAATTTCTGATGTTTCATACTGAGTAGCTGCTGAACTAGGAGGCCTTCAAGGTCTCCCATGGTAGCTTGGAGGAAACAAGGCTTATCCCATACCTCAGAGCAAAGGACACTTGGCCTCCCAGTACTATTGTAGTTAGTTTGTTTACTCAGAACACTTGAAACCAAGTTAACATGGCCTAACTAAAGTGTGGTTCACTTAAGTGCTATGCATTTCTCTGTGAGAGATGTCAGTGACTGCTTTGCAAATTCTATCAGTTTCTTGACAAAATGGCAGGCATCTGTTAATGTGAACACAAGATGAGCCGTATAACTCCAGAAAGGCAGAGGTATTTGCAAAAGTAAAGCTTCAAGGAGTTTAACAAGCCTTAGGTTGCTTCATCTTTCACATCAGCAAAGTTCATAAGGCTCAAGAAAGATACTAACCCTTTTTAGGTCCTATGATCTGTATATATCTTTCCAAGCAACCCCCATCCCTTTTTTTGTTTAACATGGTTATCCTTTATCTTCAAAAAGTGCTAAACCATAGACGGCATTTTAAACCTCGTTACTTGTGAAAATACTTTAAAAATTATTTTTGCTACTCGAAGTAAACTAAAAAAATGAATCTTTAAAATGTCATTTAAGATTGATTCAGGTAGCTGGGTGCAGTGGTTCACATCTGTAATCCCAGCACTTTGGGAGGCCGAGGCAGGAGGATCACTTGATGTCAGGAGTTCAAGACCACCCCGGCCAACATGGCAAAACCTCTCTACTAAAAATGCAAAAGAATTAGCCAGGCCTGGTAGTGCACACCTGTAATCCCAGCTACTTTAGAGGCTGAGGCAGGAGGATCACTTGAACCTGGGAGAGGGAGGCTGCAGTGAGCTGAGGTTGCCCAACTGTACTCCAGCCTGGGCGACAGAGACTCTGTCTCAAAAGAAAAAAAAGAAAAAAAGAAAAGAAAAGAAAAACGATAGATTCAGAAGCCAGGAATGAAAAAGAAATATTCAGGATAGGTGATTATATATGAACTAAAAATGGTTAAATTAGCAGAACATTCATATCAACATTTCTCAAAATGTGGGCCTCAAACTATTTGTTTCAAAATTGCTTTAGAAAGAAAAACCTGGCCGGATGCGGTAGCTCACACCTGTAATCCAGCACTTTGGGAGTCAGAGGGGGGCAGATCACTTGAGGTCAGGAGTTTGAGACCAGCTGATCAACATGGTGAAACCTTATCTCTACTAAAAATACAAAAATTAGCCAGACGTGGTGGCGCATACCTGTAATCCTAGGTACTTGGGAGGCTAAGGCAGGACAGTCGCTTGAACCCAGGAGTCAGAGGTTGCAGTGAGCCAACACCGTGCCACTGCACTCCAGCCTGGACAACATAGTGAGCCTATCTCTAAATAATAAAATAAATAAATAAATTAAATAAATAAATAAATAAAAATAAAACCCCCCAAAACACCAAGAAAGAACTTTACCCAAGACTTCCTGCCTGAACTCAACTCTCATGTTTTTAAGTAGCTTCCAATGATTCAGTAGTGTATTATAGATCTTTCTGTTGTCTTATTAGTATAAAAAATGTGCTGGGATATCTGAAGTTCCGGGTAGCCACACTTCTCCCATGGCTATTCTTTGACAACATCCGAGGCTCCTAATCTTTTGTGTGCCACCACGCCAACCAGAGCTGGTAAGCTTAGGAATCTCTTTTCACAGCAATGCTTGTAAATGCATGAATAAAACACATAGGATTACCAAAGAAACTATATTGAGATGCTTTTTTTTTTTTTTTTTTGAGACAGTCTCACTCTGTCACCCAGGCTGGAGTGTAGTGGCCTGATTGCAGCTCACTGCAACCTCCGCCTCCCGGGTTCAAGCGATTCTCCTGCCTCAGCATCCTGAGTAGCTGGGATTACAGGTGTGGGCCACCACGCCCGGCTAATTTTTGTATTTTAGTAGAGACAGGGTTTCACCATGTTGGTCAGGCTGGTCTCGAACTCTGGACGTTGTGATCTGCCCACCTCAGCCTCCCAAAGAGCTGGGATTACAGGCGTGAGCTACCATGCCCAGCCTAAGATGCATTTATCGTAAAATGTAATATGCTAATATCTATCTTTTTGATGATGTATTACATAATAATAATAGTCATTAAATAATAATGACTACTAACATTCCAAAGAAGTGATGAGAGCCGGGCGTGGTGGCTCATGCCTGTAATCCCAGGACTTTGGGAGGCCGAGGCAGGTTGATCACGAGGTCAGGAGATCAAGACCATCCTGGCTAACACGGTGAAACCCTGTCTCTACTAAAAATACAAAAATTAGCCAGGTGTGGTGGTATGCGCCTGTAGTCCCAGCTACTCGGGAGGCTGAGGCAGGAGAATCACTTGAACCCAGGAGGTGGAGGTTGCAATGAGCCGAGATTTCGCCACTGCACTCCAGCCTAGTGACAGAGCTAGACTCCGTCTCAAAAAAAAAAAAAAAAGTGATGAAGAAGTGATGAGCACAAATGAGCATTATATCTTCAATAACTGATATATCCGTGATTTCTATTAATGAAATGATTTCTATTTCTATCATTGATATTGCTAATAACACTGCTTTATTACCTACATTCAAAATAGAAGGAAATGCTAAATGTTAGTTAGAGGTTAGCAGAAATAGAGATGTGGGTTTTTCTTCCCCTTATCTGAGTTCCCAAGCTCCCTGAATTCTAACCCCAGGTTAAGATTTTCGTTCTAGAAAGCGGTAGATGGTACAGTCATGTGGAAACTTCTGTTGCTTCCTAGTTCAAATAGGTTACTCCTAAGAAACTTCTGCTAAATATAATATGTGGCAGGGCAGCAGACTCACAAAGGTGCTAATCTTACTTGCTCTGGAATTGTGTCAGGGGCCTGATTTCTTAGAGATAGTTTACCTCTCTGCCTTGCAGATGTGTGATGTCAGGCAGGTTTTGAATGGGAGATCTGGACACCTTTCAGACAGCTTTTCCTCTTGGACCACTTGTTTTCAAGATCCCTGAGACATGGCTGGGTGAGGGGGCTCATGCCTGTAATCTCAACACTTTGGGAAGTTGAGGAGATAGCTTGCGCTCAGGAGTTTGAGACCAGCCTGGGCAACATGGCAAGATCCTGTTTCAATAAAAAAAAAATTAAAAAAAAATTAAAAAAATTATGATGGTATGTGCCTGTAGTCCCAGTTACTCAGGAGGTTGAGACAGGAGAATCACTTGAGCCCGGAAATTCAAGGTTATAGGGGTTGGGGGTGGGGGGAACAATTTCACCCCTAATAGTGATCTTTCCAAACTCCTTTATATTATATGGTCTTAGACAATTGCTCACATCTCCTAAAGGTATAGAAATCAATTCAATTCTGAAATTTTTCTACAAGGAAGCAGCCAGAGTATTGATTTCCAAGGTGCTAAAAGGACATGGCCAGTCATTGGCAGCTCTTTGCACTGACCAGACACACATATTCTTCACCCCACAAAGAGGTTAGAAAAATGTGACATTCTCCCTTGGGAAATCACAGAGCGGACAGGAGTCAGGAGCCATCACTGCTGAAGGCAAACTGAGAAAATCTTCCCTGTGACAAATCCAATTCCAGGTTGGTTTAGGCTTGCTGCGCATGGGGAGAGGCGGAAGGGTAAAGAGCAGTTTTCCCATCCAAGGGAGAGTCATGGTCCCACCTGACCCTCGCCCTTTCACCCCCCCTTAAACATACACAGCCAAGCAATTCTCAGTTGTGGAGCTGACACTAGCTTTTACACGCTTACCCTGGATTTTAGCAGTTAAATTGCTGGGTGTTTGTATAGTGTGTTATTTACTCTACAGCACTTTGTCTGTGTATATTGCATATAAACCATCTACTTAGTTTTCCTGCCAACTTCAGTGTGAGATAATTAAAATTTAAAAAAAGAAAAAAAGAAACCAAATGCCAAAGTCTGAAGTCTCATCCATAAAACAAAACGGAAAAAAAAAAAAAAAAGAAAAACAAAAAAAAAAACCACACAACCGATTGTATAAACTAAAACATGTTCTATCTGGTGTAGAACATTTCTTTCTTTTTTTTTTTTTTTTTTAAAGAAAAGGTCTTGCTCTGTCACCCAGGCTGGAGTGTGGTGGCACCATCATGGCTCACTGTAGCCTTGACATCCCTGGGATCTAGTGATCCTCCCATCTCGGCCCCCGACTCCAGCTGAGACTACAGGTGTGAGCCACCATGCCCAACTAATTTTTTTATTTTTTGTAGAAATGGGGTCTCCCTATGTTGCCCACTCTAAACATTTCTAAAATAGGTTTTGAAACAAAATCAGAACAAGAAAATATATTTTAATTACCAAGGAATTTTGCACAATTGATGGAACATAACTGCATAAAATCTTATGGTCATTTGATTTCATTAATGTTTCTTATTTATTTACCATATTACGTTACACCACAATCTATGAACTTGAACAATTAACTGTGATCTAAGATTGCATTATAGTACAATTAGGTAAAAAGAAGTTTTAAATGCATTTGACTGGTGAATTTTCAACTTTTAAACTTTTACCATAAAATCTATGTAAAACTCTTGTGTGGAGCATTCCATATTTCCCCCGCCCCTCCAAGTAAGACCATGTCACTCTTCTACCTGACATGCTTCTTTAACTTACTTCTTTTTCCAAATCGCATTCCATTAGTTTGTTTTCATTTAAGCTGTGCACAATCTATAATCTGGCTTGATCTATTTTATTTCTTAGTTTTTTTCCTCATGTCTGCTTTTGGGAATTTTTTCCTTTTTATATATTATTTTCTTCATGCTTTATTTTTATATTACTTCTATAAAAGATAGCTATAATTTGTATGTCCCGTAGTCTCTTTTTCAGATCTTTCCAATGCTCATCCCCTCAACAGTTTTCTGCAGCTCTGTTCTGCTTGCTAGACATTCTAGCTTTTGTCTGGCCTAGACTGTGTAAGCTCCTCAGGGCAGTGTTCTTGTCACTTGGTGCTTTGTAATGTGTTCTAGGTACTTCTTACCAGATTTTGAATAATCATAACATGCAAACTGGTATAATCACATTGTGAATGATGGTATATCCTGCAGATAACATTCTATAGCTAGGTTAGGGCGTGGTCACGTAGCACCGATGTCCTGAGGTAGAGAAAATAATTAAGCATAGGGAAAGTTAGAAATAAGTTTCTTTGGCTGGGTGCAGTGGCTCAAGCCTGTAATCCTAGCACTTGGGAGGCCGAGGTGGGCAGATTGCCTGAGCTTAGGAGTTCGAAAGCAGCCTGGGCAACATGGCAAAACCCTGTCTCCACTAAAAATACAAAAAACTATCTTGGCATGATGGCACGTACCTGTAATCCCAGCTACTGGGGAGGCTGAAACAGGAGAATCGCTTGAACCCAGGAGGTGGAGATTGCAGTGAGCCAAGATGGTGCCACTTCACTCCAGTCTGGGTGACAGAGTGAGACTCTGTCTCAACCAACAACGAAACAAAAAAAAAAAAAAGAAAGAAAAAAATAAGTTTATTAAAAGTGTACAGGAACTCAAACGTCTTGCCATGGGCCTATTAGTGCCAAAGAGAAGTTTCAGGCAAACTCTTGAGCCCTGGAGAAGACTTAACACTGTCAAAGGTGTGCAGTAGAGGCTAAACAAACAAAAAATAAGTAAAGAAGAAAGCCTCTTTCTGCTCATCTGGGCCTTGCTGGAAACTGTAAAAGAAAAACTATTCCGCCTGGCATGGTGGCTCATGCCTGTAATCTCAGCACTTTGGGAGGTCGATGGGGGCGGATTACATGAGGTCGGGAGTTCAAGACCAGCCTGACCAACATGGAGAAACCCAGTCTCTACCAAAAATACGAAATTAGCCTGGCGTGGTGGTGCATGCCTGTAATCCCAGCTACTCAGGAGGCTGAGGCAGGAGAATTGCTTGAACCCAAGAGGCGGAGGATGTGGTGAGCCCAGATCGTGCCATTGCACTTATGGGCAATAAGAGCAAAACTCTGTCTTAAAAACAAAAACAAAAACGAAAAAAACAATGAAACAACAACAACAAAAAGAAAAGCAAAGCTATTCCTTGGGTACAGAGTCAATGAATGTTGAATAACACAGTGGTAATACACTGTCCCACTTGGAAACTGATCTGACTATTCTGTGGTCCAAATGAACTTCTTTCTTGTCTCTTTACAGTTATGGCTATAATCGCCATGTCTCCTAAGACATGGAACGTGACCGGTTAGAATCAGAAATTTGGGAATATTCCTCTTATCTAGTGTCAGGTCATTTCTGGTCACTTCCTCACAGGCTTTATTAAGTCTAGTGAACAGCTATCCCCCAAATCCTTATTAGGTATCTGGGGATCAATATTTATAAATATCCAAAGAAGCCATCTTCATTCCCCCTCAAAGAAACTAAGTAAGATGAATGAATACAAAATAGTCAAAATTTTAGAAAATAAAGGGAAGAAATTTAAAAATTAATAATGTTTATGGGAGGAAAAAAGCTCTCCCATGGAGGTTGCTTATGGGACTCAAGGGACCTGTGGCTTCTGGGAAGCCACTTTCTCTGTGCTGTTGCTGCAGCCACTCCCTGTGGAGTGTGGATCTATATCAAATCCCCATGGCTCTGAGGGAGCCCTGAGGTTAAAAGAGCTGTTCCTGCACTGGGGCTCTGATGCCAGGCAAAGCTATGTGCTCATTGTTCGGCTGTGAAGGGCTCCTGAATTTCAGTCTCTCCTGGGGGTTTCATGCTCACAAGGAATTAAAGGGGTGACAACACAGGGTCCGGAGGGGCTGTTACCTGGGCTGACTTGGGCGCAGAAGTTAGCGACCCCTCATAGAACAATGTGAACTCAGTGAGAGGGTGTTCGCAGCTCTGCCAAGGTGTGGAGGAGATGCCTCTCTGGAGGAAATAAAGGTGGCAAAATGAAGGATGTTAACTTTTTCGGCTTTCCTGGCAAGCTTTCTGAGGTGACAGGGTTAGATGAGATTCATCAGGCCTGTCTGGCAAATCTCCATGATGCTAGCTCATGAAGGGCTTTGGTCCACTTTTCAATATAGCCTAAAATAAAATAACATAAAATAAAAACAATGGCCAGAACACTGTGGGAAAATGTTATACTTTTTGGTGGTGCAAGAAAAGGTGGAAAGCTAGCTTTAATATCTTTCGGGACAAAATGAGCATGTTTCAGTACAAATATCAAACTAAGGATTAAAACCAAGGAAACACTGATTTGATATCTTTCCTATTTATTGTCTTTATATGAATCCTATGAATCCTTTTTTTTTTTTTTTTTGGGGAGTCTTGCTCTGTCACTGAGGCTGGAGTGCAGTGGTGCAATCTTGGCTCACTGCAATCTCTGCCTCCCTGGTTCAAGAAATTCTCCTGCCTCAGCCTCTCGAGTGGCTGGGATTACAATTATAGGCATGTGCCACCAAGCCTGGCTAATTTTTGTATTTTTAGTAGAGAAGGGGTTTTGCCATATTGGCCAGACTGGTCTCAAACTCCTGGCCTCAAGTGATCTGCCTGTTTTGGCCTCCCAAAGTGCTGGGATTACAGGTGTGAGTCACTGCACCTGGCCTTACCTATTGTTTAAAAAAGTCTCTATAACAAACTATAGAAATGATCCCTGAGTTAATGGGTGCAGCACACCAACATGGCACATGTATACATATGTAACAAATCTGCAGGTTGTGCACATGTACCCTAGAACTTAAAGTATAATTAAAAAAAAAATATATATATAAAATGCATCTATGACCCTAAACTAAAAAATAAATAAATAAAAAATAAAAAGGTCTCTATAAAAAAAAAGAAGGTCCTTAATAAAGTAATCAGTGAATTCATGCTTTTAAAACATTGCTTGGGATTAGTAATTCTGTTATTGTTTCTGACTGAGTGATATATATGATGAGGAGAACATCAAGAGTGTCAGAAAAACAGAACAGTTTTCTCTCATAGTCTTTGTCCTCTCATATCAAATATTGCTAGTTTAAAAATTTTTTCTTGGCGGTTTTATATTATTGTTTGTTACATACTGTAATTTATTTCTTGTAAAACAAACCACAAAATGCATACTAAGTTGCTATTACTTTATGTCTTTGAAGTCTAAGCAATTGTATTTTAAAGTTCTAAAATATAAGTATTAAAATTGAGATTAAAGCCACTGATCTCAAGTGACCTTAGGTTTGAAGTGTTGAAGTGATACTTATGTGCAGGATTGTCACCTGTGAACTAAAGGTACATGTAGATGTTTATGTATACTGTATAAATGTACATATACATATACATACACACGCAGTACCACACATTTTCTTCTTTATCTACTTAACTTTTTTTTTTGTTTTTTGAGGCAAGATCTCACTCTGTTGCCCATTCTTGATGTTCTCCTTATCACATATATCACTGAGTCAGAAACAATGACAGAATTACTAATCCCACGTAATGGTTCAGAGCATGAATTCACTGGTTAGTTTATTAAGGATCTTCTTTTTTTTTTTTTTTTTTTTTTTTTTTTATAGAGACCTTTTTAAACAATAGCTAAGGCTGGGTGCAGTGACTCGCACCCATAATCCCAGCACTTTGGGAGGCCAAGTAGGCAGATCACTTGAGGCTGGAGTGCAGTGGTATGATCTCGGCTCACTGCAACCTCTGCCTCCCGGGTTCAAGTGATCCTCCTGCCTCAGCCTCCCAAGTAGCTGGGACCCCAGGTGCGTGCCACAACACCTGGCTAATTTTTGTATTTTTTTTTTTTTTTTTGGTAGAGATAGGAATTTTCATGCTTCCGAGACTGGTCTCAAACTCCTGGGCTCAAGCAATCCTCCTCCCTCGGCCTCTTAAATTGCTGGGATTACAGATGTGAGCCACCGTGCTAGCCCTCCATTTTTCTTAATTCTCTCCACACGCATGTTGTGAACCTGACCACATGTTCCTTTCTTGGGATTCCATGGAATAAAAAGTGTGTAAGAATTGAGGAGGAAGATTTTTGGTCTTGCATTTGATGATGGATCCTTGGGGAAAACCCAGTACTTTTGATATATCTGGAGTCCCTCAGTTGTACAGAACCAGCAAAATTCCCAGATTACCTTTAAAATTAATGTTAAGATTTTTTTTCCGCTCTCAACTCAGCTTTTCCTAACTTGGGGAAGAACTGAGAAGAGAAGGCTTATGTCAAGATCTTACCTAGGGGTAAAAATGCCATAAATCTATGCTTCCCCAGGCCTACTCCAGTAGGAAGCCTTCTTTGACTAGGTTCACCCCTTGGAAATAACTTGTTCTTTTTCATCCCCTCAGCACACATAAACAGTTTCAACTTGGATTTGGCTTTTTTGACACAGTCATTTTTTAACCATCACGATATGGTTTTGTCTCCACGACTCCCCTAAAATTGTTATTTTCATGGTTACAATCATCCATTTTCTTGTCAGTAAATCCAATAAACATCTGTCAGTCAATATCTTGTCTGTCCACAAGTCATCAGTATTGTTGATCACTCACTCAATCCCCACGTCTCCTGTTTAACATTCAGTGTTTTTCACCTCTTATCCCCACGGGTTTTCGTCTTTCTTCAACCCTTCTATGTAAAGCAGCCTCCCAAACCTGCTCTATATTCAAAATTTGCTATCGTAATTAGCGGCAGGCCCCATCTGCCCAGGAGGTATTATGTTATTGCCTGAAAGGTAAGGTAATTAGACATAGCTACCTCCAAACCCTGTCTTTGCCATTTTGTGTGCTCTTATAAAAATGACTTCTCTGACTGTAAGCTTCTTCATCTACAGTTGAAGTAATAATAACTATCTCATGGGTTTATTACAAAGATTTAAAAAGTTCATGAATATATACAATGAGCATAATGCCTAGTGCATAGGATGTATTTAATAAGTGTTGGGTTCCTTTATCTTAATTTTTTCCCAATTGCTTCAGCCAGGAGCTTGGAGTCATCCTAGGCTCTTCTCTAACTAGCACTGAACTCACTGAGTTTCACAAAGTGTTCACAAAGTGCTGCTGATTCAACTTTCCAAAATGTTCTAAACGTCATGATATACCAATTCTCATGGTCTCATTATTCATTGACTGGATCATTGCCACCATTTTACTGGTCCGGTTAAATAAGCCCCTACAGCCAGGCACGGTGGCTCACGCCTGTAATCCCAGCACTTTGGGAGGCCGAGGCAAGCGAATCACCTGAGGTCGGGAGTTCGAGACCAGCCTGACCAACTTGGAGAAACCTCATCTCTACTCAAAATACAAAATCAGCTGGGCATGGTGGCACATGCCTGTAATCCCAGCTACTCGGGAGGCTGAGGCAGGAGAATCACTTGAACCCGGGAGGCAGAGGTTGTGATGAGCCGAGTTCGCGCCAGTGCACTCCATCCTGGGCAAGAAGAGCAAAACTCCATCTCAAAAAACAAATGAATAAATAAAATAAAATAAACCCCTACAATGCAGCTAAAATGAAGTTTAAAAAATGCAAATTTGGGCCAAGCGCGGTGGCTCATGCCTGTAATCCCAGCACCTCGGGAGTCCAAGGTGGGCGAATCAACTGATGTTGGGAATTCAAGACCAGCCTGACCAACATGGAGAAACCCCGTCTCTACTGAAAATACAAAATTAGCCAGGCATGATGGCGCATGCCTGTAGTCCCAGCTACTTGGAAGGCTGAGGCAGAAGAATCGCTTGAACCCAGGAGGCAGAGGTTGCGGTGAGCCGAGATCGCGCCACTGCACTCCAGCCTGGGCAAGAAGAGCAAAACTCCATCTCAAAAAAAAAAAAAAAAAGCAAATTTGATTTTGACTGAACCCAGTCTAGACACTTCAGTGGCTCCCTGCAGAGGTCACAGTCAAGTCTGTCTCATAGCATGGTGGATGGAATAAACTTCCTGTCTGGGTTCTACACTGTATCTTCAGACTTCTGTCCTGCTTCTCTCCACCACTAATCACACCTGGATTTTCTCGAAAGACCCTTACTCTATATACCTTACCACATATGGTTCTCACGCCTTTAACTCTTCTTTCCATTCCCCTCTTCTGATTTAATTGTTTAACCCCTGGACTTCCTTTAATGTCAGCTCAGGCTTTGTCTCCTCCAGGGAGGTTTCCTGATGAGCCAGCCTGGTTTAAATGCCCCTCCATACTCTGTGCTTCCCATCACTATGTGTGTATTGTGCTCATAACAGGGATTACATAATTTTTTTTTGATTAATGATCTAGCTTTCCCACTAGACTGGAAGCCCCTTGGGAACATGTTATATCTTCTGGATATAACATGTATTTTATTTATACTATCTCTCAATGCATGTATGTTGAAGGAGTGGAATGTTAAATAATTCATTAGAATGAAATGGATAATGTTCAAGAGCTGTGATTAACAACAGAAGGAAAACCCAAATGTATTGAGATCAAAGTAATTGTTTCATCTGAGTGATGTTTTGTCTTAGCTGAGATACTACTTCCTTTTTCCTTCTTTTCTTTCTTTCATTAAATTTTTGTTTCAAATCCTTTTTTTCTATCGTATTAAAAGGAGGCTTCTAGACAAAGGCCTTCTTCGGGTGGTTACTGGCCTCACCCGGACAAGTTCCCACCTTATCTTTCATATTCCTTTTGTAGTATAGACAAATAAAACAGATGGAGAACAATGTTGTGAGCCAAAGAACACAGTGCAGTTGGAAATACTTGCCTCATGTAGCCAGAGCTGTATTTATTGTTGTTCTAGATAACAGATGTGAACGCACTACAGAATGGAAGATAGGGTCCTCTGAACACACTGCCCTCTTTCTCACATCCACACCTTTGGTCCTGCTGAGACCTCTGTATGGACTACCCTTTCCCTCTCTCTGCTTTGTGAGCACCTCTTCATTTTTAAAATTTTCACTCCTCTAGGAAACCCTTTTTTACTGGCCTCCACAAAGGAAGTTGCTTTCTGTTTTGAGGAGCACACTTTGGATATAACTCACAGAGGTACTCACCACCCTGCATAAAAGCTGTTTCTTTGCTGTCTCGTTAGGTTGTGAACTCAATAGCCTGTGATTATTTCACAACTGAATTCTCAGCACTAAGTTCAAGTTAAACCTGGCACACCTAGTTATTCAAATGTTTGTTGAATAAATATTGAATAAATGTGAAGATTTGTCCCTAGTCTGTGATAATGTAATATTTGTAATCATTGAGTCAGATGATAATGTCCTAAGCAGATCAATTTGGTAACATTAAGAAAAACGGTAGGCCGGGTGCGGTGGCTCACACCTGTAATCTCAGCACTTTGGGAGGCTGAGGTGGGCAGATCTCAAGGTCGGGAGTTCGAAATCAGTCTGGCCAACAGGGTGAAACCCTGTCTCTACCAAAAATACAAAAATTATCAGACTTGGTGGCTCATGCCTGTAATCCTAGCTACTCAGGAGGCTGAGGCAGGAGAATTGCTTGAACCCAGAAGGTAGAGTTTACAGTGAGCTGAGATTGCACCACTGCAGTCCAGCCTGGGGGATAGAATGAGACTCTATCTCAGGAAAAAAAGAAAAGAAAAGAAAAGAAAAGAAAAGAAAAGAAAAAAGAAAAGAAAAGAAAACAAAAGAAAAAAGAAAAGAAAAGAAAAATGGCTATGGCTGGGTGTGGTGTCTCATGCCTATAATCCCAACACTTTGGGAGGCCAAGGTGGGCAGATCACTTGAGGACAGGACACACACACATCTATATATAGTTTGTTTCTTATAATTTCAACTTTTATTTTAGATTCAAGGGGTACATGTCAGGTTTGTTACATGAGTGTATTGTGTGACACTGAGGTTTGGGGTATGAATGACCTTGTCACCCAGTTAGTGAGCATAGTACCCAATAGGTAGTTTCTTCTGCCCATGCTCCTCTCCCATTCTCCCCCATCTAAGACACTCTCCCCAGTGTCTATTGTTCATGTCTTTATGTTCATGTGTACACCCCTGCCCCCCCCCTTTTTTTGGAGATAGGGTCTCTCTATGTTGCTTAGGCCAGTTTCAAACTCTTGGGTTCAAGGAATTCTCCCATCTTAGCCTCCTGAGTAGCTGGAACTAGAGGCATGTGCCACTGCATCTGACATCCAAAGTGTATTGAATAGAATTGTTTAAAAGTCTGGATAAGCCAGATAAGCACTTTGATTGAAATGTGTTAGCTCTATAGAACAGGTTGGAGGTATGGAACGGTATAGTGGCTGAGGATGGGACCTTTGGAATCAATACTCCTGTATTCAAATTCTATAATAGTTTTGTCACTTAGTCACTTAGTGAGATTTGAATCTCTCTTGCCTACTTCTATAATCTGTAAAATGAGTACAATAATGCCTACCACACAGTTAATTAAAAAATCAGAATATGGTCCAGGCGCGGTGGCTCACACCTGTAATCCCAGCACTTTGGGAGGTCGAGGCAGGCAGATCAGGAGGTAAGGAGTTTGAGACCAGCCTGGCCAATATGGTGAAACCCTGTCTCTACTAAAAATACAAAAATTAGCTGGCATGGTGGTGCGCATCTGTAGTCCCAGCTACTCAAGAGGCTGAGGCAGAAGAATCGCTTGAACCCGAGAGGCAGAGGTTGCGGTGAGCCAAGGTCACACCACTGCACTCCAGCCTGGGTAACAGAGCAAGACTCTGTTCCGCCCCCTCCCCACCTAAAAAAATCAGAATATGTCAGCAAAACTCTCTGCAGATATTAAACAATAAGTAAATAGTTCCCATTATTAGTAGGCCATGTGTTTCTGAAGTTCATCTTTGTTATAATACTGTAGTGTGATTTCGGTCTGAATGTTTTGTTTGGTAATTTTCCCTAGTGTGTCCCTGGGTTTGTAGGTGCTGAGATCTGACCTTATTCTCTCTGACATGGAGCCCCACAGGAGCCATTTAAAATGAGAATACAATTGATATTTTAAAATCCAGGCTTTTTCACTATCTTCTTCCCTTTTAATCCACTTCTTTCCCTGCTTTCTTCTTATTGCAAGACTTTTATCATAGTGTTTGAAGTTGGGGCCAGGAGAGTGAATAGATGACCACGTGTTCATATCCAAACTCTGTTCCAGATATTGGATTAGGCTTGTGTCCTAGGAGCTTTTACAGGAGAATCTGGTGTGAAAGTTGTCAGAATCAAAATGGAGTCACTTGTGTTAAAAATAACTGACAAATACAACTGGAGAAGCCCATGAAGACAGAGTTCTCATGCATAAATGCTTGACAACAAAAACTATCACAAAAGACTGCAAACAACACAACACTGCACAAAAACCATTACAACCTTACATACACACACAAATATTTCTGTGTGAGGACATGTGCTAAGCAACTGCCTGTCCAACCTTGGACTAGTGTCACCTTTGTTATTGATTCTTGTAGCCAAGGATAATTATCTCAAAAGCAATTATGTAACCCTCCTCATTTTTCCTTTACAAACATTTGTCTTCCATTACCTCCCTAATATACACATAGCTGACTATGGCGCACACATTCCCATTGAAAGGCCCTATTCCTAAATATTTTTTTTTGTGTGTGTATACATATATACATACATATATATGTATAATACATATATATTTATTTAGAATTCCTCTCTGTTATTTATATTGACAATGGCATAGTATTTAGAGAAGAAGTTGATATAGAAAACTAGGTAGACAGTTGAACCAGAATATCAATTCAAAGGCATTCGGCATAGGAGCAGAATTATCTGAAGTAACATGATAAAAACTGGGAAAGGCAGAGCTGAGAAATAAGGTTAAAGGAGAACAGAATTGTGTGTCTGGAGAGATTCCCTAATCCATGGGTCAAAATCACAGGAAGGTAGCATGGAGTAGTGGAAAGGGCAGAGAGGCTTTGAGACCGGACAGGGTGTATGATCCTGAAGCAACCAGTCTCACCCTTTTGAACCCCACTTGCTACATCTATAAAATGAGGATACTAGTGATCACCTTATTAGTTTGTTCGGATGATTGAGGAAGAAAATGTGCCTAAAGCATCCAGTGCTTCCCAAGTACCCAACCTTCAACTTTGACTGTGCGAAAGGAGGGAACCATTAGGTAGCTAAACCCAACAGAGCTCAGGGTGAAAGCAGGCTTTTCATCTGCATAGTTTCCGGTCATTTCTTTTGACTCATGTTTGTTTTCAAGAGATAAAATGAAAAATCAGATGAAGCACTGTTAATGTTTTTTTTTAGATTTATTTTTTTTCTTTTTATTATTATTATACTTTAAGTTTTAGGATACATGTGCACAACGTGCAGGTTTGTTACATATGTATACATGTGCCATGTTGGTGTGCTGCATTGTTAATGTTTAAGACAAAAGGTGTCAACAAGTTTAGAATTTGCATTTGTTAATAACCACTAAGAGAAGAATTGGTTCTGATTGGGTGCTGCTGATCTCATTCTCTGATCCAATATCTGGTTCTAATTGAGGTCAGAAAAATGGCAACTATGGGGCTCTAGAGAAAACACTGCCTCAGGATATACCTGCTCTTTCGTTAGAGGCCTTGTGTCCACTTTTTCTGATGCAGTGAGAAACTCTAGTTTGTCTATTTTGAAGAAACCACAAAGTTTGCAATACTCACATTCCCTTCATGTGCAGGAATGACCGCAGACACTTAGTCATGAGTATTTAATCAAAGCACACTGAACACATGTTGAGAATACGGTTGAGTAATTTGGACATATAAATAAATGGCAATACTTGTATAAAATAGCATTATATGAATGATAATGTAAAATTCAGTTGTTACTGATTTTATTTAATGGCGTATAACTGCTTTCTTGGAAATAAATTCAATTTGCTTCAACCTAATTGAGGACACTTCATTGAGGTGCTTAATTCTTGACTTACTTTAGTACTCAACTAGGTGCATGCTGAAAAAGGCAAAATAAAACTGATAATAAACAGTAACTGCACTGTCTATACATGTGCATAAAGCAGAAATGTCTTACTGCTTTTTCATTAGTCACTCATCTTTTTAACTGTAGGAAATACTGAGGACTACATGTAGAAAGAGGAAGTGGATATTGATAACTCAGAAATGATCTCAAATCTTGAGAAACAAATGTTTGCTTGCTTGTTTCTTGCTTGTATTTTTAGAGGCACTTGCCAGACTATTAACTGGGGTCTTTATAGGAAGGGTCTCATATGAGAGAAACAATAAAATGGGAACAGTTAATTATCAAAATTCAGCAGAGTTCCTTTAATTTATTCTTTTTCATTGAGTCCTACAGAAGGCATGATAGTGAATCAAGGGAAAAATATTTTTAAAATGTGTTCCTCACACCTTTTCCTTAAACAAATGGTTGTTTTGGCTATTTTTGCACCTTGACTTTCTTCCCACTCTTCTCTAGTTTCATATGTTTGAGTACTGAAAATCTGTCTGCTTTTTATTGTCTTTCTAGCATGATATAACTCTTCTAAGTCAACATTGTTTTTATCTGAAATAATTTACTTAGATAAAAAATATTTTAGGTAGTTATTAGAATAAACTGCTTTAACCCAATTGTGGAGAGAATCTTAGACTATGAGTCTAAACATCTGTGCTGGAGTCTTGACTCAGCCTCTCATTTTGTGATCTTGGGAAACTGAGTTATCCTCTTTGAACCTCAGGTTTCATATCCATAAAATAAGATGATGACACTTCATAATGATGATGAGGACTAAATGAGATAATGCACAAAAGCAGAACTGCTTGCAAATCCGATTGTAAAGGTTTTAGATTCTTTTCCTTCCAGAGTGCAGGGATAGTCTCAATCATCTTTTTAATCCTCAGTATGTAGTAATGAGCAGGTCCACAGTAGGCCCACAAAAATCTGTGTTGAAGGAGTTACTGATATTTTCACAGGTGCTTGTGTTTATATAAAGGCTTCCTAACCCATTGTGAGCTCCTTAGGGCCCAAGGTTGAACTTGGATATTCCTCCCAAATCCTGACTCTGTGCCTGGCATATAGACAACAGTTGCCTCCTAAGAATTCCAGAATGAGCTGGGCGTGGTGACTCACACCTGTAATCCCAGCACTTTGGGAGTCCGAGGCAGGCAGATCATGAGGTCAGGAGTTTGAGACCAGTCTGGCCAACATAGTGAAACCCTATCTCTATTAAAAATTAGCCGGGTGTGGTGGTGTGTGCCTGTAATCCCAGCTACTCAGGAGGCTAAGGCAGGAGAATCACGTGAACCTGGGAGGCAGAGGTTTCAGTGAGCTGAGATTGCACCATTGCACTCCAGGCCGGCCACAGTGTGAGACTCCATCTAAAAAAAAAAAAAAAAAATTCCAGAATGAAAAATTGTGGCCCATGTTGGCAGCAGGCTCTGCTTCTGAGGGAAGTAAAAAAATCTGCTCTATCATATATATTTGGGAATTCTTGTTTGTAGCTAGGTCAGTGAACAGAGAGCTCTTTAAACTTCTTTAATGACATGGAAACCTAGACAAGCATTCATAATAAAAGAATCGTGCATAACGTTGGGAATAATAAATACTCCCAAAGAGATCACAGATGTTCTTCAATAAATTTATAAAACTATTTCCAGAATAAAACCATATCCTCTAACAGCAGTAATTAGAATTATTAAACACAAACAAAAAAAACAAATAATTGGAAGAGATCATTGATTGTGAATAAACACACTAGTGGCGTTTGCCCAGCTGCATTTTCCACAGTTTTGTAAAAGACATATGAGCCAGGGTCATGGCACAGGAGAAAACTGTGCTGCATTCTTAAACCAAGCCCTGCAGAGGTCACCTAATTAGTTTCTCTGTTGATCTAAAGTCCAGAGCAAGGGGCTAGAGATGCAGATTCTAATTCTTTTTCTGCCAGCAATTTATAAAGTGAAAAAACGCAAGTCATTAACCCCTGTAGTTTCCCAAACTCTAAATGGGTATTATAAAGTTTGCCATACGTATCTCTCAGGGTGGTTGTAAGAATTAAATGAGGAGGAAATATATGAAAGCATTTGGAAAACTAACATAAAACTCTCTTTACCCAGACATTTTGCAATGACTCTGGATATAACTATTGCCATTTACAAGCTGCTATGTATTCTTTCATAATCTTCGGTTAGGACATTCCAACAACTGACATGCCTTCAACTTCAGTTGCTACGTTTTCTTCCTTAATAACCACATTGTTTCAGTGGTAAAAGTCTGTTATGAAAACTACCTCTTTATCTTCTTGTGAAAGTTGGAGCTTGGCTGTTGAAAACCATGGTAATAATGTTTATTTAGTTCTTATTTATTTATTTTTATTTTTATTTTTTTGAGACAAAGTCTTGCAAGGCCCACAGGAATCTGTGTTGAAGGAATTAGGCTGTCACCAGGCTGGAGTGCAGGGGCATGATCTCGGCTCAGTGCAACCTCCGCCTCCTGGGTTCAAGCGATTCTCCTGCCTCAGCCTCCAGAGTAGCTGTGACTATAGGCACATGCCACCACCCCCAGCTAATTTTTGTATTTTTAGTAGAGACGGGGTTTCACCATGTTGGCCAGGATGGTTTTGATTTCTTGACCTCGTGATCTGCCCGCCTTAGCCTCCCAAAGTGCTGGGATTACAGACGTGAACCACCGTGCCCAGCCATTTTTTTTTTTTTTTTTTGTAGCCCTTATTTAAAGTTTTCTTTCTCCTAGTAAAGAAAGCATCTGTCTTGTTCATTACTTTTTTCTTATCTTCTATCACAGGGCTGCTCACATAACACATACCTAGTCAATAGTTCTTAAACAAATGAATGAACAAACTCTATATTGTTAAGTGATTTTTCCAAAGGAGTTTAGTATTTGGAAGTTTCTTTGAAACTGCAAGTTTCTTTGGAAAGTCAACAATTTAGAAGAAAAATGTTTTAGAGGATGTAATCCAGTCATGAGAGAAATATTCAAACTAGTAGGTTAAGAACATACACATGAATTGCTGATTTGACAGATACCTCCTGAACTGACATTGCTGGTGGCTCTGTTGTAGGCAGGCCTACAAGGCCTGGAGCTGAAACTGAGATCAGATGGCACAATGGGTCATAAGTGAAGTTGTCTAGGGACATGAGAGCTCACTAAATTTACTGTTTGTTTTTTTTTTCCTCTCTTTTCCTTTTTCCTTTCTAGTGAATGACATTTTCACAAGATTTTAAGAAATGTGGTTGTATGTTAAGTGGAGGCCTCCCAAAGTGCTGGGATTACAGGCATGAGTCACCATGCCCAGCTCATTCTGGAATTCTTAGGAGGCAACTGTTGTCTATATGCCAGGCACAGCGTCAGGATTTGGGAGGAATATCCAAGTTCAACCTTGGGCCCTAAGGAGCTCACAATGGGTTAGGAAGCCTTTATATAAACACAAGCACCTGTGAAAATATCAGTAACTCCTTTTGGTGTATGAGTCTTCATTTATTTAAGAATATTTGAGTGCCTCATGAATCAGAAATCAGGCTACATATTCATGGTCAAAGGTGACTGAGACATGCTTTCTGTCTTTGTTGTTTTATTGTAAACATGTGATGCAGATAAGTAAATAGACCAAAAAAACCCTTCGTGACAAGGACAATGGGGACACATAATAGGGTCCTCTTATGGAGACTAGGATAAGAGAGAGTGTCAAAATAGACCTTCTAGAGGAGATAATGTCTAAGCAGAAAATGGAGAAAAAAGATTGCCAGGTGTCATGAAAGGTGAACAGTGAGGCTGGTTCATGCAGGGGTGTAGGAGTGGGTGGGGTAAGAATTATTCCTGTAAGAGTCACCTGGGCTAGGTCACACATGGCCTTGAAAGCAGTATCGCATTTCACTGGACTGAATTTCATTGGATAGCCAATGGCGAGCCTTTGTAGGAATTTAAGCAGGGGAGTGACACAATCAGGTTTGGCTCTTTAAAGATTCTCTTGACAGGTAATATAGATAATGGATTAGAGGGTGAGACTAAAGAGAAGGCTATTATAGTTATCTAGGAAGAAATGATGATGTTTGGAAATGGAGTATTGGCAGTGTTGACAAAGAGATGCACAGGAATCTCAAAGATCTCAAGGGGTGGAATCTAAGGCTAGCCACAAATCCAGGCAAGGATCATGGCTGTAGCTGTAAGTACAGTGCAAGAAGGACCCTGGGATTAGGGTCTATGAGACCATACATACTAGCAAAAAGTAGACTGGGAGATCTTTGAGGACAGAGCCTATGCAAGGCTGGCTTCATAGTTAGATATAGAACCTGTGCAGTCACACAGAACCCTACACTTGCAAGGACCCTGTATTTGGTTGAATGCTCTATTGCAGCCTTTTTGAAATTCTTCATAATTTTTGGACAAGGGATTCTGCATTTTCATTTGGACTGGGCCCTACAAATTATACACCCTGTCAGGACACTAGCACAGTAGTGAAAACATAGAAGGTGCTCATAAAAGTCAGTTGAATGAAGGCATTCTTCTACTTTTAGGAAATACTCTCAGTAGGCTTGGGAGTCATGGGGCAAGGAGGTGCTAACAGGCTCTGCAAGACAAGAATTTCCTCAGCAGCAGCAAGGTGTTCTGTGTTCTGCTGGGTAGAATAGGATAGAGAGGCCTGGAAAGTGTGTTAGCAGCTAAAACTGAGCAGATGGACCTCAAGGATTTGTAAGCTGGGTTTGCCTAACCAACCAATTGATTCAGCTTTTCAGATGGTCTTTTAAATTACTTATAGACATCAGTCTTTATTTTTATTGTATTTTAGAGATGGGGTCTAAATAGGTTGTCCAGGCTGGTCTTGAACTCCTGGCCTCAAGTGATCCTCCCACCTCTTAGTCTTTATTTAATACTTATTTAGATCATCCAGCAGCAATTTTTTTTCCCTACCATAGTGACTTCCAGTTTTGTTTATAGGTTACTCAGATCTTCTCCGAATTGATTTTCTTTTGTCCTCTTTTCCATGCTGAGTATTATTTCTGTATGTCCAATTGTCATGTTGTATAATTATTTTTAAATGAAGTACACTTACTGCTATAATTCCTGGGGGCAAATTATGTACTATACATCTTGCGAGCCTATTTTTAGACTTAGAAATTATAGAATTATTGTTAACAAAATTTAATGACTGTTTGTGTTAACTCTTGAATTTTCCTCTTCCAGGTGACTTCTGCAGCCACGTTAATCATAACCTTCATTGACCTGTGTCCTTCTGAGGAATCTTCTTCCTTCTAGGTCCTTTCCATTTAAAACTTTGCTGCAGGCCAGTCACTGGATAAACATGGCAACCAAGAAGCCAAATAATGCCTTTGCCCTGCTTTTATTTATTTTTATTTATTTATTTATTTACAAACTCACTCTGTCATCTAGGCTGGAGTGCAGTGGTACGATCATAGCTCAGCACAGTCTCAAACTTCTGGGCGCAAGTGATACTCTCGCCTCAGCCCTCAGCCTCCCAAGTAGCTGAGACTATAGACGTATGCCACCACACCTGCCCGCCTTCCCCTGCTTTTAGAACCTGGGAGGTAGGTGCCGCAAATGGAAAGAGCTTGGACTTTGGAGTCACTGAAAACTTGATTTGAATTTCAGTTCTACCAGAATAAGCTGTGTGAATTTGGGCAAGTTATTTAACTTCTTTGACCCTCAGTCTCCTTATCTGCAAAAGAGGGGTAATAATGCCTATCTCACAGGGCAATTGAGAAGAGTGATTAAAAAAATGACCAATACACACTAAAAACTCAGAAATGGCAGCTACAGCCAGGTGCAGTGGCTCCCAGCCTGTAATCCCAGCACTTCGGGAGGCTTAGGCGGGCAGATCACTTGAGGCCAGGAGTCCGAGGCCAGCCTGGCCAACATGGTGAAACCCTGTCTCTACAAAAAATACAAAAAAATTAGCCAGATGTGGCAGTGTGTGCCTGTGGTCCCAGCTGTTTGGGAGGCTGAGGTGGGAGGATCTCTTGAGCCCAGGAGGTGGAGGTTGCAGTGAGTCATGTTCATACCTCTGCACTCTGTCCTAGGTAATAGAGTGAGACCCTGTCTTAAAACAAACAAACAAACAAACAAACAATATACTACTACTATTCTAAATATATTCTGCATTTTCTTTTTGAAATGTCTTTTTTATTTTTATTTTAAAACTTGTTAGAGAGATGGAGTCTTGCTATATTGCCCAGGCTGGCCCTGAATTCTTGGCCTCGAGTGATCCTTCCTCTTCTACCTCCCAAAGGGCTGGGATTACAGTCATGAAACCCGCACCCTGGCTTAAATTTCCTGTAGACAGCCTGTTCCTGACATATTTCTCTTAATCTTCCAGATAAAGGCTGTGCTTCTTCAGTATCTCTTTGCTTACTCACCACGCTCACCTGTACTTCCCGCCTCCATTCCTGATTCGAATGCCTTTCTTATTCCTCCTGTGGGAGCTCTGCCTTACCTTCAGATTTTTACCGCATCTCTGGACTTCCCTGAAGACATCAGGTGACACTTATATCAGCATTCTCTGAATTGTTGCTGTACCTTTTGTATAAATCATTTATTGAGCATTATCTTACATTGTTGTTTTCAAATTATCTTATATTATTCTTATGAAACAAGATGTAGGCTCCATTTGGGCAAGGACAACACTTTGAGAGCATAATGGGTGCTTGACAAATATTTATTAATTGTATAATTTAATGAATTAAAGTGTATAAAAAATATTAGTCAAGCACCCATTATTCTCTCGAGAGTAATTAATATAAATTTATTAATTTACTAATTGATGATTCTATTTACAGCTGTGTGTGTCTTTGAGTAACAGTGACATTGTGCTGACTCTGTCTTTTAACTAATGCAGGTTTTGTCAATTAAAAAAATCAGTTTTTACAACTAACATATGTCCATCAATTGCACTCACGTTTGCCTAGTATCATTGGTTCGTCTTTGTCAAATATACAGATTCACTATTTAAGTCAATATCAGGAGAAGCAGTTTCATTTAGGCAGAGGTTTCAAAGCCAGCTGGATGCCAGGTACCATGA
This sequence comes from Pongo abelii, assembly GCF_028885655.2. Taxonomy (NCBI): domain Eukaryota; kingdom Metazoa; phylum Chordata; class Mammalia; order Primates; family Hominidae; genus Pongo; species Pongo abelii. The sequence continues at coordinate 114,908,402 of NC_071990.2, read as the reverse complement.
CATCATTCAGGCTGCTCTGTGGTTTGTATGATTCAGATGTTTAAGTAATTGAAATAACTGGATTGTCACATGGTTGGTTTTGTTATTTAAACTGTATTATTGTTTGACTTGTAGAGACAGTATACTCCCTCGACTGTTTTACTTCTGGAATTGATATTGTTTAAAGAATGAATTGATATTCTAATAAACTGAACTGGGCTAAATATACTGGGTCTGTTAACAGACATAAATTTCTCAAAATTGTAGATCTTCCATATGATACTGTTGTTTAGCTAGCCATCATACATTTCTTAAAACTTTTAATAAGACTTGCTTCCCTTTTTATGGAAACTGGGGACATTTTAGCCTATTCATACAATATTTTTTAAATGCCAAGAAAATTTTCAGTCTTCCCAGACAGCACAATTTGTATAGTCATAAAAAGATTCCATTTTGGCTACAACATTTTGGTTACAGTAACAGGAGGTGGTTTTCTTTAACTCAGTCTGTTTTTTCTTTTTTTCTTTTCTTTTTTTTTTTGAGACAGAGTTTCACTCTTGTTGCCCAGGCTGGAGTGCAATGGCATGACCTCGGCTCACTACAACCTCCACCTCCCAGTTCAAGTGATTCTCCTGCCTCAGCCTCCCGAGTAGCTGGGATAACAGACATGCACCACCACACCCGGCTAATTTTGTATTTTTAGTACAGATGGGGTTTCTCCATGTTGGCCAGGCTGGTCTCGAACTCCTGACCTCAGGTGATCAACCACCTCGGCCTCCCAAAGTGCTGGGATTACAGGCGTGAGCCACCACGCCCAGCAACTCAGTCTGTTTTTAAGTATGCCCTTGAAGGGAGTTTGTTGTTTTTTTCCCCCAAGTTTTGATGTTCTTTTGATTGATGTATTTTCAGAAACCACAAATAAATTAGTTTCCAGAGGTTGAGAGAAGCCCTCTTAGCAGCATTCAGAGAATGCATGTCTTGCTTTCCACATGCCAGTGCTGTGGCAGGTGGATGTTTGAGTCACCAGGTGACCTCCTTGGAGCCAGCACCTCCTAGCTGTAGATCTTAGTACACTCCTTTTTCTTTCTTTTGTTTTTTGAGATAGAGTCTTGCTCTGTTGCCCAGGCTGGAGTGCAGTGGCTTGAGCTTGGCTCACTGCAACCTCTGCTTCCTGGGTTCAAGTGATTCTCCTGCCTCAGCCTCCAGAGTAGCTGGGATTACAGGTGCACGCCACCACACCCGGCTAATTTGTTTTGTATTTTTAGTAGAGACGGGGTTTTGCCATGTTGGCCAGGCTGGTCTCAAACTCCTGACCTCAGGTGATCCGCTCGCCTTGGCCTCCCAAAGTGCTGGGATTACAGACGTGAGCCACCGTGCCTGGCCAACCTTACTGCACTCTTGCTCTCTGTATCGAGGAAGTCTGCAGTATTCTGCACACATGAAGCTGATGTTGAAACATACAAATTGCATTTGACTTTTTTCCTACACCCACTTAAATTCAAATTCCACCAAATTTTGTTTAAAAAAAAAAAAGCAAGCAAATATTATGATTTTAAGCCACTCAAGTTCATTAATTTTATCTAAGTGACAGTCACAAATAATTAGTTTGACTAAAGTTATCATGGTTCAACCGGTTTTTTTTTTTGTGAATCTCATCCTGTTGCCCAGGCTGGAGCTCAATGACACAATCTTGGCTCACTGCAACCTCTGCCTCCCAAGTTCAAGTGATTTTCCTGCCTCAGCCTCCCGAATAGCTGGGATTACAGGCGCGCAACACTATGCCCTGCTAATTTTTGTAATTTTAGTAGAGACAGGGTTTCACCATGTTGGCCAGGCTGGTCTCAAACGCTTGGCCTCAGGAGATCCACCCACCTTGGCCTCTCATAGTGCTGGGATTACAGGCGTGAGTCACCACGCCCGGCCTTTTTTTTTTTTTTTTTCTGAGACAGAGTCTCGCACTGTCGCCCATGCTGGAGTGCAGTGGCTTGAGCTTGGCTCACTGCAACCTCTGCCTCCCAGCTTCAAGCGATTCTTGTGTCTCAGCCTCCCAAGTAGCTGGGATTACAGACATGTTCCACCATGCCTGGCTATTTTTTGTATTTTTAGTAGAGACGTGGTTTCACCATGTTGGCCAGGATGGTCTTGAACTCCTGGTCTCAAGTTATCCGCCCACTTGGCTTCCCAAAGTGTTGGGATTACAGGCGTGAGTCACCGCGCCTGGCCGTGACTTCACTTTCATGTTGATGTTAATACCAGGAAGTAATAAGGTTGCGTTTGCATACCTCTTGGGGACTTCAGTTTTCATGCTGAAAACTGTTCTTGTAACACTTAAATTGTGGTGAGCAGTTTAAATTATGTGAGCAGTTTAGGTTTTAAAAATTCCCTAAAATACTTTGGTATGGAACTTAGACTCAAATAAGACATACTAGACAGAGAGAAAATTGGAATACTTGAAATTTAAAATAATCAAAATTTACTGAACAAATATACTTTAATATAAGGTAAAATAACAGAAGAAAGGTAATACTTTATTTTCTTAGTGATTATTTGATAATTGTTCATTTCTTCTTTCCCTTGCCATCCTTTGCCTTTTCTAAATCACCTTCAGTGAAAAAAGTAATTTACTTCTTAGAACAATCAATTATGTATGCTTTTTCAGCTAAGGATTAAGACATGGGCATTCTTATACCAAAATTATTTTTTTTCGTTTCTTTTGCCTACCTGTCTCAAGTCATCCAAGCTGTAATGCAGTGGTACAAGCTCAGCTCACTGCAACCCCCACCTCCTGGGTTCAAGTGATTCTCCTGCCTCAGTCTCTTCAGTAGCTGGGATTACAGGCATGCACCACCAAGCCCAGCTGATTTTTGTATTTTTAGTAAAGACATGGTTTCACTATGTTGGCCAGGCTGGTCTCTAACTTCTGACCTCAAGTGATCCGCCCGACATGGCCTCCCAAAGTGCTGGGATTACAGGCGTGAGCCACAGTGCCTGGCCTTTTTTTTTTGAGATGGAGTTTCTCTCTTGTTGCCTAGGCTGGAGTGCAATGGCACAATCTCACCTCACCGCAACCTCTGCCTCCCAGGTTCAAGCAATTCTCCTGCCTCAGCCTCCCGAGTACCTGGGATTACAGGCATGCGCCTCCATGCCGAGCTAATTTTGTATTTTTAGTAGAGACAGGGTTTCTTCATGTACATCAGACTGTTCTCAAACTCTCGGCCTTAGGTGATCCACCTGTCTCGGCCTCCCAAAGCGCTGGGATTACAGGTGTGAGCCACTGCGCCTGGACCCTTCCATACATTTTCATTCTTATTTCTGTAATTTTGGGTTTTTCGTCACTGAATCCACCTCCCTATTTGACAATAGTCTGTCCATATATTTTTCATTATCTTTATCATTATCTACATCTTCATAACCACTTATTGATACCTATGTACCAGGCATGGTTTTAGGCCCTCTCTCTGTGGCATGTGTGATTCTTATAGCAGCCTACAAAGTTTCACGGATTAGGAAATTGAAGCTAAGATAGGGTGGCAGGGAGAATAATGGCCCCCAAAGATAGTCACACTCTACACTCTACTCTCCAAAACCTGTGAATATGTTACCTTACCTGGCAAAAAGGACTTTGTAGATGTGATTGATGTTCAAACTTTGAGACAAGGAGATTGTCCCGGATTATTTGGGTGGGCCCAGTCTAATCACATTAGTTCTTAAATGGAGAGAATATTTCCTGGTTAAGTTATAGTGCAATGTGAAAATGAAGGAAGATGGCTGGCTTTGAAGCCAGAGGAAGGGGCCACAGCAAAAATGCAGGCAGCCTCTAGAAGCTGTAAAAGGCAAGGGAACATGGCCAGGTACAGCAGCTCATGCCTGTAATCCCAGGGTTGGAGGCCCTGGATTGGAGTTCAAAATCAGCCAAGTCAAAATGGTGAGACCCCTGTCTCTACAAAAGCATTAAAAAATAGCTAGGTGTGGTGGCATGTGCCTGTAGTCCCATCTACTTGGGGGATTGAGATGAGAGGATTGCTTGAGACCAGGAGTTCCAGGCTGCAGTGAACTGTGATCACACCACTGAACTCCAGCCCTGTCCCTAAAAAAGACATAAAAAACAAAAAGAATTTGAGCCAAAATGTCATTTGCTGATTGAATTATGTGGCTTTCTTCTATGCCATGCTGCACTCTTAGTAGTATCTAGAAGAGAACTGATGTTTCTCTCAGCACGTCAATGAATCTAAGCAAATTCTCTTTCTTGATTCTTCTTTCCAGTCTCTGGGCTACTAATTCATCTTTGCTCTGTATCTATACCTAGCACAGTGTGTCTGCTTCTCAATAGAACCCCGATTATGAATGACAGTGGAAAAATTCTCAGTCTATGTGAATGTCCTTTAGTCCTCCATTAACAGTGAGTTTGAGAAGCAAAAGATGAAAACTGAAAAACATAAGCAGATCCTATGACACCTATGTGGTATTTGCTAATTATAAGAAGCCCTTTGGTTCTATGTAGTTACAAGGAAAGACATATTCCATTCTATTACGACCAGCTTGAGGTTAAAATGCAAGTTAAATTAGTATCCAATTTATTTCACAAGGCTGTAGCTAAATTTCATAACCACGCACCATCTACCACTCTTATCGTTTCACTGTCTCTCTCTATTGTTCTATTTACAGAACAAAAACAAAGAAGGTGATTTGTAAATATTGACTAAATAAAGGATATTTTAGAAAGGATTCCAAGAACTCTGTACTTTCATTACCCTTACACTGAAGTTATCTTCCAAAGAAGCAAATAATGTAGCTGAAAACATTCCCTCAGTATACATGGCTTGAGAGATTGGATTGCTATAAGCTGAAATTCAAGACAGAAAATGCAGTGAGGTAGTGGAAGGCAGAAAAGGATTAGATGACTGAAATTATTGTTAAAATAATACTGAACATCTTGTTTTGCACAAATATTTATGGAATAAAATATCTTCTTTTCCACTATAGGCATCCCTGAAAATTATATATGAAGGCTGAATAAATGCTTTGAGGTAAAGGATTAACAGAGACATAAATATCAAATAGTTTTTCTTCTCTAAGAAAAAAGATTGCTAAATACTGGGATGGAATACTTAAGGAAATTATGAACTACTTCTTTACTTAAGTGTTCTTTTAAAACAAGATATGTTCTTTAATCATCAGTGATTATTAAAGTGAGGCCAATTCTGAATTTTGGAGAATGGCCTGATTGAGTCCTCAATATTTTATTTCTGTATCATTATTCCATGATCACTTGTGTGGTACTACAATTGGATAAGGAGCTATCCTGACCTTGAGAACTAAGGTTGTCTTCTTCATATATAAAGGCGTCTTCCTATCAGCATAAGCCTTTAAAAAGAGCAACATTTTTCTTTAAAAGTCAACTAGTTTATTAAAAAAAAAAAGTCTGGTTCCAATAATTCATTACATAAAACCTGTCATCTAAACTTTTCTGATGTTAGCTGCTCACTTTTTCCAATTTATGGTACCAACACATGAAACATGATGCCAGGCAAGAGATTTGCCATGGTTTTCAGGTGACAGTGGAGGTTACAGTAGTGGTGATGATGATCTTCTCTTGGTTTTGCCAACCTTTATAAACTCTGTGGCAAAAGTTTAGATTTAAGATTGACCTGAGGACTCTTTAGCCCTTGATCCATTTGTAATTTAACATTTTACAGCTGGAGCAAAGAGAAAGCAACATAGAAGTAAACATCTGGATTAGTCCAAAACCTTCTTTATTCTCAGGTAACTCTGAATGAATTTATTTACCTTGAATAAATGCCTGTTGTCATTATGTATTTTAACTTGAAAATAATTATTTATTATATATTTTTAAATCAAACTACATATCTTCTTTCCCATACAAGGTTGAGGTTTGGGTGTCTTCGCTTTCTTTCTATCTATAATTAGCTTTAATAAATACAGTATATGCTCAGAGAAAAATGTATTCTATTTCTGGGCACTTGAATGGCAGCAACTTCCTCTTTTAAAACAAAAGTGTTGATTTCTTTTCAAAACACTTCATGGTGCCAGTTCCACTGCATTCCCATTGTGCTGACTTTTTGCTCCTAGGGTTGATGAGCCAATCAATGATGCATCTATGCAGATTAGGCTGACTAACATGTTCTACTACTGCTCTCTTCTCACCTGTTAAGTAGGACGACCTTGGGGTATATGTGTCCTGTTTTGGCTTCCGTGTTTACATTCTTCTTTCTTCTGCTAGCCACATCCTGATTATTCTTTGGATAGTCACCCTTGTCCTAAATGGTGTTGTTCACACAGAGCAAATTTCACTTCCTAGTGTCAGGAAAGGCCTATGTCTCAGATGGGGGCATCGTGTGTGGTTTATCTGCCTGGCTGTAGTGATTGTTCCAGCAATGATTATGTGATCCAAGATGTCAAGTATGTCTGCTTTAAGCTATTTGCTGCCATAATTGGGATAAGAGACAACCTTCTTGCGGGTTGCTAAGCCAGCAGGACATAAGCCTAAAACCTCTGAGAACAATCTTACTATCACAAAGATGATACTGCTATAAAATAAAGCCCCAAGTCTATCAGAGCTGAGGATGAAGGCAATTCCTAATGAAACTATCAGAGAACATGGATCCAGACATTCATTTTCCCTGGACTTCTGAGTTATGTGAACCAAAAGTTGTCTTATTTCCTATGTCTCTTGGAGTAGCATTTCTCTCACTTGCAACTGAGTCAAGTCTTATTTGATGATTACAAGGGTAATGAATCACAGAGGCATTTTAGGTGTATCACAAAGATCCCAAAGCAGATCAGGAATCAAACAATTTCCTTGTTTATTTCAGGAAATAGCCTGGGCATGGTGGCTCATACCTGTAATCCCAGTATTTTGGGAGGCCAAGGTGGAGGGGGGCGTATCACCTGAGGTCAGGAGTTTGAGACCAGCCTGACCAATATGGTGAAACCCCATCTCTACTAAAATTACCAAAAAAAAAAAAAAAAAAAAAAAAAAAAATTAACCAGGCATGGTGGCCGGCGCCTATAGTCCCAGCTACTTGGGAGGCTGAGACAGGAAAATTGCTTGAACCCAGGAGGTGGAGGTTGCAGTGAGCCGAGATTATGCCATTGCACTCCAGCCTGGGCGACAGAGTGAGATCCCATCTCAAAAAAAAAAAAAAAAAAAAAAAAAATTCAGGAAATAAACTCTGGTTTACCATCAAGAATGTTATACTACTCTTGTACCCACAGCAGACATTGCTAATCAGTTGAGCTCTGCTCTGAGTCCTGCATGGAGCCTCATCATCATGATTGAAGAAGTTGGAACAGCATATAAAATGATGCCATTGTGGTTCTAGTGTCTTCCTGGTCAGAAAGAAAGAGGCACAACTTAGGAAACAGTTGCCTGTACCACCAAGGTGCCACTTGTTTGCACCAAGTGGTCAACACAGTCTGATGTCACAGACTGTGGAAGATCCTAAAACCTTCTCCTCCCAGATCTCCCTCTGCTTCTTCTGTGCTCTCTGACTTTTGAAATTTTAAATCAGGGCTTACATTCATTGTCTTTACATCTCAATGGCTGTTTATAATACATGCATAGAGCTTTTTTGTTTCTTTGGCAGGAAACATGAGAAGCTGTGGCTTCCTTTGGGGGAAAAGGTCTGGAGAAAATGAAATGGCTGGCTTTTATTTTTCATTTTGTCATTTTTCTGAGGTTGAACTTACTAAATACACTAAAATTAAAGTGTAATAAGTTGAATTTTTTTTTTTTTTTTTGAGATGAAGTCTTGCTCTGTCACCTAGGCTGGAGTGCAATGGTGTGATCTTGGCTCACTGCAGCCTTTGCCTCTCAGGTTCAAGCGATTCTCTGCCTCAGCCTCCTGAGTAGCTGGGATTCCAGGTGTGCCACCACACCTGGCTAATTTTTGTATTTTTAGTAGAGATAGGGTTTTGCCATGTTGGCCAGGCTGGTTTCAAACTCCTGTCCTCGAGTGATCTGTCCGCCTCCGCCTCCCAAAGTGCTGGGATTATAGGTATGAGCCACCGCGCCAGGCCAATAAGTTGAATTTTTAAACTTTATGAATGAGGTCTTTGAATGAGGTCTTTTTTGACAGCTTTATTAATGTATAATTGACAAATAAAAACCATATATATTTAAGATGTGCAACATGACATTTTAATATACATGCACATTGTGAAATGATTGCCTAAGTAACATATCCATCAGCTCACATAGCTTTTTGTATGTGTGCTGAAAACATTTAATATGTACACTCTTAGCAATCTTAAGTATACAATATAGTATTACAACTATAGCAATACAACTATATAGTAATACAACTATAGTCACCATACTTCATATTAGATCTCCAGAACTTACTCATCCTGCATAACTGAAGCGTTGTACTCTTTAACCAAGATCTCCCCATTTTCTTCACCTCTTGGACTGTGACAATTACCATTCTACTCTCTGCTTCTGTGAATTTGACTGTTTTAGATTTCCTTTTTTTTCTTTTCTTTTTTTTTTTTTTTTTGAGAGGGAATCTCACTCTGTCACCCAGGCTGGAGTGCAGTGGTACGATTTTGGCTCACTGCAACTTCCGCCTCCCTGGGTTCAGCGATTCTCCTGCCTCAGCCTCCCAAGTGGCTGAGATTACAGGCACACATCACCATGCCCAGCTAATTTTTGTATTTTTAGTAGAAACGGGGTTTCACCATATTGGTCAGGCTGGTCTCAAACTCCTGACCTTGTGATCCACCTGCCTTGGTCTCCCAAATTGCTGGGATTACAGGCGTGAGCCACCGCGCCCGGCCTAGATTTCATATACAAGTGAATCATGCAGTATTTGTCTTTTTGTGCCTGGCTTATTTCACTTAGCATAATGTCTTCCGGGTTCATCCACATTGTTGCAAATAACAGGATTTCCTTCTTTTTTAAGGTGGATAAGATTTCACTACAGACATACATGCACACACTATTAATTGGTAAACACTTGGGTTAATTGCATATCTTATCTATTGTGAATAATGCTGCAATGAACATGGGAGTGTACATATCTCCTTGAGATACTAATTTAGCTTTCTTTGGGTATATATCCCTAAATGGAATTGCTGGATTATATAGTAGCGTTATTTTCAATGTGTTAAGAAAACTTCATACTATTTTCTGTAGTAGCTGTACCAATTTATATTCCTGCCAAAGGTGTACAAGGGTTTTCTTTTTTTCTACATCCTTACCAACACTTGATATCTTTTGTCTTTTTGATAACAGCCATTCTAACAGATGTAAAGTATAGATATCTCATTGTGGTTTTAATTTGCATTTCCTTGATGATTGGTGATGCTGAGCATTTCTCCACATATTTGTTTGCTATTTGTATGTGTTCTTTTGAGAAATAGCTATTCAGATCGTTTGCCCCCTTAAAAATTGGGTTATTTGGTTTTTTTTTTTTTTGCTATCAAATTGCTTGAGTTCCTTATATATTTCAGATATTGACCCTTCACCAGATGTATCCTCTGCAAATACTTTTTCCCATTCCATAGGTTGTCTCTTCATTCTGTTGATGGTTTCCCTTGCTGTGGAGAAGCTTTTTAGTTTGATGATCACATTTGTCTATTTTGTTTTCTGTTGCCTGAATTTTGGGGGCTATAGCCAAAAAAATCATTGCCTAGACCAATGTCAAGAAGATTTTCCTGCACGTTTTTGTCTGGTAGTTTTACAGTTTCAGGTCTTATGTTTAGTCTTTAATCCATTTTGAGTCGATTTTTGTATATGGTGTGAGATAAGGATTAAATTTTACTCTTCTGCATGTGGATACACAATTTTCCCAGCACCATTTATTGAAGAGACTATCCTTTCCCTATTGTGAGTTCTTGGCACCTTTGTCAAAGATTAACTGACCATAAATACGTAGATTTATTTCTGAGCTCTCTATTCTGTTCTGTCTGTTCTGGTCTTTGTTATCTCATTCCTTCTGTTAACTTTGGGCTTAGTTCATTCTTCTTTTTCTAGTTCCTTGAGTTGTCAAGTTAGATTGTTTATTTGAAACCATTTTTTTTCTTAATGTAAGCCTTTATCACCATAAACTTCCATCTTAGAACTGCTTTTGCTGAATTCCATAAATTTTGGCATGTTGTGTTTTCATTTATTTGTCTCAAGATATGTTGTGTTTCCATTTATTTGTCTCAAGATATGTTGTGTTTCCATTTATTTGTCTCAAGATATTTCTTGCTTTCTTCTTTTTCTTGCTTCCTTTTGATTTCTTCTTTGATCCATTGGTTGTTCATGAGTGTGCTATTTAATTTCCACATATTTGTGAATTTTTCAAGTTTCCTTCTGTTATTAATTTCTAGTTCCATACCATTGTGCACTGTGGGCAGAAAAGATACTTGATATGATTTCAGTTTTCTTAAATTCGTTAACATTTGTTTTGAAGCCAAGCATATGATCTCTACTGGAAAATGTTCTACGTGCACTTAAAAAGAATGTGTATTCTAGGCCAGTAGCAGCGGCTCATACCTGTAATGCCTGTAGTCCCAGCAGTTTGGGAGGACAAGGAGGGCAGATTGCTTGAGCTTGGGAGTTGGAGACCAGCTTGGGAACTATGGTGAAACCCCATCTCTACAAAAAAAATAAAAATAAAAAAATTAGCTGGGCATGGTGACATGTGCCTATAGTCCCAGCTGCTCCAGAGATTGCGGTGGGAAGATTGCTTGAGCCCAGGAGGTCAAGGCTGCAGTGAGCCAAGATCTGCTACTGCACTTCAGCCTGGGTGACAGAGTGAGACCCTGTCTCAAAAAAAAAAAAAAAAAAAAAAAAAAGAATGTATATTCTGCTGCTGTTAGATTTCTTATTGTTACATTTGTTTGTACACGTCTGTTAGGTCCATTTGGTCTGTAATGTTCAAGTCTGCTGTTTCCTCATTGATTTTCTGCCTGTATCATCTACCTATTGTTGAAAGTCAGGTATTAAAGTCTACTACTATTACTGTAATGCTATTTCTTCTTTCAGTTCTGTTAATATTTACATTTAGGTGCTCCCATGAGTTTGTTTTTTTTTAATTAAAAAAAGACAAGTAGATAATCTGTGTTCTTATTTGTATATCTTTGTAATAAAAAGCCTAATACATTGCCAGGCACAGTGGCTCATGCTTGTAATCCCAGCACTTTGGGAGATTGAGGTGGGAGGATTGCTTGAGCCAGGAGTTTGAGACCAGCCTGGGCAGTATGGTGAAATCCCATCTCTACAAAAAAAAAAAAAAAAAAAAAGCCTAATAAATATTTTAGTTTCTATATGCATATAATATACTCATTCATTTATTTTTATTTTTTATTTTTTTAGAAACAGCAAAACAGTGTCTCCCTTTGTTGCCTAGGCTGGAGTGCAGTGGTGCAGCGGTAGCTCACCACAGCCTTGAACTCCTGGGCTCCAGTGATCCTCCTGCCTTGGCCTCCCAAAGCACTGGGATTATAAGTGTGAGCCATTGCACCTGGCCTCATTCATTTATTCAACAAGTATTTGAGCCTGTACTTCATACTGGGCCCCGTTCCAGGTTATAAGGCACAGTCATAAGCGTGGCAGTTTCTGTGTTCAAGTGGCTTACATGCCAATGTCTATACTCTAATGCTTTTCTAAGAATGTCTCCTAGATTTTCTCATTTTATCTTTGCCACATGCTTAGAAGATGTTTTTATTTTACTAATTAGGAAGCTGTAAATGTCGAGGTGCTAAGTCCTTTGCCCCAGTCACACGGTAGTAAGTGGAAGAGGTGGAATTTGAGTAGTGGTAGTCTGACTCTAGAGCTTACAGATGGCATCAGGACACATAAATGTCTCACAGTATCTGGGGCAAAAAGTCTCATTAATACTTGTTAATGCATAAATGTCTTTGGGAAAAGCATAGTTACAGTTGTTATTCAATCACTTGAATTTGGCCAAAGAATGTGACAGCAGATTTTTCTTTTTTTTCCTTGAGACAGAGTCTCACTCTGTCGCCCAGGCTAGAGTGCAGTGGCGTGATCTCCGCTTACTGCAACCTCCACCTCCTGGGTTCAAGCAATTCTCATGCCTCAGCCTCCCAAGTAGCTGGGACTACAGGTGCCCACCACCATTTTTGTATCTTTTGGTAGAGACAGGATTTCGCCATGTTGGCCAGGCTGGTCTTGAACTCCTGACCTTAGGTGATCCGTCCGCCTTGTCTTCCCAAAGTGCTGGGATTACAGGTGTGAGCCACTGTGCCCGGCCAGAGAGCAGATTTTTCTGAGCATAGAAAGCAAAGAGTAAGAGGACTAGAACCAGGGGGTGGTGGTGACTGGCGGAGGGAAGAGGGAGGAGGATGAAACAGCCACCTCACTGAAGGGAATGGTGATGTAACCAACACTGGTTCAGCACCTTTTTGGTTTCTGCTACCTTGGCCATTGGCATGAAACACATTATATAGTTTAATCTTCATCACAGCTCAGTCTGGCTCCAAAGCCCATGTTCTTGGAGCTTACCTCCAGCTCCATCACAATTTTGTCTGAACTTACTTCTAGGGTAAACCATTCTAGCAGGCCCTAAAGTGAGAATATGAGAATTCAGAGGCATAAAATCCAGAAAGTCCATGCCCTCAAATAAAAAGGATATTTGCTTTGAAACTTTACTTATTCATTTTTTATTTTTTTGAGAAAGGGTCTCACTCTGTCATCTAGGCTGGAGTGCAGTGGTGCAATCATGGCTCACTACAGCCTTGACCTCCCTGGCTCAAGCAATACTCCCGCCTTAGCCTCCTGAGTAGCTGGGACTACAGGTGCATGACATCCATGCCCAGCTCATTTTGAAATTTTTTTTTGTAGATATGAGGTCTCATTATGTTGCCCAGGCTGATCTCAAACTCCTGGCCTCAAGCAGTCCTCCCACCTCAGCCTCTCAAAGTGCCAAGATTACAGTCATGAGCCACAATGTTCAGCCTGAAACTTTAGTATTATTTGATGATGACGTTCTGGGTGCAAAATTATGGTGAGCTCCAAGTCTGGATTCTGTCTTTTCTCTATGACAATAGCAGAGAATTAGGTCTGCTGCCTGAAAAAGCACCTCCTGATTAGAGAGGCTAATGGGAAATAGAAGAGGACTCCCTTGAATCAAGGCTTCCTGGACACGCTCAGCCCTTAGAAGTCAAAAGCAGTTTTTTGGTTGTTTCTGATTTAATGGTGGGTATAAGCGTGTGTGTGTGTGTGCGCACACGCACACATGTGTGAACTATATGGTATTTCAGGGAAATTGTTCCCCAGGGAAGTATTAGTTCCCTCCGGGGCTGAAAATTCCGTTGCCAAGCTGTTTCTTAGACAGTAGCATGAGGAACCAGACAAACTCTATTTAAGCAGTTGTTTTCTCCTGATCTCAGTTTAGCTATAGAAAAGTTCTTCTGCAACTATTTTTGAATTACCAGGACAAGAATTCCAGGCATATCCAGGCCATCCTTAAAAGCCTAATTCCACTTTATAGTTATGATATTTGCCTATGAAACTAAACGTGACCTTACTTAACTAATAATTCTATCAGAAAGGAATCTAGTGTCCACGATGATTATTTTCAAGTGGATTACTTTAGAAATTGGGTTTTTATGGATTTTTAGCAGGAAATATGCAGCCTTTTGTCTGAACCACAAATTATAGCTGTGTATTAATTATCTACTACTATAACAAATCACTCCCAAAACCTTAGAGGTTAAAGCAATAAACATTTATTATTTCAATGGTCTGTGTTGGGAATCCAGGAGTGGCCTCTCTGGGTGATTCTGGCTCCAGGACTCTCACAGTCTGTGATTGAGGTCCTGGCCAGGGCTGCAGTCATCTCAAGGCTCAGCTGGTTGGAGGATCTCCTTTCAAGCTCATTTCTGTAGCTGTTGAGAGGCTTTAGGAGATCTGCTTCCAAGTTCACTGACATGGGTCTCTCAACAGGGAGGCTTTAAGAAGGACAACTGGCTTCCCCTAGATCCTAGAGAGAACAAGGGAGAGCCCTGAGACAGAAGCAGCAGACATTTTACAACCTGCTCCAAGAAGTGGCACCCCATTAATTCTACCATATTCTAGAAGCAAATTTCTAGGTCCAGCCTGCACTGAAGGGGATGGACTGCCCAAGGGGTGAATACCAGGAGAGACCTGGGGAGACCATCTTAGGGTCTGCCTACCACAAGCCCCTTACAGAAACCTTCCTGTCTGTGGATATTCTTGTTTACCAGATACAGGCATTTAGGTTCATTCCATTAAATAGTTGGTAAGGGCTGGGCACTGTGGCTCAAGCCTGTAATCCCAGCAGTTTGGGAAGCTGACGGGGGTGTATCACTTGAGGCCAGGGGTTTGAGACCAGCCTGGCCAACATGACCAAACCCTGTTCCTACTAAAAATACAAAAAAATTAGCCAGGCGTGGTGGCACATGCTTGTAATCCTAGCTACTCGGGAGGTTGAGGCATGAGAATCTTTTGAACCCAAGAGGCAGTGCTTGCAGTGAGCCAAGATTGTGCCACTGTACTCCAGCTTGGGCAACAAAGCAAGACCCTATCTCAAAAAAAAAAAAAGTTGGTGAGACTGAAAAAATGCTGTTAGTAATGTAAAGCAGAGCTAACTTGTTTGTTACTAAGCAGACAAAAGTAAACAATGGGAGGTGTGTGTGAGAGACCCAAATTCTGAGAAACTTGCTTTTGAGAACATGAAGATAACAGAGCCAGTTCAATTAAATCAGCACTTTTTGATACCTACCGTCTTAGTTCGTTTGGACTGTGATAACAAAATACCTTACACTGCGTAATGTATAAACAATGGAAACTTATTGCTCACAGGCTGGAGGCTGGCAAGTCAAGTATCGGGGTGCCAGCAGATTTCATGTCTGGTGAGGACCTGTTCTTCACAGATGGTGCCTTCCCTGGGTTTTTAAATGGCAAAAGGGGCAAACAAGCTTCCTCAGGCCTCTTTTCTAAGGGAATTTACCCATTCATGAGGGTGAAGCCTTCAGGACCTTTTCACTTCCCAAAAGGCTCCTCCTCTTACATTGAGGATTACATTTTAACATGAATTTTGAGGAGCACAAACATTGAGACCACACTACAGCTAATTCTATGTGTACTGCAGGCTCTGCTCTGTCTGAAGTCTTCTGATCTCCCCTCACAAAAAAAGTGCATTGTCTTATTAGGAAAGCAAGGCATATAGGAAATGAAATAATAGTATAAACCTTTACATTAATATAAAGCACTCTTGATAGTATGAAGGCATAGTGCTGTAGAATGTAGCCAGCAAACTTTTACTGATTTTTTTTTTTTTTTTTTTTTTTTTTTTGAGATGGAGTCTCGCTGTTGTTGGCCTGGGCTGGAGTGCAATGGCGTGATCTCGGCTCATTGCAACCTCTGCCTCCCAGGTTCCAGCAATTCTCCTGCCTCAGCCTCCTGAGTTGCTGAGGTTACCCGCCACCACGCCTGGCTAATTTTTATATTTTTAGTAGAGATGGGATTTCACCATGTTGGCCAGGCTGGTCTTGAGCTCCAGACCTCAGGTGATCCACCCACCTTGGCCTCCCAAAGTGCTGGGATTACAGGCATGAGCCACCTCGCCCGGCCTTTTTTTTTTTTTTTTTTTTTTTTTTAAAGACAGGATCTTGCTGTGTCACCCAGGTTGGGATTCAGTGGTTTGACCACAGCTCACCGCAGCCTTGGCCTCCTGGGCTCAAGTGCTCTTCTCACGTTAGCCTCCCGAGTAGCTAGTACCACATGTGTATACCACCACATGTGTATACCACCATGCCAGGCCAGTTTTTTTTGTTTATTTTTTTTAAGAGATGGGGTCTCACTATGTTGCCCAAGTTGGTCTTGAACTCCTGGGCTCAAGTCATCCTCCTGCCTCAGCCTCCCAAAGTGCTGGGAATATAGGCATGAGCCACGATGACCAGCCAAACATTTTCTGTAAAAGTGGAAGCCACATAGGATATACTTTTGGTTGTGTGGCCACACATGTTCTTTGTTACATATTATTCAATTTTTTTCTTCTACAACTTTTTGAAAGTGTAAAAACCATGACGGTGCATGGCCTAGTACTCTTCTGCAGACTACTTTTAGGTAGCACAGCTCTAGGAAGTCAGATAGACCCTGAGAAATAGCCATGTGTTGTCTTTTAGAGAAGCTCAGACTGAGATGGCATGTAGGTGTGAGCACATGCACACACTTGCGTGTGAAACTGATGTTCTGGAGTCAAGTGCTTATTTAGGGAGTTATTGAAATAAGGTGAGTTAGGTTAAACAGTGAACTCTTTTCAATAAAAGGAGAGGAGTTTGGGTTGGGTGTGGTGGCTCATGCCCATAATACTAGCCCTTTGGGAGGCCAAGGCAGGAAGATCTCTTCAGCCCAGGAGTTTGAGACCAGTCTGGGCAATATAATGAGACCCCATCTCAATAACAATTTAAGAAATTGAATTTCTGTTTTTAAAAAGAGAGAAGGGTTGACTTTAAATCTGTAGGCAGTGAGGGATCACTGTATGTTTTTGAGCAAGGTAGTTATCAACAAGATGAAAACAGTGTTGTTTTAGGAATATTAATCAGAGGCAATGCATAGGGTTTCTAGGTTGATTGGTGTCGCATCCTTGGGCATTGGGTGGGTGGGTAGTGAGCGAGGACACTGGAAATGTAGAGGGTGGCCATATCATGAAGCTAAGGAGTTATAAAAAGGTTTTTTAAAGTAGAGCCTATCTTGACCCATTAAGATCAATGAAAAGGATTTTAATCCAGGCATAGTGCAATAATGAGGACCTGGACTGGGCTGGCAGCCCGGGCTCTATTCGTGTTGTTTAGTCAGGACTGGCTTAATAAAATAATTAAATGGCTCCAAATGGTGATAAATGAATACTTCAGACCTGGAGATAGTTGAGTGTCTTGTCTTAGACTGGCTTGCGTCTGAGTAATAATGCATATCCGTAAGTTGTATATTATATACATGATAGTGTTTAGGGCTGATAATCTTTATATATCAGCCCCAAAGATATAAAATATTTTTTATATCTTCTGATATTCAAAAGGGTCCCCTGGACAATCCTCTTTTGGTGCTTAGATCTATTATGCAAATGCCATTTTATAACTAGATTTTATCCCTTTGATTAACAGACTGCCTCCTAGACTAGTTAGAATCTATAGGCCTCAAGATATGAACTAGATGATGTAATTTAGTTATGATCCAGAAATTCAAATTTATTTGAAAATGTTTGAAATACAAGATTATGATTGACTTGTGTAATGTAATTTGGAAAAAGTGCTCCATAACTTGTGTTTGGAAAACCAGCTCCTTGCTCTTCTAATAACCATTACAGAAGTTTCTCGGAGTTCTCTTTTCCAGTCTGTGTGGTACCTAATACACAGGAGCCCACTGGCAGCAATGCTCAGACATGGCCTTCCCAGCTCCTCCAGGGGCCCCTCCTTCCACTAGGTTCTCCATCCATCTTTCCTGGATTCGTGGGAGCTGTCATTTCCTACTCTTTGCTGGAGAGGAAACAGTCCATTCTCTTTCTCTTCTTCTGAGTTTAAGAGTGCCTGGGCTGCTGCGTTAAAGCCAACTTTTTCTGTGCACACCTGCTGAGTTTTTGCACTCAGCATGACAGCCAATTTGTTTAGAACAGTAGTTCTCAAAGTGTGGTCTCCAGACCAGTAGCATCAACATTACCTGAGGACTTGCGAGCGACGCAAATTCCGGGGCCCCATACCAGATCAACCAAATCAGAAGCTTTAGGGGTGGGGCTCAGCTATCTGTGTTTTGACAAGCTTTCCTGATGATTTTTATGCCTGCTAGTTTGATCATCACTGAGCTAGAGGAAATCTTCCTTCTGAGTGTTCTGTCTTTGAATCTGAGATTTAGTCTTAAACCAGATCTCTGCATTTGTTGTAGCAAGAAATATAGCAATGCAATCATAAAGGAGTCAGTTACAAGCAATGTCTAAGAGAGATTGAAAGGATGATTGGGTATAATAATGAGGGAATCTGCTCACTGGGAATTCCTACTCAAAGCTGTTTGGGGATACTTCCAAAATAAGCTTTTGCATGCCATACGGGAATATTTTGCACATTGGAAAAGAATGCGCATCTGATAAGCAATAATGCGTTTACTTATCAACAAGCACAGTCTGTGACTCCCAAGGTGCATGCAGTCGGCTGTAGCTGGTCAGCCTTCCCTGTCTAGGGACACCAAGAGGAGGGGTGCCTGTACCTGGATGGGCTGGCCTGGCAGGAAACCCTGGGCACCCTAGTGGACCCATGTTTGTTTTGGTTTGCTGATGGCACTCCTCCTTCCCCTTTCTATGTCGTAGTGCTTTTGAGAATAGGCTGTTTAAAATGAGATATTGGCCAAATCCAAATGCAGGGAAAAAAAAGTATCTTGCCTCTTTCTCCAAAAAAATGTTATTGAGGCAGATTTTCCCAGGATCTAAGCTGTTCTTTGGCTGCAAATGTACCTTTGGAAGACGCACAGTGGGGTCTCCAGGCACAGAAAGTAAACCAGCTGGGTGTGCTCCACACAACAGACAGATTTCCACCGCTTGAAAAATCATACTTTTGTAAATCAAATTGCATTTTAAATTCAGCAGAGAAATTGCCATCTAAAAGGAATTACCCGGCAGATCTTTTGCCAAGAATGTAATTATTTCATTTTTTATTTCTTCAAAAAAAAATTTCCATGTGCAATAAAATTCAGTTAAGTAGAATTTTCAAGGAATTGGGGAATTCTTGTTATTTATCTTACTATCTCCCTCCCTCCCTTCTTCCCTCCCTTCCTTCTTTCCTTCCTTCTTTCCTCCCTCCCTTCCTTTTTCTTTCTTTCCTTTTCTTTCTCTCTTGACAAAGGCTTAGCTGAAAACCGATCTTGTTCCCAATGCATAAAATTGATTTTTAAAAGTAGTGGGCAGTGGAAATAATCACATTGTTCTTAATGATTACAGATTTTGTAGCACATTTATATCAGCTGGATAATGATAAACAGAGATTAGGTTGAATTTGTGCTGAAGCTAAAAGGAGGCACTGAAAATGTATAATTACTGAAATATTAAATTAAACTCCTAGTTTTAGTTCTTTTCACTTAGCATTTTACTTAAAAACTCAGCAGAGAAGAATATTGCTTTACTTAGAAACTTTTGCTGGTTGGGTCCTACAAAGTTTAACTCCAGCGGGTTTACCTAATGAGAGTATATCTATATTTAGAAACACTAATAAATAGGAAGTGAACTGAGTTAAAACATCTGTAGGTTTAACATGCAACCATATTCTCACTACAAAAGCAAACATACAAACAAACAAACAAAAAACAGCTCTTTAAGCCAGATTGCCTTTTCTTTAACATTTTATGTTGTTTAGATTAAAGGAGAAGTGGCCCACAAGCAGGCTCTGTTCAGACATGTGACTCAGGGCAGCCCTCTGTGGATGGATGGGACGGGAAGGAAAGACAAGTTCAGAGCTTAGTTCACTTACTTGCACTGGGGTCAGTTAAATTCAGCAAAGTTTATTATACACTTACTGTAACTATGAATCCCTAACTGGTGGTGCCACTGAGGATACAAAAATAGACGAGACAACCTGAGCCTTCAGAGAGCTCACAGTGTAAGGTGGGAAAACCCCTCTGAGATACTTGGGTGGTAGACATGTGTGGAGTCCAACCAAGAGAGAGTTAGTTCAGGAATCCTCAAAGCTGTGTAGGTGGTAGAGGGTGTTGTTGATGCTACTGAGGAACACTATGAGATGCTGATATATTTTATTTCACCACAAAAGGTAGACCTGATCTTACAAACAGAAAGTAGGACTGCTTAAATATATATTGTACTGTAAAATCACAACTGTGAACACCCAGGCCAAAAAATAACTCCTCGCTGTTGAGCTAAACAGGATAAACTGTTTCTCCATTTTTCTGCTAATGTTAATATACCACTGGTTAATTCATTTTGTCATCTGCTAGCACGTGTCACCAGGCAAGCAGTAACAGGTGCCAAAAGTCTAAAGAAAATGAAGACTTGAGAAAATTCTATTCATTAATTTAATTTAAAAATGTGATTTGGGAAATGATGTTTCCACAATTTCTGTAGCAGGTTAGTGACCCCAAGAGTTCTGTTGGAAGGGTGTGGGAGCATCTGGGGTGGAGAGGGAGCAAGCACTGATGTCCAGAAGGACTTATTGCCATTCCAGTCAAAGCTGGAAGCCCCTCCAGTAAACCCCAACTCTGCTCTTTGGGATGGGGCAGGGATAGAAGTTCCTACATGGTAGAGACTGCACCTGCTTAGCTTTATACCTGCCCTTGGCATTATTAATATTGCTTTAGAAAGTAGCTGCTCAGTGGCCAGGCATGGTGGCTCACACCTGTAATCCTGGCACTTTGGGAGGCCAAGGCAGGTGGATCACTTGAGACCGGGAGTTTGAGACCAGTCTGGCCAACATGGCGAAACCCTCGCTCTGCTGAAAATATAAAAATCAGCCAGGCCTGGTGGTGCATGCTTGTAGTCCCAGCTACTCAGGAGGCTGAGCCAGGAGAATCGCTTCAGCCTGGGAGGCAGAAGCTACAGTGAGCCGAGATCGCGCCACTACACTCCTGCCTAGGGGACAGAGCAAGACTCCATCTCAGGGAAAAAAAAAAAGAGAAAAAAAAGAAAATAGCTGCTCAAGCTAGAAGCTACAGTTGGGGACAGATTTCTCTCTAAAAACAATGTTATAATGACTATTAGGCTTAAATGAGGTAGTGTTAAAATAATAACTAAAAAAGATAAGAATGGGTTAAATAGGTTTGTGGGTTTATCTTGGAAGTTCTCCCCCTATTTATGACATTATTTATATGGAGTAGTGCTTTCTTACTTTTATGAATTCAATTAGCAAATATTTCTCACCAGAGCACTTTCTAGACACTCTGGGTTTCAGTTTCCTCTTCTGCTAAATGGGGATAAAAAGTGTTCTTAATTCAATAGTGTTGTTATGAAGATTAAATGATTTATAATACATCAACTGCTTTGATGGGTGCCTGACATACAGAAAGTGCTTAATAAATATTAGCTAGTCATTCTGAGTATTATTGTACACCAATATGACAGACACAAACACAAACACAAACAACTTTCTAGAACAGAATATGCTGGTAGCCTGGACCGTGTTGTTTGAGTTTCTTGGCGTTCTGGTCTTTAAGGGAGCAGCTGCTATCCTGGAGTTGGGGCTGGAGTACATGATGAGCAGTTGTTATTTGTCAGTGTGGTTTGTCTGGTAAGCAGAGCCTTTTCCACTTTTTCCAAGGCTGGAAGACAGCAGAGCAGGGAAGTGGTAGAGACCCGAGGCTGCTTCTGGAAACTCTCACCAGTGGCCTTGCCTCCTGGGAATTTGCAACCCCAGCCCCCTGCATGTTTACTTTAGGAGCTAGGGAAGGGCTGCGGCCCAAAGATGTGAGGGCTCCTGGCCTGTGCACCTATTTTCAGGGGCTCCTAGCTTTGTGAACAGGTGGGTCTCTTACTTCCTGGGCAAACCTAGCAAAGGCAAAGACTGACAATTTGATATAAAGACTTTCTGGCCTAATCCAGAGGAAGCAGGGAAGAGGAGACTTTTGACTTCTTTCCTTTTCAAAATATGTCAGTCTTGCAGTTATCTTCTTCATTTATGAAGTTTCAGAATTGTTAGATATCCGAAAGTAAACACACCAGCTTCTGAAGCTGCCAAAAATTGGGATGAAATTTTTACATGCTTCCTGCTACTAAGCCCTGCATTGCTCAAATTAGTCCCAAGTGGATTGAGGGGTGAAAGGACTACACTTTCATGCTGTTGAAAATTTTGGTAAAATAAAGCTTATTAATGCCTAAGTAAACAGTGAGGTACACAGCTCTGAAATGTTTATGACAACTGTGACCAGGGCAAATAGAAACTGTCCTTTGTACAAAAAAATGGGGGACCATCCTCTACAATTGATATTCGCTCCACCAGTTGGAGGCCCCTTTTACTTTATCTGTCATATGAAGGACAAATATGAAAATAATGAAATGAGCCCCTCACCTTTCAGGGTCCCTGTGTTCATTTTGGATGGGGTTTTCGTATATGCCCACTGTTTGTCTTACCTCATGGTAGAATGATTTCTATTCATTCAACAACCTCTATATGTTTTCACTTTTCCTTAGTTTACATTACCCATAAGAACTGGCAAACGGAAAGTGTAGGGGAAAAAAGAATATTTAACTTAACTGCTGAGATCATGCTTTCTGTGTTAGTTCTGTTTCAGTGTCAAACATCTCAAAAGACTATAGGATGAAAATAGAGAACTTTGATGTCTCGGTGGCAGCAGAGTATTCATAGGGTTCTGGAGCAAGAATCTCAGTAGAAAAAGAAGGAGGAACATGGGGCACACTCCAGTGGAATCTTACTTCCACTGGTTAGATTCAGTGTTTAGCAAGAACAGGTCAGCTGTCATGATAAAGTGACTATTGGGTATATTTGGGTCATGGTAAAGTGACTGTTGGGGGTAAAGTGACTGTTGGGTGTAAAGTGACTATTGGGTATATATATGTTGGTATATACCCAATATATAAATATTGGGTATATTTGGGACGTGCTTGAACTCTGTGAGATACTCAATTGAGCAGATTAAGGAAGAAGTCCAATTACCTCTACTCAAGATTGATGACCTTCATTCAATGAAGAAAAGTTTACCTGCCTTGAGTTGAAGTGATTGAGAATGAGAGTGAGAGACTGTATTGTGCTGTGGATTCACTGTACATTTGGGATCTGTCCCATTCTAATCCTAGCTGTGCAACACTGAGCAAGTTGCTTAACCTTTCTGACCTAATTTTCCTCACTGTACAGTGAGGAAATATATATATATATGCTGATACATATATAAGTGATACATGTATAAGCTGCTTGTAAAATAAAATGATAAACATGTAAAGGCTTCACATCAGTGCATGGAACATTTCAAATAATAACTGTTGGTAATATTCTTCATAGTTTCACTGATATTTCAAAAATAAGAACAAACATGAAACAGCAATTTTTTTTGTTGTTGTTTTTTTGAGACAAAGTTTCGCTCTTGTAGCCCAGGCTGGAGTGCAATGGCACGATCTCGGCTCACTGCAAACTTCGCCTCCCTGGTTCAAACGATTCTCCTGCCTCAGCCTCCCGAGTAGCTGGGATTACAGGGGCGCACCACCATGCACGGCTAATTTTATACTTTTAGTAGAGATGGGGTTTCTCCATGTTGGCCAGGCTGGTCTCAAACTCCCAAGCTCAGGTGATCCTCCCACCTCGGCCTCCCAAAGTGCTGGGATTACAGGCGCGAGCCATCATGCCTGGTGAAACAGCAATTTTAAGAACAGGGAAGGAAGGAAATAAGTACATTTTTACATTTTTCTCTACTAAGATGTAAAATTAAGATGACTAATAACATCGTACATGGAAATTATTTAAGATTTTGATTGGTATCTTTTAAGGAAAATGCCTGTTACTTTTACTTTCTTAAAATACAGTTGCATACATCAAAGTCGTTTTATTTTCAAGAGTCTAAGGAAATGAGGAAATTAGAAAGGAAATAGCATATGAGCGTGACTGTATTATAAAACAAGTAGCAATCATGAATGAGGGAATGCATTTACCTTCTTAGTTTTTGTGGATACATGAAGATTTTATGAATAGAAAATAGAAAACTCAATATCCCTACTGTTTGATTCTTTGACATAAAGAAAGATATTGTTATAATTAAGCTATAATTTTCAATGATGTTATATTCCTTTTTAAATGTTAAAGCTAGATGGCTAATTATGTTATAACATTTATTTTTTAACTCTAGCATTGGCAAAGTGCTTTTAAGATATTTTGAAGCACTTTTATGAGCACCAGAATAATTGATCCCCAGAATAATTTTGTAAGGTAGTCAGAGCAGGTATAGTACTATTTTTTACATTCTACAAGTGGCAAACAAGCAAATGAGGTTGAATGACACAGCAGGTGGGGGTTGGATTGACATTCAATAATCCTTATGTTTAGAACTTAAAATTCTTTGGTTATTTGCAGTTTAAATCAGATAGTTTAGATTGATCCACTCAGCAATCTTTCAGGGGAGACAGAATCTTTTTTTAAATCTCCATTTTACTCTTTAATCTTAATCAGTGGCTCTTCCCACTAAATCATAGTGCTTCAGTATCAGTGTTATGTATACATTATATTTTTTTGAAAAATGATGTCTTAATCTTCAATTTGATTATGTGGCAACTGTATTTTCTTTCTTCTTTCTTTCTTTCTCTCTCTCTTTCTTTCTTTCTTCTTTCTTTCTTTTCCTCCCTCCCTCCCTCCCTCCCTTCCTTCCTTCCTTCCTTCCTTTTTTCTCTCTCTCTCTTTCTTTCTTTCTTTTTTTTTTGACATAGTCTTGCTCTGTTGCCCAGGCTCGAGTGCAGTGGCGCGATCTCAGCTCACTGCAACCTTTGCCTCCCAGGTTCAAGTGATTCTTGCACCTTAGCTTCCCAAGTAGCTGGGATTACAGGCACCCACCACCACACCCAGCTAAATTTTGTATTTTTGGTAGAGATGGGGTTTCACCATGTTGGCCAGGCTGGTCTTGAACTCTTGACCTCAAGCTATCCACCTGCCTCAGCCTCCCAAGTGCTGGGATTACAGGCATGAGCCAGCATGCCCAGCCAACTGTATACCATTTCTAATAAATACTTCATACTGTCAAATTGAAGCCAGACCCCAAAAGTGTCAAATTTACTGACTAGTTGAGTAGATACTATAAACTTCAAACCCACATTTGAGTGAAAACTGAAAATTTCAGTCATCCAGATATTTGTAAACACTAGGTGGTAGAAATATATTTACTTTAATTTTTATCTAAACATATACTTTTATGTATATGTGATGTGAGTGACAACAGTCTGGGAAATGTTTCTGAGTGCCCTATCGTGAGTCTGTTGGTTTTGGATGTTTTCCTATGCTTAAGTTCCTTTTGAGGGAGCTTTCCTCTACTCTTCAGAGTCTGGCCATGCTTGGGACCTGCTGTAGGACATATCCATCTGCTGGTCCCTAGTGGGGTCCCAGCTGGCATGACTTTCACAGGTTCCTAGAGAGAACCCATCCACAGGACATGTGGAAAACTGTGGTGGGAGAAAAAGTCCAAAATCAAGGCAGCAGCTTTCTTACCCAAGGCAGACTGAAGATAAGCCCTTTAAAAAATATTCCTGTGGCTGGGCACGGTGGCTCACGCCTGTAATCCCAGCACTTTGGGAGGCCAAGGCGGGTGGATCAAGAGGTCAGGAGTTCGAGACCAGCCTGACCAACATGGTGAAACCCCATCTGTACTAAAAATACAAAAATTAGCTGGGCATGGTGGCATGCGCCTGTAGTCCCAGCTACTCAGTAGTCTGAGACAGGAGAATCACTTGAACCTGGTAGGCGGAGGTTGCAGTGAGCCGAGATTGCGCCATTGTACTCCAGCCTGGGCAACAGAGCCAGACTCCATCTCAAAAAAAAAAAAAAAAATTGTTGTAAGTTTGTCATTCAGAAATAAAGGGTAATCACCTGTTATATTTATACTACTTCAGAAATGCTCTTCTGCCTTCTTACCCCCACCTGGCCTAAATCTGTTGAGTTACGTAAGTGATGGAAATTAAATGCTGTGGAAACTGGAATAAACATTTAAAAGAGTTTGGGAGACTTTACAGCCTCCTTGACTCAAGGTAAATATGAAAACAGTCAGCTCTTCAGCCTTTGGTGACATCTGGCTTTTATGAACACCTGTAACTTTATGGCCTGTGACAATTACTTCGAGGTTGGTTACCTTGTATTGTGTCATTTCTGCACTTATATTTTTTATGCACATGACTTACTTTCTGAATTATGTTGGGGAATAGGACACATTTTATAGTTGTCTATCTTTTTGGTTCTTACATATTTACCCTGGCAATTATGCGGAGGAGATACTCAACTCCATAGTTATTGCTGATAATAATTGCAGATTCCCTCTTGGAGGTCCTAACACTTACCATCCCACAGGCTGGGAATGAGGGTGGCATATCACATTTCTAAAAAGACTGTATGATTTTAGTACATTGATACATGAGTGTATAAACATGGTTGAGTTGAAAAAGAGGAGTCAGAAATTATTTTTAAAAATCAATTCAAGTTAAATATCAAAGAGTTATATTATTCCCCAGCTCGAGAGTTCCAGTGAGATTCATCAGTAACATACATTCCAAACTGAGTTCAATCATGAAAGATAGTTGGATTTTTTTTTCTTTGTTGTTAGTTCACTACATTTTGGCCAGATACTTAGAATAAGAAACTTTTTTGGGAATTAAGATAAAAAAAATACTGCATAGCTGCAGTATTTTTTCATTTGGAAAGAAAGATGGAGAGTTCTATTACTCAAAAGACCAAGAAGCACTGAGGCCAAGAGATCCACACAAACTTCACTCAGTAGCCTAAGTAAATAGTATCTTACTTATTTCTCAAAACAAGCCATACTTGTTTTGTCTATAATCACACACACACACCATGCTTGTATGATAATCACACATAGGAAGTTGCTTTAGCTACCAGCACTAAATATAGTACTTTTAGCAGCTTTTTACCTCCATTTCTCTTGTGTCCCTCTTCAAATTCTGGATTTACCTCCATCTTTACGGGAGGGGCATCTTGACTTTTGTCAGCCAAAAGTTCATTGAAAGCAGCCATTCTGAGAAGCAGCAAGGGAGAAGGTCCTACAGAAAGTGGAGATTCTCCCTGCATGGGTTAAGCTTTGAATCAAGCTGCAACATTTCTTCTCTTTTTCCTTGCTCAGGCAAAGAGGGGGATTTGGCTGCACTAAATCTTTTGTGTGTGTGTGTGTGTGTGTGTGTGTGTGTAGCATATGAAATCAGCAACATAGCCGCATAGACAGTTCCAGGGATTTTTCTTTTTTTTAAGAGACAAGGTCTTGCTCTGTTGCCCAGGCTGAGTGCAGAGGTGTGATCATGGCTCACTGCAGCCTCAGCCTCCTGAGCTCAAGAGATTTTCTTGCTTCAGCCTCCCAAGTAGCTGGGACTGCATGCACATACCACCACACCCAGCTTATTTTATAAAATTGTTTTTGTAGAGATAGGGTCTGGCTATGTTGCATGAGCTGGTCTCGAACTCATGGCCTTAAGTGATCTTCCTACCTTGGCCTCCCAAAATGCTGGGATTGCAGGTGTGAGGCACTGTGCGTGGCTAGTTCCAGGGATTTTTAAAGACTATAGCAATAAAGTGGCCAATGGACTTAATTACTATATTTGGGTAACATGGGCCAACTTTCTCTTGAACTGTATAGATAGTATATATACATTTTTGAACAACTGTCTTATTTTGCCAAGGCAGCTTGTCTACACAATGCATACAATCTTAGCAAACCTAAGGAATGCTACATATCAGAATACTACCTATTTCCCTGTTATGTTCATAATGGCATTTAGGGATAGTTATATGGATTTTGAATGTTGAGATATGTTTGCATACTCTACATACCCTGAAAACAGCTTTACTACATGTATAAACACACTGTGTTTTGAAGGACATTGGAATTTCTGCCTTTCCCAAAATATCTCTGCTAAACCTCACATCACCTTGGGTGGAAATCCCTTTCATTAGTGACGAGTCTAATTCCTCAGATACCAATTTGCTGAGTGCACTGCTGTATAATTTAAATGGTCTCAGACTCACTTCCTCATTTGTAAATTAAGGGGGTTGTATAGACCCTACTTTCTCTGGTCTGATTTTCTGTGGTCCCTTCCTTCTCTCTCCCAACTAGAGAAGTTTTGTATTTAGTGTTTTCCTGTATTCAACTTGCAAAGTGTTACAGATAATTGTAATTACACTGCAATCAAAATGTCAACTTCTAATCTTAGGAAAACAGATTCTAATCGACTAGGATTGCTCCTAAGCACTTTCTTATCAAGAAATTGTTCTCTGTGCAAATCTCTGATAACCTTTCTCCTGTTGTACACAGAAGTTCTTAGCCTCCACTTGAACTTCTTTTCTTCTTTTAGACCTTTACATCTTCATTACATTCTATGCTTCCACTAGGCAAGCTGAAGTCTACCAAAGTCTAGCTGATACAGCAGTACAGTTCTTCTCTCAAGAGAGCAGAAACTTGGCTGAAAAGTTTGGAAAGCAATAGCAGTATAAATTTATACAAGTGCTCAACTGATGGTTTTAAAAAGAGCATTGAGGTCTCATTGGAAATAACTGCTGAATTAAGGATGGTACCTGACTTGGGATTAGCTCAAAATCATCTGTTTCTAAATTGTCACTTCTAAAAGTGACAAGACTAAACTTGGCACTTTTTGCCTGGATTGTATACAGTCACACATTCTAAAAGTGAATCATATCTGCCCCTCACCCAGAATCACCTTCCCTTAACCCCACAGACTTTATCTTCTCCTCCCTGTCCCTGCCACTCCTCCGCCACAAAAAGTGAAGCACAAAGTGGAGAAGTTTGATGATTTCTTGGACTGTCTCTAATATATATTTCATAATATGTAGTTTTATTCTGATTAATAAAGAAAGTGCACAATTGGGAGGAGGGCTTCTTCTGGAAATTCCAACAGATTATACTAATATTTATAGCCGTTATAAGGAAGGAAGTGGGAGCGGGAGAGGGACAAAGGGAGGAAATGTTCTTTTTTTTTTGGCAATCATTTTCAATTTGGATAGTGATTTGAAGCTTTCTCTCTCCAAAGTCTTTGTCTGGGTGTCCATTTTATTACTTTTCTAAGCTCATGCTTGAACTGATCAGAGCTTTCTCAAGGCTTACTTACCTTTCATTGAGCCTGGAACTTGTGGTATTTGTATGAACACCAAGTTCCAAGTAAACCTGAGGCTATTTAAAATTTCAGGTGGAAATTATGTGCTCTTCAAGACTGAACTTGGCACTTTTTGCCTGGATTGTTACAGTCACACATTGCTTGACAGTGATACATTCTGAGAAATGAATCTTCATGTGAGTATCATGGAGTGAACTTACACAAACCTTGATGGTACAGTCTAGTACACACCTAGTATATATGGCATAGCCTATTGCTTCTACACTATGAACCCACACAGCATGTTACTGGATTGAATTCTGCAGACAATTGTTACACAATGGTAAGGTTTGTGTATCTAAACATAGAAAAGGTACAGTAAATGTATGGCATAAAGAAAAAAAATGGCCGGGCTTGGTAACTCACACCTGTAATCCCAGCAGTTTGGGAGGCCAAGGTAAGAGGATCGATTGAGGCCAGGAATTCAAGACCAGCCTGGGCAACATAGCGATACCACATCTCTATAAATAAAAAACCAAAAAATATAAATACATTAATTAAAGATTTAAAAATGCTACATTTGTATAGGGCACTTACCATGAATGAAGCTTGCAGAACCGGAGCAGCTCTGGATGAGTTAGTGACTGAGTGTGAAAGCCAAGGACATCACAGCACAGTACTATAGATTTTATAAACACTGTACACTTAGACTACATTACATTTACCAAGAGAAGTATTTCTCCAAAACCAAATTAACCTTACTTTACTGTAACTACTTTACTTTATAAATTTTTATTCTTTTTAACTTTTTGACTTTTGTGCCCACAGTGGTGGGCACGAAAGGTAGGCTTTGGCTAAAAAGCTTCCTCTAAAACTGAATATCTCTCTCTTATATAAATATGTGCCTACCAGCTCAAGATAATATAAGAAAGTAGAAAATATATTACCATACCTTACAAAAGATTAGCCAGGCATGGTGAAAGGCACCTGTAATCCCAGCTACTCAGGAAGCTGAGGTGTGAGAATTGCTTGAACTGAGGAGGTGGAGGTTGCAGTGAGCAAAGGTTGCAGTGAGCAGTGCCATTACACTCCGGCCTGGGCAACAAGAGTGAAATGTAGTCAAAAACAAAACAAAGCAAAACAAAACAAAACAAAAAGAGAAGGAAGGAAGGAGAGAAAGACAGACAGATGCAGACAGACAGACAGACAGAAAGAAAATGTATTACCATACTCCATCTGCTCCAGCTTAAAAAAGAAGTGAGACCTGGGCCAGGCACTGTGGCTCATGCCTGTAATCCCAGTACTCTGGGAGGCTGAGGGGGGCGGATCACAAGGTCAGGAGATCGAGACCATCCTGGCTAACACAGTGAAACCCCGTCTCTACTAAAATACACAAAAAATTAGCTGGGCTTGGTGGCGGGCACCTGTAGTCCCAGCTACTCAGAAGGCTGAGGCAGGAGAATGGTGTGAACCCGGGAGGTGGAGCTTGCAGTGAGCCGAGATTGCGCCACTGCACTCCAGCCCTGGTGACAGGGTGAGACTCCATCTCAAAAAAAAAAAAAAAAGTGAGACCTGATAAATTTGAGGTCATCGCTGTATGAACTACTGGTAGACTTTAGCTTGCCTAGTGGAAGCATAGAGGGTAATGAAGATGTAAAGGCCTAAAAGAAGAAAGAACTTTCTATCTAGCGAGGGTTTCTCCTCTGCTTTCCACTAGAAGTATAGTTGTGCATCTACTTGGTATTTTGCTAATTTGTTTCTCTTTACTATTTCTCCTGAATTTAGAAAACCATTGATAACACCCTCAAGGGTGTATTAACAAATAGGACAGAGAGCTTTACACTAAAAGTCCGTGTGTTGACCTCTTTCTACAGAGACTGAGGAAGCGGATAAGCTGGTTTTGGAGCTTATCACCATTTATGACCTTTGGCTTAGACAGGTGATCTGTTGTGATTTCTAGATATCAGGGAAATAAAACTCGGATCCTTGTGACATTCTCGTTATTATTCTTAATTCCAATGGATGTTTGTAACATTGATTCAGTTGTTTCAGTTCAGCCTGTTACAGATATGTAGTTGATGTGCCCAGACAAACAGCAATAACCTGTATTTTCTGAGGCTGTAGAAATGTTATGTTTGCAGAAAGAAAACACATTCCTCCCAATTTTGTCAGCATGATCAAACACGGAAGATGTGTATCTGTGGAACATTGTTCTGAGAAAATTGAGGATATCATCTTACCAACACTATTATTAAAAAGATGAGAAGAAGAAACAGAAAACCTTTTCCTATATTTTTTCAATCTCCTAAAAACAATAGAACTTTAAACTCCCCACAAACGATCATTTTAGCTACACTAATGACTTACAAAGATTACACAACTTTGAACAGTTTCACTCACTGAGACAGTTGAAAAAATAAAATGAACGGGGTGATAGTAAGGTTGCAGTAATTAGCATTTGACTCAGTAGGACTTTGTGGTAAATGTATGATGTGTGTGTGTGTGTGTGTGTGTGTGTGTGTGCGTGTGAGAAAGAGAGAGAGAGAGGAAGAGAGAGAGGTGACTCTTGGATTCAGACTTGAGCAATTGGCTGGATGTGATGCTCTGTATTGAGATAAACTCCAGAGTGAACCCATGTGGAAGAAGAGGGGATGACTTCTGTTTGGGGTCTATATTGAGTTTGGGGTGCTTAGAGATATGGGTCTGAAGTCCATAGAAGAGATTGAGATTAAAGATTTGGGGGATTTTGGAATCCTAGGAATGAAGAAAATAATCCAGAGAAAGTATGTAAAGCAAGAAATGCTAATATTTACTCTCTAAGGGAGAAGGATAGGAAGGGAAACTTGTAAAGGAGACTGCACAGGAACAATCAGAAAGGTGAGCAGTAAACCCGCAGACTGGGGAGCAAGAGAAACCACAAAAAGAATATCTTAAAGAGTGACCCGCAGTGTCAAATGCTGAAGAAAAAGCCACTGAGAAAATGACTAAAAATACCGAATGCATTTAGTCTTTTATAGACTTTGGTGGTCTTCCCGCAAGAAATTCTGGTAGAATCATGAGAGAGAAACCTCTAGACTATGATAGATTCAGGAGGATGACTGGGAAGTGAGGCAACAAAGTAAGTACAGTCAAGTTTTTCAAGAAGTTCAATTATGAAGAGTAGAAGTGCTATAGGGCATGAGACAGAAGGGATTTGGAAAAAAAGGAGGTCCCCCCCAGTTCCTCACCATTAGATTTGAGCTCGTTTAATTACTGATCAGAAGAAATAAGAAAGAGAGAAAGTTGAATATATAGAGGGAGGGATTAATTAGAGATCTGTGTCCCTGAGAACATTGGAACAGGAATTTATAGTACATGTTGAGGGATTGGCTTTAGATAAAAATGATGGATATTATTATTTTTTCCTTATGAGAAGAGAAAAGGAGAGTTGAAAAAGAAAGTAGATTTGGTACTCAGAAGTTGACAAGTTCCCTTATTATGACTTCCATTTCTTAGTGGAGTAGAAAGAAAGGTTGTCTGATTAAAGTGCAAGGTAAAGTATAGTTGTCAGAGACATGAGGGGAGGGGAGAGAATTTAAAGCAATTGTGGAAAATGGGAGCATGCTAGGTAATCACAGTAAGAATTACAACTAGGTTGGAGAGCCCAGCTGAGACTACTAATCACAGATTTATGATACCAAATTGCCCAATTTTTATTTCTCTCCTGCATCATGCAACACTGAACCAAACCTGATTAAGTTACATGGAAAAAGCAAACAGGTTTATCTAGGGTTGGGATTTTGCGATGTATATGCTATGTAAAGATAATGGGAAAGAGGAATTTAGAGTATTGGTAAAAGAGGAGTAAGAAAGTTCAACCATGAATCTAAGCAGCATAATTATGGAAGTGAAGATAGGAAGGAGCGGTTGAGAAAAGAACAAATGAAAGAGGACTTGAGGCCCTGATAAAGTCCAAACACTCATTCTAGATATAATATGCTTTTGATAGACACTCAGTTGATAGTGTGGATACACAGTTAACTAGTTCCAAGTTCAAACACCAAAGCTCGCTGGTCCCCTGCCCACATATTCCATTCCTCCATTACCAACACCTGTATTCCAACTGAAAAGGTCAATTTATTAAATCTTTTGAAATACGCCACCCTACCTCTATCCCTTGTGTCCCACCGATATCCTGTCTCAATGTTTATCCATTCTTTTTTTTTGCCTTTTCGAATGTTATCCATCATTTAAAGCTTAGTTCTCACCATATTCGTGAAACTTCCAGCTGAAGAAAGCAAGGAGAATAAATCTCCTGAAATTTATTGAGTACCTATTATGTGCCAGGAAATGTAAATGTACTTGTACTTTTCACATGCAGTTCTAATTCAATTCAGGTATTGAAGCTCTCATCTTCCTTTTAAATGTGAGGTGTCTTTATTGTCTTTAGTACTATGTGTATTCCTGTTTGTTTACTTGTATTGGGAGGTTTTTGTTCCTATGTCTTAACCTCATACTCAATGGTAATTTTTGATGGCTTAATTATGCATTTTCCATAGCACCTTTCAGAATATATTAGACATGGTAGGCATAAATTCTTGGACAATTATGAACATGAAAATACAGATCACAAAGTAAGGAATATGGAAAAAGGAAAAGAAATGTAAATGCCAACTATCATTTTTTGTAAATTCATGATAAGTGCTGAGGATCGGGAAAAATGGAGAAATATTGTCCCAGTGTCCCAAAATAATAAATATTCCTTTTAAAAGTAAATAGTTTGCTACTCTACTCAGACCTGATATACTTTTTTTGGTTGTTGCTTAAATTTCTTTTTTTTCTGAGGCGGAGTCTTGCTCTGTCACTCAGGCTGGAGTGCAGTGGCATGATCTCGGCTCACTGCAAGCTCTACCTCCCGGGTTTATGCCATTCTCCTGCCTCAGCCTCCCGAGTAGCTGGGACTATAGGCGCCTGCCACCACGCCTTTCTA
Organism: Pongo abelii; assembly: GCF_028885655.2. NCBI lineage: Eukaryota > Metazoa > Chordata > Mammalia > Primates > Hominidae > Pongo > Pongo abelii. Next base: position 114,874,712 of record NC_071990.2, on the reverse strand, counting down.
ATTTTTTGTATTTTTTAGTAGAGACAGGGTTTCACCATGTCAGCCAGGATGGTCTCGATCTCCTAACCTGGTGATCCACCTGCCTCAGCCTCCCAAAGTGCCGGGATTACAGGCGTCAGCCACCGTGCCTGGCCATTAAATTTCTTTTATTTATTTTAGAATGAGACACTGAGGCCAGGTATAGCGGTTCATGCCTGTAATTCTAGCACTTTGGGAGGTTGAGGCAGGTGAATCACTTGAGCTCAGGAGTTCGAGACCAGCCTGGGCAACATGGTGAAACCCCATCTCTACAAAAAATACAAAAATTAGTCAGGTGTGGTGGTGTGTGCCTGTAGTCCCAGCTACCTGGGAGGCTGAGGCAGGAAGATCGCTTGAACCTGGGAGGTCAAGGCTGCAGTGAGCTGAGATCACACCACTGCACTTCAGCCTGGGTGACAAAGTGAGACCCTGTCTAAAAAAAAATTGATAAATAGAATAAATAAAATGACATATGGTCTTGCTATATTGCCCAGGCTGGTCTTAAACTCCTGGGCTCAAGTGATCCTTCTGCCTTAGCCTCTCAAGTAGCTGGTTTTACAGGCAAATGTGATACAATGGTAATGAGTAGAGACAAAGACTGATTTTTATTGGTTGTGTTTCTACATATTTACATGTGCTGATAATTCAATAAAATATAATTCAGTATTTGGCTTAATTTTGAAAAATTAATACTATATATTTAGAGTAGCTTTATATTAGAAGTTTATGTATTATTTAGAAAAATGATGTTTAAATTAAAGTTAGCTACAAATTTCTTAAGAAGACTTGACCCAAATAAAAAATAGTGGTGTTTATAAGTCAGCCGTGAATGCCAGTAGTTTAAATTTTAGCAGCAGCAGCATAGTAATTCGTTGGAGTTAAAGTACTGGAATTGGCTTGTTAAATAAGTTTTGTAGTATCTAATTAAGAAACAGCTAGGAAATTCTGTTCAATAAACCATCAAAGCGTGTTTCTCTTCCATTTCCAAATTCTGCTCCTTCTCCATTTTTAAGAGGTTCATAAGAATTTTATGTACATACGTTAAACTTCGTTTTAAGGCTTTGTCAACGTGATGTTCACTTCACAGACAAATTAAATCAAGTACAGACAAGCTATACATGTCTGAGGTACTGTAGATAGTTTCTGCTGGAACCAGTAACAGAGCTAGAGTTTCTTATTTGCGAATGTAGTAACTATTTGAGAACACTGTATGACATTATTTGTAGGTGAAAACTATCAAGCTTGTTATACAAAGATAAATGTATCTCTTTTACAATATTCATCATCCTCTGTATAGATATCATAATTTTCAATCTCAATTAAATTTACTAAAAGAATGTTCATTTTAATGAAGTTTTACAAACTGTTTCAGTATTTGAATGTTTAGTAGTCTCTTGCCATGGAAAAAGGAGAAGCTTTCTCAATTTTTCAATCGCAAATTTATAGTGACAAATATACCATTGAGACAACAAAGGCTAGGCCATTTCATAATTTACATGAATATATAATATCTAGATTCCTACGTATGCCATAAGGGTAGTCTACAGAAGCTACCAGAACATAATAGTACCTTGTACTTGTAAAACAATTACTACAACATGTTTCCATGTAATGTATCTTACTTTTTATATGTAAACATATTTTTCTTTATTACAATAAAAATACCTACACAATATAAAAAAATTGGAAAACAGACACATAAATAGAAGAAAAATAAAACAACATTACTTTGAGTTAAACCTTTTGGACCTCTTGGTGAGTATAATTCCATACTCCTACCCCTTCTCTCTCTATGTAAGCGTGTGTGTGTGTCATTATATATACACATTTGTGATTTGTTTGTATATTTAATAACTACATTTTGTACATCACGTAACAATAGCTATATTCTTTATTTTTACATTATTTTTTATAGCTGTATAGTACTCTGCTATGTAGGTATATTCTAATTTATTTACCCAAGTTCTATTATTAGACACTTTGTTATTTCTAATATTTGGTTATTACAAATAGCACATTGGTAAACATCCTTTTATATACATATTTCTGCACTTTCTTAATTATTTCCTGAGGCTAAATTTCCAGAAAAGGAATAACTAGGCCACAGGTCTGGACATTTTTATGTTTAATAATTACTGCCAAAAAGTATTGTAATCTATTCTCTGACTAATGGCGTATGAGAATATCTCTTTTCCCTCACTAACAAAAATTAAATGATTAGTTTTCATTGTCTCATTCCGGTTCTTATAATAACTCTGTGAGGTAGACAGAGCAGATTAGGAGAAATGCTAATGGTCACACCTCCAGAAAGTAACAAGACTGGGAGTCAAGTTTCCTGACTTCTCTTACTACATACTTTTCTATCACATACTTCTTGCCATCATACTGTCAATGGTGGCAATTCCAAGTGAACTGTCAGGAAAGAACCTAGACCAGGAATTCTTGCACAAGCCACAGCCTGACTCATGTCTGTGTTGCTGGCAGTGCCCTGGCCTCCAGCCATGGGACTGTGGGTGGCACAATTCTCGTATTCTGAGAAAAAGGCAGTGTTGGCATACTGCTTGTCCAGGCCAGTGCTTAAGCCAATGGAGAAGGGAGGAGGTAAGGAAGTTGGAGTCAAAGAGGCAGTCTTGGGTGAGCAAATTATAGACTTTGTAAGAACATGTCCTTAAAACTTTTCAATTCTTGCTCTGTATTGTAAGTAAAATAATTCAGGCTATCTATCTTACTGAATATTTTAGAGATGAGTCTGTTTTTATTATTTTTTAATTGTTTGATTCATTTATATCATTTGATTGGTAGAATTTTGTTTTTATTTTTACTTATACAAAACACACAAAGAGTCAAGTTCTCCTAAGTCAAAACAGAAGAGAGAGTGAAGAAAAAATTCCCTTTTGAATAGAAAAACAAGAGTTTTTTTCTTTCTTTCTTTGCATATCATATGGTTTAATAAATTTTATTCAAATACTTAAACAATTGAAAAGAAATAGCATTGAGTGCAATCATGTAGGTGTTTGCAAAGTTCTGAAAACTATTTGGCTATAGTATTGTGTAAGAAAACTGTCATGCAAAAGTGAAAGCAATATTTTTTAAGGGTAAATAAACCAGGTATAGTAGCAGACACTGTGGGTCACTAAGATGAAACAGTTATAGGTTCTGTTTTAGGAACATTCGTCTTGTAGAGGTAAGAGGACTGCTTCAAGAATCTTCCTGACCACTAACCTTGGTTGGATCCCTCTCTTCTCTGCTTGAACATCACTGTTTTCCCCCCTTCATTAAATCTGCTTCATAAATTGAAGTAATCCATTTATTTGTCTGTAGTATCCACTAGACCATAAACCGCTTGAAGGCAGGAATGATGCCCTACTCCTTACAAGAGACTATGTGAAAGGCAGGACATAGAAACTTAACAGGCAGAGTATAATTATACTATAGGAAATTTGTCGCATTTTATCATTCAGGCGTACTGATATGGTTTGGCTCTGTGTCCCCACCCAATGTGGAATTTTAATCCCCATATGTCAGGGGAGGGACCTGGTGGGAGATGATTAGATCATGAAGGAGGATTTCCCCCATGATGTTCTCGTGATAGTGAGTGAGTTCTCACGAAATCTGATGGTTTAAAAGTGTGGTGCTTCCCTTCTCTCTCGCTCTCTCTCTCTCTCTCCTGCCACCATGTAAGACATGCCTTGCTTCCCCTTTGACTTCTGCCATGATTGTAAGTTTCCTGAGCCCTCCCCAGCCATGCAGAACTGTGAGTCAATTAAGCCTATTTCTTAATGATTTACCCAGTCTCAGGCAGTTCTTTATAGCAGTGTGAAAATGGACTAACACAGGGAGAAATTATTTTTCGATTATTATATTCGTTGTCTTTCAAAAATATTGGAATATACTTTTCAAATTGATTAAGGTAAGTTGATATAACATATAATCAATTTCAGGTTTTTATTAATTTTGTAAACTTAGGCAAATCACTTAATTTGTGGCTTCAATTTTTCTCATCTGTAAAGTAAGAGTGTTAGACCAGACCAATAATTCTCAACTGATATTGAGGAGACCTACCCTGATATTCAGGGATGGAATAGAATACATTAGAATCGTCCTTAAAGTATTTGTGATTTGAAAAAATTTATTCAGTATAATTATACAATTTTATAGTTCAGAAGAGAAAAGAAAGGTACTATTACTGTAATATTAAACAGTAGCAATAAAGGTCCAGGAAAATGTTGGCTCCTGGGTTTCTCAGAGGTTGAAGGCTAAACCGTTCCAGGAGGTTGTGTAAAATCTTTGGGGTAGCCATGGTAGGGACTCTGACTTATTCTCTTTTATGTTATTCATTGAACTAGATAAAGGTGAAAGACACTGCATTAATCCGCCTCCCATCACCCAACATTTTTTCATGGCTCACATATACCTTGTTTTTCTTTGGATATATTGGAGGAACTCAGTAACCCTTTTTTTTTTTTGAGATGGAGTTTTGCTCTTGTTGCCCAGGCTGGAGTGCAATGGCACGATCTCAGTTCACTGCAACCCCCACCTCCCAGGTTCAAGCTATTCTCCTGCCTCAGCCTCCCAAGTAGCTGGAGTTACAGGCATGTGCCACCACGCCAGGCTAATTTTGTGATTTTAGTAGAGAGACGGGGTTTCTCCATGTTGGTCGGGCTGGTCTCGAACTACTGACCTCAGGTGATCTTCCTGCCTCAGCCTCCCAAAGTGCTGGGATTACAGGCATGAGCCACCGTGCCCGGCCTCAGTAACCTTTTTTATTGTTTCTTTCAATTTGTCTTATTTTGAAGAATGGCAAAATTATAAATCACGTTAATATTAGGCTCAGAAATACCACGAAGATAAGTAAACCAGACATTGTAAGTTATCCAAGTGTCTCCGTGTAGACCTGTTGTTACTTCGTTTACCTGCCCACATGATCAAAGAGAGGCTGATAGTTTAGTTTAGGTGTGGCTTAGAAGATTCTGTGAAAGAAGTGAAACTCAGCCTAGCATGTTTGGGTGACTGAGTGCTCTATTTTTAAGGAACTAGAGGCTTTGTTCTCATGGAGCTTGGGGTCTTTATGTGAAGGAGGTTTTTTAAAGGGTTAATTAACTATTTGCTGTTTGGTATCTCAAAGATTTCCCCATACAATAAAATGCTTCCAAGTCACAACCCTCATATTTACATATATTTCTGGTATGAATATCCACAAACGCAACAAAAGTATAAAGTGGTTTGAAATACCCAATTAAAAAAAAAAAATATATATATATATATTTGAGATGGATTCTCGCTCTGTCCCCCAGGCTGGAGTTCAGTGGCATGATCTTGGCTTACGGCAACCTCCGCCTCCTGGGTTCAAGTGATTCTCCTGCCTCAGCCTCCCAAGTAGCTGGGATTACAGGCATGTGCCACCACACCTGGCTAATTTCTGAATTTTTAGTAGAGACGGGGTTTTGCAATGTTGGCCAGGCTGGTCTCGAATCCCTGACCTCAGGTGATCTGCCAGCTTGGCCTCCCAAAGTGCTAGGATTACAGGCATGAGCCACCGCACCTGGCCAAAATACCAAATTAAAATTTTAAAAACAAGGTAACAATGGAAGTGTTAGTCCATTTCAGGGGTTGATATACAAGTTAATTCTTGCCTTCTCTTCTCTGTAGCTCTCCTCAGCTGGCTAGTGGCGGAGGCAGCTGTGTGATTTATATTCTGTGGCTGTCAGAGACCTGTTCCGTGCTCCTCAACCCATGTGGTACCCTGATGACTTGGCCACAGTCCAGTTATCACAGGATTCCACAGCAGCCTGATCCTCCTTGTGCCAGTGGCAGGCCAGACTGGTCTCCTTTGCCCCTTCACTTTGCCTGTGTGTACCTCAGATGTGCAGAAGCAGAACCTATTTTTCTATCTTGTATTTTAAGCTCTAATTCTAAACTACTACACAGCTCAAGACTAAGTAGGGCATTGTTAAATTTTGGATAGTGGTCTATAGATTTTGAGTGGCATTTAAAAAGTACACTTTTAGCGCTAAATCTGGAAGTATCTCTGTCAGTCTGGGTCCTCTAAAAAGCAGGTGTCAAAATGGGATTAGATGGGCAAGAGATTTATTAGGAAAAACGGGCAGGGAGCATGAGGAGTCGGGGATGGCCTTCAGCCCCTGATGCGGGTCTGAGAAAGGAAAGCAAGAAGGAAGGACGGAGTTGGGAGGAGCCTCAGACCACAGTGCAGCTCTAAGAATGTCTCTGCCAGGCCAGTGCGGGCTCCAAGACCTGAAGCTTCTCATTAGAGGAGTTCTGTGTCAGGCAGAGGTGGCCTGGTCCTATTATCCCCACTGCACTATGCCATTATCTGGGAGCAGCCCGTGGAAAGTAGCACCTGGCTTGAACGCTACAATCAACTTAACGGTGGGGCATCAGAAGGCTGTCAGTCAGCTCTCTTCCCTGCTGCGGGTCCTCTGGAAGGAAGATTTGAATGAGGCACCTCCATGGTCACCACAGTACCCACAGGTGTACCCTGATATCCTAGGACCCTTGGCCTCACTCCCTCTGTTCTTTACTCCCCTCTCTAGACCAACTCATGGCAAAGTGTAAAAGGAGGTGACTCATCCCCTTCCTAGATTCTCAGTCCCCACAGAGCAAGTTTGGATAGGGAAGTTACACCTCTGGAGGCTCACCTTTTTTTGCCACTATTTCCTAGCCAATAAAACAATTGCTTATTAAATCCTAATTCCACAGACATTTCAGTGCTGAAATTCCCTGCACTGAGTTAAATACAGAGGACGCAAGATAAATAAGACACCTAAATGGGCTCATGTCCTATAGAGGGTTATGCACACTTTAGCAGAAATTTTAATAACGTGATAAGAAGAGAAATAGACTGGATCGGAAGAGGACTCTCCTGACCACCCTGGGAAAAGTCTGAGCAGAGTCTGCAGGGGCAAATACAACATACTCAGACAAAAAAGGCTGTCAGCGGCAAGTCTAGGCAGAATCCAGGAGGAGTTAGGAACAGACTGTAAGAAATGGTTGGTCTGGAGGAAAAAGGGTAAAACTTATGAGGTAAGCAGTATACAAATTTATTCTTGGAAATTTCTTTTTTCTTTTTCCTTCCTATTCAAAGGTCAGTGCTTGGAAATTTGTACTTAGTTTTGTCAATAGTGTCTCATGTGCATTTTCTGAGTGCAAAGAGGATTTGGGCAGGCAAGACTAGAGAACAGCACGAAGCCGTTGCCTATTAAATTTTTATTTCTAGCCATTCACTGATGTATTGGTAAGAGGACAGGAGTCCTGGGGAGAGATTGCCTCATTTACACTCCAAAGACTTGGGTTCTGATCTCCATGTCATGGCTTATCATAGTGTAAGCCAGTTATGTAACTCTAGAAATGGAAGTTTCTGCCGTTTATAAACTGGAAGTAATGATACATGTCCTGACTCCTATTGGGTTGTTGCAAAGTAATCAATTGAAATAAGACAAGACTTTCTGAAGGCACTTTGCCAACTTTCAGAACTGTAAAAATTAAGGGACTGCTACTATGTGCTGTTCAGGAAATAACAGTCACCTGGGAAAACCCACGAAGTAAGGTTTTGTAAGAAGTTGCTCTGCTCCCTGGGAGAAAATGCCGAGCTCAACACTGCCAAGAGGAACAAGTCTGGGAAATTACGACATGAGGCAAAGCAAATGGGGCTTTTCGTTTTGTTTTTGGATACCACAATTTCTTACATGTTGTTCTTATTGTTTACCCTTCCTCACCATTGGTGGTTTTGAAATGAAAGGAAATTGGGTTAGAGAGTATTAATAAAGCAAGGGAGATGGCTAAAATTTACTTGATGTAAAAATAAACTGAACTACTTTAGTGTGGGGAGAATCAAATACTACACATTCATTATGTGGAAAACAAATTCAACTTTGTGGTGAATCAGAAAACTTTTCTACTTTCATGGAACACTATTGGCTCCCCATCCTCTCACACTCCCTGGGAGAAGTAGTAGTACGTGATCAGATAAATACAACTTGCCCTAATGTTTCTCTGCTGAAAGATTTTTAAAAATCCCTCTCTTATTAGCTTTACTTTGTTGATGGTTTCCTGGACTCGCTATGAGAGGACCACTGAGAATATTATCAATCTACTCAATACTGATGAGAACCAGAGGCCACAGGCATTCTTATCAACATGTGTGTAAGGTCATGGAAAGTCTCCATGTCAACAGTCCTGCTAAAGCGGCCACTCCTGGAGTAGCAGTAATCTCCTAAATTGTCCATTCTCTAAGCATTTTTTAATAGCGAAATCAGCAGGAATATTTATATGAGTTCACCCAACTGGTTGATGCATACAAGGAAATTGCTGATAGCAATGTTAATTACTTTTTCTTGAATACTCATTCACAGGACCGGTTGATCTTTGCCATTTTACACAAACAAAAAATGAAATGACATCTTTTAGCCTATCATATAACCTGTAAAAGATGTTTTGGAAAATAATTTTCAAAAAAAGTGGGTGGATGACACTAGGGATTGACTCGCTTAATATGAACAACAACCACTTCTGACTTGTCTTTTTGAATTTTAGAGTATGGAAAGCTAACAATGTAATTCTCCCAAAGCTCTTGCAGTTTGAATTTGAGGAGTAAACTGGGCTCCGTCATGCAAAGGCAGATATTAATTTTCTATTGCTGCACGCTCAGATTAAGCAACTTAAAATAACATCATTGTTTGGCTCACAGTTTCTGCAAATCAGGAGTATGGGCATGGATTAGCCGATCCTCTGCTCAAACTCTCACAAGGCTTAAATCAAGATATTGGCCAGGGATGGGCCGGGCGCGGTGGCTCATGCCTGTAATCCCAGCACTTTGGGAGGCCAAGGCAGGCGGATCATGAGGTCAGGAGGTCGAGACCAGCCTGGCCAACATGGCTTAAACCCGTCTCTACTAAAAATACAAAAAGTTAGCTGGGTGTCGTGGAGGGCACCTGTAATCCCAGCTACTTGGGAGGCTGAGGCAGGAGAATTGCTTGAACCCAGGAGGCGGAGGTTGTAGTGAGCTGAGATCACACCATTGCACTCCAGCCCAGGCAACAGTGTGAGACTCCATCTCAAGAAAAAAAAATGTTGGCCAGGGCTACAATCTTATCAGTATCATTTTCAGGCTTTTTGGTTGTTGGTAGAATTCCGTTTCTGTGGTTGTAGGACTGAAGTCTTTGCTTTCTTGCTGGCTATCAATCAGGGATCATTCACAGCTCCTAGAGGCTTCCTGTCATTTTCTGCTATGTGGCCCTCCCCACAACATGGCAGTTTTCTCCTTCAAAGCCAACAGGAAAGTGGCTTTGGCTTTGAATCTCTATTTTGTTTTAACTGCTCACCTGATTAGGACAGGCTCACTCCAACGTAATCTCACTCTTGATTAATTCACAGCCAACTAACTGGACACCTTAATTATATTTTCAAAACCCTTTTTTGCCATATAATAGAATGTAATTATGGGAGTGACATCCCATTGTATTCACATGTCCTGCTCACATTCAAGGAGAGTACTGTAAAGGGTGTGTACGTCAGGGAGCAGGAATCTTGGGGAGCATCTCAGAATTCTGCCTACCACAATGTGCTGCTTGGGGCAGAAGTAAGCAAGGGGAGGTAGCATACACACATGGGGAAATTGTAGCTTTCAGCAAGCACAATGGCATGGGTAGTACTTCCAGGAGCGCTTTAGTGGAGTTTTCTCTTTTGTTTTCTAGTGCCATGTGAGCCAAAAAGTCAGCAGCAACAGCGGAGGTGTTTTTGGTAGGAAAACTGATGTAGTTGGGCATTTTTCCTGGGTTTTCCTTGGTAGCATTCAAGACTAGTTTTTTGGTCTTCAATCACGTGGTATAAGCTACTGGTTATAATAAGTACCCTTCTGCTTAAACTATCTATAGTGAATATGTTTATATGCAATATAAATCCTTTATTGCTACAATAAGATCATCAACTGGACCTCTTTTTATATCTCCATTAAAGTGTGTAATTCTGCATTGTTTTTGTAAATTCATAGAACTTTAGAGCAGGAAGAAAACTTCTGCTTCTAGAAAGAGGTTTTTTGAACTATATTCTATAGAAACTTATAGCTCAAGTTATAATAATAGGCTTTTATTGGGGTGGGGAGGTATTCAATAGTCATGCTAACTTGGGATACATTATACACGCTTAGAACTTACAATAATACCCATTAGCATATTAAAGACTCAGAGATCCTACAGAGAAAAAAATAACAAAAAAACTAAACTCAACTATCTAGGCTGGGTGCAGTGGCTCACGCCTGTAATTCCAGCACTTTGGGAGGCCAAGGCGGGTACGTCACTTGAGGTCATGAGTTCGAGACCAGCCTGGCCAACATGGTGAAGCACCCTGTCTCTACCAAAAATACAAATTTAGCTGAGCATGGTAGCGCATGCCTGTAATCCCAGCTACTTAGGAGGCTGAGGCAGGAGAATTGCTTGAACCTGGGAGGCAGAGGTTGCAGTGAGCCGAGATCATGCCATTGCACTCCAGCCTGGGCGACAGAGCAAGACTCTATCTCAAAAAAAAAAAAAAAAAAAAAAAAAAAAATATATATATATATATATATATTAGACTGTTCTCTTTCCAACCAAGGCTTCCCAAACTAAAGTGCAAATAAGAAAATCTACTAGTGGGTTAGTGGTAGGGTGAAGGCTTTAAACCATGCTAACTAGACTTCCTGACTCCCAGGAACATAAAGCTTATTTGTTACTCCCTACATTTGCCTGAGAAGTAAGCTTCAGTGAATACAAACACAGCCTCAGGAGGAAGCACAATATATTAATATAACTAGTTCTGGCAAATCTATCCATGATGTATCCATGAGACCTGTCTTACCTCTTTGAGGAGCTTGCAACCCCATATATGTTCACCCACACACCACTCAGCAGAAGATAACTCTCCAGAGAGTAGGCAAGGGGGATGTTCTCATGTCTCAGTTACTCACATGAGCGCCCTTCCTAGGTGCCAAGGCCAAGGGCCCCTGACCACAGGAAAATGGGACTTGTGAAATTAGGCTCCAGGACATTTTGCTTACTGCAGTGCAATTATCTTCCATGTAGACATTCTAGGCTTAGGATTTGATAGAAAATAAATTGCTCTAAAATAAGTCCAAAATTAAAAAGAAAAAAATGTATTAAGATCATCACAGAAGGCAATACAAATGGAGTACATAATAGAAACCTGATTCCTGAATCAGAATGCTTGTGAGCACATGTCCCCTGCATTCCATAATGTAAATCACATCACACACATCAGACCAAGAGAGATGAGCTTCCAGGAGGTGCATATTTTCAGCATGAAAACAAGGAGTCATGCGTGTGATAAGCACAGTTTATGGTCAGCTGGCTGGCCTGACACACCTCGGCTTTTACTGTTCCCCAAGGCCACATGGTTGCATCTTGCAGAGGCCAGGGGTGAATGTGGACGTGCCCAAGCAGCTTTAGACCTTGAGGCCCCCCTTTGCTGTTCTTGGAAGGAACTTCAACTGAATAAAGAATCTAGGCTCCACCACATTTTTATTACTGGGAAAAAAATTTCCCCTTCAGGGCAGAGAGGTACAATCACAAGTTAGACTTCTGCTGGTCTCCTCCCCGCTCCGCAGTTTTCTCGTCCTTTCTTTGGGAGACGCATTTCTAAAAGGACTAGTACACTGGTCAGAAACGGAAACCAAAACCCCACAAACAGTCCTCACGGCAATGTTTTGTAGCCACTCAGACCTGTAAAAGAAATGAAATTTTGGTCAGGCGCGGTGGCCCATGCCTGTAAACCCAACACTTTGAGAGGCCGAGGTGGGCAGATCACCTGAGGTCAGGAGTTCGAGACCAGCCTGACCAACATGGTGAAACCTCTTTTCTACTAAAAATACAAAAATTAGCCTGACGCGGTGGCCGGCGCCTGATATCCTCAGGAGGCTGAGGCAGGGAGAATTGCTTGAACCAGGGAGGATTGTGCCCCAGCATTCCAGCCTGGGCAACAAAGCAAGACTCCATCTCAAAAAAAAAAAAGAAATGAAATCGTAAACAAATCAGCCACTACATTAGTCATAAAGGGACTTAAACCACAACACACACCTACTACAATTCTATGGGAAAAGTTTCCACATATGTGCAATTCTCTGAGGTTTGTGGTATTTCCCAGGGCTCCAACTGAGGAATGACTATAGCCATACACCGTGAAAGGCTCTCAGGCTTTGCGGAGTTGCATTTATTGCTTTTGAATAGTTAGGAAAAGATAATTTAGGAGTTTTGGTAATGGCATAAAGCAGTTTTGTTTTATTCTTACATGCCTCAGTCTGTTGAATAGACCATTTTCTGGCTTTTTTTGTTTCAGCTATTGAGCCTTGACTCAGAGGCTTTCAAAGCCGTCAGGCCAGTGGAAGTTGGTTGTAGGGATACTCTTGAGGACTACAAAAAAAAAAAAAAAAATCCTGCTTTTTTGAAAACTTGGTAATGTAAGCCTCCAAGAAATGGGACATATTTCAACTTTTAACTATTCTGTGATATGTTTAGAAAGGAACAAAATAATTGGCAAAATACTTTCCAAGCCCTAAATATTAGCTTGTTATTTATCAAAAAGTAAAATGAGTTTGTAAATGATATTTTCCTTTATTATTAATCCTCAAAATTTGGCTGAAACTATATTTAGCCTATAATTGATGAAATACTATGAATATTTAAAGCACAAAGTTTTAAAACATAATCAATTTTGCTTTGTTAGATTGTATACAACCAGTAGACACACACTAGATTTGTAGACACATATTTTTATGTTTAGGTGATATGTCTGATATGTACATCAGGAAAGCCCAGAAAACTCTGAAAGTGTAAGTTGCCCACTGCCTGTATAATGCTTCTTTTTTCAGTATTACACAAAAATTCACCAGCAAGTGTCTGGTACCTACTCCTCATTCCAGCATGACATGAGGCTCCACTAGTTACAATACTCTTTTATTTTGAGACGGAGTCTCGCGCTGTTGCCTAGACTGGAGTGCAGTGGCGTGATCTTGGCTCACTGCAAGCTCTGCCTCCCGGGTTCACGCCATTCTCCTGCCTCAGCCTCTCAAGTAGCTGGGACTACTGGTGCCTACCACCATGCCCAGCTAATTTTTTGTATTTTTAGTAGAGACAGGGTTTCACCATGTTAGCCAGGATGGTCTCGATCTCCTGACGTCGTGATCTGCCTGCCTTGGCCTCCCAAAGTGCTGGGATTATAGGCGTGAGCCACTGCGCCGGGCCTTACAATATTCTTTATTAGAAGAAATGTGGGTTTATTTTTCCCTGGGAATTATTTGTGCTAAACTTACATTTAAAAATGAATTTTTTTTTTTCAAGAGTAATGTTTCCAGACTTGGGGTAGTATAGGATGAGTACATTTCCACTCCTTCTCTTTCTTTCATCTAATGGCCTAAATTAATTTCAATCTACCAAAACCAAAATGAAGTTACTCCCTTTAAAATCCTGATTCATAATGATCCAAAGAATGAAAGAAAGATGTGGTGGGGGTTCCCAGAAGAATGTCCGGGTATTTTCCGAGTTATTACTGCATACCAGGGTTTTCAGTTCAAATTCTGGGAAGGAAACAAGAGGTGTTGATGGTGTGGATAAGGGTCCTCAATTATTTTTCTTCTTTTGTCAGTCTGTAACTTTCAATGTCTTCCTGGACCAAAGCAGGAATGGCTGCTTAGGATTTCAAATGGGCACTCAAACAATTTTATCTGGCCCAGTAATGGACATGTTTTTGATAAGTGAATGAGGAGAGATGATATCTCCATTTCAAAGGAGCCGGCAGAAGGCCAAGAGTGTCAGCTCTTAGGAACTTGGAGGGAAACACTCATAAAGCTTGCTGATAGCCCTCCATGGTTGCCTTGAGCCTGGACTTCGAACCTTTCACTGCTGTTCTAACAAGTAAAGCCCCAGATGCAAATATTTGGTTTGACTCTTTGTTACTGTAAACACTGCAGCCCTCAGGATGATGTGATCTATAGAATTTGCAGCTGTTTGCACAGATGTTATCAAAACAATTTCAAATTCTACTTGCTTGTTATTTTTCAAGAATTACTAGCTTAGCTGGTGTTTTGGGGAAGAGTTTTGGTAAGGATAGGTGAGCAAGGAGGTTAGGGAAGGAAAAATGATAACAATACATGGGGATCCCAGGACTCTGTATACACATTCAGAAACAAGGTCAAAGAGAGCGTGGAGCAATCAGCCAATGAATCCAAATTCCATATCAGCCCAGGAAAGGTAAATATTAATGAGCTCAAAGGGGGAACATCAAAGCTCACCTCCATCCAACAAAGGTTGTTCCTCTTATTTGCTTTTTGTCCATGGCCATGCTTTATGTTTCTTGACCACCTTCCTTGTTGCATTTTATTGTATCCTATCTTGTATTTGCTGGTTTCCTTTTTTAAGTAGACCTTTTTCCCCCTTATCAATGTAAATCTATCCTCCCCCTATGGATTTTCAGCATCTTCAGGGTGGTCCCATTTGGCATGAGAGCAGAGTTCAGCAAGTAGAAAGCATGAACTGTGGAATCAGCCCAGCTGCTTTCAAATTCTGGGTATTTCACTTAGTAGCTACGAGAATGTTGGAAAGTTAATTAACTTCTCCGAGTCTCTGTTTATCTCTCAGAGATAGTCATACCTACTTTACAGTTTTGTTTTAGACATTAAATGAGATAGTGCCTATGAGGCTTACAGCTCAGATCCAATTCCTTAAATACATTTCTTTCCTTTATTTCTTTGATATTCCCTTACCCCAGAACTCTCTGCTCCCACTTAGTATATATACTTAGTTAAATATAAATCTATATGCTTTTAGCGAGTAGATTGGAAGGTTTAGAAATGATGTAGTATCAGCTTGCATCATTTTGGAGAGACTCAGTGCTTAAAAAGCCCCAGTCATCTTCCCTGGATCAGGAAGTTGTGATTTCTTGCTGAATGTTTCTCAAGATATTTGCTTTAGCTCCCCCAATTTTTTTTTTTTTTTTTTTTTTTTAGAGACAGGATCTCGCTGTGTGGCCCACGCTGGAGTGCAATGGCATGATCTCGGCTCACTGCAACCTCCGCCTCCTGGGTTCAAGTGATTCTCCTGCCTCAGCCTCCCGAGTAGCTGGGATTACAGGTGCCCATCACCACATCCAGCTAATTTTTTGCATCTTTGGTAGAGACAGGTTTCACCATGTTGGCCAGGCTGGTCTTGAACTCCTGACCACGTGATCCACCCGCCTCAGCCTCTCAAAGTGCTGAGATTACAGGTGTGAGCCACTGCACCTGGCCTTAGCTCACCTCTTTATGGATATGTTTACATCTAGAAATAGGTTTGTTGAGAGGCAATAGTAAAGTGAAGAGTGGAGAAAGAAGACAAAGAGGAAGATGCCAGGCAAAATATCAATGAAAATAGAAAGCAAAGCCCTAAAAAACACACCAAATGGAATACACTTAAAATAACAAAATTTCATTTAGCAATGTGATTCTCATAGCATAGAACCCAGGTGGAAGACTTGGGCAAACATGATCAAGTCTAGTGCGTGCTTGGGTGTTGAAGAATATCTGCAAATATAGATTTCCAGTGATCAGAAAGCTGAGGGATAGGCCAGAAAGTTTAATAAATATTTTTAATTAATCCTGTGAACTAAAAATATGTATACCCGCATGGCTGAGTCAGGAGTGTAAAGGACTTGTTGAAACAGATTTTAATAAGCAGCATGGAGAAGCAGTGTTTTTTGAGTTAATGACTGAAATCTTGAGATAGGGTCTTATTTAGACGATTTGTATATGATAGGTGTTTATATTCTATATATTTTAATAATGCTATGTATGTATATAGGTACTGTAATCCTTTTTATCAGCTCTATATGTTACTCAGTTTTTATTTTCTTCAAAGATTTTTTTTCCAATTAAAACACCATAAATAGCCTTTTTTTTTTTTTTTTTTTGAGATGGAGGCTTGCTCTTGTCACCCAGGCTGGAATGCAGTGGCGTGATCTTGGCTCATTGCAACCTCCGCCTCCCGGGTTCAAGCGATTTTCCTGCCCCATTCTCCTGAGTAGCTGGAATTACAGGCGCCCACCATCATGCCCCGCTAATTTTTTGTATTTTTAGTAGAGACAGCGTTTCACCATGTTAGTCAGGCTGGTCTTAAACTCTTGACCTCAGGTGATCCACCTGCCTTGGCCTCCCAAAGTGCTGGGATTACAGGCGTGAGCCACTGCACCCGGCCCCTTTTTTTTATTTTTAATTTTTTTTAGAGATGGGGTCTCATTTTGTTGCCCAGGCTGGAATGCTACAGTGGTGTGATCATAGCTCACTGCAACCTCCAATTCCTGGACTCAAGGAATCCTCCAACCTCAGCCTCCTGAGTGGAACTACAGGTGCATGCCACCACACTCGGCTAATTTTTAATTTTTTTGTAGAGATGGGTTCTTGTTATATTACCCAGACTAGTCTTGAACTCATGACCTCAAGTGATCCTCCTGCCTCGATCTCCCAAAGCCCTGCAATTACAGATGTGAGCGACTGTGCCCAGCCTATAAACATCTTTTTATTAAAAAAAAATTTTAATAGTTAATGTTCCTAAACATTTGAGAAAAACATTGGAAATATATCCAACCTGCTCACTGAAAATTCCCAAGGACTGAATGAATAAACTGCCCGTTAGACAATTTTCCCTTCTCTTGTTCCCACTGGTCCTTGCTTACTAACCCTGTTAATTTTAAGTGTTGAGAATATAGAGTCAGAGATGGAAGGAAGCTGTATTAAGGTCCTTAAAAAAGAAGAAAAGACATAGGCCCATCAAACATGATAACAGCCAGGTGCCTATTACTATGGACTTTTGTCCCCAGAAATGGTTGCTAAGCTGCATTTCCAAGGAAGCCACAAGGTATTTTGGCTCACATTTATCTGGCCAAGGAATCAAGTGCTGGTTGCTCAGGTAGGAGACCAGGCAGACAGCTCAGAGACTTCTACTGGGATCTACTTCTCAAGGATACTGTTTGTCAAATAACCAGCATGAATATATCCCTCAGTGAAACCCTTCCTAACTATTCCACAATTTGGCATTTCCTTTTCTGTGATTATGTGCTTCCCAAGCAATTTGTATATTTGTGCATTGAAACACTTACTATATTGCAGTGATTACCTGTATAATGTCAGCTCCCTACAATATGATACCAGGTTCATATTAGGGAATTGACTAGATGATTAAATAATCTAAAGAAAATACCTTTTTGAGTAACCAACTTTGATTACCCTAGGATGTATATAAGAGATCTCCCAGTCAACCTAGGCTATCAATAGCAACTGGATGCTTATTGTTTACTCACTAGAACAAATCTATTGAGTGCTCCCAGTGTTAATTTGCTTTTGCTTTTTATGATTTGCCATTTTATCAAGGCTCTCTTGATCTTGAATTTCTCCAAAATATAATTCATTAATGTGAGAAGAAATGAGATCATTGCCTACGAGGTCCTGACTTTTTAAGATAAATTTATGAAACGTAAATTCTGTACAATAAATTTATATTAGAGGTAATATTTTGATACTTATGTCCCTAAAAATAGTAGTTGGAAAAGTATTTTTTAATAGTCTTTTAAGGCTGTTTAGATATTGATGGAACATAAGGAGAAGAAAATGCCACGCTAAACGCTTAGTAATTGAGTATGCATTTTACTTGTGTCCTAACTTAGACCATGCTATGGGACAAAATAGACAACTATTCTGTATTATTTAAATTTGGTTCCTATTTTAGTGTTTAAAGAATAACTTTACATATGCATTTAAACTTTTTTTTTTTTTTGGAAACAGAGCCTTGCTCTGTCACCAAGGCTGGAGTACAGTGGCTCGATCTTGGCTCAATGCAATTCCTGCCTCCCAGATTCAAGCGATTCTCATGCCACAGCCTCCCAAGTAGCTGGGATTACAGGCATGCACCACCACACTCAGTTAATTTTTGTATTTTTAGTAGAGACAGGGTTTTTCCATGTTAGACAGGATGGTCTTGAACTCTTGACCTCAGGTGATCTGCCTGCCTCGGCCTCCCAAAGTGGTGGGATTACAGGCGTGAGCCACCACACCCGGCCTTAAACTTTTTTTGTTATTAACAACAAAAAAAATTAACCCATCTTTATGTATTACTTCCTTTTTTTTTGAATTACAATATCTATAGTAAAAATTACACAATTTATGTCTTATGTATTATATTTCAAAAATTTTATCCTAACTTTTAAATAATATCCTAAGCTCTTTGAAGAAAGGAATAAAATTGGACCTCTTTTGAATCCTATACTTTGCCTAGGACTTAATAAGTACTGTTTGACTGATAAGCCATGGCTTCCATTTACTGAGTCCCATGCTATACACTGTGTGTGTATGTAAGAGTATATGTATTATACATATCATGTATAACTATATATATAACTATATATATGTATGTGTATATAGTAGGTGTACGTATAATATCATTTAATCCCCATGACCACCTGATGAGAGTATATTCTGTCTTCATTTTACAGATCAGGAAAACAAGGCTTCTAGAGGAAATATAGCTCAGATAATCTATTTAAGAAGCAGCATTTGAACTCATGTCTATTTTGGGTTTGAAGTGTTAATTTTTCAGTACACAATCTTATAGTCCTCTCCTTTCTTTCTTCTTTCTTAAGAATTAATTAGTTGCTGACTCTTTGGGGAAGGTAGAAGGAAGTTTAAAATGGCATATAACATTTTGACCTGGTATGTTCTGGAAATTTGGACTGGAATGTGTCCCTTTAGAGGAGAACATATCAGAATTGACATCTGTTTAATGGCTTGCAGGGAAAAGAGTTAGAGCTTGTTATATTCCTATCTCTATTTCTATGCAGCTGAAATTGATCAGTACAAGTTCAAAAAATGTATTTATCCTGCAGGAAAGCAAATAGAAGGGATGGATCTAGAGATTCACATTGATGGATAGCCATGCGCCCTGCTCCTGAGCCTGCTTTCCTTATGGGCATTGGGAGTGTTTGAAAATAGCTCTTGTATCTGAATTAACCTGCAGTGACCACCCCAGCCTGGTTCTGCAGGGAGGTGATCATGCAAGCACTCCCCACCGTCAGGTAATATATTTTGATTATGGCATGAAAATGAATGCCAACAGTTGTCTTCTGTGTTTTTATTAGGAGCTCTGCCTAGGCACAGACTCTGAATAATAAGTGAATATTAAATAATATGCTTAACAAACTTTTGAATATTTAAGCACTTAAAAATCAGTGGCCAGACATTAAGAATCAGTAGTTGCCTGTCCAGGTTATAACATGGGCTAAAACAGAAGAGAAAAAAATAATTCTAAGCTGCTTTTACAGTAATTTGGGAAATAAAATTAAAAAGTCTAAAGATGGGTGCAATGGCACACCTGTAATCCCAGCTATTCTGGAGGCAGAGCCAGGAGGATCCCTTGGCCCTAGGAGTTTAAGACCAGCCTGGATCTGGGCAACACAGTAAGAACCCGTCTCGGGCTGAGTGTGGCAGCTCGCGCTTGTAATCCTGGCACTTTGGGAGGCCAAAGTGGGCGGATCAGTTGAGGTCAGGAGTTTGAGAGCAGCCTGGCCAATATGGTGAAACCCCATCTCTACTAAAAATACAAAAATTAACTGGGTGTGGTGGCAGGCACCTATAATCCTAGCTACTTGAGAGGCTGAGGCAGGAGAATTGCTGGAACCTGGGAGGCGAAGGTTGTAGTGAGACGAGATTGCGCCACTGCACTCCAGCCTGGCCAGCAAGAGCAAGACTCTGTGTCAAAAAAGAAAAAGAAAAAAAAAAAAAAAAAAAAGAACGTGTCACAGAAAGCGAAAGTGAGAGAGAGAGAGAGAGAGAGAGAGAAAGAAAGACAAGAAAAAAAGTCTATGCCCAAGGTTCATGTTTGTTTTTTCTTCCTGTGTCTTTTTTATCTTTAATCTAACAAATGACTAAATAGGTTTGTCTAGAGGCAATGACAAGGTGGGGAGTGAGAAAGAAGTGTAGAAAAGCTGGCAGGTAATCAACTAAAGGGAAAAGAAAAAGGAAAGTCATAATAAACAAGCTGAACTACACACATGTAGAGCAATAAAACTGCATCGAAGTTACATTAATATTGAAAGAACCAATGAAATCAAAGTTGTAGATGAAACTTGTTTGCTTAAGTCTGGAAGCGAATGTACCATTAATTAAGATGCAGATGATCTGACATGTTTTCTGAACTCTAGCAAAAGTCTTCTATTTTTATTTATTTAGTTTTTGAGACAGGGTCTCTCTGTGTTGCCCAGGCTGCAGTGTAGTGGGGTGATCATAGCTCACTGCAGCCTTGAACTCCTGGGTTCAAGCTATCCTTCCACCTCAGCCTGCCGTGTAGCTGGGATGACTGGTATGCACCATCACACCTGGCTAATTTTTAAACTGTTTTGTAGAGACAGAGTCTTGTTATCTTTCTGTGTTGCCCAGGCTGGTGTCAAATTCCTGGCTTCAAGTGATCTTCTCACATTGGCCTCCCTAAGTCCTGGGATTATAGGTGTATGCCACTGTGCTCAGCCAGAACTGTTAATTTTGTATCCATTTTAGATCTAGTTTAGTTTAATAAACATTAGTTGAGCTCCTGCTGTTTTCCAGACATGGCCAGAGGCTGATGACCTCATGTAAGCTGTGGGAAGAATTCCTGTGTAGCTGGGGAGACAATAAGTAAGCAGGTCCTTTCACTGTAATAAAACAGGATGCAATAAGATAAAATGTTATTACAGAAATGATTTCTAATGTAAAAAAAAAAACCTGTTTAAAACCAATTAAAACTATGTAAATGGCCAGTTGTAGGATGAGCTAGGATTCTGGAAACAGGTAAGAATAGTTCTGAGTCCTGCCTTTGTGTGACTGAGCAAATTACTTTATTTGTAAAAGACTCGTATAAAATACAGGCACTAAAAATACATACATCATACAGTTATTTGGAAACTCAGTCACTGTTACATGTTAATTAGTATTATAGTTATTTATTAGTTACTGAACTATTACTAATTTCCCATGATTACACAAAGCCATGGAAAATAATTACATCCAGGAAGATGATAAAATGCCTTGACTTTATATACTGTGGTTTTATCAAATATATATTTAGTCTTCCAAAATATACAAATGTTTGGCCTTTGCAGAAAAAGATGCTTATTTTTCTTTTTCCATTCAGATGTTTTGACATCATACAGACTCTAATGTTTATGTTTTGTTGTCAAGATGCAATTAGAACCTTCCAAATTACCATCTAAGGTTTTCAAAGTTATTTATGCTCACATTAGGTTTGACATTACACATTTATTAGTCACCTCAGTGCTGTTATGATTTTTGTATCATACAAAATTTGATGCCAAAGCTTTTATAGCAGATGTATTCAATAGGAAAAAACTTTTACAAGAAATTTTCATCTATGTTAGTCTCCCATAAATGTACTTCTTCTCGGTACACTTAATCTCTGTCTCCTTCAGCCTCTACCATCAAAACACCTCTGGCAAGGTCATCTTTCCTGCCCTGGAGACATTGCGCTACCCTGCTGATTCTGTAAGGAATTTGGTATTACAGTGTCTGGCCCTGTCCTCAGGCTCGCTGGTCACCTCTTCTCTCCAACTTTGGACCTGTCTTAGCATTCCTTAAATCCATCCAGGTATGGTTGGCTTTTCCTTGGTCCCAGCTGACTCAGTCCCAAGATCCTTCCCCAACATTGCCTCTGGCCTCAGAACCAGCATCTTTGCTCTTGCTTTTTTCACTTCCAACGAGGCATTCTTCTTGCATCAGTCTTTGTTTCCAAGAATTTCTCATTTAGTGTTCATTCTCATGTTCTATGGGAAATACACCTATATCTTCCAAACTTGTTAACTCCATTTGGTTCTCTCCAATTTTGTAAAGACTCAGTTTGTCTGAGAAAACCCTACAGCCTCCCTTGTCCCTTAGATATGATTCATCAATGGAATCTCCCTGCTTTTCCTTGTTTAAGTGCTAGAGTCTAATGTAACCCCACTGGGAATTTTCATAACTTCTTGTCAACTCTGAGGTTTACAAAACTGTTGAGCTCACTTCCTCATTTCAGTGATTGTGGAACTAACCCAACATAGAACCAAAATTTAGGGTGGCTGTCATTAGAATGATTTCTAAACAAAAGTGTGAATGGTGTTGCTTGCCTGTCAGATAATTTATTCACCACTTTCCCCCCACCCCAGCATTACCCCCTTAGAAATCAATAGGCTTTCCAAACAGGTTTCTCCCTTTTATGCTTCCTTCTCTGCCACACCCCCATCACCAACATTTCAGATCCTCTTAGCACATTTATTAGTCCATGAGGCCTCTTCCTGAAGGTCACACTAAGTGTTAATAGTGGTTTAGTGAGTTTCCCCAACCCACTAGGAATCTTTAGAAAAGCAAACAACTACACTTTTAAATGGGAAGTGAATTGAGTGGGGAGTGTACGCTCTTCAAGTAGGGGAATTTTGTGATTTGGGGCATGTAGGTGGAGAGTGAGCGTGAGAGGTTTAGTGCTTTCCTGTACCCATCTAACACCCAGACCCAGGCCCATATTTCTTTCACTGACTGTGCTAGACTTTTTATGTGTTCTTCCAACAGTACCAGTACTGAGTAATAGTACTCAAATTTATCTAGAAACTCGAGTTATCACCATGTCCAAGTAAAAGAACCATCATCTCTGTTCAGCCTTGTCTCTCTTCTGTGGAATCTTCCCCATGTTGCATAACTATCTTGGAGGAAGACGTGTTCTCTCCCATTTATATAACCTTGTTCTCTTCTAGAGAAACAGCTCTGTGTTAAAGACACTTGAGGGAAAATGACATTACTGAGGAGATGATATTTAGTTGTCCCTTCAAAGCCAATGGGCAGTGATTCAAAACATTTAGGGAAATAGAAGTAACTCTTTGTAAGCTAACCAAACAGTGACCTGTACTCTTTTACCTTGTGATTTCTCATGAGTGCTTAGTTTAGTCGCCTGAAGATCAATCTTGAAACTAACAGGCTATTTTGGATTATAACAAGATTATTTAGAGACTCAAACATTCCTGAGTTCTTTTAGTAGATGACTTATCATGACAAGCAAACTAAAAGGTCAGTGGTCCCAAAGTGGGGTGCACATGATCTATTGAGGTACAGAAAAACGGAATAATAAAAATATATAAATGTATCATTATTAATAAATATCATCTTTAAAAAGATGTATCTTTATGAATGATTTATATTATTCACAATAAATTAATAACAATTATGTCATTCATAAATAAAAAATATATGGTGGCACATGCTCAAATTTTATTTAAACTAGTAAGAAGGTGGGATCAAATACAGTGAAAGTCTAATGATTAGGTAACACTTTGGCTGTAATACCCTCTTCCCTCTAATCAATGCAGTATAATAAAGACAGGTTCTAATACCTCCTTCTAAAACTGGGAGGAATTTTAAACATTCTCCCTTCTACATCATCAGAACAATGTAGTTTTACTTTCACTACCTTTAAAAATATTAAGGAAAGTAGAGAACAATATTCAGATTAGTTATAAGATCAATTTTCCCATCTCCTTCTATAAGTTTCCAGGATTTTGTATATTTGGTGTGTAACATATTAACTATGTTGTATTTTTCTGTGCTTTTAGTCATGAAAAGATCCTTGCTTAAAACAAACATTTTCTAAAGACATCAAAGGCCATGTAGAAAAACATAATATAAAAAGTATTTGCAAGCTGGGCGTGGTAGCTCCTCACCCACCTACAGATGGCTCCCATGCTTGTAATCCCAGCACTTTGGGAGGCAGAGGTGGGAGGATCGCTTGAGCCCAGGAGTTTGAGACCAGCCTGAGTAACATAACGAGACCCTGACTCAAAAATTAGCTGGGCATGAAGACTCATGCCTGTAGTCCTAGCTATTTGGTCTTGAACTCCTGGCTTCAGGCAATCCTCCCACCTCAGACTCCCAAAGTGCTGGGATTACAGGCATGAGCCACCACACCTGG
Source organism: Pongo abelii (assembly GCF_028885655.2). Classification (NCBI taxonomy): domain Eukaryota; kingdom Metazoa; phylum Chordata; class Mammalia; order Primates; family Hominidae; genus Pongo; species Pongo abelii. The sequence goes on along the minus strand of NC_071990.2, from coordinate 114,850,692 downwards.
CCTATCCTGCCTATTTGGGAGGCCAAGGTGGGAGGATTGCTTGAGCCTGAAAGGTCGAGGCTGCAGTGAGCCATTATTGCTCCACTGCACTCTAGCCTGCATGGCAGAGCAAGATCCTGTCTAAAAAAAAAAAAAAAAAGAATTTACAGTTGTGTGCCATAGCTTATTAGCAAGAGTAGAGAAATTATAGCACAATATTTGCTGATACCACAAGGGAACACATATTTGTGGTGTCTATCTTTCATGTGTTTTTATTTTAGGAAATGAATGCTGATGTTAGGCAACTTAACCCGTTCCTTGTGACTTTTGCTCCTATTTCCAAGCTGGGTATCTCTTACACAGGCATTACAAGTAGGTTGACTGTTGGGACAAGCCCAGGGATGGCATTGTTTGTATTTGCTGATAAATGACTCTGGGGCTGTGAAGACTCAGACCCAAGGAGTGACTCAGAAAGTCAGGGGCCCATGTCATTCTGCTCTAGGCTCAGACGTGCACTGCAGCAGCACCAGGACTTGACAGCCCTATGGCTCGATCAGCTTTCTGTTTTCATTGCCTTATGATGCCATGAGTGGAACTACTGGCAAATCAGAGTTCACACCCCAGCTTTTCAGTCTTTCCCCTAATTCTTGCTCTATCAGAGGTCGAGGACAACAGTATAATGATTCATAGGCTCTACTTCCTGGCAAGTAATCATTTTCCCACGGTGAGTAATGATTTATGCTGAGAGGGTTAAAGAATTGTGATTTGCTTTTTTCTGTGTGGCCTTTCTGCTGACAGAGGGTTGGCTAGGAATACTTTTTTTTCCATTTGTGAGGCCATCTAGAAAATGTTTTAAAGCATTTTAATTTTTTAAACATAGGCTCTTTAAATATATATATTATTCATAGAGAACTGGAATAATCCCCTCATATACTTTGTTAAAAAACAAAGACAATTTTGAAATTTCCTTTTTTATGTTGGCATGTGAGGACTCGGTGTGCCTCATAGAAGTCAAGAGCAGTAGAGGCCCACTACAACCCCACTTTTTAGATGGGAACACTGAGACCTGGAGAAGTTACTTGAGTTGTCCATTTCCACAGAACTGGCTAGTGACAGAGACAGACTGAGGCTTAAATTAGCTCATCATAGGCTATCATTTTATCTAACTTTAGGCTTACTTGTACCATGTCATAAGGGGAAATCTAGGTTTAAAGAAGTCTGTGACTTTCACAGCGAATCACATGAATTAATGACAGAAGGGTCAAGGCAGAAGCATGGTAAGCTTGCATCATGGCCCTGGAACTGGATGATGTTGGCTAATTTACTTAATTTATCTGAGTATGTTTTCTCACTTTACAGATGAGAATGGGGATAATAATGTCAGCTTCATATCATGTGATGTAAGAATAAGAGATAAGGCATGCAAGGCTCCTGACACATGGTAGGCTTTCAATAAACAGAAGCTCTAATTATTTTTTAAAACTAAGCGACACCTGTCCTTGCTCTCTGGGTTTCCTTTTCAAAGCAGCCCTAGTTATACTTTGCACTATCTTAGAACTTTGCTTTGTCAGACTCAACAGTTAGTTTTCTCAAGCCACTACTGAAATTTTTTCCTTCGTACTTTGCGTCTGAGTTGTCTCATTTCCTGGAGGCCCTGTCACAGGCCAGTAGGCTGTTACAGAACATGATCTGAAACCTCACTGGCAAGGGAAGTCCCCTTCAAAAGAGGCATTTTTCCCCCTTCTGGAGTTTCACACTTCTCTTTCAGATCATGCAGGCAACCCCTCAACCGGAGGACACAGATGATGGTCCTGCCCCGTGGATAGTGTGGGCACATTTGCCGTGTATGTCGTCACTGCCACAATTTCTGCCTCTGCACCTCCATGTCCTTTCAGCTTCCCCACAAATGGCGTTTGTTTTTTTTTCTCTTCCCTTTGGTCTCCCCCTCCCACCTCACCAGGACCAACTCTTGAAACATCCAATGGAAATTTAGAGGAGTCTGTGATACGTGGGGGAGTATTGGAGCTTTGCATTTCTGTGTGTTCTCACTTCCTTTAGAGCTCACAGGGATTTCCTAAGCAGTCTCTTCTGTGCCCAGTGGCCAAGACTGGCTCCCTCCCCCTGTGATGGGGAATTGCCACCTAGGTGCAGGTGGTTTTTCTTTTACTTCTTCTTTTCTAAAAAACACAGTTGCAAAAATATACACCTTATGTTCAGGTCTTGCAATGAAAAAAATTGCTCTAGTGGTCTTTGTAGTATTTTTTCTATAACTGAAATGCTATTTACATATCATGATAAAATATAGTCCATTTCATTAAATGGGCTCATTCCTTTAATTCAAGCGTGTGTGCGTGTGTGTGTGTGTGTGTTTATTGGCATACTTTCTAGATATTTTGTCACCAGGGAATTTCCTACTTGAGTGTATGTTGTAACATAAGTGAACAATCTGCAATATTTTTTTGAGACAGAGCCTTGCTATGTTGCCTAGGCTGCAACATTTTTTAAACATTAATATTTAAATAGAGATTTGTACTAAGTGTTCTGAAAACCCTTTAAATCACATTAAATATCATAAAAGAGATTTTTCATAATTAGAAAATATAGCCTCAATCCCATCCTTTTATTGTAATGATTGGTTTCATTTTCATATATTAACTTTCATTTTTTATTCATGTATTATAGTTTCATTAGGGTAGGGTCTAAAATTTGTGCTATCAAAATGAAGCTAGCTATTGCCTCACATTTACTGCAATAAGCCCACCTGCTTTTCTGATTTTGTATGCACTGTCCTCTGTGAACTGCAATGGACCAAGTAACTATGAAACCAACATCTTCCTCCCTAGAGGTTGGTCCCCTGGGAAGCCCCTGGATCAAGCTCCAATTCTGGCAGCTTCTCTTTCTTTTAAGAACAACAGATAAAGTTACAGCATGGCTTATTTTATTTATTCCACAAATATGTATTGAGAGTGTACTAAATATTGAATGCTAGTATGTTGATTGGGGACACAGGATGTATAATCACTTTGACATATTGAATATGGAGGGAACACACAGGGAGGAAACTATTTTGGTGCTTTCGTGATTCTGTAAGTGGCTCAGAGTCAATTAGAGGAAAACATGATCTCTGTTTTTGGGTTCTGCAAGGTTGGAAGAAGTGGATGTGGAGATAAAGTAAAACGAGGGGGCATGGTAAACTGTGCTCTGGTGGTGGGGTGGAGTTTGTATTTCAGGATACAAAAAGTAATGGGCCCTGTGATTAATAAAGCTAAGCTGAATAAATAACCCATGGGTTGGATAGCTTAGTATCTGGGACAATAAACTAGGAGTTTTGTTTATTTGTTGGTGAGTCGGGGAGGTGGGCATGGGAGATTTAAACTGAATTAGCAGGATTGAATCTCACTGAAAAGGAGGGAAAGACAATTCTCACAGACTTCAGGGAGACAGAACTTTATTGCTTATGTAACCAAAAAGTCCCAGGGTGGAATTGACCTCAATTTTAGCTGAAATTAACTCTTCCAACAAAAGTTCTGTAAGTTTGCCTTTTTTCAGCTTTCGACTTAGCTTTCTTCCTTATTCTATTTTAGGCAGGCTTCCTCACATGATGGCAAAGATGGCTATAAACATTTATGGCTCAAATTCGACGAGTTTTGAAACTTTGTTGGGAAGTATATGTCCTTTTTGCTTTGTTTGGCCCAGTTTGGCCAGTCTCAATCCATATGGTTTGGATGGGGGCTAATCCTGGAGGCAGGTGGTGGGATTGGCCCTTATCCAAACCATATCGATTGAGAATGGCAAATGGTACTTCTTCAAGGGGAAGGAATGTTGTTGTGTTATCAGGAGAGGCATGCTGGGTAGGTGAAAACCAAGAATGACCGCAATACAGATCCCTTTGAGGATCTGTTGAAAGAAATGGACCTTCTCTCTTTAGAAAAGTACTCTTGGCTGGGTGTGGGGGCTCATGCCTATGATCCCAGCACATTGGGAGGCTGAGGCAGGAGGATCACTTGAGCCCAGGAGCTTGAGACAATTCTGGGCAACATAGCAAAATCTGACCTTTATTGAAAAGATTAAAAAAATATATTAGCCAGGTGTGGTGGCACAATCCTGTAGTCCTGGCTACTCAGGAGACTAAGATGGGTGCAACTCTTGAGCCCAGGAATTCAAGACTGTGGTGAGCTATAATCATGCTACTGCACTCCTGTCTGGCCAGCAGAGTGAGACCCTGTCTCAAAAAATAACGATAATTATAAAATAAAACGTAAAGCACATATAAACATGACGTTATTCTGCTCACAATTTCAGAAGTTCACAGACCTTCTGAAGTTATATATATCCATATCCTAGAGTTCCATAGATTCTAGCTCAAAAAGTCTGCTCTGTAGTGTGGAATTGTGGATAAGCACTGTGACTTTTTGGTCATAATATCTCCCACACCTAGTGGAAAGACTTGCACGTATTAAGCCCTCAATACATTTAGTGATTATGTGAATGAATGAACCAAGTAACATTTTTTTTTTGTTATCTAGTATACTGATATTATGCTCATGTTTTACCTATGTTATCTTATTAATTCTTCTAACATTATTTTATGAATAAAGAAACAGAAACTAAGCTAGGGAATAAAGTGAGCTGAAAACCTAGAATTGACAAACCTGGAAAGGAGATGAGAGCAGCTGTGAAGTTCAAGGGCAGGAAGTCTACAGGAGCAGGGTGTTAGTCTGGGGTGTCAGAGAATGTTGTGGGATTCACTGTTGTGGCTCAGCTGATCCTAGTTCACAGCTACAGCCAAGGAGGCCATCACCTCTGAGGCCTCAGGCCGCTATGTGGCTGCTAGCCCCCATGTAGTTCTTGTCAGTGGCAAAAATATTTTACCATTTTCTCCCTATAATAGCCCCTTAAAATAATACTTTTGTCTCATATTTTTAGTTTCTACTTCAGAACCTGCACTCGAGCTAAAACTGTATTGTTATGGTTGAAATTTATTTTCAACTCAATTATTGGATTCACTCATGGGATAATTAGAAGCTCTAATAGATAGTTGCTCAAGTTAGTTTAAACTCACCATTGGAAGATCCCAGAATTGTCAAGGTTGTGCTTCTGAAAAAATGATGAAAACTATAGGTAAGTGGCTGGAGAGCAAGCAAATTGAACAGCAGATAAAAGAGAATGTCCTCAATCTTATGGCATATTAAGTATTGGGTCAGCAGAAGAAAGTGGTTGAAACAATTATCATGAAGTCACCAAGTTTGGCAGATTTGAGAGATCACATGTTTAAAGAGAGATTTTTGTTCTGTTTTCTCGCCTCAGGGCCCTTTTTATTTGATGAATATGGAGGCACTAAGAAGCAGAAATAGAACTGAGAAGAATGAAATAACTGTCTCTACCTTTCTCGAATTGTCTGATATGGAAGGAATGAAAGACAGCTAATAAGCAACTCTCTGCAAGAAGACATATGGCTTAGGTTCTGCTGAGCTATTGGTGATTTGATTCCATGCATATGTATTAACTACTGGTATATGTATATACAATACATGTGTTTCTGCAAAGAATCATAAACTTGATGCATTTTTTAATAGTTCTTAAGGACTTACTACTGAGTGTCAGTATGAGAGGATCATTTACTTCCTTTTCCCATTAATTTTGATAGCCTGGATTGAGCAACTTTCTTCTTACCTAATTTTGTTTTATGAGGTGCATTAGCTTTTTCTTTGTGTGTGTGTTTGTGTGTGTGTAGCTTTATTAACCATATTGTTTGGGCTTTTGATAAAGCAGAGATTCTGATGTGGTATACATTTTGAACTAAGCATTCATTTATTCAGCAGGGATGTATGTTTAAGACACTGTGTTAGCCAAGGGTGAGAAGGGGTGTGGAATGGTAGAGGAGCAAGGTGAGATAAGATGATTAAAAGACACCAGCTGAGAATGTTATTTTATATGGCAGAAGGATGTTTGCAGATGCAATTAAGTTAAGGACCTTGAGATGGGGTATGTTATCCTGGTAGGCCCAATGTATACATCAGGGTCCTTATGAAAGGGAGGCAGGAGAACACAATGAGTAGTGAGAAGAGTGAATGGACAATATTGAGGACATGCTTAGGGACCCAAAGAAGCTTGCTATGGTAGGGCTTGGTGGACTCTGTACTGGTGAGAAAGGCTAGGCCACGCTGTGGAAGCAAATAAATCTGTATTGTAAAGTGACAGAGTTTCTCTCTTGCTCATGCCAAGTCTGCTAAATGGCTGAGTGATTCTCAAGGGCATCCCTCACTCATGTGATGGCTGTGCTGTGTGTGCATCCCTGCTAGCCAGGCAGGTCAGGAGAATGCTAGAAATGAAACACTTCCTTCTGGTGGCCAAAAGAAGTCATATGGCTACATCTGTTAATAATTCGAAGGTTGTAGGACAATATAATATTCCCTTGTCCTAAAAGAGGGAAGCTAGAAATATTGGTAAGTAGCACATATATCTTCCCCATGATCCCAACTTTGCTGGGTAGAGAAGCATTTTAAATAACTTCGGAATTTACATATATTCCTCAAATATCTAGTGATAACTCCATGTCTAAATCCAGGGTACCCACTTTCTTCCTTAAAGGTGTTTGAAAGTCCTGCATTCTCTCAGTATTGTTACAGAGCCATATTTCAGTTGAATTGGTAGTGCTGAGAAAAGCGTTATTTATTTTGTTTTTATTTTAGTTTTTTTTAGAGACTGGGTTTTGCTATGTTGCCCCGGCTGATCTTGCACTCCTGGGCTCAAGTGCTCCTCCTATCTCAGCCACCCGAATAGCTGGTATTACAGGTGCACACCATAATGAGAAAAGCATTATGATTAACCTAGTAAATTGATTTTTAATACTGCATTATTTGATTTTCAAGGGCTTAAAAAACCACTTCCAGAGAGCTAGACACAATGAATACAAGCAAGCTAATAATGAAAGTGAGAAACCACATGCTGCTGAATTGAGTATGTAGCAACATTTGTAAAGAAATGGCAAATCATATCTAATGATTTCATTGTGCTTACCTTTCCTTAGTCAGAAAGCCTTTGGCATCTAGTGCATTTCTACAGACATTCCGTGGTGATTTAATATCAATTAATATCTACCTGCAGCAAGGTGTTGACAGTGTTTCTAAATTCACAAGCCCAACATTTTGCAGTATTGGGCATAAGTGAAGGAGATTTTCAGGTTGCTGCTAGAAGCAACTCAAAAAGATGCAAAGTAGATGTGAAACCTTCATATTTGGTACTTCTATAGCAGATTGTCTTCTCTCCTAGAAGAGTGGCCAGGAGACAGACTAACCCATTTCTCTAATCCGTATGTTGTTCGCTGAGGCTCCCAAAGCTCTGCGAAGTAATTTACTTGCAGTTCTCTAGAGATGGAGGCAGGCAGCTTGAGTGTGAGTCCAGTGGAGACTCTCTTTGGAATTTCATTTGATCGGAGGGTCACTGTCCATTTCTCTTCTCAGCAGGCCTAGGAAAACACCAGGACTAACCCCCTGGAGGGAGTTAGCTTCAGGATTAATTAGGGCTTGATTCATTAATTAAGGTATGAATCGAGGGCTTAAACAGTAGTTAACTAAGAAATATGTATTTGTTTTATAAAAGATGAAATTTATGGAACAGTATATTAAGAATTGCTATTATTTTATAATATAATGTGTTAATGTAAGTTCTTTCCATACATTCTTTCATTTAAAGCACACACAAAAATGCAGATGATGCCAGGTGCAGTTGCTCACGCCTGTAATCCTAGCACCTTGGGAGGCTGAGGAAGGTGGATCACCTGAGGTCAGGAGTTCGAGACCAGCCTGGCCAACATGGTGAAACCCCATCTCCATTAAAAATACAAAAATTAGTTGGGCATGGTGGCATGCACCTGTAATCCCAGCTACTTGGGAGGCTGAGGCAGGAGGATCACTTCAACCCAGGAGGTGAAGGTTGCAGTGAGCCGAGATTGCACCACTGCACTCCAGCCTGGGCAACAGAGTGAGAATCCATCTAAAAAAAAAAAAAAAATGCAGATGAAAGGCCTGCCTTGATTGTCCTGTGAACAGTTTGTGTGCAGTGGGGAGGCTGAAGGTCTGGCCTCCTTTGCTTCTGGTGTCTTCACCGCCACCACTTCTGCTCCTGTGTCTCTGTATAGTCTAAGGGATTGGTATTAATTATTTCCCATTTTGCAGATAAGGAAACTGAAATCCCGAGAAATGGAGTGAGTTGGCCAAGTGCACATAGCTCATTTCTTACCGTAGTATTTACTGTTCACACACTGTGTATAGACCCTTTAATAAGCTAATCTAAAAGATTAATCTAAAAGATTAGATACATTACCTCGTTTCAGTGCCACTATAGCCTGGCGTTGTATGTATCACTATCTTCCTGTTGAATAGGAAGATTCTTAAATTCTGAGACATTTGGTAACATGCCTGAGTTATGTGTAAAAGCTTAGATTTAAATTTGGGCCTCCTGACTTGAATCTTGCATTTGACCGTACCACATCTGCACCTAGCTGTTGGAGGAATCAGAACTCCCAAGACCCAGATAACTCTAAATAAGGCCCAGTCTGAGTTGTGCTTCATGGTTAGGTTCGTAAGTTCAGTGCTTAAAAGGCTGATTTTTCCTGTTTTTCTAGGGTCTGCTTGCTGTATTTAAGATACACTATCTCCAGAAATATAACAAAACAATTGTTTTGTTTGGTCATTTTTTGTTTTGTTTTGTTTTTCCTTCTTACAAGGTAACTAGTATCCCTAGCACACCAGAAATAATTGGTACTGATGTTCCTGACAAGAGAAGTCTGCTAAAAGTGACCTTTAAATCCCTTTTTGTGGACTGATTATTTAATTTAGGCAGTTTGTTTTCTCAGAAAGGAATTAACAGTTTCTATGGGCTTTGCTAGCTGAGACCTTTAGTTTTAATCACCTCCTTGAAAACATTCTCCTTAATCTATTCTGAGTAAAATGGTGGGTTTCTTTGTACTTTGGCCTTGAACTTTTTTTTTTTTTTGAGACAAGCTCTATCACCCAGGCTGGAGTATAATGTCACGATCATAGCTCACTATAAACTTAAACTCCAGGGTTCAGCCATGGAACACAGGTGATCTTCTTGACTCAGCCTTTTGAGTAGCTGGGACTGCAGGCCCACCACACCGTCTAATTTTTTATTTATTTTTTGTAGAGATGGGATCTTGCTATGTTGCCCAGGCTGGCCTCAAACTCCTGGCCTCAAGATATTTCCCCCTGCCTTGGCCTCTCAAAGTGGTAGGATTACAGATGGGTCTTTAATTTTGAAATGCATAGATTAAGGAGGTTACTAACCACTGAATAGACCACTCTTTTTCTTATCTTACTCAGAATCTACTTGGAGAGAGTCAAACACAGAATCCCTTTGAATTTAATGGCCATTCCAGGTGATTTAAACAGCCAAATAAGAAATAGGTCCTCTTCCATGTACAATCTGCCAAGTATGAGGTCTGAATGACCCTCATTATTATGTATTTAATGTGCATAGAAAATCTATCTGCAACCTTCCAGAGTGTACCAGAAGTTTGGAATGTACATTATTATTGGCTCCATCTCAAACCAGTCATAAATCAAAGAAAATAGCAGTTCCAGGGGAATCATCATAGAGGCTTCTAGGCCCCCACGCTGTGTGAACCTGGTGAGAAAGGGAAGTCTGCTCTCACTAGACACTGGAACTGTTTGTCTCTGTCTCTGCTGTACTTTCCCTGCCTCTACCTCACTTAATAAAGAAATCATCTTTGCTTGATAACTAAAACAACCAATAAGGTTGAGAAAGGGAAAAACCCACATCTGGATTTAAATACAGGGTAAGAAATATTTTTCTCTTTAGAATATCCCACTCACTTTGGGAAAGTGATTTCATGTGATGTATTATTCAAGACTCTCATCAGCAAATATTTTCTGAACGTATACTATGTTCTAGGTATTGGGCCAGCTGCTGGGGATTAAATTTTGAACAAAACAGATAGAATCTATGTCCTCATGGGAGTGGCTAATGGGAGAGTCAGAACAAAAAAATAGCCAAGGATAATCCAGCAAATGATTTGGTGAATGCTATCAAACAGAGAAATACACATGCTCTGGGAACACCAAGGAGGTACCTAATACCTAACCTGTAGCTGGGGGGCTGGAAAGGGCTTCTTGGAAGAGGCAGAGACTAAAATACAGAATAAGCATAAGTTAAGACAAAGCTGGGGTGGGGTCAGAAAGAGTGTGATAGGACAACGCAACAGCATGAGCCAAGACTCATAAATAAGAGAGAGCGTGGCACATTTGATGTAGGAAAGACATTTAGATGGGATAGAAAGAAGGCTAGTGTTGGGGCTGAATGAGGTTGCATAAAAGTTTGTAAGCCAAGTTAAGGAATTGATCAAATTTATATTTTAGAATGATCACTCTGACCTCAGCATTACATGACCTGAAGGGGTTAAACCCATACATCTGTAGAGAGACCCGTTAGAATAGGACTGCAGTAATATGGCGAGAGACACTGGTGCCTAACTAGCCTGGTGATCATAGAGATAAAGGGATATATGGGAGAGGTAGAGCCAACAGCCATTGATAACTGGTGGTTAGCCAGGTCAAGGGGACAGTGTCTGCTTTAGGTAATTGGCTTAATGATAACCTCATTTTCAAAGATCAGGAACACAGGCCTGAGAGTACATTTGGAGAGGAAGATGATTCGGGTTTTCGTCATGTAGGTTTTTAGATGTCTGTGGGACACCATATGCAGAAGTCCAGTAGGCAATTAGTTCTGTGGGCCTAGCACTCAGAGGAGAGTGCTAGTATAAAGACAGAAAATTGGCAATCACCAGCGTGTAGATGGTAATGGATGGTATGATCTGGGGTGATTGCTGAGGCAGGAACATGGGCACAATGCTGAGGAGTGCAAACGGCTAAGGGATGGGACACAGCAGGAACCTGCAAAGGAGCCCAGAAAACAAGAAATAGGGAGAAAGCCATGGAACACTGTGATTCTACGGTATCACAGAATTGAAGACAAACAATGTGAAACTAAGTACAGGCCCATTTACTAACATGTGTGTGTGTGTGTGTGTGTGTGTGTGTATATATATATACATATATATAATTTTTTATTTACTTTTATTTTATTTTATTTATTTATTTTTGAGACAGAGTCTCCCTCTGTGACCCAGGCTAGAGTGCGGTGGTATGATCTCGGCTCACTGCAACTTCTACCTCCCAGGTTCAAGCAATTCTCCTGCCTTAGCTTCCCAAGTAGCTGGGATTACAGGTGTGCACCACCACGCCCGGCTAATGTTTTGTGTTTTTAGTAGAGACAGCATTTCGCTATGTTGGCCAGGCTGGTCTCGAACTCCTGACCTCAGGTGATCTGCCCACCTCAACCTCCCAAAGTGCTGGGATTACAGGTGTGAGCCACTGCACCTGGCCTCATATATTTTACTATAACAAATCAGTGTAGGCCAAATAAAGTTAGAAATGGAAGCTAATGGAAATAAAGAATAGGCTTTTCTGTTAGTATCTATAGGTGTGTGTGTGTGTGTGTGTGTGTGTGTTATTTAGGGAAAGAAACAGGGAACTTGGGGCATATAATATTTATGTTCCCTTAGCTTAGGCATATATGGTATATTTAGTTACTTAATAAATTTTTTATTTAGAAGTTATGTATAGAGCATTTTTCCTAGGCCAGTGGGGGATTAAACAAGAAATATAAGAAGTATCTGCCGTCTGGAAGCTTGTAATCTAGTTAGGGGTATCACAAGTGCACAGCGTTCACCAGTAGCAGAGAAGCATGTGATGAGTACCCAAAGCTTATATTGAGAATAAGATATACAAGAATTTAGAGGAGGCCAATGTTGATTTTCACCAAGAGTATGGGACAGAGAGACAAGACATAGGGTTGGTCATCTAGTTCTGTGCACTGAATATAATTTTGCAGGTTTAGGAGTGTTCGAAAACTACAAGGAAGATAGAATCTTGGTCTTGTTCTCCAACATGCCCTTTCTTGAACTCACCAGGGTAATGCTGCATCTTTTCAGAAATGCCGCTGGCTTCTCAAAGCAACATTCATCCTGGAGAGGAACAATTAGTCTTTGTCTTTCATTAGTAAAAGATTTAACGGCTCAGAAGGAAAAGCTAGTGGTGACTTTTCAATCACCCCTTCTACCTCCCAGGTTTTTCTGAGAAGTCCCCAAATTTCTTGTGGGAGAACACGCAATATATTTAGCAACAAGTTCCTCCTTGCCCTGAAGTATGCCAGAAACAAACTTTGAAAGCTCATGGAAAATACAGAGAACTTGTGGGTTTTGTTACTTGGCAACTGAGATCTGAGCTGTTAAAATAAGACATTTGCATTATTTTTTAATTCTAAAAATGCAGTGCATATTATTTTCTTTTCTAGAGGGGTAATATAAAATTATTGTAGCTTTATTGTTTCAAAATCTCACACTTATTAGGCTTGCTTTCCTGTTCTGTTGCGTTGTGATCACACAGAGTGGATACCTCCTGGACTGCAGGTAAAGCAGTAAGTCTAGCTAGAGTTCCCAGAAACGTCACTAGAGAGCCAAGCAAATATCCAGAGAATCAGAATAATTTTTACCAGGGAATTAGGAAAACTCCCTTGCATATAGTGGAGGTAGAAGAGAACCCTGGAGAGACAGAGATCAGAGGAATGACATCAGGCTGCGATGATAGGAGGGACTCTTGCACCTGCTCCACTCCTGCTCCAATCCTACCTTCCCTCTTGCTGCTTGTCCCCACCTCCTTAGCTGCTGCCCATTCACTTCTGAGGTTGCCTCTGACTCTATCTCCAATGTAGAAGAAAGTATCAGCGTGACACCCATATTTCCCAAACTACACCTTGGGAATAGTGCTCTGACAAGAGTGAATGAATTATGAGGAAAGAGGATAGAATAGTTTACGTAAGTTTGTGGAGAAAATGTGATAAAGGCTAGCTTTCTTTATGAATCAGACTTGGCAGGGCCAGGTGCAGTGGCTTATGCCTGTAACCCCAGCAATTTGGGAGGCCGAGGCGGGTGGATCACCTGAGGTCAGGAGATTGAGGCCAGCCTGGCCAACATGGTGAAACCCCATCTCTACTAAAAATACAAAAATTAGTTGGGCATGGTGGCGGGCACCTATAGTCCCAGCTACCTGGGAGGCTGAGACAGGAGAATTGCCTGAACCTGGGAGGCAGAGACTGAAGTGAGCTGAGACCATGCCACTGCATTCCAGCCTGGGTGACAGAGCAAGACTCTGTCTCAAAAAAAAAAAAAAAAAAAGAAGAAAATCAGACTTGGCAGAATGATTGATTTTGGGTCACCTGAAACTCAACTGTGTATGTATTAGGTGTTTGGGGCACTTCTGGACCCAACAGTGCATCTTATTCCATCCCAGGGTTGTTATACAAGGTTTGGGCTCCTGCAGTCACTTTGTACATCAGTGAGTACACAGGAGGGAAGTTCCTGGGGTAAAATGTTCTCGCCAATCCCAGCCACCAGCTTACTGCAACGTTATGGTGTGGTGGGGGCTCATTCATCAGAGTTTAGAAAGCGAAGAAGCTGAATAATGACATTGGAATTTTGGTAATATAAGATCAACAAGGAAATGTTGTATTCTGCCTTTATTGAGTACATAATAAAAAGTGTTTTCTTCTAAATTACCTTATGATGATCCTATAGCAAATTCAAGAGGATGTACTTTTACGATATTGACACATAGGCTAGAATGTAAGCTTTATTGTTATGTTCACTGATACAGCTGCAAGAATGCTTTTTGGAACATAATGGGTTGGAAATAAATATTTGTCAAATAAATGGCTTAACTGAGTATACTATATATATAGATAGTATAAAATCTGAAGTTTTCAGATTATGGCCATTTGTAAATCACAAATTCTGTAACATTAAGTATGGGTTATAAAGTTTTCTTATCTGTTATCGGTTCAACAAAATGTTTTCTAAGGATTCTTTTCATTTTAAAAGCCAACAGACCTATGAATGTAGGTTATTTCTCAAGCCTTTTTCACTTATAACATTCCATAATTCTTACAAAAACATACAAAAGAAGTACTACTTCTATTGGTTACTTGATACCTTGGGATAAGGTTTTAGAAAATTCTGGAAAAGCAATACCAACTTGTCTTTGGTGGTTATCCAGACCATCACGACATATAGGAGAAATGTTCATTGTTGACCTCTGAAAAGCTAATTGTTCAGATGATTCATTAATGAGGAGCTATCATTTATTAATCACCTTCCAGACACTGTGATAGTTAGTACTATGCCGGTGGCAGTTACAGTATAGTTGAGAAGACAGAAAAAAACCAGTAACTAATAATTACAAATTGTGGAAAACGATATGAAAGCCCAGGGTCCAGATTATCAGGACAAAAAGTAGCTGGGCTCAGGTAGAAGGTGAGCTATTTTAGATAGGGATACCAGGGAAGATCTTTCTGAAAAGGTCTCACCTGAAAGATGAGAAGGAACCAGCCATATAAAGAGCAAGGGATAAACATTTCAGGCAGAGGACACAGTGCGAGCAAATGAATCCAATTTCAGAGCTTCTTGCATTTACAGATGAAATGATATTATTTATTAAAATAATAAAATTATTATTTTAAATAATTCAATGGGAGGCAGGGAGAGGGGTGCATAGGGATATAGATAAACATACAGTGATGACTTTTGAAGCTACATGATGGGTACATAAAAATTTATTATGCTATACTCTCTTCTTGCATATGTTTGTAATTTTCCATAATAAAATATTTTTTAAAAAGCCTTTGGAACTTTGTTTATTTGTGGGCATAGTCATCATCTAATTCGGTTAGTAGTTTTAGAAATATTACCCTCTTCCCTCCCACACCAGCATGGCACATGTATACATATGTAACTTACCTGCACATTGCGCACATGTACCATAAAACCTAAAGTATAATAATAATAATAATAATAGTAATAATAATAAAAGAAATATTACCCTCTTTCACTACTCACCATCTTAGGAATATCAGAACTGATGTTCTGGGGAGACTAGTACTTGGAACATCGAGAGGGGAGCTCAGTAGACTCTATACCCTCATGCAGACTAATCTCTGTTCTAAACATGTATTTGCATACATTTTTACAAAGTGAGAGAAAAAGAGTACTTACGGAAGTTTGACCAAGGTCGGGTTTTGAAAAAATCAACCAAATATATAAATCAAATAATGAAATATAATGTACATGCAATAAAATTCATATATTTTAAATATTCAAGTTTATGACACTGTAGAACATCACCCAGAACAAGATACAGAATAATTTTGACCTCCCCAGAAAGCTTCCTTAGGCCACTTGTGATCAATTACCTTTCTCCCCTACTTAGGAAACTGCTGATCTGATTTTTATTATTATAGATTAACTCCGCCTTTTCTTTTCTTCTTCTTTTTTTGTTTTGTTTTTTAGACAGAGTCTTGCTCTTGTTGCCCAGGCTAGAGTACGATGGTGTGATCTCAGTTCACTGCAACCCCTGCCTCCCGGGTTCAAGTGATTCTCCTACCTCAGCCTCCCGAGTAGCAGGGATTACAGGTGCCAGCCACCACACCCGGCTAATTTTTATATTTTTAGTAGAGACGGGGTTTCACCACATTGGCCAGGCTGGTCTTGAACTCCTGACTTCAGGTGATCTGCCCCTCGGCCTCCCAAAATGCTGGGATTAACAGGCATGAGCCACAGCGCCCAGCTGACTTTGCCTGTTTTATAATTTCACACAATAAAATCATGCACTGTGCATTTCTTTGTATTGTCTCCTTTCACTCAGCATAATATCTCTGTGATTCAACCCTGTGGTGATGTGCCATTTTTTTAAAAAAATTATTAAGATATTTTATTATACGAACATACCATAATTTGTTTATTCATTTGGTGAACATTGTGTTGATGCCAGGTTTGGGCCATTATGAATAAAGCTGCTTTGAATGTTTATGTACAAGTCTTTTGTGTACACGTGTTTTTATTTCTCTTGAGTAAACACCTGGGAGTGGGATTGCTGGGTTTTATGCTTAAGTATGTTTTTGACTTTGTCAGAAACTGCTAAACTGCTTTTCAAAGTAGTTGTACCATTTTACACTCTCACCAGCAACGCATGAAAATTCCTGTTTCTCCACATCCGTGGCAATGTTTGATATTGCCAATCTTTAATTTTAGTTATTCTAGTGGGTATACAGTAATATCACATTGGTTTTAATTTATATTCCCAAAATGACTAATGTTTAACATCTTGGATATTCACATGTCTTCGTGAAGAGTCTACTAAAATCTTTTGCCCTTTTAAATAAATTGTATTAATTGCCTTCCTATTGAGTTGGAGATGTGCTTTATGTATTCTGGATATACTCCTGTATCCGTTAAGGTATTGCAAATATTTTCTTCCAGTCCTCTTTTTCATTAAAAAAAATTTTTTTTTGAAGACAGCAGAAGGATTTACTTTTGAAAAAGTCCAATTTAAGCACTTTAAAATTTTTAATTAAAAAATTGTTTTTAGTAATTTTTCCTTTTTTATCTAAAAAATCTTTGCCTACTACAGGGTCATCATACATGTTTGCATCTATTTCAGAACTTTCTATTCTATTCCACCGTCTTGATTGCTATAGCTTCACAGTTAAGTTTTAAAATCAAGTAGTGTAAGTTGTCTTTTTAAATATTGTTTTTCCGCCTTAGATTCTTATCTTTTTCATGTATAATTTAAAATAAGCTTGTGAATTTCTTTTAAAAAAAGCTTGCCAGGATTTTGATTGGGATTACATCAAATCTGTAGATTAATTTGCTAAGAATGGAGAATAATACTGAGTCTTTCAATCCATAAACATAGTATTATATCCATTTTTCAATTCTTTAAAAATTTCCCTAGCAATGTCTTACAGATTCCTGTGTAAAAGTCTTGCATAATTTTTGTCTAAATTTATTTCTAAATTTGTATGTCTTCTGAGACCTTTGTACATGGCATTCTTTTGAAATTTTATTTTCCAATTTTTAAATTTAGTTTCCAGAGGGTCATTTCTGATTATTGTGTTGAGATTATCTGGCACCTTTGTCAACCTAAACCATATCTCTACCAGTTTCATGAATTATCTATCACAAAAAAGACACAATTAAAGTGACTCTACACTGCAGCTGAAAATGGAGGCACCTCAAGCTGAAATCATTTGCATCATACCAATACGATGTGCACAGCGCCTCCCAGACTTTTGGCCCTGCCTCTTTTCTTAGATGGAAGAGAAGTGGATAGATGTCACCCTGTTCATAACACTTCTTGGAAATGGGAAGGGGATACTTTTCTCTTCTATGCTGAGAATGTCCCTAGAAGGAAGCATAACCTGAGGATGGTTGGGGGAGAAAAGAAGCAAAATCTTTTGCTGTGATGGCTCAGGGAATGCATACTGTATGTCCTGCGCTATGTTTTTTACAACAGTCACGTACACTAGAGCCCAGTTTGGGCACTTTCTGCTACTTTCCCAGAAATATCTTAATTCTCTAGGTTTAAGACAAAGCTTTGTGACTTAGTAGTTGAGTAAGTTTGTGTAATTTGTTTGAGGGCACTCAAAATGTTGTTTCATTTTTCTCTTGTAAAATAAATAGGATAATAATCCTTGCTTGGATTACTTTATGGAACTTTTTCTGAGAATTAATGCCAAGACTTGTAAAAGCCCTTTGTAAATAGCAAATCTTTAATTGAACATTAAATATCAATATGGTTGTAACCTTTTTGGAATGGCTATACAGAGAAATTGGTTCCTTTTTTTTTTTTTTTTTTTTAATTTAAGGAGGCGAGTACCTTATCTGTTAGGTGACTGCAGTTTTTGTTTGTTTGTTTGTTTGTTTTACAGGAATAAATGAGAGAAAGGGACATTAATATATATTGAATATCTGCTGTGTCAGGCACCTTACATATATTGATTGCTTCTTTTAATCTTTACTACAACTGCATGAGGCTGTCATAGAGATTCTGAGGTAAGAATCATTATCATTCCTTTGTAAATAAGAAACTGAGGCTCAGAGAGACTGAGTAATTTTCTCAAGGTTCCTCAGTTGTTAATTGTCTGACTCTAAAACTGCATTTCCACAGAACAAATTGTCTAATTGAGAAACTGGTGAGCATTGGAAATAAGCTTGCTAGGGGAACAGAGGGATACCTGAATAGGGAATGCAAGGCAGTTCAAAACTCAAACTCAGTCCACTGGATTTGCTGCCCACTGCTCCTTGTATGATCACCCTTGGGCACCACATCCATGTAGAGTCTTCTGAGAGGCAAGGCAGGTCAAAGCTGAAACCACACATCCCAGATTATGACTGAGGTGTTTTTATAGAACTTGTTTATTTACAGCGTCTATACTAAAATTTATTTTTGGAAGCTATAGTCAAATAATGTTTCTTAAGTGCCTTCACAGGATAGACCAGCAATAGATGCTGTGGAAGAAGTGCATGATGTAGCTCCTGACCTCAGGACGCTTTTCCACTGGATATGGATACGGGACATATCTCCAGGCAGATCATTCAGGGTAATGCCCAGTCATCAGCAGGCAGTGCCACATGAATGCATAGCAAGTTATGCTCCAGGAAGCAGAGGAAGCAGAGAGCATGAGGAATGGGCTTCTATGTGTAGCTGGAATCTCACCTGGGTTTTGAATTTATAAATAGTGTTCAAGGAGGAAGCAGGGAGGGTATAGCTCTTGATAGGAAGTGATGTGATGGTGATAGGAATATATGTTCCTTGTTTGAAGTACCGCATGAAGGACATGTGGCTGTGAAACCAACTTTGCAAAGATGATGACAGTGCGAAAAATCTAGCATGGCTGACTCCATCTTGCTTCTAGTCTCGCAGGCTGGCTACCCTCACTCGCTCTTGGGCATAGGCCCAGCTAACCATGGGAGTCATTTGATTTATAGTTTAACTTAGAAACAAGAATGATAAGAGTCTCTCCCTAAAACTGACCCCTTCCTTGTTCAGGAGCTGAAACTGCTTTGTAAGACTAATGAAAGGCCACAAGATTAGGATTATGGGAGAGGCCTGGATTCTGCTAAAATATAGGTGTAGTAAATGATAAACAGACATTGATTTCCAGTTGGCTTTTCTATAATCCCTTCCTGCTCCGGGGTCAGGTGGCCAGAGGCACAAGATTTGTGACTTCTGCAAATTCTCCTATAGATAACATCACTATTGTAGAACTTGAGGTTGGTCTTTTGAGATGTTTTTCAGGCTTTTGCATTCTGGCAACTCACTGACCCCATGACTCATGACTCAACCTGTTCTGTGGCCCCCAAACAGAGGCTAATTCAGTGCACAAGAACCATTTTCCACACCCCTATGTTGTCGTTCCCAACCAATCAGCAGCACCCACCCCTGAGCTCCCTGCCTGCCCAATTATCCATAAAACTCTAGCCTCTGAGTTCTTGGGGAGGCTGATTTGAGCAATTACTCCCATCCTTCCACTCAGCTAGCCCTGCCATTATTAAATTCTTTCTCTACTGCAATACATCTGTCTCAGTGAATTGATTTTATCTGTGCAGTGGGCAACAATTAGCCATTGGGTGATTATAGCTGGAGAAGTGCCTACCTTGTGGCAGTTAAACATGAGGTTTGGAGGGAGACTACCTACATCTAACCACCACTGACCACCATTGTCGTTGAGGTTCTGATCAACTTATTAACCCTTTGTGTGCACATGTGCAAGTGTGTGCACACACACACACACAGAGACACATCTTCTCATGTGTGAAATGGGGACCATAATGTTGGATCTCCCAGTGTTGCAGGAAGGACTCATTGTAACAAAACATGAAAATATTTAACATGCTGCCTAATGTATAACAAACACTGAATAAAGTGACCACTGTTTTCATTAGTAATGGTCTTAGATACCCAGCTAAGGCAAAAATTTACTCGATTTCCTGTGCATCATCTTTCACACTTACTTGGGTTTATAACCATCCTTGCTTCCTTCCCCTCTTTTCAAAGTGTTATTCCCTTTTCAAAGTTAATCCTTTCGCTTGACCCTCATTCCATCACGTATTGTCTTCCTCCTCTCTTTGTGAGTGTCTTCATATTTGGGGTTTTATGTCATATCTCCTTCTGCTATTCATTTATTTAAACATTGTACTTTGAAGAAAGAGGTAGATAAATAGAAATCTTCCTTCCTGTCTCACATACTTACTATTGTAGAGATAGAAAGAATTTTTTCCTTTTCTTAAATGGAGAAAAGACCGTTTGTTTTAAGATTTTTACACAGATTTTACATAGTGCAGGATAGGTAGCAGCAAGTAACATATTATGAGTGCATATGTGTACATACAGCTTTTAGCCTGAAAATTTGGAAATCCTAACTCACATTTAGACAGTTTCTAAAATGTGTGCTCTTCAATTAAACAATATACCCCAAATGGGAAAAGCAACAGAAAAAAAAAAAAAGGACTCACGAAAATGTCAATGCTGGCCAATTGCAGTGGCTCACAGCTGTAATTCCAGCACTTTGGGAGGCTGAGGTGAGAGAACTACCTAAGCCCAGGAGTTTGAGATCAGCCTGGGCAACATGGTGAGATCCTGTCTCTATTTATTTAAAAAAAAAAAATCAGTGCTAAGGAAGATTGCTTGTCTGTATTGAAAATGCCAATCACCACTTTTAAAGAGAAAAGAAAAGGTACATTTTAAAAATGCATATTTTAAAAGTCCTGTCAAATAAATAAGCACAAATGTGTAATTTAAAGTTCTGATGTGAAAGAATAATTTAGAGCTTTCCTAGCAATAGGAGCTTTGTTAAACAGTCGTGTGGCCAGCGGTGCCTAAGCCCTCTGCCATCTCAGCTGCCTGCCAGTGTCACTGAATCTCTGCCATTTCAGACACACTGTAGACGTGGTGTTAACTTAAATGGTGCTCAGGGAAAAAAAAATACACATGTTGTGTATGGAGAAAAGCCCAAGTTCTTCCTTTCTTTTTTTTTAAAATAAGCTGCCAAATCTTGCTGCTGGTGTTTACATTAACAGAGGAATGTGATATTAATATTTAGCTCACTCTGCAGAAATATGTATTTAAATGGGAGACATTTCAGCATGCAGGCTCCAGAGCAAGATTTCTGGCTCTCTGTATCTTTTTACATACACACACACACACACACACACACACGAAGAATGTTTTCCAGCTTATATGGCTGGGAGCCCTCAATGAAATGCAAAGACTAGCACATGGCCAGCAGAAGGAGGGGATCTAGCAGAATGGCAGTGTTTACAGCTACAGGGGATGCCCAGTGTGCATGAGGGCTTTGTGAGCCCTGTTGGAGATGGAAGTCCCACATGGACAGCTGCAGCATCACATAATCCTGGTGACCTAGATTCAGCTATAGATTGTGGACTGCTTTGGCCTGTGCTGCTATCACTACGCCAGTAGCCTGCTTGCAGTTTCATAGGCTGCCTGGCAAACAGCGTTGACCCATTTCACCATGACAACCTAGGCTGCTCTACTAAAGGCTGTGCATAAGGAAATGCTCACTGTTGGCATTTTAAAGATTCCAAAATTAAGTTTACTCAGAGTTTTGAAAAGCACATTTAGAAGACCAAACTAAAAGCTGATTTTTTTTTGACAGTGGTAGAAGAGATGGAGAAATGTGGAAAAGTTGCTGTTAGCCTTTTCCATGTTCTCAACTCTCAGGAAAACTATTCATTTGATGTTTTACTCAGCCAAGAGCATTGTAATAAATATGTTACTAACCAAAATAAATTGATAGACAATAAGTAAGCCAAAAGGCTAAGGGATTAACTTCTACTGCCATATATATTCTGGTCTGTTAAAACAGAATCTACAGAATAAAATAATTTAAAATCTTATGATAAATAAATGGAAGTGTTTAGAGGTGGATTTATTACAGCCTTGGCTCAACCTTGAACTGTACAGAATCAAGTTTCATTGGAGAACTAGAATAATATGCCCCTTGGGGCAAAAGTGGGTCTGTACTTTGGTAAAGGAATTCTATTTAGTAAGTGCAATTTAGGAAAATCAGGACCTGGTATCGGCATGTGATCGCATTAAAATGCAGCCTCTGCTTTTTTGACAAAATTGCAGAATTGACAGTGCAGAATTGAAAGCATTTGCAGGTCTTTAAATTGAAATCCATGCATCATTCTTAGCAACACTTTTTTGCTGTTGTTAAATTAGCTCAGGGAGTTAACTCTTAGAATTTCCTGACTGATCCTGTCTATCGCCTACACAGAGCAAGCAAAGTCAAAAGAGGCCAAAGGATTGCTCCACATGATGCACAGTCTATTCTCACTGACAGATTCTGTCCTTGGGCCATAAGGGTCTTTACTTGGGAATGATAAAATCACACAGAGCCTGCACTTTTTGAGGAGATAAACTGGAAGAGCAGTGTGTTAATCTGTTCCCACGCTGCTAATACAGACATAACCGAGACTGGGTAATTTATAAAGGAAAGAGGTATAATTGACTCACAGTTCAGCATGACTAGGGAGGCCTCAGGAAACTTACAATCATGGTGGAAGGGGAAGAAAATATGTCCTTCTTCACATGGCAGCAGCAAGGAGAAGTGCAGAGCAAAGGAGATGAAAAGCCCCTTATAAAACCACCAGATCTCATGAGAACTCACTCACTATCACAAGAACAGCATGGAAGTAACTCCCCCCATGATTCAATTACCTCCCACCGACTCCCTCCCATGACACATGGGGATTATGGGAACTACAATTCAAGATGAGATCTGGGCAGGGCCACATCCAAACCATATCAAGCAGCCATAGCTTGACATTATGGGAATCAACCCAGTGCAAAGTATGGAAATATAGAAATAAAATTAAAGCGTATCTTTTAAAAATAAATCAGCCATTCACTCTTTTTTTCCCAGAGATTTCAGAGACTTTTTAATTCTGTCTTACTCAGCATTTTCCTTCAGATCCTAAAACAGTTTTTATTCCTTCTGCAATGACTGAGCCTCCTTTCCAGATCGTTCCTGTCTCAGAGCCTTCCAGGAACAATGTCTATCCTGTGTGAAAGAACTGGCTTCCAGTCGGGCATGGTGGCTCATGCCTGTAATCCCAACACTTTGGGAGGCCGAGGCAAGCAGATCACGTGAGGTCGGGAGTTTGAGACCAGCCTGGCCAACATGTTAAAACCCTGTCTCTACTAAAAATACAAAAATTAGCTGGGTGTGGTGGTGCACGCCTGTAATCCCATGTACTCTGGAGGCTGAGGCATGAGAATTGCTTGAAGCCGGGAGGCGGAGGTTGCAGTGAGCCGAGATTGCACCACTGCACTCCAGCCTGGGAGACAGAGCAAGACTCTGTCTCAAAAAAAAAAAAAAAAAGAAAAAGAACTGGTTCCTTTTTGGAGAAGGTTCTAACTATCTTTGCAACTGTATATGCCTGCCACTTTTCACTCTAGAGACAGCTGTGAAGAATTTATTAGATTAACTAAGCATCTAAACATCTAACACATTGCTGAAAATTAGATCAGGAATTAGAAAACAAATATTTGTAAACAGTAGTAGGTATGGAATCAATCATTCAACTCTCAAAACAAAGATAAAAATCCAATATCCAATACACCAGAAAGACAGTAATAGTTTTTCATGGCCAAACATGGATTTGTAAATAGGATAACCATACATTCTAGTTGAACTGTCTGCCTGTAGACCTGATATAATTATAAATAATTCCCCCTTTTGTATCCTCATTTGCATGATAAATTGCATGGTTTTCCTAAATATTTTCAGTGCTTGAAACACCTTCCTTTTGTGCCTTTCCACAGTTAAGTTTACTGTGTTTGAATGGCTTTATCAGAAAGAGGGCTATTCTCAAGAAGCTGAGGCCACCATCTCTTGGCAGAAGTTCCACCACTTTCACAGTATGGTTGATGATAAATTTGAACTGATTACTGAGTGACTGAATTAATGAAACCAATAAACATAAAAGTATAACTATAATAAAAGGAGTGTATCGGGGGTGACGATAGTCAAAGCTGGGAAGTAGGCAAGGTTTAGATTGGTGTCTAGGTCTCTCCAGGATAATCTTATATACCTTTCTTTCCTCATTCATATGCTGTCTTCTAAACTTGGCTCTCTTCATCCCACTCTTCATCCCTCCCTCCTCTTCCCTTTCCAAGGTTTTGGGTTTTCAAATCCTCCACTAGCACCAACATACATATGACTGATAAAAGCTTTAAAATTTGTTTCCTTGCACTTTTGCAATTTGCAATTTTAAAAGGAGCAAAGACTTGAAAAACTAAATGAAACCTTCCTTGGTACAATTTCTGGCATCCATTCATAAAGTCACACACTCATCATCTTCATTTATCCTTCTTCTTGTGTCACCAGCCACTGATGGTACTTGGGTATCCAAGAAGTCAACAGATTGCTCTAGGGGATTCCCTAGTATAAATAACCTGACACACAAGGTAAAAACTGCCTTTTGGTTCTAACTGCTTTTCATTCCTTGGTCTATGAATATGAAACGATGTTATTTATATGCTTCTAAAAATGGCATTTATGGGAAAGCACACATAGAACCAGAGTTTGTATTATTTCATACTTAGAAGACAGGAAATATTTTAGGTCTGTGTAATGTCAGGTCTTTTGATGTAAAACAACAATGTATCTATGGCATATTTAAGTCATTTCCTTAATTAAATTGGCATTCAACTGGCAGTCTAGTGTTATGATAATTACTTTTTATTGTGTGAGGAATAAAGCCTTAGAGTATCAATAAATTCTGAAGGATTGTTTCCCATATAACATTTTATATATAGGGTAGGGCATTTTATTACATCATTCAAAATCCTTCCAATGGTTGTGATGTGGTCTCCCTTCCACCCTTCAATCACTAATTTATTAACTTTTATGGTTTGCCTTGCCAGGGTATTCAAAGACTCGTGTAAACATTATCTTTGTAAATGCTTTCAGATTTCCAGCTCTGAACTCCTGCATAGCATTAGTGGAATTCATTATTCAGACATGTGCTATCTTGTAGACAGAATCATTTTTGTTAATTGATCATGAGTCCATTGATGCTTATAACTACCAGGCATTTAATAATATGTTACCAGTCCATTTCTAGAATACTAGAGCATCCACTGATGGTAAAGATTCACTTGCTTTGACCTGCAAAAGCATGGTGTTGGGTTGAGAGTATTTAGTTCTAATGCAGGTAGGATACATGTAAGCATTTACTCTTGATACAAAGTTATCTTCCATTTGGAATTTTCATAAGAAATAATTTATTACATGTTTTGCTTATATTCTATGTTGGTCATTTTACTGACAGATAATTTCTTTTAAAAATTACTTTTTAAAAAAATTATACCTCTGCATTTATGTTTATTGGTTTCATTAATTCATTCACTCAATGAATATTCAGTTAATGACACCTCCCTCCCGTAACAAGACAATGTGTTGGGTACTGCGCCCTGCAAGATATGACTTCTGCTTTCCATTGAGTTTCAGTCTGGTGGGAGAGCTAAGACTTGTACCTGTACATATAATATTCCAGGCAGTGATGATATGCCATTGCTGTGATGCAGACCATGTGTTCCAGAAAATTTGAATGGAAGGATTCCACCTGTGGTGGGGATAATGTCTGGAGCTGAAGGATAGACTTCATTATGATAAAGATTGAAGGGCAGTGCTATGCAGTGTGGCAGAATCTATAACATGGAGGCTAGAAGGATAGATTGTGTTCAGAAAATACTTCAAAATAAATTGTATTTTGTGTTCAACCTTGAAGAGTAGTAGTGGTTGAGACTGAAAGATTCATTAAGAGACAGATTATTGGGCTAAGGGGTTTGGACTTAATTCCATAGACACTGAACTCGAAGATATTGAGTAGGAGCTTGGCAACTTCTCTGTGCTTTAAGAAAATAGAGCTGGAGGGCAATCTGCAGGATAAACCAGAGGAGAGAGGGGCAAGAGAAGGAGGAAGGTCAATTGGGAGGCTATTGCAATACTCAAGGTGTGGTGTGATAAGAGTTGGAAATGAGGTGGGAGCAGTATAAATAAAAGGGAGAGAAGATATATCATGTGGAAGTGCTATTTCCTCAGAGAATTAAGTTTGCCTTGATTAGTGAACCATTAAAATTAGTTATGCTTATGCTAAGCTTTCCAGGAATGTAATAACTTATTTTGCAGAAATTTTGCCTAAGATTTACCTATGAGTGTTATGAAAAGGACTCAGTCAGTGACTTGAAAAACATATGTCAAATGATGTTTATCATAATCTTAAATCCAATATGCTTTCTTTTCCAACCCCCCGCTGCCCATGATATTACCTGTCCAATGCTCATCAATCCCTCTGAGACTGATGACTCACTCTTGCTTGAAGATGGGGAAACTGCAGCCCAAAAGTTTAAGTATACAAAGTGACACAAAAGCCATAGTCCCATTGCACCAGTTTTCTTTAGCAAGAGACAGGTCAGTACCCCTAACAATGGCTACTCAACAGTGAAGTGGTTTAATCAGGGCAAACTTGTGAAGACCAGGCTAATTTGGAGATAATTAAAGCTGAGCATATTAGGAGGACAGAGGTTTCTTCCTAACAAAGGATGGTCCTTGATTGCTGAAGCTGGCATGGATAATTTAGGAAATTTAGGAGAATGAGATTGGATTGTTGTCATGAATTATCTGACATTTTTTTTGGTCCAAATTAAGGAAAAAAAATAGATTTGCTTATTCTTTACTTTGTGTATGTCCCAATCCACTTGTATTGATTCACCAATGGTAAGAGAAAATTGAGATACTGGACAGAACATAGAGTTCAGTTGAATACAAGGTTTGGCAGCATTGCTGAATATACATCCCAGTAAATGACATCAGAAAGCATGATTTAGTTAAACAATTATTATTAAAGTGCATTGGCTATGCATTATATATTTATGTGTCTACTTGGGAACATAGAACTTTGAATTTTTCATGTGTAAATGATGAGGTAGAAACAAGAAGAGGGAAGGAAGTTAGAGATTTTATCTAAAAGCAGAATTTTCTAAGTATTTATGCTTAAACTATTTTTTCCTTAAATTACTTAAACACTTACTCTTTAGTTGTATGAAATGAAAATTATCCTTTTAGAATTCGATTTTATTACTCAGTTTTGTTCGTATGGTGTTGTCCAAGAAGGTTGCACTGTAATGGGCTATGATTTACTTTTCTATCACAAACAAAAGAAGAATTACAGGACTTTGAAAGCTGACATGGGAGAAAAAGGAGGAAAAAAAGAAAATGTTTACACCTCCTCTTTTTGACATGGCTCATTCAGAAATTGGATACTAAATATCTTCATGCATCTGGAGGAGGGAAGAAAGAGACCATACAGGCAGTCTGTACATAATGTTGAAATAAAACCCTCTATTGTCCACCAAGACAATAGAACTAGCTTATAATAATGTAGTACAAGTAGAGCATAAATGACATAAGCCAGCAATGCAATCTTTGTTCCAGTGTAATCTTCCATATCAACCATCTACAATCTCCAGAGGTAAGAGAAAGGTCTTTCTTCTGTTTCCTATAACTGGCCACCACTTCTCTCTCTCTCTCTCCTTGCTGGTTTTCCTTTGGGATGGCTAATCATGTTTGACAGCATAGGAACTGTCCAGAATCTTGGCCCAAACTGTTTGTATGCATGAGAAAAATTAGTTAGCTTCATTGTCTGTTTCAAAATTTACAGGAGGTGTTTACTTTGGTGTGAAGAGATGTAGGAATACTGAGAAATAAGGTATGGGTGTCCACAGAAAAAGCACTGCTGGGGAAGATTTCATTTCAATTTCTATCAAAAAAGTTAACATCTTTTCATAAACATAGGAGATAAAGACACAAGCCATTACTGCAATAAAATATATATATATATATATATATATATATATATATATATATATATATATATATGAATAAAGCCAGAAGCACTGACTGGGCACACTGAAGCTGACAACAGATTCACTACTACCTGCTACTATGTGAGGCACTGGTGGGTCCTGCAATGATGAATGAGGTTGGCATACTGCTGTCTGAATGGAGATTACATGCATAGTGGGCTTTCTGCTCAAATGCAAAGATGAGCATTTGAGAAATATTGCAACCCTTGTAATGTTTTCTGAGCCTAACCAAATTTGAGCTCCTAACATTGCATGAGTTTGTTCATTACTAATCTTGCTGAAACCTATGACTTAGGTTATATGCAGAAGTCAAAAATAATAAATTCTCAAGATATGTCATGTCTTTTTACAATAAAATTAACCTTTTGCCTAAGAGAAAATTCAATCTGTTAAAAATAGATAATGAATGGAAGGTATTAGTCTGTAAATGTAAAGAGAAGATCATTAAGAATTGAAAAAGCAGGCCAGGAGCAGTGGCTCACATCTGTAATCCCACAACTTTGGGAGGCCAAAGTGGGTGGATTACCTGAGCTCAGGAGTTCAAGACCAGCTTGGCTAACATGGCAAAACCCCATCTCTACTAAAAATACAAAAATTAGTCTGGTGTGGTGGTACATACCTGTAGTCCCAGCTACTTGGGAGGCTGAGGCAGGAGAATCGCTTGAACATGGGTGGTGGAGGTTGCAGTGAGCTGAGATCATTCCACTGCATTCCAGCCCGGGAGACAGAGTAAGACCTTGCCTCAAAAAAAAGAAAAAAAAAAAAAAAAAAAAGAATGTCAAAAGCAACCAAAACAACAAGAAGAAAATTGTGTATTCAAAAAATTGAAAGGGCTCTGGAAGAGAAAAGTGTATGCTATTGTCTTTGTTTTGCTTAGGAACAGGAGAGAAAGGAAAGAATTACAACACTCATAGCCCTCAACGGGCTACTCTCCTCAGACTGGAAAAGGCTGGTTTAACATTTCTTTGGTGCACCTTTGGTTTTGGTGTGTGTCTCAGTGTCTGTCATATAGACGTGTTCAATAATACTTATTGAATGAACAATTTTCACCTATTGCTGTAGGAGATATAACAGTGTCTTAGTTTGTTTTGTGCTCCTGTAACAGACTACCATAAACTGGGAAATTTATGGTAAATAGAAATTTATTTCTCACACTTCTAGAGGCTGGGAACTCTGAGACCAAGGTGTCGACATCTGGTAAGGGCCTTCATGCTGCATCATAACATGGTGAAAGGCATCACATAGCAAAAGGGGAAAGAAAGGAAGAAAGAGAGAGAAAGGAAGATGTAAAATGGGGCCAAACTCATTCTTTCATAGGGAATCCACTCCTGCAATAACAAACAGATTTTCCTGATAATGGCATTGATCCACTATGAGGGCAAAGCTCTCATGGCCTAATCACCTCTAAAAGTTTCCACCTTTTAATATTATTACACTGAAAATTAAATTTCAACACGGTTTTGGAAAGGACAAGCATTCAAATCATAGCAATCAGTGAACAAAAACAAAGACCTTGATCTCACAAACTTTATAAACCATAGTTGGAAGCATATATTAGATACATAAATATTTTGGGTTAAAAATATTAATAAGGAAAAATGAAGCAGTTAAATGTAGAATTATGGAGTAGTTTTTATATAGAACTATCCTGAAAGACTTCTTTGGTTAGGGGATATTTAGTAGAAATCTGATGTGAGGGAACATGCTGGGCAGATATCTAGGAACAAGGTCTCTAGAGAGAAAGAATGGCAAGTGCAAAGGCCGTGGGGCAAGCATGTGTCTGGTATTTTTATAGCTATGAGGTCAGTGTGCCTGAAACAGTAAGCAGTGGCAGAGTAGGAAGTCATGAGATCGGAGAGGTGAAGAGTGAGTGAGTAGGCAAGTCATAGATGAATCTTTTAGGCAACATTAAACAGTTTGAATTTTATTGCAAACAAGATGGGTATATTAATCTGTAATACTCTTTATTTATTAATAAAAAGTATTTATTATTTATTATATCAATACACTGCTATAAAGAACTACCTGAGACTGGGTAATTTATAAAGAAAAGAAGTTTAATTGACTCAGAGTTTCACAGGCTGTACAGGCAGCATAGCTGGGGAGGCTTCAGGAAACTTACAATCATAATGGAAGGCAAAGAGGAAGCAGGAATATCTTACATGGTAGGAGAAAGAGGAAGAATGAAAAGGGGAAGGTGCTACACACAACAACCAGATCTCGTGAGAACTCACTCACTATCACAAGAATGGCAAGGGGGAAGTTCAACCCCATGATCCAATCACCTCCCATCAGGCCTCTTCTCCAACACTGGGGATTACAATTCCACATGAGATTTGAGTGGAGACACAAATCCAAACCATATCAACAGGTAGTTTATTCAGGGTCATAAATGAAGCTGTGAGGACTCTCTATTTCAGAAGTGATCTTGAACAAAGGGAAAATAAATCTACATTTCACCAAGAAAGTTTAGGTAAAATGTGCAAAATAATGTTTGGATTTTAAGGCATTTAATCATTGGAAAAGTTTATTAAAGAGCAAGAATAAATCTTATTTCCTAGAGATCCTTAGAAAAATACAATGTTTATTTGACATAAAATACCAGCTAGAGAAAAGAATCAATGTGCTTTTTTCCTCCAGCCACTTAAGCTAATCAACAATCAATTTGATTGACCGTGTAATTGTACTGACTTAGTAATTAAGACCACCAGGAAAGCTGGAATATATTCAACTCCTGTGTCTATTGTTTTTCATCAGTAGGCACTTCCCAGGGGATATATCCTTTTGACTGTCTCCAGGACAGTGATTCTGCCATTATTTGACCCATGAACAACTTCAGTAGATCTTCAGTTATTTGTTCTAGAATTTGTCAGAATTCAGCTATCTGTGATCATAATTTTCAGTTGATGGCCACCACTATTTCCCCAAAAAATACTCAATAGCAGTGAGTTTGCCCTAGTGAAGAGTATTTTCTTTTTTGTTTCTCAAGGGCACTAGGAATGAGTTCAGTGCACGCTGATTCCTGTAACATTTTGGTGACCTTTATAGATTAGTGACAATTAATTGCCAACCTGGCTGGTCCTACTCTTTTGTATTTATTTATTTATTTATTTATTTTTAATCCTGCTCCTTCTATAACGACTCTACTCTCAATGTGGTCATATAAACATGTTGTAAACAATAATGCCGCATAGCACTTGCCCAGGAGCCATGTAAGGACTTCACAGGCTAGCTAAGACTCAGGCAGAGTGGCCAGGGGCATTTTGAAGAAGTGTGGGACTTGTGGTCTCAGACTCCTCCCCTACCTCCTTTATCATTCCCATGGAGACTGTAATGTTCTCTTCTCTTTTCTGTGAATCATTGCTTGAGAGACTTATCTTATTCCCTTTGCAAAGCACAGTGCCTGCAAAAGTAAGGGATTCATATTTGTTTGTTGATTTTTGGTTTCTGTTTGTTTTAAAGAATGATGATGGATGCTCTAGTTGCTTTTAAAGAGTTAAATGATGTTTGCACTTGCTAAGAGGTCACAGTCTCCAGATGGTAATCTTTTCCACAGGGCTCAGGCTGAAGAGCCACACAGCCCTGCCCACCCTTTTCTTCCCTTCTATTCCCAGACTCCTCTGACAGCATGTTTTGTTAAGATTGGGACCATTAACATAGATTCTTTCCAACAGCAAACCAAAATTTCATGTTGGCAAAGTGTGAACTCAGTTCCAGGAAGGAAAAGTGAAGGATGTCTTGCTCTAGTTCACCTCCAGGAATTTCTGGTAGATCTATAAGCTACATGAGACAAAGAACAGATAAAAATTCCCTATTGTCTTGAAGAGATCAGGGATGCTTGTGTAATTCTAAACTACCTATTTTTGGTTCTAAGCAGTCTATCTGTCTAAGTCTCTCCACACATGTTTTTCCCCACCTCCTTGTTCATGGACCTGCCATTACACACTCAGTCCGTGTGTCATCCAGCATTAAAAGCAATTTATTTATTCATGCATCTTATCTGTGGTACGTGAGAAGTTCTGTATGAGATCAGGCAGAAGAGTGGTGCGAAAACATAACAGCCGTCATTATAACATCAAGACTTTTAAAAAATACTGTTGCATGGTATCAGTGATAATTGGGCCTAATGATAATAACAACTATTACATGACAGTAGAGATATAGTATTCTACATGCAGAAAAGAATTTGGAAACGGGATTGAGGCAAGATGGTATGCATCTCTGGTTGGGATACGCTGGACAGAGAACTACCATACATGCAATTACAAGTAAGGATGCTGGGTTCACACCTGGGCCTTGGATGTAGGAATTGCCCCTTTCTGGTCTGCCTTTAGGGCAGCCTTGAAACTAGTAAGAAAACAAGTCTCAAAAAAGCCATTCTGTTATCATCTAGCGTTCAGCTTCAGAGGGGTTTCTATTGGGTGGCTTCTGATGTCCTTTCAAGGTCATAGCCTTCAACTGCCTTTGCCCATCACTACTTCCCAGAAAAGCCGAGTCTCCCATTCTTTCCCCAGACACTATTTTCCTGATGCAACATGGAAGGTAGAGTGGGATGGTGGGAAGGAGAGGGCAAGAAGGAATTCCTCAGATTTTTTTTTTTTTTTGAGACAGAGTCTCGCTGTCACCCAGGCTGGAGTGCAGTGGCGCGATCTCAGCTCACTGCAACCTCCGCCTCCCAAGCAGCTGGGATTACAGGTGCCTGCCACCACGCCTTGCTAATTTTTGTATTTTTAGTAGAGACGAGGTTTCACCATGTTGGCCAGGCTAGTCTCCTGACCTCAGGTGATCCACCCACCTGGGACTCCCAAAGTGCTGGAATTATTGGCATGAACTACCACATCTAGCCCCTCAGATTGTTTTTTGAAATCATTTTCACCGAAAGTTTTATTTAAACACTGATATATGCAATGGGAGCAACCAGATTTATTCATATGGAGAGGAGGAGGCAGCACTGTAGCTCTGGAGGAGAATTCACCCCAGACGCTGCTGTTGAACTTGAAGATCTTACAATGGGGAGGGAGGTGCAGGCTTCTCTGAAAAGCACATTTCCTGTTCATAAAAGCTCCCTTGTATTGAGTGCCTATCAGGAGTTATCTAATTTAATCTGCATAATCGTTCTGTGATGTAGCTATTATTATCTCTATTTTATATATTGGGAAACTGAGATGCAGAATTATTAAATAACTTACCCAAGATCTCATAACTAGTAAGTGGAAGAACCAGTATTCAAACCAAGAGCACTTTATGTTCAAAGTGCAGTTTTTTTTCCAGAAAATAAACTGCCTCTTGGCTCATACTTCTTTAGGGGAAATGTTAGAATAATTTAAAAAAACTCTAAGCTTTGAGGCACTAAGAGAGTAATCTTTCCACAGTGTGCACAATTTGGATGTCTTGGCCATGGGTAGGCCTGTTGGTGATAAAAAGAGGGTGCCGATTAATTCTTTCTCTGCACCCCAAGAATCTGTAAGTTGATCCATTTCACCCTTGTCCTTCTGGGGAAGTTAGGAACGAGATAGTGTTGGTCACTGTTTTGTGGTGATGTATCCATAGTAAATGCAGAACCCTGAGGTTAGCTTGGCTGAGGGGTAACTCCTCTGGGATTCAGCCCCTTACTCGTTACATAAATACAAAAGTTTGAGCAAGTCCCCATGTCTCTCCATATGGGGCCAGGGGTGATGGCCCAACCTGAGTCTGGAATCCCACCTGCCGGAGAGTGACACCTGGGACGTTGATGAGTACATTCTCTGTGCCAACGGCAAAGGCTGCACAGTGAGAAAAATAATCATTCTTCCCTAAGCAGTTGAAACCTGAGCTTTTCATTTCATGATACTAATCACCAAGTAAACAGCTCTTTTATGCTAACATCTGTGTGAGGGCTGCTTCCCACACCAGCCTCCTTCCGGCCTGCCTGTTCTCACTGAAATACCAGCAGCATCATGGGGACATTTAACCCTGAAGGTTATCCCTGGGCTCTTCCAGGGCCTATGACATGTTCCAGAGAGGCTTGGTCTTAGGGACTTTCCATTTCCTCAAGAGGGTAAGTGACTCTTTTGGTGTGCAAGATGTGTGAGCTGCCTTGGCAGCTGCTGAGACCCATTCAGAGACCTCTGTGCCATTTGCCTGGATTCTGGAGTTTCATACTCCTGAAAGTGCCTGGTTAATTTGCTGGGAGAACTGACTGCTTGAGCATAACTCTTGGTTTGCTTTAACTTCCTTATTTGCCTGATATCAGCCAGTTCATGAGGCAGTTCACATACACTGTGTCATATTTATAAAGTGTGAATTCAATTCTGTCCTTAGCCTTCTCTGCCTGACCCCCACCATTTCCTTATTGTAGTTTCTCTTAAAACAGCCACGTTTCCCTTCTAAAACCCTTAGTAAATCCTGCCAGATTAATGAATGGGGGAAAAACAACAATTGCTTATACAATTTCATATGTAGGCTATAAGCAGTCCCTGTTCTCTGAGATCCTCCTCACCGTGTTCCTAAGAGTCCAGGACAGTTATTATGTTCCAGGTTTTATAAGAGGAAAACCAGAGACCATTCCTTTTCTTTTTTGCTGCCAAAGGGGCGGGGTGGGGGGGATCCAACCCTGAAATTAAGTGAATTGAAAAAGAAGTCAAAGGAACGGAGGCCTTCCGTTCTCTAAGCTCAACACTTTGTGATTTGCTTGATTACACTTCCCTCAGCCCCTCCCTCAAATCTCATATGCACAGACTCATTACCCCATTAGGATTTGGCTGGGGAGGCCTAAGGGACAATGAGAACATACAAGAATCTGGCTGGGCTGCCAGAGTTAACAACTTCTCATGTGCAATAAAATCAGACAGCATTTTTGATGGACCACATTCTCATTGCATTCAAAGAGCCTTGGAAAGCTTCCATGGCTGCTAATTTCAAAGAAGCAAACATCCCGGAGGGATGTGAGGCAAAGATGTGTCCTTTCGGCTCGCCTCTAACATTTGCAGGGCCCAGGGCAAGAGTACAAACGGAGGCCTACAAGCCATATGCCTAAATACTTAAAAGTTATGATGCAAGCTTGAACATTCTTAAGTAAAACATAAAATATGTTCTACCCTCCCTTCTTGACAAATGTATTTTCATTAACTATCTAGAGGCTGGATTTGAATTTAGAGTTCCCTGACTCCTTGGAGTTTCATCCTGGAATTGGATGGCCAGGGAAATCGAGCCTCTCACTGCCTGGCTCACTGCCCTAGGTCCTGGGTCTACCCCCATCTTTTCAGACCCTACCCCCATCCTACAATGCATGGGACCTCTCAAACTCCACCACACATGTCCAAGCTGCATTAACACCCTCATCAACAGCCACCTCTGGGACACCCCTTGGCCTAAAGGTGTGTCTAGTCAGGTCCTAAGAAGTTGGTTTTAGTTGATTGGGAAGGGAATTTTAGGGTCCTGGGAACTCAAAGCATGATTAAGGATGTTTTGGGGGTGGGGTGGGGGTATCTCTTTGGCCCCGTGGACTCTTCTTTTCATGAAGTGAAGTGCTATTGAAAGAAGGCCAGGTTGCTCCCTTATAAGATGCAGAGCAGCATCCTCTCTTGCTTGGATTTATGGATGGTACATACACAGTAGGTCTTTCATTTTTTATTTTTTTGAGACAGAGTCTCACTCTCGTTGCCCAGGCTGGAGTGCAACGGTTCGACCTCAGTGCACTGCAACCTCCGACTCCCAGGTTCAAGTGATTTTCCTGCCTTAGCCTCTGAAGTAGCTGGGATTACAGAAGCCTGCCACCACCCCCAGCTATTTTTTTGTATTTTTAGTAGAGGTGGGGTTTAACCATGTTGTCTGGGGCTGGTCTTGAATTCCTGACCTCAGGTGATCCACCCGCCCCGGCCTCCCAAACTGCTAGGATTAGAGGTGTGAGCCACCTACTGGCCTACAGTAGGTCTTTTATAAGGAAAGTTTCATCTAGAAAGTGGACACCTGTCACAATGTCTGCTGTTAGAGGAGCTGTAGGGCCAGGTACTTGCTTCATGCACTGAATGAGAATAGATATCTAGCTGCAGTGATTCTATTCTGGATGGACAGTGACATCACTTGGGGAAGATTCCCCATGACTCTACATAGATAGATTCTGATTTATTTGGTTTAGGGTAGGGTGCAGGCACAAGTGTTTTCAAAAGGCTCCCCAGGTGTGATGGTTAATACTGAGTGTCAACTTGATTGGATTGAAGGATACAAAGTATTGATCCTGGGTGTGTCTGTAAGGGTGTTGCCAAAGGAGATTAACATTTGAGTCAGTGGGCTGGCAAAGTCAGACTCATCCTTAATCTGAGTGGCACAATCTAATCAGTTGCCACCACAGCTAGAATATAAGCAGGCAGAAAAATGTAAAAAGGGAGACTGGAGGCCGGGCATGGTGGCTCACACCAGTAATCCCAGCACTTTGGGAGGACAAGGCGGGCAGATCACCTGAGGTCAGGAGTTCGAGACCACCCTGGCCAACATGGTGAAACCCTATCTGTACTAAAAAGTACAAAAATTAGCTGGGTATAGTCGTGGGCACCTGTAATCCCAGCAATTTGGGAGACTGAGGCAGGAGAATCACTTGAACCCAGGAAGTGGACATTGCAGTGAGCCAAGATCACGCCACTGCACTCTAACCTGAGCAACAGAGCGAGACTCAATCTCAAAAAAAATGAGAGAGAGACTGGCCTAGCTTCCCAGCCTACATCTTTCTCCCGTGCTGGATGCTTCCTGCCCTCAAACACCGAACTTCAAGTTCTTCAGTTTTGGAACTCGGACTGGCTCTCCTTGCTCCTCAGTCTTCAGATGGCCTATTTTGGGACCTTGTGGTCATGTGAGTTAATACTTAATAAACTCCCCTTTATATATATATTCCATTAGTTCTGTACCACTAGAGAACCCTGACTAATACACCAGGTGATTCTATGTGCAGCCAGGACTGAGAACCACTGGGCCCACCCTAATGACTTTGCTTCTCATACAGCATGGCATTAAACCTTTGTACTTACTTGCAAAGAACTCAAAGCCATTATGACCCCAGAAATGTTCATTTCTAGAATAACATCCTCTATATTGTAACCAACAATTAAATCTGTGCTTGCTGCAGTAAGACTTGTCTGCAAAGGTTCTGCTAGTGGTAGGCAGAAATCTTAACTGGCATCTCCTTTGTGCTTCATGCAAGGTAAAACTCAAAATATTTAATATTTAACGATCATTATAGCAATCAATCAATACAAACAGGCTCCAACTATAAAATACAGGTTGCTGATATGGTTTGGCTGTGTCCCCACCTAAACCTCATCTTGAATTGTAGCTCCCATAATTCCTATGTGCTGTGGGAGGGACCCATTGTGAGATAATTGAATCATGGGGGCAGTTTCCCCCTTACTATTCTCGTGGAAGTGAATAGGTCTCATGAGGTCTGATGGTTTTATAAGAGGTTTCCCCTTTTGCTTGGATCTCTCATTTTCTCTTGTCTGCCATGTAAGTCATGCCTTTTGCCTTCTGCCATGATTGTGAGGCCTCCCCAGTCATGTGAAACTGTGAGTCCATTAAGCCTCTTTCCTTTATAAATTACCCAGTCTGGAGTAGGACTTTATCAGCAGCATGAAAACAGACTAATACAGTTGGCTTTACCATTGCCTGATAAATTAATCTAGTTACTCCTCCCAGAAATCCTTTAAGATGTGCCTATACCAGGTGACTTATAAGAAGGTGGGAGATCTGGGACTCAAACCCAGGTCTTTTGACTCCAAATCCTGAGTTCTGTCAACTCTACCAGGCAGCTTTGCATAGCACTTCTGGTTGGCACAAACTCAGTTCTTTAGTCTAAAACATTGCCCTAAACCAGAAAACTTTAGAGAACTGTATTATCAGCCTCATTAAAAAAAATACCACCCTCAAAATGAATCACCCGATCTAAATCCATACAAATACAAAGGGGAAAACAACAGTTCAGAGCCTCTAGTTGAATGACAATTGTTTCTGGGACTAAGAAGTGGCTCTTTCATTCTGAAGTTGATACATATCTTATGACATATACTTAGAACTGTGCTATCCCTTAGCAATGGCTCACACTCAAGACCTGTAACATGCAG
This sequence comes from Pongo abelii, assembly GCF_028885655.2. Taxonomy (NCBI): domain Eukaryota; kingdom Metazoa; phylum Chordata; class Mammalia; order Primates; family Hominidae; genus Pongo; species Pongo abelii. Next base: position 114,812,735 of record NC_071990.2, on the reverse strand, counting down.
GATCTGTGATCGTAAGCTTGTAGGTACACTGTGACCCGTGTAAGTATAATACTTTGAAATCACAAAATCACAAGGCGGGGTGGGATCTTTCATGGTCATTAAGTCCACCTATGCTTCTGGGAAAGTCTGCATTTAAGCCATCCCAGAGAGACAAAACTCCCCCACTTGGAATACAATTTCTTTCTCTCCTCAGCAGGGGAGCCTTCTATTCAAAGCCCAGGTCAAGACCTACCTTCCTGGCAAAATAATTCATTGCGGATCTCTCCTCAGCAGGGCAGATTCAGGTTCTGGGGGATGGAATTTTATACAATTTGAGGGGTTTTCTTTATGATAAAGAATACAAAATCAGGTACAAAAGTGAATATTTATTTAGCATGAGAAAATGAAGCACAATAAATTACTGGAGGCTTTGAGCTTCAGGACCTTTTCATATAAGACCCCTGGCAACTTTCCAAACATGCTTGCTTAGAATGCTTCCTGACTGCAGCCTGGCTTTCCTGTTATACCTCTGAAAGTCCTCAAAGCCTAGCAGATTCCAACATGCTCAAGGCCTGGTAAATCTGCTTCTGCTCTTCAGCAAACATGTATGGGGATTATTTATTTGTTGGTTTATCTATTTAGGTGCTTCATCATTTTAAAAGAATTTGAAGCAGAGAATCTAGCTCTTTACACTCCTGCAAGGTAGCTCACATTGATTTTGCACACACCATACTGTCATACTGTTCCTCACTTCTGCTGTTTCTCACTTCCCCTGCCGCAACAGTACTTGTAACCTGGCAAAGCTCCATTCATTCTTTAATACTTTTCTAAATGTTTCTAGACCAATTATTCTCAATTGGGGGCCATTTTGTTGCCCAGAAGACATTTGGTAATATAGGGAGACATTTTTGAGTTGAATACCCTTCCTCTGTGAGTTGGGTACCCTTCCTCTGTGCTCCCAGAGCCAAATACACAGATTGTCTTTGCACTTAACATATTGATTCTAACCATCTGTATATGTGTCTGTTTCTCCCTTTGGATGGTGAGTCTTACAAAACCACTTTTGCATTTTAGCAACCTTAGTATCCCTAGAACCTAATAGGGAGCACACAGGAGGTGATATCATGGTCACTGAAAAGACAGAACACTTCTACTTTTATCTGAACCATACAGTTCAGCATGTTTACCGTACATTGTCTTGTTTTAAAATATTTCACTTGTGTAAATACTGTCGCGTGAGAAAGACTATAAACTTCATATAGGAAAAGATCATGTCTTTCTTAAACTTTTTCCTGATTTTCCCACAATACTTTTGCAGTGCTAAGAATGTAATAGAGACTCAATAATTATTTGTGGATTACCGATTGGTTTCTTGCAAATCTCTATAAAGTGTTAAGTAATAGATGGATCAAGATAGGGTGGAGTAAATCAAGGAAGGTTTCTGATAGAGGGGTGCTCAAAACTGATTTTTGAAGCAAAAGAAAGAACATTTGATTGGAAAAGAGGGATTCCACATGGGAGACAGAAAATTAGAGGTATTTAGTGACGTTTTTTAACTTAAGAAAAATCTGAGTTTATGACGAATATTTTTGTGAAATTTAATCTACTAAGTACAGGAACATCTTGAGGTTTGTTGAATAAACTTTTTTTTTTTTTTTTTTTTTTTTGGTAAGAGTTTCAAAGCCAATGTTGTGGTTTTAAAGTAATTAAAGTAGTATCCGATTGTCAGGGGTTACGCTTCCAAATGTTTCAATATATAGAACAACCTGATGGACAAGTGATTGCTATAAATTGAAATTACAGAAATGTTTTAAGGCCCTGGAAAATCTCCAAATAGCAGTGCTCTTTCTGTGTGCATAGGCAATTTTGTGGGTAACAGAATCACTTATGGGCTCACCCACGAAGGAGAGGTTTTAGATTTTCTTTTTCTTTTTTTGAGTTTTTTTATTTTGAAAAAAAAAATAGAGACAAGTTCTCACTATGTTGTTCAGACTGGTCTCGAACTCCTGAGCTCAAGCAGTCCTCCCACCTTGGCCCCCTAAAGTGCTGGGATTACAGGCATGAGCCACCACACCCAGCCATGGGTTTTAGATTTTCATGTTCATGACTCCCATTCATTTCTCTTGGCATGGTGACTGGGAGGGTGATGAGATGCCGTCAGATGGTAATAAGTACCCTTTACATAGCCCCTTTTTCCAAGATGCTTTGTAGGTGAGAATCACAAGAACATGGAGGCTGCAGAGAACTAATAGTTTCAAAAATTACATGAACCCTTGCACATCTGTCTCACACTTTGTGGAATGGTAACTCACGCCTTGTGGAATAGTAACAAGCAGGTAGGAGACACTCATGGCTTTTTGGAAATTCCTTATGCCGATCCCAGTTAAGCCCAAATCCCACGCTTTGCTTCTGCTGCTACAGGGGTTTGCAGGATATCAAAGAACCCAGGGATGTTGGTGGGTAGTAGGGAGGAGACATCCCTGAGGCTTCAGGCTTCCATTAGTCAGACAAAGGCTAACTCTCTGCCTTATACCACTTTCTTATTGATTTTTCTGGTGGATAATTATGAATTTTATTTTTCAGTTTACCCTCTAGGCTGTGTGTTGAGTAATTATAGTGTGTTACCTCTATCACCTGATAGCCAGTGGGCCTCTCATCTTTTTTCTCCCTGTGCATAAAGCACACTGTGGATCACATGGTAGGAACTAAGTAAATATGTTTTGATTGATTGATTTGTATTTTTTAAAGTGCTTCCTCTCAATACAGTTGAGCCTCTGCTATGTCTCCTTAACACTGGCCCATTCTAACTTGTCCAAGACTTCACATTGCATAGATGCTAGGTAAAATTTTGGCTGAAGGACATTTTTTTTTTTTTTTTGGTATGTAGTCTCGCTCTGTTGCCCAGGCTGGAGTGCAGTGGTGTGATCTCAGCTCACTGCAACCACCGCCTCGCTGGTTCAAGTGATTCCCCTGCCTCAGCCTCCCATGTAGCTGGGATTACAGGTGCATGACATCAGGCCCGGATAATTTTTGTATTTTTAGTAGAGTCAGGGTTTCATCATGTTGGCCAGGCTGGTTGCGGACTCCTGACTTCAAGTGATCTGCTCTCCTTGGCCTCCCAAAGAGCTGGGATTACAAGCATGAGCCACCACACCCAGCCTGAAGGACATTTTAACATTATTTCCTTTTCATGGTAGTAGACACACCTCTATTACTCTCATTAGTTTAGGTAATTACATAAACTGGTTATTAGAAGCCCTCATTTAACTTGAGTTATATTTTATTTCAAACATGGAGTAGTAAAGACCTCCATGGAGTAAACATGGAGGAGTGGATTATAGGTAGATATTGGTTTTATCCATCATCCCCTGAAAGCTTTCTCATCTTCCTCCTTGTGTAACAGACATTGCACCTCCAAACATCTAAGTAGGCAGTAACAAGAACTGGCCAAGTATTTCCCTGGCCATGGAGACACAGTTAAAATTTGGGCCTATGAGCCAAACAAAGCCAGTTAGAATCTTTCTCTGCTTTTGCTACATGGGAACCAGGAGAAAGGAGTGACCTCTTTCTGATGGGGTTACTAAACAAAGGGGATGTAAATCTAGAACTTCCTTCAGCCACTTTCTTGGGCTGCTCAGAGGGAACCGTCATTGTTTTCTAGCATAAGGGAGTTCAACTACAAAAGTAGGGTTGAGAGATGAAGGAATGACAGATGGGAAAGAAGAAGGGAAAAAAAACAGTCAAATATTGGACACTTGACATTTATACATTTATCCTCAGATTTAGCCATGCTTTAAGCCACTGCCTCCCTTGGATTTTCATTTCCAGAGTCAATAACTATCCTCCTCCTTTGTTTTCTTGCTTATTCACTTAAATTGGTTATTTGCCACTAACCACTGAAGGAATTCTGATTAATACCATCTGTGGACTATACAGGTGGCTTATCCAAACCAACGTGGTCACATTTGGGCAGACGTATATTTCACTAGAATTTTGTTCCATAAAAGAACTTTCACAATTGAGTGTAGTAAGTCCTCAAATTGAAGAAGTGATCAACTTTTGTTTTATGATTGTTCTGACTATTAAATCTATCAATCACGTAATGCTCTTAACAGCACATGGCTCTAATTATTTGCTAACTATCATCATTATCATCATCACCATCATCATCATCATCACCATCATACTAGGTGTTTACTAAAGGTTATTGAGATGGGGACTAGGTTGAGAAATTTCCTGGAAGCCAGATAGCATTACATTTATATGCTGTGCAAGAATATTTTTGCAGGTGGTACAATGGGTTTTGTCTATATTACTGTAGAATATGGAGTATAGTGTGCTTCATGAGATTTTTGTCGTGTTTGTTGTTTTAAGAAAGTCTTCTCTTGGCTAGGTGTGGTGACTCACACCTGTAATTCTAGCACTTTGGAAGGCTGAGGTGGGAGGGTCATTTGAGCTTAAAAGTCTGAGACCAGCCTGTGCAACATAGTGAGACCTGTGTCTCATTAAAAAACAACAACAACAACAAAAAAAAACAAAAAAGGAGAAGTCTCCTCTTTATTTGGCAACATTCTTAGAGCCTTTTCAAGTTAGTTACATAAGTGTATTTGGGAGGAGTTGGCAAGATTTATTTTTACACAGAAAAACAATGCATTATTTTGACCATATATACACAAGGTGAGACAAAAGGTAGCTTATAAATATGGGCTAAGACAACTTCAGAAACCAAACACATGCCTATTCTTTTTCATGAGTTGTAGTTTAGATAACCTATAAGATTACTTTAAAGAAAAAGAGAATTTTCTGTCACTTATGAACTAAAAATTTTGAATAAATTTAGAAGTTATTTTTAAGAAAACATGAGAATTGATTATTGAAATTAATCCCAAATTAAGCAAAAGTTGTCATAATACGTTGAGAAGCACACATATCTGTCCTCTGACTGATGAGGTAATTAAAACCAATTTTGGTGAATAAGGTCAATTATAACAGGGTAGGAGACTACAGTTGCCAAAATCTGGGGAAGCTCAGTAAAAAGACAGAAACTGAGAAAATTCTAACTCTTTAAAAATCAGCCATTTTTGCCCAAGAGGATGCAAGTTGAAAACGTCTTTGTTTTTTCACTCACAATTTTATTTCTGTTCTCACACCCCACCCTCCTTTACATGAATATTAAGGACTAAGGCTTTAGCAACAGGCTTTTGGTTGTGGGGGAGCGAGGGGTAAAGGGAAAAGTGTTGTGTATGGCTTTTCATATGCTAATAAGTTGATTCCATGACAACCATTGAAAAAAGAAGGGCTGGAAACAAAAGCTGCAGCCAGAGAGAGGATCAGGGCTCTTTCAGGGACGCTGTAAGAATAACAGCCAAGACTCCCTCCTCTGAAAGGTATCTGATGGCCGCTTGTCAAAGGGCTTTGTTTTAATAGTGCAGAGTCAGTATATAATTAATGCAGACTTTTATGAATCCAAATTTTACCCTCAACGTTGCTTCTATTTTAAAAAGTAGTGAATAAGAATCTGAAACCAAGAGGATGTGTCAAATCACTGCTCTCATTCAGGACCTGGAAGGGAGTCCATCCAGGGTAGGTTCGTAGACTATCAGTTCCAATGATCATACACTTCAGTTTTACGTAAAAAGGTCAAGGGCTTTTATCTTTGAGTCTAAGAAGGTGTTTAGAGATGGTTTAGAGGAAGTGCAATGGGAAAGGCTTGCTCTCCTCTTCAGGCAGCCTTTGAACAGCACAACATGTTATTTCCAGTGACATGCTGAAATTGTCCAGGATGCAGACAAGAGCAAGCTGTAGAATGCTGATGGCATCCTAGGTTTCCCTGACCCATGAAAGAAATCATGACTGGCTGTTTATCTTTCCAGAAACATAAAGTGACATCTTCGTGCCAGATACCTTAATGTCTAGTACAGCTAAGTTTTTGCTTGAAATCTAGTAGTCACACATATGAATTAGCTGTTGTATCATGCTAACACAATGCATTCCTTCTAGCTGGTTCTTAAATACCATAAAGTATTGCATTCAGTTATAATGCTGACTTTAGTAATATTCTGTCCAGCCTTGTTTTTCTCTCATGTGCATTCCCCTGTCTTTGATTGAATTATATTAAATTCCTCTTTTTTGTCCCCTTTAAGTAGCTGCCAAAAACTTGCCATGAGTAACTTGTGATACAGTGTTTTCTCTGTTTGGATGGACACAAGAGCTTTCATCACAATGGAATGCTTATGGAATTACATATTTCAAAGGACACTAACACGAAAATACAACTTCATTCAGAGACAGGTTACAATGATGAATAGTAATGCAACAATTACTAAAAGAATTTGCAATTTGCTTTTAAAGTATTGGCTTTGGTCTTCAGTGATTATAAAATGCAATTCATGTTTTGTCCTTATAAACTTTATGAACTTAAATGAATCTCACTTTCATGCTATTTGTGACTGTAGTAGTGTTGTTTGATGAAAAGAAAAGAGATATTGTAGCTATGATGAATCAGAATTTAAGATCTGACCAATATTGTTACCAAGATTATATAATAAAATTTGCTGGTTTTCTTGAAATAATCTTATTTTTCAAATGCATATTTTACTCAATATCTGCAGTGTGGAATTTATCATCTTCCAATATTTGGTAAAAATCATTGAACCATTCATTCACTCAACAAATTTTTAATAAGTACTCATTCTGGCTAGAACTGGGATGAATTATATAGATACAAGTGTAATGATATGACTGCTTTTTTCTTGAAAAATATAATTTAGTGAATGAATAATTATGTTAATAAATAATTATAGCTTTTGTCTTTTTTTTTTTTTTTTTTTTTTTTTGAGATGAAGTCTTGCTCTGTCGCCCAGGCTGGAGTGCAGTGGCTGATCTCGGCTCACTGCAACGTCTGCCTCCTGGGTTCAAGCAATTCTCCTGCCTCAGCCTCCCAAGTAATTGGGATTACAGGCACCCACCACCACGCTCGGCTAATTTTTGTATTTTTGGTAGAGACGGGGTTTCACTATGTTGGCCAGGCTGGTCTCAAACTCCTGACCTTGTGATCCACCCGCCTTGGCCTCCCAGAGTGCTGGGATTACAGGCATGAGCCACTGCTCCTGGCCAGCTTTGGTCATTTTTAATATCTTATCTTATCTAAAATTAAGATTTGCTGTGGCTTAAGTAGATACATATCATAAAATATAAAAATAAAATAAATGAGAATAAATAGGTGAAATAAAATCAAAACAGGAAAATGAAATAAAGTAAAAGTAGGAATAGGCTGAGCTCTAGAAGCCGACCACAAAATTCTGTATTGTCGCCAGAGGTGAACCACAAATGTAACCCTGATTTGCTCCAATGGGTATTTACAAATTTAGTCTTTTACATAAGAGCAAAACCAACCAGAAGCTCATGATAAGCAAAGCTTTTATTTGTATCAGGATGTAAGAGAAATTTCTCTCCTAGACCTGTGAAAAGAGTATTCAGTGAGATGTAGTGGTACATTCTCAACAACATAACTAAAATAAATGCAATACAAGTCTCTATAAATAGTTTGTGTACTATTCCTCAGTGCAAACCAGGACAAACTAAAATTTAAAGTGCTTACAATAGCCACAGATCACTAAGGAAAGGAAATTAGCCATGGCTGCCTGGCCTACAAGTAGCTGTGCTCTGTGCCCTGTAGCTCCCCTTCTAATACACAAACACACACACACACACACACACACACACACACACACACACTTGCGCAGATAACCAATGCCTCAATTATAAACATTATGGCCACAGCTAATTGGCCTGGGGACAGGAGGGGCACTTGACTGAAGAGTAACTGGTGTTTACAGACTGGCTAGTGGCCTACAAGGCCATCTGACAAAAAAGCTTTGCTTAGAAAGCATGACTGAAGTTGAGAGAAAACAACTGGATGTTTTCTTTTAGGGTGTTTGAAGACAATAGGTACAAAGCAGAGGCAATTATTTGGAAGTGTGGGCAGGAACTGAAGGGCCAAGGAGAAAAGTTAGGTTGCAGAGGCCAAGAGGCAGCTGAGAAAATATATAGGCACAAAGTGAAAAGGACACACAGAGGTGATGATTTTGTTGGGCCAGCAATGGTGTAATCCATAAGCCCTGACGCTGAGCTGAGGTTTGAGACAGCTGGTCATGGGGACTGTGGAAATTTCTGAATGACATAGCAGGTTTCCCTGGAACCTCACTCTTTTGTGGTTCTGCTCTTCCTGCAAGACATGGGTTCGTGCTTATTACTTGAACTAACCTGACAGAATCACTGATTTTTGTCATTGTGAGAAGAAGCCAAGTGTCTGATGGCACAACCTAAAGTGTAATTCAGCGAAAAAAATCCTTCAGGAGTCAGACAATCTAGTGCACATAGGCAGCCTCTGAAGATCTAGCTTGATCCAAGATAAAATGTATAGTATATATGAGGTATTTTTCCCAGAGTCCAGAAACCCAAAGCTTGGTACCATAAAGCAGAACTTCCATGATGTTTGTCTATAAACATTTGAAAGTACTATGGGCAATGATTGTCCCCCATGGCCGTAACAAATTTCCATTATGTTCACATAGAACATCTTGCCTGGTATGGCATTCTTAGAAAGAACCAATGGAGTATTGGAGTTCAACTTATCAAAATAATGGCTTCAGTTTTAGCAATAATATAAATATTAGGGTCTGTTACTTATTGGAGTACATCTTGGTCATCACATTGATCCGAATGGGAGAGGAATGGAACATTTTCAAAATATATATTTCCAGGCCCTATCCTTGAGGAATCAGACCATAGGACCAGGATGAGCTCTGGGCCAGTGAAATTGGATCAAGTTTCCCAAGTCGTCCTGACCTGCTTCTGTGATTAAAGATCAAAACCAATGCTTGGTGAGAGACCAACTTCTAGATGTAAATGTCAGAACTACTTTGGGATCTTATCTCCATGTTAGCTGGGATTTGTTTTGAATGTATTCTTGCTTAATTTAATTGTTTGACCAATTATACATTTCAAAGTTAAGTTTAGACCTTTATTAAGTTTCTGATTCAAAAAGTCTATGTAAAAACTAGACTAATTTCACTACAAGATGGTATTATTTACTCGTATCTAGTGCAAAAGGGGAATAACAACAACCATCTGTTGGATAAAATTAATTTTGTGAATATAAGTATTCTCAAATACGATTTTATTATCTTTTCTTATTTTTTTCCTCTTGGATCTTGCTGAGCCAAACTAATTGACTTCCAGAAGTAATTAAGATTTCTAATTTACTAGCAAGATATTGAGGGGCAAAAGTTAACAAAACAGTTCATTTTTAATATTACTAATTTAGAGGAGATTTTCTATTTTTTAAAGAGATTGTTATGCTAAAAGCAGTAAAGACATCAAAAGGTACTGCCTTTCAGTTCCCTGATTAAAAATTTTTCTATCATCCGTGTCTCCATGGTGGATGGAATACTGAGGTTCATATCAAAAGAATTCTCTGGTTCTTCAAGTACGTACTAAGAGTGTTCTGTTGGGCAAACTTCTTATATTTAAAAAAATCCTGACTTTGCCTGTTTCATTTCTCTGCAAAATGGAATGTTATCTGCTACTTAGACAATGTTTCTAAAAAGAATGAAATAAAATAAACTCTACTAATACACTGCCATAGTTTCTGACATAGTAGGTGTTTAATAATTATTTTTCTTTGCCGAACTTCGGAAAGTTGAATAAAAACAGATGATTGTCAAGGCTAACTAGGATTCAAGTAAGTCATTCTAATTAGAGACTGAGGGATTTATTTGTGGTTATTGTAGAATAATCTCTCCCTTAAGATGACTTCTCTAGTCTAACAAGTTTCATGTTTTGAATAAAATGTGGAACTCTGCGTTTACAATTCCAACTATGGTTTGTCCTTTTACTTTGGGTCGTCTCTATGGATGGAAAGTGAAAGGGAAAATTGAGGCAGCTGTCTGAATAATTCCAGCCAAACCAATAGAGACTATAATTGTGTGGGTTGTTATCAGTGAAAGTGGTCTGTAGCTTAAACTATCTAGATAAGTGCCTCAATTCTTGCTCTATTTTGCGTACAAATACATAACCTTAGTATTGGAGAAATGTGAGGAATAGTATTCTGGCCAAATTTCAATTCTAAATTATTCATTAATGAGCTTCCTTGCTTCATTGGGTTAACACCCTCACGGAGCTACCTTATTCCTTTTTCTACCATTTGCTGTACCTCGTTGGAGAAGGATATAATCTTCATAATCCAAAAACGTACTTTTTAATGCTGAGTTTGAAAACAAAAGATGACTAGCGTTTTAAAAATAATTCCCAAGGGACCAAACTGTTTACATTTCTCTGAGAAGCTAAGTATATTCTAGGTGTTGAGAGGAGTTTGAGACCTTCATTCCTGGGTTTCATGAATCTCAACATAATATTCAAAAGAAAGAAAAGGAAGGAAGGAAGGAAGGAAGAGAGAAAAGAAAGAAAGAAACAAAGAAAGAAAGGAAGAAAGAAAAGAATCATTCAGAAATTAGAAACTATTACATCTAGAGAACCCAAATATTAGATTAGTACTTCAATAGTTTGTTTTGTAGGAGATATCTGCCAAAAATAAGGGTATCTCAGGAGGTTAGGTTCTGTGGAAGATTCTAATTAGATATGTTTTAAAGTTTTTATATGATATAGATGCCTAACATAGGAAGGCAGTTGGATGTACAGAGAAAATGTTTTTTGTTGTTGTTGTTGTTGTTGTTAGTTCATGTCTTTTATTAACTCATACAATTACTTGTCTTCTGGTTTGTTGAAGCAGTAAGTCAGACAACATTTGCCACAATAATGTCTGTCAAAGTGGCTTGCCATAAACACCTCAGCACCACATTAATCAGAAAGGCACTCTCGACATAGGCAACTAATTTTGCCATTCTCATCCACTGTATAATATTTCAGGACAGCCAGTTTAACCTTCTTTCTCTTGTGCTTATTCTTCTTGGGAGTGGTGTTAGACTTCTTCCTTTTCTTAGCACCACCACGAAGTTTCAACACAAAATGAAGAGTAGACTCCTTTTGAATACTGTAGTCAGACAAAGTACATCCATCTTCCAGTTGCTTGCCAGCAAAGATCAGTCTTTGCTGATCAGGAGGAATTCCTTCCTTATCCTGGATCTTGGCCTTTACATTTTCTATCATATCCAAGGTTTCAGCCTTGAGGGTGATGGTCTTCTCTGTAAAACTTTTCACAAAAATCTGCATTTTGGTGGTGGCTCCACCGCAGATGGCAGATTGAAAAGCGAAAATGTTTGTTTTATTGGAACAAACCTTCTACTATAACTCATAAAACCTTGAGTTCTCCACTAGCAAGTGGTGGGACTTTGGAAATGACATTTCTCCAAAGGGACTGTGAGAGAGGGCTCTGGAGTCAGACTGGAGCCTACTTGCCTGGGTTTGAATCCCAGCTCTTCAGCTTTCTAGTTGTCTGACTTTCAGCAACTTACCTAAACACTTTCCACTTCAGTTTCTTCATCTGTTAAATGGGACAATAATAGGACCAATCTCATAGATTTGTTTTGGGTGTGTTATGATCAGGCATCATTTTACATGCTTATATATATATAATTTATATGTGTATTTTATATATATGTAAAGTGATATATATATCAGTAATAGGATCAACCTCATAGATTTGTTTTGAGTTTATATAAAGTCTCCCTCTTGCCACCCTCAACCTTCAAGTAGACCCCAGTGTCTGTGGTTCCTTCTTTGTGTTTATGAGTTCTCATCATTTAGCTCCCACTTGTGAGTGAGAACACCTGCAGAATGGTTTAAATTGCTGTTGATAACTGTACGAGTTAGTGTAGACTAAACAGGTATAACCGATAGACTCAAAATACAATGTGGCTAAACCACAATTGAAGGTGGTTTTTCACTCGGTCCAGATTACAATGTGGCTCAACCACAATTGAAATTGATGTTTCACTCAGTCCAGATTGGATGCTCCTAGGTTCCAGGTGTGGAGGTAGCAGAAGGACTCTTTTCTTATATAAACTCACAGCAAATCTATGAGATTGGTCCTATTATATATATTTATATATATATATATTTATATATATAATACACATATAAATTATATATATGTAAAAGCATTTAAAATGATTCCTGATCCATAGACATTCTGTCTACCCCCAAAAGTCACCTGATAGTGTATAGAAAACAATCATGTTAGCATAAGATGTATAATGTCATGAAGGGGGGATGATGTGACAATTGGCCCTATTTGGGCAGACTGGCACCTTTTAGAAAGAACTACATTGAAACATCTATTGAAAAATATCATTTCATTTTGACCATTTGTCAGAGAAAAGTTTCTGGCAGTGTAAATTAATACATTGCAAAGAAAAGCAAACAGGGAGAGAAGAAAAGTGAAGACGGGAGAGGCCTTGTATAATTGTCTGCATATAAGTTGTGGGTACCTCATTTCCCTCTCAATGTTGCTATGTTCTCAATCCCCATCAGGATAAGAAAACATTCTCCTGTAGGTCAATTTATTTGAAAATATTTATTGGTGCTGAGAACTATGAGGCCAGGGTATGGGTATAAGTTGTAAAAAAATTAAAAAAAAGAAAAAAAAGGGCCGGGTGTGGTGGCTTACCCCTGTAATCCCAGCACTTTGGGAAGCTGAGGTGAGTGGATCACTTGAGGCCAGGAGTTCAAGACCAGCCTGGTCAACATGGTGAAACCCTGTGTCTACTAAAAATACAAAAATTAGCCAGGCATGGTGGCACTCATCTGTACTTCCAGCTACTCGGGAGGCTGAGACAGGAGAATCGCTTGAACCCAGGAGAAACAGGTTGCAGTGAACCGAGATTGCGCCACTGTACTCCAGCCTAGGCAACAAAGTGAGACCTTGTCTCAAATAAATAAATAAATAAATATAAAAATAAAATAAATAAATAAAATAAAAAATGGACGTGTCAAGAAAATAAAAATGGTGGGAATAGAGATATAATAAATTTAGACACACAAGCACAAACATATTTGCATCTGCACAAAAATGAAAGCTAAAGAAAAAGCTAAAAGAAAAAGCTAAAGACTAGGGAAAAATAAAGAAAGAAAAAAGATAGAATAGGGTAGGGTAAAATGCAAAAAAGGAAAGAAAGAAGCAACTATTAGTTTATCATTTTCTTCTTTAAAAAGGACTATGCAAAAATAGAGACTCGGAAGGAAGAAAAAGAATAAAATAATTCCCTGCATTTTCTGAATGGAGAAATGAAACTAAAAAGATCCTTAAAGGCAGGTTCCAAGGCATGGGCTCAAAGAACAGAATCCTGCCCTGCATACTGGTAATACTCCAGTATGATGGTAATAGCTATTTTTTCTGCTCCTCTCACTCCTCACACCCTCTACCTTCAAGTAGACCCCAGTGTCTGTTTTTCCCTTCCTTGTGCTCATGAGTTCTCATCATTTAGCTCTCAATTATAAGTGAGAACACCTGCATAATATTTTTAATTGATGTTGGTAGCTGTATTAGTTAGTGTAGACCAAATAGGTATAACCAATAGACTCAAAATACAATGTGGCTAAACCACAATTGAAGTTGATGTTTCACTCAGTCCAGATTGCATGTTCCTATGTTTCAGGTAGGGAGGTAGCAGGAGGACTCTCTTCATGTAGTTTTCCAGGTACCTATGATGAAGGCAACTCTATCATCCTCAATTTGTGCCTTGCATGGATACATGGAACACCTGATTATCAACATCTCAGGCAGTGGAAGGGGAAAAGAGCACATGAGGTTTTATACTCTAGGCCTGGAAATAGAACACATTAATCACTTCTACATACTTGCCATTGGCTGGAACCTAGTCACGTGGCCCTAACTAAATGCAGAGGAGCTTGCAAAATGTGGTCTAGCTGTGTGCTCGAGAAGAAGAGGAGGAAGTATTTGATAGCTGTGTGACCAAGAAGAGGAGCATATACTTTGATAGATGGTGAGTAGTCTCTGACACAGTTGCTGATATTTAAAACCAACAGATTTCACTCTCTTTCTCACACACACACACACACACACACACACATAAACACTCTCTCACATTTCTAGCTCCAAAGGGGTGGTGGGAAATGAATGAAGTAAAAAAGCAAAAGGAAGGAAGGGAGAGAAAGAAAGAAAGAAAATAAAGAAAAAGAAGGAAAGGAAGGAAGGAAGGAAGGAAAGAAGGAAGGGAAGGAAAGAAAGAAAGAAAGAAAAAAGAAAGGAAGAAAGAAAGAAAGAAAGAAAGAAGGAAAGAAACCGAGCATGGTAATCCCAACACTTTGGGAAGCCAAGGCAGGTGGATCACCTGAGGTCAGGAGTTTGAGACCAGCCTGACCAATATGATGGTCTCTACTAAAAACACAAAATTAGCTGGGCATGGTGGCATGCGCCTGTAATCCCAGCTTTCTGGGAGGCTGAGACAGGAGAATCTCTTGAACCCGGGAGCTGGAGGTTGCAGTGAGCTGAAACTGTGCCACTGCACTCCAGCCTGGGCAACAAGAGTGAAACTCTGTCCAAAAAAAAAAAAAAGAAAGAAAGAAAAAGAGAGAGAGAAAAGGAGGGAGGGAGTGAGGGAGGGAGGGAGGAAGGAAGGAAGGAAGGAAGGAAAGAAGGAAGGAAGGAAAGAAGGAAGGAAGGTAGAGGGAAGGGAAAGATCTGGAAATTTTAGCTGCATTCCACATCTAATCTACTGATTAGAGTTCAGATTACTTTTCTTTTATAAATCTCATATATAATATCACCCCTATAATGTTAAATTTTGTTCAGTAAAGGAATATATATATTATAAATTATATATTATAAAATTATATATATATATATAAAATATTTTAGATTTGGAGTCTGGCTCTGTCACCCCCAAGCTGGAGTGCAGTTGGCTCAAGCATAGCTCACTGCAGCCTCAAACTCCTGGCCTCAAACAATGATCCCATCTCAGCCTCCTACTACTACAGGTGTGTGCCACCATGCCTGACTAAGCTTTACTTCTTTTTAGAAATGAAGACTTGCTATGTTGCACAGGCTGGTCTCGAACTTCTGGCCTCAAGCAATCATCCCAACTCAGCTTCCCAAAGTCCTGGAATTATAGGCATGAGCCACTGCACCCAAGTAAAGGAGGAATTTATAGAAACTTGTGAAACATTCTGAGGGAAGAATCTTTTAAGTTTTGGTGATATCCCCCCCCATCATTCACAGTTGTTTTTTCGTTTGTTTTCTTTTTCTTTTTGAGACGGGTCCTCACTGTATTGCCCAGGCTGGAGTGCAGTGGTGCAATCATGGGTCACTGCAGCCTTGCTCTCCTGGGCTCAAGCAACCCTTCTGCGTTGGCTCCCCAAAGTGCTGGGATTATAGGCACGAGCCAATGTGCCCAGCCCCCAGTTGTCTTAATCACACTTAATTTTTAGTGACTTGCCTTTACTGAATTATTCCAAAGTATTGAAGTTAGTATTCATAGAAACAATAACTTCCTTTTAACTTGTACTCATATTTCACTGGGTGAAATAATATTTTGAAAAATCATGTAATTATAATAACAAATATATGTGACATAAGTCTGAAGACAAACACAACTGATTTTCAGTAAATACATTAATTACAGGCTAAGTTATTGTAATAATGAAAATTCAATACAGAGTTACTTTAATATGGTAGAAATTTGTTTTCACATAGCAGTCCAAAATCAGGTGAGTAGTCTAGGGTGGGTAAAAAATAACCCCCGTGTGTTTTTTCTCCTTTAAAGTTAGAGGTTAGCTATGCCATGTCTGCATTTCAATCCAAGAAAGAGGAGAGGAGGAAAGAGAGAGTCAAATAAAAGCAGCATTGTATTTAAGGAGATGACCATGACATTGTCCTGAATTATTACTGTTCACATTCTACTGGCTCCAACCTACTCATAGCCTTACATAGCTGCAAGATGGCTGGAAAAATAAAGTCTGTAGCTGGCCATTTATCCAGATAAATATGGAACTTCATTTAAAGGAAGAAGGGGGAAATTACTTCTAAGCACCAGCAGTCTGATCCCATAAACAAAGAAAGTAATTAATGGAGATAGAAATGAGTCCTGTGTGATACTGTATCAGTTAGCTTTTGCTGTGTAACAAGCCATCCCATACTTAGTTGCTTAAGACAACAATCACACATTGTGATCCTGTGGGTTAGCTGAGCAGTTCTTACCTTGATGGGTTAACTGCAGCTGCATGATCTAGGAATTCTCACTAGGATTTCTCATTTTTGATCCACATGATTTGTTTTCTTCTTATAGGCTAGTCCAGGTGTCTTTTCATAGATATATCAGAGTTTCATAAAGCAGCAAGAGTGTAAGTTCCAAATGCATAAGCAATTTTCAGGCCGCTGCTTGCAAACATTTGCTAAAGTGCTGTTGGATAAGGCATGTCTCATGGTCATCTCCAGGTTCAAGGAATGGAAAGATAGGCATGACCTCATGGTGGGAAGGCTGCAGTGTCACATTGCAAAGAGGAGTACACATAAAAAAGGGAGGAATTTGTGGCTGCTTTTGAAATATACCACAACTAAGAAACAATCTATTAACTTTGAGCATTCAATTTTTAATACAGAAAAGGGAGAGTGTTGATTATTCAGGCTAGTCTGCTAAATGAAATTCAGTCAATAAAGCTTCTATCTATTTATTATGAGATTTTATTCTTGAAGAAAAATAGCTGCTTACCTTTGCCCCTACTTAAAAATAAGAAAGGATTTCTTGGATAGAAGGATTTCTCTCTAATAAGAATTTTTTCGAAAGTGAAAACCACACAAAAAGGTTGATAAGTTGAAATTGAATACACTGGAATTAAAACTATCTCCTTAGAAGATATAAATAACATAAAAAGTTAACCACAAATTGACTGCTTATGCAGCATGAATAACCAAATAGGTTTGGTACTCAGAATATTTTTTTAAACTTCTGAAAATCAATAAAAAAAGATAAGCAACTCAGTGGAAAATTGAAAAAAACTACAGGGTCATTTTATAGAAGAGGAAACTCGAAGGGCAATTGGCATATAAAAAGAATCTCAGCCGTATTTAATATCAAGGAAGTGCAAGTAGAAATCTCTATCAGATACCATCAGACCCAAAAGATGGGCAAAAATGAAAAAGCCAGACACTAATGAATGCTGTCCAGTGAGTAGCAAAAGAGAATAACTGTGACTCAGAAATTAATTTACTGATTGGCTATTATTGCTCTCAGAGTCACCAGTCCAAATTTATGCTTGGCCTCTCATTCCAACTTCAACATGGCAGTGGCCATCTTTCTCCTACCACCCCTATAATACTTTAAAAAATATCTAGGCCAGGCAAGGTGGCTTATGCCTGTAATCCCAGCACTTTGGGAGGCCAAGGCAGGTGGATCACTTGAGGTCAGGAGCTTGAGATCACCCTGGCAAACATAGTGAAACCCCGTCTCTACCAAAAATACAAAAATTAGCTGGGCATGGTGGTGGGTGCCTGTAATCCCACCTACTTGGGAGGCTGAGGCAGGAGAATCACTTAAACCTGGGAGGTGGAGGTTGCAGTGAGCTGAGATCATGCCGCTGCACTCCTGCCTGGGGGACAGAGCAAGACCCCTTTTCAAAAGAAAAATAAAAATTAAAAAATAAAATAAAATAAAAATACCTAGACTCTAGGCTCAAGAGAATGTGGTTGCAGAAAGAGAAAGGAATCCAGCTTATTCACTGCCAGTTCTGCCATTGAAATCATAATTTTTAGTCTTATGACCTACATCATTTTGGTACAATTAACAAAGACCATCTTTTTTCTTCAGTGAGTACTAGCTCCAACAAGGCAATGACATAGGAACAAAAATGTTAGCATAAGGGACAAGAGATAGATACATTTGGTGGATAGGAGGAGTTGGAGTGGAGCATGAGTAGTGGGGGATGGGCCCTTTCCTTAAAGGTAGCTAAATAATTCTTTCTTGAATAAATGAATAAAGGACCAGTGAGAATTCTTAGAGTATACTGTGATGGGAAGAAGATGCAAAAGAAAACTGAGAAATGAAAACATAGGAAGTAGAAAAATAAGCCAATCAATTCTTAAAAACCAGAATAAGATTGATCAAATGGTTTTTGTTGCCAATTTTTTTTTGAACTTTAGTTGAGTGTAATTCCACTAATGGGGTGTGCCAACCTTCTGATGGGGCCCATTTTCATGACCTAATGAAACAACATTGCAAACGGAAAGGCAGCTCACAATGTTTGCCAAGGGAAAGGGAAATTCTAGGCACACCAATCTGGATGCCTTTCAAGTTCAATGCGTGTGTTTACTTTGAAAGTCTGAACACATGAACAATTAAGAGAACACTCCTCTGATTCGGCCTGCTTATGTTAAATGACTAGTGAAATAAATGATTACATGACTTAAAAATATTAGTTTTCGTTTTTTTAAACAGGAAGGGGGAACTAAAGAAATCTGGGTTAAAGAATAATTTATTCATCCAACAAACATTTATTGTCCATTTCCGTAGATATACTCTGATGGCTTATATGAATACAAAGAGTATTTAAACACATTCCACGATTTCTAGTAGCCTAGCATCTAATGGAGATAAAAAGTAATATAGATTATGTAGTCTAATGTGAAGATAAAGGACCTCAAGAGGGTAACAAAACAGCAAAAACAAACAAAAACCACAGGAATGTACTGTGGTAAGATCTATCAAATCCGATTAGTAGTTATAAAATAGAAATGGACTTGAAGATAAATGAACTTGCCAATTATAATGATTGGCAATTGGTTTTCAGAATTAGAACAAAAAAGTTGTTAATGGAACTGCTTATGTAACAACTCCAGATAAAAACTGTGTAGAATTCTAAGATTGAGAAACAATATCTTTCTAGAGCAGGGTAGAGGAAGGAAAGAAGGATCACAGCAAAGTCTATTTTCTCATGCCACTTTATTGAAGTAGGATCCAGAAAACGGAGACAGTTGGAAATGGAGAGAGGAGGAAGAAAGAGTAGCCTATAGCTACCAAGGAAGAGTTTACAATAACTCATCCTTATTGGTATCAGGAATAACAAGGGTAATGATTTCCTGTAAAAACAGCAAAGTCCAAGTATATACATAGATGGAAGGGTCAAGAGAACTGGTAAGCAGAATAAAATGCAGATAAAAAGTGAGAGTGAGATAAGTAAGGAGCGAAGAATAAACGTCAGTAGAAATTTTATTTAAATTTGAACTCTAAAGTCAGTGGGCACGTTGTTTGTTTTGCTAGTGTAATGATTATACCTACTTATGATTAATATGCAAATAAATACCTTTTATAATTTAACTTTGAAAGTTGTAATTGGGACTGGGTGTGGTGGCTCACACCTGTAATCCTAGCACTTTGAGAGGCTGAGGTGGGTGGATTGCCTGAGCTCAGGAGTTCGAGACCAGCCTGGTTAACACAGTGAGACCCCATCTCTACTAAAAATACAAAAAATTAGCTGGGCGTGGTGGCGGGTGCCTGTAATCCCAGCTACTTAGAACGCTGAGGCGGGAGGATTGCTTGAACTTGGGAGGCAGAGCTGAGATCACAGAGCTCGTGGGACACTGGCTCAAAAACAAAAACAAAAACAAACAAACAAAAAAGCTGGGCACAGTGGCTCACACTTGTAATCCCAGCACTTTGGGAGGCTGAGGTGGGCTGATCACTTGAGGTCAAGAGTTCAAGACCAGCCTGGCCAACATGGTGAAACCTGGTCTCAACTAAAAATACAAAAATTAGCCAGTCATGGTGGCACATACCTGTAATCCCAGCTGCTCAGGAGGCTGAGTCAGGAGAATCACTTGAACCCGGGAGGCAGAGGCTGCAGTGGGCTGAGATCTCGCCACTGTACTTCAGTCTGGGTGACAGAGTGAGACTCCGTTTCAAAAAACAAAAACAAAAGTTGAAACTGGAATGTGGCAGAGAGTACTTCAGGCTAAATGTTATTCACATGTAAGGAATTATTATTATATGCCTTTTGTAAAGGGTTTTATTCCCAAAGTGTAGAGCAGAAAAAAAACTAACCAAACAAAAATGGATCTTTTGAAAAGTGAGGAAAGTACTTATTCATTCATTTCATACAGATTTATTAAATGCTTGTTAAGTATGTATTGTTTGGGATTAGAAACCAGGATAATATTATATTATTTTAATTATTTGTAAGTGTTTTCTTTTATTTTTGAGTTGAAGTTTTGCTCTTTTTGCCCAGACTGGAGTGCAGTGGCATGACCTGGGCTGACTGCAACCTCTGCCTCCCAGGTTAAAGCAATTCTCCTGCCTCAGCCTCATGAGTAGGTGGGATTACAGGCATGCGTCACCACGCCCGGCTAATTTTTATGTTGGCCAGGCTGGTCTTGAACTCTTAACCTCAGGTGATCTGCCTGCCTCACCTCTCAAAGTGTTGGGATTACAGGCATGAGCCACTGCGCCCAGCCTGTAAGCATTTTCATCTTTCATTTGTTTTTACTTTGCAGCTAACACTTGCTGTGAGGACGAGGATGTACAATTTATTAGTAGCATTATTTAAGACAGGGTTCCCCAGCCCCCTGGCCATGGACTGGTAGTGGTCAGTGGCCTGTTAGGAACCTGGCCGCACAGCAGGAGTGAGTGGCGGTGGCGAGCATTACCACCTGAGCTCGGCCTCCTGTCAATCAATAGGCTGGCATTAGATTCTTGAGCCCTATTGTGAACTGCACATGTAAGGGATCTAGGCTGCATGCTCCTATGAGAACCTAATGCCTGATGATCTGAGGTGGAAGTTTCATCCCGAAATTACCCCCATCCCCTGCTCCCATCACTAGCTATGGAAAAACTGTCTTCCACAAAACTAGTCCCTGGTGCCAAAAAGGTTGGAGACCACTGATCTAACTGATCTAAGAGATCTGTTTAATTTTCAGTGAAACCCTACCCAATTACATTAGATAAAAATAAAACAAGAACTATAACCTTCCATGTACATGTGGCAATCATGTTACCTCATACCTTTAAACCTTTGGGGCCCCAGAGTGGTAGCAAGTAGACCCTGTTTCTTCTTTTTTTAGCCACTTTCTTTCTTTTTTTTTTAAATTGAGAAAACCCCAGTATAATCAGAGAAACAATGTTTCCAGTTACAATATACTACTTTCCTCAGTTTCCTTTGAAATTAGGGTTGGTTGTATAACCTAGTGTTTATCAGTAAGATGTAAGAAGAAATCTACATATAGCCCATAATAGGGCTATATGTAGCCCATAAAACGGGCTGACTCCTTCGTGATGTCTGTTGCCCTTTGTTCATCTCCTGCTTTTTCCCTGGGGATGTGGCCGTGATGCAGCAGCCATCTTGTAAGCATAAGGATGTGATGGAGCCTGAGGTGTGGCAGAGTGAAGAACAGCCATATGGATCTGGGATGGGATCCATCCAAGATGGATCCACACGGAATCCTGATGCCACCGTAATTGTAATCCTTCAATTTCAAGACCTGCTTGTTATGTGGGGAAACTATATACCTATTTGGCTTGGCTACTGTGATCAGGTTTCTGCTTCATGGAATTTAAGGGAGTCAAAGACAAAATAATAATCTTAGAAGAAGAAAAACTAAGGATTAAAAAAATTGAAAAACGTGGGACAAAGTGCAAAAACCACAGAAAAGTATTTTAACTCTCAAATTCATTTCACCTTCTATGAAGTAGTATAGTTATATCTAATGTGGTATAGCTCGTGCAATAGGCACAGCATTTCATGATTCTAGATATACATTTTTTCATATTTTTATGTCTTTGGGTGTTTTACAATTGCTGTTGGCTAGGTGGCAGTCATATTGTGGACGTTATTGTTTGCATAGGTGCATACAAACTTGCAGAAAGAGTGTCAGTGGCTTGGAAAAAAATTATAGACACAATCATGGAGTGAGAAATGCTGCTCTTGATGGCATAAATGATGATGTTATGTAGAAAAACACAGATATTAACAATTATTCTATATGACATGTTTTAGTAGAGTTGAACTCGAAATATGAGAAAGCTTTGCAAATGCCTTACCCTATTTATTTTGCTTGTTTTCCTTTTTATATATGCATAAGCGATATATAATCCCAAATAAACCTAAATGGGCTCTTTTAATATATATAACATTAAAATTCTAAGAGATAAAAAATGATATCATAATTTAATTGGCAGCTTCTTAATCTTTCTTAGTGGTATGTAAAATAATGATGTGTTTTACAAGATATGATATTCCAGATTTGATGAAATACCATAAAGCTCCTTTCTGCCAGGAGTAAATGTCAGCCTTCTTTTTCACAGCATGATGTTGTAATAGAACACAGGCCTTGGGGAAAGAGGCCAAGGAATCTACCCCAAGGTAATGTTTTATGGATTCTGTGCAAAATGCCTGGTAGAGTGCCTGGCAGTTATATTGCCTTAGGGACACATCCTATGAATTGCTCCCATAGGTAGCTATGAACTCTGGTCTGAATCTGCATAGGCAAGCCAGATCACAAACTTGGCAGATACACAAAATATGTATTTGTAGAATAAATTAATTTCTACAAATTCCAATTAGCTTCATATATCGTGCATGTTCGTTTGGGATTTTAAGTATTTCTTTTAGTAGAATGTTTTAATGTAATTTATTTATACTTTTGCCTTTCAAAACTCTTATATTTCAAATAAATTTCAGGTACTGTGATGACTTCTCTTAAAGGCAGGTTCTTATATACCTATTTTAAAATAGAAGAATCTGAGGTTTCAAGAGATTAAGTAAATTGCCTAAAGTCACAGAGCTAGTAAGTGGTATAATTAGGATTAAAATTCACATTTACCTGTTTCAAAAGTTCATGTTCTTTATGGTATGTGTAAATTAAAGTAAGCCCCTCGTTCCCTAAATCACTCCCAAAACAAGACACTGGAAACACAGCATAAGTTGCTAACAGAAGAAGCCAACTATCACAACCAAACTGTGGATAAAATTTTCTAAATAACAAACAGAGAATAAAGAAGCAGCAATTACAAACGACAAAATATTCTTTCCTAATTTTATCTTTAACATGAAGACAAGGGCAACAATGGTCACTTGATTTCCAAGAGGCTTTTTAGAAGAAATAAGACTTTATAAAAGAATTCAGCAGGACAGGTCATGTTTTGGACATTTAGGAAATTTCTTCATTAAGAGTCTAATTTCTCATGCTCTATCAACTTAAATTTGAAGATATAGAATCATTGGCCATACCTATACTAGCAACAGAATTGGGTATGACAAAGACTTGTTTTAATCTGATTGGCTAGAATTTATTGAGGTGATCCCTGCAATTTATGATGTATAATAGTCAAAGCTAAATGCCTAAACCTGTCTTTGAAAAGTGGTTTCATATGAGACTCACAAACTGATTTTCTACGTATGAAAAGTTGTCTAATGAACAAGAAATTCGTTCTTAGGGTCTTGACAAAAACGTAAGAAATGTTCTTTTTTTTTTTTTTTTTTTGTGACAGAGTCTCTGTCTGTCAGCTCACTGCAACCTCCACTTCCAGGGTTTAAGAGATTCTCCTGCCTCAGCCTCCCAAAGTGCTGGGATTACAGGCTTGAGCCACTGCACCTGGCCTACTATATATATTTCAACCTAATACATTGTAATGGTTTATTAGCCAAAGACACAAAATGCAACTTGGGTCTGAAATAAAACATTAAATTGCCTATGAGAAGATCAATGTTGAATGAAAGTGACTCTGTTGAGGTTCTCAAAGTGGCTCCCTGGGCCAGCAGCATCAGCATCACTTGGAAACTTGTGAGAAATGCAGACTTTGGAGCCTGGCTGCAAACTCACTGAATCAGACATTTTGAGATGTGTCCCCAAAATCTGTGTTTTAATAAGCCATCAGGTGTCTTTGATGCAGGTTAACATTTAAGAATCACTGGAGTATGTTTTCTAGCATAAACTCTGTATGTCCTTAGTACCACTGAAAATGAAATTGAGTTGTATTGGACTTGTATTTACTTTTTGTGCGAGCTGATACAGAAAACACAACAGCAGCATAATCATTCCATTTTACCCATTTATAACATTTCATTTCACAAGAAATGCTACATATAATAAAGCTATATGAAAAAAATCTATAGCAAGATCAGCTTTAATGGAGGAGTTCTAGACCCAGTCCATTCATGGATAGACAAGGATGTTCATTTTCAACCCTGATGACATTATAAGAGCTTCTAGCCAATTAAATAAGATAAGGAAAATAAATTTTAAAAAAGTAATAGAGATATAACCTTAAATTCAAGGGCCTCAATAAACTATTAACATAATAAAAAGACAAAGAAACTTGAATAAACAGAAAGATATATTTAATATTCTGCGTACATACTTTAAATTTCCATTACTTAATTTATTAATTCTAACAAATCCAGTCAAAATCCCAGCAGAACTTTTGAGTAACTTAAAAAATTGATTCTAAAATTTATGTAGAAAGATAAAGGTCCATGAATAGTTAAAATTTTTTTAAAAAGAGCCAAGAGAGACTTACCCAAACAGAAATTAAGACATATTAAAAAGCTATTGTTTAAAAATGTGGTACTGGCACAGGAACATACTGGTAGATAACAGAATAGAATAGAGTCCAGAGAGTAGAGAAAATAATACATAAGATTGAGATGATAATCACAAATAGCAAGGGACTAGGAGTAGTGGCTCATGCCTGTAATCCCAGCACTTTGGGAGGCTAAGGCAAGAGGACTGCTTGAGGCCAAGACTTTGGGATCAGCCTGGACAACATAGTGAGACACCATTTCTGTAAAAAATTAAAATTAAAAAAGCAGCCAGGTGTGGTGGTGCATTCCTCTAGTCCCAGCTACTCAGGAGGCTGAAATGGGAGGATGGCTTGAACCTAGGAGAGCAAGGCTGCAGTGAGCTATGGTCGTGCCACTGCATTCCAGCCTGGGTAGACTGAGTAAGACACCATCTCAGAAAAAGAAAAAAGTAAGAAAAGAAAAGAAGTTAGCAAGGAAAGAGTGGATTCCTTATTAAAGAACACATTAATTGGGTCACCATATGAAGAAAAATAAATTGGGAATTCATACATCATAGCACATATAAAAAGAAAAGAAGGAAAAAGAAAAAGAAATCCATTTAAATTAGATTAAAGGGCTAAAGTTGAAAGGCGAAAATCTAAAGCTGTTATGGAAGAAATAGAGAAATTTATCTTTGTGATCTCATGTGGAGGAAGCTCCAACAGTAACCCAAAGCACAGATGAGGAGAGGAAAAATGAATGTATTTTGCAATATGCAAATATAAACATTCTGTTTAACAAAGGACTATATAACCAAAATTAATAGGCAGATATAGATTGAAGGAAGGTATTTATAATGTGAAAACTAACAATAAATTATATTACATGCACATAAATACATATAAATGTGTGTATTGGTTTTTGGAAAATAAGCAAGGAAGTCTGTAAACCAAGTAAAAGATGGACAAAATATATGAACAATAATTCGCAAAAGCATAGGGGTGGGAATCAAATAGTTTAATAAGCATATGAGCAGGTGCTTCCTAATTTATTTATGCATTTTTTTTTTGAGACAGGGTCTTGCTCTGTTGCCCAGGCTGGAGTGCCGAGGTACAATCTCAGCTCACTGCAACCTCCACTTCCTGGGTTCAAGCAATTCTCCCACCTCAGACTCCTGAGTAGCTGGGCTTATAGGTGCATGACACCACGCTCGGCTAATTTTTGTATTTTTAGTAGAGACAGGGTTTCACCATGTTGGCCAGGCTGGTCTCAAACGTCTTACCTCAAGTGATCAGCCTGCCTTGGCCTCCCAAAGTGCTGGGATTACAGATGTAAGCCACCGCGCCGACCAATGTTTACTAATTTGAACAGTCATGAGCTACCATTATCAGGCTAGCAAGAGTGAGGTAGCTTCAGAATATCCACTGCTCATAATATCAACTGTTGTTGGAGGTAAGGTTGATGCAGTCACTATGGGCAGTAATATGGCAGTATTTAGTAAAATTAAATATTCATGTAACTGTGATCCAACAATCCTCCTCCTGGGTACACTCCAGAAAATATCCCCCCACGTCCACAGGCAGACTTGGTTACCACATTGCTAGTCCCGTTAGCAAAGGGGAGGGGGCAATTGTATGTGTTTATCACCAGTGGAATATGTAAATATCATGTGTAAATGCAAACCATGAAACCTAATTGACTAAAGACTCCTGGGGTCTCCCAGTAGACTACCAATAAAGGATAATTATCTTCCTTATCTGGATTCTGAACAAATTAAGAAATAAAAGCAAAAATGAACAGAGATCTAAATATTGCTTTTATTATTGATAACAGCATTGGAAGATGTTTAGTGTGGGTGAAAAGGGACACGAACACTGAAAACCAGAGTAGACAGAATCTCCACCTTGGGCCAGGTGCCCACTTGGGGCGCCACATCTAAGCAGGAGAAAAAGTGGACTCTCTGAAAGTCGCTAGGACCCATGAAGAAGAAGGGGAGAACAGAGAAGAGCATGCCCAGCCATTCTTCTCAAATTTACCCATTAATGCAAGTCATGGAGTAAAAAATGGAATAGAACGAGACACTTCATGGGAAAGTAACATCTGTGTGAGGAAGAATGGCAATGGAGTAGACCTCAAAGGATAATAATGGTGAAAAAGTCAGGACTGATACAATCATAGTTCACTCTATGTACATTAAAATAAACACATGTAAAAGACAAACGTAGAATATTTTTCAGGAATATCTATCTAAGGAAATGTATGAAACGTAGATTTGAAAGGCAGAGATTACATTTTAGGAATGTCTATGTCTATGGGGGATTAATACTAAATGTTTTAAAAAATAAAATGGGAGATTTGCACAGATAAAGGAAGATAGAATGACCTGAGGTGAGGCATATGAACAACTTTCTCCTGTACCTCTGGGGTTAAAAAGAAAACATTAAAAACGCAGATATGACATGGCATATTATTATTGCTTGCACTTGTATTTGTATATATAACTATCCCCCAAAAATCCAACAGCAACAACAAGAAAAAATAGTTATTGAATGACTGCACGGATGGTCTCGGAATTCAAAGATGGACAAGATATTGAGCCTTCTCCAGAGCTTAGAGTCTTTTGGCGACAGCTTTCGTTTGTACAGAACGTTTTTAGGTCTTATGAGAGTTCTTCTTTAATCAGGAGACATAACATCAGTGGGAGAGAAGAGAACACAAACCCGAAATCACGCTGATGTTATGGACAACCTTTTAACTTCAAGGCTGTGCTTTTCACATCCGGAGTGTGCTCTTTAACCAGTTATCTTCTATTCACATTTCTCACTAGTGATGGAGACACGTTGCTAACTCAGTTCATCTTGTTCCTTTCCCAGAATCTAAAGGGAGAAACACAATCGTTTTCCTATTCTTGTTACATAACTATCTTATGAGAAATCTGCTAGCAAAACGCCCTGGCTCGGCCCCGGGTGAGGGGCGAGGCCCAGGGGGCGTGGAAGAAGAGAACTGCCAGCACCGGACGGGGTCCTCCCTGGCTCAAGGAGAGGCAACTCCTGTTTGGACTGTGCGCACAGCGCAGGGCTGCTGAGCGGCACTGACTAGAAGGGACTTGGAAAGAACCGCTCAGCCCCACAGGCGACAGATGGTGTTTCTTCTGCATTTGTGTGGAGGGAGTGGGGGAGTGTTGGTAACAATAAGCAGCAGTAGCCACTTGACAGGCTCCCTGCTGCCAAGAATTTGCATGACGAGCGCTTGCTGCCATCTGGAGAACTTCAGCTCATTGAGGAAGAATCGGTGTTTCAGCTTCCATGCTCTGTGGGCCCCAGTCCATGCTGAGGATATCCTCTCCCAGGGGAAGAAGAGCGCAAAAGGGAAACCAATCAGATGAACCTGGCTCGGGGGAGGTCCAAGCCCACTGCACCATCCCTTCGGCAAAGTCAGGGTGAGCTGGCCATGCTGGCCTAATCCCGAGGACGTGTGGACAGATCTGGCACTTCAGAGTGGATTAGGTCAATGGAGCCCAGCACCTTTTGAACATGAGTCTGTTTACACAGCAGTAGTCGATAGAGGAAATGTGGACCCGAGGAGAAAACTCAAACAAGTACCCCGTTTCCCATGGCCTCCAGAGGAGAGTTCAGTGAGGCAAAAGGCTGACCATACACCCCGGGGATTCCAGGATTCCGTTCACAGACCACAGTGCTGTGCATTACAAACACATGTGTGGGCCATTTAATTAAACACATAACAGGCTTCCAGCTGCTAAGATTTTGTGTTTAAAGCAAGATGTATTTTCAAAGTGCAAAAAAAAAAAAAAAAAAAATTCACTTAAATCTTAAGTTTTACTTTTAAAGTATTTCCTTCCTTTCTTGTTAACTATCTGGGAAATTTGTTACTTTTTTCTCATATATATATATATATATATATATACACACATATATTTTTTAGCCAGGCTCAGTGGCTCACGCCTGTAATCTCAGCACTTTGGGAGGCTGAGGTGGAGAACTGTTTGAGGCCACGAGTTTCAGACTGGCCTGGGCAACATGGCAAGACATTGTCTCTACAAATTTTTTTAAAAAAATTAGCTAAGCATGGTGGTGAGCACCTTCAGTACCAGCTACTCGGGAGGCTGAGGTGTGAGGATCACTTGAGCCCAGGAGGTTGAGGCTTCAGTGAGCCATGATCACACCACTGCACTCCAGCCTGGGGGACTGAGTGAGACCCTGTCTGAAAAACAAACAAAAGAATTTTTTTTTTCTAAAATGTCTCTAATTGGTATTTAAATTTTACTGAGATCAAATGATATTTTAAATATAACATCAGATTTATCCTATAGTTAAAAACAAGTTACCAGCAGCAGTTAAAAGGCCTGTATTTAATACACATAACCACAAAGCTTGATAAACTCGCTGTCTTGCCAGAATTTCCAGTGTCAAACTGCATGAACAGAGTTCCTCATAGGAGAAAAGACATGTGCTCAAATATATTAATTACGGATTAATCAAATAAGTGAGAGTAAGACCACATTTACTATTGAGACTTTCGAAGGCGGAAACTATTATTAATATATCTATCTTCATTACCCCAGCAGGTAGCACAATTCCTGCCATGGGGTAGGAGTCTGTGTTTGTTTCAGCATTGGGAGTTACAGGGAACAGAATACTGGTAAACTTAAACCAAAAGAGAGATTTATGGGAAAGATGCTGCTCTCTCCTGTGGACTAAGAGGTGAACAGCCAACACTAGAAAGGAAGCGCCAGCCTCACAAACTGCAGGAATGGGCGGTCTTTAGTCTCCACAACTTGATGATAAATGTGCTGACATTCTGGTGACCTCTGTATCTAAATTTCAAATTCTCTGAAGGTTAATTTTGGTGGGCCTAGGTTGGGTTGGTGTTGGGTGACTGTGACTGCTCTGAGAAGGATGAAGGTGGCAGGCACGAGGAATGCAGTGGTGGCTGTAGGAGCCTGACTCTGGCTATCAGAGGCAGTTGTCAAACAGGGGGAAAGGTGTGTTCACATGTAATGTGCAAACAGTAGTGTGCAGTCATTTTCAGAACATCGTGAAGCATCATCAGGTATGAAGCATTCTGGTTGAACTGGATTATTTCAGAGAATGTAAGCTTAATGCTCTGTTTGTCCAAATTTAACATTTAAATTACTTAAAACTTGTAAGTGCATTTCCCTGACTTATTAGGTAGAATTATTGAAGTGATTTAGTGCTTCCATGGTTCAGAATAATAATTATGCACATTAGTTATTATGCAATACTGTAACATAGTGATTCCCTTAAGAACTACTGAGGGTTAAGAGAGGCAGGCCGGGTCTAGGGTGGTAGAGGGAGGCACCTGGGACCAGCCGTTTATGAAGGCAGCCCAGCATGAGAATCAGCTGTAGAGTATTTTATTAGCTGCTTCCTCCTGTGTGCCTCCCTTGCTTCACCCTACTCTGGACCCTGATGAGAATACTATTTATCCTTATGCAAAAATGGCTCCATATTATTCATCCTGAAAGTTTGACAGCTCTCCCCTCTCAAGAAACTTTATTACAATCATTCTCACTTCCCCACCCATTCAAACTTTTCTAATCTTGTGTTTGCCACAACCATGGTGTCCTAATTTCTCTTTCCCCCACCCCATCCCCCAATCTAGGGCAATCCTTATTTTAAGTATTCCATCGTATATTTCCATTGCCAACACACCACCACACATATGAATGAAATACTCATAGATACAGACATGGATATGTGTATCCAAGCAGACTTAATGCATTCAGAAAAGGGTCATTTTGAAAAAATACTAAATAAGTGATTTTTTTTTTTTGAGACAGAGTCTCACTCTGCCACCCAGGCTGGAGTACAATGGTGCAACCTCAGCTCACTGTGAT
This sequence comes from Pongo abelii, assembly GCF_028885655.2. NCBI lineage: Eukaryota > Metazoa > Chordata > Mammalia > Primates > Hominidae > Pongo > Pongo abelii. The sequence continues at coordinate 114,782,413 of NC_071990.2, read as the reverse complement.
CTCTGCCTCCTGAGTTCAAGCAATTCTCCTGCCTCGGCCTTCCAAGTAGCTAGGATTACGGGTACATGCCACCACTCTCGGCTAACTTTTGTATTTTTAGTAGAGACAGGGTTTCACTGTGTTGGCCAGGCTGGTCTTGAACTCCTAACCTCATAATTTGCCCACCTCAGCCTCCCAAAGTGCTGGGATTACAGGCATGAGCCACCGCGCCCAGCCATGAGTGATATTATGTGCAAACACATTGGGATAAACACATTTCCTATCAGAACATGTGTCCTGATTTTTAGATTTGAAAATGTGGTTGTTATAACCATAATCTAGAAAGAACTAAAGATTTAAAGGAGAAAGCAGACAACTACACTAGTAAAATTATATACTACATTTTAAGTAAAGCTCTAAGACATCACAACTTTTGTTTGAGCCCTTGAAGGTGGTGGCAGTACTGCCCTGAGAAAACAATAGTGCATGACCTCCGCAACAGATTCTAAACTTACTTCTAGGCTCTGTGTGGCCACTGGGGCCTAATTCTGGGTAACAAAAGTGATTTCCAGACAAGGGTGATATGATGGCTATCCTGTAGCAGAACATCATTAATTTAGAGGGGACGCCAGGTCTCAGATTATTTTTCTGGCTCTACTGCAACTTGCTAAATTACCTTGGACAAGTCACTTAAGGAATCTCTCAGGAACAGAGTTTTCAAGTCTATAATGTTAGAGAATTGGACTAGACAATTTTGAAGGTGCTTTCCAGTTATAATGTTTTATATTCTCATTATTATCAAAATAAGTTGACCAATATAAAACTTGGAAAAAGTTTCTATTGTTTCTGAAAGCACCTGAGGCAGTCTACACACATCAGACAAGAAAACCACACATTTTTAAGGGTTTTCTTTTTTTTTTGATAACACCCACTTGATACTCATCATAAGAACAAAATGTTGTGCCTTTGTGACTTGTGATTATAGCTCTGAGTCATTCCAGTGGTATGGCATTTGTTTTTGTTGTGTCTATATGATATCTGTCCAACCTTATGAAAATTGAATTTTAAAAAGTTAACCAACAGTTTATTGCTTCCAAAACACTAGACAATGAGCCAGCTCAGAGGACAGAATTAAAATGTCTGATTTTATAGAGACCTAGTCTTTGTATAAGGAATAAAGTAATATAGACATCTAGTCTGGTTAAATATGTTTGCTTGCTTTTACCCTATGTAATTATTCTTTCAGGGGAGTATACTATGGGTTGAAGTGTGTTACCCCCTAATAAAGAAGGATATATTGGCATCCTAAGCCCCAGGACTTTAGAATATGACTTTGTTTGGAGATACAGTCTTTGCAGAGGTAATCAAACTAAAATGAGGTCTTCAGGTGGGTCCTAATCCAATAGGATTGGTGTCGTTACAAAAAGGTAAAACTTAGATACAGGCATGCATCTAGAGAGTCTGCCATGTAAAGATGAAAGCATAGATAAGATGATGCTTCTTCAAGCAAATGAATGCCAAAGATTGTCAGCAAACTACCAGAAGCCAGGGAAGTGGCATGAAATAGCTTCTTTCCCTTGGCCTCAGAAAGAGTGAACTCTGCTGATACTTTGATCTTGGACTTCTAGGTCTAGAACTGTGAGACAATAAATTTCTGTTGTTTAAGTCACCCAATTTGTGATACATTGTTGTGGCAGCTCTAGCAGACTAATAGGGGGTTCTTGTTGTAGTAGTGTCTAAATAAGGATCCCTTATTAATTTCAGTGCTGGTTTTGGACACATTCACATGCACATACATTCCAAAATTACACTTTTTTTTGTATCATAGTAAAACAAAAAATGTGCTTTAAAGAGGCCCTAAAGAATTAGTACTTTATACATATGCTTACCCGTGGCCTGGAAACCCAATTGCTTTCTGGATCTAATTTTATTAGTGGAATGGTAACTGTTAGAACAATTTTCAGAATCATCTTGCTACTCAAATGTACACATAGAATTAGGAATTTATTCTAGCACATTTATGAACCATCACTAGGCATGGATCTTGTATGACAAAGAGTGGTCCCCTCCCTTCACAAAAAAAAGTCCATCGTTCTGCCATTAGTAAGTTTTTGGGCTATATGAGCATTTGTATCTTTCTTCCTCTAGGAAATATATTATTGAGGGATTATCCTTAAAACTTCTTACTGTCTTCCTTATAATCTCATGAAAAAGAAAATTGTATAACCTTCCTGGTTTCCTCTTTCAGCATTCCAGAGTCCCCTAAAGGAAGAGAATTGTTCCTAATATCTAAGTAAAGTTATCCTTTTTAGAATTTATGCTTGAACTTATTTGCATTTAGTAAGAAATAAAGAACCTAATACAGCAACTGCCGCATATTGTATGCTTTTACTTGGAGGTAATGAATATGGAACCAAGGCTATAACATTTTTAGTCCCTTCTACTTGCTTTGCCAGTTTTAAAGTAAGATGATATGCTTATAGAAATGTTGTTTTCCTTTCTGGCTAACTAGGCTGCATTTTTTCTCTCTCTCTTTGATATGCAGGGAGCAAAAGTAGGGCAATTTAAATATATCTTTTGAGCCAAGGAAGCTAGCAAGAAACAATCATAATTTTAAGGAAAAATAAGAAATGGTGACAGTGTTTAAGTAGAAGATTACATTGTGTTTGGATTCTGTTAATTACTACTACCCCACAAGCAGTTGCAAAGGCCTCCTGGACATTATTTCCAATCTATTGATGGATCTTCAGAGGAGAAGTTATGAGAATGTCTTTTTATTATATTCTCTTTAAACTTTCATTTTCAATAGCTCATAGTTAGTTGTCTGGAATGAGGATGTGTATTAGACTAAATATGCAGGGGTCATAATTTTGTGACCCACTTCCTTATTCATGCCCAAATACATTTGGAAATAACTCTGTCCCGATTCTGTTTGTCTGTTGTGTTAATTTACAATGACATCTTTTCAACTGTCTTGGTTTCAAAGTGTCCTGTCTCTTTAAAGTAGCAATTTCCTATTTGAAGGGATCCATTACCATGCCTACAAGAATGTGGGTAGATTAGAAAAGCTGTTCCACACTAGTCAGTGACTTGTAGAGGAAGCTTAGAACTGAGATGAGCAGACAGAATAAAGATGGGAGAAAATTAGTGCTGAGAACAGGAGGTAGATTGTAAAGAGAAGCTGGGTGGATCTGTCTTGAAAAATGGGCTTCACTGCTGGGGTTTATTTAGGTAGTTTCTTCTTTCTTCAGATTTCAATGGAAGTTTTTATCATCTTTATTAGAAAATCATAATTGAGAATTCCATTTATTTCTATTCTCTTCTAAGTAAGAAAGAAATATTTTGTTTTTATTCATTGGTTTCCACATAATAGAATTTTGTACCTTCCTCTTTGACACCATATGTCCATTTGAGAAATGCAGGGCTTCATTAGTCCCCCTAAAATGAGCTGCGTGTGTGCCAGGGGCAGCATGTGACACTCTCCCATCTGGCATACAAGTTGCCACTTGGCTGCCACCTGTGCTGCCACCCAGGACCCTTGCCATTCCCCCCATCCAGTGCCGTAGACCATAGTCCCCACAGCCTCTTACTGGTTGCTGTCTCTCCTGCAGTGGCAAATGTTGGGGTGGGAAACATTTTGAGGGCCAAGCATTTGCTATTACCAGTCTGGCTAGACTCAAACCCTTCTCCACCGACAAAACATAAGAACCTGGATTTTGCTTGCCTCTTAGTGTACAACCACTTCTCTTCTTTTCGCTCTCCCTAGCTCTTTCCAGGCTGTTTAATGCACCTTAATTTGACCCTTTGCTCTAACTTGGGATGTATTTGATTGCACTCACATGCGCACTGTTCTTCCCATTCCCTTTCCTCACTGAAGAGATCTTTTGTGGGCCTTCCCTTGGGTGAGGAGGACTGAGTCATGCTTTCTTTAATCAGCTGAGCTCAGGTCTCTTGCTGAAGTGCTCCTGGACCTTGGACATGCACATCCCAGACTATTATGTTTTGCAGTCTGGGTATGATTATGGCACTGCTAGAAGTGCCACAGAGACCATCAGAACAGATTGGAGGTGCCAATACATTGGACTACTTTGATGATAAAAGAGCAGCTCTCGAATCATAAACTCATGTTATTTTTAGAGGTGGAAGTAATCTTGGAATCATTCATTTATGTTACAAATGACAGAACTAAAAGTGTTCTGTAGCTTAGTTACACACTGTTTATACGTTGATGCCGTTCCTATTAATTGATATTCTATAAAAACATGTCATGAAATTTATTGTTGTAAGTATTTGGGATTTATATTTATTGTTTATACACATACCCTTTCAATCTGGGAAATCTGAGGAACAAAGCATTTCATTTTAATGAGACCATATGGATGGTAAGATTCCTTCTTGGTCACAAGCTTGGGATATTTTACACACTGAGAAAATGTTTTCCTCTCAGTACTTGAAAGTCAATGGCGATATCTTTAGGGAAAAAAATTACTCAAGGCCATAACTATTCACTCATTCGACATGTACTTATTGAATATTTATTATTATTATTAATTATTTCCTCCTACCACTTCCCAGTGAATATTTATTGAAAAATGCCAGGCGCTAAACCAGGTACTGGGGATACAATGAGGAACAAAACAAATAAAATTCCAGATGTTAAAATCGAGTGGTTTACATTTTGATTTAATGGACTAGTGAATATAGACTTAAGAACATTAACCTATTTCTATTTGTTTTTACTTTTTTCTTTTCTCTGGTGTCACCGTAATTACAAAGTGTTTGTTAGTTACCCAAGTGTTTTAGTTAGAACGCATTTGGCTGTGAGTGAAAGAAAAGTCAATTAAATCTAAAGTGGCTTAAATAATAAAGGGAATTTATTGGCTCAGTAACTTGAAAGTCCAGCTGGTGGGTGGGCTTCCAGCATGGTTTAATTAGGGTTCCAGGTCAATTGCTGTATGGCTTTTTCAGCTCTGTCCAATTCAATGCATGTATCATGTTAGTCCCTGCCAGGTTTCTCTCATGGTTGCAAGATAAACACCAGGAGAAAACAGGATTTGATGCTTCTCACTCTTACATAGGAAAGAATAAGAGTATTCCTAGCTTAGGATTCCAAGAAAGACTCTTGAGATTACTATGCCTGAATTTGATTAGATCATATCTGGACAGCTAACCCAATTATTGTGGCCAAGAGAATGAAATGTGTAATTTGATTTAAACCAATCCACAGCCTAAAATTGGAGATGGAGGTAGGATCAGTTTCCCTCAAAGTAATTTAGCCAGAGGGGCAACAGCAGATACTTGAACCAAATCTTGAGTGTTACTAAAATGTAGAAAGTAGATAATGGACACCAGATAGAAAATCATCAAATATTTGCTGTATAAGTTTTGGGGTAGAACCATATCAGGTTCTATGATCTTGCTGGTTACCACTCGCAGACAGTTGTTAAATAAGTTCAAAATGAATTTACATTAAAAGCAATGTTTGAAGTGATAAAGAAGAGAAAGCATCAGAATCAGATTAAATACTCAACCAAGGAAGCAGAAAAAAACAAAAACAAAAAACAAAAAACCTATAATAAAACAAACCAAAGAAAAGGAGACCAAAGGAGTTAATAAAGACAAAAGCAAAAATTATTTAGAAAAGAGAACAGACTTTTTCATTTTGTGATCATGTTAGACTATTTACTTTCAAACCCACTCTACACACTGAGAAAAACAAAATAAGCTGAACAACAGCAACAATAACAACAAAATCTGTTTGAAGGCACTGAAGAGCTACCAAAGTAGCAAGGCCTTGAGAGTCAAGATCCTGGAAAGGAGAGCACAGAGAGATGAACCCTACCTTTACCATCACTTTTCATCTTAAGGTATTTGCAGGTTAGAAGGATGGATGAAGGCTGAGATGCTAAGAAGGTTTGCAGAAAGTTGTGGTTGAGAGGGTAAGGAGTTGAGCAGAGTTTGGGTCGGTCTTATGAAGCTGGGGATGACCCAAACTAGAGTACAGAGCCCATTAAAGAGGCATTGCCCTGGTAAATACCCAGGGCTTTCAGCTGAGACTCTGAAAAAAGTTATCTTAGGAATGTGGGCTAATTAGCCAGCTCTCAAAAGGAAAAAAAAAAAAAGAAAAAAATCCCAGTTTTGAGTCAGCTCAATCAACTTTAATAAAATGGATCAAAAAGATATACCTTTGGCTTACTTCATTGCCAGAGAAAAATTGATCCTCTGTGGAAGAGACAAAACCATCGAGAACTTCAAATTATTTTTTAATATATAATGTCCCACATTACATTAAAAATTAGTCTGTCATTTTGAAAAAACTAAGAGAAAAAAATTTGAAACAGTCAAATAAAACACATAGGAAATCCAGATATTGGAGTTATCAGGTATGGATATGAAAATATCTGTGGTTAATTTATTAACAGATGGATAATTTCAGCAGAGAACCAGAAAATATAACTATATTAAAAGGAAATTTTATAACTAATAATTGTAATAATTGCAAGTAAGAACTGAATAGATAGGTTTTACTAAGACAGAATTCATGAACTGGAAGATAGGTAATAAGAAAATATTCAGATATCCAGACTAATGTATCAAGAGGCAAAAAGACAAAATACATGAACAACCATCAGAGACCAATGTGTTATGGTGACAAGGTTTCAGATATGTGCACCTGGAGTCTCAAAAAAAAATAAATAAATAAATAAAATAAAAGAATGTGGCAGAAGCAATGAATAGGTAATGTCCTAGGATTCTCCAGAAGAGATAATGTTCTAGGATTCTCCAGAAAACAGGTGGCAATAGAAAAAAGACCCAAATGCAATTTTTTAAAACAAAACAAAGCAAACAGTAATAACACCAAAAAAGTGACAAACCTTTAGCTAATCTAATCAAGAAAGGAAGGAAAAAACACAAAATAAAAATGTGAAAATAAATATAACTATAGATACAAGGGAGATTAAAATTATGTTTATATTTCTGCATTCCAAACTTTTAATGCAGTGAATAAATGTCTAGAAAAATATAAATTAATGACATTGACTAAAGAAAAAATAAAATATAAGTAGTCCAATAATTATTTTTTTAAAAAAAAGATCCCCTAAAAGTTGTTGATAAATCAGCTCCAGAAAAGCATGGCTTGATACTTTCATGGATGAGTTTCTATAAACCTTCAAGGAATAATTGATTCTCACAATATATAATGTTTCAGAGCAGGGGAAAAATGTGTAAAAATTTCTAATTCACTTTCAAAGTTAATGATGATAACCAAATGAAAATCTGCCCTCAAATGGCATAGAAATTTATAAGAGGTTCTCATTTATAAATAGAGATATCGAAAGTTTTCAAACCTCTCTCTGATACTGTATTCAGAGATGTCTGGGCCAGGTGCGGTGACTCACGCCTGTAATCCCAACAATTTGGAAGGCTGAGGCAGGTAGATCACCTGAGGTCAGGAGTTTGAGACCAGCCTGACCAAAATGGTGAAACCTTGTCTCTACTAAAAATACAAAAATTAGCTGGACGTGGTGGCACACTCCTGTAATCCCAGCTACTTGGGAGGCTGAGGCAGGGCAATCACTTGAACCTGGGAGACAGAGGTTGCAGTGAGCCGAGATCACGCCACTGCACTCCTGCCTGGGCAGTAAGAGCAGAGAGAGCTCATGCTCAAAAAAAAAAAAAAAAAAAAGTCTAGCATATTTCAGCAATACAAGGAAGGTTTAATATTAGAAATACTATCAATACATTTTTTATCACTTCTATAGATAAAAAGAGAAAAAAATATATGGTATTCTCTACTCAGTGGTTGTCAATTGTTTTTGTTTTCTCAGTTGAACTTTATTACCCTAGGAGATAACACATTTTATTAGAATATTGGCTTACACACTCAGTGATTCTAAAATAGGGGCAATCCACATCACCCCTCCAACCTTCAGAAACGAAGAGAGTGGGATTGAGCAGATTCTCATGTATATGAAAGTATAGTCTAGTTTGGGAAAGCTCCGCAGTTGATTGGCTAAAACCACCAATGGAGTATTTTCCTACTTTTTCCTCAATGTTTCCTCAATAAGATCACTGAAATAGAAAGCTCCATTTTTTTTTTAAATAAAGTTAAAACATTCATGTCTAATTTAAGAACAAACAAAAAGAGCAACAACCACAAAGTCTTAAAAAAATTATAGAAGAATATTTCTATAACTTGATGAGTAAGTCTATCAAGCCAGTGTCCAATGAATATGCAGTATCTCTTATTACTATTTAACATTATTTGGGACATAATGACCCATACAGTAATGCAAAACAAAAAAGCAGCTGTAAATATTGGAATTATCATGATTTTTATATAAAACCCCCCAAATCTCAATAAATTCAACTGACAGTCTATTCAAAATGAAAAGAGTTTAGTGGCCTGGAAGAAAATAATATATGCAGGCCAGGTGCGGTGGCCTATGGCCGTAATCCCAACATTTTGGGAGGCTGAGGCGGGGGGATCACTTGCGGTCAGGAGTTCAAGACCGCCTGGCCAACATGGTGAAAACCTATCTTTACTAAAAATACAAAAATTAGCTGGGCCTGGTGGCACGTACCTGTAATCCCAGCTACTTAGGAGGTTGAGTCAGAAGAATCACTTGAACCTGGGAGACGGAAGTTGCAGTGAGCCAAGACTGCACCACTGCACTTCAGCCTGGGTGACAGAGCGAGACTCCATCTCAAAAAAATAAAAATAAATAAATAAATGAAAATAATATATGTATACATAATTAATTTTCCTATGTATCAGCCACAACCAGTTCCATGTTATAGGGTGACCGCCCATCCCAGTTTCAGTATTGAGTCCTGTGTCCTGGGAAGTCTCATAGTTTTGGGTAAAGTGGGAAGATTAGTCACCCCAAAATGGGAAATAACAAACTTAGCAAGTATGTTTGTTAAAACTATAGAGAAACTTAGTGGGGAAAACCATACAATTTTACTAAGCATTATAAATACAAACTAATGGGACTTTCTATTAATAGCATGACCTTAGATGAAAAAAATTTACCATTGCAAATACATAAATTTTCCTAAATTTATTTTTTAAATTTGAAGACAAAGTCTTCCTCTGTTGCCCAGGCTGGAGTGCAGAGATATGATCACGACTCACTGTGGTCTCAAAGTCCTTGACTCAAGCAATCCTCCAGCTTCAGCCTCCCAAGTAGCTGGGACTACAGGCACATGCCATCATGCCCAGCTAATTTCATTTTGTTTTGTAGAGATGATGTCTTGCTATGTTGCCCAGGCTGGTCTTGAACTCCTCAGCTCAAGCAATCCTCCTGTGTTGGCCTCCCACAGGAGGAGGCATAAGCCACTTTGCCTAGCCAATTTTTCTAAGTTAATTTACAATTTTAATGGAACTCATAAAAATCCAGCAGATTTTTAAAAACTTCTGCAAAATGACTAAAATGTTTATGTGAAAAAAATCCAAATAGCTTACATGATACAGTTATGAAACAGATAATGAGGGGAGGGACATTTAGATTATTGAGTATGAAAATATGTTAAACAGTGAAAATAATTCCAATTGTTGTGTATGTGCAAAAAATAGAAAATTCAAAGGAGTAGAAATCCTACAGAGTAAAAGATGAAGAAACAGGAACAGGCTTAAGAATATGTAAGTACTTAGCATAAAAATAAGATTGCTTTTTTTTTTTTTTGAGACAGGGTCTCACTCTGTCACCCAGACTGGAATGCAGTGGCATGATCGTGGCTCACTGTAGCTTCAATCTCCTGGGCTCAAGTGATCCTCTCACCTCAGCCTCCCAAGTACCTGGGACCACAGTTGTGCACCACCACACCCAGCTAACTTTAAAAAAATATTTTTTAATTTTTGTAGAGATGGGGTTTCACTATGTTGCCCAGGCTGGTCACGGCCTCCTAGGCTCAAGCAATCCTCCCACCTTGCCCTCCTGGAGTGCTGGGATTATAGGTGTTAGCCACTGCATCCGGACTAAGACTGCATTTCAATTTAGGAGAAAAAAAATCAATGAGTTAAAAAGGATGTTGGACAAATTTGTTACAATTTGGAATAGAATAAAGTTGGATCCCTACCTTAAACTAAGCCATAAGATCAATGGCAGTCTGATTACTTAAATGTAATCAAAGAACAACCCTATCTCCCACACTCCAAAAAAGAACTTGAAGAAAATAGAGGTAGATCAAAAGGATCATCTTTTTTGTTTATTTTTAATTGACATAATATTACTGTAGATGTTTATGGGGTATGGTGTGATGGTTTGATACATAAATACATTGGAATGATTAAATCAGGCTATTTAGCATATCCATCATCTGAAACATTTACTATTTCCTTGTGGTAAGGACATTCAAAATCTTCTCTTCTAGTTTTTTGAAATATACAATACAATATTCCTAGCTCTAGTTATCCTACTGTGCAAAAAGAACACCAGAAATTATTTCTCTTATCTAATTACAATTTTGTACCTGTTAACCAATCCCCCTCAACACACACACACCCTCCCCAGCCTCTGGTAGCCATTACTTTACTCAGTACAGTATTTCTATGGGATCAACTTTTTTAGTTTCCACAAATGAGTGAGATCATTCTCTATCTGTCTGTGCCTGGCTTATTTTACTAAACATTGTGTCCTCTAGGTTCATCTACATTGCACAAATGACAGGATTTCAATTTTTTATGACTGTATAGTATTCCATTGTGTATATATGCCACATTTTCTTTATCCATTCATCTGTTGATGGACACTTAGGTTGATTCCATATCTTGGCTATTGTGACTAGTCCTGCAAAGAACCTGGGGCTACAGATAGCTCTTCAACATACTGATTGCATTTCCTTTGGAAACATACCCAGTAATGGGATTGCTGGATTATACAGTAGTTCTATCTTTAATATTCTGAGGACCCTCCATACCATTTCCATAATAGCTATACTAGTTTATGTTCCCACCAATGGTGTGTAAGAGTTCCCATCTTTCTATACCCATGTAAGATTTCTTATTTTTGTCTTTTTGATAATAACCATTCTAATTGGGCTGAGGTGGTATCTCGTTGTGGTTTCGATTTGCGTTTCCTTGATTAGTGATGTTGAACATTTACAAAAATATTATTGGCCATTTGTATGTCTTCTTTGGAGAAATATCTATTCAGGTCTTTTAATTATTCAAAAAATCATATTATTTATTTTTTTGCTGTTGAGATTTTGAGTTCCTTACGTATTCAGGATATTAACCCCTTGTTAGCTCTATAGTGTACAAATATTTATCTCATTCTTTAGGTTATTCCTCTACTTGTTTATTGTTTCCTTTGTTGTGCAGAAACTTTTTAGTTGGATATAATCTCATTTGTCCGTTTTTGCTTTTGTTGTCAGTGATTTTGAGTTCTTATCCAAAAAATTATTGCCCAAATCAATGTCATGAAGCATTTTCTCATATTTTCTTCTAGTAGTTTTATAGTTTTGAGGCTTACAAGTAAGTTCTTAATCCATTTTGAGTTGATTTTTCTATATGGTAAAAGATAGGGGTTTAGTTTTATTCTTCCGCATATGGATATCCAGTTTTCCCACCACCATTTAAAGAGTGTCCTTTCCCCAATGTGTGTTCCTAGCACCTTTGTTAAAAATCAATTGGCTGTGTGTGAATTTATTTCTGTGTGCTATATTCTGTTCCATTGGTTTAGATGTCTATTCTTATGTCAATGCCATTCTGTTTTGTTTACCATAGCTTTGTAGTATATTTTGATGTTTGGTAGTGTGATGTCTCTAACTTTGCTCTTTTCACTCAAAATTGCTTTGGCTATTTGGGATCTTTTGTGTTTACACACAAATTTTAGGATTTTTTTTTTTCTATTTTGGTAAAGAATGTTCTTAGTATTTTGATAGGTATTGCATTAAATCTGTAGATTGCTTTGGGTAGTATGAACATTTTAACAATATTAATTATCCCAATCCATAAATAAAGACCATCTTCCCATTTATTCATAGCATCTTCAATTTATTTTATCAAAGTTTTATAATTTTTATTGAAAAGATCTTTCATCTCTTTGGTTAAATTTACTACTAGACATTTTATTTTTTGGTAGCAATTGTAAATGGGATTGCTTTTTTATTTCTTTTTCAGGTAGTTCACTATTAGTGTATAGAAATACTACTGATTTTGTGTGTTGATTTTATATCTTGTAACTACTGAATTCACTTATTAGTTCTAACAGTTTTTTTGGTGGAGCCTTTAGGTTTTTTTCTGTGTATAAGATCATGTCATCTTCACAGGGAAAATTTGATTTCCTCCTTCCCAATTTGAATGCCCTCTATTTCTTTCTCTTGCTTTGGCTAGGACTTCCAGTACTATGTTGAATAAAAGTGGTGAAAGGGGGCATCCTTGTCTTGTTCCAGATTTCAGAGGAAAAGTGTTCAACTTTTTCCCATTCAGTATGATGTTAGCTGTGGTTTGTCATATCCAGCTTTTATTGTGTTGAGATAGGTTCCTTCTATACCTAATTTGTTGAGAGTTTTTATCGTGAAGGAATGTTGAATTTTATTAAATGTCTTTTCTGCATCTATTCAATTGATCATATGGTTTTTGTCTTTGATTCTGTTAATGTGATGTATTATGTTTACTAATTTGCATGTGCTGAACCACCCTTGTATCCTTATGGATGAATTCCACTTGATCATTGCAAAAACCTTTTTTATGTGCTGTTAAATTTAGTTTGCAAGTATTTTGTTGAGAACTATTTGCATCTATGTTCATCAGGGATATTGGCCTGAGGTTTTCTTTTTTTTGTTGTTGTGTGCTTGTCTGTTATTTTTTTTGTTTTTATCAGTGTGATGCTGGCCTCATGGAGTGAGTTTGGAAAAATTTGCTCCTCTTTAATTTTTTGGAATAGTTTGCAACAGCTAAGTATTCAAGTACTGGGCTTTTCTTTCATGAGAGTCTTTCATTACTGATTTAATATTGTTGCTATTGGTCTGTTCAGATTTTCTATTTTTTTATGATTTGATTTTGGTAGGTTGTGTGTGTCCAAGAATATATCCATTTCTTCTAGGTTTTCTAATTTGTTGCCATACAGTTGTTTCTCATAGTGTCTTGTGATCCTTTGTATTTTTATGGTATCAATTGTAATATGTTCTTTTTTTATCTCTGGTTTTATTTATTTGAATCTTCTCTGTTTTTTTTCTTAGTCTAGTGAAAGGTTTGTTTATTTTGTTTATTTTTCAGTAAAACTCTGTTTTGTTGATCTTTTGTATTTTTTAGTCTCTGATTTATGCTTTGATCTTTATTATTTCTTTTTTTCTACCACTTTTGAGTTTAGTGTTTTTCTTGTTTTTCTATTTTTTTTTTTTTTGATGCAACATTAGGTTGTTTGAGATCTTTCTAATTTTTTCATTCAGGAATTTGTTGCTGAAAACTTCCCTTTTATAACTGCCTTTTCAGTATCCTGTAGGTTTTGGTAATTTCATTTCCATTTTTTATCTCAAGAAATATTTAAATTTCCTTTTAAATTTCTTTATTGACTCATTTGTCATCCAGGAGTATGCTGTTTAATTTCCATATATTTGTGTAGTTTCCAAAGTTCTTCCTGTTATTGACTCCTAGTTTTATTCCATATGGTTCAGAAAAGATGCTTTACATGATTTTGATTTTTAAAAACTTGTTGAGACTTTTTTATGGCCTAATATATTATCTATCCTGGAGAAAGTACCATGTGCTGATGAGAAGAATGTGTATTGTGCAGCTCTTTAGTGAAATACTCAGTGAATGTCTCAGGTCCATTTAATCTACAGTGAAGTTTAAATCTGATGCTTGCTTGTTGATTTTCTGTCTAAATGATCTGGCCATTGCTGAAAGTAAGGTGTTGAAACCCCCTACTGTTTTTGTGTAGCAGTCTATCTCTCCCTTTAGATCTAATAATATTTGCTTTATATATTTGGTGCTTTCTTGTTGAGTGCATATATATTTATAATTGTTATATCCTCCTGCTGAATTGACTCCTTTATCATTATATAATGATCATCTCCATCTTTGTCTCCTTTTGTAGTTCTCTTTACTTAATGTCTGTTGTATCTGATGTAAGTATAGCTACGTCTGTTGTCTTTTGGTTTCCATTTATATGGAAAATCATTTTCCATTCCTTTACTTTCAGTCTATGTGTGTCCTTAGAGATGAAGTGAGCCTCCTGTAGACTGCATATAGTCAGGTCTTGATTTTTTTTTAATTCAGTGACTCTATATCTTTTTTTTTTTTTTTCCTGGAGATGGAGTCTCGTTATTGTCACCCAGGCTGGAATGCAGTGGCAAAATCTCAGCTCACTACAACCTCTGCCTCCCGAATTCAAGTGATTCTCATGCCTCAGCCTCCTGAGTAACTGGGATTACGGGCGCCTGCCACCACTCCTGGCTAATTTTTGTACTTTTAGTAGAACAGGGTTTAGCCATGTTGGCCAGGCTGGTCTCGAACTCCTGACCTCAGGAGATCCACCCGCCTCAGCCTCCCAAAGTGCTGGGATTACAGGTGTGAGTGACCACGCCTGGCCCACTCTATATCTTTTAATTGTAGAATTTCATCCATTTATATTCAAGGTTATTATTAATAGATAAGGGTTTACTTCTGCTCTTCTGTTAATTATTTCGTGGTTATTTCATAAGTCTTTTTGTTTATTTCTTTCTCTCTTGTTTACCTTTGTAATTTGGTGATTTTCTATAGTGAAAAGCTTCGATTTTTTTCTCATTCTCATTTATGTATCTGCTATAGTTTTTTTTTTTTTTTTTCTTTATGGTTACTCTGGGAATCACAAAACAATCTTAGAGCCATAAAAGTCTACTTTAAGCTGGTAACAACTTAACTTTGGTCACATACAAATATACCAGACTTTTATTCTTCTACCCATTTGTAATTTTGTTGCCTTAGTTAATATATCTTTATGTTGTGTATTTCTTAACAACTTATTGTACCTATGGTTATCATTAACCATACTGACTTTTAACCTTCATTCTAGAGATTTGAAGATTATATACTGCTATTACAGTAATGAAGTATTCTGAATTTGATTATGAGTTTACCTCTACCAGTGACTTTTTATAGTTTCATATGATTTGACGGTACTAATTAACATCCTTATGCTTCCGGTTGAAGCACTTAAGGATTTCTTTTAAGGCTGGTTTAAGGTTGATGAATTCTCTCAGCTTTTGCTTGTTTGGAACTTTATTTCTCCCTCATTTCTGAAGAATATCTTTGCTGGGTGTAATATTCTTGAATGGCAAGTTCTTTCTTTCAGCATTTTGAATATATTATCCCATTCTCTCTTGGCATGCAAGATTTCTACTGAGAAATCTGTTAATAGTCAAGTGGGACATCCATTATATGTGACTTAGGGCCATCTTCTAAGCAATGAGTCAAAGAAAAGTCTTGAAGGCAGCATTGAGGTATGTATTAGTCCATTCTCACATTGCTATAAAGAAATGCCAGAGACTGGGAAATTTATAAAGAAAAGAGGTTTAATTGGCTTACGGTTCCATGAGGTGTACAAGAAGCGTGACTGGGGAGGCCTCAGGGAACTCACAATCATGGCAGAAGGCAAAAAGGAAGCAGGTGCATCTTACATGGCTGGAGCAAGATGAAGAGAGCGAGAAGGGGAGGTGCCGCACACTTTTAAACAACCAGATCTTGCGAGAATTCTGTCATGAGACAGCATTAAGGGGATGATGCTAAGTCATTAGAAACCACCCCCATGATCCAATCACTTTCCACCAGGTCTAACAATTTGACATGAGATTTGGGTGGGGACACAGAGCCAAATCATATCAAGATATTTGAATATATACATGAAAATTAAAAATGTCTGTAGATCCATGATAAAAAAAAAAAACAAAACCTAAAGACATTTAGCCAACTAGGTATTTTTTTTTTCTTTTTTTTTTTCTTTTATTATTATTATTATTATTATTATTATTATACTTTAGGTTTTATGGTACATGTGCGCAATGTGCAGGTAAGTTACATATGTATACATGTGCCATGCTGGTGCGCTGCACCCACCAACTCGTCATCTAGCATTAGGTATATCTCCCAATGCTATCCCTCCCCCCTCCCCCCACCCCACAACAGTCCCCAGAGTGTGATGTTCCCCTTCCTGTGTCCATGTGTTCTCATTGTTCAACTAGGTATTTTTATTCACATCAACTATAATGGTTTTTATATTCTGAATATGTAAGTAGCATTTATAACTCAATAAGCAAATTATGCATATTCCAACATAATACAGACAAAATACATGAATTGGAAATTCACAAAGAACCTCAATGGCCAAAACACATATGGAAATAGGCTCACCATTGCTAGTAATCAAAGATATGAGAAATAAAGCATCAATGAGATTATATGGCTTTCATATACTTGACTAGGCATGACATTGATATTCCTAAATTATCTTTATTATACTTAATGTGAGCATTCACATGGTAAAATAGTATTTTTAAATGAGGTAGGTTGGTGCTGCTTGTCTGCCAATATGTATTTCAGTTTCAGCAGTGCTTCTATCTCTCTCAACATAGTAATGTGTATGAAATTATTTGAATGTTTCATCATATTTTGTCCTTTTCATTTCACAAAAGTGAGTAGAAATGAAAAAAATAAGAATTACTTATGTTACTGATAAGCAATATATGGCTCAGGTTTGAAACAAGGGAGACAAAGATGGAAATCATTTGTCATTTTGAGAGCCTTCATAGTATTTTAGTCTCAATTAGTTGCTTGTCACACTTATGCCAAGCTGTCAAATTCAGTGTACCCTTAATAAAGACATATTATAAGGAAAATACATACTATTTAGGCAGATGTCCAAAAAAATGAATTACAATTTGTAATTGTACAATTAGTAAATGTTTTTTGCCTTTTTTGGAATCCCTAATGATGTGTTACTCTATTATTTAATTTTTGCACATATGAATTTCATATTAATTGGCAGAAGTGCATGTGAAAGTAATGCAGAGGATACATTTCAACTCATTAAATGTGTAGATATAAAATAACTTGCTCTATTTTATTTAAGTTTTGAGCAAACTGATCCTTTAACACATTTTTGGTGGTGGTGGTGTAACTTGGTATGGTCTTTTTGTGGGCAGCATGGCAGGATGTATTGGAGGTATTAAATATTAATTTCTTCTGTTTGACTAATTCTATTCTAGGTATTTATGTCAAGGAAATAACTGTGTTGTGTAAAATTATTTATATACCAGGATTTCCTTCTTGTTGTAGCATTATTTTGATAGTGAAAAATTGGAAACTACCTAATTGTCAACAAGGGGAGATTAAGTAGATTATGATGCAGACACGTGATTAGACACTACATCTTAAAATAATATTTTAATAGCATAAAAAATATTAGTTATGCACTGATTTAAAAAATAAGGTTACAACTTTCTAAACTCTTGCAAAATGCAAGTTGCACATGTAAAGACAGCGGGGATATAAAACAAAATGATAATAGGTATTTTTCTAAGTACTGTAGTTGCAAGTGATTTTCATTGTTTTCCTTTGGGCTTTTCTGTAATTTCACATTTCCAAAATTTTCCTGAGAAACATGTCCTGTTTTTGTAATCAGAGAAATATTATTTTAAAAATTGTTCTTGAAATAAGTTAGGCAAAAAGTGGAGGTTACTTCTTATAAGGAGAGTTAGAAACTTTTCAATAGGATCCAACATTACATCTATGACTGAGAAATAGTGTATTATTTCCTTTTCCCTCCTGTTTTAGGACTGCTTAAATACTATTTTTGGTTTTTAATATCTAACATTCAAAGGTTATTATTACTATTTTCCAGAGTGTTACCACCTGATAAATATTGACAGTGGAATGACCCTTTGAGAACATGTCTATCATAAATAAAACATTTTTGAGATCCCTTTTCAAAGGCTAGACCAGATAACTACATTCCTTAAAATCCTAAATCAGTATTTAATATAATGGATACATACTTTAAAATAATATTTTTAATGTCATGAGAATAAATTATAAATGAGAGCTACTTGTACTATTGTCCTCTGAGGCTAAATCTATCACATGATACTGTAAGATGAACAGATAGGAAAAACTAGAAAGCAGAATAAAATGTTATGAAAAATGATTTAATGAGAGGAGGTTTACTTGGGTACACTTGCAAAAATTTAGGAATTCTACAGAAATGTGTTTAGTAAGAAAAATTCTAAAGAAACCATAATATCTTTGGGGGGATGAACATGTAGGAAGGAAGAACAGGATGGAATAAAATCAGCAATTAGAGAACAGAAAATAACTTGTAGATATTGAAAATACAATCCTGAAAAAATTTAATGTGAGGTTTGGAATGTAGGTTTGTTGCAATTTCCCAGAAGGCAGGATTAAAGGCAAAAAGATACATTATAGGATAAAATAAATTTATATGATTAATCAAGGATATCTCACATCTAGAGTGCTAGAAGGTAAGAAGAAAGAGAAAAGATATAAAGGTGTTTTCAAAGAAATAAAGTGATAAAATTCCCCATAAATAAAGAACCTGAGTCTGTAGGTTGAAAGGACTTGCTACCCAGCCCAAAGCCAAGAGACTCACACGAAATCCTACACTCAGCTATTGCAAAGTTGTCCCTCCAAGACTAATGAGACCAAATTAAAAGCAGAGAGAGTGAGATCACCCATGCATAACAAAACAATAACAAAATAGGTAAGGAAAAATAGAAATGGAAGGATAATTTTTAACAGCAACTGGAAGCAGAAAGCAATATTGGGAAAAAAATGCTTTTTAAATTCTGAGAATTTTTAACCTAGGATTTTCCACCCAGTCAAATTATTAATCAAGTTAAGGTAATGGCAATCCCTTAATTCAGTGGCTGAAGACATTAGAAGTTTATTTCTCACTCAATTGTTCAATACAATGGAGAGTTGGTGAGGGCTCTGAGCCACATAATCACTCAGGGACCCAGACTGATGGAGTCCCCAACTGCAATACATGCCTTCCTTTCCAGCAAAAGGGAAAAAAGATGGAAGGGCCCACGTGCTTCTTATGGGCTCCAGCCCAGAGCGTCACCATCAATTCTGCTCATATCTCTGTTGTGGAGAACTGGTTGTATGGATTTACCTGAATATGAGGGCCTGAGGCATAAAGTCCTTGGCTGGGTAGTCACAGGTAGCAAGAACTCCAAACTGTAGAAAGAGAAGCACAAATTTTGGTGAACAGTTATCAAAATGTTGTCTTTCATTCAGTTATTTTGAGGAAGTTACCAATAGATGTGTCCCATCAAGATAAGAAAGAAATTAAGAAAGATGAAGCTGCAGGATTGTGGAAACAGGAGAGTGAGCCCTCACAGGAGGGCAAAGAGATGTTTCTGAGCAACAAATAAAGCTACGCAGCAGGCCTAAAAGAGCAGCTAGTTTAGATTAGAGAGGGAGTGATAGAGGACTTAACAGAGAGAGACGTTCTCAGGAAAAAAAAATACAGAACTAGGAGACTACCTGTTGCATTTGGCCATGTGGAAAATAGTATTGTGAAACATTTTCATACATGTTGTGTTTAAACGTTTGAGAAAAACTAGGCATAGGTATTTAGAAGCCTAAGTAAATTAAAAATTTAGACAATTAATTAATTTATTTACTTTTGAGACAGAATCTTGCTCTGTCGCCCAGGGTGGAGTGCAGTGGTGCAATCTCGGCTCACTGCAACCTCCACCTCCTGGGTTCAAGCTATTCTCATGCCTCAGCCTCCCAAGTAGCTGGGATTACAGGTGTCTGCCACTGTACCCAGCTAATTTTTGTATTTTTAATAGAGACAGGGTTTTACTATGTTGGCCAGGCTGATTTCAAACAATTAGCCTAACGTGATCCGCCCGGCTCAGCCTACCAAAGTACTGGGATTACAGACATGAGTAACCATGCCCGCCAGAATTTGGACAACTATTAACTTCAAGAAATAGTAGAAGTACTATGGGAATGGAAACATAATCATATTATACTATGTGGCTAAGTAACTTATGCTAGTTATGAAGTTATAATGAAGTATAGTCATGTGTCACATAGTGATGTTTTGGTCAATGATGGACAACTTATATGACAGTGGTCCCATAAGAATATAATACCATATTTTTATTGTACCTTTTCTATGTTTAGAGTTACAAATACTTCCCATTGTGTTACAATTGCCCACAGTGTTTAGTACAGTAACATGGTGTACAGGTTTGCAGCCTAGGACAATAGGCTGTAGATTATAGCCTACGTATGTAGCAGGCTATACCATCTAGGTTGGTGTAAGTGCACTCTATGATGTTTACATAATGATGAAATAGTGTAGTGATATATTTCTCAGAATGTATTCCTGTCATTAAGTGATGCATGACTGTACCTCTAAATAGGAATTTAACTAAAAACAGATGTATAAATATACTGGGAGGATGGTGGGGATTAAAATTAAATGCTAATGTATGAGGGGTTTAATGTAAGAAAAATTTAAAAAAATCTGCCATAATTGGAAGTCAGTAGATGATGTATAGTCAACCCTCAGTTGGTGATTGGTTCTAAAACTTCCACGGATACCCAAATCTGCAGATGCTCAAATCCCTGATATAAAATGGTACAGTATTTGCATATCGCCAATGCACATCCTCCTGTATACTTTAATTCATGTCTAGATTACTTATAATACCTAATGCATTGTAATAGTATGCAAAAAGTTGTTATACTGTATTGTTTAGGGAATATTGCCAAGAAAAAAGTCTGCACAAGTTTAATATAGATGCATTTTTCTTCAAGTATTTTAGATACATGGCTGGTTGAATCTGCAGATACGGAATCCAAAGATATGGAAGGCCAACTATTTAGGCATATTAGTTAGAAACATACAGGAAAATACCAGACAAAATGGCTTACACGTTTTTGAAAACATTTGCCCTCTAGGAAACAGGAGTTGGTGTGGGGAGATGGGGCAGTGGATGTTGGTTTTTATGATAAGTGTAATATTTTAGAACTATTTGGCTTTTGCAAACAAATGTATGAATTACTTTGATAAATTAAAAATCAATGACTTTTAGGAGATGATATAGCTATTAAGGGGCAAAATTAAAACTGCAGAAGAAAACTAAGATTGTCAACTTTTATTTCTAGGCTTATATCCAGAAACAAGAGAATGAGTCAGCCCCAAGTTCTTTTAACATCAGAACTTCTGTGATCCTATTCTGTGCTCTTCAAATTTTGTAAATTTGTCACTTTACATGTCATCTTAAAATCATTTGGTACATTGGATGATGTAAAAGCAACTTGACTCCAATTATTCTTCTAGATTATTTTGTTTCTCTTAGTAATGAAGGTAAGACTTGTGGGCTCTTCCAGAACTGGTATGGTATTAAACAGGCCACCAAGTCAATACAATTGAAAAGGAAGTGTCTTTCTGTCCCTCATGTTTCAAGAAACAGTCTTTGCTCTGGCTAGATATACTACACTGGTAGACTGTCAACCCTTTAGTGTGTGGTTTTGATTCTAAAATGCGGAGACACAGGAGGAATAACTCAACATGATTATCAGCCATTGTCACAGAAAATGTTAACAAGGATTCAAGGGCAGACTTAGAGTGTGTTTATTTGTGGGGTTGGTTTGGAAGATAGAGTGGCATGAAAGGAATTTGAAAGCACTGATTGAGGGCAGACACTGGAGAGAGGATTTAGGGCGCAAACTGCAGCCTCTGCTGTTTTGCTTACACTTGGAGTAAGGGCTCTTTGGAATTTCTTTATATTTGTGATAATCGGAAAGTTAAAAGAAAAACATATCATTGTTTTTGACTTAGATTCTTATTTACAACAGAGAAAGTGATCGCTGGTTTGCAAATCATTTATTCTCAAGGAAAGGGGGTTCCTATTGTTAATGTGCTCCTAAGCTGAAGCTGAATACTCTGGGATTTTACCCAGGGCTCTTTGCCTTGATGAGACGGAAGCTTAGGCGTATTTCGGATCCTAAGGCAAGTTTTCTAGGGAAGACTGCTTTGGTGCATTATAAAAACCTCACTTCTCTTTTTCCTCAGCCCTTCACGGTAGAATTCAGAACGAATTGGAGCTTTGTTCCACTTCACGCCAGATAAATTACTGAAAGTTAACATGCATCTAAAGGCAAAATGATTAGAGAACTATTTGCCACAGCCAAAATCTCCCAACTTCCTCAGAAAATAAAAAATATGGCAAGATATTGTAATAGTTGAACAGTCCAGATTTGCTCTGGTCAGCCGCAGATGGAAATCAGTGATTGCAGACATGACTTCTCCTGGCCATTGAGAACTAAAGAAAGCAAATAATTATGGGACATTATTTAATTAATTATCATCTTAACATATTTCTTTGTGATCTGAGTTGTGTCCAATCTTGCCCATCCCTCTCCCCCAATTTGATTTGAAAGAGACAACATTCTACCAAACTCAATTTTCTTCAAACTCTAATTTTTACACACATGACAAGCAAAGAAGGGGATAGATTTATTTGGGGGAAAATGAAAATATTTATGTGATTGTGTGTTTCATTTTTACTTTGGCTGGTGACATAACATTTCTAGAGTCTTTTATTTTATTTTATTTTTTAGATGCGTTCTGGCTGTGTTGCCCAGGCTGAAGTGCGGTGGCGTGATCTTGGCTCACTGCAATGTCTGCCTCCCAGGTTCAAGTGATTCTCCTGCCTTAGCCTCCCGAGTAGATGGGACTACAGGCATGGGCCACCATGCCCAACTAATTTTTGTGTTTTTAGTAGAGACGCGGTTTCACAGTTTTGGCCAGGCTGGTCCTGAACTCCTGACCTCAAATGATCCACCTGCCTTGGCCTCTCAAAGTGCTGGGATTATAGGTGTGAGCCACTGTGCCCGGCCTAGAGTCTTGTAAGATTACTTTATTTCAGAAGAATCAATACTATGTTCCAGTCTCCATTCATTTTCTTAATAACCACAGGCTACTCTACCTTACCACTCAGATCTCTCCTCCTAGTGCTGATGGCATTTGCTACCTAATGATCTGTGACTTTAGAGCTGAGCTAAAAATCATGGGGTGAAGGGCACTTGTCATATTTACTACAAAAGTATGTGCCCTTTTGTAAAGCTCATTTTTCCTTAACTGTTAGAGTTTCTCTGTCTGTTTCAAAATAAAAAATGACATTGTATATGCTTATAGTAGTACATAAGCATTAAGTTTACATATAACTGTTTTCAATGACTTTTACTATTCTATTAATAATAGCCAAAGCTTTGTAGCATATTGCCATGCTTTCTATAAAATATATATAATATATATATATATATACGTATATACATGCATGTACACACACACACACACACACACATATGTAAATGGTGAAGGTAGGGGTGGTAGGGGAGTAAGTAGGCTTTAGCCCTGAAAGAACCGATGGAAAGATGTTTTAAATTGGCTGTGTGTGGAAGTTATTCTACTTTCTCCTTTTTATTCTCCTTCTCACATCTACCCCAGCTATATGTATGTATGTACATGTAAACACACACACACACATTCACACACACAGACACATACACACACTCATTTCCATTCCCTTCATTGTATCTTATACTACAAATGTCTAATAAAAGGCAACGACAGAAACAATGCTGGGATGCTGTAGGGTAAAGGACTAGAATTGCAACTATCCCTTCTTTTCTCATCAGGAAATTGTCAACATTTGCTTTTCTGAGGCAAATTCATTTTGGCTTTCCTTAAAGAAAGTAAAAATGAATGGTTATCTACAATTTTTTTCATACTGGACTCAAAGTTTCTCTCTTTTTGGCCTTATCTGGTGTCAACTGCTCTTTTGAATGGATGTATATTTTCTTAGTCCACAAATACAGACAAAGCTTCTACTTTTCTGATTTGCCCAAGGCAACATGGTCTGAGTCTCAGAGCAGTGTTGTAATGCTTTTGTATGAATAACAGCATGCTTGGGTGAGTCACTCTACCTCCTATTGACTCATGTGCAAGCACATGCACATGTAGTTTGAGAGCACTGGTCAAAGGCTAGGGGGGCAGATCTGACCCAGTCTGAGCTCACTGTGACCTTGCAAACAATATCAGTGCCTGGGGTTACTTTAAATTTCAGCATCTTAGTGTCCGACTATTCTTTTTCACTACTATGAGTAATTTAATGAGGGTTAGTTTTTACAGACTTAGATATTGAAGAACCTTTTATATTTATGAATGAGCTATTTAAAATATACTCCATCTTTAAAGCAAGCAATTATCTTTTTCTCCTAAAGATGATTTCCAAATTCAGAGATTTTCATATATATTTTAACTTTTTTGAACACTATTTAATGAGTACCATTCTAGAAACAAGTACTTATTTCCAAAAGGAAAAATATAAAGCAAAGCAAGAAGTGTTTTTTTTTGAAACAAGGTGTCACTCTGTTACCCAGGCTGGAATGCAGTGGTGTGATCTTGGCTCACTGCAACCTCTGCCTCTAGGGTTCAAGAGATTCTCCCACCTCAGCCTCCCAAGTAGCTGGAACTACAGGCATGTGCCACCACATCTGGCTAATTTTTGTATTTTTTGGTAGGCACAGGGTTTCACCATGTTGGCCAGGCTGGTGTGAAACTCCTGACCTCACGGGTTCCACCCACCTCAGCCTCCTAAAATGCTCTAAAGTTATTTTTTATTCATCCACTTGTTAAGAGTTTCTACCATTGAGTATGTACACCCTTTATTAATAGAGTATTTAAACTCAATTTCAAGTGGGATATCCTTAAAATATATATTTGGTTTGAGTGGCTGTTAACACATTTCTAATAGTAATTAAATGTTTTCATTAAAAATTATGCACCACTGTACTTTTTCCTCAATACAAATTGGAACTGTATTATGTTTTTCATTTACTAATTACAGATAACCGTTTTTGAACATCTGTTGTATGTAAGATATTGGATTATTAATTTAGATTCCAAAAAGAAACTATCACTATCTCTGCATAGTGGTAATATAGCAAAATAAACAAGGCTGTAGCTCCCAATGGGCTGAGTATTTGGTTTAACACTGCGAGTCCAGAGAAGTGACAACTAATTTTGTTAGGCCTTTAAAAACAGAAATAATTTAGATAAAAAGAGAGAGGGTATTGCAGAAACTGATAATAGAGTAAGAAAAAGTATGGGGGCAAGAAATAGGAAGAAACAAATTTGACTTAAGGATATAGTCTAATTTGAGGATTTTATTATTCATCTATTGCTGTGTAACAATATTAACAGAAGCAACACACA
The DNA here is from genome assembly GCF_028885655.2 of Pongo abelii. Classification (NCBI taxonomy): domain Eukaryota; kingdom Metazoa; phylum Chordata; class Mammalia; order Primates; family Hominidae; genus Pongo; species Pongo abelii. The sequence continues at coordinate 114,757,187 of NC_071990.2, read as the reverse complement.
TTTATTCTCTCATATTCTGTGGGTCAGAATTTGGCCTTGAGGAGCCCTGAGTGTCTAGCAAAGCTGCGATCAGTGTTGGCCAGTGCTGGAGGTCTCATCTGAGGCTTGACTGTAGAAGGATCTGATTCTAAGCCAGGGGGTTGTTGGCAACATTTTGTTTCTTGTGCACTGTCAGCCTGAGGGTCTCAGCTCCTTGCTGACTGTTGGCCAGCCCTCAGCTATTTCCATGTTGGCCACCTTCCAAATGTGGCTACGTGCTTCCTAATGCCAGGAAACAAGGTAGAGTCTCTTAGCAAGAAGGACACTATAATTTTATGTGATATAATCATGTACATTCCATCAATGTTGCTGTATTCTTTTGGTAAGATGTGAGTCACAAATCCTACCTACACACATGGGATTGCCGACCTCAATGTCCAAGAAGAAGAAAACTCAGGAAAGAAATAAGTGTCATTCTTTCAATGAAGAAATGGGTGAATATAAACGATTATCTTCATGTTGAGTGAAAAAGCATCCAATTTCTTATCTCTTACTGATTCCTAACTTGAACTTTCCACCATACTATATGTTAGTGATAGTATTCTGAATGTATAAATAGTTACTGTCCAACTCTATGTAGGCAATTTGATAAGTGGTGCTTCAGTATTTCAGGCCCTTCCTTTGCATTGTATGTAGTATAGCCATGGGGAGTTAGACTATATGGGGAGGAAGTATGGTGAGGTTTCCAGAGAGACTCTGGTGACTAGAGAATAGAAGGGCCACTGGGAAAAGATTCACTACACATGAATCCTGAACAGGGTTTGATAGACATGAAGGCCATATCTGAGGAGAGAATAAAGAACAACTTGCAGAAATTACAGCAGGAGAGTGGGAGAGCCAAGAGTCAAAACCAAGCAGCTTGACCCCAGAGGCTGCACTCTTAACCATCCTCTCCTAGTGCTTCTGAACTGGTTCTTGGTGAAAGTGATCTTAGAAGTCATTCAGTCCTACCTCATCAGCTTTCATATCAGAAAGCTAAGGAGCCTTCATAGCCTATGTGTCAGCCCCAAATCATGAAACAAGTCCTCTGACATAGTCAGAACCAAAAGTTAAAACAAAACAAAGCTCAAAGTACTGCTTTAAGAGTTTCAGGGACTCCTTTCCTTATAATTCTTATTTTGTAGGAGAACAGCCCTCAGAATAGCATTGATTATCTCTTAAGGTTTCTAAAGAAGAGGTATCCCACATTGTTGAAAGGGACTGACTATCTGAAGAACTCCTTCAGGCTTCTACTACTTAGGGGATTAGGATATAAAGAAATTCCGTTAAAGAAATGTTTTAATAGCAGCAGCAATATGTCTCTGGAAAAAAAGGATATATATGAAGCAGATTATTTCTCAATATGTTTTTTCCTTCATTCTTCCACCTCTTCAGTATAAATCCAACATGAGGCTTCTGAAAGCAACTTGGAAGGAGGATCGGTGAGAAGCTTAAATACATTTAATCAAGCATTCTTGTCTGCTAACTTCAAAAGGGAGCCAAACATGGAGGACATTTGTGGAGATTCAGCATGCAGGAGGCTTAAGATATCTTATGACAGTTTGCTTGAGTGTGTAGCATTTCTAAATGTTAGGAGTATCTAATGAAGTCTGAAGAAGCCTGGAGGAAAAATGGATGCTACCTTAATTTAATCACCAACAAGGTTCAGGTGTATTAATAGTAATCAAATCAGGTTGATAACTGTTCTGAAAACTCTGTGTGAAGTGTATACTATTCAAAACAATGATCGAATTATGTCTTATTGATCTGACCAATCAATTGCTGTCTCATTAATGTTTATTTCCACTAGATCAATGGATTGAAAGATTGGTTGCAAAGACCAGATACAGAACAGAAGATGAAAACTGCACAAAGAGAGCACACATTTGAATTGCAGTGCAGGTGTTTGCTATTTAATGTTCCTTTCAGTCTGAATCTGTTTGCATCTACCTGCCCTACAGATGCTTTAACCATTAACACTAGTGCCCTCAAGGGTCTTTACATGTGCATAGTCTGAGGCCCATAAAGGTAAAGTGACTTGTCTTGGCCACGAGTCCAGGTGACTGTAAAGCCAGGGCTTGGTCCTAGGTCCCTAAGAGTATGTCCACTGTGTCAAGGCTCTCAGCTCCCAACTCAATTCACGTACCATTGACCTCGTAAAGAAAAAAAATGTTAAAATGAGATGATCACATGTACCTGAAAAGAGGGATGGTCTTCAATGTATTATATTTCACATCCAGACATTGCCCTTTGGCTTTAAAGTTCTGCAACTTCTCAAAAATTTAGGCGGCTCTGTTGGTGCTATAAGACTTAATTGTTGACTAAAAAATATTTGAAATCCTTAGATGAAAGGTGCTGCATTAAATATTAAAATATTCTTATTACAGAGTAGCTGCATGGAGCTGGTATGGATTTGAATTGGATGTGCGTCACCTAGTTAGCTGGCAGTCTGGTTATTTTAGGAGATTACATGTATCTGTTGCAATAGCAGGGACAGAGGGAGTGTTAGCTCTGCCACTGTCTTAGAATAAGCCCAGGGATAAGCCCAATCCAGACCTCTTCTCCCACTAATTGTAAGTTTTACTTTTTTCCCCTTTTATTAAATATCTTCGTGATTCAAGGTGATAATATCAGATCAGAGCACATTATAGTTAACAAAACATTCAGATTGATTATCTCTTTTGAAAATCTCAAAGTCTGTGAGGTAGACAGGTGGGCATCACCACCTTCTCTTTATGCATAAGTACAGCCAAGTATTATAAATACTACATCAGAAAATGAAGTTCCTTAGCAGAACAAGGCTGCTTTCCTACCTAAGGTTACAGTCCTAATACAGAGGGTAATAATGATGTCATCCTTCCAGGGCATGCTAGAGCATCACTGCTGAGTGGGAGGTTGGCAGTCCTGGGAGGATTACTGAGAGGGAATCAGGTTATTCTGGTCCTAAGTGCCAGGAAGTTAGATCTCTCCCTTTGGTTTTACCACCATGTGTTAACAAGACTTTATGGAGGAATTGCTTCACTCTTCTGGGCCTCAGGTCCTTGCTTTACCTTCTCTAGGTGAATGTGCACTAGAGTTGAGGGAGAAAGGCACCAGGTACAACTTCCAAGGGGTGCTGTGCATAGTTGTGCAGGCTGTACACTGCACAACTCTAAGGGCACCATTTACATCAAAGATGTAGATGTTCATATTTGTTATGAGATTGTTCGAACCATTGAACAATTGAAGCCAGTTGAAGCCAAGTGTTGAGGAAGAGGCACTTTTTCTAATTTACACAAAAGTTCAAGGCAAATAGTAGCCTTGAATTAGAACGATTTATGAAAAAAAGATAAGAATTAAGCCAACAGGAGCTAATAGGATGTTAAACTAGAATAACTTTATTTTTTGGTCAGTTCACTTAGAAGGCAATTCATGAAAATATAATCCAGTTTGTATTTAAGAACAAAAAGGTAGTAAACTCTGCCGTATTATATATATCCCATCAGGCAACACTGTGAATGTAGAAATTTCAGGTGTCAGGTCTGATTTTCAAAACATTTAGAATTAATTTGAAAATAAGGCTTTAGGTAGAGTGAAATTTTTCCCAGTTTCACAGGTAACTAAGTTACCTAGTTCTAAATTTCATAGGTTATTGGAAAAACTTGCCCAAAAGATATTTCTATTTTTCCCATCTCTGTAATCTAATTATGAAATTACGAGACTTCTTTCATACTCAATGCTTCCTCAAATTATGTCAAAGTGAAAAATTAATTTAGTCACAAAAGAGTACTATTTTAAAATATTTTTGTTAGCCTGGATGAGATTCGATTGAACTGAAAGTTGACTAATAGGATTGGGGTCAAAACTGAGCATAAGTTATACAATAGTAAACCAAGGAGAGCCCAAAGCTACCAAGATTGATGGTGTCAAAAAGAGGTGAAAAGAAATGAGCTTTGTATATTGAAATCAACAATTAAAAAATACAGCAGAAGAACAGCCATCAAGCATGTTTCTCCAAAATTCCATAACATCCGTATTTTCCAATTATAGTTTTAATCAATTTCTTAAATCATGTGCAGAAGATTGCAGCTATTTCTCAAAGGGCTGCAATCTCTTTCAGTTTTTACCACCACATATACAAAAAAAATGATCTCTGGCTTTAATTACTCTTTATCATTTTGCTCTCTGAGTCCCTGTTAACTTAGTTTTTGTGTTTAATGAGACATCTTGGTGATGTCACTCAAGGCAAATATATTGTCTTGTTCTCCTCCTTTCTCAGCCTGGACACTGTTTTAACACCACCAACCACTTTGTCATCTCGGACGCTCTTGACTTCTCAGTTGCTAGGCTCCTTTAGCCATCCTCAGAACTGTCTTATTTCGCCTTCCTTTCCACTTTCTTGGATTCTTCTAATTCCCCATATCATATTCTGTATACACACCCACATTTTTCACACATGCACTTCTTGAGCATCTTTATCTGGGTTGACAGTTCCCCAGATTCTTTTCTTGAATGCTTTCCCCATTCCCTACGTTGTTGGTCCTAGCACTGTATCATTTTGCTTGACTGCCCAGCAATCGGTTTACTATCTATCCTGTATTTCTTTCCCTCAAATGTTTCCTAAGTCCACTCTTGGCACCTTTTCATTCTACAGACACAGAATCTTGAACTTACTGCCTTAAACAACTTCCTTGCCAATTTCTCTGCCTTTAGTCTATCTTCATCTGATCAGCTGCATTCACACAGCAAATATTTTCTTTACCTTATGTGACCTCTTTGGTGGTAGATTTCAATAGCCTGTCCCATCAAATTTAAACACCTTCTCAAGAGATTTCAGTGTTTCCATTGCCCTCTTCCTTCTGCTCTCATTACCCTCTGCTCTTTGTAAAATAATTATATATTCTAGTTCGCCCAGGAGAGTCCTAAACAATTATTAATTGTGCTCCTCTTATTCTCAAAAGTGTCCTATTTGGGTAGTAAATTACAGGCCACTCTATCTGTCTGGGACTTTGGTTCTGACTGTGCCTGCTGTACAACAACTGCAATTCTTCATATTTGAGTTGTCCTCATGCTTATCAGTACTCACACACATCATTCCTTCTGTAATCTTTTTTTCTCATGCTCTTCTTATAACTCTCATATCTATTAAACTATGCTATATTCTATATGGCCATGTAGAGTCAGAGTATATTTTTTAAGTTGGGACTGTGATCACTACCTGTTTATCACTCAAAACTGTTTTATTTTTAAAATTGGGGCTATGACTACAACTTCTTTATGACCCATTATTAAGTCATTGCTTATACAATTCTTAACATTAAAAATGTAAATTAGTTCAACCACTGTGGAAGACAGTGTGGTGGTTCCTCAAAGATTTAGAACCAGAAATACCATTTGTCCCAGCAATCCCATTACTGGGTATATATCCGAAGGAACATAAATCATTCTTTTATAAAGATATATACACACATATGTTCATTGCAGCACTATTCACAATAGCAAAGACATAAAGTCAACCCAAATGCCCATCAATGATAAACTGGATAAAGAAAATGTGGTACATATACCCCATGCAATACTATGCAGCTATAAAAAGTAATGAGATCACCTCCTTTGCAGGGACATGGATGGAGCTGGAGCCATTATCCTCAGCAAACTAATGCAGGAACAGAAAACCAAACATCGCATGTTCTTACTTGTAAGTGGGGGCTAAACAATGAGAGTACATGGACACAGGGAGGGAACAACCACTCACTGGGGCCTGTCGGGGGAGGGCAGGGTGGGAGAGCATTAGAAAAAAGAACTAACACATGCTGGGCTTAATTACTAGGTGGTGGGTTGACAGGTGCAGCAAACCACCATGGCACAAGTTTACCTATGAAACAAACCTGCATATCCTGCGCCTGTACCCTGAAACTTAAACAAAAATACAATAAATTTTAAAAATTAAGAGTGGAGGCCAGGAGTGGTGGCTCATGCCTGTAATTCCAGCACTTTGGGAGGCCGAGGCGGACGGATCACCTGAGGTCAGGAGTTTGAGGCCAGCCTGGCCAACATGGTGAAACCCCGTCTCTACTTAAAATACAAAAAATTATCTGGGCGTGGTGGTACACACCTGTAATCCCAGCTACTCGGGAAGCTGAGGCAGAAGAATTACTTGAATCTGGGAGGCAGAGGTTGCAGTGAGCCGAGATCATGCCATTGCACTCCAGACTGGGGCAAAAGAGCAAGACTTCATGTCAAAAAAGGAAAAAAAAAAAAAAAAAAGGTGGAAATAATCTTAAAACAAAACAAAAATAGTATTTTCATCTTCTTTAATTCATTTCTGACCTAATAATGCAAACATTTAGGAGTCATTTTTGACCTGTGTCTCAATTTGTAATGTTACCTGGAATATTTCTGTGTGAAATAATGTATGTCTGAGCTCTTTTATTTCCTCCGGAGAAGAGTTCTGTACCCTCTGTAGTTAAATAGTATCACAGCTATAAAGAAGTGCAAAACGAACCTGTGTTTTTGCCATTTCTTTCTTTTTTCTTTTTCTGAAACAGGGTATTGCTCTGTCATCCAAGTTGGAGTACAGTGGCATGATCATGGCCTTGACCTCCTGGGCTGAAATAATCCTCCCACCTCAGCCTCCTGAATAGCTGGGACCACAGATGTATGCCACCATGCCCTGCTAATTAAAAAAAAATTTTTTTTTGTAGAGGTTGGGGGTCTTACCATGCTGCCCAGGCTGGTCTCAAACTCATGGGCTCAAGTGATTCTCTCACCTCGGTTTCCCAAAGTGCTGGGTTTACAGGTATGAGCCACTGTGCCTAGCCCATTTTTGCCATTTCTAATAAAAGAAGTTGAAATTGTTCCTTATACAAAATTTTGGGATTTTAGCACCTTTAATTTTTGCACATTGGTTTGAAGATCAAACATGATCTGGAAGTGCTCTTCTTTTCCTCTTGAGTTCTCGTCTTTATAAAATAGCAAGGACGCCAAGCACTTAGAAGAGTTGCATAGATTTATCATTATCTACAAAATATTTCAGTGGAATTCAGGACAAGTGTTAGTTGGTGTTAGGGAGGGACAGATGACTGAAAGCAACAATTTCTGTCTCTTTTCTTGTTCCTAAAGGAATTCTCCAGGGACTTATCAGAGTTGCTGGAAGAAAACAGCTGAGGATTGAGCACAGTGAACTAATTTCCTCACATCTTTGAATAAGCAGAAGTTGGTGAAAAGGAATGTAAATATTCTTATGGTAAAACGAGTTCAAAAAGAAGCCTTAAATCCTTAAAATTAATAAACCAATAAACCAAAACATAAGACTGCACAATTATTTGCATGGCTGATAAGAAGAAGGAAAATAATTCCAGATACCTTTTTGAAGAAAGGAACAATAAAACAGGCATATTAAAAAATAAAACCACATTAAAAAGTATTCAATAGAAAAAAATATAGAAGGCACCAAATATGAGAAAGTAAACTTTCTTTTATTGACACAGAATACTTTTAAGAGCGATGATTTGAGGTGTTAACTTCCTTTACTTCCTGATCCATTGTCCAGAACTTCTGAAGTTGTTCCTTTTTACGTTTTCTACCTTCTCATGTACCTTTCACCTTCCCTGTTCAGCAGGGCTTGTCAGAAAACTTAATTTTTGGTGGGGGATGGAAGGAGGAGTTGGAACAGGTTCTTTCTCTGTCAGCCCAGCTGGAGTGCAGTGGTGTGATCACAGCTTACTGCAGCCTTAAACTCCTGGGCTCAATAGATCCTCCCACCACAGCCTCCTGAATAGCTGGAATTATAGGTGTGAGCCACCGTGTCCAGCTAGAAAGCTTCATTTTCTGAATTATTTATTTCTTATATTCTGCAGCTATGGTTACATATTTTTCAGTTGTCAGAACTTGCACTGAACTTTCAGAGGCACATTTTTAAAATATAAAGTTATCCTTCATTTTACAAAGATGATACTACTGATTGGCTATCAATATTTGGTGCTTCAGGTTGTTGTCTTGAAGTGAGGATGGATTTACATTGCCTACTCACATTTTCCAACATGGTTCCCTGACAACTACGGGCATTAATTTAGGTGAGGGTTTTTCAGGACTGCAGATGCAGATTAGGGTCGTGGAATAGGATAGTGGTTCTTAAATTTTGCTGCAGATAAGAATCATCTAGGGAGTTCTTTAAAAATCTTGATATCGGCCGGGCGCGGCAGCTCCCGCCTGTAATCCCAGCACTTTGGAAGGCCGAGGCGGGCGGATCACGAGGTCAGGAGATCGAGACCATCCTGGCTAACACGGTGAAACCCCGTCTCTACTAAAAATACAAAAAAATTAGCTGGGCGTGGTGGCGGGTGCCTGTAATCCCAGCTACTCGGGAAGCTGAGGCAGGAGAATGGTGTGAACCCGGGAGGCGGAGCTTGCAGTGAGCCGAAGCTTGCAGTGAGCCGAGATCGCGCCACTGCACTGTAAAAAAAAACAAAAAACAAAAACCTTGATATCTATAGGTCATACCACTTATCAATGAAATCCAAATTTCTGGATAAGAGTTCCAGGCATTAGATTTATTGTTTTAAAATCTATATTCATTATATATGTGGGTGTATTGGTTTTGATTTTTTATAATTTTTAAAACAGCTTTATTGAGATGTAATTAACATGCAATAAATTTTGACATGTGTATACACTTATGAAACCATCATCGCAATCAAGATAATAAATATATCCATACGTTTTTTGCATGCTCCTTGATAATCTCTTCCTCCTGCCCCTCCTTGCCCTTTCCAGGAAACAATTCATCTGCTTTCTGCCACTATAGATTGGCCTGCACTTTCTAGAATTGTATATAAATAGAATCATGCAGTATATACTCTATTTGGTCTCTCTTCTTTCATCAGAAAGAAGTTATGTGTATCAAAAGCTCATTTAAAAAATATTGCTGAGTAGTATCCCATTGTATGGGAAAAACATAATTTATCAATTCACTTATTAATGGACATTTGAGTTGTGACTATTACAAATAAAGCTGCTATGAGCATTCATGTACAATATTTGTAGAGACAGACATGCCTTCCTTATGTTTTTGCATAAATATGTAAAAATAGAATTAAGTAAATGGATGCTTAAGTTTTAAGAATCTGACAAACATTTTTCCAAAGTGGCTAAACTTTTTACATTTTTATAAGCATTAAATATTATTTCAGTTCCTCCACGTCCTTGCCAACATTTGGTATGGTTAGTCTTTTAAATTTTAGCCATTTCTAATAGGCACATGCTGGTGTCTTATTATAATTTTAATATGTATTTTGTTAATGACAATTGATGTTGAGCATATTTTCATGTGTTTCTTTGCTAATCATATATATTCTTTGGTAAAGTGTCAGTTCAATTTTTTAAAGATTGGATCATTTGTCCTTTTATTTTTGAGTAGGAAGGGTTTTTCAATATAATTCTAGATGAAAGTTTATTGTCAGCTATATGTCCTGCAAATAGTTTCTCCCACTCTGTTAAAAGTTTTTAACTTTGCTGAAGTCCAGTTTATTGAATTTTTCTTTTATGATTTGTGCTTTTGCCAAACTTAAGGACACTAGGAGTTTCTTCTGTTTTTTTTTTTTTTTTTTTTTAATACTAGAAGTTGAATAATTTTACTCTTTTGTGTAGTTCTATGATGTATTTGAATTAATTGTCAGGAAAGGGTCAAGGTGTATTTATTTTTTTTTTCTGTATTGATATCTAGTTTTTCCAGAACCATTTGCCAAAAAGATTATCATTTCTCTTGTTGAATTATATTGGTCACTTGGTTGAATATCAATTAATTATAAGCATGTGGGTTAATTTCTAAACTCTTTTCTGTTGCATTGATCTATTTGCCTACTTTTGTACCAATGCCGCACTGTCTTGATTGCCATAGCTTTATAATAAACCTTGAAATCTGGTAGCATAAGTCCTCCATCTTTATTTTTCTTAAAAAAATTTTGCCTTTCAGGGGTCTTTGAATTTTCATATACATTTTAGAGTCTGCTTGTCAAAGAAAAGGGCTTCTAGAATTTTGATTAGCATTGTATTGAACATATAGATCAAATATTAACAATATTGTCTTTCAATATATAAATGTGGTATGTGGTATGAGTCTCCATTTATTTACAATTTCTTTAATTTTTTTTCAGCAATGTTTTATCATTTTCAATGTTCAAGTCTCACATATCATTTGTTACATTTATTCCAAAATATTTCATATTTTTGATGTTACTGTAAATACTGTTTTTCTGAATTTCAATTTCTGATTATTCATTGTTAGTATATGCAAATTATAGTTTATTTTTGTATTCTGATCTTTTAGTCTGTAACCTTGCTAAAATAATTTATTAATTCTACCAGTTTTTTAATAGGTTTTGTAGGATTTTCTACATAGAAATTATGTTGTTTTCTAATAAAGACAGCTTTAACTTCCTTCACTCCAATATTGATGCCATTTGTCTTTTTCTTGCATTATGCTGGAAAGAATCTTTAGTACAATTTTGAATAGAAATGATGACAGCCTTGTTCCTGACCCTAGAGGGAAAGCTTTTTGTTTTTTACTATTTAAGTATTAAGCCATCTTTTTTTTCCTTCAATTGTCCCTTTTCAGTTAGGTTGAGAAAGTTCCTTTCTAGTCATAGTTTTCTGAGACTTTTTATCAGAAATAGATGTTGAATTTTTTCAAATTCTTTCTCTGCATCTATTGAGATGATAATATGATTTTTCTAATAATGTAATGAATTACATTGACTGAATTTTCCTGTTAAGCCAATCTCACATTCCTGAGGTAATGCCTAGTTGGCTATGTTGCATTATTCTTTTTACATAATTTTGGATAGCCCAATTAGCTAAAATTTTAAGACTTTTAATATTTATGCTGATGACTGATGCTGGTCTGTAGTTTTCCTGTAATTTCCTTGTCTGGTTTTAGTATCAGAGTGGTGCTAAACTTATATTAATAGAATAAGTTGTCAAAGTAGTGCTTCCTCCTCAGTTTTTCTGGAAGCATTTATATCGAATTTATATTATTGCAGCCGCTCAATGAGTTCACCTTGCCCACTGCCTAGACACAGTTGAATTATCAAGACAGGGGAATTGCAATAGAGAAAGAGTAATCCACATAGAGCTGGCTGTGACGGACACCACCCAAATCAGTCTCCTGGAGCATTAGGGGATCAGAGTTTTTAAGGACAACTCGGTCAGTGGGGAGAAGCCAGTGAGCCAGGACTACTGATGGGTCAGGAATGAAATCATGGGGAGTCCAAGCTGTCTTGCACTGAGTCAGTTTCTGGGTGGGGGCAACAATATCAGACGAGCGATTTAATCCATCTGGGTGGTGCCAGCTTGTCCATCAAGTGCAGGATCTGCAAAATACTTCAAGCACTAATGTTAAGAACAGTTGAGGGAGGGTCAGAATCTTGTAGCCTCCAGCTGCCTGACTCCCAAACCACAATTTCTAATCTTGTGGCTAATGTTAGTCCTATAAAGGCAATCTAGTCCCCAGGCAAGAAGGAGATCTGCTTTGGGAAAAGGCTGTTATCATCTTTGTTTTAAACTATAAACTATAAACTAAGTTTCTCCCAAAGTTAGCTCAGCCTATGTCCAGGAATGAACAAGGACAGCTTGGAGGTTAGAAGCAAGATGGAGTCAATTAAATTAGATCTGTTTCACTGTCTCAGTCATAATTTTGCAAAGGCGGTTTCATTATTTCTTCCTTGAATGTCTGGTAGAATTTGCCTGTGAAATCATAAGCCTGGAATTTTTTTAGTGAGAAAAGAGAGATGTTTTTTACTACAAATTAAAATTCTTTCATAGATATAAGGCTATCAGGTTATTTATTACTTGAATGAACTTTGGTAGTTTGTGTTTTTCAAGGCATTTGTTCATTTCATTGAATTTGTTGAATGTATTAATGTAAAATTGGTTACAATATTTTCTTATCATCCTCATAATATCTGTAGAAATCATAGGGATATCACCTTTCTCATTTCTGTTTTTTGGTAAGATGTGTCTTCTCTCTTTTGTCCCTGATCAGTCTGGTGTGAGGTTTATCAATGTCTAATCAATCTAGTCAGAGATTTCTGTTCTCAATAAATTAGCTTTTGGTTTTATTGATTTTTCTCTATTTTTTTCTTCTTTTATATTTTGTTGATTTCTGCTCTAATCTTTATTGTTTTGTTTCTTTCGACTATTTGTAGGTTTAATTTATTCTTCTTTTTCTAGTTTTTTTTTTCAGATGGAAGCCAGGAACTTTGATTTGAAGCATTTCTTCTTTTCTAATATAGGTGTTCAGTACCATACATTTCCCTTTTAGTACTGCTTTTCTCGAATCTTACAAATTTTGATCTATTGTGTCTTTGTTTTCCTTTACTTTAAACTAGTTTCTCTTTTGTTTCATGGGTTATATATATGTGGATTTGGTTTCTAAACATTAGGGAATTTTCCAAATTTGTTTTCTGTTAGTGATTTCTCATTCAATTATACTGTGGGCAGAGAACATGTTTTGTATGATGTAAATTCTTTTGAATTTCTCAAGATTCGTTTTATGGCTTAGAATATGATCTATCTTGGTAAATAGTCAACACTTAAAGTGAACATGGCTTGTGTTCACTTTAAAGAATCTCTCACTAAAAGAACCAGGCATCAGTGTTTTTTTGGTTTCTTTGTTTTGTTTTGTAAAAATGCTTCCCAGGTGATTCTAATGTACAGTCAAGTATGAGACCAATGGATTAGACCAATGTTCTCAAATTTAGCAAGCATCATAATCATCTGACAGTCTTATTGGCTTGTTAAAATATAGATTACTGACCGCCACTCCCAGAACTTTTGATCCAGTAGTTCTGGGAATTAGCCCAAGAATTTACATTTTTAAAACTTCTCAGATGATGCTGAAGATGCTATTCCAGATGACACTTTGGGAGTGACTGGACCAGATTTTTGCATTCTAAGTGTGGGTCAGGGACCAGCAGCATCACCTCAATATCTAGCCCCAATTCCATACCTAATATCAAAATCTGTATTTCAGTAAGATCCCCTGGTTATTCATACATATATAAGCTTGTGAATTATTGGCGTGAAGCACTAATTTCTATTTTGATTCAGTAGGTTTGGGGTGGGTCCCGAGAGTCTGCATTGCTAACAAGCATCCAGGTGATGCTAATACATTGGTCTTTGAGTAGCACACTTTGAGTAGCAAGGGAATAGAACATCTACTAAATGCAGTGCAGTGAAGAACAGATAACAAGGGTAATGATACAAAACTATCTCTATACAAGAAGCTCCAAATTTCATAATATCTTGTGATGCTAGGGAATGTAAGATGGAAATTATTAACCAACACAACTGATTGGCTAAGAGGCTAGTGAATATCAAAAGGAGGTGGCACAATATGTTTGAGGTGCAGGTATTATAGGATTTGAGTTCATGATGGAATCAAAGCTTACTTTAGTAAATGTGAGGTAGTCTAGGTAAACAGTTATGAATTTGGGGTTAGACCCAGAAATTTAGAGGTACAAGTGTTCTGACTTATGATATTTTAGGGTATGGTGAAGTTTATCTGTGGCAGAGGAGAGATGCACTTAGTTAACTATAGAAACAGGTAATATAAATAACACATAGTGAAAAACAAAAACAAAAACAAAACAAGACCATTGTGTTACCAGACAGAGTAGAGACACCACATCATGAACTAAGTTCAAAGACCACTTAGCAGTGGTTTTCAATCTTGAGAATAAATTAGGATCACCTTGGAGCTATAAAAATTTGATCCATATGTCCATACTGACATAAATAATTAAACAAATGAGAGAGAAGAGAAAGTATTCCCTCATAGAAGGTTCCAATTAATAAACATGGAAGAAATGAAGGAAATAGAAAATCACCATTAGAGCACTATGGTAAGAGTTTTTGCATGTAAGATCTACTGATTCAGGCTCAAGTCAGTTTTAACGTTTGAGGAGGAAAAGGATATTTGTATAGTCTCAAAGTATTTTTTGTAAAATATTTATTAATTACAAAGATGAAACTAGTATTGTTGCAGTGGAGAAACCTAGCAGACACCACTTTAACCAAGTCATCAAAATTAGTATCACCAATAATAAGACATATTGACATAAGGTATCCACTGATAGAATGTACCAAGAAGGGCACATCATTTCTGTAGTATTCTAGCAAAAAATTAGAAACTTTAATATAATAGTAAGAGAACATTAGAGAAACCCAAATCAAGGAACATTCTACAAAACAAGTGACAGGAGCTCTTCAAAAGTACAATGTCATGAAAGACAAGGAAAGAACGAGAGCTGTCACGGATTGGAGAGAACAAGAAGAAACTAAATGCAACGTGGGATCGCAGATTAGACCCTGGAACAGAAAAAGGTCATTCCCGGAAAAACTGGTGAAACTTGAATAACCATCTGTAGTTTTGTTAAGGGTTTTGTACCAATGTTTATTTCTTTGTTTTAACAAGTGTACTACATTTTTGTAAGATGTTACAAAACAAAACAAAACAGAACAAAAGATTGGGCCACACTACAGGCCAATTAAAATTAGGTTTCCTGGCATTGGGAGTTGGAATTTTTTAGGGCCTTCAATGTGCCTCAGGATTGAAAACCACTTATCTATTAGATTGATGCAAAAGTAATTGCTGTTTTCGCCATCACTTTTATGGTAAAAACAGCAATTACTTTTGCACCAACACAGTAGGTTAACAAATTCATTGGAAAGTCTGGAAACTTGTAGTCAGCATTCTTTTAAATAAGGAATGTATATATATAACTTTCTAAAGACTTCAGAACATTGCCTTTACAAGGAAAAATAAATAATAAAATATTCCAATGTTTTTAAAGCATCTTCTACGTTCCAGCCATCAAAGATGAAAAGATAACTAAAGCTCAATTTCTGCCACCACGTAAGTTTATGATTTAGTAGGAGAGAGAGATAAATAAATGAATAAGTTTACAATATTTTCATATTTGAACCACATAAAGGATAAGAGAGGCAGCAAAGGCGGTATGGAGTTTCTTCTTGATGGAAGTAAACGTTATCAATGTCCCCACACTTACAAGTTTCACTGAAAAGACCATGTATTCACCTTACTGAAAATCCTCAGTATACTCAAGTGCCTGGTCTGCCTGGGAAAAAAAGCTCTGATTAGCTTCCATCTCCTCTCAGTCCTCCACTCACAATGACATTTGAGTACCTTACACATCACAAAAGGGAAGGGATGCCCTGAAATAACCTTTGGATGGTCAGGAGCCAAAAGATTTCATTATTTTGTAATTAATAGAATGGAACGCTCTTTGAAAAATTTGTTTGATGGGTGGTGTCAAAATGCTAATCAAACCTTGGCTTAGAATCAAATTTATTAGTTGAATTATGCATAGAGACTTCTCAGTCTCTGTGAAACAATGTTAAAGCCAATAAAAAATTTTTAAATTCCCTCCGTACTATCCAGGTGAAAATAGCCAAAATACCCTTGGACTTCTTTCCCTGAGAACTGAAAATGTTTGCTTTAAACCAAACAACTAAATCTTGTACTTTCAAAAACTTTGCACTTCAGGGCTGGGCACGGTGGCTCACGCCTGGAATCCCAGCACTTTGGGAGGCCGAGGCGGGCGGATCACGGGGTCAGGAGATCGAGACCATCCTAGCTAACACGGTGAAACCCCGTCTCTACGAAAAATACAAAAAAAATTAGCTAGGCGTGGTGGTGGGCGCCTGTAGTCCCAGCTACTCGGGAGGCTGAGGCGGGAGAATGGCGTGAACTCGGGAGGTGGAGCTTGCAGTGAGCGGAGATCGCTCCACTGCACTCCAGCCTGGGCTACAGAGCGAGACTCCGTCTCAAAACAAACAAACAAACAAACAAAACCTTTACATTTCAGTCAGGATTTTTGGAGGGTAATGTAATTTCAGAGGTTCTCTTGTGTATGTGGGGGGTGGGTGGGTGGGGATTTAGTGTGCAGGGAAGAAGAAAGATAATTTCATTATAATTATAATAAGTGAATTACAATGTGGCGGTTTTAAAACATGACTTCACATTTTTGGAAATTCCCCCCATGGAAAGTTGGGGGTCTGTCCTGTGCAACCTGGCCTAACCTTAGTAACTACCTTGCAACCAACAATGCAGTGGCAGCAACAATGGTGACTTTTGAGGCTAGTTCAAAAAAGGCCATGCAACTTCCTCCAGCTTTACTTGGGATGTTTGCTCTGGGGGAAGCAGACACCACGTAAGCCTCTACCGAGAACTCCACACTGGAGAGGCTACATGTAGGTGCTGTGGTCAGCTCCAGCGGAATGCCCAGCAACAGCCAGCTTCAACCACAAGCCCTAGGAGGAAGCCATCTTGGATGACCAGCGCAGGAGCGCCTTCAGCTGAGTCCCAGCTACACCCCACTCTCACTATGCCCTCCTGAGAGACCCCAAGTGAGAGCTACCCAGCCAAGCCCTCCCTCCATTTCCATTGCACACAATAGTGCACAAGATAAAACAGTTGTTTAAACGTACTAAGTTTTGTGACAATTTGTGACATAGCAAATGTAACTAGAAAAGTGTCAGAAAATGTGTATGAAACTATTTCTGGAACAATTTTTAGGTTCAAAGATCTTCACCAATTAGGCTCACCTACAGTCTACCAAAATTGATTTACTGACCAATTGTTGTCTAATTTTACTTGTGTATTCTAGGTTTTACATGCATTTATGTAAAAGCAGTCACTTTGATTAATTGTATCATATGTGGGAAGGATTCACAGTTTAAATATGCTCAGAAGGGCAGCTGCTGCCAGGGAGGAAATGTGTTTCAATGGACTAGAGACTTAGGCACAGTTTTTCTGACTCCAGCCACCTGTTTCAACTGAACTAAAATAGCCTGCGTGCAGAGATTTTTGGAGGAGTCATTGGGAAAGAAAATAAGCTATGTTCATCACGAAAACTTGACTTTGTGGAGAGAAATTCAAAGGTCCAATTTAGAGGATAGTTATGAAAGCAATTTGCAAATGAGTTAGGATTTCTTAGTGGAGAATTTTGTATAAAATTGGCAAAATGTTTGGCACTGTTGGTTGCAGCAAGAAAATGAGGCTGTATTGAGAAAGAAGCTTGGCGAGAGCTGATGTCTTGAAGCTGTATTCTCGAAAGTGATGTACTCTAAGTCACTGTGGATAGATGACATATAGATCTTCTGTTCTCAGGGAATGCCTTCCTTCAAGCAAGGCACAAGATATAGAAATCAAACAAGTTCATCATTGCATGAAAATGTTTCCACGGGTGGGTTACTGTAGCAGCCATACTCTAAGAATTTAGAAATTATACTATTTTTTTCTGAAGCTTACATATTCCTGCCTCTGTTATTTGCCCCCTCACCCCACTTTTTTCTTTTACTCTGATTAAACAAATTAGTAAAATGGAAGTTGAAAAACAAGAGCATCTGGAAAAGAGGAAGAAAGAGGGTATAAGAGGGAAGGTCAATTATTATCTGAGAAAGGGAAAAATTAAGGTGTGAGATGATATTATCAATTTAATTTTTAATTAAAACATCTTGTAAGTGTTCTGAAACAAATGAGGATACCTTATTTTTATTTTTTTAGAGACGAGGTTTTGCTCTGTTGTCCAGGCTGGAGGGTAGTAGTGCAGTCATAGCTTATTGCAGCCTCAAACTCCTGGGCTCAAGCCATCCACCTTTCTCAGCCCCCTGACTAGTTGAGACTGCAGGTGTGCACCACCATGCCTGGCTAATTTCTTTTACATGTTTGTAGAGATAGGGTCTTTCTATGTTGCGCAGGCTGGTCTTGAACTCCTGGGCTCAAGTGGTCCTCCTCCCTCAGCCTTCCAAAACATTGGGATTATAGGCATGAGCCCCTGTGCCCAGCCAGTACTTTCTATTACTATGTATCTCAGGCTTCTTTTTTTTTTTTTCTGGAGGGGGAAAGGTGTTTTGTTTTGTTTTCCATTTGGAATAAAAATTCTTAAAGTTATATAAAAGATTTATTGAATCGGCTGGACCAGAGAGGGTACAAATCAGGAAAAACCATTATTTTCCCCACCATCTGTTAGATATCCCTTCCCAGGACCCAAAGATCTCATTGCTTTTGTGGTTACTTTTAGTATTAGAACAGGTTTTTTTTTTTTCAGCTATGAAAATGTTTAATTAAAATTAAAAAATGAAACCATCACTGAATTCAAAGGCACAACCCTGCTCCCTAGGTGAGGCCTGAACCAGGCTTGGCTTATGCCCTTCAGACATCAAAGGAAAAGGAGCATGGGCGTCCTGCCCACCTGCTGTGAACTGACTGGTCAGGCTGCGTGCACCCTCTCTGTGGTAGATGCTCACTGCTTGCTCTTTTGCCGGGTGCGTGTATGGGTTCTCTGGAGAGGCCTCTCTGAAGGCATCCTCACTGCAACTCCCTCACACAGGCGAAGCTTCCTCTTGTTCACCTCTCTGAAACTTCCTCCTTTCCTGTAACAGAGATCTACCTTTGGGGTTTCCTCCAACTGGTGGGAAACCCTCTCCAATGGGATCCCTTCAAGATGGCTAGAGCCTAGCTACCTTCTGCAGTTTCTGCTTGGTCTGAAGGAAAGCTGTGGAAGAGTTTGTCACCTCCACTGCTGCTCTCTCTCCTCACCCTGTGCTGTAGCTGCTTGTAGCCAGTGTCCCACCCTCAGACTTCTCTGAGGCAAGGCAGCCATCAGTGTCTATCTTCATGTATAGTTGCAACCCATGGAGACACATGCCAACATGTTATGCTCTCCCAAGGCTTCTTTTATCTTTTTTTTTTTTTTTAAGAGATGGTAATCTTGCTGTGTTGTCCAGGCTCATCTCAAACTCTTGACTTCAAGTGATCCTCCCACCTTGGCCTCCCAAGTACTGGGATTACTGGGATTACAGGCATGAGCCACCACGCCCAGCCTCCAAGACTTCTTTAAAAGGGCAGGTTACCCAATATTCAAACCTTAGCCAATATCCAACTGGGGGCTGAGATACCAATCTCCTCTTCTAGAAAGTAACCCTCATCTCTATGAGAGCTTCCCTCTGAGCCTTCTTGTCTTGGTTTGCGGTGTGTGTGTGTGTGTGTGTGTGTGTGTGTATTAGTCTGTTCTTGCACTGCTGTAAAGAAATACCTGAGACTGGGTAACTTTTAAAGAAAAGAGGCTTAATTGGCTCACGGTTCCACAAGCTGCACAGGAAGCATGATGGTGGCATCTGCTCTGTTTCTAGGGGTGGGCCTCAGGAAACTTACAATCATGGCAGAGGGCGAAGGGGAAGCTGGCACTTCTTATGGCCAGAACAGGAGGAAGGGACCGGGGGAAGATGCCACACACCCAGATGTCAGGAGAACTCACTAATGTGACAATAGCACCAAGAGGAAGAGCATTAAACTATGCTCCAATCACCTCCCACCAGGCCTCCAACACTGGGAATTATGACATGAGATTTGGTGGGGGCACAGATTGAAACCATATCAGTGCGTGTAAGAGAAGCACCACATGGAAAAAGTGAGAGAAAACACTAATGTGCCCTCTACTCTTCCTAGCGTCTTTCAAGAAAACTCTCCTCCATTGCATTTTCAGCTGCTCCAGATTGGTGTTGGCTGATGGACTTGGTAGTCAAAGATCCAGTTTGGCAACCTCTTAGTAAGTCCTGTAGGGATGTAGCAAGAACATTTTTTTGAAAGGGGAGGGGAATAATAGTCAAATTTAGCCCTTAGATTTGAGGCCTTAGCCAAGCTTTTGAGACAACAGAGAAAATTTCACTCCATCTGTTATACTTGGATATAGTTTAATAGCAATAGACAGTAAACAGTGCAGTTGGAGAGCAGGTCTCAGAATTTAGCTTTGAAATGATTTTTATATTAAATCCAGCCTATAATAATTTATACTTTCTTTTATACGGACACCTCACTATTTGAATTCTGGAGACTTTCATTTTAGCTTCTTATCACAAGCTTAGGGCCTTTTCCCTTCCTTTTCTTACTCTTTCCCTTTCTTATTTTCTCCCTCCCTCCTTTCCTTCCTTCTTTCCTATTCTCCCTTTTCCCCTGATCGGTGTCACATTTCTGCTTTCTCCTTTCTCTCTTTACCTGACAGTCTCTTTCAATGCCAACCGAGATATTTTACAATAAGATATAATGTAAATTATAAGTAGGCAAAGAAAGAGAAGACAAGCTGGAGAGGAATATGACATGGCGTTAAGAACACAATGAATATAAAAACTTTCCATAAAAGCCTATGGTGTTTGTGCAAAGGGACTATAGATTTGTACTAATTGGTGTCTTACCAGCCAAAAAGAAAGAGAAAGCCACTTGATCACTTCCACAATTTACAGCATCTATGACATAGAAAGAGACTAATTGGGTAGGGAAAACTTAACTATTGCTTGTAATAAGGACAGATAGGAATTTCTCCTGAGGGTGTGATGATATGAACAAACCCAACAACTACCTCCTAGTATCCGCAAGAATAGGTTTTGTGGGATTGTTTCATGGAGTGATCCTTGGTGTAAGCAGATAGTATTTTGCTAGTTTTGCTATTGTAATTCAATAGCAACAATTTGATAAGCCCTAGTTATTACCCTGCCTCTTCGTATCTGCTGGGTAGAAAAAAACAAAACAAAAAAAACCCCATAGACTTAAAAATGACTTAAAAAGCCCAGAAGAGGAAGAGAAGGTAAACAGTATTGGCATCCCAGTTTGAATGTAGGCAAACATCTAGATCTCAATATACATAACTTATGTTAAATGTAAGCTAAGAGCCATATTCCACTGAGAGGGAAAGCAAATGTAATCTATAAAATTGATTAAGTTCCAGAGAAGACAAAGTGTGCAGTCTTTAACCAGGATCAGCCCATCATGGTAGTAAACAATCTCTGAGTATAGTTAGGCTCCCAGGAAGTGTGGAAAAGCCAGGTCTGGAATGGCATACCATTTGCTAATGTGTAATTCTGCACAGAAAATGGCAAGAAATATAAAACTACTGTTGACCTACGATTGAATTCAAAGAGTGTAATTTTAATTTAAGATTATCAAGAAGATTTTCCAAGAAAGTATGTTTTCTGTGGTAACTGTTAGGCAAGAGAGAGTTTCTAAAATGTTTTAGATGTTTTGCTTATTTTGAAAATCTCTATAGGATGTCTCATAACTCAGAACCCCATACTCCTGAGTGCAACATCTTTCTCTGATATTTCATTTAGAGTCTCTGTCTTCAGGTATCTTGTACTCGACCTGTTTCTTACTTTTAGTTGGGAATTGGGCAGTGCTTTTCAAAAGATCTGTGGCAAGGACCTCAACATGCCCACCCTCTCCCCATCTGTCATGGACTCATATTTTTATACAATTCAGTAAAAATGAATGACTAGAAAGATGATCATGTGTTTTGATGTTGTGATGATATCTCTTGTTAAAATGTTTCTAAACACTCACTCTAAGTTTCTGTATTTATCTCCCTGAAAATGTGTAACAATTTGCAGATGGGCATGCAATATGCAGGCCATACTTGGAGGATATAGCGCCAAGGTACCTGATGCTGTTCAAAGTCAAATTCTAGTTAGTCTGTGATCAAGTTGAGACGCTGTTTAGCTTAACATCTTCTGAAAGTTTTGTCTCACCTTCTTGTCCGTTTAGAAGGTATTATGCTGGCTAGCAGAAAAAAGGTATAAGGCAGACACTGGGGCCAGCACAGACCGCATAATTTTCGGGGCTCAATGCAAGCTGAAAATACAAGTCTTCTTATTCAAAGATTATTGAGAATTCCAAGACAAGGACAGCAGAGCATAAAGCCAACGGTGGGGCCCCTCTGAGGCCAGGACCCTGTGCAATTGCATAGATCACGTGATTATGAAGCTGTCCCCGACTGGGGTGCTCAAGTTTCTTTTACAAAACATACTTTAGCAAGATGCTCTCTGCCTGCACCAAGGATGCTCTAAGAGACATTCCAGCGTCTACTCAGGCCCGTGTATCTGAGTGCTGCTACTGCTGACACTGTTGTTCCTTGACGTGTGCATAATCAAAAATAAAAAAGAAATTGTGAAAAACAACAGTCCTTTTCATATTGCATTAAGATACAGCCAGGTATGTGTTAGAGCCTATTGTAAGTATAATTCAAGCTTCTTAGCCCTTTAGCGAATTTTTTCTTATAATTGGCTTTCTCCAATTTCTGAATGCCTGGGTGACAAGGTTAAATACAATGGCTTTCGTGGTGGTTAGTGCCAGAATTATTCTAGGGAACAAACTGGTCTTTTCTTTCTTTATGAACAAAGTTAAATGGACTATAAGGGTGTGAAAAAATAGGCCCCAGGTTCAATCTGGAAGGTGAAGACAGAAAAAAAGGAGAGTATTTTAGGCACATAATTTTGAGTTGTTTTAATTGCCATAAGGCAGACTTGCTCTATCCATCATCTCAAACGTTTAATAGAGTTTACTACACACAAAACACCTTGTGTGATAATTTTTTTTTCTTTTAAAAAAATAAATCAAAGGAATGGGCTATTTCATTTACTTCACTTTGGGGTTCATAAAGTGCAGAATAGAAATAGCACATATATGATGGAACAACATTCACTCAGCAAAGCTCAGTGAACAAGATCTTGGGCTCTGAGGCCAAACTGCCTGCACTTGAATCTCAGTTCTAGCCCTTATCAGCTCTGTTATCTTCGGAGTTATTTTCTTCTTTGTGCCTCAGTTTCCTCTAATAGTAATATCTATCTCTTATAAGGCTATTATCAATATTAAGTCAGTTACTATCTTTAAAGCTCTGAGGACAGTGCCGGGTTCAGAGCAAAATACACACGTGTTATCCATTATTATTCTATAAACTACATTAATTTCGATAAGGATCATGAGAGCATAGGTCTACTGGAAAGGCAGGGAAACCTTGGGAAGAGCATTTAGCACAGAAATGGCTATATCAATCTGATCTAGACCTTGGGTCCAGGCAACTGCACTGGACATTGTGGCTGTTCTAGGTTAAGCTTTTCCTTACTCTGTCCTACTTGGGTCCATACTGTTTTGTCATGGCCGTTTTGATGAGACCATTTTGATAAGGCTGTTTTGGCATTGACTAAAACAAATCACTAAATGTCCCCACTTTTTAAAGGTACTGAAGTTAAGGGACCATCTTCAATCTCTGCCATGCATTCTTTCATCCCCGATTGGCATTCCTTCATTTCTTCATTATTCCTTCAGCTGTAGAAAGCATTCTGTTTGGGTGTCCACAGCTAGCCCACACACTTAAATTTGTTTTTCTACACAGTTTATTTCTTCAGTGTCTTTACAACATTTTCCTTAGCTTGTTTGTCATCCACTTCTCCGTTCTCCAATAATTCAGGGCCTGTTTACGAGGTCTACCATTATTCACCCGCTCTCAGCATCTCGTCCAGGGAGGCTGGTGCATCAATATCAGTCTCATGCTCCACACCTGCTGAGAAGATGTCATTATTAGTGGCCCTATTGTGCTAGTCAGTGAGAACCTGAGTGTGGTAAATATCAATGTGAGAAGTACAAATACTTTCCCACAAGAAAGACTTTAAGAGCAGTTAACAAAATCAAAGTTAAGTTGTCCCGAAGTAGTTTATGAATTATATTCTTGAAGCATTTCAAAAAGCTAGGTTATTATAATGGTAGCAATAAATACCTTGGTGACAATGATAATGATAATAGCTGGCACTTCTTGGGCGTCTGTATGCCAGGCTCTCAGTACTTTATATGAACTCACTAGTTAATGTCATAGCAGTCTTGTGAAGTAGGTATTGTTTTTCCATTTCTACAGATGATTGAACTCTGAGATTTGTGAACTTTGGTTCCATGCTTGTGAAATGAGAGAGCTGGCTTTCTACAGTCCCTCTCAACTCTAAGGGTAAGGAAGATTTGGCAAGAGAATGCAGTAGTGTTTTACTTTTAAACAATGGTCCTCAGATTTTGGCATGCATTGGAATTACCCAGAATGCTTATTAACACACAGATTGCCAGGCCCTAGTCCCAGAGTTTCTTGTGGGACCAGATAGTGCTTGAGAATTTGCATTTCTACCAAGTTCCCAGGAGATGCTGATGCTGCATTGGGCTGAGCCCAGTCATGGGAAGTTGTGATGTTTTTCAGGACCGGAGAGAACCTAAGGCAGAAATCTATGGGAATGAGATTGTTTCTCATATAAATAATGTAAATTTCAAGTCCATAGATTTTTGTATATGCAGTCATGCACTCCATAATGACATTTTGGCCAACAATGGACTGCATATAGGATGGTGGTCCTATAAGATTATAATGGAGATGAATGATTCCAATCACCTAGTGACATCATGGCCATTGTAACATCTTAGCAGAACACATTACTCACATGTTTGTGGTGATGCTGCTGTAAGCAAACCTACCGCATTGTCAGTTGTACAAAATTATAGCACATTTTTTTTGTACCCAGTAACCATCCCACCTTCTCCGCCCTGTACCCCCACTGCCATTCCCAGCCTATTGTAACCATCCTTCTACTTTCTATTTCCCTGAGTTCAGTTGTTTTGATTTTTAGATCCCATAAACAAGTGAGAATGTGCGATGTTTGTCTTTCTGTGCCAGTCTTATATTACTTAACATCAGGACCTCCAATTCCATCCATGTTGCTGCAAATGAAAAGATCTCATTATTTGTTATGGCTGAATAATACTCCATTGTTTATAAATACCACATTTTATTTATCCATTTATCTGTGGGTGGACAGCATTTTCTAGGATGTGATTATTATGCATTGCATGCCCATACCAAAATATCTCATGTACCCCATAAGTATATAGATGTAATATGTACCCACAAAAGTTAAAAATAAAAAAAATTTACAAAGTTAAAGAAAAAAAAAATTATAGCACATATGTGTAGTATATAATACTTGATAATGATAATAAACAACTATGTTACTGGTTTATGTGTTTACCCTGCAATATGTTTTATCAGTATTTTAGTGTGTACTCCTTCTATTTATTTAAAAAAAAAATTTAACTATGAAACAGCCTCGGGCAGGCCCTTCAGAAGAGGGTATTCCAGAAGAAAGCATTGTTGTCATGGAAGATGACAGCCCTATGCGTGTTATTACCCCTGAAGACCTTCCAGTGGGACAAGATGTGAAGGTGGAAGACAGTGATATCAGTTATCGATGATTTTCACCCTATATAGGCCTAAGCTAATATGTGTGTTTGTGCCTTAGTTTTTAAGAAAAAAAGTTTAAAAAGTAGAAGTAAATAAATCAGTAAATAAATCTAAAAATAGAAAACAGCTTATAGAATAAGTATATAAAGAAAGAAAATATTTTTGTACAGCTGTACAATGTGTTTGTGTTTAAGCTAAGTGTTATCCAAAAAAGTCAAAAAGTTAAAATATTAAAATGCTTGTAAAGTAATGTTACAGTAAGATAGATGACATGAATTTACTATTGAAAAGAGAAAAAATACTAAAAAAAAATTTAATGTAGCCTAAGTGTACAGTGTTTATAAAGACTGCAGTTGTGTACAGTAATGTCCAAGAGGCCTTCACATTCACTTGCCACTCACTCACTGACTCGCCTAGAGCAACTTCCAGTACTGCAAGCTGGATTCATGGTAAGTGCCCTAGACAGGTGTAGCATTTTTAATCTTTTATGTCATATTTTGCTGTACTCTTCTATGTCTAGACATATTTTGACACATAAGTACTTACCATTGTGTTATAATTGTCTACAGTATTGAGTACAGTAACATGCTGTAGAGGTTTATAACCTAGGAGCAAGAAAGTGACCATAGAGCTTAGCTAGATGTGTAGTTGGTTATACCAGCTACGTTTGTGTACCCTCTACGATGTTCATGCAATGAAAAAATTTTAATGTTTTAAATGAAAATTTAATGATCTAAAGTTTATGATCATTAGATTAAAATCTAATGATGCATTTTTCAGAAAATATTCATTAAGTTGTATATTACTGTATATATCTATTTTTGTTTATTCCACTGGAATAAGAAAAACATCTTTTACTTCTTTATCAAATTAAGAAAGTATACTTATTTATGTCATGCCAGTTCTCCTTTTTTTTTTCATCAGGGTAGTTTAAGATTCATGCAAAATTGAGCAGAAAATCTGAAGTTCCTACACACCCCTGTCCCCACACATGCATAGCCTCCTGGTTATCAACATCCTGCTCAGAGCAGTGCTGTATTTGTTACAATCTATGAACCTACATTGTCATATCATCATTATCCAAAGTCCACAGAGTAGGGTTCCTACTTGCTGTTGTACATTCTATGGGTTTGAATAAACGTATAATGACATGTGTCTAAAATCCTACTAAAAAATAAATTAGTTATTAGAAGTAATCAAATTTTCATATTTTTCTTTGTTTTTGTAGAACATGTAGTTTTTCCTCAGAGGTAAAATAATATTCATTTTGCTGAAAGGATCCATCTGCTCCTACTTTCACCCCTCCCCCTTCAACTCACACACACTTTTTTCTCTTTCGAAAGTTAAAGAAGAGATGAGATCTTATTGGCTAATTTAAATTTTTTTTTCAAAGTTAGGAAATTCCCTATAAAAGATGCTCTGCTTCAGATTTCAATGGCAAATCAACCATGGGATTAAGTGGATTAGTGTAAAAAGCTTTCTCAAAAAGAAAAGAAAATCCATTCTTATTTTCCTCTGAGTGAATGTTTCTGTGATTTCAATGGCCCTGACAGTACCAGTATGAAACAGCCACCACACAAATGGATGGTAGCAGCTGTACTGTAACACCAGGGCACTCAGTGACTGGATGTGCAGCACAGACCTCTGAAGGCGTCTTGTCTTTATGTGATTCCCTTTACTGCAGGTGGGGATATGTCCTTTAAACAAAGCTCCATTTCAATATATCAGCAATATTTGAAAGGCAGTGTTATGGTGGAAACAGCTATAGGCTTTCGGATTCAGTTACATCTGGATTTGAATTCTGGCTCCAAAAGTTGGCAGGTTCTTTAATTTCCCAGAGACCATTAAAATGATGGAGATATGTGTTAAAACCTACCTTCTTGGGTTACTGTGATGCTTAGTAATGAGCTAAAAAAAAAAAAAAAAAATGCCAGTATGCCAGTAAGTGACTACTCTTATCATCATTGTTACCAAAACTGCTTCATTAAAGCAACCATCCAACTTTCATTCATTCATGTATTCATTCTTCATTTGTATTATGTACTTGTGTATGTGCCCCATATGTGGCACGACGGAGTAGCAATAGCTGTTTTTTTGTTGTTGTTGTTGCAGCTGTCTTCTCCATAATGATTTCACTAAGCAAGGTATCAACATGAAATATTTTAGGTGGTTATAGAGACATAAGTATAGTATATTTTATTTTTAATTTTTTAAGACAAGCAAATGCTGAGAGATTTTGTCACCACCAGGCCTGCCCTAAAAGAGCTCCTGAAGGAAGTGCTAAACATGGAAAGGCAGAACCGGTACCAGCCACTGCAAAATCATACCGAAATGTAAAGAACATCGAGACTAGGAAGAGACTGCATCAACTAATGAGCAAAATATCCAGCTAACATCATATTGACAGGATCAAATTCACATATAACAATATTAACTTTAAATGTAAATGGACTAAATGCTCCAATTAAAAGACACAGACTGGCAAACTGGATAAAGACTCAAGACCCATCAGTGTGCTGTATTCAGGAAACCCATCTCACGTGCAGAGACACACATAGGCTCAAAATAAAAGGATGGAGGAAGATCTACCAAGCAAATGGAAAACAAAAAAAGGCAGGGGTTGCAATCCTAGTCTCTGATAAAACAGACTTTAAACCAACAAAGATCAAAAGAGACAAAGAAGGCCATTACATAATGGTAAAGGGATTAATTCAACAAGAAGAGCTAACTATCCTAAATATATATGCACCCAATACAGGAGCACCCAGATTCATAAAGCAAGTCCTGAGTGACCTACAAAGAGACTTAGACTCCCACACATTAATAATGGGAGACTTTAACACCCCACTATCAACATTAGACAGATCAACGAGACAGAAAGTCAACAAGGATACCCAGGAATTGAACTCAGCTCTGCATCAAGCGGACCTAATAGACATCTACAGAACTCTCCACCCCAAATCAACAGAATATACATTTTTTTCAGCACCACACCACACCTATTCCAAAATTGACCATATACTTGGAAGTAAAGCTCTCCTCAATAAATGTAAAAGAACAGAAATTGTAACAAACTGTCTCTCAGATCACAGTGCAATCAAGCTAGAACTCAGGATTAAGAATCTCACTCAAAACCGCTCAACTACATGGAAACTGAACAACCTGCTCCTGAATGACTACTGGGTACATAACGAAATGAAGGCAGAAATAAAGATGTTCTTTGAAACCAATGAGAACCAAGACACAACATACCAGAATCTCTGGGATGCATTCAAAGCAGTGTGTAGAGGGAAATTTATAGCACTAAATGCCCACAAGAGAAAGCAGGAAAGATCCAAAATTGACACCCTAACATCACAATTAAAAGAACTAGAAAAGTAAGAGCAAACACATTCAAAAGCTAGCAGAAGGCAAGAGATAACTAAAATCAGAGCAGAACTGAAGGAAATAGAGACACAAAAAACCCTTCAAAAAATAAATGAATCCAGGAGCTGGTTTTTTGAAAGGATCAACAAAATTGATAGACCGCTAGCAAGATTAATAAAGAAAAAAAGAGAGAAGAATCAAATAGATGCAATAAAAAATGATAAAGGGGATATCACCACCGATCCCACAGAAATACAAACTACCATCAGAGAATATTACAAACACCTCTACGCAAATAAACTAGAAAATCTGGAAGAAATGGATAAATTCCTCAACACATACACCCTCCCAAGACTAAACCAGGAAGAAGTCGAATCTCTGAATAGACCAATAACAGGAGCTGAAATTGTGGCAATAATCAATAGCTTACCAACCAAAAAAAGTCCAGGACCAGATGGGTTCACAGCCGAATTCTACCAGAGGTACAAGGAGGAGCTGGTACCATTCCTTCTGAAACTATTCCAATCAATAGAAAAAGAGGGAATCCTCCCTAACTCATTTTATGAGGCCAGCATCATCCTGATACCAAAGCCTGGCAGAGACACAACAAAAAAAGAGAATTTTAGACCAATATCCTTGATGAACATTGATGCAAAAATCCTCAATAAAATACTGGCAAACAGAATCCAGCAGCACATCAAAAAGCTTATCCACCATGATCAAGTGGGCTTCATCCCTGGGATGCAAGGCTGGTTCAATACACGCAAATCAATAAATGTAATCCAGCATATAAACAGAATGAAAGACAAAAACCACATGATTATCTCAATAGATGCAGAAAAGGCCTTTGACAAAATTCAACAACCCTTCATGCTAAAAACTCTCAATAAATTAGGAATTGATGGGACGTATCTCAAAATAATAAGAGCTATTTATGACAAACCCACAGCCAATATCATACTGAATGGGCAAAAACTGGAAGCATTCCCTTTGAAAACTGGCACAAGACAGGGATGCCCTCTCTCACCACTTCTATTCAACATAGTGTTGGAAGTTCTGGCCAGGGCAATTAGGCAGGAGAAGGAAATCAAGGGTATTCAATTAGGAAAAGAGGAAGTCAAATTGTCCCTGTTTGCAGATGACATGATAGTATATCTAGAAAACCCCATTGTCTCAGCCCAAAATCTCCTTAAGCTGATAAGCAACTTCAGCAAAGTCTCAGGATACAAAATCAATGTGCAAAAATCACAAGCATTCTTATACATCAATAACAGACAAACAGAGAGCCAAATCATGAGTGAACTCCCATTCACAATTGCTTCAAAGAGAATAAAATACCTAGGAATCCAACTTACAAGGGATGTGAAAGACCTCTTCAAGGAGAACTACAAACCACTGCTCAAGGAAATAAAAGAGGATACAAACAAATGGAAGAACATTCCATGCTCATGGGTAGGAAGAATCAATATCATGAAAATGGCCATCCTTCCCAAGGTAATTTACAGATTCAATGCCATCCCCATCAAGCTACCAATGACTTTCTTCACAGAATTGGAAAAAACTACTCTAAAGTTCATATGGAACCAAAAAAGAGCCCGCATCGCCAAGTCAATCCTAAGCCAAAAGAACAAAGCTGGAGGCATCACACTACCTGACTTCAAACTATACTACAAGGCTACAGTAACTAAAACAGCATGGTACTGGTACCAAAACAGAGATATAGATCAATGGAACAGAACAGAGCCGTCAGAAATAATGCCACATATCTACAAGTATCTGATCTTTGACAAACCTGACAAAAACAAGAAATGGGGAAAGGATTCCCTATTTAATAAATGGTGCTGGGAAAACTGGCTAGCCATATGTAGAAAGCTGAAACTGGATCCCTTCCTTACACCTTATACAAAAATCAATTCAAGATGGATTAAAGACTTAAATGTTAGACCTAAAACCATAAAAACCCTAGAAGAAAACCTAGGCATTACCATTCAGGACATAGGCATAGGCAAGGAGTTCATGTCTAAAACACCAAAAGCAATGGCAACAAAAGCCAAAATTGACAAATGGGATCTAATTAAACTCAAGAGCTTCTGCACAGCAAAAGAAACTACCATCAGAGTGAACAGGCAACCTACAAAATGGGAGAAAATTTTTGCAACCTACTCATCTGACAAAGGGCTAATATCCAGAATCTACAATGAACTCCAACAAATTTACAAGAAAAAAACAAACAACCCCATCAAAAAGTGGGCGAAGGACATGAACAGACACTTCTCAAAAGAAGACATTTATGCAGCCAAAAAACACATGAAAAAATGCTCACCATCACTGGCCATCAGAGAAATGCAAATCAAAACCACAATGAGATACCATCTCACACCAGTTAGAATGGCAATCATTAAAAAGTCAGGAAACAACAGGTGCTGGAGAGGATGTGGAGAAATAGGAACACTTTTACACTGTTGGTGGGACTGTAAACTAGTTCAACCCTTGTGGAAGTCAGTGTGGCGATTCCTCAGGGATCTAGAACTACAAATTCCATTCGACCCAGCCATCCCATTACTGGGTATATACCCAAAGGACTATAAATCATGCTGCTATAAAGACACATGCACACGTATGTTTATTGCGGCATTATTCACAATAGCAAAGACTTGGAACCAACCCAAATGTCCAACAATGATAGACTGGATTAAGAAAATGTGGCACATATACACCATGGAATACTATGCAGCCATAAAAAATGATGAGTTCACGTCCTTTGTAGGGACATGGGTGAAATTGGAAATCATCATTCTCAGTAAACTATCGCAAGAACAAAAAACCAAACACCGCATATTCTCACTCATAGGTGGGAATTGAACAATGAGAACACATGGACACAGGAAGGGGAACATCACACTCTGGGCTCTGTTGTGGGGTGGGGGGAGCGGGGAGGGATAGCATTGGGAGATATACCTAATGCGAGATGACGAGTTGGTGGGTGCAGCGCACCAGCATGGCACATGTATACATATGTAACTTACCTGCACATTGCGCACATGTACCATAAAACCTAAAGTATAATAATAATAATAATAAAAGAAAAAAAAATAAAATAAAATAAAATAAAATAAAATAAAAAAAAATTTTTTAGAGAGAAATAAGGACCATCTCTAAACGTCAACAGTAAATTTTCTAGAGAAATGAGATTATGCGTGTTTTGTATTTTTTCCTTGTGCTTATTTTCATTTACTAAAAATTTTCAAATGAGTTTAGATGATTCAGAGATAAGACAAAAAACAATATTTATTAAGATTTAAAAAAGTGGCTAACAATGATGACAAGGGTCATCCTCGCTAACTCATTAGTGGATTCTCCCTTAGATAATTAATTAGTGGATTCTCTCTTAGATAATTAATTACTGGATTCTCCCTGTGTACAAGGCTTTGCATTACACATTGGGAGACAGAGGGAGGATGAAAAGATAAAACTTGTGCTTAAGAGTCTTTTAAGAAAGTTATAAAGAGAGACCCTTCTCATGTATTTTCTTCAGTTAATATGGTTACAGAATCTAAATGTTACCTCATGAATCAGTTGTATTATTATTTTTGTTGGCTTGCCACGTTTAATTTGATCAGATATCCCACTATCTTATCAATTTTTAAAACAACAAAGAATAAAACTTCAAGTTTAGAAATAAAGGACTATCAAAATAAAGAGAAATGATAATAAATATCTTGCCTAGGAAAAAAACTTATTTTTGAAAATCTTAGAAAAGTTTCTCAAGCTTCACAGTCAAATATCACTTTATTTGCTCTCTTAGGATAAGGAGTTTTAAAAATTTATTTCTTTTTAGTTTTTTTCTAATTCTGGCCTAACTATACCTCATACTGGCTCTAATTACCCAGATTAATGTGAGCACTAATAGGTTGTCCATTCTAAAAACATTTACCATGTGACTGATAATGTCATTTGCCACGTCTTGGTGATTATGGGAGGGAATTCAAAGTAGATGGAAGATGAAATTGTGTCAGAACTCTCCACTGTCACCAAATCTAGGACAAATGGAAACTTGTTCTTTGTATAAACTATCTTTACTATTTTCTATAAGATGTCAAATGTCATTTCTTCTGAGATTACAAACATTAAAAACAACATGAATTTAACAATAGCATTTTCTTTGGTATAAACCAATTCATCAGCTAAATTCATAGAATATTTCAGAATACTGAGATATGTCAAGGGATTGGGATTCCTTGGCAGGGCTATGGATTATGGAAACAATATATTATAAGTGTGATATTTACCAATAGCCAGAATATTTCTATCTATTCCATAATATAGGAGACCTGAATGGCAGCTGCTTTGCAGCGCTGCAAAGGCCTCATAAGTTATGTTTGTAGTTGAGACCTGAGAGGTCTGATAACAGCTTATGATTTTTTCCCAGCATGAAACCCAATTATACTTTAAGGACTTATACAAGCTAAAATAATTATTTCTCTTTCAAACTTGATTCAAATCATTATCACAGCTGTCAGGCTTGAAGTGAAAAACATTGCATGAGGTATTATTTTTTAAAAGAAAAATAAAATGTAATGAATACTATTTACCCCCCAATTCTCTACCTTGAAGAATTTTTTTTCAAAAATTCAAAAAAATAAGAAAGGTATCATTCTTATCAACTTAAAGTGATTTTTATCGGGAATTTGATTAGTCAATTTAAAAAAGAGGAAAATGTCTTCTATTGAATGCATATATGGTTGTGGTTGGTAAAGTTCAGTTTCACTTAAAATAGTCAGCAGATGACCAGTTAAGTCATGCATGGTAGTCAAATGAGGAAATGTTTGTGGACACCCATATACTTGAGCTCAGGGATGTAGTCCATAAGGGAGCAATAAGTGGTGATTCCAACAGTGGGTGCCAGAAAAGCTTGAGGCCCACCTATCACAGTCATTCCATAAATATATTTGGAATTCTTTCCTCCAGGCACCACACTTTATTGGGCATATAGAGCCACTGAGGGAAATCTCTACCCTCAAGAAGCTCACAGCACAGTGGCACAGTCATATAATGTCAATACTCTGATAGAGGGTCCTGTAAGTCTTGAGTAGGGTGTTCCTAAGGCTCCTGGGTGGTGCTGAAGGTTGTCTGTTTTTCAGAGAGGGTTCTGAGGCTTAGTGAGGCCATATAACCAAAAAACTATGTCCCTGGGATTCGAAGCCCATGTCTTTTCCTCATGCTATGTCAACTCTTCTGGGGCATTGCTGGAGCAATAGAAGACGGAGGCAGTGGGACAGACAGTGACTGAGAAGATTTGAAGAGATAAAATGGGGGTAACTAAATGTTGAGTGTGACTAAGAGGAACAAGTGTGGATGCCTCCGGGGGTAGAAATCTGGCTCTCACAAGTAGGGAGAGAGCAGCACTATTTGCCGAGAAAGGGAAACAGTGAGTAGGAAACAGCATGCAAGATAATGACCTCAGTTTTGGATCTATTGTGTTACTATTGCTTGAGATTCTATTACTATTGCTATTACAATTCTGTTCTGTTTCTATTACTCTTGCTTGTAATTCTGGCTGATTCTAGCCCCTTTTTGGAGCTCATAAGAGAGGAGTCTAAACAGGCAAATGGGATTTTGGAAGAGAGGCAGTGGTTGAAGCTGTGTGCGAGGATGACATTTCCCAGCAAGAGTGTGGAAAGAGAAGTAATTTGAGGTCAGGATCCTAAGTTACACAGGAGTAGAAAAGGGAAAAGCAGCCAAAAATGGATTAGAGAATAAATGAAATGCAACAGAGATAGAGAACTAAGAGTGTACAGTAGGGTAGAAGTAGGGGGCCGGGCACGGTGGCTCATGCCTGTAATCCCAGCTTTTTGGGAGGCCAAGGCAGGTGGACCACCTGAGATCGGGAGTTCGAGACCAGCTGGCCAACACGGTGAAACCCCATCTCTACTAAAAATACAAAAATTAGCCAGGCATGGTGGTGCACATTTGTAATCCCAGCTACTTGGGAGGCTGAGGCAGGAGAATCCCTTGAACCTGGGAGGCGGAGGTTTCAGTGAGTCAAGATCACTCCATAGCACTCCAGCATGGGCAACAGAGCGAGACTCTGTCTCAGAAAAAAAAGAAGAAGAAGAAGTAGGGGACGATGATTTCAAGAATGATGATAGTTGGTAATAAAGGCTAATAGTTGCGCATTGCATGCCAGGCACTATTCTGAACACTTTACACAATTAACTTCTTTGACATTCACAACAACCCCAAGAGGTAGGTGTCGTTATTATTATCATTTTATAGCTGTAACTTGACTAGGGTCACACAGTTGGAAGATCACAAAGCTGGAATTTGAACCCAGGCAATTTGACTCAAGAGCCTGTGCATTCCGTTGCATTATACCAAGTGTTTGATCTATATAATGTCCAAGGAAGCTCCAAGATGTGATAGTCTTTTTATCCTACTGCTATGGTCTGAATGTTAGTGTCCTCCAAAATTCATTTATTGAAACCTAATCTCCAATGCAGTGGTATTGGGTGGTGAGTACATCATGAAGGTAGAGCCCTCAGGAATGGGATTACTGGCCTTATAAAAGAGGACTGAAGAACCTGTTTGTCCCTTCCTCTATGTGAGGATGCATCGAGAAGGTGCCATCTATGAAGCAGAGAGCAAGCCAGACACCAAATCTGCTGGTGCTTTGATCTGGAATCTTCCAGCCTCCAGAACTGTAAGCAATAAAGTTCTGTTGTTTATAAATTATCCAGTATATGTTGTTTTTATTATGGCCACCCGTATGAATGAGATACCTACTTTTTGCTTTTTGTATATATATTTTTTCTTTTTTTTCTTTTAAGGTTAAACATGAAATTCTTTCAGGCCTTATTTCTCCTATGTAAACTCCTGGGAAAGTGACTTGTTAGATTGCCTGTTGCTTTAAGGACTGCTCTGCTGTCATTATTCTCCAGATACAAGCTCAAATAGGAGTCCTTAACATGATATCAACAACAAAGGCTTGTTCAATGAATAAATGAATGTCTCTCACTTGGACACCTACTGTGGTGTTTTCAGCACATTACATCAGTAACCATACCACATCATACCAGACCATACCACATCATGCTATGCCATGCCATACCATATTATCCCATACCACACCATGCCATGCCATGGTAGCTGGTTTCCATGATGTCCATAATGATCCTTTTTTTCCTGGTATTCATGCCCTCATAATCTGACCTTCAAATGTGGGTTTGGCTTATCGTCTTTTTTTAAGTGAATAGACTAAGACAGAAGAATTGGTTTATGGCTTGGAGATTTAGCCACGTAAGGCAATGTGGCATGTCTTTTCTTTCTCTTGGATCAGTCTCTGAGAGAAGTCATGTTGTGAGCTTGTCCTTGGAGATGTACACATAGCAAAGAACTGAAGCCTCCTGCCAGCAGCTACCTGGGAGAGCTTGGAAGTGGGTCCTCCAATCCCAGTCAAGTCTTCAGAGATTGTAGCCCCAACTGATACTTGATTTAAGAGGACAAACTATGTCATCTGTCCAGAGATATTCCCAGTTTTAGCACTGAAATCCATTTCTGGGAAGGTCCTCTGTCATAGGCAAACTGGGATGGTGGGTCACCCTAGCTTGACTGCAACCCGTGATATCTCTCCTGAGCCAGAATCACCCAGCTAAGCTGCTCCCAGATCTATGATTTTCCAGAAACTGTGTGAGATACTAAGTTTTTGTAGTAATTTGCCACTCAGCAATAAATAACTCATACATATTCCATATCACACTGTACCAAGACACTAGATTCTGTCTCTACTAAAAAGGTGTTGAAGAAAGAAAATGTAAAGAGTAGGTTGTAATTTTCTTCACAAATGCTTAGGAGATTTCTGCAGATTCCACTTTCCCATATAGCAGAGCGTCTTGCTGTTCTTTCCCCTTCATTTTAATTGCAACTGGGATGGAGAAATGTTACACGAAGCCTTTCTCATTACGATAGTGGGGAGCCATACATGAAAATTAATGCAATTACTGCCCATGAACAACCCCAAATAACACAGAAATCCCTGAAACAAATAAGATATAAAATACTGATGCTTTTTCTTCTTTCACTCCTGTTTCAGCATAAGTCATGGAGAGCAGTCTGGAGTAATGTTTCATGTTAAGAGTTAGCATTAGGCATCCATAAGATGTTATATTTGTCACATTTATAGGCATGTTTATAGTTTAGAAAAAAAGCTCAAAATTTGCTTAATAAGTAAATGAATTTAATGTTCCAAAATGCAGTAATATATTTGACTTCTCAGTATCATTCCCCACCCCTCTTTTTTTCCTGTTTGATCTAAAACATTTATGCATTGTTTTATGTGGGGCTTTGGCTTCCAGTGTATAAAATAATTTTGTGATATTAAACTTTAAAAATATTGTTTAAATATTCTGGATATATAGCTGTTGTAAGAGTGCTACATATGTATTGTGCTACTGCAAAATATTGTATAACTGTATATTATATAATATTTATATAACTCTATAAATTTTCAAGCTCAGATCAAACACAACTTGATCAAAGACAATATAAATATATATTTTTCCATAATTTCATTTTACCAAGAGGGACAAAAATGAACTCTGTACCTATGATTGTCTACTTGTATAAACTTTATTCTATTATGGGAACCTGAACATTTAGAAACTGTTACTTAAAATGGTAATCTTGATGACTAAGCCAGGAGTGTAATGCTTTGGAGCAAAGGCATGGGAGATAAAGAGCAAGTCTGAATCCTTCTGTCATTCGAAGGGACACATGAACCTGGAGAGTTTGGAGGTTAGGTTTCGTGAAGGTACTTTGAATGAAATATACTTAGTGGATAAGACAAAATATAAATCTCCAAATGCTAGTATTGCAAATTATAAAATAAATCAGTATAGGAGAAACAATGTACTATGTCTTACCAGAATGAAATATTTTAATCAATTTGTTGTGAATTTTTTATTTTTAAAGTTTAAATGAAAATTACTGATGTTTAACATAAGCTTTTTTTTTTTAAAAACCATGTGCAGGTAAAACAGTCAGTAACTCTCTCTTGTCCGTAAAACTAGAAAACGTGCTGATAAAAAGGACTCTTCTTCCCACTGCCCGTATTTCCTTGTTCTCCACCATCTCTCAAACAAAGGGTGTTAGATTTAGTCATCCACAGATGCTGCTGCATTTCTTCTGTCATTTTTTGAATTAAAAGCTCAGCCTCTCAATTTTTCCCTTTCTGTCATTTTTATCCAGTGAGTAGTAATTATTTGACGTATTTTGTTTTTATCTCTTGAAGCCTCTTGGTTTCTTTTTCAGATCTCTTCCCATAGTTCTTCCGTTGTCTGTGCTTCTTTGCCATTGTCTTAAAAAGTATTCACATCCTATACCCTGAAACTTCCAGTTTCCGCACACTTACTCCTTCCCTGTGAAACATACCCATTGTAACCTTCATCACCCCTGACCTGCAGCATCCCAGATGTTTCCTGTGAGACAAATTCCAGGCTCTGACTTGTGAGTTACAGGAAGCAGTGTTCTATTTTTCTAGAGTTTAAAATGCTAAAATAGTGTAAAAATGCACTATGCTATCTCTTGATTATGGAAGGGGATTTTTCTCTTTTTCTCTTTGGGGACTAACTTTCTGTCCATTCACATCACTTGCACCACTCTACCGGAGAAGACATACAGACGAGACACAAAGGTAAAACTTTGTCTGGCTTGTTGGCATCTCCAGTGACAAATTTGAAATGGAAGAACATGAAAATGATAAGGCTGTCTTTGATTGCATCTTCTATCAGAGAAAACTTGTCACAATTTTCCACAATTGAAACTACTTTAATATTCATTTTCAAACATAATTTGTGAGCACATGTAGATCTGGATGTGTTTGAAATTCTGCAAATCTGTAATACTTCAGACAAAATCACGAGGCTCAGTAGGAAATAGTGATAAAAATCATTAGTCACAGTCCCCTGATCAATGAAGAGAAATGACATCATATCTTAGACTGATACATTGCTAAAAGCCCAGTCAGCAGGAAGCCAACCTGCTATTCTACACTCACCCATTCAACACATGTTCATGAGAGCCAACAGTATATGGGGCACTATGCTGAAGGCTGGGGATGTGTATTCAGGAAAGAGATACGCAAGGCACTGTGAGGTCATGCAGGACAGATATTTAACTCAGCCTGGGGGGTGGTGGGTGTTACATGTCAAAAAAACTATAGGAGATTCTCAAAGAATGAGTAGGAGTTAGGCAGGTAAGGGGTGCTGGCCGAGGTGAGGAGAAGACAAGAAGAGCTAGGAAGAGAGACAGGCTGTGAGCAAAGAATGAAGGCAAGAAATTGAATGCTGTACTGCAGGCATTTAGAGGTTTCTGAAATATGAAGTGTGAGATTCAGAGGTGAAAAATAAAAGGCATGAGACTGAGTGGCAAAAAATAATGGCAAAGAAATGGGCAAGGGGCCATGTTCCTTGTCTAGGAGCTTTATTCTGAGTAGTTAGGGAGCTAAAAAGAGATAGACATTATAGCTATAACTCTAGTGGCTAGTAGAAGATATAATGGTTCTAAGTGAGACTTTTGAGAAGGTTGCCGCAGTGTCTCTAGTCAAGAGCCTTAGTTATGACAGCAGTAGCTGGGGTAATAAGAAGAATAGATTTTATAATTACTTAGAAGTAAAATAACCAACACTCTGTGATTTGATTGATTACATGCAAGGATTGAGGGAGGTGGTAACATTAATAATGGGATCCTCGTTTCTACTTGAAATATTTGTTTGAATGGCAGTATCATAAACTAGAGAATATAGGAATAGGAGCAAACTTAAGGGAGAAATTAATGATTTCAGCTTTGGACACATTGAATTTGAAGTCTTACTGTTTATTCTAGTGTATTTAGTCAGACTGTAGTTTAACGTACAAATCAGCATCTCTAGTGGGAGGTTTGGACCAAGGATTTGAACTTGGAAGCCATTAGTAACTATGTGGTTCTTGAACTACAGGTGTACATAAAACTACAATGAGAGAGAACATAGGGATTGATAAGATAAAGCTGGGCAATATGGGATGGCTGTGCGAAGAAAACAGGTAAGAGCTAGACTCATCAAAATATAAGAAAAACCAGGAAGATGTGGTGGTGAAATAAAGACCAAGTTAGGAGAGTTTTAAGAAGCAGAGGGTGATCAATGTGGGGGGACAGGCTGAACTTCTGAGAAATTTGGAGATGGGCATAAGAAATTTAAGTGATAAGACAGAGAGTCAAGACAAAAGAGAAGGGTTTTTAAAAAGATGTTTATTGGGAGAGTCTTGTATATATTTAAATACCATTGGGGAGAGAAGACACAGAGAAAGGAACGAGACACTGATCCCGTCCTTCAGTGTCTCTTGTATACTGTTTGATCTGGTGGAACGTCAGAGAGGACAGAAACTCAGAAACCTGGACCTTGACAGAGCAGAATCAGGTTGATCCGGTTTTACCTACCATAGATACTCACCAATAAAATATGTTGTCTTTCTGGTTAGCATGTTGCTTGGGGGTGAGTTGGGTAATTAAATGGATTAGTGGAAGAGGTATGATCTAACTCAAGTCTATAGAATACATGCCAGCGTCTTGGGAAACAAAGATCATGTAGAGATTTAGGAAGGAGAGGCCAGGCAAGGTGGCTCATGCCTGTAATCCCAGCACTTTGGGAGGCTGAGGCAGGTGGATCAAGAGGTCAGAAGTTCAAGACTATACTGGCCAAGATGGTGAAACCCCATTTCTACTAAAAATACAAAAAAATTTAGCAGGGAGTGGTGGCAGCTGTAATCCCAACTACTCAGGAGGCTGAGGCAGGAGAATCGGTTGAACTCAGGTGGCAGCAGTTGCAGTGAGCTGAGATTGCTCCACTGCACTCCAGCCTGGACGATAAAGCGAAATTCCCACTCAAAAAGAAAAAAAAAGAAAAGAAAAAAAGGGATTTAGGAAGGAGAATAGGCAAAGGTATTGATAAAATACTAAAAGCTATGTTTATCATGAATGAATTAATTTAAAAGTTGAATATGTTGTCTAAAACAACACATTGTGTTAAAATTTTTGAATTAAGCAAACTAGTCTTGCTCTTTACTAACATGGATAATTGAGGGCTACTTCTTTTACTCCATATGCTTTCATCTGATTCTCAAAATAAATGTTCTAGCATATGACTTTCTCTGAGCACTACTTTCTTTCCTTTCCTTTATGGAAAGAAAAGGATGTTGATATTTAAAAAAATAATAAGTCTGGACACATTTAGGTGTCAAGCCCAAGCAAGTAGAGCGCAAAGGACATTGGGTAATGGGAAACCCATGTGTAGATAGATCCTTAAGATAATTTAAAAACAATGGGGCCATATTTTTCTTTGTGCCTAAGACTAATATTTAATGTTTTTTGTTGTTGTTGTTATGCTGTTGAGGCAGGACTTTAAGCCTTTAAGGGTACTCTTTCTGTGTTATTTTTATGCAGAAATATTATTCTTTACTTGTGGCGGATGTGTTCCGGAATATTGGTAAATCAAATCTTATTTAAAAGCAGTAAAAAAGTAATACTATGCAGCCATAAAAAATGATGAGTTCATGTCCTTTGTAGGGACATGGATGAAATTGGAAATCATCATTCTCAGTAAACTATCGCAAGAACAAAAAACCAAACACCGCATATTCTCACTCATAGGTGGGAATTGAACAATGAGAACACATGGACACAGGAAGGGGAACATCACACTTTGGGGACTGTTGTGGGGTGGGGGGAGGGGGGAGGGATAGCATTGGGAGATATACCTAATGCTAGATGACAAGTTAGTGGGTGCAGCGCACCAGCATGGCACATGTATACATATGTAACTTACCTGCACATTGCGCACATGTACCATAAAACCTAAAGTATAATAATAATAAAAAAAAAAGAAATCCTATATTAAATCTATTTGTAAATCCAAGAGATTTTTAAAAGGGTCTGTTTAGGATGTATTCATTTTTGCAAATCAGGTTTTGTCAAATGGGAGTGGAGATACATCCACAGTAGACAAACTCCTGCCATAGACAGAAATAAGAGAACTTTATCAGAGTTGCTTCCAAATTCACTTCATTTGGTCAAGCCGTGATTATCAGTAATAGGTCCTGAAGATCAGAGCTGAAGTCTGCCAAGCTGTTGGAAGACAAAGAAACCAAGTGTTCCCACGCCATTTGTAAGATGAGTTAAACTTGGGCAAATATAGTTGGAGTATAGATGAGCCTCAAATATAATGGCCTGGAGGTAGATGATAAACAACTAGCACATGGTCAGCCTGAAGCACAGTCATAAGAAGGGCTTTTGGGCAAAGGTTTAGGATGATCCCATAATATAAAGGCAGAGTAGAAAATAGGGATAGGCGTTGCAAACATCAGGATACCTGAAAAAATAACTGATAGAGTTCTTTGATTTCTACAATCTCTAAATTTCACTTTCAATGTGTATCTTAGTGAAATTGGTCATCACATACTTTAATAGATATTTTGCTAAATTTAATGAGCATAGTTGTACTTCATTTGTCTGTTATTGCCTCTATCCACTCTTTTCTCAGTTTTTTCCAATTGATCTCCTTTTCTCTGCTTTTATTGTTTGCATTAGTATTGCCTCCTGTCAGACATCATTATGACATGG
Organism: Pongo abelii; assembly: GCF_028885655.2. Classification (NCBI taxonomy): domain Eukaryota; kingdom Metazoa; phylum Chordata; class Mammalia; order Primates; family Hominidae; genus Pongo; species Pongo abelii. The sequence goes on along the minus strand of NC_071990.2, from coordinate 114,715,056 downwards.
TTCTTTTTTGAATATGACTTATTTCCTCCTCTGACCTAAAATACACACTTTAAGAGAAATGACATACATCTTTTTTATACATTCATATGTATACTTTTAGCAATACCCTGATCTAGGTGCTCATTTTGACTTCATTTTGAGTTTCCTGTTTTTTAAAGAATAATAAAGAGTATTTTTCCCATGCCTTAAAATTAATGAAGGACTTTCTCATCCACTAGCCTATTTGTTTTCACAACTATCCAAAGAGGAATTTATGTGAATTTTGATTTTCAGAGGAGAAAATGGATGCTCTAGAAGGTCATATAACACTGAGCAGGTAGACCATCAACCCGTAGGTCCTTTGAATGTTCTAGGACTTACATATTTAGGAGAAAAAATACTTCAAGTACTCATACAAGCATTCTGTTTTTCACTTTCAGTACAGTATTCAATAAATTAAGATATTCAACACTTTATTATAATATGCGCTTTGTGTTAGATGATTGTGCCCAACTTTAGGCTAATGTAAGGGTTCTGAGCACATTTAAAATAGGCTAGGCTAAGCTATGATGTGTTAGGAAATCCTGTGAATAGGATATACCTTCAAGTACATTTAGCAAATTTCCATGGTTAGTTTGAGACAGCCAGGAAATTGGGAAAAGAAAGTGACTAAAGGAAGAAAAAAAGCAACAGTAGCAGTACTAGTAGTAGCATCTTAGGCTACTGATCAGTTCCCTGGAAAAATGCCTGTTGATTGCAAGACATCAACCATTTCCCAGTCTTTACCAGGAGCTATTTTTAAAGAGTCAGACATCATCAAAGCGTGATAAATAAATAAAGAGTCTGACATCGCAAAGAGGAGAATAAATGTCCTGAGTTTGCTTAGACTTGGGCAGGGCAAACATGGTTGAGCCTAACTTATGTGGCATTTGGCAGCTTTAAGGCTTCTGATTTAGTTAACTATAAGTCTTGCAATTGTGCTTGCACACACACATACATAAACACATATATACAGATGGTTCCAAACTTACAATGGTTCAACTTACAAGTTTTTACTTTATGATGGTGTGAACACAATACATATTCAGGAGAAAAAAATACTTCGAGTACCCATACAAGCATTCTGTTTTTCACTTTCAGTACAGAACCCAATAAATTGAGTAAGATATTCAACACTTTATTATAATACAGGCTTTGTGTTAGATGATTGTGCCCAACTTTAGGCTAATGTAAGGGTTCTGAGCACATTTAAAATAGGCTATGCTAAGCTATGATGTGTTGTAGGGTAGGTTTATGAAATGCATTTTCAACTTATGATATTTGCAACTTACAATGGGTTTATCAGGGAATAATCTCATCATGAGTTGAGGCGCATCTGTATATAAACACAGGTATATAGATGAACACATCTATTTAGTGAAAATAAGACTTAAAGATAATATTGGTTATTTTCAGTCCATTAATTAAGGTTATCTAACAATTACCTTATATGTACCTAATTCTCTTCTTCCAAATACTTAATTTAAATATTAATCTCTTACACTGGATTAATCTAGGTTAAATATTGGTAAAATCATGCACTAATTATATTGCTCGAATTCAATCAATATGAAAATAGCAGAGTAAAAGAAAACCTAGTATGTACTTTCCTTGTACATGAAGATTTCCAGTGGAGAAGGAGTGGTATCTGTTTAATTAATTATGAAACAAATTCTCAGGAAGTTATTATCTCTTTAACTCCCACTGCCTTGTAACTGTTGATTTTGGCCCCAGTTGAGTTGGTTATGAAATACCTGATATTTACTTCTAGGCTGGAAGTAAATAGCCCATGGCAGCCATGTACTCATTAGTCAACATCCATGAAATAATTGAGGGATGCTGAGGGGCAGTGGGAGCTCTCTTGATTAGATCTCCAGGTGTAAAACATCTTTAGCTCTAATTCTAGTGCTGATCTGAAACATAGTTCCAGCTCAAGCAAAACTGAGCTTCATGTGTAGGCACCTCCTCTGGGAAACATCATTACAGTGTCTAGCATCTCTGCTAAGCCCCCATTGCCAACCATGGAGTTACAGGCAGGATGACAACACTTTTAACTCCCTAACTTACAAGGGTTGCAAGGAGAGAGCCAACAGACATATAAAATCACAAAGTACCCTTCAAGGATGAGGAATTCTGAAAATGAGCAACCAGGTAATAAAAACGTCAAGATAAAATTAATAACTTTTCCTTCAAGCATGCACAACAATAGCAGCCTACATAGAAAAATTTCATTTGGATAAAAGATTCCAAGTTTATATTGTAATTCTTTTATTCTGATCTCTGAAAAGGAAACTCTGTCTTGGGCTTCCAGTTATTTAACCTGAACACAGGAACTAATAAGTTGTGTTTGCCACAAGACTAGACTAGATTGGCCGATGGACTTTCCGGAACCCCTAAGAAGGATAATAAAATACCACTACACACCCTCCTGTACATGGTGCAACTGGAACTTTCATTTTTATTGCTGGAGGAATATAAAATGATAGACTACTTTGAAAGCTGTTTGACAGTTTCTAATAAAAAGACACTCTATGACTATTTCATTCCACTTTTAGATATACTTCTATCAAAAGACTTCTATGAGAATAATCATAGCAGCTTTATTCATAATGGCTCCTACATGGAAACAACCAGATTTGCCAGAGAGGATATGAACACAGCTCTGTTTCAGTGTCTCGAGGGCCATATTATTTCATGTTTCTTTTGTTCCTTTTTGCAACCAGCAATGGTTTTGGATTCAGATATGTAATTTCAGTACATCAGGAGACAGCAAGGTAGTGTCCTCTAGAGGCCGTTGAAGTAATGATGAGCACAGAGTATGCACATGGGCATGGTGGCTGTTCAGTATAAGCCTGGGGAAAGTTATATTAGGTCTAGTGGCTGAAGACTTGTTCTAGAACCCATGTGAAACCCTTTCTGGGGCTATCCTCCAAATATATCTATGGGGCAGGGAGTTCATTTTAAAGAAGGCTAAAATTCTACGTGAAAAAATGAGAGGATGAGTCAGAAACATTGGGTATAAAAATTATTGTTACTTCAGATGTTCTCAAGACTGGCGAGTCTGGGTGTTTTGGGTTATATTGAAAAGAAGGTGGCATGTGTATAGTTATATATATGTGTGTGCTACTGGGCCCCAAAGCCAAGGTTTAATGAGTTTGACTAGGTGTGACAATCAATTTTATTGCTATAACCTGTAAGCAGTTAGCAACAAACTTTCAGTTTCTAAGCTTTCAAAATAGCAGAGGTGAGCCTGCCAGGAATTTTGTAAATTCCCATAGAAAGTCCAGCACTGGCTGCCAAGAGATTGAGTCTCCATGGCATCAAATGGCTATGCTCAGTAGGAGGGTGTCCCGAAGTAGAGGAAGACTTTCTTTATAAAGGCTTTGTGATATTCTGAGCTATCTAGAATGCCTGTACTGAAAGGTTCCCACTCATGGAGTAGCCTAATAGCACCTTGTCAAGATAAAAACATAAAATCAGAAGGCTTCAAAAAGCCTACTTTCCCATCACTGGAATGGCCGGCAAATAAGAGGTGACATGCACCCATAAGTTCAATTAACCTTTCCAAAGGAAAAGGACAGAGGATTTGCCTGTATATGGGTTTTCTGGCTACCAGCTAATAAAGCATATCCAATAAATGAAAATTTAGCTTGACATCAGTCTGAAAGCATGGGTGACAATTTCTAGGGTATTAGATTCAAAACATAAAAATTACTTATAATAGGAGATATAAGGTCAAACTAGGGAGGCAAGTTCTATTTATTTCAATTTACATTTAGAATATATTCCTGATTCAGAAAAGCTATTGTTTTACGGTATATTCTTTCTCAACATAAAAGTAAATTTTATCAAGATGATTGAAAACATGAAAGAAGATAGTCTAATATGGTGGACAGATCATGGATATTGGAGCCAAACAGATCCAGGTCAGAATTTTGCCCTCACCCATTGCTAGTCCCTTCTAATCAGCATGGGTTAGGTTAGGATGTACAGCTGCTAGATCCCAGTGGTGACACCAAATGTTTATTTCTCACTCATATTACATGTCTTATTAGGTTGGCTATGGCTCTTCTCTGTGTCTTCTTTATTCCAGAACCCAAAATGAAGAAGCAGCTTATCTCTTTTTGTGGTTGAGAGCATTGTGGGCCTCAAAGGAGAGAGAGGAAAGGGGACTCGTGGTGGACAATGTGATTCTGTTCATCACACTGTGTTGATTTTAATAAGGTAGATTAAATTAATGTGTCTTCATCACCTCTTCCCTTCTTCAGATTGTCCTCACTGAGAACTCAGCACAAATTTCCCTTATAATCCCCTATTCCCTTACAATATATTATGTGTCCACATGTGTGTGAACAATGTGTTTCTGTTCATCACTCTAAACAAGCTGCATGGCTAAGCGTGAGTCAATGGGTTAGGATTGTATAGGCTTTACATAAGGCAAGACTCATAGAAAATGACAGAGAATATTCTGAATATAATATATTTCAGTAATCTTAGTAAAGTTGCTTCTTTAAATCTCGACATTCTTGAACTGTAAAACAAAGCTAATACTCTCTGATTCATAGAGCAGTCCCGCAGTAAACAGATGTAAATTATCTGAATTGAATATGCTCTGAACAAATTTAGCTCTTTTTTATTCTGTGGTGTGTGTGTGTGGGGGGGCAGTGGTGATAAGGGTTGTGATATTGCATAACTAGGATCACAATGCATATAGGTTTTTAAAAATATGTAGTTTCTTCGTTTAATAGTATGTTTTACTTTTCTCTCCACTAAACATCATTTTTTGAAGTATGCTTAATATCTTTCTATCATATATCATATATTCATACATATGAAGCTTCTATAGTTGGACATTTCATGGATTACTTAGTCTTGTCCTCCTGATTATTTATGTTGTTCCATTATAGGTTTTTGGTTGTTTTTGTTTTGTTTTGCAATTAATGTAACACAGTACTGAACATCTTTGCATGTGTATCTTTGTTTGCATGTGGAATTATTTATTAAGGCTAAGGTTCTAAAAGAATAATTAGGTCAACGAATATGTTTCTTTTTAAAGTACTGGATCTATATTACCAGTTTTTTTTCTTTTTTCTGAAAGTTTTGACAAACATTTCTTATTTCCTTTTTTTTTTTTTTTTTTTTTTTTTTTTTTTTTGAGACAGTCGTGCTCTGTTGCCAGGCTGGAGTGCAGTGGCACAATCTCGGCTCACTGCAACTCCACCTCCCAGGTCCCAGGTTCAAGCAATTCTCCTGTCTCAGCTTCCTGAGTAGCTGGGACTATAGGCACATGCCACCATGCCCAGCTAATTTTTGTATTTTTAGTAGAGACGGGGTTTCACCATGTTGGCCAGGATGGTCTCAATCTCTTGATCTCGTGATCCGCCCACCTCGGCCTTCCAAAGTGCTGGGATTACAGGCGTGAGCCACCGCACCCGGCCATATTTCTTATTTCTTCCCATATGCGTAATATTAGTGGATGGGGTTAGGAGTAGGTAGGGATGAGGTACTGATGATGTGATGTAAGCATGAACAAAACCCTTAAAGAAGATCTGACCTAGAGAAGAAAAGAAGACAATTAATAAAGGGCATTGTGGCAAGAATGGAGGGTAGGCTAAAGCTAAGAGCAGTCAGATTACTAAATGGAAACAGTAGCATTCTAAAATCCTAGCCCAGAGGAATGATGCCTGGCTTTGTGTGGTAGTTGGTTTGGAGGGCAGGAAACAGACTAGTCCGTAGGTTTAGGCATGTGTGGGTCTTTCCCAAGATCACAGAGCTAGTTCAGGACCTAGTATTTGAGTCTGCTGATCTCATAGTAAATGCACTTTGCACCACACCACAGTGCTTCTCAAGTCAAGGCATATTCATGGACATTAAAGAGTCAAAATACCACACCGGGCATGGTGCAATGAAGTGATGAAATGCATGACACAGGCACGTGCTTCCTGAGGCAATGGCTGTCTACCAAGGCACTCAGAGTCAGATCAGGTGGATTTCAAAACAATTACTGAAAATTAGTTTTCTTAGTCCCCATGACTTCCTGCCAGTTGGTTCACTGTCTTCTGCTAACCTCCAAATCATCCCTGTGGGGGTTTTAGTAGGCCATTGTATTCTCAAAACTGATATTTTTCTTGATGTTTGCTTCCTGCTGCCCTCCAACAAGTGTTTTGGATATGCCTTCTCATGCCCAGTGAACATTTGGCATTTATTGATTTTTTTAAATGAGCATTACCTTGGACTAGCACTATTCTAGCTCCTGGAATAGAGCTGTGAGCCTAAAGGCAGGAATCTCTTCACAGCGTGTTTACATTTTAGTGAGAGAAGACAGATAAAAATCAGGAAAATTAATAAACACAGTAATTTCAGAGAAGGATATATATTATAAAGATAGTATAGCAGGATGATGTGATAGTGATGGGAGATGGACCATACTTAGGTTGATAGACAAGGAAGGACTTTTTGAGGCTATATCTTTTTTTGATGCTGAGAAAACATTTGCTGAATTAATTTATTACATAAGCCTGTTAAATATACCTACAAAATCTGGAAACAGGGGCAAAACGATATAATAGCTGCTTTGTTGATTCTACACAATGATACCGACTAATACAAAATAATGTAATATATAATAAAAATATGCAATATGTAACATATATCAGTGTGCTGCTTCTCCTTAGCAGTGCATGGTTCCATGTATCATACAAAATTGCAATGAATACGGCACATAAAAGCAGAATTTCCATCTATTCCTGCATATAATTAGTATTAGTCTGTGATATTGCCTCCTATGATTTTTTCTTTTTCTTTTTTTTAATTTGTATAAATTGAAGGGGTATAAGCAGGGTTTTGTTACATGTATATATTGCACAGTGGTGAAGCCTGGCTTTTTGGTGCAATCATTACCTGAATAGTACCCATTAAGTAATTTCTCATCCCTTACCTTGCTTGTACCCAGGCCATACCTTTGAGCTGACTGGAACTGCAAGAAGGAACTAACCTTGGGAAGACTGGGGTAGAATGCTCTGTACAGTAGAAACAACAAGTAGAAAGGTTCTGCATCAAGAAAAAGGTTGGTGTGTCTAAGAAATTGCGAGAATGGCCAGGCACGGTGGCTCACGCCTGTACTCCCAGCACTTTGGGAGGCCGAGGCAGGTGGATCACCTGAGATCAGGAGTTTGAGATCAGCCTGGAAAACATCCCAAAACCCCATCTCTACTAAAAATACAAAAATTAGCTGGATGTGGTGGCGCACGCCTGTAATCCTAGCTACTTGGGAAGATGAGACAGGAGAATCGCTTGAACCTGGGAGGTGGAGGTTGCAGTGAGCCAAGATCATGCCACTGCACTCTAGCCTGGGCAACAGAGCATGACTCTGTTTCAAAAAAAAAAAAAAAATAGAGACTGGGCGCAGTGGCTCATGCCTGTAATGGCAGCACTTTGGGAGGCTGAGGTGGGTGGATCACAAGGAGTTCAAGACCAGCCTGGCCAAGATGGTGAAACCTGTCTCCACTAAAAATACAAAAATTAGCTGGGTGTAGTGGTGGGCTCCTGTTATCCCAGCTACTTGGGAGGTTGAGGCAGGAGAATCGCTTGAACCCTGGTGGCAGAGGTTGCAGTGAGCCAAGATCACACCAGTGCACTCCAGCCTGGGTGACAAAGCAAGACTCTGACTCAAAGAAAAAAAGAATGAAAGAAATAGCAAGAAGGTGTCTGTGGCTGGAATCTGGTAAGGAACAAAAGATAATCTTAGAAACACAGGGGCCAGGCTGGGTACGGTGGCTCACGCCTGTAATCCCAGCACTTTGGGAGGCCGAGGCAGGTGGATCACGAGGTCAGGAGATCAAGACCATCCTGGCTAACACGGTGAAACCCCGTCTCTACTAAAAAAATACAAAAAATTAGCCGGGTGTGGTGGCAGGCGCCTGTAGTCCCAGCTACTCCGGAGGCTGAGGCAGGAGAATGGCGTGAGCCAGTGAGGTGGAGCGTGCAGTGAGCCGAGATTGTGCCATTGCACTCCAGCCTGGGCAACAGAATGAGACTCCGTCTCAAAAAAAAAAAAACCACAGGGGCCAGATCCTATGGGATCAAGTAGGTTATGATAAGGAGTTTCAATTTTATATTCATTTCAATATGAAGATAATAGAATGCTAAGGAGATCTCCACAAATGTACTTGTTTGAAAACTAATAACAATGGTAGTAATAATAGCAACAATTCAAAAATAACAAACAGTGGTTTGGATTTTCTCTCGCCAGCCCTCACTCTCCTCCAAATGAGATGAGAAAGGCATCACAGTGCCAGGAAAGTATAATAGTATCAGAAGGGGTGAAACCTGTGCAGAGCCCTGAAGCATTGGCAGAGCCTGGCCTGGTGGCCAGCAAGAGGCTAATGGTGCCAATTACCAAAAGAGGGAGTCTGGAGATGGAGCAGACTCCTGAAATATGATGATGGAGGAGACTGATTCATTTTTGGATATTTTATGAGTAGTCTATTGGAACATCCAGGTGGATTTTTCAGCAGACTTTCGGTAGGACAGTCTGACATTATTATAAAGAACTTAAGATAGAAGTATAGATTTGGGAGCCCTAAACATATACAGTGCTCAGCATGTACTTTTTTGTATGCTGTGAATTGAACATGGTTTAAAAACATTGAACAGTCTATTTTTTGGAAGAGTAAAATGCCTATGAGGCAGTATTTTAGAAGACACTTACAATCTAGGTTGTAGTAACCAATAGAGTATATAGTGGCTACTACAACTTGGGAGCCTCTCTTTTTTTTGAGACAGAGTCTTGCTCTGTTGCCCAGGCTGGAATGCAGTGTCGTGATCTTGGCTCACTGCAACCTCTGCCTCCTGAATAGTTGAGATTACAGGCAGGCACCACCACGCCTGGCAAATTTTTGTATTTTTAGTAGAGATGGGGTTTCATCATATTGGCCAGGCTGGTCTTGAACTACTGGCCTCAAGTGATCCACCCGCCTCAGCCTCCCAAAGGGCTGGGATTACAGGTGTGAGCCACCGTGCCTGGCCAGGAGCCTTTCTTCTTACCAATTGGACACGAGACTACAATATTGACAGGGAAGATGTACCTTTCTGTTGGTGTGAGCTCACTTTGCAAATCACACTTTCGGAGGTCAGAAAGTTGTTTCTTAAAAAAAAAAATGAGTGAATATTTTGACTATGTGAACTCAGGTCTGAGACTCTAGGAAAAGAAAACATTTTGAGGTGAAGAAAAGAAAAATGATAGTGATAGTGAAGTTCAGGGGTCAACCAGCAAACATGAGCTCACCCAAGGAGTTGAACTTCATGCTGCTGACAGTTGGCTGGGCCATTAAAAAGGTGAAGAGGGGATTTTTCTCAGAGTGAAACAGATTGTGTGATGTCTTTGTTCTAATACATGAAAACAAGCAAAGCTCACCTATGAGACAGCAATATGATAAAGACAGCTTTGAAAACTTTTGAACAATTTTCCTTTAAATAATATATGCAGTGCTACCTTTCTGAAACATTAATTTTTTATACTCTTGAGTGATGTCTCTAGAGTGGTAAATATGTCCCTACATACTGAAAATAACTTTTACTAAATAAATTGGTTTTAAAACCACTTTGTACCACGTTTTGTCTATTTTCTCTCTGTAAACTTGTGATTATCCATTATTTCCTTCTCCCAGTTACACTGGCTAAGCTAAAGCTAACAGTGGATATAGTAATCTTAGTTATGGAAATGAATAGAATTACTCAGGGCAACTCTAAAGAGCAGTGAGTGGTTCTTAGCCATGGCTGTGCACTAGAATCACCAGTGAGAGATTTATTTTATTTCATTATTTTATTTTAATACTGATGTCTAAGCCCATCCCAGATCAATGGAATCAAAATCTCTGGGAATGGGGACCAGGAATCAGTACTTTAAAAACAATCTCTGAAGTCATTCCAATGTGAAATTAGGATTTGAAACTATAAAGTAAGATTGGAACAGAATTGAGGACATGATCCTGAGAAATGTCCAGGAAAAGAGGGAAGAATGAACCCAAATGGAACAAATTCCAGTAGATCTTAAGGCCTGAGAAGAATCCTCTTTGGTTCTGCATCCTGCCTTCTAGACCCACTGTGGTGGCATCATCACCTTCAGAGCTCTGCAGAGTAGCCCTGCCCCTTTGGCTTGGTGGAGTTCCCCCACCCACAATATTCTCAATGCTGGACTGTAAGCAGGGTAGTGACATAGATAAATATGTTCCTACAATAGCTTTTTTCCTCCCATAATTAATTAACTCAGGAATCATCTTTGGTAACTACCTGGAACTCTGACATCCTCCAGGGCCCAAGTTTTCCATGAAGCAGCTTCCACTTGTCTCCTCTGCCTTGCTTTCTTACCCCTGACCCCACCGATTTGCCACATTCCACCTCAGTCCCCAAATGTTTCTCAGTGAATCGAACCTCAGCCCCTCGCAGTCAGGCTCACAACAAAAGTGTTTTTCTCAATGGATTAGAAGGATCTCTTAGCAACTCCTGCCCACAGGGTTGTAAATTTTAATTACCCGCTTTTGGTCACAAGGCTCTCACCTTCCTCATATCACCCAAGGAAGGATTGCAACAGTGAGGTCTTCAAGATGCTCCCTCCTCTAAGATGACTCAGACATTTCAATGTTCTCTGTGAAACATTCTCTGCATCTTCCTGCAGGAGATGGAGGGAGAAGGCCCTCAGCTTCCTCTCCCTCACTCAAAATATGCAGTTCCATTTGCACTCACCGAAGGCCTTTCCCTCCTCTCTCAGGAGGAGCATCCTTCTCTCTGAGGCCAATTTCTTTCCCTATATCCTCTTAGCCCACTCTCTCCTGTCTTCATAGAGAACCCACTTCATCTGTTATTTCCTCCCATTTGTGTTTTTCAATCTTTATTTCCATGCTCCTTTCTTCTCTGCAAATAAACATCTTCCATCTTAAAACAATGCAATAAAAGCAGCTTGGCTGAGTCTCCTCTTCTGGTGGATTCTATTTATTGTCTCTTCTCCCGCTCATGGTCTAGCTTCATTGCCCATATCTCTGCTCTTCATCCCCAACATCCTTAATTCATCCCTAAATCTTTATTTATTTATTTTGAGGCAAGATCTCACTCTGTCACTCAAGCTGGAGTGGAGTGGTGTGATCTTAGCTCACTGCAGCTTTGAACTCCTGGGCTCAAGCGATCCTCCCACCTCAGCCTCCCGAGTAGCTGAGACAACAGATGCTCCACCATTTCCGGCTAAATTTTTATATATTTTTTTGTAGACATGGAGTTTTGCTGTGTTTCCCATGATGGTCTTGAACTCCTGAACTCAAGCGATTCTTCTTCTGCCTTGGCCTAACAAAGTGCTGGGATTACAGGAGTGAGCCACTGCATCCTAAATCCTAAATCATGATTCTAGACCCTAATCTGGCTGCTGCTCATATGATCCTTGGAATTCCTCTTACTGAAGTCACTAATGAATCCCTTGTTACTATTTTTAGTGAATGTTTTTCAGGCCTTACTTCTCCCTCAAGTTCTCCCAGTTTATTCCCTTGTGTGGGTGGTTTTCCTTGATCCTCCCTTATATGATGGTTTTTCTCAGAGTTCTGTTCTTAGGTTACCTCCTTTCTCACTGACACCTTTCCAAGTCGATCTTATTTTCTCTGATATCTTCAAAGGACACCTGTGTGTGGAAGCTTCCCAGATCGGCATCTCCAGTTCCCGGCTGTCTTCTCAGTCCAGACTCACACTCCCACTGAACAAACACCTCTCCAGAGCTTCCATAAGCACCCCCAACCTAGCATGAAAAAACCTGAATTCAGCATCTTCACCTTCTCTACATCCCTCATGCCTTTACTTCTTCCTGTTGTATTTAGTGAAAGTGCCACCATCCATGTAGTTTCCTCCAACTGGAAACCTGCCAGGAATTCGTGATTTCTCCCTCCCTTACATTTTTCTCCTCAAATTGGTTACCTCAAACCTCAAACCCATCTCCCCTTTATTCCTATTGGTAGTCCCCTTTCGTAAGCCCTTATTACTAAGTCTGTCTGGATAGAAATAGCCTTCTAACCCTCTTTCTTAACTTCAGATTTCCTCACTTTAATGTATCCCATACTGCTAATGGAGGGAAATTTCTAAAATTCAGCCTGACTGTACCCTTAGCTTTTAGGTAATAGGCAAAAGCCTTTTCAAAGCAAATAAATCCTCTCCTTATCTGGCTCAGCCTCAATTCTTACCACATTCTTCTCCTCCTTTCACATTCTTTTCTCTTTATTCTCCCAACTCATATTTACTTTTCTTCAAAACATTCATAGCTACTTGCCTCAAACTGGCCGTGCTTGTTTTTGCATTTGCACTAATACTTTCCTCTGCCATGCACGGGGATTCTCTCTATTCTCCTCTTCATATGCTTCTCAGCTTCTGTGCTACCACGAGAGATGGAGCTCGCTGCCTTCCCTGATGCCCTGGCACTCTGCACCGGCAACTGTTGTAGGTTCTGTCATACACTTACAATTTTTTACATGTCCATCTCCGTCACTAGTATGGGCAATCCTGGAGGAAGAGGCTAAATCTGATTTTCCTCTCTGTCTCCAGAGCTAGGATGAGGGCAGTGTTGGGCACAGAGGAGGTGCTGTATGAGTGTGGGAAAGTGCTGCACATCCATATGGGTTCTAGTAGGTTATGTACTTGACCAGGAGGGGCCTTGAGGTGCTTCTGGGCCCTCCTCTGATTTGGAGGGCTGTGACAACTATGTAGTCTTGGAAAAACTACTTTAAAAATGGTTCTAGTGTTGATCTTGGTTTATATAGAAGATACCAAGAATCTCCCAGTACCAAGTCTTCTAGCACATAGTACAAGATAAATAAATATTTGATTAAAATTAATGAATGAACAGTGTTGTGACTTGAAATATTAGTTCTGTTTTACAATAGCCCTGGCAAGAATGCCTCATTAAAGAATGAAACAGCTGCATTATGCTGGAGTGCAAAGGATCAAAGGAGAAATATATTTATTCAAAGTTTTTCTTTTCCTTTTCATTTCTCTCTGTCTCTATTTATTTATTTATTTATTTATTTTTGCTGAGACAGGGTCTTGCTCTGTCACCCAGACTGGAGTGCAGTGGTGCAATCATGGCTCACGGCAGCCTCGACTTCCTGGGCTCAAGTGATCCTCCCACATCAGCCCCACAAGTAGTTGGTAGTACAGATGTGTGCCACTATGCCTGGCTAATTTTTTGTTTGTTTGTTTTTTGTAGAGATGGGGTCTCACTATATTGCCCAGGCTGGTCTCTATTCTCCCACCTTTGCCTCCCAAAGTGCTGGGATTACAGGTGTGAGCCACCGTGCCCAGCCCCAGGTTTTTGTTATAATAGAGTTAAAATTTATTTGATGTTTGGAAATTTCCCATCTTACCTGAAGCAATCATTTGCTTAAAATTTTTTTTCAGGGGCGTTCTCATGTTGATCCTAAGTGCATTTTTTTGGTCTGTGTGACTGTTGTTTGTTTTCTTACATTTGTGGAAAGGAAATATGCTTACTTCTTACTTCGGCTTTCTCAGAACTCCCTACAGTACTCAAGAACATGCAACATGCAGAAGTTAACTATTTCTTGACAAATCCCAGAGCACATGCTCACACAGACAAGAAGGAAGTCAGAATGACAAAACAACTTCAGGTAAACATGTCTGTGGTTGAAATTTCATTTCCTTGGAAACCAGGCTTTCTGTGTGGCTAATTTGATCACATCTAAATGAATGAACTTTTAAAAATTAAAATATTGGCTAATCTAAGAGAAGTATTTTGAGAAAAATTAAGACTAAAGCTGATTATTGATTCATAAATTTAAGAACTTGATCAAATATAACAATATACAAAAAAATCACAAAAAAGAGCAGATGTAGTACATATGTATTAGACATAATTGATACTAAGTTATTTACCATTATCATATTTTTTAAGATTCTAGAGTTGTTTTGAAGAAAATCAATGACTGAAAACATGTGAAGAATGCTTTTATTCTTATTGTGACTTGGATGTTAGGTGAAAATTTCAGAGTTATGACTAGTTCTTTGAAACTGGCAGAATAAAGATGATATGTGCTGTATATATTAACTGTAATTCTCATTAAATGAATACTTTTTTGCATGAAACATTCAAATATTTGGTGATTGTGGTGTTTCTTTTGTATCCCATACTTTAGTGTCAGAAAATATGTACTATGTTTTCTGGATACATATTTCCAAACCAAGATCTCTCGGCATGGAGATACATAAAATTATTGATTATAATTAAATAATATTGATCAAAAGAAAACAGACACATCCAAGACTGGAAAGTGGAAAAAGGTAAAGACAATAAAAATTCTACAAATGTAAATTCATGAGCCCCATTCAATACCATAAAAGTGGGCCCAGGAATCTGTATTTTTATGAGCTTTCCAGGTAATGCTGAAGCATAACCAGGTTTTGGAAGCACAGGCAGGAACCCAGCTCTTTGTCTAGAATTAATTTCAGCATCTGCCAGGATCCTTTACAGCACCAGGTATGGGTTCTAAACAACGTCCCTGGCCAGCAACAAGGGAGAAGGGAGCAGGTGTTTCCCTCTTCCTTCCCTCATATGATGATAAATGAGTCTGCAGTAGGTAAGCATTAGCCGGCTGTACCACCTAGCTTGCCCCACTTGGAAATGTCAGCTGGCAGCTGGTGGGAAACATGGAAATTCTTTTAATGTAATTTATTATTTCAGAGTTGAGGAAATATTTATAGAGATATTAAGTTACTTGGCAAGGTCACGCAGATAGTTCTGGTAAGATTTGGAAATAGAACTCAGGTCTCCTGAGACCTTATCCAGTGCTTTTCTCATTAAAAAAAAAAAAAAAGGCTCTTTGCAATCAAACTTTACCCTAATTTTCCAGCCTCATTTCCTATCACTTAACTCTGAATACATTGTTAACTTTTCCTCAGAACTCCAGGCACTTCATTATATAGTTGTAATGGCAGCCCACAGCCCCTGCTTTCTTTTGGTAAAAGGCTTTGACTTTTCCTTATGAAGCCATTTATCTTGGTTTGAGTGAGAGTCACCCCAGTCCCTGACCTGATGAACAAGGCATGACCCAAACCAGGATGTGTGAAGACTGAATGAATAGTTCAGGGAGGCCATGGACTCATCCAGGCCAGTGACAGTCAGTCAAGGCATTTTGTTGGAACCACTGGGATAGAGGCATTTTTTTTTTCCATCATGGTCCTTGTGGGCAGAAGGTAACCTGTTCTTGCTGGAGGCCAGATTTGGCAGCAGTTGGGGAGAACATATCAGAGATTAAAGCCATCACAGAAGAAAAAGTCATGTTGAGAAGAGACACTGATTTCTGTTGTCACCACTAGAGTATCTGAATCCAGTTACACCGTTTCCGGAACTATTCCTGAATTTTTCAGTTAATGCATGCAATAAATTGACTTACAACTTAAGCCAATTTGATTGAATTTTTGTTATTTGCAGATGAAAGAGATCTTTAGTAAAATGCTTGATTCTGTCACTTTGCAGCCTCTCTACCATTGCATGATAATGCCAATTCTCTATTTTTACTCCTAGGAAGCTATTTGCTAGAAAAGCAATAAAAGAGTTACTTGACTTGTTATGTTTATCATTCATGAAAACCTATTGCTTGGTTATGAATAGACCTTTCCTGAGGACCATTAGGTTAAGCACGTGGGAAATTGATTTTTAACTGCTATAACACTGGCATAGGCTCCTGAAATGTCACTAAACAAACAAGAATTTTTGCCTTTGTGTAGTTTAACTTTTTATGCTGGAGGAGATCATTGAAAAAACACCATGAAATAGGCCAGGTGTGGTGGCTAAAGCCTATAATCTCGGCACTTTGGGAAGACAAGGTGGGTGGATCACTTGAGGTCAGGAGTTTGAGACCAGCCTGGCCAACGTGGGGAAACCCCGTATCTACTAAAATTACAAAAATTAGCCAGGTATGGTGGCATGCACCTGTAATCCCAGCTCCTTGGAAGGCTGAGGCAGGAGAATCGCTTGAACCTAGAAGGCAGAGGTTGCAGTGAGCTGAGATCTCACCACTGTGGTCCAGCCTGGGAGACAGAGCGAGACTTCATCTAAAAAAAAAAAAGAAAGAAAAAGAAAGAGAAACAAAAAAATCCATGAGAAACTAAGCATTAAATTTATTCTGTGGGTTAGAAGATGAAATGAGCTATGTTAAACAAAACAAAACATAACATAACACAACAAAAACAAAACAGGCAGGTTTCAGGCTCCAGGCTGGTCCCCACAGTCCTAGGTTGCAGTGAACCCAGAGTCCAAACCTGCTTTAGTGGATCCAGGGTCCAACCCTTCCAATGTATACTCTGGTGCCTGAGATTTCCAAGACTGCCTCAGTAGATCCAAGATCCAGGCTGGCACTCATGGTCCCAAGACGTAAGCCCTTCCCCAAGGACTCAGGCTTTTGGCTGGTTCCTGAGAATCCAGGTGCCAGGCCCATCTCAGTGCCAGGCAAGTCCTTGTGGAATCAGGCTTAAAGCTTACACCAGCACTAGCTTGGCCCTCATGAATATAAGCCCTAGGCCCACCCCATAGACCCAGGCTCCTGGTCCCATAGACCCAATCAACATGTCTACCTTAGTGGATCCTGGCACAAAGCCAGCCCCCATGTACCCAGGATCCAGGCCCAGTGTTTCAAAATCAGGTTCCAGGCTGGCTTCTGTGGACCCAGGCACCAAGCCTGCCCAGCTGCTGACCTAGTCACCAGGCCAGCCTGCCTGAGGACTTGAGCAGCAAGATCTCTCACAGATCCTGTCAGAGGGCACACAGAATCTCAGCCAGCGGACTGTTAAGGGCTTTCCCTGATGAAGCCAATCTATAGGGACTGAAATAGATGGCTACTTCTTCAAATGCATAGACACCAACACATGGCCACAAGTATCATGAGCAATCAGGGAAACTTGACACTATCAAAGAAATAAAATAAACCATCAGTAACTGACCATAGAGAAGTAGAGATTTGCAAACCACCTGAGAAAGAATTGAAAATAATCATCTTAAAGAAGTTCAGTAAGCTACAAGAGAACACAGACAACTAAATATGATCTGGAAAATAACACATGAAGAAACTGAGAAGTTCAACAAAGAGATAGAAACCATAAAAAGAACCAAATAGATATTCTAGAGCTAAGGATACAATGACTTATCTAAACCATTCTATTGAGAGCTTCCACAGCAGATTCAATTACACAGAAGAAAATAATGAGAGCTCAAACACAGGTCATTTGAAATTACCCTGTTAGAGAAGAAAAAAATAATTAAAAATAGTAAAGAAAGCCTATAGGAATTATGGAGCAACATCAAGTGAACCAACATACACATTATGGGATTTCCAGAAGGTGTAGAGAAAGCAGAAGAAAGTTTATTTACAGAAATAATGGCAGAGAACTTCCAAGATCTGGAGAGGAAAATGAACATTCAGGTCCATGAACTAAAAGGACCCCAAAATAGATTAAATATAATAATCAAAACAGTATAGTACTGGCATAAAAGCAGGCATATATTCCAATGGAACATAACAGAGAGCTTTGTTGTGCAGAGAAATAAATCCAAACATTTATAGTTAAATGATCTGAGACAAAACTGCCAAGAATACATAATGTGGAAAGGACAATCTCTTCAATAAATTATGTTAGGAAAATTGGATATTCACATTCAGGAGAAAGAAATTGAACACTTGTCTTACCACTCATACAAAAATCACTCAAAATGAATTAAAGACTTTAACATAAGACATGAAATTGTAAAACTACCAGAAAAAAATACAGGAAAAAAGCTTTTTGATATTGGGCTGGGTAATAAATTTTGAGTATGACTCCCAAAGCACAGATAACAAAAACAAAAATAGATAAATGGAATTGCTTCAAACTGAAAAGTTTCTGCATAGCAAAGGAAATAATCAACAGAGTGAAGAGCCAACCTATGGAATGGGAGAAAATATTTTTAAAACATACATCTAATAAGTTATATGAAAATCTCAAACAACTCAGCAGCAAGAAAACAAATAACCCCCAATTTAAAAAGTGGACAAATGATCTGAATAGAAATTTCTCAAAAGATACACACAAATGACCAACATATATTTTTAATGCTCAATATCAGTAATCATTAGAGAAATGCAAATTAAAACCACAGTGGTCTATCACCTCACAACTGTTAGAATGGCTACTACCAAAAATATGAATAACTAGTGTTGGAGAGGATGTGGAGAAAAGGGAACACTTGTACACTGTTGGTGGGAATGTAAATTAGTACAGCCAGTATGGAAGCAGTATGGAGGTTTCTCAAAAATTAAAAATTGAACTATTATATGATCTGCTTCTGGGTACGTATCAAAAAAATGAAATCAGTACATTGAAGAGGTATCTGCACTGCCATGTTTGTTACAGCAATATTCACAATAGCTAAGATATGGAATCAACCTAAATGTCCATTAAAGGATGAATTAATAAAGAAAATTTAATATACACACATACACACACAGACATACACACGCACGGAAATGTTATTGAGCCTTTGGAAAAAAGATTAATTCTGTCATTTGCAACAACAAGAATAAACCTGGAGGACAGTATATTAAACTAAATAAGCCAGGTACAGAAAGACCAATACTGCTTGATCTCACTTATTACGTGGAATCTAAGAAAGTCAAACTCATAGAAGCAGAGTAGAATGGTGGTTGCCAGGAGCTGGGGAGTGGTTTGGGCCTGGGGTAGATGTTGGTAAAAGGGTTTAAAGTTTCAGTTAAATAGGACAAATATGTTCAAGAGATCTATTGAACAATACAGTAAGTATAATTAATAGTAACATATACTTTAAAAAATGATTAAAAATAAAGACATTATTTAAACAGTGATGAAAGATAAATTATTGAAATATTATTATTATTTTGAGAAAGAGTCTCGCACTGTTGCCCAGGCTGGAGTGCAGTGGCACGATCTCGGCTCACTGCAAGCTCTGCCTCCAGGGTTCACGCCATTCTCCTGTCTCAGCCTCCCGAGTAGCTGGGACTACAGGCGCCCACCACCATGCCCGGCTAATTTTTTATATTTTTAGTATAGATGGGTTTTCACCTTGTTAGCCAGGATGGTCTCTATCTCCTGACCTCGTGATCCGCCCCCCTCGGCCTTCCAAAGTGCTGGGATTAGAGGTGTGAGCCACTGTGCCTGGCCTATTGAAGTATTATTGAATGAATTTACATATCAGAAAACTAAATAATAATTACACAGTAGCCTCATAAAAATAGTATTATGGAAAAAGTCATTACAGTTAAAGGTCAACAGGCAATAAAGAAATTAAATAAGCTATAGTGTACATGAAAATGACTTGTAAAACTAAATCATATAAGGTAATATTACTAAAGTTGTATTTTTCCAGGATTGCCTTTTTATGTAAGTCTGATTTTCTTAGAGCTTAAGCTGTTTAGTATTCACTTCTAATCTTTCTGTTTGTATATGTATTATGTAATGGCTAAAAAAAAAATAAAACACATGCTAATTTCTAAAAGCAACAACAAAGTAATAGAAAGGGGTATTGAAAATGTTGGGGGTGCAGAGGATTATAATTTAAAATAGGCCTAACTAGCAAAATAACAATTGAGCAAAGACTTAGTGGTAAGGCAGTTATGCAAATGCCCACCTAGTGAGAATGTTTTAGGGTTTCTGAACAACCAGTGTCAAGGGCAAAAGTGATTGTGCCTGTATTCAGGAACAGCAAGGAGACTCCTATAGCTGCTAGTGTAGAGCTAACAATGGAGAGAGAAAGATCACAGGAGTCAGAGCACATATCGTTTACAGACAACAATAAGTACATTGTCTTTAACTCAGTAAAATGTAAAATGAAGAGCAAGTGAGGTTTATTTTATTTTATTTTATTTTAGCAGAGGAGTGACACAATCTGATTTGCATTTAAAAAATGCCTCTGAGTGGATGTAGAGAAATAGGAACACGTTTACACTGTTGGTGGGAGTGTAAATTAGTTCAACCATTGTGGAAGGCAGTGTGGCAATTCCTCAAGGATCTAGAACTAGAATTACCATTCGACCCAGCCATCCCGTTACTGGGTATATACCCAAAGGATTATAAATCATTCTACTATAAAGACACATGCACACGCATGTTTATTGTGGTACTGTTCACAATAGCAACGACTTGGAACCAACCCAAATGTCCATCAATGGTAGACTGGATTAAGAAAATGTGGCACATATACACCATGGAATACTATGCAGCCATAAAAAAGGATGAGTTCATGTCCTTTGCAGGGACACAGATGAAGCTGGAAACCATCATTCTCAGCAAACTATCACAAGGACAGAAAACCAAACACTGCATGTTCTCACTCATGGGTGGGAATTGAACAATGAGATCACTTGGACACAGGGCAGGGAACATCACACACCAGGGCCTGTTGTGGGATGGGGGGCTGGGGGAGGGATAGCATTAGGAGAAATACCTAATGTAAATGATGAGTTGATGAGTGCAGCAAACCAACTAGCACATGTATACCTATGTATCAAACCTGCACGTTGTGCACACGTACCCTGGAACTTAAAGTATATGTGTGTGTGTGTGTATATATATATATATATATATATATATTCCTACAAGAAAAAAGCTGCTTCTGAGTGCAGTGTTGAGATAGACTAGGGATAAGGGTGGAAATAGAGAGACGAATTAGAAGGCTACAGCGGATAATGGCTGCAGGTGTTTGGCTCCACTCACCCATTCTAAACTCTCCTCTTTACCAAGGAGCTGGAAGCTTGCAAACTACTATTCCCTGATTCTTTTGCCAACTGGTTTCCAGATAGGATCTGCCAATGGAAAAATGTGATGGAACAATATAAATTCAAGGAAGGGAGAAGCCATTTGTCCTGCATCTGGTGGTACCTCCAGTTGTGCTGGTGGTAGGAATAGCAACTACCTGAGCATCTAGAGGATAGAAAACCACCAAGTGATATGGAGAGAAGTGCAAATGGAATGTCTTTGGACCAGAAGGAGGTTTGTGCATAGGAAGAAAGTAGGAATTCAAGTTTGGAAGTGTTAAGTTTGAGATGACTGTTGGATATCCAAGTAGGGATGTCAGTAAGTACTGGATAGTCTAGAATTCAGGAATGATGTTAGGCTGCAGGTATACCTTTGAAGTTAGTGATGTCATTTAAAGCCATGAGATTGAGTGAAGTCACTGAAGAAAAAAGGAAAGAACTCCACCACTCAAATCCTGAGGACCCCTGACATTCAAAGCTCAGGGAGAAAAGGAACCAGCAAAAGAGCTTGAAAAGAGTGAACAATGAGGTAAGAAGTAGACCATCAAACAAGAGGCAGTGATTAACCTTGTCAAATCAGTGGATGAGTCAAATATGATGAGGACTGAGAATTGACAGCTGTATTTAGCAATAGAGGTTATGGGTAACCTTGACAAAAGCAGTTTTCATACAGAGTGAAAGAGAATGTGAGAGTAAAAATCCTGGCAATAGTTTATTAATTCACTAATTTCTTAAAAAATACTTAGCATCTGCTTTGTGCCAAGCACTGGGGATTTGAGGTGCATAAAAAAGACATTACCCCTGTCCTCTTGTAGCTTAGGGTATTTTACTATAATAATAGGCTGTGATTTCATACAGGGATAAACTTCAAAACACTTATTATGTGTGTGCGTGCACATACACATGCACACACTTAAAAAAATAAAGCAAGAAAGAAATACATAAGCTAAAGAAAGTTTGTTGTGAGGGCTGTAGGATACACTAGAGAAGGCACTGACTCTATGAGCTAGAACTTGTTAAATGCTATTTATATTTATCTTAAGAGTTGAAGCATCTGGCATCTTTAAAAAGGGATTATTGACTCTCTTCTTGTTTTTATTTGGAGAAGTAGTTGACCAGGTGCCATAATTTGATTTTAATCTAATTTTATCTCTGTAGTGCTTAGATAGTTTAATTGCTGGTTTGATCAGAATATGAATTGTCAGAAAAATAACACGTTGCATTCTTGTAGGCAGAATTGTTTCCATGGTTCTCTCTCCTGAATACAAGTGGTTACTCATGGCTCTCCAGGGACTAGGACTTGCAAAACAGTATTTTGTTCATCTAAATATTGTTTGATGGAAATCATGTAAAGCAATATCTGAAACCCTAATATTTTCTTGGATAAGTTTTGGCATGAAGTTCTGTGCAAATTAAAACAATTGAAATTGAAACAAAATGTAAGTGGTAGATACTCTAATGTGTTTCATTTTAATTTGGTCCCTAAATGTAAGAAATAAGAGCCCTCATAAAGTACAGAAAAACTTTATTCTCATATGTATTTTGAGATAGATGCCCAGGCTGGAGTGCAGTGGCATGATCTCGGCTCACTGCAACTTCCGCCCCCAGGTTCAAGCTATTCTCCTACTTCAGCCTTCCGAGTAGCTGGGATTACAGTTGTGCACCACCATGCCTGGCTAATTTTTGTATTTTTTCTAGAGATTGGGTTTTGCTATGTTGTCCAGGCTGGTCTTGAACTCCTGACCTCAAGTGATCCACCTGCCTCACTCTCCCAAAGTGCTGGGATTACATGTGTGAGCCACCATGCCTGGCCTTACAAATATATTTATTTTTATTTATTTATTTACTTTTCACTTTTTTAAAAAAATTATACTTTAAGTTCTAGGGTACATGGGCACAATGTGCAGGTTTGTTACATATGTATACATGTGCCATGTTGGTGGGCTGCACTCATCAACTCATCATTTACATTAGGTGTATCTCCTAATGCTATCCCTCCCCCATCCTCCCACCCCACAACAGGCCCCGGTGTGTGATGTTCCCCTTCCTGTGTCCAAGTGTTCTCATTATTCAATTCCCACCCATGAGTGACAACATGCGGTGTTTGATTTTCTGTCCTTGTGATAGTTTGCTGAGAATGATGGTTTCCAGCTTCATCCGTGTCCCTGCAAAGGACATGAACTCATCCTTTTTTATGGCTGCATAGTATTCCATGGTGTATATGTGCCACATTTTCTTAATCCAGTCTATCATTGATGGACATTTGGGTTGGTTCCAAGTCGTTGCTATTGTGAACAGTGCCGCAATAAACACGTGTGTGCATGTGTCTTTATAGTAGAATGATTTATAATCCTTTGGGTATATACCCAGCAATGGGATGGCTAGGTCAAATGGTAATTCTAGTTCTAGATCCTTGAGGAATCATCACACTGTCTTCCACAATGGTTGAACTAGTTTACAGTCCCACCAACAGTGTAAAAGTGTTCCTATTTCTCCAATCCTCTCCAGTACCTTTTTTTTTTCCTGACTTTTTAATGATCCCCATTCTAACTGGTGTGAGATGGTATCTCATTGTGGTTTTGATTTGCATTTCTCTGATGCCCAGTGATGATGAGCATTTTTTCATGTGTCTGTTGGCTACATAAAAGTCTTCTTTTGAGAAGTGTCTGTTCATATCCTTCGCCCACTTTTTGATGGGGCACAAATGTATTTAAAGTGCATCAATATTTTGAATTTTCTATTTGTAAACAGGTAATCTTATAAAGACACTATTAATAATTTATAAAAAATGCTCTTAGGCCATTATGAAGTCACATTGTAATAAAGCTCTTGTATTTTGTTAATTCAGGTAATGAGGTCATCCTGCAAAGAACTCCCTTGATAAGCATTGACATAACCCATTTTGAACTCAGTCTAGGAGTTTTATTAACTAGTAGATGAATACAACTTACTCCCACATTCACAATCTGAAGCAAAATGATTTGTATTACACATGTGGGCATTTCAAGAGGAGATTTCCTCACCGGAAATGTTTTATCAGGCAATAGGGGAATAAGTGAGAAACTATGGCATGATTCCTTAAAAAGAAGCAATTAAATATTTTGAAAACCGTCTATAATCAAAATGATTAATTCCATTATGTTACATATCTAGAATAAAATATAAGCTCCAAGTGGTAACAACACAAAAATTACTCGATGAAATCAGAAAACTCCAAACTTCATGGCCTTGTTTTGGCTCAGATGACTTGAAATAACCAGAGACATAGCCCCAAGCAGTCAAGGTATTTGCCATGTTTTCTTAGATTTCAGTAATTGAGGCTGTAGAATTAGTGGCTGAAATGAATATTTCTTAGTTTTTGTTTGTTTGCTTGTTTGAGCTCTATTGACTTTTCTGTTGGGAATTGTTTTATTTTTTTCCTCTGTATTCTTTTTTTTTTAAATTAAATCCAATCAAACTTACAGCATCCCCCTCCATTCTTGAATGAAGACGAAAAGTTGTTTCCAAGAGTATCAGGCATTAATTTGAGCTCATTTCTGTCCTTACATGTAACTCCAATCCAGACAGTTTATTAGCTAATGAGATGTAACATTATTCCATTCGTCAAGATTAGATTTGTGGGGAAAATTGCAGAAATAGCCTCCTTCTTCACTCTTTGCATCAACGTGGTTATTAATTCATGCTTGGCAGGGTGTTCTGCAAAGCCAGAAGCCCTCTCAGGCTGGGAAATGGCTCTGAACTCATATCTATGGGTGTGCACTTTGCTGACAGGATGAATGTAAACCAGGATTTGAAAAGGTCTTTTCATTATTTAAGTAGGAGAGAATGATTTTCACTAATTACTTTTGACGGCCTAGAAAGCATAGCATATTCTTTTTTATAATAAACACTGTGAGAGCAGTTTCCAAATTTTATTTCTCAAAATCAAGGGGTTCCCACAAAGTGAGATGGGGACAGGGAGAGGGGAGGGTCAGATGCATATCCTGACAGCTTACTTCCTAATTTCAAGCCTAGTTGCTCTGCTTTGAGCTCTTTTTAAATAGCAGCATGTTACATTTGAAAACAACACTATAAAGTGGACTTACTGCTTTAAAAATTAATTTGCTTCCTGAAGAAGAAAAGTTGTACTGCATAAGGAGCAGCAGGGTGAGGAGAAGATCTGAATCCAGATGTGGCAGAATCTGCTAATTGTTCTAA
The DNA here is from genome assembly GCF_028885655.2 of Pongo abelii. Lineage (NCBI taxonomy): Eukaryota > Metazoa > Chordata > Mammalia > Primates > Hominidae > Pongo > Pongo abelii. The sequence continues at coordinate 114,690,040 of NC_071990.2, read as the reverse complement.
ACTTCTTTTTAGTAATTAACCTTGATCTTCTAGCTCCCCTTCAATTTTAGCTGGCCACAGGCCATCCAGCTAGAAGCTGTATTTCCCAGCCTTCCTTGAGCTGGCCCTGAGTCATATAACTAAGTTCTGATCAGTAAAGTGGGAGCAGAAGTGGTGAGTGTATATTCTGTATCCCTTCTCAAAAAAAGGAAGCTACACCTGCCCTCGATATCCCAATTGCTGGCACTGCCACCTTAGTCCCTAAGATGGAAGCCATAAGTTGAGAGGATGTCAGAGCTATCTCACCAGACTGTAACAGCTCCTTTTGAACAAGGATGTGAGTGAAAAATAAAATTCCATGTTGTTGAATCTTTGGATTTTGGGTTTTTGCTTTTTTATTTTTTTAAATAGCATCTCAGCTTTTATCCAAAGTAATGTAACAAAGGCCACGCAATGGAGTTGTGAAGTCTGTTTCATTGGAAAGGCTGACTTAATGGAATTTAATCTTCAATGTAATTGAGTTTAATCTCATGTTTACCTCGAAATAACATGGTATAAATGTATATCACCTCGATCAGTGCTGTATAGGCTAAAGTGGACAGATTCCAATCTTTATTGTCCTTATTATTTGAGATGGCACGAAGTAGAGCAGGATTAAAGGTATAAACATAGCTATACAAACAAACGGGCAGAAATTAGGAAGTGGAGGTAGTATTATGACATCCATGCCTAGCAGTTAGTGCCTTACAGGGGAAAGCATGAAAAGAAGAGCCATTTCAGTAAAGAAGCAGCTAGGCGGAAATTTCTCATCATTTACCATTTTGTACTTTTGCTGTCTCTTTCCTATAAGCACCTTCTGAGGCTTTACAAAGAACCAACAGTTATCCTATCTACACTGGAGGCTTCTCATGCTTAACTGCCTTGCCAGCATCTACCTATGATCTCTTATCCAAGGTTTTCTCAATGCTTATGATAAACCTATCCTCAGATATCCTATAATCATCTCAAACTGAACACATTAAAACCCAAACTCTCGTTCTCATAGAGGTTGCTTGCCCTGTCTATTGTCTGCTTATCAATATTACATTTTTTTGGTCTGCCTCTGAGATTCCCTTTGACTTTTTTTTCTCCTTCATCTGTCTAGCCAATGTCAACATTTCCTTATTTTCTTCCTTTAAACTCATTTTTAGATTCAACCATTGCTCTTTGTTTTCACAGCCAACCCCTTGGTTGAAAACCAAAGCGTATCAGATCCTGGACAGAGCTCACAATCTTCTATTTGGTCCAACAAACGTGGTCACAAACAAATTCTATTTCCCCCCAGTGTCAAGATCAGAAAAATGCTGTTAGCATTTCATTTTCTTTCTCAAGAATCCATAATGCGTGGCTCCCATTTGGCTGTTACCTATAGCCCACATTTGCCTTCCTTGACAGACTTTCCATGATAAGATCCTAATGAAATGTGGTCTAGGGTAGTGGTTAAGAACACAAGCTTTAATGTCATACAGGCTTGGCATTAAATTCTAGCTTCACTACTACAGGCTCTTGTATGGCCATTTTAAGTCTCAATATATTATCCGTGAAATGATGCTAATGCTTCCTTGATAAGGCTTTTCAAGGCATACAAAGCACAAGGCCATCTGTAACGTGTAGAAAAGTACACAGCACACAGTAGATACTCAATTCATGTGCTTACTGTTACCTTCCAGCCAGCATTTCCTCTGCTCCCATCCTCTGCATTACATCCCTTGTTCTCATGGGCAGCATCCTCCCCGTTCTTTCCTTGGCACTTGTAGTGGCTTCCATTCTTAATTCCCATTTAAGGTCCTACTTCCCTCACATAGTCTTCTCGGAGTCCCCTCATTTCTCTAAGGTTGAATATGTTTTCATTTATTGCCTCTAGCTACAAGGGGGCAGAAATCATTCTTATGATTCTTCTCCACTCACTCCAGCACCTGGCAAGTTTTGGTCACATATTATCTGCTCAACATCTATTAATGGAAGTATTTAAAATAGATGGCTTTGCAAACATTATAACAAACTTTTCAAATTTACTATTTTAAGAAAAATTTTGGAACTCATGTCCTCAGGTGGCTGTGATATTTTTATGACCTCCCTTTGCCCCTTCCTTACACTATTTCCTATGTGACATGACTCAAGAGTGATTCATCACGTGATGGTGAAACAGCTAAGCTAAGAGAGGAGGTTGAGTACTACAGGGAGAAGAGGTCAGTGGGGAGAAGAAACCATGCAAAATTGAGAAACGAAATGGAGATAAGGAAAAGGACACGAAGACTTATTGAGCAAACATCAGACACTACAATGAATCCTTGATATCATCATTAAATTCCAATAATAAGCCTGAGAGGCAGGCATTATCACTATATCAAGAAGCCTTCAGTAAGTGAAATATAACACACATATGAAAGTGTGTATTAAATATAAAGTCTGTATTGTGAAGGAACACTTGTTGAGCCACCATTGATCCAGACATGTAGTGCTCCCAGGAGCCTCCAACAATCTCTTGATTCCAGTTCAAGGCCTGATGTTTTCTGGACCACCCGGAACACTGCAGATCTGTGGGGGAGCTGGGTAACTTCCAAGCTTTCTTGCCCAGAGGCTATGAGGTTTCAGGTTAACTGGGTGCTGTGGACTGAATTATGTCTCCCCTCTCTTTGCCCATCAATTCATAAGTTGAAGCCCTAACCCTCACTGTGACTGTATTTGGAGTAAGGATGTAATTAAGGTCATAAAGGTGGGACACCAATCTGATAGGATTAGTGCCCCTAATCCTATCAGAAAGAGCTCTCTCTCTCTCTCTCTGCCATGTGAAAACACAGCAAGAAAACAACCATATACAAGCAAGAAAGAGGGCCCTCAACAGAAACTAAATCCTGTCAGGACCTTGATCTTGGACTTCCACCCCTGAGAACTGTAAGAAATAAATTTCTGTTATTTAAGCCTCCCAGTCTGTGATATTTGGTTATGGCAGTCTGAGCTGACTAATACACTAAGGATAGTTTATCAGAGTCCGCAGCTTTGATACACCTTGGGATTAAAATTTTCACTTTCTAGCCTCTAAGTCTGCCAAAAACTCAGCTCAGTTTTGCCACAGTTTTATTTTTAATAAATCAGAGGATGACTTCAGAGCAAAAGTAGCTTCGAGTCCTGGCCTTACTCTCTAGGATCTCATCCTCCAGATTTTCACCCAATAATTCCTCAGTATCTTATTATCTCTTTGAGCTTTTAAGAAAAAAATATTATTATCATTTTAAATATTTTGTCTGACTGTTTGCTTGTTCTCAGTAGGAGTGTAGGTCTGAATTACTTAGACTGTAATTATTAGAAGGAAGCTTGTCATTGCATTTTGCAGATGGAGATGGAGCATTTTGTCATCACTTCTGCAGATGGAGAAATTGAAGTTCAAAGAGATGTCCATCCAGCAGATCTTATTCCAATTTGATTTTCTTCTGAATTTTTTTCTCATTCTGTTTTGTTACGTAGACTGACAAATGAATTTGTCTATAAGGCGACAGAATGAATAGGCTATAGACAAATGAATTTGGCTGTAAGGTTAATGTATTGAGTAAAAATGATAGAAATCAATTTCTTTTTTGCCTTCTTAGTTATCTGTCCTTTCTTCATTTTTTTAAAGATTTCTTATTTTTAGCCTTGGTTCATAACCCCTCCTATAACAGCATTAGTTAATAAAAAAAAAAAAAGAAAGAAGATTAATGAAGGCTGCTGGCGTTACTCACTATACATTGTACATGAAAGAAAACTGGGTTTTCAAAAATCATGTACCCAGGTGGTAAATTATGTAGTTATCTCTAAAGGAGCACTTAGCCAATGTGATCTCATTAATCCTCACAACACAATCTCGGTGTCTCTATTTTGTAATTGTTGCAATTTACCAGTAGGAAGTAAATAACTTGACTAGAATCTTGATTTTAGAAACTCTTCTTTTTTGGAACCTCTGACTGTTATGCGTATGTCTGGTCTGCCTCTCCATATTGAAATCTTTGTAATTTATCTAGTGTATTAGTTTCCTAGGGCTGTCATAACAAAATACCACACATTGGCTGATTTAAACAACAGAAATTTATATTCTCACAATTCTGGAGGCTAGAAGTTCAAAATCAATGCATTGGCTGGTTTTTGGTTTTTTTTCAGAGTCTCACTCTGTCACCCAGGCTGGAGTCTAGTGGCATGATCTCAGCTCACCGCAACCTCTCCCTCCCAGGTTCAAGCAATTTTCCTGCCTCAGACTCGTGAGTAGCTAGGATTACAGGTGCGTGTCACCATGCTCGGCTAATTTTTTGTTTGTTTGTTTTTGTTTTAGTAGAGACGGGGTTTCTCCCTGTTGGCCAGGCTGGTCTTGAACTCCTGATCTCATGATCTTCCTGCCTTGGCCTCCCAAAGCGCTGGGATTACAGGCGTGAGCCACCACGCCCTGCCAGCAGTTTGTTTTTTTCCCTAGGCCTCTCTCCTTGGCTTGAAGATAGCCACCTTCTAACTGTGTCCTCACATGGTCATCCCTCTCAAGTGTGGTCTGTGTCCTAATCTCTTATTACAAGGTCCTGTCATACGGCATTATGACCCACCCTAATGACTTCATTTTAATTTCGTTACCTCTTTCAAGACTCCATCTCCAAATACCAAATACAATCAGACCCTGAGGCACTGGGGGTTAAGGTTTTCACATATGAATTTTTGGGGGGACACAATTCAATCCATACCATTCAGTGTGACATTCAAAAGTAAAACTGTATGTGAACACTTTATAAGAACTAAGGGAAAGGACATAAGCTGTAAAATGGGAGTAAAGGAATGGCACAGGGATGGTGTTAAAGGGGTGGGGTTAGGGTGGTGGTTAAAGAGTTGGGCTAGAAATTTCCCTTGGTCTAATATAAAATGAAATGTAGAAATAGAGGCAACTCACTCATAAAACCAGGGCAACACTACAGCATGATCTTTTGATAAATATAAATAATTATAAGAGTATTCTGCTTCATTTGTGTGGACAATTAACTGTACACTATCACTTTTCAGTAATAAATAAGTGGTTAAATGGCAAGCTGTATTATATGCTTTTGTGTACTATGATTTGAAACTGAAAGAATTGGACGCTGTAATGTTATTTCTTATAACTATATGAAGGAGAATAGGCGCTCAATCCAAGATTGACAGTTTCTCTAAGCCCAGACAGTTTCTCACACTCCTAAAAAATAAAAATATTTTTATCAAAATCACACATCCTTTTGTTTTAAGGGTTGCTTACATGTCTGGTATCTGCACACCAGAAATGATGCATACTGGAGTTGTACCTTTACCCCTGAACCCCCTGAACTTTGGATGGAAAAGTTCACAGATACAAAGCATGCAGAAGCAGGAAGCTCAAATTGCCTTTCTGCCCATCTTGATAGTTGCGGAGTAAATTTTTTTGTTTGGAAAGCTGAGATGATCACAGTGGGGCAACATGTTAACTTCATCACACTCATACAGCAAGAAAAAATGACTGCTGAACGAGGTGAGGACAACTCTGACAAAGTCCATCTGAGAGTTAATTATAAGGAAAAAACCTAGGATAGCATGAAACATATTAGCCAAACATTTTTTTCTATAGCCGGAGTCCAAGAGAGTCACATGCTTTTTGTATTGGAGGAAGGGAAGAACTATGTCAGAGCAAGTCTTCATGGGGAATGAAGAGCAGATCATGGTGATTCATAGTTGCATTGTCAAATTACCTGATAATTTTTACTTTTGCTTATTATCAGGGTTATGAGATAGTTCAGTTTCTAAGGAATGTCTGTGTTACTATAAGACATTTCAGAGTTCAGACAAAAACCTTCCAGTGGCTACCCAAAGACCCATACCCAGAGAAAAGACCACTTGGTGTCAAGACAAAATTTGGAAATAAGCTGAAATCACTGCATGTTTCCATATTAATGAGAAGAAGCAGCTGAACATTAACAAATGGAAGCATGAAAGGTGGCTGGTGAGACCACTAGGGGCTCTGCAGGGCCCAAACAATTTACTATTAAGTACAAGCTAATGAAGTGGTGCATTAGATTGTACCAGACATCAGTGATCCATAGGAAGCTAAGAGCAAGAAGTACTCTTTTTCTTTCCTCTTCATAATATGCCAGCTTACATTATAATGGTAATCAGTGATGGGGTTATTAAAGAGAGGTATTGTTAATTTCAGCATAAAGCAATATAACTGTAAGAAGTTGCTAAATTACTCATAAATATTTTGATTTTAACATAGTTTTGTGTCTGAATAATATTATCAAGAGCAGAGTGTTAAAGAACACAGGCTGTGGAGTCAAACAACCTGGGTTCACGCTGTTCTCTACTTACCAGCCCTGGTATTGTGGGCAAGTTATTTACCCTTTCTGAGACTCAGTTCTCTCAGCTGTAAAGTGGGAGTAATGTAGCATTCCTCTCATTGTTGTAGTATGATCTTATGTTAAAAGAAAAACCTTAGACAAATTAAACTTAACAGAGTTTAATAGACCAAAGAACAATTCACGTATTGGGCAGTCCCCTGAACCAGAATGGGCTAAGAGGGTTTTGGGGCTGCCACATGGTCAAGTTGTATTTATGGACAATAAATGGAAATAAGGTACAGAAACTGCTGGATTGGCTACGGCTTGGGTTTTCCCTTATTGGAACATGATTTAATCAGTTGGCTGCCTGTGATTGGCCAAAACTCTGTGATTTGTACAAGAATAGGTTACAGTTTGTTAACATGTGCAATTAGGTTGCAGTTCATTATGTACAGAGAAATTTTTAGGCCAAAGTTAAAGTATGTAAGGAGCTTTTGGCTAAACTTGATTTAATAGTAATTTAGTGTTGTAATCAAAGCAGATAGATTAAAATCGGTGTTAAAATGATAATGTTGCCCAAGGATTTCTAGTTTCTGTCTTTTCAGTAGCAGTTTTCTGGTACATATAAAATATTCTCTAATTGATGCAAACTGTGACATAGGTATGTTTTAGAAAACTACACATAGTCATGTAAAGAATTTTTCCTGGTTCCATGGTCTGGATTTTGTCCTCCATTTTGTCCTTAACCAGAAGCCTTAGCTAAGAGCTGGGAGTTTGTAAAGGTGAACACTCAGTCACTGGGGCAGAGGGGTATATTTTGGCAGTGGAAATTCTTCAGCCCCTTGCAGCTGGCTCCCTGCAAGTCAATGTGGAAAAGGTGTGACCTCAAGGGTGTGTGGCATTAGGAGTTGATGAAACTGTAAGGTAGGTATGGGCCATCCAATTGAAATTTTAATAGCATTCATTGAAATTTAATGAATCGGCCATTCTTTGATAAGAAAATGGTGAGAATCTATTGCAGGGGAGAATTCAAGATTCACATAAACACTTTAAAGGAATTTGGTGTTTAAGATTGGGATAGGATAAAAGTATTTCCCCCTAACATTAAAGCAATGCAAGGGAATTTCAGAAAAAGTTCATTCTACAATCCCTGGGTCAGTGACCTCATCTCCTACCATGGAGAAGGACTCTTAGCTTTTATAAGACTCATCTTAAATAATTAAGTAGTCTTTGTTTGATTACATTTTTGTGATGAGAAAGAAAGTTTTTACCTTTGATTGTGCTTTTTAAAAGCTCAACTGTTCAGCTAAATGGTTATTAATTACTAGTCTTTATGCTTGTTAATTATATCGGTTATTGGTGGTTATTATATTGTCTTAGTTTTTCTCATCCTCTTCCCTCTTTCTTATAGCCAAACCAAGATTTAACATTATCTTGGCATTTATGAGAAATATATAACTGGCAGTCCTCAGACTATATTAGGCAGCTATTGTCTCTTATGATATATTTCACGGATTTTAGATAAATAGATAAAGAAGAGTAAATTTTCTATTTTTGAAGTCCAAAATTTTAATTAGACAATGCATTCACCTTTTTAAATTTAATTTTTTTTGGGGGGGGTGGGGGAAAAAAACAAAAACTGACAAATAAATCTGTCTCTTTGACTTAACACCTTGGATTATTATTATTATTATTATTATTATTATTTTATTTTCATTTTTTGAGATGGAGTCTGGCTCTGTCACCCAGGCTGTAGTGCTGGCTCCCTGCAAGTGATGTGATCTCAGTGGTGTGATCTCAGTTCAATGCAACCTCCGCTTCCTGGGTTCAAGCAATTCTTCTGCCTCGGCCTCCCAAGTAGCTGGGATTATAGGCCCCCAGAACCACATTCAGCCAATTTTTGTATTTTTAGTAGAGATGGGGTTTCACCATGTTGGCTAGGCTGGTCTTAATCTCTTGACCTCAAGTGATCTGCCCACCTTGGCCTCTCAAAGTGCTGGGATTACAGGCATGAGCCACTAGGCCTGGCCCACCCTGGATTATATTTTAACAATCCAAAAGTTTTCTCATATTTGACCCATGACTTGATTGAGCTATTTTTAAACAACTAGGAATCTTTATTTCTGAAACTCTTTTTTTTTTTAAAAAAAAAAAAAGGTCAATTTTAATGGCTGTGTGTAAATGGACTAAAGCAGGGTTCACAAACTACAGTTCATTGGCCCGGTCTGGCATGTGTCTTATTTGTGTTCAGTCTAAAAATTAAAAATAGCTTTTATCTTTTAAAGCATTCTAAGAAAAACAAGCAAACAAAGAACAATTGGCTACAGAGAGTGTATGTAGTCCACACAGCCTAAACTATTTGCTCTCTGGCTTTTGACAGGAAAAGATTGCTGCCTCCTGAGCTGAGGGATTGATTACACATTATATTTTCTGTTAATTCCTATTAATGCACTCTCTTCTTCCTGGCCCTGTCCAACTATCCACATCCTTTCCAGGTCTCATTGCTGTCTGATGATCCAGCCCCTTCCTGAACTACGGCTTGTGTTAACAAATAAACAAACACAATATATCACTACCCATAGAGAAAATCTGTGGTTTTCCTGGTTGTTTCATGGCTTATTACAGTAGCTTTTCAAATTCAATCTCTAACCTTTATGCTAATTAGAATTAACCTATCTTGAACTTGAATGGAATCTTGCTCTCTGGAGCCATAATTAATGCACAATGTTATTCAAGAATAATTCTCATTAGTGTGTGGTAAAGAAAAGCAAGAATACTGAAGTTCGAAATACTAGTTAGTCCTTAAAATACATAAACGTGTGCTGGGAAGAAATCCTTCCATAGTGAGGAAGAAGATATGACAGAAGCTCAGGAATTAACTGGCTATAGAAAAAGACTTTTGCTTTTAAAATGGAGATAAAGAAGGGTAATTCGGAGTGTTGGAAAACTGTAATCTGCTATGTGTTTTGCTTTTTCCTTAAGTGGAAATGGACATGTGAAAAACACAATTATCTTCCTGCAGGAAAACAGAAAACCAAGACCCAATTACTGTCTCTCTCTCTTTTTCTTCATGACCAGTGGTAATTTACCCCTTACAGTCCAGAACATGGGCTCCTGCTGACACTCTGGCCCCAGATATCTGACCTTTGTTTGTATCATTTCATGCAGGAAAATTCCTTCGTTAACTGAAGAAAGGCAAACAGTCTAGTGCAAAGCAAATGCACCAATTAAAGATGGTATGATCTAGAGCAAGCCCATGTTGTAACAAGTAAAAAAAAAAAATAGGTCAGATTAATATTGTAAACTGTTATCAGACTCCTGCATGTCTGTGAGAGGCTTTCTTTTGAGGTTTTCTCTTGACATTTTCTGAGAATTTCCTTGGTTATTTTCAAAAACTAAAAATACTTGTATGAATGTAAACTATTAAGTAATAAGTTTTATTTATGAATGGGTTACATCTCAGTTCATTGCTTTTGCAATGCTGCTAACTGCACAATTATGTTTCATTTTGACATCAGTCTTAATGTAGAAAATGAAGAAACAAACAATGCAAGTAAAGTTTTTACATAGACAGGCAGAGTTTGGGCAGGTCCCTTAAAAATTCTCTTAGGAGTTTGTGCAAATGTCCAGCCAACCACAAAGCCATTCCCGGAATATTTCCTCTTGTCCAGCTCTAGAGGATTCTTGGTTGTCATGTGGTCTTGGAGAAATGCACGGCCATGTTTCCTTGCTAAGAGGCCACTTTCCATGATGCTGGTTGTAGCCCTCCACTGACCTTTTGTGGCGGTGACACCCACTTCCTGGCTGCCAGCTAACATCATCCTTGATCCTTCTTTTAAGAAAACAAATCTCAGGGAATGGATAACCAATGAAAGGAAGTCAGGAAGAAAGCGGGAGATTTTAACAAAATAAAAACATAAATCAGTCTTGGTAACTTCAGGGAGAAGAGTATAAAAGATGCAGCTTCTGGTCTATCCCTTTCCTACCAGATAAAACTTTTAGATATGAACGGATCTTGTTACAGAATGTGTGATTAGCAAATTAGCCATTCTTTTTCTTTAATACACACTGCCACAACAGAACTGGCAAAGCACTAGACCTGGAATTGGAGATCTGGATCTGAGCCATTTAGTGGTTGCTGAAATGATGTTCCATGTGTCTGAAGATGTGAGGAATTGTGTCTTTTTTCTCCTTTTCAAGTTCATCCTTCTCATCCTTTTACCACTATCTCTTCTAGGCCCCTTTGCTGCAGGTATTGGTGGGAGATTGGAAGTGTGGGGAGTTGGAGGGAGGAGAAAGAGAAGCTGCACCATCCATATATTACCATATATTGTCCTGGAGCCACACATATCAGCACACATGCACATGCACACAAGCACACACAAGCACAGCCTCTGGCAGCCCCTTCAGTATTATTGACTTATGACTGTGTTTAGAATAATGCCTGTGGCATAGAATGTTCTTTATGGTTTTTAGCTATTCTTATTATTGTTTTATGAACAAAAGTGTTCCAGCATCAGACTAATATGGGAAGGCTTTCATTCCTATGAGATTTACAATAAAAGTGATAAAAAGTTTTTAATTAAAGAAATCTGTTTAACTTTAGTTATTCTAGCATTCCGAAACTGTGTATTTCAAAACTCACCAGATATTATCTTGTAAAGGTGAGGTCTATAAAAGGTATTTTAGAAAATGCTCACCTAGTCGGACATCCGGAGTTTCCAGACAGTATTGCCTGGTATTGCCTCTTTACTTGTTGTGTGACCTAAGTAGGCTTCCAAGCTTCAATGAATCCCCTTTTGGTTTCTCTATTACATTATTATTGCTGTGGCAGACACACCTTAGGATGACCCCCTTGGAATACTAGTTAGTGATCCACGCCCTTGTATGATCCCCTCTCCTAACATGTCAACGTGTTTCTAAACAAACAAATACGGCAAAGGCTATGAGATGTCACCCCTTTGATTAGATGATGTTATGCTATAAAGGTGATGGGTTGTCACTCCCATGATTATGTTTTGTTATATGAGACTTCATCTTAGCATATGTATTAGTTCATTTCCACACTGCCGATAAAGACATAGCAGAGACTGGGTAATTTGTAAAGAAAAGAGGTTTAATTGACTCACAGTTCCACATGGCTGGGGAGACCCAAATCATGGTGAAAGGCAAGGAGGAGCAAAGCCACATTTTACATGGTGGCAGGCAAACAGAGAAAATGAGAGCCAAGCAAAAGGGGAAACTCTTTATGTAAAAGCATCAGATCTCGTGAGATTTACTCACTACTACGAGAACAGTATGGGGGAAACTGCCGCCTTGATTCAATTATCTCGCACTGGCTCCCTCTCACAACACGTGGGAATTATGGGAGCTACACTTCAAGATGAGATTTGGGTAGAGACACAGCCAAACCATATCAGCAGATGAGAGTGAGAGAGACAGAGAGAAAGAGAGGAGAGAGAGAGACAGATGGAAAGAGAGAGAGGCTCTGCTGCTGACCTTGAAGCAAGCTGCTGTGATGTGAATGGTGTGAAGAGACAGGGTGACATGGCAGGATACTGTGGGCAGCTCATAGGACCTGAGGGCATTGGTGATACAGCAGCATGGAAATGAATTCTGTGAATGACCACGTGAGCTTGGAAGAGGACTTCAACTCTGGAAGGGAACACAGCTCATCTGACACTTGATTGTAGCCTTCTCAGATCCTGAGCAGAGGACCCAGCTAAGCCATCCTCAAGCTCCACACTCATAGAAACTGGGATATAGTAAGTGTGTGTTGTATTTGGGAAGGATCTCTTTTCTATTATGTTGTTTTGAGTTGCTACATTTGTGGTAATTTTCTATCATTGCATTAGAAAACTATTGCCTACTAAAAATCTATTCACCCTTTTTTTTTTCATTATTAACAAAACCTAGATTTCATTCAGAATGTCAAGCTGACCAGAAAAAGGATTTGTTTTCCTGAATCTTTTTGCTGAAAAGTGGACAAGGTGATACATTTCTAACCAATGAGTTCCAAGTGGAAATCTGATGAGGATTCTTGAAGACTTGCTTTCCTGAGAAGGTAGAAAGACACACTGGTTCTCTCTTTTTCTTCATTTTTTCCCTCTGAATATGGACCTTAGGTAGGAAACTGAAGCTGCTATGCTATAAAGCAGACTCATAAAGTTGCCAGCCTTGTTGAGCCACTAAACTAACACCAGTCTTCACCTGCCTACATAGACCTTGTTACCTTGAACACATAGGAAAGAGTGATTGATGCACACATCTGTGTAACAGAAGACTATTTGTTATGATGACTACAAGGATGTGTAGAAGTCCTAGTATTATGTGCATGGATTTTAGAGGATTCAGCACCAACTATTGCTTTTCCCTCACCTGAATTCAGAATCTATTGAGAGACACACATATCCACAAAAGTCAGGCAGTTGGAGAGGAAAATAATCCCCTATTTGTTTAAGCTGTTGTGTGTTGGATTTTCGGCTATGAGAAGCTGAACGTATTCTTTAATAGTTTACACACATGACTGTTGTAAAAATTAATGGAAAAATACAAAGCACCTGGAAAAATCCCTGTCACGATGGGCCAGCCATTCTCCTTTCATCCGTGTCCATGCACACACTTTTACTCTCTTGCTTCCCTGCTTTTTCACAGCACCCCCCATCAACCCTCTCTCTATCTTGCCCCATTTCCATTCCTTCCTTGACTTCTTCATGCAACAAATATTTATCTAGCACATGCTAATTCTCGATGCTGTGCTAGGTACTGAGGATACAAATGTAACCAGTGCATGCATATCTTCATCTTCATATTTCAGTCTTTGCCTCATTAGAATGAGGAGTTTAATGATGGATTAACTGCGTACATTTTATTGTGATTGAGTTCCATTTGTGATGTCAATACATATTTGAATTTAATGATTCTTCATCTGACTTTTTATAAATACCTTCACTTGCAGATAAAGGAATTCCAGGCATTAGCAAGCAAGAGATGAAGGTTGTGTGGGAGTTGAAGGGTACATGTGAAAGCAGGTGGCTGGCTATGGACAAAGGAAGTCGTGTCCCTTTTTGCCAATAATTTCTAGAGCCTGGTATATATTGTCTGACAATATCTTCCTATCTCCCACCTACCTGGTCTCAGGTCATTCTCTGTCCTCTCTGTCAAGTGCACTCCAATTCTGCCCTTTTCTTCTTCTCTTCAGGCATCAAAATTTTGAAAAACATAGCTTATTATTTTGTGCACATTTAATTGTTCTTACTGCATAATACTAGTTTTGTACCATGACCCTCTTCTCTGGTAATGCCGCTATTATGGGTCTCCGTCTTATTTCTACCTTGTGAAATAAAGACTCAAATCAGGACATGTAGCAATAGAATTCATTTTCTTTATTAAGAAGATATTTCTGTGCCCTTAACTAATTATTCAATACATTTTCCATTTTCCATGCAGCCTATATGATTTGGTTTGGCCTATTTTAGACTACAAGCCAATTGAAGACAGAGTTTGATGCAATTCACGTTGTGTTGTTTGGGAAGTCAACAACTAGTGACAATTGGTGGCAGTGATGGGCTCTCTCTGAAGGTCATGAGAAGTAGGCCTAAGATCATTTAGGGTCTAACTAAAATATGCCTAGTTCTTCTTTCAAATATTCTCTACAGAATGAAACAGAAGCAAACCCAGAGGAAATAAAGAATATTTTTAGTTTATTTCTGGTGAACTTCAGATACAGGTATTTGAACGGCCCTACTACTATCATCCTAAAACACATAGGAAAGAGTGACTGATGCACAACATCTGTATAACATAAGACTATTTGTTATGATGACTACAAGAATGTCCAGGAGTTCCAGTATTACATGAATGGATGTTAGAGGATTCAGCACGAACTACCCCTTTTCTCTTGCCTGAATTCAGAATCTATTAAGAGACATACACATCCACAAAAGTTAGGCATTTGGAGAGGAAAATATCGCTGTTTTCACCAAGACTGTTGGGGAACCTGATGCTTGGTCTCTAAACAAGGTGGGCTTGCTAATACAGTCATGTGCCACATAATAATGTTTCAGTCAATGACAGACAGTGTATATACCATTGGTCCCATGGGATTCTAATGGAGCCGAAAAAATTCCATTGCTTTTGACATTGTAGCCATCATAAAGTCATAGTGCAATGCATTGCTCCCATGTTTGTGCTGATATTGGTGTAAATAAACCTACTGCCTTGCCAATCTTATAAAGGTATATAAAACACATACAATTATGTGCAGTCCGTAATACTTGGTAATGATAATAAATGACAATGTTACTAGTTTATGTATTTACTACACATATTTATTATTGGTATTTTAGAGTATACTCCAATTTTTTTTTTTTAAGTGTTAGCTATAAAACATCCTCAGGCAGATCCTTCAGGAGGTATTCCAGAAGGCATTGTTGTCATAGGAGATAACAGCTCCATGTATGCTATTGTTCCTGAAGACCTCCCAGTGGGACAAGATATGGATGTGGAAGACAATGATATTGATGATCCTGACCCTGTGTTGGCCGAGGCTAATGTGTGTGTTTCTGTCTTAGTATTTAACAAAAATGTTTAGAAAAATACAGTTTTTTAAATGGAAAAAAGTTTATACAATAAGGATATAAGGAAATAAAATTTTGTACAGCTGTACAATTGTGTTTGTGTTTTAAACTAAGTGCTTTGACAAAAGAATAAAACAATTTTAAAAATAAAAAGTTTATAAAATAAAAAAGTTATAGTAAGCTAGGGTTAATTTATTATTGAAGAAAGAAAAATATTTTAAAATAAACTTAGTTCAGCCTAGGTGTACAATGTTTATAAAGTCTACAGTAGTGTACAATAATGTCTTAGGCCTTCACATTAACTCACCACTCATTTGCTACCAAAACATCAGGGGTGTGGTCTAGGTCCTGCTGCTCACCGCACAGAAAGCCAATCGCTGAGACAATGGATATTGCCAAGGAAGAAGACTTTAATTAAGTGCTACAACCAAGGAGATGGAAGATCAGTCTCAAATCCACCTCTCTGGACCAGTAAAATTAGGGGTTATAAAGCAGGGAAGAAATGTAATCATGTGTGGGAAAACAGGAATTAGGGAGGGATAAGGAAGAGGAATTGGTCAATGGAAAGCAGGTGGTCAGTTAGGCAATCATGATGGGGGTGAGAGGTCTGACATCTCATTGTCCAAATGAAGTGATTTGGTGAGTTTCAACTCCTTGCTACTATCTGGGAGTTCTGATGGTTGGTTTCCAGAGAAAGGAACTCCGATAAAACAAATATAATTTTCTCAAATTTTAAAACTGGGAGGATCCACTTCTATGTTTAGTCAAGGAAACCATAAACATCAGCTCTATGGGACAACTGGGTCAGTTTCACACTGACATTGACCCAGAGCAACTTCCAGTCCTGCAAACTCCATTCATGGTAAGTGTCCTATATAAGCACACAAATTTTTATCTTTTATACTATATTTTTACTGTACCTTTTCTATGTTTAGATATGCTTATATACACAATTCTTCCCCATTATGTTACAATTGCCTAGAGAATTCAGTACAGTAACATGCTATACAGCTTGGTAGCCTAGGAGCGATAGGCTATCCCATATAGCCTAGAAACGTAGTAGGCGATACAACTAGGTTTCTGTAAGTACACTGATGTTTACTTATGTTTGCATAACAACAAAATCACCTAATGACGCACTCCTCAGAAAGTGTCCCTGTTGTTGAAAGACATATGATTGTACTTCAGAGACAATGGCAGCTCTGGCCAGCTGCAAGCCCTCCCATAGTGGGGGCCTAACCAGGTGATGCTCACAGCATAGAGGAACAGAGCAGGTTGCTCAACTCTGAAGGAAGACCACACCACTTGATTCCTTGTCTCCAATCCACCCACAGACCATTCACTCTTCCCTCCAAAGCAGGGGGTTGAACAGTGCTAGGTCTAGGGTGAAGGAAACGAGGCAGAGTTGTGCAGGGTCACATGCTGTCTTTATTGAAAGTTTTGTGATTTTGTTCATCATATTTTTTTGCATTAATTTTGATTTTTAAAAAATGTTGTATTAGAAACAATATTTTTCTTGATTATTGAGTTTTTTGATGCCTCCTCAAATTTTGCACCTGAAGTGAATGCCTCACTTACCTCACCCTACCCCCAGCCCTGAGAACCACCCAAAGGGTAACACTAACAAAGCCCTTCCAGTTAAGAATATAAGTAGCAGGGGACATATACCTACCTGGCTGGATGTTTAGTAGCTTAATAAACCATATTTAATTAAAATTGTTCTAAGATACTTAAGTTTGGGAAGCATTTCTTTTTTTAGTCATTGTGTTGTATCTCTCTTGTTAAAAAAACAAAAAGCAAGACAGGCGTCAGAGATATTAGAAGGTGATGTAATATTCAATGATGCTACCAAATAAGATTGGTTCTAATGGTCCACAAAACAAAGTTCTTTAAAATAAACACTTGCTATGCCTTAAGATCCAGAAAATATTTGAATACATATATATATATGTAAACATTATAAAAATGTAAATGCATGGTTGGATTTGTGGAATTTATGCATCAATGTATTCCACTTCAGTCGGTATCCATCACAGGACGTTCTGTTCTTTTGACAAGTGTGTGCCTGCCTTTGGAATTCACAACACAGTCCAGGAAAATCATATTCTAACTGGCTTGGTTGTTTACTTGGAAGAGAGCATATTTGCACCTCATTTTTCAACTCTTTAGTTTGTTTACATTGAAGCAAAACATTCTCACACAGGAAGAGACTAGATACTGTTTCTCAGTGGAGGGAGGCATTCTCTTTTCAGGGTCAGGAATTTCATGTTTGCAAAGCTAATTATAAGGAGATTGGAGACCAGTCCTTGAGTCTCCATGTCTGTGTCTCCGACCTTTGCCAAGGGCAAAGTGTTACCACAGACATGTAACAAGATATGCAAATGATACAGTCTGACTTCAATAGCATTGTTTGCTTGTTTTCTGCTGCTGATACAGAGATTCTCATCATAAGTCATTTTGGTGGATATGAGACAACTCTGTTCATAAAGTTGAATAGCCCATTATCAAAATCCTTACCCAATTAATCGTGACATCTTAAATTCTCATAGCTACATTTTTTTGAAATGGAAAACCTTTCACATTTGGACAAAATCTAAGCAAGTCATTGACCCAAGTTCATCAATTATACAATTCTGTAAGCTTTGATGATTCAAAAACATTATTTCAGGTCAACAGTTTGCTTGCCTCTAAACAAGATCTAATAGCATGGCTATTGGACCATGTTTAGTCAATTACAAAAGTTTAACAATTCAAAAGAATTATTCTAAGTCTATAGCTTTGTTTTGGGTGACTTTCACTAACTAAACACAGACTGTGCTGTCCAATTTGGTAGCCATTAGGCCCAAGTGGCTATTGAGCACTTGAGACGTGACTTGGCTGAACTGAGATGTACTGTAAGTGTAAAATACACACGGGATTTTAAAGACTTAATTGAAATGATAAAATTTTGAACATAATAGGTTAAATTAAATGTGTTACTGAAATTTATTTTACCTGTTTCATTTTACTATGATAAATGGTGCTACTAAAAAATTAAATGTTGCACATGTAGCTCACATTCTATTTCTGTTGGACAGTGCTGGTCTAGATGCTTGGGAAGTAAACACCTTGGAGAGAGACTCTGATATGATTTGTGCATTTATACTTCCTTTGATGTATTCCAGAAGCAGCATTAATTTACACAAAACCTCTCTGAGAAGGCTAGGACATGTCTCTTGCTAATACGTCAAGAAAAATAACTTCAAAGAGTATTGTCATCTTAAACATGATTCATAAGTCAGAGAAAACCTTGGGTTCATGCTTCAGAGGGTGAGACATTCAGGGTCAGCTGTTTCCCTTATTACTAACTCTTCCTCATGTCTAATTTAAAAGCAAAAAATCTTGGAGAGGTGAGTGGTTGTGAATTTGGGGGCTAGGTGCAGGTAGTCATTTTCACAGAGCATCTAGCATAGAGGAGGGCCTCAGCAAATGTTTGCTAAATTGAAATCATGGGATACGAATTTAAATTAAAGCCTCATGGTGCCAAATTACTGCTGGCTCTATAGGGAGCCATGGTGCAATAGAACTAAAGTCCTTGTTGCAGTGACAGTGAGTCCTTTTTTACCATGGCACAGCTGCAGAGTATGGGGTCACTGGGAAAAATGCCAGGAAAAAGGAGTCTCAGAAATAAATAGTATAGGGAGGATTCTGAAAGATTAGAAAAGGTTAGAGGTCCGAACAATCAGGAAAGCATGCAAAATGTCTGTTGTTACCAGAGTTCTAAAGTGTTGGGAGGAAAAGATCCAAGCTGACGAACTCTGGGTTGACAGAAGAGAAATTCCCAGAGGTCGGTGTAGGCACAATGTACCAAGTCCTGATGGACGTGTAGGTGATGGTGCCATGGTTTCAGCCTCACGAAGCAAAGCTTGGCTCAACTATGGGCCTCTGATCCACTTTCTGCCTGGGTGGTGACTGGTTCTGGGTTCTGTGTAGGTCTGAGCCTCCACGGGCCAATAGAAACTGACTTCACTTGATTGCAGATAGGATGAGAATAGTAGCTGAACTTAAATTCAGACAAACTGCATGGGTTTGGAGTTTTGCCATATAAAATTTGAGCGAAACTTCTTTAGTTGCTCAGTTGTGGTTCTGGATTGGAGGAAAAGGACCAGAAATGAGGGAATTCCATCCTCTTATGGCTCTTCATACCACTAATTAAGACAGCAAAATTATCTTTTCTAACATTACCACAGCTATTAGGTGATCTAGATGTGTGATTAAATACTCCTCTATTCTTTACGTTTTTTGTTCACTTTGAGGAACAGAAGTAAAATAAACGTTTAGGCATATGGGAAGTTATATGAAAGGACTACCTGCTTCCACTGTAATAATCTATAAAATAAAAATTGGGAAGCTGTTGTCTCAAGACGACTGTAGAATATCAGACTTAAAAGCTGTTCTTTTTAGCCTTGATATTGTATAGATGATGCCCAGCAGCTTAAATAGTTTTACGTATCTGATCCTGTTCCCCAATTTGGGTTGAAATACTGGCTTTGGTGCCTTACTGATTTTGAAAAAAGTGGCAAAATTAACAGCTTAAGTAGTAACTGCTTAAGAGACGTGATTACTCTGTTGCTCTGTGTGAGCCTATGGGAACTTTTGTGCTATTACCGTTAGTGTGAAATCAAATTGGTGACCAATATGTAGTCTAACAGTTGCTCTGTGACCATCAATAATAGTTTAGTGATGGAGTTCAAATCATAAGTGAAAACATTTTCCCCCTCCAAGAACCTGAACCATACCTTCTTTCTTAACTTCTGAGCAGACTTGGTCTGTCTTACAAGAAAGACCTGTCTTTACTAGAGATGTGACTCATTAAAATAGAAACAGCTCTCCAATATAACAATTTAACACTCTTCCTTAGTACTGGATTTACTTGGAAAATGTACATCTTCAAATTCTTGGTTATGGAACATCTGAACAAGCACAAATACTTCTACAACCCATAATTGTCAGTTTAGACCATTAAAAAAAAAGTGCATTTTTTTTTTTTTGTGGATTAAAGACTTAGACCTCAGGCATTGAGTCCCTTTAACCCCTACCACCAATCTAGCAGTCTTATATACAACATAAATTCTCATGCACTATAATTATTGTGGTCAATGATGCTAAACCAAGCACATAGTTTTTCCTCAAACACCTTCATAGGCAAGGAAAAAGTTGCCTTCATGACTCACTTTTAGAGATGAAGCAACAAGTTTGGGTCATGTGAGAGCTGACTCACTCTTTTTCTTTGCTTCCGCATTTATGATGGGTTCATAATAGAGGAAACTAAGTTAACTCTCCATTATCTTGACTGGGACTACATAAAAAGAAACTAAAAATTCGGCCAGAATTTTAAAATTCTGAGGATGTCTTTAAAATCAGTAGACTTCCTGCTTATCAAGTAGTTTATGTCCAGATACCTTCTAATGTAATGTAGTTTTTTGTTATTAACAGCTTTATGGAAGTATAATTTACGTGTCTTAAAGTCTACCTATTATAAGTATACAATTCAATAATTTGTAATAAATTTATACAGCAGAGCTATCATCACCACATTCCCGTTTTAGGACATCTCCATTACCCCTAAAGTTTTCTTGTACTCATTTATAGTTAATCACTGCTTCCACATTCAGCTCTAGGCTAATACTGATTTCTTTTCTTTTTATAAATTTGCTTTTTCTGAACATTTTATATAAATGAATTACAGAGTAATTATGCTTTTTGCACCTGACTTCTTCTTTGAGGTTAATTTATATTGTAGCATGTATGGTAGTGCTATCCTTTTTATTGCTGAATAATCTTCCATTGTATGGATACGGCACTTAAAAAAGTCCATTTCCCAGTTGATGGACATTTGAATTATTTCCAGTTTTTGGCTATTATGAATAATGCTGCTATGAATATTTACCTACATGTCTCTGTGACAGGTTTTTATTTTTCTTGCACATATTCCTAGGTATTGCTATGTTGTATAGTAAGTGTGCATTTAAATTTTTAAAGTTTTATTTATTTTATGATTAATTTTAATTTGTATTTTAGGTTCCAGGGTACATGTTCAGGATATGCAGGTTCATTACATAGGTAGATGTGTGTCATGGCGTTTTGCGGTACCTGTCAAGACGTCATCCAGGTATTAAGCCCAGCATGCATTAGCTATTTCCTGATACTTTTTCTCCCCTGACCCTACCCCACAACAGACCCCAATGTGTGTTTTCCCCCTCCCTGTGTCCATGTGTTCTCATTGTTCTGCTCCAGCTTATATGTGAGAACATGTGGTGTTTAGTTTTTTGTTCCTGCATTAATTTGCTGAGGATAACAGCTTCCAGCTCCATTCATGTCCCTAGAAAGGACATGATCTCGTTCCTTTTTGTAGCTGCATAGTATTCCACGGTGTATATGTACCACATTTTCTTTTTTTTTTTTTTTGAGATGGAGTCTTACTCTGTCATCCAGGCTGGAGTGCAATGGCATGATCTTGGCTCACTGCAAACTTCACCTCCCAGGTTCAAGTAATTCTCCTACCTCAGCCCCCTGAGCTACTGCACCTGGCTAATTTTTGTATTTTTAGTAGAGATGGGGTTTCACCATGTTGGCCAGGCTGGCCTTGAACTCCTGACCTCAGATGATCCACCCATCTCGGCCTCTGAAAGTGTTGGGATTACAGGTATGAGCCACTGCACCCAGCCTGTACCACATTTTCTTTATCCAGTCTATAGTTGTTAGGCATTTGGGTTGATTCCATTTCTTTGCTATTGTAAATAGTGCTGCACTGAAAAAACACATGCATGTATATTTGTAACAGAATGATTTATATTCCTTTGGGTATATACTCAGTAATGAGATGTGGATCAAATAGTATTTCTGGTTCTAGATCTTTGAGGAATTGCCACATCATCTTCCACAATGGTTGAACTAATTTATATTCATACCAACAGTGTAAAAGCATTCCTATTTCCCCGCAACCTCGCCAGCATCTGTTATTTTTTGACTTTTTTAAAATTGGCTTTTTGACTGGCGTGAGATGGTATCTCATTGTGGTTTTGATATGCATTTCTATAATTAGTGATGTTGAGCATTTTTTCATGTTCCTTGGCTGCATGAATGTCTTCTTTTGAGCAGTATCTGTTTATGTCCTTTGCCCACTTTTTAATGGCTTTTTTTGTAAATTTCTTTAAGTTCCTTGTAGATTCTGGATATTAGACCTTTGTCAGATGAACATTCCATGCTCATGGATAAGAAGAATCAATATCGTGAAAATAGCCATACTGCCCAAAGTAATTTATAAATTCAATGCTATTCCTATGAAACGACCATTGACATTCTTCACAGATTTAGAAGAAACTATTTTAAAATTCATATGGTACCAAAAAAGAACTCATATAGACAAGACAATCCTAAGCAAAAAGTAAGAAGCTGAAGGCATCACACTGCCAGAATTCAAACTACTACAAGGCTACAATAACTGAAACAGCATGGTACTGGCACAAAAACAGACACATAAACCAATAAAACAGAATAGAGAACTCAGAAATAAGACTGCACATCTACAACCATCTGATTTTCAACAAACCTGACAAAAGCAAGCAGTGGAGAAAGGATTCCCTGTTTAATAAATGGTGCTGGGAGAACTGACTAACCATATGCAGAAAATTGAAACTGGACCCCTTCCTTACACCTTATACAAAAATTAACTCAAGATGGATTAAAGACTTAAATACAAAACCCAAAACTATAAAAACCCTAGAAGAAGGCTGGGCACGGTGGCTCACACCTGTAAACCCAGCACTTTGGGAGGCCAAGGCGGGCAGATCAGCTGAGGTCGGGAGTTTGAGACCACCCTGGCCAACATGACAAAACCCTGTCTCTACTAAAAATACAAAAATTAGCTGGGCGTGGTGGTGCACGCTTGTAATCCCAGCTACTTGGGAGGCTGAGACAGGAGAATTGCTTGAGCCAGGGAGGCAGAGATTGGGGTGAGCCAAGATCTCGCCACTGCACTCCAGTCAGTCAACAGGGTGAGTCCCTGTCTCAAAAAAAAGGAAAACAACAACAACAACAACAACAACAAAAAGCCCTAGAAAAAAATCTAGGCAATACCACTCAGGGCATAAGCATGGGCAAGGATTTCATGATGAAATCACCAAAAGCAATTGCAACAAAAGCAAAAATTGACAAATGGGATCCAATTAAACTAAAGAGCTTTCCGCACAGCAAAAGAAACTGTTGTCAGAGTGAACAGGAAACCTACAGAGTGGGAGAAATTTTTTTTGTTTTTTCTTTGAGACTGTCTCACTCTGTCACCCAGGCTGGAGTGCAATGGCACGGTCTTGGCTCATGCCAACGTCTGCTTCCCAGGTTCAAGCGATTCTCATGTCTCAGCCTCCTGGGTAGCTGGGATTGCAGACATGTGTCACCACACCTGGCTAATTTTTGTAATTTTAGTAGAGATGGGGTTTCACCATATTGGCCAGGCTGGTTTCGAACCCCTGACCCAAGTGATCCAACCACCTTGGCCTCCCAAACTACTAGGATTACAGATGTGTGCCACCATGCCAGCCTTATTTATTTTTTAATTAGAGATGAGGTCTTGCTATGTTGCCTGGTATAAGTCCTTTATCAAATATATGATTTGCAAGTGTTTTCTTCTACTTTTTGGCTTTCCTTTTTTATTTTCAAAAATGAAGTGCAAGTGTCTTTAATTTTGATGAGGTATAAACGTTTTAAATTTTGAAGAAGTCCAATTTGTAAGTTTTTTTCTTCTATGGATTGTGATTTTGGTGACTAAGAACTCTATCAGTAATGCAAAGGCATGAAGATTTTCTTCTATATTTTCTACTGGAAGCTTTCTAGTTTACCTGTTCCATTTAGGTTTGTGATCAGTTTTGAGTCAGTTTTTGCATATCATATAAGATACCTTAATTCATTAGGGCTGGTATAACAAAATACTATTGATTGAGTTGCTTATCAACAACAGAAGTGTTTTTCTGACAGTTCTGGGAGCTGTGAAATCAAAGATCAAGGTGGCAGAGATTTCATATCTGGTGAGGGCCTGCTTTCTGATTTGGAGACGGTGGCCTTTTCACTGTAACCTCACATGGTGAGAGGGCCAAGGGAGCCTCTGAGTTCTCTTTTAGAAGGGCACTGCAGTAGTTCCTCCTTAACTACAGGGAATATGTTCCAAGACCCCTAGTAGATGCCTAAAACCATAGATAGTACCGAACCCTATATATACGATATATTTTCCTATACATACATACCTACAATAAAGTTTCATATATAAATTAGGCACAATAAGAGATTAACAATAACTAATAATAAAATAACAATATACTTTAATAAAAATAAGGTGAATATGTCTCTCTCAAAAAATATCTGATTGTGTTGTACTACAGGTAACTGAAACCGTGGAAAGCTAAACCATAGATAATAGGGAACTACTATAATTCTATTTATAAGGGCTCCCCCTTTACAATCTAATCACCCCCTAAAGACTCCACATTCAAATCCTTCATGTTAGGGATTAGGGTTCAATATATGAAATTTGGAGAGATACAAATATTCATTTTATAACACAAGAAGGTAATAGTTTTAAGGTGTTTTTTTTTTTCCAAATATTCTTTTCTGCATCTATTGAGATAATAAAGTGATGTTTGTCCTTTTTTCTACTGATATGGTATATTACATTAGTTGAATTGTATATTATGACCAAATGCATCCTAGGAATGTAAGTTGAGTTTAATATTGAAAATCAATTATGTGTTTCTGGATTCAGTTTGCTCATGTTTTGTTAAAGATTTTTTTGTATCTGTGTTCATGAGAAATATTTGTGTAAAATTTTTTTTGTGATTATTTTTATTCTTTTGTTCAGCTTTTTATTTGCTTTCTGGGGGATAGAATTTGTGGACCTTCTCATGTAGTGGAGGTTGGGAGGCTGGAAGTTGTGCCCTATCTGTGATTACATTTAGGAAATTCATGCAATTTACACGATTTAAAGTCAAGAATGAGAGTGTAAGCAAACATTTTGAAGCAAAAGGTTTTACCAAGCTAAAAAGAGAGACCTTAATGAAGCAGAACCTGACTTTTTTTACTAACACTATACAGAAACAAACTAAAGGCAGAATTATTTATTTCCTTTTACAGGAGAACTGTTATGAGGATGGAGACCTAGAGCTGAATCAGGTACACACCTAATGGTATGAGTGGCAGTTTCAAATCCGTTCCACACTCTGCTGCAGCTGACAATAGGCAGCATCAATAGCTGAAAGATGAGCATTTGGTTATATATATATTTTTCATTTCCTTTCACTTGCTCCTTGTTTACTTTCTTGTCAAAGCAAATGTAGCTCACCCCTGGGGCATGTCATTTTATCAAAAAAGAAATTATGGGTTATCCCCTTTCACAGTTTTCAAAGCTACATCAGTGTGTCTGCGACTTTAAGTGATTTCTGTTGAGTTTCCTGCTCCTGAGGTAACTTATGAGCCAGGCAATAGCACTTTTAGTGACATTTCTTCTCATAGGGCAATTATTTTCTTCACCGTGAAGTACATCCAAATACTGTTCCTAGAACACCTATAAAAGCTGGTGCTTCTCATGTTTTGGAAAAGTGCTTTGTGGTAGGCAGACCAATGCCTCCCTCCCCCAGTCCTCCCTCGGTTCCCAGACATGTCCCTGTCCTAATCTCTGGAAACTGAGAATATGTTAGGTTACATGGGAAGGGGAATTAAAGTTGCTAATCAGTTGACTTTAAAATGGGAACATTATCCTGGATTATTTGGATGAGCCTAGTGTAATCACAAGGGTGCTTGAAAGTAGAAAAGGAAGGCAAAAGAGGTCAGAGTAGTGCCATGTGAGCAGAACTCAGCTGTCCATTGTTGGTTTTGAAGACGAAAGAAGAGGGCCGAGGGCCATAGAATGTAGGGATCTATGTAGCAATGGAATGTAGCTGGGAAAGGCAAGATTCTGCTCTAGAGCCTCCAGAAAGGAACATGTTCTGCTGACACCTTGATTTTTGACCCAGTGAGAGTGTGTTGGACTTAGTACCTTCAGAACTGTAAGATGATTTATTTGTATTGTTTAAACCCCTAAGTTTGAGGTAATTTGTTATAGCAGCAATAGGAAATGAATATATACCTGTTATTGTTGCTTTTCATTATACGCCTTTAAAAAAAAAAAAAAAAAAAAAAAAAAACCAAGGCAGCCCTTACCCAGCTCCTAGTAGTGATATTCACGTAGAATGCCCTCTTGTGCCCCCATGCATGCCTCCCTGAGTCCCTATTGAATATTCTTTTTCCTTACTTCTGGGGTGTCTCCACTGTGAAAGGATCTTCCATCAGAGCAACACTTCCGGCCTTTCTAATCTCCTTTACACACTACTTTTCTAGAGTGAAAAGATGGTCTTTCTGCTTGGTGTGTTTAGAGAAAGGAACTGGACCTTCCCAGAGCAGCATCTTGTTTTTGGAATCCAGCTGTCTGCAGGAAGCACACACCCTGCTCTGTCCTTTGTGACTAGGCACGTAGATCTGCCCAATTCTGGACTGTAGTACCCAAGCCACATCTTCAGATCTAGCTTTTAGGGTAACAAAGATGATAGCTTTTCCAAATGCTAGATTCCTCTAAATTAGTCCCAAACTCAGGTAGGAACGAGGGGTAATGTTTATTGGACCTCTCAAACTCCAACACAGTAAAGCTTCAATGGGATATTTCAAAGCACATCCTCTTCAATATATGAAGAAAGAAATAATCAGCTTTCTTTCCAGCCCTGCTATTTCCAGTGATTTCTCATCTCATGGAAAGTCTACCCAGTTGCCTAGGCCTCTGTCTCCCCTCTTCCTTTCTTCACATCTAGTTAATCTCCAGGTTCTTGTTAATATTTTTCAAGTTCAGCTACTTTCTTCAATCTCACTACCATTGCCTTTGTGGACACCCTCATAACTCAACTCCTAGATTACTGCAATAGTTTTTTGTTGTCGTTGTTGTTTGTTTTTGTTTTTAATTCTTCCAGTTTCTCAAAGTATAAATCACAGATTTTCTGCATCCAAATCCCCTATGTTTGAACTCAATCAGACCTAGTGAAAAAGAATTGTAGGTAATTGCTATGCATACCAAAGGCTGTGAACCCCTGCTAGTATCCTTCCAGAAAATGTAAGGTAAAATCCTTACGTTTTCACCACAGTGATCTTTCTAGAGTGCAAATCTGGTGATGATACCCTCTTGCTTAAAATTACTCATGGGTTTTCCATTAGCCATAAAGACATAGTCCAAAATCGACAGCATGACATACAAAGCCCTCTCATGCAGAGCTGACTTGTGCTCACCATCGCACAGCTTTAGTTCTTGACATAATTTTGTTTTTCTTTATATGCCCCAGTCAAAACGTGTCACCTGCATGCTCTTAATTGACCATGTCATTTCTGCTCCTTGTTCTTTTGTTCACCCTGCTCCTTCCACTCAGAGCAGCTCCTCTAACCCCGACTTCTTTGTAACTAACATCCTCTGGAAAACCTCCCCTAATCTCCTTCTTTCCCAGGCTGCATCGGGTGCTCCCCCTAAATGATCCTTTTGTCTGTCTCAATCTTAGCAAACCTCACATCTTGTTCTATAATTTTCCATTATATTGTCTATTTTCCTTATGAGACAGTAAAGTTCTTTAGGTAAAGGAATATATCTTAGTTTTTCTTTGTATTTCTAGTACCTAACATAATAACTGGTACATTATAAGTGCTTAATAAGTTTTGATTTGATATATCCTGTGTTTCAAAGAGCCTAACTTTAAAGAAAGCCAGTCTACTCGGTGTATAATGGACGACCAGAGATAAGCATTTTTTTTAAACGATGTGTTCAGAGAATAAAAGATTATTAGATAGACCCTGGATTCAGCCTCAAAGCATTTCTTCAGTTTGTAGTCTAGGAAGACATTAGACTACATGCTTTGCATGGATTTTCTCTTATACTCGAAACATTCCCATGCAAGGGAGGTACTAATGAGGTCCCTGCTTTATGCAAAAGACAACAAAGACTTAGGCTTAGTGACCTGACTGAGCCACATAAGCCATTTTTAATGGAAAAGAGTTCAGGTAATCTTTAAACCTAGCATGAATGGAAAAGAAATTATAGCATCAAGGAACACAGTTTAAAATGTTCAATGAGCATTGCTATGTGCTAGCAATATTCTGGGAGCTGTGAGTCTATCAAGGTAAAAAGAGACCAAATTTCCTGCAGTGATGGAGCGTATATCTTCTAGGTAGTTATATCATCTTCACTAACACTACTAGTTTGATCAACATTTTAAAAGACAATAACAGTTCTGAGCATTTGACTCACTTGGGACAGTGAAGATAAGAAAAGATAAAAATTTCAAGTCATGCAGCCATGGGAGGACTTATTTTTTCCTTCATTTTTCTATAAGTGATATCTGGGAAATGGAAATAGATTTTCATGTACCTGTAGCTTTGCAGGCAACATGAAGATCGTAATCTAAACCTGGACCTGGGGTAACTTGTTGGCCATTATAGCTATCTCTTTATTAGAGACGCTAAGCAATCTAAGCAATGCCCATGTATTCAATGTCATGCTTAGGGAAGCATCAAGGAAAAAAGGACAGTTGGAAACAGACAGAAAGGTAGTAGGAAAATAGAAAATGGAATGAGAAAGAGGGGGAACAAGGATATTGTCATTGATGAAGTACCATATAAGGATACACTCTATGCATCCTGGAAGCAGGGACCTGACCATATTGATCACTACTATGTAACTTGGGATCGAGCAGAGTGCCTGTTACTTAGTTGGTGTTCACTAAGTATATTAGAAAGGTAACTTATTGAAAGAAGTCTATTCATTAATTCAAAAAATATCTGTTATGTGCTCTGATATTCTGGCCATAGGGCAAAGCCTTGGTCCCTGCCATCAAGGGATGCAGAGAATCTTTGAGGGAATGAAACATAACCAAGTTATTGAAGGAAAAGTATGATGAATACTATGACAGAGAGATGAACATAGTGTTATGGAAACACTAGAAACAGCTACTTGCTCTATCTCAGGACTCGGAGGAGACTTTGTAGAAAATGTGGCATTTTGAGCAGAGAAGGATATTCAAGGCATGGTCTCAAGAGAACCAGGCCTGTCTTGGGAATAACAAGAATGTCACAGTAGCTAGAGATGGAAAACATGGAAAGAAGAGGCTGGGGAACACATGTGGGGCTAGAAGGCCAGGCTAGCAGTTTGCATGAGAGTCTTGGGCATCTGAGAGGCAGTAGGGACCCACATTACCCCAATACTCTACTCTGCTCTGCTGCCAGAGCTGTCTTCTTAAAAATGCAAGTTTTATGATTCTAGCCTTCTTCTTGAAAGCCGCAAAGCACTCTTAACCATCACAAAGTATAATGAATTACAGGCTTTGGTAGGGTTCAGGAAATACTACCCCCAAATATGGCACCTTGACATTTGAGAAAACAGCAGAAGTGGAAAAGTCTCTTTGACATTCTCTGGACATTCTCCCCTGAAATCCTATAAAAGAATTCTCTGACCTACATCTACAGTAGGTTGTAAGACCCTCATTCCAGAGGCATTCTCCCTAGTCCCAGAAGAAATGAGTGAAGATACAGAAACATATCACAGAATCTGAACAAATTGGCCTTGCTAAATTCCCCCATTTATTACCATTAGGTCATACCTACTTGTCTTCCAATGATACTTCTGGAAGACAGACCATAAAAACACACAGATATCCCTGTTTCTTTGGGTCTTCATCTCTGAAATTTCCTGTCTCATGAAACTTAACACTAGATAAATTCATATGATTTAAATCTGTCTTTTGTTTTAGTGATCTTGGCCGTGAACCCACCTATAGGTGAGGAAAAGAATCCTTTTTCTCCCCAACACTGATGAGGTCTCTAGATATACACCAACATGGAAGTGCTATTGGGAAGCACTAGTCCACATGGTTTATTGTGGCGATCAGCCTCTAGCATGGCCTTAACTCTGTCTCCTGGTATCCATGACCTGATGCAGCTCCCTCTCACACTGTATGAGGATAAATGTGTATGACCAATGGAGCACAGAAGTGATGGTATGGTATGTCATTTCTAAGGCTAGGCCATAAAACATTCTGTGGCTTCTGCCTTGCTTTCTCTACTGGATTATTTGCTCTGGGGGAAGCCAATCACCATGTTGTAAGGACACTCAAACGGCCTATGGATTGCCCTGAGTTACAAGAAATTGAGGCCTCTTACCAATAGCCATGTGAAGAAGCCATCTTGGAAGTGGATTCTCCAGCCCCATTCAAGCATGCAGATGATGGCAATCCTGGCTTGATTCATATAAAATTAGAGTTAAAAAAGACTAGAGGCTGGGCATGGTGGCTCATACCTGTAATCCGAACACTTTGGGAGGCCAAGGTAGAAGGATCGCTTGAGGCCAAGAGTTTGAGACCAGCCCAGGCAACATAGGGAGACTCCCATCTCAAAAAAAAAAGTCTGGAGATTAAGGATTAAGTAGAGCAGACACTTATAATTGGGTCCAACATTTCCCGTGAAACTTGAAGAGATATGTGGAATCCTTCTCTACTTCTATTGACCAGAAATGGCACTCTTTATTATTCCTGATACCAAGAGATGTAGTGTTTGGTCCAAATTTCCATGTCTAGTTAATGAAAATAAACTCCATTTTCTGACTGCAAGTCCAGGGTTTTTGCCAATACTGTGCTACCATCCATACAAATGACTTACTTTTACCTCTTTAATTTATATGAGATACCCACTCACTTGCTGACGATCAGTCATTCAGCTTTTTAGGAATTACTCATCTAGAAAAAAGATCGTATACTGCTTAAGAGAATGGGAGATAGTTGGAATACTAATTGTGGTAGGCAGAGTAACAGCTCCCAAATGTATCCAGGTCCTAATTCTGGGAACCTATGAATGCTTCCTTATATGGTAAAAGGGATTTTGTGGATATAATTAAGGATTTTGAGATGGGGAGATTGTCTTAGATTGTCTAGGTAAGTCCTACATGTCATCACAACTATCCTTATAAGAGGGAGGCAGAGGAATATTTGATGAAGAAGAGAAGGGGATGTGATGAAAGAACAGGAAGAGGAAAGGGGGTGTGATGCCAGGCCATGAGCTGAGGAATGAGGACTGCATCCCTCCTGGCACAGGTAAGGAAACAGATTTTCCTCTAGAGCCACCAGAAAGAGCTCTACTGGTTCTTTGATTTTAGCCCACTGTACCTGATTTTGGCAGTCTGACCTCCAGAATTGTAAGAGAAAAAAACTGTGTTATTTATTTATGCATTTATTTATTTTGAGAAGGGGGTCTCACTTTGTTGCTCAGGCTGGAGTGCAGTGGTATAGTCATAGCTTATTGCAGCCTTGACCTCCTAGGCTCAAGCAACCCTCTTGCCTCAGCTTCCCGAGTAGCTAGTACTACAGGTGTGCACCACCACGTGAGGCTAATTTTTTTATTTTTGTAGAGATGAGGTGGTTTCCCAGGCTGGTCTTGAACTCCTGGGCCCAAGCAAAAATGTGTGTCATCTTAAGCCACTTGTTTATTATAATTTTTTTACAGCTGCCGTAGGAAACTAATTACACTAATCTTAGCTCCAACAGATCCCACTTCTGTTAGTTTGTGCAAGATAATCTTTCTAAGACTCTGTTTTCTCATCTATAAAATGGGAATAATAAAATGCCTATTTCATAGGGTGATGGTGAGATTGAATAAGACCACTCATATAAAATGTTCAGCTTAGGACTTGGCATATGGAAAGGTTTTTGTTGGCTGTGGATTTGGTCTAGACAAGAAGATTGCAACAGATTTTTCTTCTATTTGAAAACTCTGGCAGAGCACTAAGTAGCTCTTGGAATATAGAAAGGATTGTATATTTATTAGCTATTCTAGCTTTCTCTCAGGAGGCTGACATCTATTTGTTTCTTCCTTTTTAACTGTCCTTTCTCAAAAGTTTTGACTGCAAGATGAGGCAAAGGCGAGTAGGTGGAATAACTGGAGAATAACCCAGAATGAGACACAGAAAGAGGATTTTGAAAGGATTTCCTTGCCTATTATCTGCTTTCTGAGAGAGCCACACAAAACAGGTGAAAAGTTATACTATTTATAAAGATCTCCTGAGAGGGAGTGTCTACAGCTTTTCTGGTAATTTCCCTTGGTACAAATGAAGCCTGTTCATTTTCAAAGAAAATTGCACTGATGGCTACACATTCTTTTTTTTTTTTTAAATAAAAAATTGGAACGGCGTTGTTTTTGGAAGCTGCTTGTTACCCAATGTTGCCAAAAAGGTTATATTACAATGAGGCTATGTGTTAGCTGTTCATGTTTCTAGTGCAGCATAGCTGTATAATTTTTTTCTTCTTCTTATCTCGGATTTCAAATTTCCCTATTTTTTAAAAGTGTATAGTAATAATATTTACCAGTATTGTTCATCCCTACCACTCAGTTTTCTGTATATGCTTGTATTTTCTATTTCCTGCTGATTTAACCTCTCTACTCTGTTGTTTATAGGGACTTGTCATATTTGCATAGTTTAAGTGCTCTGTCGTTTCTATCACAAGCCCTAGTGGGTAGGTACAACATCTATGTAGTTCGCTTGTGTAGTGCTTGGTGGAACATCTTGTGTTTCGTGATTGCTTTATGAGATAAAGATGATACTATAAAATAAAGCCAAAGGAAACTTTTATATTATTATTATTATTATACTTTAGGTTTTAGGGTCTAATCCTGTTTGGTCCTTATTGGATGTCTCTCCACTTGTAGAGGAAAAAACTGGAGAATAACGGTTGTGTCATCATGACAAACAACTGACATAGTTGAGGCCAGTCGAAGGCCCAGAGCAACCCTGGTCCTGTAGTCAGAGATGACTTATGAAAATAAATGAATTTGGCTCATTGACTTGAGTTCTTGTGTCCAAACTGGAAAGGTGTGGTACCTGACACAGGAACAAAGTCTGTCTGAAATCAGCTGTCCGGGATGTCATTTTCTCTAGTGCAGAGACTCGATTGCCTAAATTGGTAGCAGAGGCAGATGTTTCCTAACATGATCTTCCTTGGCCAACAGTGATTGACATCTGAGGTAGAGCTTACCTCTACCTTTGGGGCTCACTGCTTCACTGGTACCATATAATGGTGGCAGTTTAACAGTAATCTTAGTAGGTCTTTTTGGACATTTTAAAGCCACTGCTCCAAAGCATAAGCCAGGTAAAAAATTGATTTCCCTCACCCAGATGCCCCCATTGTCCAACATAGGTGAGACATTTTTTAAAAAGGCATCTCCAGAAGGTGATATTTGACCCCTCTCCAGATAAGAGGTTCAAGCCAGCTTTTTCTTATTGTGGGACATCCAAATTTACTATATGACCTGAAATCCTCCCAGGTGATTTAATTCATTCATAGGTTCTAGGAGGGAAGATGAAACTTTCATTTATCCCCACGCTACACACTGACCAATACTGCTTCACCAAACTTTTGTCAATTTTGTTGCATTTTATCTGTTTACACGAGATCCATAGTGCTTTCTCATCCCCACAGTAGACACTGAATCCTGTTTATAACAGAAGGGCAGGATCTGTGGGGAGCATCTGCAAAGCGCTCCAGGCTCCTTTTTTCCTTTTCTCAGAGACACCAGGAATGTGCCTTTGCACTGTTTTGCCAGCAACCTTAAATCATGATTAATTTAAAGCCTTTTCTCTCCTTGGTGAGGCCTGACACAAGCAACTGCTTCTCTGTCACATTGATTTTTCTGTCCTTGCAGATTCAGAGCCAGGGTTGAGTCCTCCTCACAGGGCGAGTTCTCTGACAAGGAAGTTTTGCAACCTAATTTACA
The DNA here is from genome assembly GCF_028885655.2 of Pongo abelii. Classification (NCBI taxonomy): domain Eukaryota; kingdom Metazoa; phylum Chordata; class Mammalia; order Primates; family Hominidae; genus Pongo; species Pongo abelii. The sequence goes on along the minus strand of NC_071990.2, from coordinate 114,656,301 downwards.
GCTGGAGCCAAGCTTGTCAGTGAGTGCCAGAGGGAAACTGTCGCAATCAGCAGGCTAAGTATGCATTTAATAGTGTTTATCCAAGCGAGTTTGTGATTTCTTCACTCTCTCCTACAAATATGTTATTTGTAATAGCTATCTTCTCTCATCTAGGTGTTTGAAAAATGTCTCTAACGTGTGTGGGCTGGAATGCATTTTGTTTTTTCTGTAGGTATATTCATTTAACAACGGGAGTCTCTGAGGAGCTATCAAAAACTGCTTGCCATCTTTCCAAATCATCTCTGTCTGCAGTGACCATGTCTTAATCCTGAAGGAAAACAAGGTAATCTTTTCAAATAAACATTTTCAAGGATGTTTAGAGGGAACCCAATTGCTGGCATGTAGAACCCCCTTCCAGTGCTTAAAAATAGATATATTGAGGGAGCACAACTCCAGTGAGTTGGAGTGTTTGGAAGTATTTGATATGTTCAGATGACTAACAATAATAAGCTAAATTGCAAGCAATGATCTGAATTTGTGTGTGTGAATATGAGTGCATATGTATCAAAGAGACACTGAGTATCCTGTTTCTCAATGTTGTTGGTGGAAAATGAGGCGCAGAGGGGTTACACACTCCCAGTAGGTAAGCAAGTTGGTAAGGGACTTTGGCAATATTTGACCCTAAGCCCATTAGATTTCGCTGGGCTAACCTGACTCTGGGGAGAGTAAATATGAGATGAAGAAACATTTGATCATTAAATAAAAAGGAACCACTGAAACAAATGCAATTGGTTGTATAAAACTTATTAATGCAATACTCCTGGTCTCAAGGAAGTTGACCTGCAATAGAAAGAGAACATGTAGAGTATGGATTGAATAAACCAAAAATTATGTAGATGATGTAATTACTGTAATTAAATCAAAACAGATTGTGTATGCTGGAACTTATTGTATTACTCACAACATAATTTTGTATAACTTTTTTTTAAACCTGTCTCTTTTCCTTTCTGGTCTGTGGGTTTCTGAAGGACAAACCTCTTTTGTCAGTTGGGCCTGAAGCTCCAGGACTTATGCTGGTCCTGGCACCAATGAGGACAGAAATGATTGAGTGCATGAATTTGCTATTGAGTTTGACATTATTGTCCTTCATTTTTTGTGGGCCTGGGATGTTTTCTACGTAATTCATTTATCATTTGTTGTTTAAGGTGTCTGTATACTCAAAATATCTTTTTAATGTACTCCACCTATACATGACATAAATACATTACTAACTTTGTTTAAAAAATCTTATCGCAGCGCCATCCAGCAGGAGTATAATATGAGCCATGTGTAATTTAAGATTTACTAACAGCCATATTAAAAAAGGAAAAAGAAACTGGTGAAATTAATTTTTAATAGTATGTTTTATTTAGCTATATTCAAAACATTATCATTTTAACATGCAAATACAAATTTATTAATATTTCTTACATTATTTTTTTCTAGTAAATTTTTAAAACCTAGTTGGTATTTTACATTTAATGCACATTTTAATTCAGCCCTCAAACTTAATTGCAGACCATTGTATTTCAGTGCTCAACGAGCACATGTGGCCACCGTGTCAGCACATTTCAATAGTTCGCAGGTCAATGTAGGGGACATTTTCCCCCCACTTAGCATTTCATCCCTGTTATTATGCCCACTGAGTGCTGTAGTCTGGAAAAAACATGTGTAGCCTAGTAGCACACATGTAAACTGGGGTGACTAACATCCTAGTTTGCCTGAAATGGAGAAGTTTTCTGGGACAAAAGGCTTGCAATGTCAAAACCAGGACAGTCCTGAGAAAAGCAGAATGGTTGGTATCCCGCAAGTAAACTATGTTGGTCCAAACAATATATCCCCTCCATCACTGTGATTTGTTTTGACCTAAAGCATAGAAACCTGGCTGCCAATTATGGGATTTTTTTGGGGAGCCACTGAGAGAAAGAACTTTACTTTCTCCTAAGGGTATTATCAGCTAACCTTTATATCATGTGGGGAGAACCTGTTTGAAAGTATTACCTACTTTGGAGGAAATCACAATGAGAGAGAAACGGAGTTTTGGTGACTTATTTTTCAGTTCTTGGACACAGTCGTGTCTGAACCTATCCTATTTTGGACTTTTCAGTGAATTAATACATTCTTTACACCTGTCCTCATATTGTTTGTTTAAACAGTTAAGGTTGCATTTCCATCATGTGAAACTGGGATAGTTCTAACTAATAGGTTTAGAAAAAAAAAGAGTACAAGAAATCTAGTTGGAATTCTTTAGGTTCATAAGAAACATAATCAGGTTGTCTATTTTATTTTAACACAGCCTCCTCGAGCTACTGTTGAGTATGTATGTGTGTACTCTCTTTTGCTGCCTAGGAACAGTAGGTATTTTTGTGGAGCAAGGGATTGAAGACAGTGAAGTAGCTGCATTCTGGCAATAACCTGTGAATCTGTGGGGATTCTGAAGAGTAGGAAGCAATGAGACCTGCTGTCTTTCCTTTATTGTCCCTTCCTCTATTGCTCTCAGACTGTTGTGCTTTGCTTGTGTTGTGGGTGTTTTGCTCCACCATAATGGTTCTCATGATGAACTATAAGCTTCATTCTAGGTCCTGGGACAATCTACAGTTCATGAGATTCTCACCTATGGGTTAGGGACCCTTGGACACTTGCAGAGTTGCAAAGTCAAGCACCGATTTATTCTTTCTTAATCAATGGATACTAAAAGTGCAATCATTAGTACATAGAAGGCTTGTAACAATTTTTGATGGTTTCAGAAGAAGGTTGAGTAAGCATTCAATAGATAGATGCTACTGAGACACTAATATGTAGCTTGACATGGTTAAATGCCTTATGTGAAGCACTTAACAAGTGTTAAAACATCACATTTAAACTTCACAACAATCTTATTGCTGGCATTATTATTCTTATTGCTTTGAAATAAAAAAAAATTAGGCTCGGTATGAAGGCTCATGTTTGTAACCCCAGCACTTTGGGAGGCTGAGGCAGGAGGATTGCTTGAACCTAGGGGTTCAAGGTCAGTCTGGGAAACGTGGAGAGCCTTCCTCTCTATGAAAAGTTACAAATAAAAAAAAATAGCTAGGTGTGATGGTGTGTGCCTGTAGTCCTAGCTACCCAGGAGGCTGTGGTGGGAGAATCACTTGAGCTCAGAAACTCACGGCTATGATGAAGCCACTTGTACTCCAGCCTGAGTAACAGAGCAAGACCCTGCCTCAAAAGAAAAAAAATGAATTATTACATTTTCTTTATTCATTACTCATTTAACAAACTTCATTTTATACTATTACATTCTCAATGAATTTAACATCTAGTGGAGAAAATAGGTGCACAAAAGTGATTATAACGCTGTGTGTGAGCATATTAACAAATACAGAGGGGAGTGAGAGGAGGGGTCTCCCATAGCAGTTGTAGGTGCAGGGTACAGAGCATGGGATCACCAGAAAACTCCCTGGAAGCATGGTGCCTGAGACAAACCTGACGCATAAAAGTATATCTGCACTATTGCAACAGTCTAGTACAAAATAACTTTTTCAGGAGAGAGTTTCATTATCTTACAATGACAAATTTTAGCTTGTTTTTCTGCATCATGGTGACATAAGTGACAGGATTCTGATTTGTAAAGCAAAAGAGTTGGATTCTTAACGCTGAATTTACTACTAATGAGGCCCTTGGGCAAAATCTCTCAAACAGCTGGGGCTAGAGTTTCCTCTACAACGAAGTAAGGTAGGATCAGCAATTCATTCATAACAGCATCTCTTCCAAACTCCACACCCTGAAGGCTTCAAGTTGTGCCCTTCATTTGCACATTTATTGTCCTTCTAGTAAGAGTCATTACCTGGAAATCACAGTTCAGAAGCAAGACATCACAGCTAGGTGTAAAGGGAGCTTAGCTTACAAAGAAAAAGCTTCGACTCATTTAATTTTTACCAATATCATAAAATCACCCCATGATAATTTCAGGGTGTCTTCACTCAAGTATAGCCTAGGACAGGCAGTGAAGATGTGGTAAATTATGTTAACAGCAGCAGAGAGACAGGGTTTCACTGAATGCCTTGATCAAAGCATTATTAGATTCATGGTTAAAGAGTAATGAGTTTCATCAGATATTTAGTAAATGTCCCTTAAAGTTCCTTTTACAAAAGCAAAACCAAACAAAGCAACAACAAAACAATCCCACACATTTCTATGGATGTACTTTGGAAACACATCAAATTATTAATCTTGGAATCTGGATTTTCTGAGAAATCAGCTTTCTTGTAGTATTTAATTTTGTTGTATCTGAAAATGCATTTATGTATGTATGCAGTTATGAGGTCAGGTAGAGAGGGAGAAAGAGATTACTGTCTGTTGTATTGTTTCCCAGTTTAGCGTAGATGTCAGGCTTGATGATAAAAAATAAGAAGGTGGAAAGGAGATAACTCTTTATTGACCTTACTGGTGCACTTAACCTCTCACACTGGATTTTTTTTTCTTTTTTTTTGGTTTATAAAAACCTCTTGATATTAATAAATAAATAAATAAATTTGTGACTTAAATGAAAATATCTCATATTTTATGAACAAATGTGGCAGTGAATATGTACTATATATTAGTTAATGTTAATATACCTTAGTTTTAAGATCTATAGAAGACTCCATTTGACCTTTACAATGTGGATGTTTTTCCTTACTGCAGGTTGAAATTGATTTTTACTTCTCTGCAGCTAAGTATGTGGCAGTCTTGGCCACATGGTGACTCAGCAGAGGGGCCTATGTATTGGCTGTCCTGATGCTCTTCCTGATTCAACTGATTCTCTACACTTGATCTTAACCAAAAGGCTGAGAAGTGATGATTCAACTGATTCTCAAAAGGACACCACTGTAGGAATAAACCCACTTCTAAATACGGTACACTTGGAAAATTGTCCAGCTCGCAATGTCAGAGTCACAGACTTCATGCACACTCATCTCAAGTCAATGTTATCTAACACGTTTCCGCTAATTATTGGATAGCACTAGCAAGAAACTCTGATATTTTTCACCTAACCTTTGCTAATTTAAATGTGGCCAGCCCACCCTCATACTGCATTGTGATGGGGATATAAAAGCCAATGAAAGATATCATTAATTGTTAACAATAGTCATCACTGACAACTTCCTGTTGAATGTCACTGTTACTCCTGCTACTGCTGCTACCACTACCATTTATGAAGCTGCCATTATTACTAACTCAAAGCTTTCACAGATACAGAAACAGGTGTATTTTTTTGTTTTGTTGTGTTTTGTTTTTTGTTTTTGTTTGAGACAGAGTCCTACTCTGTCGACCAGGCTGGAGTGCAGTGGCACAATCTTGGCTCACTGCAACCTCCGCCTCCCAGGTTCAAGCAATTCTCGTGCCTCAGCCTCTGGAGTAGCTGGGATTACAGGCGTGTGCCACTACGCCTGGCTAATTTTTGTATTTTTAGTAGAGACGGGGTTTTACCATGTTGGCCAGGCTGTTCTCGGACTCCTGACTTTAGGTAATCCACCTGCCTAGGCCTCCCAAAGTGCTGGGATTACAGGCATGAGCCACCGTGCCTGGCCAGAAACAGGTGTATCTTTAAAGCATAACTTCCTTTCTGCATCTTGCTTCCCCTCTTTCTGTCCCTTCTTCTCTCCCACCCCCACAGTTTTGGCTTCACTTTGCTCAGGCTGTGACTACTGTCTGCAAGGGAGCTAACTTTTATCTGACTGTAAAGCCAAGCAAACTAATCTTGCAAAACTGTTCTGCCACATAGGTTGGTCTCTTCCTGTTTGGAATTCATCTATATATTAGCAACTTGGAAAGCCTTTGAGCTGAGCTTTTGCACAAAGCTGCACCTTAGACTCCGGTGTACAGCGCTGCTTAATTGCCACAATGGTGTCACTCACCTTGTCCTCACCTAAGCTGCAAGTTAGACATTTAGGCTGCTTTCTTCATCAGTGTAAGGTGAAACAGCAGATTGGTGTGTAAAAAGTGTGGCTTGGAGTGTGGTGGTATGAGCTGTGGGATTATTTACTATGGGATCTCATTGCAAATCCTTTAGAACATTTGCCTCTTACACCTTTTGTCTGTCTGCTCTCAAATATTTTCTGTCCTTCCAGCATGCTATCTCTAACTAACAGAAGGGGTCATATCTGACTCAACTAAAAGTCATTCCATTTAGGTCATTCGTCTGGAGGCTGGGACAGTGGAAGAGTCAAACTTGCTGAGCTTCACTCAGCCAGTACCTGTCTCCTCTGCCCACTGTCCAGCAACTTACCCTGACCCATCCTTTAAGGAACTTGCCAAGAGAGAGCAGAATACTCTTTCTCTCTCTCTCTCTTTTTTGTCTTTCATTTATTCTTTGGATATAAACTGCAGACCTACTGGTTGTAAAGCACTGAGTTTCATGGTGAGGGTAACAAAAGAATAGAACACCTGGTTCCTATTCTGAGAGGGTCACCTCTGTTCACACAACTTCTGCCTATCTGACTCAATCTACTAGGTAAGCTGCAGAGGGGCTTCCTTCCCCCCAAAACCTCTACTGAATTATAAAAATGGGGAAATTGGAATTTAGCATTTTCAAAACCCCACCTCTTCTTGCAGATTTGCTTTCTTTCACTTTCCCAAGCAGACTTCATGTGGCAACCAAACTATACTGTCAAGTACCCTCTGAACCTGCCTGCCCTTCCTGCCTGCATGCATCATGGAAGAGCTGCCTTTGCCCCAGGACACTGCTCTGGCCCCATTACCAGCACCATCACCAAGGAAAATACATCCCTTATATTTCAAAGGCGTAGTTCAAACATGTCTTCCTTTCAGGCAGATAAAATTCTTTTATGCTTAAAGATGCAGAAAAAATCACACACACACACACACACACACACACACACAAAACAACTTTAGAGTCTATAGGATCTCGTTCTGCACTTGGGTACTTATTAACAATATCTCACTGGAAGAATAACTAGCCTTAGTTTCCACATCTGCAAAATGGAGATAATAATACTGCAAAATGATTATGGCTTTTTGATGATGTAGTTTGCATAAATGGCCTAGCCAAGTACCCGGCACCCATAGGTACTCTACAAATGCTAGTCAGCATCCCTTCTTGGAAATCTCCATGATTAAATGATATCTTATGCAGCTGTTTGCAGCTTATCTCCTGTTAGACTCCAAGCTGCTTAAGAATAGCAACTATGGGCTTATTCACATGGGGTTCCCTGCAGCCTTGCTCAGTGCTTTGTACCTAACAGATGTTAAGGCATATTGGATACATCAGTGTATTACTGTGAAAATACAAATGACCATAGGTCTGGAAAGAGCCAGGCTCAGCAGGGTATAAAGCAGGCCTGGGGGTATAAAGCCCAGGCTCTTTAAAACCTTTGCCTTAGCTCAGCAAGGTTCTCAAGGGTGGGGTAATTGCAGAGAGAAAATGGCAGGCTCCATGTGCAGGCTTATGTGATTTAGGGCCACAGACTGACCTCTTCCTGGGGTCACCCACAAGATGAATCAGGAAAAGAGAGAACAGATATGGGGCCAGCTGCTCCCAGATCCTTAGACATTCTAAATAAGGGGGAGAGACTCAGTCTTTTCTGATTAATCTTTGATGATTTATTCTTTGGACATCATTTAAAAGGAGCATTTTAAAGTAAATTAATTGAACTCTCATGACCTTTTACCCTACTAATATCATCAAAAGAAACTAGATCTTGAATTTTAAAAAGTGCTTGATTTATTTTCTGTGATTACAAACTACTGAAGAACATCAGTTTTTATTTTCTGAAATTATGAAAACTCCAGCTTTTAAAGCAAGAAGTAAAAACAGCTCAGTTTTGAAACATCTCAATTTTAGCAAATGAGTATTGAGTGAAAGGTGTCATACACATTGGTAAAAGATAAATATATAATTTAATAGACACAAAACTGGGTAAGTATTGTCTTCAAAACAGCCAATTCCCCTTCTACCACACTGACCCTGATGGTATTCTTGAGTCCAAATGACTTGGGTAAATTCTGATTAGAATAAACCAGTTTTTTTAAAAAAAATTATTTTACTTTAAGCTCTGGGATATATGTCCAGAACATGCAGGTTTGGTACATAGGTGTATATGTGCCATGGTGGTTTGCCATACCTATCAACCTGTCATTTAGGTTTTAAGTCCCGCATGCATTAGGTATTTGTCTTAACACTCTCCCTCCCCTTGCTCCCAACCCCCTGACAGGTCCCGGTGTGTAATGTTCCCCTCCCTGTGTCCATGTGATCTCATTGTTCAACTCTCACTTATGAGTGAGAACATGTGGTGCTTGGTTTTGTGTTCCTGTGTTAGTTTGCTGAGAATGATGGTTTCCAGCTTCATCCATGTCCCTGCAAAGGACATGAACTCTTTCTCTTTTATGGCTGCATAGTATTCCATGGTGTGTATGTGCCACATTTTCTTTATCCAGTCCATCATTTCTGGGCATTTGGGTTGGTTCCAAGTTTTCGCTATTGTAAATAGTCCTGCAATAAACATAAGTGTACATGTGTCTTTACAGTAGAATTTATAATCCTTTGGTATATACCCAGTAATGGGATTGCTGGGTCAAATGGTATTTCTAAACCAGTGTTTTTTTGTTTGTTTGTTTGTTTTTTGTTTTTCTTTTAAGTGCAGAAAGCAGTCTATTAATGAATTCTAAAATCAATTTAGTACTTTGAATCAGAATTTTTAAAATTAATTGATAGTATAAAGAATAAAATAGAATGGAAAATATCTGGATGTACTGCACATAAGGATTCCAATTTCTATTTTTGAAACTTTCATTTGTAGTTTATGTATGCATCTAAAATGTATTTATGTGTATACTGAGTTAGGGTATACAACTTTTCCCTGAGGTTGTATCTCAAAAACTTTGGAAGCAGAAGAATTTGTCCAAATCTATGTTCCTTTTTGTTTGTAAATCACCTGATGATGGTGATATAGCTCTGGCCAACGAAACGTCAAGGGAAGTCTGCTGGGGAAGGTAGACGTAGGGTAGGAGTATGGGAAAAAATTATTCACTCAAAAGCATGATGCACAGAGGAGCTATGGTCTTTTCTTATTTTCCTCACTGGATGTTGTCATGTCTGTATGTACTTCCTGGAACTGTGGCACCATCTTACAACCATGAAAGGAGCTCACATGAAATCATGTTGAAGATAGCAGAGCGGGAAGATGGAAGGAATCCGAGATCTATGTTTGATGTTAAGCGGTGATGTTAAATACTTAAACATCTCCAGAACTCTCTTACCCCTGGGCTTGTTATAATAAAAAGATAATAATCCTCTTAGTGTTTAAGCCACTTGAGTTTTGTTGTTGTCGCTTTGTTTTGGTTTTTTGGTTGCTGCCAACTGAAAGCATACTAAAGGATAAAGAAAGCTTATTTCAAGAAGAATGAGTAAATCAACCCCTGGCATATAGGCCTGGTGGAAGGAAAACTTGGAAAGGTACCTTGGGCCAGATCGTGAAGAATGTTGAATTTCAGTGCCAAACATTGATGCTAATATAATACAGGCTTACAGTTCTGAGCACAGACTCAGGGGCAGAGTATCTGGCCTTGAATTTCTGTATGCCACTTGTTAGCTGAGTTTCCTTGAGAAAGTAATCAACCAAAGCAGTATGTTAGTTAGACTATTAGTCTGTCTGGGGTAGATTGAAAAATGGGAGAAATTGAAGGCAGTAAGGCTAGTTAGAAGACTGTTGTGACAGTCAAGCGATGAGCAATGAGGGTGCTCTGGAAGAAATTGAAGGCAGTAAAGCTAGTTCGAAGATTGTTGTGACAATCAAGTAATGAGCAATGAGTGTTTGTGCTCTGGAGATGGTGAAGGAAACACAAAGGAAGAGAAGGATGAAGGATATTCTAGAAAGGTGGAGTTGACAACAGACTGGACGTGGCCATGGGGCTGGGGAGGAATCAAGTCTAGCCAAATGATGTCAATGCTGGAAGTCTGGATTGGGAAAGGGGTGATGCGTGTGGTGGGTGGGAGTAGGAAGCAGGCAGGGGAGGTCACTTCCCCTGGCTCCTTTGATGGGATGGTACTGTATTTACTTGTAGTTTCCTCATGCAATTCCCATGTTATGAATGATAAGCCAAAATTCAGAGATGTTAGGGAGATTTTGAGTGATGTAATTACAAAGCCAACATTTAATCCTAGGAATTGTTTACTTTAACTCTCTCCTCTATCCTTAACACTTCTTGAGAGCCAATGTGAGAAGAAGAAATCGGGAAATCATGAGGAGGTGAAAAGTTTTAGGGAGAAGACAGAGGCTTCAAATGACTGGTTTATAACCCAGATGGGAAGTACAGGAAGGGCAGTGTATAGGGCTTAAAGACAGGTCTTTCTAGAATGATTTTTTTTTAATTGAAGAAAAATGTGGGCAAGAAAATGAAGGTTAGTATTAGAGGAGACAAAGGAGTATGGAGAATGGCTGGGAGGAAGAAAAGGAAGGAGAGATGCAGTGAAATCCAACAGAAGGGTGCACAGCAAGAGGTGAGGTTCGTTCCAGTGTCACCACTAGAGATTAAGGGAAGGAGTGGCTGAGAAAAGGACACTGAAGACAATAACAAGTGGATTTCTGGTAACTTTTAGGCAAAACATTTTATATGCTTGACAAACAAAAGTGCTAGATTGTAGGACCTAAGGATGAGTGGGGGGCTGTGGATACCACCAATATCTGGAAAATGTGTGTGAATTAATGAAAAGACACAGGAAAAGTAAAGATCTGACAAAAAAGGGAAGATCTTTTCTTGTTTGAAGTAGAAAGAATGATAGATAATTTGATGATGCTTTAGAAAAATAAGGTGAAAGAAGAGAGAGCCATAGTAGTGAGAGAGAAAGGGATTGAGAGGAGAAGAAGGGAGGGAGGGAGAGAGAGAGGGAAAGGAGAGAGTGCAAATGAGTCTTCACAGAAAGCGGGGAGGGGCTAGTTATGGCAAGAAGACGAGCGAATCAATTCACCTACAGTAGGAAAATATTTGACAGAATTAGACAGAGAATGTGGAGATGATATGTATAAACTCTTTGCAATACAGAAGAGGTGAGTAAAACCAATCGTGAGTAGCATCTAGGGGTCAGGGGAATTACAGGTTGCAACTTCTTGCAACACTAGCAATTCCCTAAAGACTTCAGGAGACGGGGAGGAGGAAATGGAAGGGATGTGAAGTTTACAACCAGTGACTGCAGAAAATGCCACAAGGGTATTCGAAAAGCAGCACTGAATGGTGTTGAAGTCTGTTCTCCTGTAGCCAAGTTCTGACTGCTGGTGAAGTGCCCAGCATTCTAGTCTTGACCCTGCTCTAACTTGTTGGAAAGTCTTAGGTCTTTGTACCATAAAGACCTTAATTACTTTTATATATATAATGGGACACATTGGCTATGGCTTTTTAGGGTTTTTCTGTTGAAATTCAAAAAGATGACATGTGATGATGATGATGATGATGTTGATGACCATGACACAATGACAATAACCATGATGACTATGATAAACATAGTAAGATTAGGTTGGTGCAAAAGCAATTGCAGCTTTTGCCATTTAAAAGCAATGGCAAAAACCACATCTACTACAATCGATCTATTACTATTACAGCATCTATTACTATAGTCTTTTCCATTCTTCCTTCCTTCCTTCCCTCCCTCCTCTCCTCTCCTCTCCTTTCCTTTCCTTCCTTCTTTCCTTTCTTTCTTTCTTGCTTGCTTGATTGCTTTCCTTCTTTCTTTCTTTCTGTTTTGAGATGAAATCTCGCTTTGCTGCCCACCCAGGTTAGAGTGCAGTGGTGCGATCTTGGCTCACTGCAACCTCTGCCTCCTGGGTTCAAACAATTCTCATGCCTTAGCCTCCTGTGTAGCTAGGATTACAGGTGTGTACCATCATACTCAGCTAATTTTTTTGTATTTTTAGTAGAGACGGGGTTTTGCCATGTTGGCCAAACTGATCTCAAATTTCTGGCCTCAATTGATCTGCCCACCTCAGCCTCCCAAAGTGCTGGGATTACAGGGTTACTATAGTTTTTCTATGGTGGGCCAGATACTGTTCTAGTCTTCTGCATACATTAACTTATTTAACCTTCCCATCAGTTCTATGAGGTTCCTATAGTTTTTCCCCCTGGTTCACAGAAGAAACTTGGGTATCCTGAATTCAATTGCCTAAGTTTAACTACTACTAAGTGACAAAGTCAGGATTCTAAGTAGCCTGGCTTCAGATTAAAAATTCAGAAAATGTTAAGCCTTATATCTTGCAAGATATTATTATAAAAGAAACAAGACATGGTCTGAACCATTTTAATCAGAGAATGTACTTTGAATGTATTTTTTAAATTATATCATGTACCTCTTTTCTAATCCTACTAGGTTCTTAATGACATTGTGTCTCCATAGATCCCCTCACTGCCCCCACTTAAAAAACAGTGCCTTCCATCTTCATGCAGCTTCCTAAGGAAGATGAACCTCTGATGTTGTTTCTTGGTATTTATTTCTGTGAGCAGCAGCATGTGTCTCCTCTGATGGATTACTCCTAAGAAACAGGGATGGCAACTGCTGCCGCAAGCTTCCTGGCCGACCCTGATCCAATCGGTATATCAAAAAAGACGATTGAATTAAGAGGAATATAGCTAGTTAAAGGTTAGAGAAACACCTTCACCATATCATACAAATGTAGAATCAAATTTTGAATGTGTTTCCTTAGAGTATGACTTCTGCCTCAAGTAGTCCAATGTTAGATTCCAAACAAATTGTATTGGGTAGGTGATATTTTATATCAAGAGCTGTACTGCACCCACAAGAGATTCCAGACTGCTAATCAAAGGCTTACGAGGCTGTTCTAAACAGTCCACAGTGCTTAGTAGGAAACCATTGCTCTCAGGACTTCAACAGCTTGTAGAAGACTATTTGCATTATCTTCCAATTCAATTGGCTGAGTTTGGAATTGCTATAGCTACCTGGAATTTGACCAAAAAAAGGTTAAAGAAATTAAGTCAGGGTGAAATCCTCTGTTAGCATCATGAAAACAACAACCCAAACACGACTTAATCTCCACATCGTGTCTGTCTTCCTATGGGGTAGTTGGGGGCTGTGCTGCATTGACACAAGGCAAATTTGGAGCTGGTCATACTAGAGTCAACTGATGATAAGCCAGTGCTCTGCATTCCTGGTTTTTGTAACTCTTGTAACGTGTTGTCAGATTTTATTTTTTGTCCAGTTTCTCCACATCCTATCATATACAGCCACAATCTCAGATAAATGTTCTATGTGGTGAACAATAGCACTTTTAGACTCTGAAAAGGTACACTTTCTCTTTTTAACCTTGTCCATGTTAGAGAAGCTTCAGTACAAAAAAGAAGTTATTGATTGAGAGCCACAGGAACTAGAGCGTAAACAGTAAAAACAGTGTGGAATCCATGCAACAAGGCCAGCGATGTCAACATCAGCCCCCACAGCAGTCTCAGGGATGGGTCAGCTACCTCATGCTGTGTCTTCAGTGGTAGGACAATTCAGGCCTGCATGAAAGAAAGTCAATGGCAATGTCAAAGGGCCTTAGCCATCTGAAAACACACCCCTGACTCCTAACACGGCAATGCTGCCTTCTGGTTAGGTTTCAGCTTGCTTCTAACACATGTTTGTTTAAGATCTAATTGCCATACTTTTCTCCTAGGGTCTACTCCACTTTTTGTCAAAAAATGAAATGTTACATCAGACTTTTTATTTAAAAAAGGGGTCTCTAATGTTAGGCTACAAACGACATACCAGGGACTTGATTCTGTCTCTGAGATCCTACTCAGAATTGATGAGAATGCTGTGGTCTTGCTCTTCTGAATATTTCAGGGGTCTGCCTACTTTACTTACAAAATCTACTTGAAGATGTGTGCAAATCAAATTTTATTTTAATGAATCGAACAGGACCTTACTTTTTTTAAACTAACATTTTCACTAATTTAAGAATGAGTATTATGGTGAACAGGTTTCAATTTGTTAATTAATATCAATTATTTAAATACCATCTTCACAATTTTTGGCATATCATCATACTACTGTACTGATATTTACATAATTTTAAATGATTCTTTTCATAAATAAAATTACATTTTTATTGAACTTTTTTTATTTTATTATTATTATACTTCAAGTTTTAGGGCACAATGTGCAGGTTAGTTACATATGTATACATGTGCCATGTTGGTGTGCTGCACCCATTAACTCGTCATTTAGCATTAGGTATATCTCCCAATGCTATCCCTCCCCACTCCCCCCGCCCCACAACAGTCCCCAGAGTGTGATGTTCCCCTTCCTGTGTCCATGTGGTCTCATTGTTCAATTCCCACCTATGAGTGAGAACATGCAGTGTTTGGTTTTTTGTCCTTGCGATAGTTTACTGAGAATGATGATTTCCAATTTCATCCATGTCCCTACAAAGGACATGAACTATGTTAAGGGTTATAGTCCTGAATTCATAGATTTAACGTGATGCATGTACATATATACATAGGCATATGTATATACACACATATAAGTAGTATTTTTCTGAATACACATTATAGTAAAGATGGAGCTATCACAATAGAGATCATATTCATTCAGCTATCTTGTAAAATCATCCTGTATTCTAGCAGTGCTAAATATCCTACCCTCTTTGGAGAACTCTGGCTTATGCATTAAGATCTTTTTTTTTTTTTTCCATATATTTCTAAAAGATACCACCTAGAAACTTATACTTTTTTTCTCTTCTATTTTTATTTAAATTTATCTCACAACTTTTAGAACACATATATTTACTCTTTGACTAGTCACTTTGTTCTTTTTTTAACTCTTAGACTTCCATGATAAGAAACTACAGTACAGCTTTTGCCAAAATCTGCCATGTCTTAAGGATGTCTAACATTGCCTTCAAGTATAGTTAACGTTCATAAAAACATACAGAAAGCCATCTTTATTACTATCACTGAATTTTCATATCCACAGACTGGAAACGGCATCTGCGATTCATATTTAACCTGCAAGTGCTGCTACTGTGAACCATTTGCTGAGCATTTCTTCTTGTATGGAGCTGAAATCCTAAGGTTGTTAGAGTGATTTCTTCTCCATGAACAATTCTACAAAACTATCTCACATCTCCCCCTAGCATAGTAGGTAGGAACACAGGTTTTTGAGTTAGACCTGGGTTTGAATCCCATCTTAAACCTTTGGTAGTTTTATAACCTTCTGCAATTATATAACCTCATGCAGCCTCAGTGTCCTTATTTGAAAGTCAGATTACATAGTTAAAGTGCTTAGAACAGTCCCAGGCATGAAATAAATGTTAAATTAATATTGTCTATTATAATTATCAAGTTAGAGGTACTTTCCAGGAATGTGATAGGAAGGAAGCAAGGGGTGAAGTAGGGGGACTTTTCTCTTTCTTGAAAATGAAAGCAGCATAGAATCAGGAAGATGAGGACAATTTGAAACAAACATGAGCTTATAACCTACGCTGCCCTGGGACTATTATCTGCTCTAAATATTAAAAAAAATTTTTTGGTCTAGAATTATTTTCTTAGATGTTAGGTAGTTTTATATATGGAATTCACTTGGTATGCAATGTATATTCATGCTCTGAAAGTCAAACTAGGTTTGCTTTATAATGTATTCTGAAATTTGCATTCTATTCTACCCTCTGTAGACTTCTACAACTAATAGGCCAAAAGACTTGAAGTTGTGACTGAAAGTACTTCCTTGTCTCCATGTACTGTACTCCAGACCTTAGATCCAGAAAAGAGATGCTTGATACAGTTCCAGTCCTGAAATGAACCCTCTAAAATTTTCCAGACTTATTTTTGTTAGAATAAAATCTGAAACAAACACGTATTTGTACAATGTATGGTGCCTTTTTTTCTAATACGCTAATATCTGTACTTTTCAAGATCAGTACTATCACAATTTGAATTCCCTGTAAAGGCAGAGGATTGTCTTGGTTATCCATGCCTTCTTGGTCTTTCAAAATTATTTATTGAATTGTGGCACTTCCCCAGTTAAAATTCTTTACTGACTTTCCGTTACATTGGATAAAAAACAAACTGTCCCCATAGCTTTTAGGGACCTGCAGGAGCTGGACTCCTTCTCATTGGAGGCCACTGTCTCGATTCCCTGCTCTCCATCCAGAAGGGCCTCTTTCAGCTTTTGCAAACTCTTTCCCACCTTGGGCTCTTCACACATACTGGTCCCTAAATTTGTAACTTCCTTTTAGATTTATTTATTTGTTTATTTGTTTATTATATTTTGAGATGGAGTCTTGCCCTGTCGCCCAGGCTGAAGTGCAGTGGTGCTATCTCTGCTCACTGCAACCTCTGCCTCCTGGGTTCGAGTGATCTTCCCACCTCAGCTTCCCTAGTACCTGGGACTACAGGCGCACATCACCACGCTCAGCTAATTTTTGTATTTTTAGTAGAGATAGGACTTTGCCATGTTGGCCAGGCTGTCTCAAATGCCTAGCCTCATGAGATCCGCCTGCCTCAGCCTCCCAAAGCCTGGGATTACAGGCATGAGCCAAAGTGCCTGGCCCAACTTCCTCTTATTTAAAATGTCACATCCTCCCCTTTGCCTTCCCTAATCATCTTATTTAAATAACTCCCTTCTTTTCCACCACAAACCCCATCCTTATTTTCTATATCTTAACAGTCACTCAGTTTCCTTAGTAATCCTTATAGTTTATTTTTTCTCTTTCTAATTGTCCGTCTTTTCTAAATGATGAGCTCTATGAGGTCAGGTCACATGCCTGTGATAACCCTGCTGGGTACATGGCATGTGGCAGGTATCCAACAACTACATGTTGAATGAATGTGTGAGCTTGAGGGGAAACAATGATAAATGTTCCACATACGTATCACCATTGGTATAGAGAACAGAAAGAGACAAAATTGAAGATTTTGAATCCAGATTACGGCAGGGCTCATTAAGGGTATTCTGTAGTAGGTAATGATCAGTATTTTTGAGCAGGAGACTAATGTCATTTGGTTTGTGTTTAGAAGGATTATCTGGCAAAAAAAAAAAAAAATAGCAGACTTGATTGTAGTAGAAAAATAGCCCCAGGAAGACCAGTAACAGTATTAGGTGGAAAAGACTGGAAGTAAGAGAAGGGTTTTGGATAAGGAAGAGTGTTGATTGGAAACCTTAATAAACTAAAGCAAATAGACAAGAGAAAACACATTTTTTTCTTTTGGTGGCTAACTCATTCAAAATATATGTTTCAAGGTTATTGGGGAAGAGGGTATAAAAATATTATTCTCCATCACAACTCTCCACCCCAAAGAGGTTACTTTCAAAGATAGAGCTGGATCTAGTATAGCATCATTGCAGTGTTTTTGTTCAATAGAAGGTCTTCTGGTCATGTCTAGGATGAGAAAGTTAAACAATTGTTTGGTTAGTTTGTTTCCAGATTCTTTAAAATCTCCCTATACAGAGCTACATTAATTGACATGTATTTGATTTTGGATTTATTTTTTTTTTTCAAATGGAGCACTGTGGAAGAGAAGGGCTGGGTTTCATTCCTTTGGGAAAAGCTGTCTCAGTTTGTGGAACAAGAATTTTGAGTCAGAACTTTTAGGCTTTAAGTCCTGGCACTGCACCAGCTGGATAAAATTAGGCCTGTCATCTAACCCATAAGAACTCTGTTTTCTGATCTATAAAATGGAAATGAATTATACCCTAACTCACAGTAAATACTTTTAAACTATAGGCTGCTCTACAAACTCTAGTGACCTGGATTCAAGACACTCTAGATCTTCACCTTGCCCAAATAGCTATATATTAGCATTTTAATTTATATTATACCCAGAAATTAGCAGAAGGGGATTGACAAATATGAGAAATGGAGAAACTAGAAACACCAACCAGGCGAGTGTATCCAAGGGATGGTGGACTAGTAGTGGACAACTTGTGGGCTGTACACCTTCCTTTATACTTAAAATCATCAGGGAATTGCCAATACCGATACCAAATTACCAAATAGTGTTTTTATTTTGTTTGTTTGTTGTTGTTGTTGTTTTTTTGGTGAATTTGTGAGGGTATGGTAGGTGGCGAAGGAGGGAATTTTCATATTATGTCATCGTTGTTACCGACAACAATATTATCAGTATAAGGCAATGGTTTCTAAACTCTCTTGAGTCAAGAAATTTTTGGAGTCTCTGATGAGACAGATGGACTCTAGGAAAATTTTCATGTGCATCTTTCCCCCACCCCCACTATTTGATTATAAATCAAAGGATTCACAGACTACCTGAAGCCTCTCTAGAGACAAAGCAATCCAATGGACCTCAGGTTAAGAGACCTGGCTATAAAGTAGCAAGTGAATTTTCTGTTTACAGTCTGTTTTGCTTTTCTTTGTTTGTTTTTGTTTTATTTTCAGTGGGATTGTTCTCATGGGTCAAAAAAGTCATAAAGGGTCTGGCATTGTGCTAGGAATGTCCTCAAACCTTAATGCTTCTAGTCATTTTAGTAATACTAGTGGCTAAGGGAGTTTGTTGTTGTTTATATAAAACTGGTAAGAAGAAAGACTCCTGGCCAGGCGCAGTGACTCACACCCATAATCCCAGCACTTTGGGAGGCTGAGGGTGGTGCATCACTTGAGGCCAGTAGATCAAGACCAGCCTGGGCAACACGGCAAAACCGTGTCTCTACTAAAAATACAAAAATTTGCCAGGCATGGTGGTGTGTGCCTCTAGTCCCAACTACTCCGGAGGCTGAGGCATGAGAATCGCTTACCCCCAGGAAGTGGAGGTTGCAGTGAGCTGAGATTGCACCACTGCACTCCAGCCTGGGCAACAGAGCAAAACTCTGTCTCAAAAAAAAAAAAAGGCTCCCAGATTTTAGTAGTCACTATATACTCTGTTGGTTACTACAACACAGATTGTAAATATCTTCTAACATTCTGTCTCTTAGGAATTTTACTTTCTCAAAAAATAGACTGTTCAATGTTTTTAAACCATGTTTAATTCACAAATACAAAAAAGTACATCCTGATCACTGTGTATGTTTAGGGCTCCCAAATCTATAGCTCTATCTTAAGTTCTTTATAATAATGTCAGACTGTTCTACTGACATTATTACAAAGGTCTGCCGAAAAAATCCACCTGGATATTCCAATAGACTACTCACTCATAAAATATCCAAAAATGAGTCAGTCTCCTCCATAATCATATTCCAGGAGTCTGCTCCATCTCCAGGCTCCCTCTGTTGGTAATTGGCACCATTAGCCTCTTGCTGGCCACCAGGCCAGGCTCTGCCAATGCTTAAGGGCCCTGCACAGGTTTCACCCCTTCTGATATTATTATACTTCCCTGGCACTGTGATGCCTTTCTCATCTCATTTGGAGGAGAGTGAGGGCTGGCGAGAGAAAATCCAAACCACTGTTTGTTATTTTTGAATTGTTGCTATTATTACTACCATTATTAGTTTTCAAACAAGCACATTTGTGGTGATCTTCTTAGCATTCTAATATCTTCCTATTGAAATGATTACAAATTGAAACTCCTTATCGTAACATACTTGATCCCATAGGATTTGGACCCTATGTTTCTAAGATTATCTTTTGTCCCTTACCAGCTTCCAGCCACAGAGGCCTTAGTGCTCTTTCCTTTCCTTTCCTTTCCTTTCCTTTTTCCTTTCCTTTCCTTTCCTTTCCTTTTCCTTTCCTTTCCTTTTCTTGCTTGCTCTGTCACCCAGGCTGGAGTGCACTGGTGTGATGTTGGCTCACTGCAACCTCTCCCTCCCAGGGTCAAACAATTTTCCGACGTCAGCCTCCCGAGTAGTTGGGATTACAGGTGCGTGCCACCACACCCAGTTAATTTTTGTATTTTTAGTAGAGATGGGGTTTCACCATGTTGGCCAGGCTGGTCTCGAACTCTTGACCTCAGGTGATCTGCACACCTCGGCCTCTTAAGTTGTTGGGATTACAGGAGTGAGCCACCGTGCCTGGCCAAGTGAAGGTTTCATTAGGGAACCATTGACAACTCAATGCCTTTCACCACAGAGCTAAATTTATCTTTTAGGTGATAAATGCACTGCTCAGCCCCATCCTGGAGGGGCTCACTCAGCAGAGAGGAGGAATGATCACTCCTAGGATACTCTCTCATCTAGGATAACTTACAATGTGTCAGAGCACCCCTGAACCCAAGGCATGTGTATGTGTGTATATATTTTTTAAGACAAAGAGTTTTGCTATTGAAGTATTCAACCTGGAGGAACAACGAAAAAGCCTAAGTCTCATTGAGATGAGACAAATATCCAAAAATGTTCTTTTCTAGGTCATTAGAATTTCCATTTCTGACCTATAAAAGAGGTGCATATATCTATATTTTCTCTTGTATCATTTATAATAATAGCTGTTTAACTTTGATAACACCTGTAATCAATTTTCAGGATGTGAGCTGTTTCTAGAACATACAAAATACTGATATTCTTTAAGTAAACTAAGTGCATAAATGGTTCAAGTGCTAAAATTCAGGGCTTCTATGTGTATGATGCATACTGATATTTGAAGCAATTTTACAGAAGTGCATATAATTGAAAAAGTAGCTTTATTTGGGTAAAATCAAAGTATTTATTAGTAAAGTCCTCTGAAATGCTCATATAAAAAGTAACTAGAGATACATAAAATATCATTATTGTTATTATCATCATTAATAGCTAGCCTGGTACTTTAATGATTTTCTTGAAGTTTCCTTATTGGAATTAACTTGTTGGTCTTGATTGCAATTAGCATTACAGACTGCTGAGTCATGCTAATTCTCAGAACAAAAAGAAAGCAAACCAAGCAACACCAAACCAGAGAGCTTTTTAAAAGGATCAAATTTTCCATGCCTCAAGGATAATTTCATATTTGTTTATACATATACCCTTTTATATCAATTAATATCCTAGAAGTAAAGATTGTTCATATCAGAGTAAAACAGAAATTTTGCTAGATCTCATGATACAAGATAACTCTAGGTATTTGTAGGTAATGGCCGTGAGTTTAGACTGATTTAAATTGAATTTCAGCAAATTATGCCCAAAGAAATGATATGATCTTATTCAAAGTCAGAAAACTCAGTGACTCTGAAATTGGTTCTTTGGAGTAGATCCATATGGTCAGTTAATACAATTTGATGCTTATCTGATTGGTGTTCTGGAAAACAAAGTTGGTTTTTCTGCAAAGAAAAAAACAAATTCCAAAGAGTCACATAGTTTTTTATTTTCATTACATGTTGACATTTTGCTCCACTTTCTATCTTTTTGTGGGCATACACATTTTGAATGATGACATGGTCAGATAAAGTGATAGTTTCCCTGAAAGAATGATTCCACCTCCAAAGGAAAAATTCAACTCAGAAAGAAAGGAAATGGTCAACAATACATAGCAGAAAATACCACTTTCAAAGCAAAATTCTTAGTTACTAAAAAAAAAGAAAAAGAAAGAAAAAAATCCTATTAGTTACACAATGATAAGATTAGTTTAGGAGAAGTATCATGTAATTGCAGAAAATATTACAAGCCATTTTTCATGAGTTTCCTTGTTAACAGGTCTTGGATGGATGATTTTACTACTCAGATGCTCAATTACAAGTCTCAGCAACTGAAACTCAATAGAAAAAGACTCATGGGGAGTGGAGCACATTAATAAAATAAAACTGCAGATTAAATCATGTTTTAGGTGGGAAAAAACATCTTTTATTTAAACTGTTTTATAAAACTTTCAAAAATTGATAATTTAAGAATCCAGGGCTGGGCTCAGTGGCTCATGCCTGTAATCCCAGAACTTTAGGAGGCCGAGGCAGGCAGATCACTTGAGGTTGAGTTTGAGACCAGCCTGGCCAACATGGTGAAACCCGGTCTCTATTAAAAATACAAAAATTAGCCGGGCGTGGTGGCAAGCGCCTGTAATCCCGGCTACTCGGGAGGCTGAGGCAGGAGAATTGCATGAAGCTGGGAGGCGGAGATTACAGTGAGCCAAGACTGCGCCACCAGATTCCAGCCTGGTTAACAAGAGCGAAACTGTCTCAAAAAAAAAAAAAAAAAAAAGAATCCAAATGTATTTAAGGATCATTATTTAAATAATAAAATTGATGTGTAAGACTGTAGAACTAAAATGGCAGTGCTTTGCAAATTGAAATATTCTGATGTATTCTTCAGAGCTTGCAAGTTCTATGAGAACTTATTTACTTAGTTTTTTCTCATTTTACTGAATTAAAAAATGTACATGTTTCTTATGCCAAATCACCTAAGATTGCTATATAGATTCAGGGTCTCTATTTGTGTTGCTGTTGCATCAATGCTGAGAGATCATCAAAGAAGTTAGTATTTAACTTCTAATATCCTTGGCCCAAACTAATGTCAAAATATTTGTCCTAAGGTAGCCATTGAGATGAGTTCCTTTTGCAAGTATAATGATAGAACTTTCCGTTTGCAGCAAGAATGTGCAACAGAAAAACTATTTAATTGACTAAGACTTTAATTCCTTATTTAAAAATTTAGACTTTGGTCTGACACCATAAAAATGAATTTGGGAACTTACTGTTATGGAGTAATGAAGAAAATTTAGGAGTGGACTTACTATGTAAATAAATAAACTATTTGTGGTATGTGAAGGCCAAATGATATTATGGAGATGGTTTTATCATAATTGGCTAGAGAGAAGTAGTGGGACTTTGGAGCCTTCCCTTGTCACAGAGAAGTGCAGACACTGAAGTGAAAAGAGCCCCACCCAAAGCAGGAGGTAGGATACTCATGATATTCAGGCTATGAGGAAATATCAGCTAGGGATCTTGCCTTTATATGTGTAACAAGGCATTTTAGAAAAGTGCAACAGCAATAAATGCAAAAGTAAATATAAGAATTTTTTTTAATTTAGTGATTTTTTTACATTATTATATTTTGGGATTCACTATTGAATTTTATTGATAATGGACTGATGTAAAAATAAGTTAATTATCAAACTTTTCTCTTTTGAAACTGATTGTACAACACTGAAGTTTGAGGAAAAGTGATATAGGGAAATTCAATTTAATTTAGATTCACTCTTGGACAAACTGTAAAAGTTGCTTGAAATATACAAATAAGCAAACCTAGATTTCTTCCCTCCCTCCTCTCTCCCTTCTTCTCCCTTCTTCTGTTCCCTCTCTCTTTCTATTTGCTCCTCCTCCGCTTTCTTTTTCTCCTCCCTGTATCCTCTTCTGAAAGTTAAGAATGGCAAGATAACAACCCCGTTTTAAATTCTGGATAATACAGATGCTTATTTAGCAAGCTAAGAAAATTTCTAACACAAATATAGAATACATTTTATTTTTTCTTATATGTTCTGATTTAAAGGATCAAGAATGGTGTGAGTTTCAGGACATTTGGGCCACCTTATTTTTTCACTGACTTAGATTTTAGTTATGTGAAGACACAGTAAGTTGATATGCAATTACAGTTCATTACTCTTCAAAGATCCAGATGTTGCTGCAATAACTTCCACTGGAAGACTTAACTCTTTAAAGAGCTAAATTTAGCTCAATGAATAATGTTTGAGATGACACTGTGTACAAGACATTGTACTAGAACCCTGGGATAACAAGATAAACCAGAGGTTGTTTCAGCCACTGAGCAACTTAAAATCTGATATGGAGGCTACATATATTTTCCATTAAAATTTCAAAAAATATATTTGTGTGTTTAATGTTATGCTACTATTGTTCAATCACTTAAAATCTTTTCAGTCTTTTTTACTAGAGTTCAGAGCTTAGGAGAAATACATTTCTATTTTACTAGTTTCACAGCATGAGAGACGTGGCATCATTATTACATATGATATTTTTTGAATGGTGAAAATATCCTCAGACTGGGACTCCCGGATAAAGTGAAAGTAAAATAATTAAAAAGTAAAACTGTGATGAAAGAGGTTTGAATTCAACACAGGCTTATTAGCTAGTGTTGAACGACAAATGATAACAACGTTGTGTCCTTTCCAGGGCTGGTAGCAGGAGGTAGGAAAGTGCTGAGCCCAGGTGAGAGCATTAAAGGTCCAGGCAACCATGGATGGTGAGAGTCACTCAAGAGGTTTTCCTGAAACTTCTTTCATCTCTGCATCAAAAATAAATAAGTAAACCCAAATGGCACAGATATAAAAAAAATTAAAAGAACAAAACTATAAATAAAACCTTAAAATAACATGGTCTTTAATTATTTTACTTTGATTTTAAAGAAGGATGCTCAATATTCATGGAAAGAGGAGTATATAACTCACATTTAACACATGATATTGTAAAATGGTTATTTCAGAGGCACAAAACCAAATAAAACCAAAGAACCACTTTCCTGCTACTTTTACTTATGCATATGATAGAATGTGAAGAAGGGCAAGGACATTTGTAGGGCAGAGTGAAAGTAATGGGCCTACCATACCATATTCTCTTTTTCTTTTCCTTCCTTCCTTCTTTCCTTCCTTCCTTCCTTCCTTTCTTTCTTTCTTTCTTCCTTCCTTCCTTCCTTTCTTTCTTTCTTTTTCTTCCTTTCTTCCTTTCTTTATTTTTTTGACACAGTCTGCCTATGTCACCCAGGCTGGAATGCAGTGGTGGAATTATGGCAATCTTGAACTTTTGCCTCAGCCTCCCGAGTAGCTGGGACTACAGGCATGCACCACCATGCTTAGCTAATTTTTTGTTTTGTTTTTGTTTTTGTAAAGGTGGGGTCTCATTATGTTGCCCAAGTCCTTGGTCTTCAAGGACTTGGTCTTGAAGTCCTTGGCTCCAGTGATCTTCCTTCCTCAGGCTCCTGAAATGCTGGGAGTATAGGTGTGAGCCACCACACCCGGCCCTGTAAAATTTTTAGATTTGAATCTGTAAAGTGTGTCTTGATGGATACTAGCATCATGGGAAAAAAGTCTGGGTTCAAATAAGTTTGAAAAACTTTGGGCTCAAGAAAGCTAAGCAGACTTGTTTCCTGCAGGACTTCTTTGAGACTTTAACATGTGGCTGTGCGGTGTAATTCCCGCAGTGTAATTCTCCTGGAGGTGACCATGATGTGCAGCATCCCAGAAATGCTTTTGGAAGAGCTCACGGGGAAATCAGGTCCTTGGGACACGTTTTAGAAAATCGTATGCTAGTATTGAGCATATGAGAAATGCAATTATTTTTCTTTATTTTGAAAGAAATGAATGTATCTCCTATGGGTTCATCATGGAGCTGAGCACTTGACGTGTTGCCTCATTGTATCCTAATCTCTGTGATGTAAGTGATATTATTCTTTCCCTGCCACATCTCTCTCTACTCTCCCCTTCCCAACTTGTAGATTAGAATCCTGAGGATCTGAGAGGGTAAATATATTGTCTTAGTAAACTTGTAAGATTTAGGGTGGCATTAAAATTACTCATAGCTTCTTAAAAGCTTGAATATTGGAAAACTTGAATTGCAATTGAAGACAAGGTGAATGTGAAATGGATTTAATCACATACTAGGGTCATTGCTTAATTCAAGGGACACCGCTGTGTGAGACTTTGGTAGTGCAGTGAAGATGTGGCCGCTTCTTAGGAACTTAAGGTGTGGTAGGAAAGGCAAACCAGACCCTTAAACAACTCATTTCAATGAAATATGGTAAGTGATTAAGAAAAGCACACAAATCTCTTTGCATTGGATCATGATATTCTCTCTCCTTAAAGTCTATAGTGAACCAGAGTCCTCATTCCCACCCTTCACACACCATGAGCATCAAGACTGAATTCCAATGCATGTTCCCTGTGAAACATTTTCTGGGCACCCCAGTCTCCTTCTTTGTTTAGAATTAATTGCCCTCTACACTATGCTTCCATGGCACTTTCCTTTTCCTCCATCAAAACTCTTATTTTCAAAGTCTGAATTGCATTATAATTTGTGGTCTATCTGTTTTATCTTCCTCCCAAATTGATGGTCTCTTTGGAGATGACATTGTCTTAGATGTTCTTATATCCACCACTAGCCAAACCAGTGCTTTGCTGAAATACAGTAGGTCCTCATTACATGTTTTTGTTTGTTTGATTGGCTGCTTCTTTGTTTTTTGAAATAAAATAAACTTTTTTTAAAGTTAAATTTTACCATTTTTTTTTAATCATTAATAACCTGAACTGTAGCATCAATAAAATGCTTTGAGGCAAAAAAGAGTAAATGTCCTTTCAGGACTTTTATTTATTTATTTATTTATTTATTTATTTAATCTTCCATTGTTTCATCATTAAGTTACAGAATTCACAGAAAAGTCAGAAGGAGTAAGGCATAAACTATCTGGATCATCAGAAAACCCATAAAAGTCTTCTCATGAACTAATAATCTAGTTAGTTTCCCAGGTGATTTTAGCAATTACAGAGATAAAATGGAATATTAGAAGGAAGTTCCCTATAAGCCATTAGTACCTGGCTTTTTAGAGATCTTTAGTGGTAGAAAGTTCCAGGACCATCTAAGTCAAGCCTGGGGAAAATAGGATTATTTTGGTCAGCAATAATTACATCATGAAGAATATAAGTATTTACTTTTGTCAAATTTTGTCCACACTTTGTAAGATATTTAAATATATAAAAAGACCATCATTATCTGTTTATGATTTGAAATTAGTTGGTTAATTAATAAAAAGGAGTTGAAGTAGAGTCACGGCCGTACTTCATATAATTCTTGAACATTTAGGGTAGATGGAAAGCCTAATTATTTGTTTTTAAGTGATCAGTTTTTGAAGTGTAAATCTGTTATAAATCTCATATGTTTTAGTTTTTAAAACTAGTTGACAAACAACTAAATAAACTAAATATCTCAGGGTAGTTACAGCAACAAATATACACATTTAGATATATAATCAAATATATTATATATAAATATATAATCAGTCCCTTTAAAAAAAAATAGGGACTGGAAATGTTTGTCAAACCTGTAACAATTTTGGATTTACTTAAGCCAAATTTTAAATCTAGATATTCTCTGAGAGAATGATTTAAAGCAGGGATAAGCAGTTTTTCTGTGAAGAGTCAGATATTAGATACAGGCTTTGTAGACCACATAGTCTCTAGAGCAGCTATTTAACTCTGCCATTACAGCACATGGACAACCAGAAACTAGAAGTAAATGTAGACCTGGCTGTATTAAAAAAAAAAAAAACAAAAAACAAAAAACAAAAAACTTTATAAAAGCAGGTAGTGAACCTGATTTAAAACATCAATACTGCTATACATCAATATCACCTGTTGGAAATGACAGAAAGTAGGAGTGGATATCTGTTGTTTTATATGCCCAAAACAACAGTTCCCTTCTAGGAAATGCTCACTCCACACTCACACTAT
The DNA here is from genome assembly GCF_028885655.2 of Pongo abelii. Classification (NCBI taxonomy): domain Eukaryota; kingdom Metazoa; phylum Chordata; class Mammalia; order Primates; family Hominidae; genus Pongo; species Pongo abelii. The sequence goes on along the minus strand of NC_071990.2, from coordinate 114,629,017 downwards.
GATGCTGGAGTTTGAACATTTTCTTTCTCCTGACTAAGAGGGTCTTCCTTTCATTAGGCCTAAACTGCCATGAGTTTTATTTCTGTTTCTTGCTCCCAGGAGGTACTACTAGTACTAGTGAAAAGCAACCACTGAGTTAGCGATGAGGCTGGAAAGGATCAGGGGCACAGTGGTCACCCTTTTGACTTACTTGGTTTGACTCAGCTGAACACTCCAAATGTTTGTCTCAGGCCCTCGAATGAGGCTTCCTGATGTTGCACAATGCATTGAGGCAGATGAGTCTCTCAAATGGAGGTGATTGTCAATGGGCAATCATGTTCCCCAGGTAGAAGCCTTCAAAGGGCTATTCGGGTAACACCACCTTTAGAGAGACATTTGGTGTGCTTTGCCTATGTACAAACCATAGGCTGTGAACTGGGCTTGAACATGTCTCCACATTGTGCTGAAAGATACACCAGCTTGGCCATTCTCCAAGTGTTGTAAACATCCCCATTCCTCTGGGATGCTTTTGTAAAGAAGAATATTTTGTGTCTCATAATAGTCATTGGTCCCCTTTCACAATTCTGAGCAGCATGGTCTTTGGAAAAAGTTCAGCAGAAATGAATGGGAGACACTCCAAATAGGCCTGTGTCTTCTTGTCACTTGGATCATTGTCTGCTCTTGACTGCTCTGAGACTCTTTCCCATCCTCTTTCCTGCAGCTGGTATATTGCTGGTGTATTTCTGTTTAAAATGGAGTGTTGAGCAACTTGAATCTCTTCCTAATTTCAGAGGAATGCTATCACTGGGTTATGGGGACTGGGTGGGTCCCAAATAAGATATTACTGGTCAACATTTGCTGATTTCTAAGTGCATACAGCTCAGCATGTTGCACATTTATTGAAACAACTCTGCAGCTTGTCAAGTTGCAATTAAGTTCATGTTGATTATTTCACTGGGCACTCACACTGAAAACAAAACTGTGGGCTGATGGGACAGAAACAAGTGACTAATGTGCATCCAACATGAGGATAACTAAAGACAAGTCAAAAATAAAAGCTGGAAAGAGCTCTAATTATTTGTAGGTTCTACTGTATGGTTATTTAAACATGCTCTGTTTAATGAGATCTGTCAATCATAATTGGTTTAGTGGTTAAACAAAAGAAATGACATCTCTACTTCATTGAACCTGAATATGACTGCACCACATCATAACAAATGATGATTTATTAGGGAATTAGCAAGTGTAAATATGAAGGTGTGCTATTTTATTTAATCCTCACAATAGTCCTCTTAGGTCAACACTGACTCCATTTTGTGATGAGGAAAACTGAGGTTTAGAGAGGTCAAATAATAAGCCTATGGTTACACTGGTGGTGAGAGAGCCAGCACCAAAATCCAGGTCAGTCTGATTCCAAAGCCTATGTAGGCTGTAGACAATCAATAAAGGCACCAGAAATAATGCCTATTGCCTGAGAAGAATAGAGTATCACTAAATTACTGACCTTTTCTAATGGGGACCATCTAAGACCAAGTTTACCCTATTCTGGTGTCATGAAGTTTGCATGAATACATTTGCTGAATACATTTGTAAACATAAAATACACAGCTTATCTGAGAACCGTAAATTTATGTTTTATCATCTAGAGCAATAAATGTAAAAAGCTCTCCTCAGTAAATTCTCTCTCCTTTCCTTGCTCCTCCTTGGGGACATCTGGCCATGTCTGGAGACACTTTTAGTTGTTACAAGTGGGTGGGGGCTGCTACTGGCATCTCATGTGTAGAGGTCAGGATGCTGTTAAACATCCGACAACACACAGAACAGCCCTTTCCCAATAACGCATTTTCTCCCTAAAATGTCAATAGTGCCAACTTTGAGCAACTCTATTCTAGACTGATCTGGGAATTCACGGCAAAACAGTGGAAAGACTGAGAACTGGACCAAGCAGGACTACGCATCTCATATCTATAGAGAACGTGATCCTATCTCTAGCAGCAATCACACATTACCCCCTTTAACACATGTCTCCAGCAGAACTGGTTTGTCATGAAAATATTGTTAAAAAGGTAAACTGATATCAAAGTGGAGTTTCAGCCTTTCAGAGATGAGAACATTGGCAGCCACGTTCTCTTTCTTACTCTATGTTCTGGAACTGCTGTTAGCAGCCATGATTGTTGTTGTTGTTGTTGTTGTTTTCTCTCTCTCTCTTTCACTGAACATTTCTTTTCCAAAAAATGGCAACTTTCAAACTGTCTCTTCTTTTGAAACACAGCATATGCTTGTTTAAATGCTCCATGTGGCCAGAGCTCCAAACATAGGGCTTTTCACATTTGTTTCTCATCATTTTTGACAATTAGCCTCCCTTATTTCAATAAACATCTCACTCTTAAAGAGTAGTTCTTAAGTGCCATTTATCTTTTCCTGGGTGGAGTAAAGATTTCCCATGAATAAGCATTTCACTTTTTTTTTTTTTTTTCCAAAATGTTTTTCCAAGTGTTTAGCTCTGTGAACAAACCTACAGGGCAGACAAAAAAGGATGTCGTGAGAGTTGAATGTCTAATTCTTTAGTTTCCACATTAAGGAAAGCACCCTGCCTCTGAGAACGGTCATGACTTAACACTGAGGATACAGTCTAGCGTCAATACAGGCAAATAACATTCTTGTTGGGCAGTTACCCAGAATACAGAATATTTTAACATATTTTTATGAATGCTTGATTTTAGTGGCCTTTCACTGCATTAACAATTTCAGAACTGGAAGAAAAAATAAGAGAAAGTTGAAATAATTGTAAGTTTTATTGGAAACAAACATTGACTGGTGTACTGTTTCTTGTAGGGACCAAGCCACTGAATCAAATAACATCATCATTACTAAAGCCAGAAAAAGTATAGAAACATATGATTATTTAACTGAGTTATAAAACTCATGTTTTGGGTCACCTGGACATGGAAATTATGGAATTACATGAAGGTCATGGAATTAACAAATTAGGGGACTCCTGCATTGGTGTTTGAGATACTGCTTATAAAGCAGAAGAAAATTGGTTTACCAAGAGACATTAAAAATACTTAAGGCCTACACATATAAGATCAAGCCATAGTCTTCCTACTTCAGTCTACCTTCATCAAACCCAGACAAAACAATGAAATCCACTCTTTCTACTTCCTAATTATTCACTGTCCCCGTCACAGAAGCATTTTTTGTGTTTATATTCCTTGACAAAAAAAAAAGTCTTCAATTCAAGACATAATGTTACCTTGACCTTATTATGAATGGGCACACAAAGCAAAATTTGCCTATGGTGGGCCCCCAAGTTGGCCCTGACATTATCAAGTGAGTGAAATGCCTTTAAGTTTATTAGCTTGGAGGGCAATTGGTTTAGACTGAACAGTAATCTTTTTTTGACCCCATTGCCCTGGCTGAGAAACAGATTTTCTATAATTTGTGTTGTTTTCCCCTACCAAATCAAGAAGAGAGAGTGTGTGTGTGTGTGTGTGTGTATGAGTGTGTGTATAAATGTATAATTAATTATTATGAAATGTGTAATCAATCATATGATATTTAGTTAAACACAGACAAGAAGTATAATATGTATCAAGGCTGAACTTACATATTCTCCAATATACTTCTCACTTTAAAACTGATTAACTTCCCCAGTCTACCTTATAAAGTTTCATTCTTTTCCTATTCATCTGCAATCAAAAGGAGGAGACTGAAGCACAGATCTAATCCTTTTACCTCTATTACACTGTGAACTTTACAAGGAGGTATTTTATAGTTTGGGTTTCTTGGGGTGAGATTTTATCAGTTTGTACAGCAGCTGCTCCTCCCAGGAGAAATTAAGTCTTCAGACTTCTGGTTGGCAGAGTCTTTGAGTCCTCTGCTGTGCTCCCCTTGGGGGAGGGAATTGTCTCAGGTTGATCTACAGTGACTTCTGTCACTGAGCAGTGCACTACTGTTCCAGGAGAAACTTGCCAGTTGGCAGCCAGACATGAGTGGTTTGGACAATTAGCAGGCTTCTGTTCAGCCCTTGGTCTTACTGACTATTGTAACTGCAGAGCAAGCATGTTACCTGGATGAGGTAGAAATTCAGGCATGTGAAGTAACTGTCCAGGATCCAATGACAACATCATGGCGGGCCAGGGGCAGTGCTTTAGTCCTCTAGTTCAATCTCCATAAGTCCTCCAAACATACCAAATACACAGAAAATTTAAGTCAAAACAAAGAGTAGGCTCACTATGCTTACAAATCAAAACAAATACGTGTCCCCTTCCAAACAGATTTTTGCCTATAAGCCCTTCTTACACAGGAGTGTGGAAATTGCCTATGCCAATGGTCTAAGAGGGAATATTCCTCAGAATAAAAAATAAATAAATTATGGTTGGTTTTCAACTTGTTAACTGATATTTTTCTGGTAACATTGAGTCTTCTCGTATTGTATAGCTCCTGAACAAAACACTTCACAAAAGTGAAAAATCTACAGAAGTTTTACAGCCTCTGGGATTAAAGGAAGCTGAGCAAATACTTGTCTGGAGATATCTTGGATAACCAAAAAGGGCATTTAGGTTTAAAATAAGTTATTAATAGATGGTTGGCAAGTATGTAGAAAAAGAAGAAGTGATGTTTAGAAATTGCGTGGATTCACTGAAAACAAATCCCACCAGGAAAACATAATTTCCTATTTAAATAAAATATGTAAAGTGATAGATAAAAATGCTACAGGTACAGTGTTTTATTTTGGTAGGACATTTGATAGAGTTTCAGTTAAGGGGGCTGTTGAATCATGAAATGATCGCTGCACTTAGAAAAGCTACCTACTCTCCCACTTACCCGTTCTAAAAGCATTGATAAGTCATGTAGCTTTTCTGAAACTAAATTTTGTTGTTACGATGAAATAGAGATATTATTTGTGTATTTTCAACCTCATTTCAAAATTAGTGAATGCTTGATGGCAATGTTACGCACTGTGGCCAGGATGAAACTCCAGTCAGATGGACTCACAGTGAAATACAGAACTAGGCTCAAGGACTGGTGGCCAATGGATCAATGTCAACTTTATGTACAGGTTTTAGTGGATTTCCTATACAACTCTAAATTTTATGCTGTTTAACATATTATTGATACATTTTGTAGAGATGTACCAGTGATCATTTTTAAAGCTGTACAAAAATATGGAAGGATAACTTCCAAATATAGAATCAAATTATCAAGTATTTTATAGCTATAAAGCTAGGCTTACAACACAATGCCCGTTTCATGACACATAGTCATACGGCTCTATCTAGATTACAAAATACCAGTAACATTATAACAGGATGGAAGCTGACAATAGCAGTTCAGAGGAAATAGCACTGAAGAATTTAAGCAAATATAAGCCAAGTGGAAGAAAAATTCAACTGATTTTAGGAGCTCTTTTCTTCCTCCACTTGTGCAAATATTCCACTAATTTCTTTTTTTATTATTATTATACTTTAAGTTTCAGGGTACATGTGCACAACACACAGGTTTGTCACATATGTATGCATGTGCCATGTTGGTATGCTGGACCCAATGACTCGTATTTAACATTAGGTATATCTCCTAATGCTATCCCTCCCCCCACCCCACAACAGGCCCCGGTATGTGATGTTCCCCTTCCTGTGTCCCTGTGTTCTCATTGTTCAATTCCCACCTATGAGTGAGAACATGCGGTGTTTGGTTTTTTGTCCTTGCGATAGTTTGCTGAGAATGATAGTTTCCAGCTTCATCCATGTCCCTACAAAGGACACTAACTCATCATTTTTTATGGCTGCATAGTATTCCATGGTGTATATGTGCCACATTTTCTTAATCCAGTCTATCATTGCTGGACATTGGGGTTGGTTCCAAGTCTTTGCTATTGTGAATAGTGCCACAATAAACATACATGTGCATGTGTCTTTATAGCAGCATGTTATATAATCCTTTGGGTATATACCCAGTAATGGGATGGCTGGGTCAAATGGTATTTCTAGTTCTAGATCCCTGAGGAATCGCCACACTGACTTCCACAATGGTTGAACTAGTTTACAATCCCACTAACAGTGTAAAAGTGTTCCTATTTCTCCACATCCTCTCCAGCACCTGTTTTTTCCTGACTTTTTAATGATAGCCGTTCTAACTGGTGTGGGATGGTATCTAATTTCCACTAATTTCAATTAAACAAACTGTCATTGAATTTTATCAGTCTTTGCCCTTGAGATACTCACACCTAACTAGGAGTAACTACACTCCTATGTGAGCTGTGCTGTGATAAAAGTGTGTAAGAGGGAATGTTGGAGCTGAGAATAGAACACAGCAAACAAGACTTTTACTCAGGTGTGTACACGTGTAGGTGTGTGTGTACTGGTACAGGTCAGTGCAAGCAAAATATTGAGGCAAGACTATTCAGGGTTGGGTCCTGAGAAACTAACTGGAGTTATTCGGCTGAACCACATGGGGAAGGGCATCAGAGAGAGAGAGAGAGAGAGAGAAAGTCATGGCATGAGAGTGCATGACATGTGTTAGGAGTATTGAAAAGTTTTGTATGGCCAAAGCATAGATTTCTGTGTATGTCTGGGCTAGGTTATGAAAAACTCTTAATATAATAAACTGTTTGAACTCCATCTTGCAGGTGATGGAAAAAATATCTCAGATTTTAAATTGGGGACATCATCGGTTTTGTGTTTGAGAAAAACAACTAGGGCTTTGTGCCGCAATGACTGAAGTTGGAAACAGGGAAATCTGCTAAGAAATAAGTTAGTCTGGAGTCTTCAGTTGTAATCTAAAATGATCTATTTTGAGCATTGTAAAGAATTGATTGGCTTCTATAACCAAGAACACCGGTAAACTGGCCTTAATGACTCTGTAAGAAGCCGTGCCATTTGGAGTTTCTTGTCCATTTCTTATTTCTATTTCTTTCTATGTTAGCTTACTTTCCTGATGCAACATTCTTTATTAGGCAAAATCTGTGATTATAGGCAGCTGTCTAGACAGTTTAAACAATTTCCTCTAAAGCTCTGTTAGCAAGCCTTGAGTTGTATTTCAATCCATAAACAAATCACAAGGTCAAGGGGTCAAGGGATGGGATGTTTTGTGTTTTGATAGGCTTGGGGCTCACCTGTCTTTTCAATACCATTTCCAACTTCTTTTTTTGTTGTTGTTTTTTTTTTGTTTTTGAGTCTCGCTCTGTCGCCCAGGCTGGAGTGCAATGGCGCGATCTCGGCTCACTGCAACCTCCGCCTCCCGGGTTCACGCCATTCTCCTGCCTCAGCTTCCAGAGTAGCTGGGACTACAGGCGCCCGCCACCACGCCTGGCTAATTTTTTGTATTTTTAGTAGAGACGGGGTTTCACCGTGTTAGCCAGGGTGGTCTCAATCTCCTGACTTTGTGATCCGCCCGCCTCGGCCTCCCAAAGTGCTGGGATTACAGGCATGAGCCACCGCGCCCAGCCCCAACTTCTTAATTGATAACAAAACCCTGAGTTCCTGTAGAGATGTTGGAAACCAAACTTCATACAATTGATCATGATTAATTTTAGGTAAGCATTACAATCTGGTTCTTTATTTTCTCAGGTTTGTGTTTTGTTTTTTGTTTTTTTGTTTTTTTTGCAACTGGAGCTATCCTTGAAACCCACTTACTTCCAATGAGATTCTAAGGAAAATGTGTTGCACAAGTTTCTAAGACACCATTTTCTCTCTTGATAGAGGAGGTTGGATTTGGTTGCAGGCCCTCTTTCTCCCTTCTCCTTTTCTTCTTTCCATTAGAACAGATATAATATCTTGAGATGTAGAAGCCAACTAGTACCATGAGTTAATACATATGTAGGAAATTCCAAAGGAATTGCAAAGACATAGGCCCTAATTTTTTGAGCCACTATAGCCAATGTGAGCAACTACCTCAGTCTTGTTATATGACAAAATCTCTTTTTTGCTTAAGCTATTGTTAGACAGTTTTTGATTATTTTTAGGTAAATATCTTTCTAAAGGTTACAATACTTCTAGCCAAAATAAGATGGTCATGGAGATGAAGTCAAAATTGAAATTGGCAACTACTATTCAGAGCATATGTCCAGTAGGATGGGGGAGAAGAATCGGCTTCCTTCAAAGGACAAAGTGGGTGTAGCACAGAGACAGTCACGGTAGGAATCACTGTAAATGGGGCAAAACCCCAGTGTGAATTTACTGTAGACATATTTGGAAGAATCACTGCCTTAGCTCAAGAACTTTAAAAAGGGATGGTGGCAATGGGACTAGAGAGAAAAGAGAGTGTATGAGAGTCATAATAGAGGAAAAACTCAAAGGGACCTCATTCATTTTAGGTTTACAGTGGCTTAGTGCTAAAGAACACCCTTAAGTAGAGAACAATAATGGCTAAAACCTATAAACAGGTGAATTTTTGGTCAGCAGTGATAGAAGTATAGAATTAAACTCAAGGAATTGTAAAGGACTCGATATTTACTTATCTATCTTTTTCTATCATCATCATCATTTACCATCTAGCTTATTACGTATCAAGTTAATAATCTATTCTTTCTTCAAACCTTGCTTTTAACAAGATACAAATAATTCACAAAGAAGTGTGCATAATGATTAGTTAAAGGAAAAAGAACTGTGCACAAAACATGCCTGGCATGAAGTTTGGTATACCTGCTTGGGTGGTCCACTAACTGCTGGTCCAGTCATTGAATGAGGAATGAAGAAAAGGGGTTCCTCTTAAATGCTAACAGATAACTAGGAATTGAATCCCTTATAATGTTCACAGTATGTCTACGCTATAAAAGCAAACCAGATACCTACAAGAAGCACAACTATTTCTGATGTGCAACCAGAGAGGTTTCTCCTAGGATCCTCAGAAACACTATCATGCAAATATACTTACAGTCAATCTGGGACAGGTTTTATGGAAGTATTTCTCATAATATCCTTCAGTATCGGATGATGGTATAATTTCAAGTAAAATTCAATGTAAGCTTTCCTCTGGGTTTGGAGCCAGGTAAATTAACAGTCCTGCCCTACTCCATCATGGTCAAGTATGTCTGGGATGCTATGTTCACTTCTGGGAACTTGATTTTATAAAAGACAATAGCCAATTGTGCAGCAGTCTGTACAGACTATATTCTTAATAGGCGCTTGTTGAATAAATAAATGATTAAATAAATGCATGAATGGTTGCAGAAACTGGACATATCTTACTGTACAAGAGAGACTTCTTGTTCCTTTCAAATAGCTTGTAGTCTAGTTACAGCGACAAAGTACAAAACTCACAGGAAATAGGAACATATACAAATAAAAATAGGAAAATGTACAACAATGAAAGCAGTATCTTATGGTGGTAACATATTGTTTGGTAAATTCTATCCATCTATCTCTCTCTCTGTCATCTATCTGTCTATCTATCTATCTATCTATCTATCTATCTAACAAAACAACGAGTTTTAGAAATAAATGTTTGCTAAATAAATTTGTGAAAAATGTAGAACATAACAGTATTTATTTTGATATTTCATTATAGTATGTGATAGAAGAGGGAACAACAGAAAAACCAAATGGGAAAAGCAGAACAGGCAGAGATGAAGCTAGACCTAAAGTCTCCAAATGTATGAAAAATTACAGATTATGTAGGTCATTAATAAATGAGTAAAACATAAAGCAAGCTTCCAGCATTTGTGAAGAATGACTCTTGGAAACAGATAGGATGCAAATGCGGTATGAGTTTATGTATGTAGCTGATCCTGAGCCAGGAGTAGATTCCAAGCATAGCCACAGAGTTTGTTGCACATGTGAATGTCCTGGAAAATCCAGCCCTAATTCTATTTCCCCAAGTTTCTCAGCCTCTGACTAAAATTTTCTTGGAAACGTAAATATTCAGAATACTGCAGAAATCAGAGCAATTTATAGGGTTGTTTTTCTAAAGAGAAATGTTTTAATCATTGTAGCATATCAGTTTAGTATTCCACAAGAATTGTTCACCATATTCTAAATAAAATTCTAATAGTATTAAGAATCATTTGCCTTTCTTCTAAAGCATTTTAATAGTTTCTACCTTACTCAAACCCACAGTTTATTTTACAGGGAAAGAAAACAGAAAGAAAATGAAAAGAGCCAGGCATTAAGGGAGTTAAACTGAAGAGTCCAGCCACAAAATTCCAAGTATTTTAATGGCTATTCTTGGTTTTCCTTGGGTTTTGAAGAAAAATTTGCTACCTTTGCAATTTGAAATCACATTAGATTGCAGATTCTATTATATTTAGAATCAGAGATTCACAAAGCCTTTAGGTGAGAGGAAGCTTTGGAAATCCCACCCGCAAAGAAATATTTTTCACTGGCTAGCTGCCAGTCGCTTATCCAACCTCCAGCCAAGCCCTTCCAGTGATAAGTACCTCATTACTGCACAAGTTAGTCCACTCCACTGTTGAATGTATCTGATGGCAAAAAAAATTCCTCTTTAAAAAATTCAAGTGCTATTCCCCTTTTCAGCCTGTGAATATTTGTAAGATTGTATTTCCATTAAAACTCAAATTATGATGGCTTTGAGTCCCTATGAACCCTTGCGAGAAAGTCTCTTTTCAGATCATTTCTCAGGTACTTTCCGTCCTGCCCAGAGTGCTGTTTTACACACGCATCCCTGCGGATGTCACCCTGCTCTTCACCCTGGCCGTCTTGTCAACCTGCCGTGATACTGGCTGGAACTCTGACAGTTCTCGTAAGATGGCTGCTCTGCCAGGCACAGCTGGCTGTGACTTAGAGCCACACTTTGGAGCTTCTGAGCTTCCTTTTGCTTCTATTGTTAGCAAAGAACAAAATTTTCATGACATTCTCTATAGCAGAGGCTGTAACTTTCATTGAGATTTGTCAAAGGCTTGAGATCTTTTGCTATTAGACATGGTTTCCCTCAAAGCCTGCAGGCCATGGGACTCTCACATGGCACCCCCCTCTATAACCCCAAGCTTTTTCCATGCAGCAGGGTCCATTTACTCTCACTAAACAGTGTCCTTCAGTCACCAAATTGCAGGGAAAAAAAAATTACCCTTCACACCAATCTCAGGCCTGCATAGCTCTATCCACAAACCTGCCTTCTTCTATATAATTATCCTGTGAGATCCAAGAACAATTATGGTAATATTTGCAGTAGCTCAGCATTAGTAATTATTTCCTATAGTACAGGTAGTTCAGTTTCAGACAATGTTAAGTAAAGGTCATTCTATTAGGAAAGGATCTTGTTGCAACTAACAGAAAACAACTGTGGCAAACTTAAACAGGAAATAAATTTGTGTGGAAGGAAATAGGTAGCTTCCAAAATCAGGCTCAGAAAATAGTGACCTGCAGAGGTTACACAGTATGGAGCAGCTCAGGCCCAGCTGCAGCCACGGTCTGGTCAGGAAGCTGTGCCTGGCACAGCCACCTCTGGACACTTATGCCAGTCATTACTGCCAGACTGTATGTTTCCTTTACTGCCAAACCGTAAATAAAGGTTTGAAGTTTGCATGACAATGAAAGTATATTTTTGCTGTCTTATACAGAAGCCACTAGCATGTGGTTACTGAGCACTTGAAATATGGCTAGTGTGTCTGAAGAAAATAATTTCTAATTTTATTTAGTATTAATTTAAATGAATTTAAATAGCCTCATGTGATTATTAACTATAATATGAGACAACTCATCTCTAATCTATCAAGACTTTTGTTTTGCAATTTTCAGTCAAAATTTTTCCAGGAAGCCACTTTTCCAGGTGTAAAAAGTGCCACCTATACTTACATTTCTTGTCTCCTAGATCTCTATATCTGGTCTGTGGGAGAGAGAACACTGTAGAAGTCATTGGTTCAGTATATATAGCATCCTCTCCAAAAGCATTACGCAACAACCACTGGACTAAGATGGCTTTAATAGGCCTTTCCTTTATTTGACAAGGCCAGAGCCCCTGAGTGATGGGGTCATTATAAGATCAGTGGGTCCTTCCATGTCCATAGGGATTCAGTTGAGTTTTATGACACTGAAGCCAGACGTTTTAGGTTAGAATATTGGCTTTGCCAATTGCTTAAGGTTCAGTGACCTTAAGTAAGTCATTTATGCCTAAGTCATTTATGCCTCAGTGTTCTCATCTATAACAAGGTTATGATGAAAGTACCTAACTCAAAATGTAGACAAATTTATATAAAGCACAGAAGAGCATCTGGCATGTAGTAAGCTCTCAGTGAATATTGGCTTTTAATGTCATCACTGCTACCGGCACCCAGATGATTTTGTAATAGAAGATCCAATGCATACTCATCAGTTTTCCTGTGAAAACAGGAATAGCTATGTCTACAAAATTACTATGAGTCTTAATATAGACTTAAAAAGTTAAAGATGCCAAAAGACGTTGTTAACTCCAATGACCTGACTCTAGGAAAGACAGCTGTTACCTTATTAGATAGTTGAGAATCTATTTAAAAATCTCACCTTCTAGAAATAAGTAATAAGTTGTTTGATGATAAAACTTCTACTTACTATGTGAAATAAGAAAAAAATTAGAAGTTTTCAGATTTAGAATAGAGAGTGGAAACACACACAATGACGGAAATAGTGCCAGTGAAAGTAATTTGTGCTAACTCTAAAAAGCACATTAGTGGCTTCAAAAATTATTCCTGTCATTATATTGAAGGTTTCTATTTTTTATAAAAACAGAAACCAAAAATGCAGAAAAGAACTCCAGCACTCAGATTAATACATGGAATACCACAACGAAGAAAGAAACCATGTTCGTCGTGCATTGAGGCGTGTTTTCATTCTTGAACTTTACTTGGACCTCACTGTGGGCCTTCAGCAGTCAGCACGTAGCACTATACAGTCCTGTCTTCTGTTTTAGACAAGTTTCTTTTTTCTGCTTTGCAAAAAAAAAAAGAAGAAGAAGAAATGTAAAGAAAATACACAACAACAATAACACTAATCCCTCAACAATAATTTCTTCTCTAAAAATAGTTCAAGAAGAAAAATAAAAGGATCTTGCTGTATATTTTTTGTATCTACATTGAATTATCTAGTCTTCATAATTTTCCACCTGGTTTTAAAAACAAACATCACGATTTTAGTTCTCTATCATGTTATAAGCAACAAATGAAAGAGTTATGACTTATCCACAGGAAAAAAAACAACAACCTGGAGAACTCACTTCATATGAGATCAATAATGTTGCCCTCATGCACATGTGTATATAAATTTTGCAAGTCTTTTTTACAGATGTTTCTCAAATGCCACTAGCTCATAGAAAATAACAAATCCTCTAGTTTTCTAGTAACCAAAATCAATAAGACATGGAATCTTCATCAGTCAAGAGTCAAGTGTTTTGAAGTTTTCATACATGTGTTTAAACCTAAACACGCGTATTGCATAGTATTACTAGCAAATTGGATATATTAAGGTTTACAACTTCATTGATGCAACTAAACCGTTTTATGCAATTTTTAGGGTGATAGAAATCTAGTAATAAAAAGTGACATCTAAACTGAGCCTTTACTTTTTTTGTTATGAATTTCCTAAAATAATATGATCTTTTATATATATTTTTAAATAGGATGTGTGTCTTGAGTTGACTTTCTGATAGTAAAAATGAGTTTTCCTCAATACATGTGCCTAAAGGTTCCATGAATGATAGCACACATTTGTGAGACAGCTGGCCAAGGTAAGAGGGATTTATGTTCATGCAAAGGCAATATGTTCAAATCAGGATGAACCTGCAAGTTCACACTAGCACCACATTTTACCCAACCATATGGATAAATCTGAATCTGAAATGCTTATATTTACTTAGATTTTCCACAATCCTTTTTTGAAAATGAAAATCCAGAAAAATCTACCAATTCACCCAGAATTCTTCACTTTGACATGGCAACTACTAGAATCAACAAGAAGTGCTATAGGTAGAGGTCAATTTGTCCTTGTCTGAGAAGACAAACAGTCAAAGGACATAGTGGTAAAGAAACTAAGGAGCCCTCGTTTCTCTATCTTCTTATGTTGAAGTGCAACTTGATCTCTTCCCATTTCACTCTGTATTAGAGACATCATGTTGTTTATGTCATTAGGATATCTTTCAAAGACAGTCGGCAGTGAGGTGAGACCACAGCAACCAGTGGTTCTTCTTCCTATCAATTTCTTCAGATATAAACCCTAAATACAAACCTTACAAAGAAATCTCTTGTTAACTTGCCCTTTCAATTTACTTACAAATCTCTGCTTCTTCCTTCCTCGATCCTGTTTTTCACCAACACTTCAAGAGCTAGAACAATCTCTTGTTACTGAGGGAAGAGATTGACATGCTATTCAAATGAGTTACTATTCACTGATGAATAAGCGATGATGCTGAGTTGCATGATGAACTCAGCAATCAGTGAAGGTTACTGGGCTCATTTCCTTTTGTTTTGGAAATAATAAGAATACATTATCAAGGAGAATTACATAAACATATATTCTATTAAAACTCCAGGAGCCTGGTAGAGTTCCAACCAACAGAGAATTTTCTGAATAAACCATAACCTTGGGGCCCGAGAGGACCAAGTTCAAGCTTTCAAAACCACACAATCAGGCTCTCTTTTAAAGAGATGCTTATGTAATGTTTTAACGATTATTTGGGGAGTGAAAGTTTTAGCTGGTTAAGTGGCTATTTTCTTTGTAACACTACCAATAGACTATTTACCTAAATGTCTTATTGACTAATTCTTCTTTTTTCATATCTCAAGATTTAGAGACACATACTAACACAAATACATGCCATGCATGTAGTTTGGTATGGTATCAATGTCATATTTGAGTGTGAATAGCTAATTTTGGCAATCATTTTGCAACCTGATAATTAGTGATTTCTTAGGATTTTTTTTTCTTTTTTGACAAGTTCTCACTTTGCCACCCAGGCTGGAGTGCAGTGGCGCAATCTCGGCTCACTGGAGCCTCAACCTCCTGGGCTCAAGTGATCATCTCACCTCAGTCCCCCGAGTAGCTGGGACCATAGGCCTGTGCCACCACTCCCAGCTAATATTTTGTATTATTTTGTAGAGATGGGGTTTTACCATGTTGCTCAGGCTGGTCTTGAACTTCTGAGCTCAAGCGATCCACCCACCTCGGCCTTCCAAAGTGCTAGGATTACAAGCGTGAGCCACCGCGCAGGCTGCATACGGATTTTTTATTTTTAACACAGGCATTTAATCTCCAGTTTAACAATTACCTATTCTTGGGTAGGAATGAACCCCAGTGTAGCCCTTCAGAACACAATTGTAAGTATCTGTGATATTCCTATTCCAAAAATATCCTCCTATTCTAAAGGAAAATATGGTCGAAATATTAAATCCATTCTTTAGGTCACCTGAAGTTTACTCTTCATTTACCTTCTCCTCCCATGAAAACCCCCTGTGCCCACTGCCCCATGCTGGGGACCTTTAGACAAAAGCATGGTGGTGAATCAAACTTGCAGTTCAAACCCTGAAAGAGACTTTATTAAAATGGACAACAGATGTGAACAAAGAAAAGAAATAGAACAAAGATGTGAACTCCATTCATGAGGATATTTGCAAACACAGAGCATGCAGGTTTTTGTTATTTTTAACTTTCATCAATGCAACCTTCTTGGTGGAGGAGGAAATAACGCTGAAAAATAAAAAAGGAGGGAGTATGCAATTATGGAAGAGCAAGTCTTGCATCTGTGGAGTGGAATGGATTTAAAAGAAGACAACTCCGCATACATTTTGAGCATCTTATTTGTGTAGACACTGGTGGAGATGCTGATGGCACAGGCAGGAAAACATGCCATGATCTCCACCTTCAGAAGCCCAGGGTTCAGGGGAGAAATCCAAATTACAAAATAACTGTAATAAATGCCAAATGCAAAAATTCAGAAATACAAATTTTTCATTATATATGTTGATACAAACCATTGATATAGTTTTCAAGAAATATGAATTGTTTTCATAATTAAATAATAAACTGAGCAAACTGTAGCTGTTGCATAAAAATTTAAACAATTTGGAAACAAAACAAGTAATTGTTGGCTTTTACTTTTTACGCTATCCTTGTGCTGGAGAATCTGAATGAAGCAGTTCCATAGAAGAAGCAGAGGAGGCCACAGATAGTAAATTTGGAGCCTGTGATTTTCAGTACTTTGCTGGATTGCTACTTACAGTCATTTCTTACAACTTTAAACCTGGCCATGTCTCTTATTCCTTACTGACCAATTAACATTCACACCACAAGTTCTAATGTCTTTTATTTGCTATTTGGCATTCCCAAACCTCACACATTCATACTGCTTAGTCCAAGCTTCACAATTCTTTTGGTGCAATTTGGAGATTTCTATTTAAAAACATAGTGGGGTTATTGGGTATGTGTTCACATAGCTTTTATTTTTTAATACAGTGTTAAGGTCAGGACAACTTTCAGCTAAGTCTCAAAATGGCCTTATAACAATGGAGAATGAAGAGAATAACAACACTTATTGTTTTCTGTTGGCTATTAAGCAGATATCTGGAAACTTCAGATGAAGAACTTTACCTTCAGTTTTCTATAAACTGAGATAGTAGAAGAAAATGGAGAAAATTATTGGGTTCTTCCTTACTTTAAAAGCTTACTTTTCATTTTAAGAAACATCAACTGGTTTAACAATAAGTACTGTTTATTTTAGAACTTTGAAAACATTCTAAGGTCTATGGGATAATTTTGAAGGTCTTTTCTTTTGTTGAGATTATTTGTAAGAGGAAATATAAAGCTGTAGTTCTCCTTCCTGCACAATGATCTCAATTGGCAAGGACACCCAAAACAGGCCCAAAAGCCGTCCAAATTCTAAATTGGAAAACAAATGAATTAGCCTTAAATGTTTAGAAATAAACAGGTCCAAAGAGGTCCAAAAGCTGCCCAAATTCTAAATCAGAAAACAAATAAATTAGCCTTAAATGTTTGGAAAACATATAAATTACAGTCAGTCTATTACGTAAGTCAATAAAATCGTATTTTTATGCACTAAATTTCTTTTTGGTGGTGGACAGTCGCACCAATTTTCATCAATGAAGCAAATCTAAAAGTTACTTCTAAAATTTTATTTGCCCAAAGTTAGGCCACGAAGTGGAAGATAATTTTATTTTTTGTTTCTCTTATTTTGAGGAGCTAGGGCTAGTAAAAATATTACTAAATAAATATAAAGAACCCAAACCCAGCTTTTTCTGATATTAAATTATTTCTATGAAAATGTAGATTCCATTTTAAGATAATCTGCTTTGTAACATGGCTGCCAGGAATATATTGTGGTAAAAGTATGATGTGCCTTTCAGTAGTATTACTTCACAGATAAATACATTACTTAATTGGAAAGCATAACATCCAGCTACCTACCCTGATGAAATGAAAAACGACATAAAGTAAAAACAAATCAATAACACTTCAGAGTGATCAAATTATTTTCATAGTGAGTGAATGGATTCATAAATAAAATGAATTTTAAAAGGAGGGTCAGAACACAGTAAAACAGGTAGCTACTCGGGGTCAGTAGGCTCACAAAAGGGAGTTAGAGTTGGAATTCAGCCTAACAACCAAGTGGTTTTAATTGTTTATGACAGTGAGGAATAGAGTGAAGAAGAGCATATAAAAATGACAAATATAAAAAGAGTTCACGTTTTTTCCTAGTTACTTTTAACTTACATCTTCCCACCATATATTTTCTTAAATCCTGTTTGCCTACACATAATAAAATTGTCTGAAGTGAGTGTAACCTGTTCTTTTCATATTGTTAGTCTGATGAATACAGCAATATTTTCGAATAGTTATCCAGATTGAGGAGCTAGGCTAGACGGCAAATAATTCACTTTTCTCTCCATCAAGTAAGCCTTGCTATTAAAGTAAAAACACAGTTGAACTAAGCAGTACCCCTAGCAAGATAGTAAAAATTGTGAATTATGTAAATTCTAATGCATTAAATTAGAAATTGTTCTCTTTATTATGAGATATCATGGAAGCTGATTATAAACGACTGCTATTGAATGTTGCCGGGAGAAGATGAGATGATGTAAGAAGGTGAAATTTCTTTTAAGAATATTTAAACTATGAAACACAGTCTTCATGCTTCTACAAGATAAGAAACAGTTTGGTTCCAACTGCTTAAAGATGGGAATTGATCTGCTGGTCTTTCTCGTCTCTTTAGTATGTTTGATTTTTTTTGAATGATCTTAATACTTGCATGCATTGTTTTTCAGTGACAGATAAAATTGAAAGGAAAAAACAAAAGTTGGGGGAGGAGCCAAGATGGCCAAATAGGAAGAGCTCAGGTCTACAGTTCCCAGCGTGAGCGACGCAGAAAACGGGTGATTTCTGCATTTCCATCTGAGGTACCGTGTTCATCTCACTAGGGAGTGCCAGACAGTGGGCGCAGGTCAGTGGGTGAGTGCACCGTGCGCCAGCCGAAGCAGGGGCGAGGCATTTCCTCACTCAGGAAGCGCAAGGGGTCAGGGAGTTCCCTTTCCAGGGGTGACAGACGGCACCTGTAAAATCAGGCCACTCCCACCCGAATACTGTGCTTTTCCAACGGGCTCAGGAAACGGTGCCCCAGGAGATTATAGCCCACACCTGGCTCAGAGGGTCCTACACCCACAGAGTCTCGCTGATTGCTAGCACAGCAGTTTGAGATCAAACAGCAAGGCGGCAGCGAGGCTGGGGGAGGGGGGCCCACCAGGCTGGGGGAGGGGCGCCCGCCATTGCCCAGGCTCACTTAGGTAAACAAAGCAGCCGGGAAGCTCAAACTGGGTGGAGCCCACCACAGCTCAAGGAGGCCTGCCTGCCTCTGTAGGCTCCACCTCTGGGGGAAGGGCACAGACAAACAAAAAGACAGCAGTAACCTCTGCAGACTTAAATGTCCCTGTCTGACAGCTTTGAGGAGAGCAGTGGTTCTCCCAGCACGCAGCTGGAGATCTGAGAACGGGCAGACTGCCTCCTCAAGTGGGTCCCTGACCCCTGACCCCCGAGCAGCCTAACTGGGAGGCACCCCCCAGCAGGGGCAGACTGACACCTCACAAGGCCTGCCGGGTACTCCAACAGACCTGCAGCTGAGGGTCCTGTCTGTTAGAAGGAAAACTAACAGAAAGGACATCCACACCAAAAACCCATCTGTACATCACCATCATCAAAGACCAAAAGTAGATAAAACCACAAAGATGGGGAAAAAACAGAGCAGAAAAACTGGAAACTCTAAAAAGCAGAGTACCTCTCCTCCTCCAAAGGAACGCAGTTCCTCACCAGCAATGGAACAAAGCTGGACGGAGAATGACTTTGACGAGCTGAGAGAAGAAGGCTTCAGACGATCAAATTACTCCAAGCTATGGGAGGATATTCAAACCAAAGGCAAAGAAGTTGAAAACTTTGAAAAAAATTTAGAAGAATGTATAACTAGAATAACCAATACAGAGAAGTGCTTAAAGGAGCTGATGGAGCTGAAAACCAAGGCTCGAGAACTACGTGAAGAATGCAGAAGCCTCAGGAGCCGATGCGATCAAATGGAAGAAAGGGTATCAGCCATGGAAGATGAAACGAATGAAATGAAGCGAGAAGGAAAGTTTAGAGACAAAAGAATAAAAAGAAACGAGCAAAGCCTCCAAGAAATGTGGGACTATGTGAAAAGACCAAATCTACGTCTGATTGGTGTACCTGAAAGTGACGGGGAGAATGGAAACAAGTTGGAAAACACTCTGCAGGATATTATCCAGGAGAACTTCCCCAATCTAGCAAGGCAGGCCAACATTCAGATTCAGGAAATACAGAGAACGCCACAAAGATACTCCTCGAGAAGAGCAACTCCAAGACACATAATTGTCAGATTCACCAAAGTTGAAATGAAGAAAAAAATGTTAAGGGCAGCCAGAGAGAAAGGTCGGGTTACCATCAAAGGGAAGCCCATCAGACTAACAGCGGATCTCTCGGCAGAAACTCTACAAGCCAGAAGAGAGTGGGGGCCAATATTCAATATTCTTAAAGAAAAGAATTTTCAACCCAGAATTTCATATCCTGCCAAACTAAGCTTCATAAGTGAAGGAGAAATAAAATACTTTACAGACAAGCAAATGCTGAGAGATTTTGTCACCACCAGGCCTGCCCTAAAAGAGCTCCTGAAGGAAGCACTAAACATGGAAAGGCACAACCAGTACCAGCCACTGCAAAATCATGCTAAAATGTAAAGACCATCGAGACTAGGAAGAGACTGCATCAACTAACGAACAAAATAACCAGCTAACATCATAATGACAGGATCAAATTCACACATAACAATATTAACTTTAAATGTAAATGGACTAAATGCTCCAATTAAAAGACACAGACTGGCAAATTGGATAAAGACTCAAGACCCATCAGTGTGCTGTATTCAGGAAACCCATCTCACGTGCAGAGACACACATACGCTCAAAATAAAAGGATGGAGGAAGATCTACCAAGCAAACGGAAAACAAAAAAGGCAGGGGTTGCAATCCTAGTCTCTGATAAAACAGACTTTAAACCAACAAAGATCAAAAGAGACAAAGAAGGCCATTACATAATGGTAAAGGGATTAATTCAACAAGAAGAGCTAATTATCCTAAATATATATGCACCCGATACAGGAGCACCCAGATTCATAAAGCAAGTCCTGAGTGACCTACAAAGAGACTTAGACTCCCACACATTAATAATGGAAGACTTTAACACCCCACTGTCAACATTAGACAGATCAATGAGACAGAAAGTCAACAAGGATACTCAGGAATTGAACTCAGCTCTGTACCAAGCGGACCTAATAGACATCTACAGAACTCTCCGCCCCAAATCAACAGAATATACATTTTTTTCAGCAGCACACCACACCTATTCCAAAATTGACCACATACTTGGAAGTAAAGCTCTCCTCAGTAAATGTAAAAGAACAGAAATTATAACAAACTATCTCTCAGATCACAGTGCAATCAAGCTAGAACTCAGGATTAAGAATCTCACTCAAAACCGCTCAACTACATGGAAACTGAACAACCTGCTCCTGAATGACTACTGGGTGCATAACGAAATGAAGGCAGAAATCAAGATGTTCTTTGAAACCAACCAGAACCAAGACACAACATACCAGAATCTCTGGGACGCATTCAAAGCAGTGTGTAGAGGGAAATTTATAGCACTAAATGACCATAAGAGAAAGCAGGAAAGATCCAAAATTGACACCCTAACATCACAATTAAAAGAACTAGAAAAGCAAGAGCAAACACATTCAAAAGCTAGCAGAAGGCAAGAAATAACTAAAATCAGAGCAGAACTGAAGGAAATAGAGACACAAAAAACCCTTCAAAAAATTAATGAATCCAGGAGCTGGTTTTTTGAAAGTATCAACAAAATTGATAGACTGTTAGCAAGATTAATAAAGAAAAAAAGAGAGAAGAATCAAATAGATGCAATAAAAAATGATAAAGGGGATATCACCACCGATCCCACAGAAATAAAACTACCATCAGAGAATACTACAAACACCTCTACGCAAATAAACTAGAAAATCTAGAAGAAATGGATAAATTCCTCAACACATACACCCTCCCAAGACTAAACCAGGAAGAAGTTGAATCTCTGAATAGACCAATAACAGGAGCTGAAATTGTGGCAATAATCAATAGCTTACCAACCAAAAAAAGTCCAGGACCAGATGGGTTCACAGCCGCATTCTACCAGAGGTACAAGGAGGAACTGGTACCATTCCTTCTGAAACTATTCCAATCAATAGAAAAATAGGGAATCCTCCCTAACTCATTTTATGAGGCCAGCATCATCCTGATACCAAAGCCGGGCAGAGACACAACAAAAAAAGAGAATTTTAGACCAATATCCTTGATGAACATTGATGCAAAAATCCTCAATAAAATACTGGCAAACAGAATCCAGCAGCACATCAAAAAGCTTATCCACCATGATCAAGTGGGCTTCATCCCTGGGATGCAAGGCTGGTTCAATATACGCAAATCAATAAATGTAATCCAGCATATAAACAGAACCAAAGACAAAAACCACATGATTATCTCAATAGATGCAGAAAAGGCCTTTGACAAAATTCAACAACCCTTCATGCTAAAAACTCTCAATAAATTAGGTATTGATGGGATGTATCTCAAAATAATAAGAGCTATCTATGACAAACTCACAGTCAATATCATACTGAATGGGCAAAAACTGGAAGCATTCCCTTTGAAAACTGGCACAAGACAGGGATGCCCTCTCTCACCACTCCTATTCAACATAGTGTTGGAAGTTCTGGCCAGGGCAATCAGACAGGAGAAGGAAATAAAGCGTATTCAATTAGAAAAAGAGGAAGTCAAATTGTCCCTGTTTGCAGATGACATGATTATATATCTAGAAAACCCCATTGTCTCAGCCCAAAATCTCCTTAAGCTGATAAGCAACTTCAGCAAAGTCTCAGGATACAAAATCAATGTACAAAAATCACAAGCATTCTTATACACCAATAACAGACAAACAGAGAGCCAAATCATGAGTGAACTCCCATTCACAATTGCTTCAAAGAGAATAAAATACCTAGGAATCCAACTTACAAGGGATGTGAAGGACCTCTTCAAGGAGAACTACAAACCACTGCTCAGTGAAATAAAAGAGGATACAAACAAATGGAAGAACATTCCATGCTCATGGGTAGGAAGAATCAATATCGTGAAAATGGCCATACTGCCCAAGGTAATTTACAGATTCAATGCCATCCCCATCAAGCTACCAATGACTTTCTTCACAGAATTGGAAAAAACTACTTTAAAGTTCATATGGAACCAAAAAAGAGCCCACATCGCCAAGTCAATCCTAAGCCAAAAGAACAAAGATGGATGCATCACACTACCTGACTTCAAACTATACTACAAGGCTACAGTAACCAAAACAGCATGGTACTGGTACCAAAACAGAGATATAGATCAATGGAACAGAACAGAGCTGTCAGAAATAACGCCACGTATCTACAACTATCTGATCTTTGACAGACCTGAGAAAAACAGGAAATGGGGAAAGGATTCCCTATTTAATAAATGGTGCTGGGAAAACTGGCTAGCCCATATGTAGAAAGCTGAAACTGGATCCCTTCCTTACACCTTCTACAAAAATCAATTCAAGATGGATTAAAGACTTAAACATTAGGCCTAAAACCATAAAAACCCTAGAAGAAAACCTAGGCATTACCATTCAGGACATAGGCATGGGCAAGGATTTCATGTCTAAAACACCAAAAGCAATGGCAACAAAAGCCAAAATTGACAAATGGGATCTAATTAAACTAAAGAGCTTCTGCACAGCAAAAGAAACTACCATCAGAGTGAACAGGCAACCTACAAAATGGGAGAAAATTTTCGCAACCTACTCATCTGACAAAGGGCTAATATCCAGAATCTACAATGAACTCCAACAAATTTACAGGAAAAAAACAAACAACCCCACCGAAAAGTGGGTGAAGGACATGAACAGACACTTCTCAAAAGAAGACATTTATGCAGCCAAAAAACACATGAAAAAATGCTCACCATCACTGGCCATCAGAGAAATGCAAATCAAAACCACGATGAGATACCATCTCACACCAGTTAGAATGGCAATCATTAAAAAGTTAGGAAACAACAGGTGCTGGAGAGGTTGTGGAGAAATAGGAACACTTTTACACTGTTGGTGGGACTGTAAACTAGTTCAACCCTTGTGGAAGTCAGTGTGGCGATTCCTCAGGGATCTAGAACTAGAAATTCCATTTGACCCAGCCATCCCATTACTGGGTATATACCCAAAGGACTATAAATGATGCTGCTATAAAGACACATGCACACGTATGTTTATTGCAGCATTATTCACAATAGCAAAGACTTGGAACCAACCCAAATGTCCAACAATGATAGACTGGATTAAGAAAATGTGGCACATATACGCCATGGAATACTATGCAGCCATAAAAAATGATGAGTTCAGTCCTTTGTAGGGACATGGATGAAATTGGAAATCATCATTCTCAGTAAACTATCGCAAGAACAAAAAACCAAACACCACATGTTCTCACTCATAGGTGGGAATTGAACAATGAGAACACATGGACACAGGAAGGGGAACATCACACTTCGGGGACTGTTGTGGGGTGGGGGGAGGGGGGAGGGATAGCATTGGGAGATATACCTAATGCTAGATGATGAGTTGGTGGGTGCAGCGCACCAGCATGGCACATGTATACATATGTAACTAACCTGCACATTGCGCACATGTACCATAAAACCTAAAGTATAATAATAATAATAATAATAATAAAAAGTTGGAAGTGAGAAAAGATAGATCTTCTATAAATTCTTACATTTCATAATGAAACAACAATTATCAATAAAATAAGTGAGAATTTTTATATAGCACATCTGTGAAAAGTAAGAACACCTTATAAGTTTGATAGAATGTTATTTTGTCTGTGATTATAATAATAGAAAAATGACATATATAGTTTTTATGCCTTCATTTCTCTCAATA
The DNA here is from genome assembly GCF_028885655.2 of Pongo abelii. Lineage (NCBI taxonomy): Eukaryota > Metazoa > Chordata > Mammalia > Primates > Hominidae > Pongo > Pongo abelii. Next base: position 114,604,541 of record NC_071990.2, on the reverse strand, counting down.
ACTTATTCTAATAATTTGTATTGTATTTTATAAAAGTATAGCCAGTAAATACATTTAAAATCATAGACAGTTTGAGACTAACTGCTCTATATCTGTGATTTTCAGACTTTAAGCTACATATAAATCATCTTGGAATCTTGTTAAAATGCGGACTTTGATTCACCAGATCTTGGTGTAACCAGAGATTCTGCATTTGTAACAGGTGCTGTGTGACAAAGATGTTGATGGTCTGAGGACTGTACATTAAATAGCAAGGCAACAGATCACTTCTGTTATTCTTTGGATAACATTTTTAGTTGTTGTAGTCACTAGACACTCTTGCTTTATGGGCAAACAGTCTTTAATTTTATACAAAGCATGTAAAGAATACATAGAACTGTGTAGAAACTTCATAAGGTCAAGGCAATATCCCTGCAGTGACCACTGAGTCTCATGGGCAGGGTTGCTCCAACCACGTCTTCTGGGAAATTCTGAGCTGGTAGAAGTGGACCCCTGGTTTGAACAATCTCAAGGATTGTTCAAAGAAAAAAAGGAGGCCAATGGAACTTTGAAATTTGTCAATAGTAGTTCCCCAGGGACTTAATCCATGAACATTTCCTCTGATTTTTGGATGCAGCTTGAGTTAATGGAAGTCCTTCCACCCTGCATTTCCACTGAAGGTAAACCAAATTATATTATCTTTCTCTATAGAATTATTGGCATAAAGTCTTTTAAGTATCAGTACAAAATTATAGATTTATGGCATTGTTTTTTGATGTACTCCTTATATTTTGAGGCCAATTTGTGACAAAAGCCAGAAACATGATGATTTCTTTATGAAAAGCATACCATTTAATAACTATGGATGAGACTATGGTGCTGAACTAATATAATTATGACCCATTAGTTCTAGGTAGTTTGCAGGCTATGCAATGTTTGTATTATACTAAGTATGTTGGGTTAAATGTAGAAATACAACCAAGAGAATCTTAAATGAAAAGAAATAAAAACAGAAGTATATGAAGTTTGCAAAGTGATAGTTAAAGAGTAGTATTTCCTGATTGCAGACAGTATACAATGCAACATAAGCAGAAAGTGGCTAGATAATGGCTTTGAATATGAACAAAGAAGTGAATGCTAATATAAAACTTATCCTAACATCATGATTCAGATAATTCCAAAGAAGCACATTTTCTCAGTGTTATCATGCAAAGTTCTGCATGCCATCTTGCTCTATAAAATATATTATTGTCATTCTGTCTTCATACTTATTTGCAATACTGTTTATTGTAGAAAGAAAACAGAAGGAAAACCCTAAACAAATATTAAACATTTAGGGAAAAAACCCTCAGTTTTATTTTGGATGTCATTTATAATATTTGAAGAAAAAAATGCTAATACTGTGAAGTAAAAAGGTTTTTCGTTTTGTTTATCTTTTCCAAAGAGCTTTCTTCACATTTGTATACATCATAAAACTAAACTTTAATAGTAATATTAATTGTGGCACACTACAATAATTCTGACTCTCAAAGTAAACTTAAGAATCAATTATGGCCTAAACACTTATTTAAATATGTGTGGCTAGAAATGGTGGCTCAAAACAGGCCCAAAACACACCTGTAATCCTAGCACTTTGGGAGGCCAAGGTGAGAGGATCACTTGAGGCCAGGAGTTTGAGACCAGCCTGGGTAATACAGCAAGACACAGCACCCCCATCTCTACAAACATTTCTTTTTAATTGCCAGGCATGGTGATGTTCACCGGTAGTCCTAGCTACACAGGCGGCTGAAGCAGGAGGATCATTGAGCCCAGGACTTCAAGCTTACAATGAGCCACAACGGTGCCACTGCACTCCAGCCTGGGTGACAGAGTGAGATCCTGTCACTAAATAAATAAATAAGTATGTGTAAGCATTGAAAAAACTTACTTTGCTTATAGAAATTATTTGCTGTTATTTGAAGAGTACTTTAAAAATAATGATGATAAAATAATAGTAATAATAATAATGATAAAGAGCTTCTAGTACCTTTATTTCTTTGCTAACTAAAAAGTACATCCTCATTTAGGGAGGCCGAGGCGGGCGGATCACGAGGTCAGCAGATTGAGACCATCCTGGCTAACATGGTGAAACCTCGTCTCTATTAAAAATACAGAAAATTAGCCAGGCATGGTGGCGGGCACCTGTGGTCCCAGCTACTCGGGAGGTTGAGGCAGGAGAACGGCGTGAACCCAGGAGGCAGAGCTTGCAGTGAGCCGAGATTGCGCCACTGCACTCCAGCCTGGGCGACAGAGAGAGACTCCGTCTCAAAAAAAAAAAAGTACCTCCTCTTTTAAGGAAGTAACACATTAACATTTCCAGGAAGGACATATGGCATTATTCTTTCAGGTCTCCCTCAGAGTCAATTGGAGTTACATATTTTTACAAAACATGTAAAATAAAATCTTTTTTTACTGCACATTATTGCCTATTCTTTCCAAGAGTAAATCAGTAAAATCTGATTATTAGCCAAAGTGATAGAGTGCTTTCTGGCAAGCCACTGTCACAGATTCACACTGGGAATTAGGGAACACACAGAGTTGGCAAATAAAGAAAACAATCAGCCTCCTACCTGTGTCCGATATTTTCATAAGGTATTTTGAAATAGGGGAGCCCAGAAGAAATTGGAGGAATATTACAGTTTACTTTGACCTAGGATTTTAAAATATCGGAGGAAAAGAATACTTTTTTTGGATTGAATAATAATCCTTATAATTTTATATAACCAACTATACACCTTCTGTGTGTGTGTGTGTGTGTGTGTGTGTGTGTGTGTGTGTGTGTGTGTGTGTGTTTCTGTTCCTTCATATAGTTGAGTGATCACTGCCCTTACTTTTAGGTAGCCTATAGGTATTTTCATAATTAAATGTTAAGACATAGCTTTCAAAATCTACTTTTATTGGAATTTATCCTTGATTTCTGAAAAAACAAATGCTATTATTTACAGTGATCAAAGTCAGGTTGTTGTGCCTGTATCAATTGATATCTTTTGAGATCCACTGTTGGATTGTTAAGTCTTGCGCACACAATCATTGTTTTAGAAAATGGTGGGATATCTTCTTAAGAATGTCATTCTGTAGTGACGAACTTAAAGTTTAACGATGTTTTCTTTTGACTCTTCTTCCAATCTGTCCTTCAATTCTCCATTTCTATTAACCTAGCACCGTGAGTGTTATAATTGCCATGAAAAAGATAGCTGAGGAAAAGACCACTGTGCATGATTAAGATAGATATTAATGTGGAAGAATAAGTGTCTCCTACAAAGTTTGAATACACCAACAGATGTTTTATTCACCAAATGACTAACCCTCAGTGTGTGTAGATTTCTAGAGGTCAGGCTGAGGTTAACTGAGAATAGACTTTTAGACACAAGTTCTGCAAAGATAGTTCTGAAGCCCCAACTCTGCCAATTTTACCATCTTCCACAGTATTTGTGATAATTGGGAATAAATTCTAGTCTATTGTTTATAAATCTTTGACATAAAACATGTACTCAGTGAATAAATTGGACCAATCATTATTATGCACCGTAATTTTTCTCCATGGTTTAATATTTTTTTAGCTCCTGTGGTATGCATTGTAATGATATAAATCAGCATTCCACTTACATGAGGCAGCCTTAATTTGACTCGATATCCATCTGTGGTAAACATTTACATTTTCAAACATACCCCAACATTTGAGAGGAGAAGACAAGAATAAAATTGTATATTAGACATATGCCATATGTCTAAATATTTAAAAGATATAAACTAAGCTATTAAACTGGCAATTAAATTTGGTTCAATCCTCTTATTTTGTCAAATATACTTATTCAAAAAAGAATTTGTGCAAAGCTATTATTTTTATATATTGAAATTTGAGAAGATGTCAGACTACTGAGTTTGTTAGTGCACATATGTGGATGCCCTCTTGTTAAGCCAGGTATGTTCAATGAGTAGTAATATAAATGCATAATTTACTTATTCCAGAACATTTCAGCTCTAGTTATTTTGCTATAATCAAAAGTTTTACATGATTTTTGTGTATTGACACTAACGAGCTAAGGGATTAAAAGTATCCACAAAATGTAAATTAAAGTAAATGTAAAACAGTAAAATTAATTGTCATATATGTTTTCAAAGATTATATATCTTAAAATACTAAGTTTATTTATCAAACATTACATGGCAAATGCAAATTTTAACTTATGTACACCAAAAGTTTTAAGAAAACTATTTGAATACTTTTCATGTCTGTAATCCCAACATTTGGGGAGGCTGAGGCAGGTGGATCACTTGGAGCCAGGAGTTCTATACAAGTCTGCAATGTAGCGAGAACCTCTACAAAAATAAAAATACACCTAATACTAAATGACGAGTTAATGGGTGGAGCACACCAACATGGCACATGTATACATATGTAACAAACCTGCACGTTGTGCACATGTACCCTAAAACTTAAAGTATAATAATAATAAAAAAAATAAAAATAAAAATAAATTATCCAGGCATGGTTGTGTACAACTGAAGTCCTAGCTACTCAGGAGGCTGAAGTGAGAGGATCACTAGAGCCCAGGAGTTTGAAGCTGGAGTGAGTTATGATCATGCTACTGCGCTCCAGCCTGGAGATTCTTTTTATTTGTTTAAAAAATCAATTCAAACAAACATTTTGTTAAAAAAAAATTCTAGCATTCTGTACGCATTTAGTTGTCACTATAAAGAATTGCTATCATACTTTAGGCATGTTATTTAACCACCATATATACAAATGCAAGAGTAAAAGTATCTTTAGAAGTACGAATTGGGAAATAAAAAGAAGAAAAGAATAAAAATGATGCCTTCAACGCTATTGGGAAACCATACTTCATTATGCAAAAATCTGTTGAATTCATGCTATCTTCTTTGGCAAGTTAATTCATTTTTCTTATCTCTTAATGCATTTGCCTCCCAAATCTTCTCTGCATTTTGAAGCAGTGTGTTTATGTCTTCAATGTTGTTGCTACAGTTTGAATGTGTTTTCTCCAAAATTCATGTGTTTAAACTTAATGGCCAATATGATGATGTAAAGAGGTAGGGCCTTCAAGAGGTGATTAGGCCTTGAGGGCTCCTGCATCCTGAATGGGAAGGGAGGCTTCCTGTGCTGCCTTCCACCAGGTGAAGACACAGCCTTCCTCCCTTCTGGAAGATGCAGCAAGGAGACTCTCAAAAGACACCAAATGCTGGTGCCTTGATCTTGGACTTTTGGCCTCCGGAACCGTAAGAAAATAAATTTCTGTTCCTTGTAAGTATTGCAGTTTGTGGTATTTTGTTATAGAAGCACAAATAAACTAAACTAGAAGGCAGTGGCACAACCCATACACGTTTGAGCACTGCTGCCTTCTGTTTTGAGAACACAGGGCAAGAGAGGTGGTGAAGTGTTTCCCTGGGGCCTGGATGATATTAGTAAAGAAAGCACAAGTTTAGGGTGCAGGTGTAGCTCAGGTTCTAGAACTGAACTCTGCACACTGAGTGACATAGGCTCTCATGTTTTCTAACATGAATTACTTCTGTTGTTTGTTATATGTGGAGTTCTTTAAAATACAGGACCCAAGGCAAGAGGCCTTGTTGTCCAAGTTTCATGGCACGTTTTTTGTTTGTTGTTTGTTTTTACATATGATGCAGAGGGCTTAAGAAATCAGTTTGGGAATTCAAGATACAACCATATTTAGTCAAGACATATTTTAATGATGGATAGGTCAAAATCACTTAAACTTAAATTTCTGTAAAGGAGGAAAGAAAGTTTCCAGTTGCTTTGTGGTTATATATTAATTATCCCTTGATATCTGCAAGGCATTGGTTCCGGCACTCCTGTGGATAACAAAAGTTGCAAAAGCTCAAGTCCCTTAAGTAAAATGTGTAACATTTGCATGTAACTTGCACACATCCTCTTATATATTTTAAATCATATCTAGATTAGTCATCATTCTTAATACATCTAAATGCTATGTAAGTAGTTGTTATAGTGTGTTTTAAAATTTGCATTCTTTATTGCATTATTATTATTTTATTTTCTAAAAATATATTTGATCCATGGTATTGGTTGAATAATCTTCAAATGTGGAACCCATGGATATGGAAGGCTGACTGTACATAATTTGCATTTTTAGGTATAATTTACACACTTTGGAGGTAGATGGGGTTTGTGCAGAGAATGTAGACATTGACAATTAATATTTGCTGATCGATACCAATCAGTTACCTTCCCATTAGAAATGACACTATGTAATCTTGAGAAAATTCTTCTGAGATAATTCCATAGGTTTTGCAAAATGTTTTGGGAAGTTATGTTTCCATTTAATTATTGATAGTTAACTTGATGCTTATTATAGTTATGAATTATAATTCTGCTGAGAACAAAAACATTTTCACGTAAGGGACAAGAAAGGGAAAGGAAGAAGAAAGAAACATTCTAGCAAGCCAAAAGGCAAAAGTCTGGCAACATATAATATAGATCTGCCAAATACATCCTGCTGCTTTTCAGTGTGGCCACCTACCAAATAGCTCTGCATTGCATCCTCAATAGATTTGACAAGAGGAAGTGAAAAGAGACTCCACTGTAATGCTATGGGTCAATTAATAAACACTCATTCTGGAAACCTTTAATTGTTTAAATTGGGTATCCTGTGTGGTAGAATGTTCAGGCTTGTAGCCGAACAAGATTAGTGCTAATTCTCATTAGGCATTTAAAGATACTTGTTTTAAGGACATCTCTTATTTATTAATTATGTGCTTAGCATCCATATTTTAGATAAAGGGCAAACAAAGTACAAGTCCTAGAGGGTGGAGTTAGTAATAAATAAAGCATAAGAATAAACTCCTGTTCCACATTTAAAAATTCATGATTCTGGGTTTAAACCAAATTAACTTCTTAAGAGTAATGTTTCCTTCAGAGTCCAGTACTCTTATTATTCCTTAAATCAGTTTCATGTATGGTTGCCCATGTGGGCAAAGTAAAACATTCTGCTTTTTAAATATTCCTAAGTTAAGATGAATCTTAAATTAAGGGGGATAAAAGCTTTATAGAATTAGGCACTGTAGAAAAAAATCAAGAGAAATAGTACTAAGTATCCCAAAGAAATACACAGAATAATAGAAATGTTTCACTTAAAATCATGAACTAAGTATGATTATTTAATCCAACTATTAATTTTAGATACGAGGTAAATGAGGGCTTTGTGATTTCCAGTCCCATATTCCTCTTAGTAAACCTAATGTTCATCAGAAACATCTAATGGATGATTCATGTGTTTAATTTATGGTAGCAGAAAGCCATATTTTCAACAGATGACTAAGGTTATTTACAGGCATATGGTCCATGAATCTCACTTTCAGAAACCCTGAAGGACCCAATGTTACTACCCTGGATAGAAGACAGTATTGAATGTTGTGAAGGTTAGAAGGGAGATGATTGACCAGTAAAATGATGGAAATGCAAGAAAATAAGAATGTTAAGATTTTTCAATGCCCACACCCTAAGAAACGGGATTGAAAAGCAGTGACTTCAAGTATAACACCAGAGTTTCCATTTGGATCCTTGAGGTACGCCACTTCCATTTTCCATCGGCACCCAACATCATTCTTCCCTCCCTCCTTTATTTACCTCTTTGTGTGTATGTGTACATTTGTTAATATTTGTCTCTCCCTCAATATCATGAACTCCTTTGAAAGGAAAAACTGTCTTACTTTTGCACTTCCTCAATTTTGTTATTTCTGAATGAACTATATATGGTTCCTGTCTACTTTGCACTCAATTATCCCATTTTTCCCTCAATTCCCTTCACATCAGTTAGTGCAACTTTAGGACTAACTTCTTTGTCAATTGCTTTGTGTCCAAACAGACTTTAGGTTCTGAGTATAAAGTCCATATGTGATACATATCTTTATATCCACCAGAATCTAAGAGAGTGCTTGGCACAGAGTAGGCAGTTTACACTGGAGAGCAGGCCTTTATTGACTGATGAGATCACGTGACAGGATTTGAAATCTTATCCAGCATACACCTTTTGATAGCAGCTACCGAAACAAAGGAATGTTGGAAGGGAACTTAGGATGACAGGAGGAGGGCAAAAGGCAAATTGAGAAAACAAGACTTTGACGTTTTGAATGAGTGAGAACCAAAATAAAGGACTGGTTCAAATCCACAGGTTAAACTCAAGGAAATATATATTTTATATATATTATATATAAATATATATTAAATATAATGTGTAATATATAATATATTATATATATTTCTATATTATATATTATATATATTATATATTATATATTATATTTTATATATAATATATAATATATTATATAATATATAATATATAATATATTATATAATATATAATATATAATATATTATATAATATATAATATATATAATATATTATATAATATATTATATATTTATATATAATATATATTATATATTATATAATATATAATATATAAATTATGTATAATATATACATAAAATATATAATTATGTATAATATATAGGTATATATTATGTATAATATATAGGTATATATTATGTATAATATATACCTATATATTATGTATAATATATACGTATATATTATGTATAATATATACCTATATATTATGCATAATATATACCTATATATTATGTATAATATATACCTATATATTATGCATAATATATACCTATATATTATGTATAATATATACTTAAATATTATGTATAATATATACTTAAATATTATGTATAATATATACTTAAATATTATGTATAATATATATTTAAATATATATAAAATATATATTTATATATTATATATAATATATATTTAAATATATATTTATATATTATATATAATATATATTTAAATATATATAAAATATGTATTTATATATAATATATAATATATAATATATTAATATATATAATATATTTAAATATTATATATAATAGATATTTATATTATATTTATAATATATATATAATATATATAATATATGGTTAACCAAGAAATCATGTGTAATTTTATTAAACTACAGTTTAAATCAGTTGTCTACCAATAACGCATCAGAGATGCAGCAAGATATTTGAAAAGGATGAAGTGAAGGGAACTATTGTTTTATGTGAACATTACGTGCCAGAGTCTGGAAAATATTTTATATAAACTCTCCAATTAAAGAGAAAAAAATGTGGTTTTCTGTTAAGCTATAGATAGTGCAAGGGCGAATACAGCTCTAATGATGATACTCAGATTTAAAAAGATATGGCAGTTCTGGAATTTCAGTTTTATGGGGCTTTTTTCTCCCTCAATCTTAGAAGATACAATAGAAGACAAACATATTTGTTCATGTTCATTAAAAGAAAGCCTGACAGTGCTGAAAAGAACAGGTAGTGACTAATTCCGGGAAATATTATCTGTGATACAGTTGTAAAAATCGCAGGGCATCCGTATAAACTACAATTTATAAGCAAACAGAGAAATCATGCTGGGTTCCTTTACTTTCTATTAATGTCATGAAAGAAAGTAGAAAAAAATAAGTTTAGAAGACATTTTTTTAGAAGTGATTAAGTACTGCAGAGAGGAAACAAAATGAATGTGTAGTTAAGAGCCATTATATTTTTTTGGTGGGGAAGTCAAATTAATAGTCTTTTTTTTTTCCTAAGAAAAATTTGAACTCTAATGGACTTTTGACTACATATCACCTATCAGGGGATTTTCTCGAAACTACATATCATTTATCAGAGGGATTTTTTTGTATTTGTGTGAAGTGATTGATAGAATGACATTTTTCTATTGTCTCTAGATAAAACATGCTAAAACTATAATTGTTTTCAGAAATTTGAAGTCATCAAAACATATTTCAGTAGTGAATTCTTTAAAAGTACATTTAAGCCAGGGAAAAAAGATACAGAAGTGACATTTTCAAAGGGATGGGGGTGTCATTAAAAGTTATTCCATGATAAAGGAAAATTGCATCGGTTTTCTTCTTATAGCAGATTCTCTCGCCTGTCATAGCCAGTGTTATAACTGGGTTAGATAAAATGCAGGTAAATTCTTGCTGTCTTCATACTTTAGTTCCAACCAATCTCAGGATTTGTTTTTACATGTACACTAAATCAGTAGAGTAAAAAACTAACATTAATAAATAACTTGAACTTTCTTTTACTCTTCAAGATTTGAGCCAGCTTTAAAAAAATGCATAAGCCAGTCCAAACTTGGTAGATATCTCTTTTATTTCCTTAAGTAAATTTTCTCAACTGCCAAATTGAAAAATTTTAATTTATTAATGCTTGCATGAATAATTTACTCTCAGACACTGAACGATTCAAAACAAACAAGCCAGTTTGTGTATTTAGTTATGTGAACTTTTGAATCCACTGCCTCGTAAATCCAGCACTTTATTGAACCTAAAAAAAAAAAAAAAAATGTGCTGACCCCTATTGGCCCCACCATTAATTATCTCCCACTGCAGACATCACATCTTTTCTTTACTCTTTAGGATTGTTTCTTCCTTATTAAATATTTTATATATTTTCCCCTATTACATCTGTGGTGCTCCTCAGTAGGCATTGGATGGCTTTGGTATAATTTCGGTAATTTTTCCCGGGATATTCTGCTGTATCAGTAAAGATATTAGTTGTTATTTATTTTCTAATATAAATCTATGGGAGGTATTGATATATTCACCTCCACTAATGAGAAGATTGGGCCTCAGGCAGGTTGATACATGGTCAAGATCATTTCAGTCCAAAGTGTTGCACCTTCTTTTTTTTCTTTGGCCTGTAAGTCATGTTCTTTGCCTCTGATCACTCCTGTGCCCTGTGACTATCCAGCAGACCTGATGATATTTTCCCTGGCTTCCGTCTTACAGATCCCTTGTCTGAGCCTCCAGTCTAAATTGGGTCCTCATTAGACAGTACTGTCTTCATCACCTCATATTTGTATAACAATTTGGGATTGTAAACTTGTGTGATTGATCATATATGTGTCATGTGCTATCCTGTAAAGCTCAGCGAGAGGATGGATTGTATCTATTTCGCTTCTACTGATGCATCACTTGTGTGCACCACAGAAACTAACATGCAGCAGGGCACATAGTAAATATAGTTGAAAGAGTGAGTTAAAGTGAAATTTAAAACCAAGCCTGTACCATGGAAGTCACAGATGTACTACTGCAGGAGTGGTTGTGGTGTTTTCGTGAACGGTTCCTATACATGGATTCCAAGTCCTGGTGGCTATGTATGCACAATCCTGTACCCTATATTCTATATTCTATACTGTCATACTGAAACTAGGTTGAAAGCTCATTGAAAGCAGATCTTACGGTTTCTATTTAGACTAAATGAAACATGTAGTTAGTTGGTTAACCCTTCATAAGTACTTACTAATTGATTGGAAACTGATCTTAACATTTAATTTGTTACAGAGCATTCTTTATTTCACTAAAGCCATCTTCCTGACACTGTTCTCTGGCATGCTTTGTTCTTCTGTTATAATGACTGACGATCATAATCAGGAAAGGCTATGCCCGGTGTTAATGCTTCATTTTTTCCCTTTTATTCACAGACAGTTGGAGTGATCAAGCTTTCAAATCCCTGAAAATGTGAGCTGTGCTATGTCTGGGGCAGGCTCCATATTTTTATTATGTACCACACAACTCTGAAAGCAATACAGAAATTCAGGGCACTTAGATTGAAAAATGAACACTTTCCACATTTAAAGGAGAAAGACTTATATATTTTTGGAGTTACATACATTCTTCATCCCATTTATAAAATCCAAAACCCATGGTTGGGCATAAAGCAGGAGATTTAATATTCTTCTGCTGGTGGGTTTTGTTGATTTTTACTGCCCCCTCCACCCACCCCTACCTTATCCCTCTCCATCTCCGCTGATCTTTTTGTTCTTCATAGTTTTGTGCTAACTTCAGAGCTGCAGATGTGCCATTGATCACAGATTTATATATATGAGCTAAGAGCAGGAATGCTAAAATAATTTCTTTCTCAGGCCTTAAAGGTAAATGATAGGTCAAGACGTTTTACTTCATAGCCAAACATACTAAGGCACAGAGCAACATGGCAGGAATTTGAGTTGTGAGCGCCAGAAGTGCTTGTTCAGCACTAACAAGAAATAGGAGAACAGGATCAGTATAATCTCATATTCTTATTAAATTAAAAAAAGACAGAGAGTAATGCCAAGGTTATGACATGAACTGACAAGACCAAAAAAAAAAAATCAGTTTTTCTGATGCTTCAGCCTTTGCAAGCATATGAAAGAATAAAAAAAAAAAAAAAGCCCTGTGGCATGAGTTATAGATGAAGTATCTGCCTCTAGCTTGGAATTTCCTGGCATTTTTCAGCCTGTGACACAGACTTGATGTGATTAAACAAAGGCTTTTCTCCAAATTTAAAGCTCTTAAAAAAAATAAAAGCTGAATCTAATACTCTAACTTGTTTTTAAATGGGAGCAGATGCCTCCGTTTCTTGAGCTGACTTCCAGATTCTGAGAAATAAATGAAGAGTGGAGGCTTGTTTTGGTAGAGGCTGAGAAAAGGAGTTGGCCATATTTGCCCTTCAGAACTTCGTGTCATCCCCCAGCTCCCCAATGGCAGGGCCACATTCTTTCACAGGATGGGTCTGGGGCAGAGTATGGCTTCCTCTGGATTGGATTTCCCTTGGCTTCACTGAGGGCAGTCCCTGGAGGAAGCACATCCTGGAGCCAAATTCACCCAATGAACCACCGCAAAGCTCCTAGGAGAATGAAGAGTGTGGATGGAGTAAGCACATGCGTATGGGTGGACGTGGTGGCCAACTTGGATAATCTCTGAGGTTCTTTCTAGGCCTGACATCGTAGTATGCTCTAATAAAGGAAGACCCCTGAGATGAGGCAGAACACAAGACCCTGAGGCTGGCAGGGAGTTTGGAAATGGCACTGAGCCTTAGCAAAACTCAGTTTTCTACTGAAAAAAAAAAAAAAAAAACACAGCTCCTTGAAAAATTATTTTTGATTGGAATCTATAGTTATTTATCTATCAATAAGACATGTTCTTTTAGACTTATTATTTATAAGTAAGTACCATCCACAGTTTGGCATGTGTTTACATTGTATGGGTGTGTTTTGCGTATGTGTGTGTATTTGCTCAGTATCCTGTTGCAACTCTTTCTAAAGCCTGCCTATTCATGACGTACGTTTGTTTTTTTTTTGTTTTTTGGTTTTTTTTGAGACAGAATCTCGCTCTGTCACCAGGCTGGAGTGCAGTGGCACCATCTCAGCTCACTGCAACCTCTGACTCCTGGGTTCAAGCGATTCTCCCGCCTCAGGCTTCTGAGTAGCTGGGATTACAGGCATGCACCACCACTCCCAGCTAATTTTTGTATTTTTAATAGAGATGGGGTTTTACCAGGTTGGCCAGGATGGTCTCCATCTCCTGACTTTGTGATCCGCCTGCCTCAGCCTCCCGAAGTCCTGGGATTACAGGTGTGAGCCAACCGCGCCCGGCCCATGATGAAAATTTTTACCAGTGAGTTTCTAGACTCTTGACTTCAGAGTCTGTAATGGTTATCATTACATATATTAAGACACAGTTAAACCTTATGTTAAAAAAAGCACGAGGAATTAAAAATTGTTTTGCATTAAGATAAACTTTATTTTTTGTAATTCGTTTCACCACCTCTCACTTTTTTGAATACTTGTAAAGCATTCATTGAGTAAAGAAATTGTGTACAAAAATGTTACATCAGGAGCTGTAGGGTGCTTTAAGAATTTTAGCACCACAGATTATATGGTCCTAGACACTTATACTTTAAACAGAATAGTATTAAAGTTGTGTTAAAAGCTGCTACAATTTATTTAAGGCTGTGCTTTAGTATTTGACCTACGAAAGTATTTGAAAGCCTCTAAAACATAAAATCTGGAGGTCCATGGAAGAAGCTCGATCCAACAGCCCTGTCACAGACAGTTTTGACTCCATTAAATGTTGATGACCTTGAAGAATTAGTCATGGAAAAATAATTTCAATTTCTTCCAGTGGCCTTTTCAAAATGATGAGCCTGGAAGAGTTACAGACTCTGGCCCAAAAGAACCAAAGTTGAAGGTGGAGATATTTTAAGGATGAGCAGAGCAGAACAACTTAGCAGTGGGATATTAAAGGCAACATGAATCAAAGTAAGTAACCTCCTTTTAATATTCCCAAAGTGCTTTCCTTGGGGTCTATTAGAGCAATTGCCAGAAAATGTTAACTATATCATTTAGCTATGGTCACGTCTGTCTCTCCAACGTTCTGTTGGCTCCTCAAGGAAGGGAACATGGTTTATTTCTGCCCCCTCCATGACTATTGTCCCAAAGACGAAAATGCTGATCATTGAAATCATTTTATCAGTCTCTGAACTGACTCTCTGGACTTGAAATTTTTGCTCAGAAGTGTAACAATCACCTGAAACCTGGCACAGCCACACAGCTTTCTACCTCTACCTCTCCCAAGTGTGTTTCTTTCCCGTTTCAGTACCAGTTTCTCAGTGCAAACCTCAAAAGCTATCCTTGATTATTTTTGCCATTTACTCTGTCTTCCATTCTCCAGCATCACCTGCAAAACGTGTTCTGAAATCACCAACTCTTCTTTATCTCGATGTTCACTTTAGTTCAAGCCAGGTTGACTGTTGGGATGGCATATCCCAGTTTCCACGCTGGTCCCTGTCTCAACCCAGATCATTTCCACATAGCAGCCAGACTGATCTTTAAAAAAGTTTAAAGAAAGTTAAATCTATGCATGTCACATCTGTTCTGTACCCTCCACTGGATTTCTACCATACTTAGGATAAAATCCCAAGTTATTTCCAAGGGAATGGGGCCCTGCATCCCCTGGCTTGTCTTCTTTGACTTCATCCCGTACACTCTGCCCATTACTCAGCATGTTACAGCTACATGGGCTTTCTCTCTGTTCTTTGTATCCAAAGCTCAGTCAGACACTTTCCCTTTCTTCAGCAGCGTATTCTCTGCTCCATGAACCCCTGGGGCTGGCTCCTTCACATCAGTCTGACATCCATCTAAATGTTTATTTCTCAGCAAAGTCTTACCAGGCCTCTTTGCCTAAATTAACACACACACCAACACTCCTTATTTTTACTACATCATTCTGTTTTATTTTATTTGGAACATGTATGGTTATTAAGCACTATCTCTTGTTCATTTTTTGTGCTCGCTTATTTTTTGTTTTCTGCCATGTCAGCCACCCCCTGCTAGAATGGAAGATTCATGGGAGCAGGAACCTTGTTTGCTATGTTCCTTATTGCAATCCTAATGCCTGGAACTCTAACTAATACATAGGAGGACTCCACAATTCATTAATAACTGAAGAAATGAACTCACTTGCGCATTTCCAGTTCCATTCCTGAATTCTTCCTTTAGTGAGAAGCACATGATGACCTTGTTAATATGAAAATTGATAATGGAGTGAGAGAAGAAAAAAAAAACATAAAATACCTGTCTAATCCATGCACCACCAGACACCAGAGCATGTGGGAAGTGGCCAAGAAGACAATGCAGGGAAGTCTGAGCCCACTTTCTTATTTGACTTTCCTAGGTACTGTGGCCTGGGAAATGATATTAGAAGTAATGCATTAGAAGTAGAAAACAAAACAGGAAGTTTAAGGTCAACATTCAGAGTCTACTGCGCTCTCTTTCTTGGGCTCACCTGAGAGCATCTTGGTAGGCCAATGTTGTTTCAGGGACTCTGAAATGGGATCCCCTTGAGAAATGACCTTGAGTTTCTCTGTTCCACACATATGGAACCCTAGCCTTTGGAGGACGCTTAGGTCTATGTGCTTGGGATATAAGAAGACTCTACTTTTGATCTTGAAAAGCTTGAATGATATTTAGGAAGGCATGATATATATACAATATATATACAAGGAAAATGAAACAATGTTTATGGGTGTTTGTTTTTTTTTTTTGAGATGGGGTCTCACCCTGTCGGCCAGGGTGGAGTGCAGTGGTGTGATCTCAGAGGCTCACTGCAACCTCCGCCTCCTGAATTCCAGCGATTCTCCTGCCTCAGCCTCTCAGGTTGTTGGGATTACAGGCATGTGCCACCATACCTGGCTGATATTTGTATTTTTAGTAGAGACAGAGTTTCACCATGTTGGCCAGGATGGTCTTGAACTCCTGACCTCAAGTGATCTGCCTGCCTTGGCCTCCCAAGGTGTTGGGATTACAGGCGTGAGCCACTGTGCCCTGACAGAAACAATTTATAAGAAAAATTACATAGTAACAATGTGTGCAAAGTGTCAAATAAAGGATAACTTCAGAACTGATGACTTCAGAAGCACAGGGGGATGACTGTGAGTAAAAGTGATTAGGGAAGTGTTCACTCACATTTACCAAAATATATAAAACCACTGGAGTTGTAGTGAGGCTGGAACAAATGGTTTTCTGAATGTACTGGAACTAAATATTTATTTATTTATTTATTATTTATTTTGGAAGGCCTTTCTTCACAGCTCTTTAGTAAGATGCCCAGCCCTCTTCTAAGAGCTGCCTTTCAAAGCTACATGGGCTCTTTCAGATGGTTATGAAATCTTCAAGCAGCACTATCGGACTCTTTTGGTCTGAACTAATAAAATTTCCAAAAGAGAAATCTTGTGACTTGAGAGAATGCAAACTAAATGCTGAACAAAGGGAGTTGGTTAATAAAAGCTTCTCTGCTGAAAAAGACAATGGAACCCTGGTCTTTGATTATTTAGACAAATTTGAGATGTTTCCATTTTCATTCATTTCCAATTCTTTAGTAGATAAATTTTTATCAATAATTTGTGAGCTGAGAGTTTTTAAAGTTGTCCCTGAATAAGATATTTGTTGGTCGAGTAGCTGTTATAGCTGGATTCTTTATCAGAAAGACTTCACTAAGCAGCTAAATACTTTATTGCCTTTTCTCAGTCTAATTAACAAGGGAGAACAGTCCCCTGAGAAATGCATAAATACATATTCAACTTATACTGTAGCAATTTAAAAGTGTTCCTGGAAATGCCATGGGCATTTTATGGATTATGAATTCTTTCAATTTTCAGTTTAAAATTTATAACATAACCACAATAGTGTTGAAGACTTTTAGAAAAGAAAACCTCACTTCTTCCTTAAAACCTATGTCTGAAACTGGTTAGCCTCTCCTTTATGAAGAGAAAAGAAATTATAAAACTTATGAGTTTGGAGTAGAATCAATGCCATGTATATCTTAAATCATATTTATTTATACCTGGCATATTTATCCGAGCTTAAAGAGCTCTATGACCCCCAAATAGTAAAGTGGTTAGTGTACAGAGGGGACTTCGGAGCACATCTAGTGTGTGTTTCTCCTGGCACATCACTTCAGCTGATCCTCCCAGGGTAAAGGATGGAGAAGTACTGGAGGTCCCTGTGGGATGTCTAACTCATTTATTCTAACAGCAGGCAGCATCTTAAGATGACCACCAATATGCATCTTATTAACTTATCACAACTCAGGACAATTTGCCAGTTTCCAATATTATTCATTCCCTATAATACAATTTGCTATATTTATTTACTCATAATAATATAATAATTAAAGCAAATACAAAATATTTAATTTATATTTTGTTTTATATATAATTATAAAATAATATAAAAATAATTCAAGCAAAATTTTATTCCTATAGCAAGAATATTGTTTCATCTTTATGAGAGTTTCTTCTCTTTTTATGGTCTTTCATATACAAAGTGTACCTTGCAAATAAATCAAAAAGTAAGTTTGTACAACAAAGCCATTTACTTCAAAGGAAACCTCAAGAAAAGTACTGATCAACTATAATGGGATTTTCTTTCTATCTTAATATAAATTGTGACTACCAGGACACACACCTATGTACACACACATACGTATGTGTATTACATATGTATCTGTGTATGTGTATATATATATGCATGTATGTATATATATACACACACACATGCATAACATACATACACACATACATACACATGTATAGTCTTTTTTCTTCTGTCTTATAGTGGTAAAAATAAGATAGACTTAAATTCAGAATACAGAAAGGAATGCTTGTTAATTTTTATTTTTATTTTATTTTATTTTTTTGAGATGGAGTCTTGCTCTGTTACCCAGGCTGGAGTGCAGTGGCATGATCTCAGTACATTGCAACCTCCACTTCCCGGGTTCTAGTGATTCTCCTGCCTCTGCCTCCCCAGTAGTTGGGATTACAGGAGTTCACACCACGCCCGGCTGATTTTTTTTTAATTTTTAGTAGAGACAGGGTTTCACTATGTTGGTCAGGCCGGTCTTGAACTCCTTACCTCATGATCCACCTGCCTCAGTCTTCCAAAGTGCTGGGATTACAGGTGTGAGCCACTGCACTCAGCCTATGCTTAATTTAAGACTTTGCTTGCTAATCTGAAATTGAATTTATTTGCTAATCTTAAAATTGTTAAACATTATCCTAAAATGCAAGATCATTATATATTTTCACATAGATTCACATCTTGAAGCTACTAGAAGGTGGAGGGGAGGAAATATTTGATGTAGGACAGTTGATTTGACAAATCTTAACATTTCTGTATTTCAAGACTCTGAGAAATCTTTCAGTTCAGGGGTTCCCACATAGTGATAGGCCTATGTTTTGGTGGAGGGTAGAGCATTTTCTCTATTATTTATATAAAACAAGAATTTTAGTTCTCCTATTTTCCAAACTTCTAAAGTCAACATTCCTTTAATTGTGAGCAAGAATAAATGGGCTTCTTTTACACACACAGAAAAAATTCCCATTGTTTCTAATATCTCTCATTAGATATTAGGCAACTGGGGGAGTCAAAAAAGTACACTTAATTTTCATCTCAGATGTGAGAAAACTAGAACTTAGAAAAGCAAAGTAAATGCTCATGGTCACACAACTGTTAAGATAAATCTGGGATTTAAATGTAGGTCTCTCTGATTATAAAACTCATGTTCATTCTCTTGCAGGATGCTGCCAGTGACCCCAGAGCCTTTTGTTTTCCTCCAGTATTCTCAGTGCTTTAAATATTTAATGGTCCTTCAACATCTCCCTGAATGCACTCCAAATTTTGGAAGTCCTGGTTGAGAGTGGGGCCTGGAGCAGTTTAGAGCCCTCTAATCAAGGGCAGGTCCATCTCTGGAGGAAGTTCCTGCCTGGGGCAGAGAACGACTATAGCACAGTGCTCCAAAATTTTCAGAGAACTATGGGTAAGATGAATATCAAAGTCAGGCTTAAAATGGAGCAACAAGGGAATGGATACCCCAGTTAGCAATCTGTGGCCCAGGGAGTGAGAGAACTGTAGCCTCAGCCATTGCATTTGTAACTGTTTGAGGATCCAGGAGGGAGGGTCCAGGCTGGGCCTGGAGGACACTGAGACATATCTGGGCTTGTCTAATGAGGTTGAGAAGTTGGTGGGCCACCAGGCTTGCTTAACGGGAGGGTAGAGATTTTCACATTGGAGTTTTCATGTGGTGATGTGTTTCCTTAACCTCCGTGTTTTCTAGGATACATGGACTAAGGCATTGGGGTGAGATAGGAAAAGCTGGAAGGTCTCTGTGAGATCATGAGAGGCAGGGGTAAAGGGATCTGCAGTAACTCAGTGTGACACAATGTGGAGCAGAATGATCTCTTTGCCTCTGCAGGGAGGACAGCGTGCCCTAGTACACTGTGGCTGGTAGTGTTGGTGTGTCAAGGTCTGTTTAAGGTGGCACTGAAGGCTCTATGAGCATTGGTGGCAGAGTGGTGTGTTGGTGAAGAAGGAAAGCCCTAGAGCTCACAGCCATCGAAGAGACACACCTAAGACAGCTACTCAGACTCCCAGAAATGTCCTGGGGAGACTTTACAGGGGCTTCACTGGGATGTGTGTGGGGAGGGCAAATTTGGGTATTTTAATTGTTAGCCTAACCATGTCTGCATCATGATACCATAAGCCAGGGAAACAGTTGGGTCAAAATTAATGGAAATTGTTACTATTCTCACGCGGTGGTGTTTTAAGTGCCTGCTGAACCCCATTCCAGGCCCATAGACTCAGGCTGTGTAGGAATGCCTCATTTCTGACCTTACAGATGACTCAAGTAGGAGCCTGAGAAACTGCTGAAAACTTTCCTTCATTTTAACTAATTCAGCACATATTCTGTGGTTGCTTTCAGAGAGTAAGGCCTTGTACCAGGAACTTTCACTGTAGCCAAATAGAATCTGCAAGTGTGCCGTAAGAGAAAGCCTGGTGCAAGGGACAAAAGATAGTTCCAGAATCAAAAGACCTCTGTTTGTATTTCAGGACATGTTATTTTGGGCAAAAAATCTGATGTCTCTGGGCTCTAGTACTCTCAACTGTGAAATGAGAAAATATTTTATTAATGCAAAATTGGGACATAGAATCTGACCAAGGTTTCCTATGGGAGTTTCAGGTATGAGACTCAAACTAGCTCCTAGAGATTGGGTCTCATAATGCTTGACTTGGGGCTAGAATTCAAGTGAATCTAATGGAAATGGTTTAGGATATTTAAAGCAAAGATTCCACTAGACAATTTTGAATGAATTCAGCATAGAACCTCCCTCATGGTGGGGTTCTGAGGATCAAATGAGGCAATGAAGCTGGCGGATATTTTTAAAATGTAAAGCACCAAATAAATATCGATCATTTCAATTATTACATTTTACTACTCTGTATAAATCTAGACTTTTGCTTTGTATTTTAACCCACACTGCTACCTTGCAGACTTGAGACCCCAGACCTGTCTCTCATGTTTATGAAAGAATCTGACT
This sequence comes from Pongo abelii, assembly GCF_028885655.2. Lineage (NCBI taxonomy): Eukaryota > Metazoa > Chordata > Mammalia > Primates > Hominidae > Pongo > Pongo abelii. Next base: position 114,583,753 of record NC_071990.2, on the reverse strand, counting down.
TTCTGCAGTTCCAAGCAAGCCAATTTCCTGCTTCCTCAGGCACTCGTGATAAGCACTGAAGGGTACAATTCTCCACCCACTTACGTGTGGGATCCCTTTCCATGAGGCCCCATCCTTTCTATTTCTTAAGTTCATATGAAATGTGGCTCAAAGAAAAGTCTATCTCATTCATGGCCTTTCTCTTTTTTTAAGGTATGAGATTTGTTTGTATTATTTAAAATGTATTCCCTCATTGTTATATACCATGGGCCTGACCCAAATCAAATCAGCAGTTTCTAGGCTTTCTTGCCCAAGACACCCCAGATGCCCTTTCTCTGTATTTCGGTTCTGCTCCCTTTTGCTCTGCACTTCTTTCTGTTGCTGCACTCTGTGGAGTATCAGACACTATCCTGTCATGGCAATTAGGCTAATGGTTGGATTGTGATAGCCTGAGAAAGCAGTCTGGATGTCAGGGATGTCCATCTAGAAAAATGTAAGTAAGTGCAAGGAGGGAAGAAGGAAATGGAATTCACAGGCCAAACTTCACCATTATTTCTCCTTGCAAAGCAAATAAATAAGGCCTAATTTCGGGAACCCATGCTTCGGTCCGGGTTCATAGTAGGCTCGTGGGCAACTAGAGGGACAATACAGTTTTGGGGTAAGGTAGTGTGTAAACTATGATTTAAAAAAAAAAAGTGTATCCTGTGGTTTTCCTCTGCCTCCTCCACAGTTAACCCTCTGAAAATAAAACCTTAGTGTTGAAAAAATTACTGGCTATAAAAGAGATAAGTTTATTGAGAATTCAAGTAGACCAGGGGATTTTAGGGTCATTGCTACATTGCAGAGGAACGACTCATCATTTTCTGGCCATAGGTTGACATTGGTGAAATTACAAGATCATGGGTCTTGGGACCACTCAGCTCCTTCTTCTCCTCTGTCTTCTGCAGTCCCTTCAGAGGAGAGTTTCCACCTCTCATTTAGTGTTTTTAAGGCACTCAGATCATTAACATTGTGTGCTTTCTGTCCTATGCCTTATATAACTAGAAGTTATTATTATTCCAGAACACATTAATGAAGAAAGTAGCACTGAGCCTAGAGTTCTTCCTTTTGATTGTCTTGTTTTTAATTAGAAATTCCACCTTCACAGTTTTTGTGCAGATGATCCTATTTTCTAATCATGTTTTAGGCCTTAAATATTTAATAGAGTGTAGTTTCAATCATCTCATTAGAAATTCCATTGATGTTTAAGAAACTTATTTAGGCTATCTGTCCCTTTGCCCCACTATCAATGTAGCAAAAAAGTTCAAATGGGACAGAGTATGTGCGTGTGTGTGGAAGCCGAAGTTGTCTGCCACCCTTCTCAGTTCCAGACAGCATACGGAATCCCCAGATACCTTTTTTTTTTTTTTTTTTTGAGATGGAGTCTTGCTCTGTCACCCAGGCTAGAGTGCAGTGGTGCTATCTCGGCTCACTGCAAGCTCCGCCTCCCTGGGACTACAGGTGCCAGTCACCACGCCCGGCTAATTGTTCTGCATTTTTGGTAGCGGCAGGGTTTCACCATGTTAGCCAGGATGGTCTCAATCTCCTGACCTCTTGATCTGCTCGCCTCGGCCTCCTAAAGTACTGGGATTATAGGCATAAGCCACCGCGCCCAGCCCCCAGACACATTTTTAAAGTCACATTTTAAACACACATTCCTCAAAACTGGACTAAAATGAGTGGTGTGTACTTAGAGTACCTGAGATCACACTATCTGAAACAGTAGTGAGAAACCTGTGGTTAGACAATGGAAAAAGATTGTAGGATAAAAATGGAATAGTTGTTTATTTGTTATATTTTGTGTTGAAAAAAAAATTCATGTCTTTTCTTTTTTTTTTTTTTTTTTTTTTTTGTAAGGCAAGATGCTTAACCCGGTGTTTACTAAAGTGTGTTCTGAGAAATACCAGTTTTTCTGGATGAAACCAGAATCCACATTTTCAGTTTCATGGCCAAATAAGTTTGGAAGCACTGTTACACAAAGCCAATCACATTTCTGCACTGCTGAAATTCTGAAGACTTTACTAAGCTAACAGGTTCTGTGAATTCCTCAGTCGGGGGAGGTAGCTCATACACAGTCTTCTTTTCCTGTGGGGTCATTTTTAGGGCCAGTGAAACCACTGTGAAAACTGTGGACCAGCTCATTGGAGAGCCACTTATTAAGAGTGACTCATCCAGGCAGATTACAGGATGAAGATAACCAACAGAAGAGCCACATTTACGCATGGAAATCACTAAACAAACACCAATAGGACTCTTCATGGCAAAGTCTAAAAGTGATGTTGGTCTAAATTAAATGGTTTCCAAAAACTTATCTAGAACGAATGCCTCTTAAATATGAAATACTTGTTTTGTGTTCATAACAACTCCCTAGAAAATCAGGCTTTTAAACCAAAACTTATATAATTGGTCTGAAGAACTTCCTGCCTCCTCCTTAAGAGATTTAGGGAACATAGAAGATGGCTTGAGAATATTTCCAGACAGTGACATCAGAAGAGAAGAATTAGCATGATGTTAGGTAGCTGTATTTAGGAATTCTCTCTCTACATAGAAGTCAGTCTTTCTTCATGAGAGCCCCTGACATTTCCAGCACTCCATGCTGGTGTATATACCTTCAGGGCTGAGATGTGGAATTTCTAAGTTCCTCTTGGCGCTTGGCTCGAAAGACTTTTCCACAGGTGCTGTCTGCCAGCGTGGGCTCAAGATTCACCTGCTGGAAAATTTCCAAGCACAGCTTTAGGCCTCAAAGGAGCAGAACTTGATGGTGTCAAAAGACAAATGAAGTGGAAGTTCATTAAGAAATTTTAATGCAAAAGCAATGATGATTAAGAAGCCTAAAGAAAATCTGGTAAACGTGCTTTTTAAACTAATACAGGAGGGAGAATTCCACAGGAATCTTCATTGCCCATCTCTAAGGATGGGATTTTGAGAGGCATGAACACTGCTGGGTTTAAAGAAAGAGTGATAATTCCAGCTAGGGACACCAAGGGAGGCTGAGGAACCCTCTCCGTGGTCCCTTTAGCAAGAAGCCTCAGTTAAGACAATGTTCCCCATTAGATAGTTTTAAAGGCCTTGGGTACACAACTGGGAATTCACTGGAGAATAAGCCAGGATAATCACCTACATTTTCAACCTGTCTAGTTTCTCATTATAGTTTTCTATTTTTTCCCCTTGAAGGTCATAAAACATAATGTAAAAACAAGGTGAATTATAGCAAAGCATGATCTGGGTATGTAACTAATTCCTATAATATAAGAGACCTTTAGACTTCTTTGAAATAGGCCTTTCACTTTATTATGGGGAAAATTAAGGTAATATAAAAACTAGCCCTTACAGTTTTCAATTAGCTCAAATTGTGACCGTTTCCAACAATAATCATATCTGAATAATGTCATTCTTAAAACCACTTAGGCTTTGTCTTATGCTTTTCCAGACGTTAGTGATATAAAAATTGCAAGTAGTACATTTTAATTCTGAATCACTAGGAAGCATATTTTGGCTATGATACAATCATTATCTTTTTTTTTTTTAATTTAAGAACACGGGTCCCAAGAGAACATAAGACAAGGGGAAGGTGTTCAATTTTTGGTACTGAAAGTAATTGTAATAAATGCTAGAATTCTATTGGATATATTAGAATTCTATTTGATATATTTTAAAAGAAATTGAAAAAACACTTTAATAATTTTGCTTATCATTTGCCATTGATCTTTCTAAACATAAGAATTTGAAAGGCTGTTGACATTGAAGAATAAATAATGCAAGCATGTTTAGTTTTCTATACATTTCATACTTTACCAAGTGAGTATATAATTCATGTGATGACAGTTCTAGTCAAGGAATAAGGAATACTCACAGAAATGGACAATTTGATTTTAACTGTAAGCATAACATAGACACATTTTTGTCATTGTTTTTATATTACTCAGGAAGTCCTATAGCAGACTTGTGCAGGAGACAGAGAAAGACAAGCCTAGGGTCCATCCTTCAAGGACTTTATAGCCCAGTTTGGGAAAGAAACATGGGTCTATGGGCAGTAAAACTATTAACAAAAAGAGTAAGTGCAAAAATCCAGATGAATAATAAAGATACGATTACTTAATGAAGTTCAGAGGAAAGGGAGAAAGAGAACCTTTTAGCAGTGGCAGGATTTGAATCTGAAATTGAAGCATAGCTGAGATGATCTTAGTTGGAGAAGTTGGAGAAGTTCTCTCCAACTAAGATAATCCCTCCAATTCATTGCATGTGAGGGACAGAGAGAATGGTTTGGGAAAAATTTCTGCAACAGGATATGATCACTTTAATTCCGGGCCAAATTAATAATATCATTTTTTTGAAGCCAAGAATTTCTGTGGGTCAAGGAATGAAGAGCTGTAGATCTAAAAAGGAAAATTGTAGCTGGATTATGGAGTGCTTTCAGTGGCAGACCAAATCTGAATTTTCTAACATAAGATTTGAGACAGGGACATGATGATCTCAACTCTTTTCAGGAAGAGCGAGTGCTATGTGGGAGAGGGAGTTGAGGGGCAGGAGGACACAGCCAGCAGACCATTGGTGTTAGCTGATAAGCCCCTGGACCAGTAAGCTAGGCAGTGATAGTGGGAGAATGGGGGAGAACCAGGGAGCAGAGTGTGGTGGAAAGTGAGAGTGAGAGAGTGGAATCTCTGCTGACTATTTCAGCGAATGCCAGGAGTGGTTTGCTTTTCTTTTTTTCCCCCCCTTTTCAGTGCATTTTTAGTCATGAGTTGACACATTCACTGGATCTTAAAGCTGGAAGTGAAGTCAAGTGACATTTGATCAGGTCCCTGTTTTTAGTGAAGTTTGTTTATTCCTGTTTTACAGACATGGTAATTAGAAACCAGGAAGACTGAGAAAGAATCAAATTTGCAGCAGCTCAGTAAGTGGTAGACCGGGAACAAGAAGCCAGTTTTCTGGGCTCTTGAAGCAAGGCCCTGCCACGTTGTCTTTCCCCAGGAGAGGAGGTATGACAGATGTGAGCAAAGGTCTTAGGTTGATTTTTTAAAACTGTGTGACTATCAGTGTCTGGTATTTTATTACAATAACTTAAAACATAAAATTAAAATCACAGCATGCTCAGCCGCAGATTTCCCTTCCAATGCAATGCTTTTGCATACCAGAGGATCTGAGAACAGTTTTCTATTTCAAACTAGTTTTTTTTTTAAAGCCACTATATGTATAGGCTCTAAACGTAGAAGTCCTTATTATTTGTAAGTGAATTTTTTCTTGAAAACATGAAAGGAAAAAACTCAATTTTAAGAAATTAATAAGTGAAATGACTTGAATTTCTCTAAGGGTTCTTTGCAATGCTTTCCCATTATTACAGCTTCAATATCCTGTTTTAGCAACACTTATTTAACTAGTCACATTTTACTTTTATGGGGGAGCAATAAATGTAAAAGGCACATAAAAACCACAGCCAAATTGTTGACATCTGACCTTTAATCATCTCTTGGACTCTCCTTTAGCAACATACCACCTCCTCTTCTACATATACACGAATACACAGTGTGTATCAACACACTTCCTAATTTACCACATATCATGAGGTTGCTTAAGAAAAGAAATGACTTTCTTGACCCTGGTCTGCCTTTTGTTTCTCCTCACATTTTTTTTTAAGTATTTTTATTATTTTCTGTTATTTGGCCTAACAAATTACCACTTTCTTTGTGATTAAAATTAAGACTGGAGCCTCAAAAAAGGTGGGAAAAGGTGATTTTTTAAACTATCACAAGACCAAGAATCAAGTAAAAAGTTTGTTTTGAATTTTGAAACTGCATTATTATAAACAAAATAGTTCTTTATTTTTACCAATATATGAGTAGTTATCTAACCTAAACTATACATACACACATACACACACACACACACACACACATATTATATATTGATTATAAACAACAGGAAATATAGATAGAATTAGTAATTAGTAGGAAGGGACCTGAGAAGAGGCCTGATCGCCAATCATTTGACAGATATCAAGGTTGAAAGACATGGCTAATGCCACATGGCTACTGAGGGCAGAACTACAACAAAGACAGAACAGTCCCGGGCCTAGCCCTGATCACTTACAACTGTGCCCCCAAATATGACATCACTTGCAGAAAGAGAATGTTGTGCCCTGAACATACAAAGATTGAACCAGAATGTCTCAGTGTTCACAGCAAACCCAGAAAAAGATCCCATCCTTGAAGTAACTTTCTTGATGGCTGCCCCTATTTCAAAAACTTGAGATGACGGGCGTCCCCACAACACTCCTCCTCTGCCTTGTTTTGTCTTCATAGTATGAAAAAGGGTAGGAAAAAATCTGGAAATCTGACCCAGCTCAGTCAATAAAAAGGCTTTTGTTTGTGAACCTGACCACAAGTGACTCATTAACAGCCGATTGAAAGATTTTTTTCGGGAACTCCCCCCTATCTCTTAACAGAAATAAACAATTTGAAACAAAACTGAAGTATAAGGTGGAATCAATTCCCACTTCAAAATAGTGTTGTCTACTACATGTAAAGGTGTTTATTTCCTCCTGACAAAACATTTGTTATGGATTTACTGCCATTTGTATCCCTTTACCTAAATCCACCATTTGTTTTGTCAAAGATAGAGCATGAGAAATTCTTTACAAAATGTCTAAAAGTGCATCCTGAATTAATGGTCCAATTAATTTTTAAAAAACCTTAATTTTTTGTTTCTAGCAGATGATTAGTTACCCTTAATTTCAAATGATATTGTATTTTATTTTATTAAAGTTCAAAATAAATTAGTAATTCAATTTTGTATTTTTATCATTTATTTTTTAATGCTAAGTAGTAACTTTTTTTTTAAAAAAAAAAGGTGCTTACTATGTGTGTGTTGTATTTCATTTCCACAGTATTCTTCCTTAAAACACATTAATAATTTTTGACCTTTTTATAATTGACTTCAAGTTAGAAAAAGTAGTGGCATTAAACTATATTCAGAATTTATTAATATAGCATTTAAACTCAAGGAAAATGCCAGACTCAAAAATTCTGACAATGCAAATTCATTCTAATCAGGCTTTGTCTCTGCCCTTTGTAAGAACTGCAAGAAAACTGGAATATCTTCTATGTTAAATATTCAGAAATATCGCCAGTAGCATCCATCTGTGAAGTTAAAAGACTTCATTATATTTACTTTTGATTTTTAAAAAGGGCATGGGCCCTCTGCCTCTCCAGCTTGAGGTATGAGAGGATCCACAAATGAAAACACATTATCATCATTAAAGACTTGGAATTCTAGAGACAATCTTATCCAGGGGGAATTAAAATAACGAATTACATTTGGTCCTGGTAGTTTTAGTGGTGTGATACTTTAAATTGGCTTAAAGTCACTCCTGTACAATCCCCATACATGTTTCAGTATTAACCGCCAACTCCCCTTTAATTGCCTATATTCCTTTAAGATTCTGCTATAGTATCTCACTTGCTATGAGCAAGAGCTAAGCCTTCAGCCCTGGGCAAGCAGCATGGGCAAGTGATTCAGATGAAGGGCTTGATTAACAGACTCTTTGCAGTTCTGCTCTAACAAGTCCAGCATTTCCTGGAAACCTGCCCACAGACTGTGGGACTATTTTTAGTAGCTCACCTCCCAGTAAATGTAGCTATTAGATATCTAGATATCCAGATATCCTTGCCTCTTTCAGATGCAGTAAAATAGAACATAAAAGGATGTAATTGAATGATTACAGCTAAAGCCTGTAATCAGTAGCCATAGGGTCTCTCTTTCCCCTAAGCGCTCTGGGACACAGACCCAGGAGGGTCTTGTCCCTCCCCACTGCCTGGGAAACACACATGCCGTGCACAGGCCATGCTGGCGCTCTGCAGATGCAGCCTAACCTCAAAAGCAGGCACCCTGCAGATGCAGCCTAACCTCAAAAGCAGGCACCCTGCAGATGCAGCCTAACCTCAAAAGGTTGGAACTGTTTTCTGTTCATGCATGCAGGGTAGAAAGGAAAGGCAAAAGAATTCACATATTTGGACATCTACGTGTGTATTCATGTGATTTTCATAGCCATGTGAGGTAGGTAGGTAGGTACGATTATTTTCATTTTACTAATGAGCAAAATGGTCTGCTATGGTCTGAATTTTTGTGTCTTCCCAAAATTCATATGTTGAAACCTAATCACCAATGTTAAGGTATTAGGCAGTGGGACCTTTGGGAGGTGATTAGGTCATTAGGGCAGACATCCCATGAATGGGATTAGTGCCCTGTTGAAAGAGGCTCCAGAAGGCCTTTCCTCTTCCACCGTGTGAGGACATGAATGGAAGATGCCATCTGTAAGCCAGAAAGTGGACCCTCACCATCCCTGAATCTGCTGGCATTTTGATTTTGGGCTTCTCAGTCTCCAAAACTATCAGAAATAAATTTCTGTTTTTTGTAAGCCACTCGGTCTATGGTGTTTTGTTAGGGCAGCCTGAATGGACTGATATTTACCAATCAGCCAAATTCAGCAATTGCCTGGGGATCTGTGGCTAACGAGCAGCAGCATCAAAGCTGGGTTTAAACTCAGCCCATGTTTCCCTTTTACACTCTGCTCTTTAATGGGGGACAGAATAGCAGACTCTGTAACTAGGGTGGCTGAGTAATTTATCGTCCAAACCAAGACATGTCTAAGGAACAAGTGGAAGTGCTGTTAATAAAAACACTGGGACAACAAGCCTAACCTGTAAGGGTCTTAGGTGAACTAGGATGTGTGCTTGTCCTGTCCCTAACCCTGCCTTGCTCATGCCAGCAGAGCCAAGACTGAAGGTGAGTGCCCAGTAGAAAGTTTCTAGCCCACTGGTCAGGGTGGGGACGGCTTATACCCAAATCCTGCTATAGGTCCCTCGGGCAACAGGGAATGAAGCTTTAAAAAATATTATATTTCAGACGAGATTTTAGGCATGAAATTTCTATTTCATTTTATTTAACTCAGAGAGGATCCATCATGCAGGAAGTGTTACTTACACCTGCACCCGTAACTCCTTAGAGGCAGTGAAACTGTATCATTGGACTGCCAGTTACTTGCATTAGATATGTTGAGATAATACAAAAATATCTAACACTTATTGACTTGCCGTATGCCAAACAGTGTGCAAAGTGCTTTACTTACATTATCTCATTCGATTTTCTCAAATGCTCTATGAGGTAGGTAAATTTATTGCCCCATTTTACAGATAAGAAAACTCAGGCACAGAGAAATTTGCTCGAGAACACACACATAGTAAGTGGCTCAGCTGTATTCAGACCGAGGACTTCTGCCTCCAGAGTCTGCACTCTTCATTATGACATGGGGCCATGTGTTTGGAACGAGAAGGGTCACACAGCGGTGTGACCTCACAAAGCTTGTATATTATTGAAGAGAGGCTTTTTTATATCACCACATCTCAACTAACACCTCAGTGTTTGTTGGAAGACGTCATGTATGTAGTTTTACAAATACTAAGTGTCAAATGAGTGACACAGAACACTCTGTCATATCACAGTGCTTTGTGGATAGAGACAAGGTGGCATATGCTGATGGAATATATTGATATTTATCTTCTTAAATATCCATCTAATTCTCCCTGATAGCATGGGAAGCCTTGCAAGGATTGTCCTGCCGTTCTTTCAAGCCCTAGCTCTTGGCACATTGTAGACACAGATAACTCTGTGCTTTATGACTGCAGTTGTCAATTCAACCACAGAGCATTCAGAGCAGAGAAAGTCTCTGGGGGTTACATGCAAGGGACTTGAGGTTGGGAAAAAGGCTTTGAAAAAATGAAGGAGAAAGATGAAAGGTATTCCAGGTGAGAGAAACAAATTAAGTAAATGAACTCAGGTGGGAGTTTTGAGGGCAACGTAAAGAAACCAGGCTGTCTGTATTGAATTGTATTAAAAAAGACTGAATGAGAAAAGCAAGATTATGAGGTCTTTGATGTTAAGATGTCAATTGGTCCATATTTCATAAAATAAGATCAGCTTCCTGACCTAGTACTACAGGGTATTAATGCCCACAAAACAATACCCCAAAATGAAGGCCTCAGAAGCAAAAGTTTTTTTCTGACCTTCTTCTGCCCGCTGTCTCAGTCCCATTCTCCTCCAAGGCTAGCCATAGAAACTAGCATCCCCATTGTCCCCCAAGCAGGTCACAGAAACCAGAATCCCTTTTTCCCCCCCAAGACAGCCATAAAACCTAAAAATATTACTCAACCTTCCTCCAACTTTCTGTGTAAAAACTGGCCGTGAAGAAATTATTTTATCGATCTTCTTTAGGTCATAAGACATTCATTCCAGAGAGAGTCCTGCTCCACCTCCAGGAAGGAAGGAATGTACACTCAAGAGAGATCAAGAAGAATCTAAACAAACACGTTTTCCCACAAGAGAAAATGATCTAATTAACATTTGATAATAACTTTTTGTCCAGTTATATTTCTACACTACTGTTCATACTTTGTTTAACCTAAGCATAAAAATTGACAATTTTTCTTGTATTTTTGGCTCTTCATTCTGAAGGCTTCCGTGTATACATGTTAAATAAATTTGTACACCTTTTCTCCAATAAATCTGCTTTTTGTGAGTTGATTTTTCAGTGAATCTTCAGAGGTCCAAGAACCTGTCCGTTGAACTGTGCGAGTGCTAGAATCCTACTCTTGGTCCCTCATGGAGGCTGAGTAGTTCTTCTGGGATCATGTATTGAACCAGAAATCTCAACTTCTGCTTGAACAAGAGAGCATTGTGGTCATTTGACAAAGAATCTTGTAACAGCTGCTGGCCAATTTTTATCTGATTTGGAAGGACATTGGAAGTCTTTAGGGGGTTCTGAGAAGGAAAGCATTATGGCAAAATTAACTGGGAGGGTGAAATAAATTTTTTTTTTTTATTTTCTAGGAGGAAAAAGGAAAGTCGGGACATATGGAGAAATAGATGTTTGAGGAATATAAGGAAGACAGTGTTTCAAAACTATTCATGGAGAGCTGCCTAATATTGCTTCTGTGTTCCTCAACACTGTGGACCATTTTAGACAGTAGACACTGGAACGCACAACAGTGACGGAAAGTGAATTCTTAATGGCTGTTTATCTCATTAGGCAAAGTTTTTTTCTGCCTTTCCTTATACTTTACAAGTTTTCAAGCTGAAAAATTGAAGCTTACAAAAAATCGAAGACTACATTTTCTTTGAATTCCTACACCATCTTGCATGTTAGTGGTTAACCAAGTATGCATAGACCTCCCCATCAACAGGGAGAGTATGATGGATACCCAATAGCTAGTCAACATTAGCAGTTCAGTAAGCAAACAAAGTGAGGTGTGGAGATAAGAGTCTAAGTGCCTGAAGTCATACTAGATTGTGGTGCTCACAGGCATTTAACGCCTCCTGAGAAGAGACAGTTACTCTATGATGAGTGCCTGAGATTAAGCCGTTTTAGAGCCAAAACTTTTTTATTTTGTACGTAGTTTAAAAAATATACGAGTTATAATTGTTATAATTAATGACTCACCCACATGGAAAGCACCCTTCAATTTAAACCCTGAAATATAACCATGCTTCTGAAAGCAAATGAGAATAATCTGTAAGTGAGAAAACATTCTTACAAAACCTATGCATGTTTTTGTTTTGGATAGAGCCTTTTTCAGGATCCTAAGCCTGACACTGTATATGAAATGAAATCAGTTAAAAGAAGCATGTACATTAAAAGGATATGTTTAGAGATGATGCCATAGGAAGGAGGCAAAAATTATACCAGGCAAAGAGGTAGTTAGTGCTAAGGGAAAATGAATATCTACTTTTGTTCTCATAGAAATTGAATATATTTAAGGTGTACAACATAGTATTTTGACATACATATATATGCATAGTAAAATAGTTACTACAGAAGGCCGGGCACAGTGGCTCATGCCTGTAATCCCAGCACTTTGGGAGGCTGAGGCAGGTGGATCATGAGGTCAAGAGATCGAGACCATCCTGGCCAACACAGTGAAACCCTGTCTCTACTAAAAATACAAAAATTAGCTGGACATGGTGGTGTGCACCTGTAGTCCCAGCTACCTGGGAGGCTGAGGCAGGAGAATCTCTTGAACCCGGGAAGCAGAGTTTGCAGTGAGCCGAGATTGCGCCACTGCACTCCAGCCTGGCGACAGAGCGAGACTCTATCTCAAATAATGATAATAATAATGATAATAATAATAATAATAATGATAATTACTACAGAAAAGCAAATTGGAATATCCATCTTCTCACAGAGTTGACTTTCCTGTTTGTGTATCTGGTAAGAACATCTGAGATCTAATCTTTTAGCCGATTTTCAGTATAAAACACAGTATTATTATTATCCTCATGCTTCTGGACATATTCATCCTATGTAACTGCAACTTTGTACCCTTTGATCAGCATTTCTCCTTTTTTCTCACCTCCTTGCCCATGGTAACTACTGTCCTACTCTCTGCTTCTATGTATTGGACTTTTTTAGATTCGGCGTATAAGTGAGACCACATACTTTTTTTTTTTTTTTTTTTTTTGAGACAGAGTCTAGCTCTGTCACCTAGGCTGGAATGCAGTGGCATGATCTCGGCTCACTGCAACCTCCACCTCCCAGGTTCAAGCGATTGTCCTGCCTCAGCCTCCCAAGTAGTGAGGATTATAAGCGCCTGCCACCATGCCCAGCTAATTTTTGTATTTTTAGTAGAGATGGGTTTTCACCATGTTGGGCAGCCTGGTCTCGAACTCCTGACCTCTTGATTCACCTGCCTTGGCCTCCCAAAGTGCTGGGATTACAAGCGTGAGCCACTGCGCCCGGCCTGAGATCATATACTTCTTAATAACTCTTGAAGGCCTCAGTATTATTGGAATCTGTATCAGTTAACATGGGCTAGATTATGCCATAGTGCCAAAATACCCCAAAGTCTCAATGCCTTGGAACAGCAAAGGTTTATTTCTTGGTCACACTGCGTGGCAGTTGTGGATTGTCTGGGGCTCTGCTCTGCATCATTGTGGCCCAAAACCTCAGGTACATCATCCCCTACCTGGAAACATGCTAGTGATGACAGCAGGGAAAATGCAGGGCAAAGCACAAAAGGACTCTTAAGGCTTCTGCGTGTTGGTGATCATATTGGTTCTGCTTACTATTAGCTGCTGTAAATCACATGCCAAGCCTTACTTCAAAGGTACAGGAAAGTATAACCCTCTCCTAATGAAAGACAGTGGATATTGGTAATGAGTAATCCAATCTTTCACAGAGCCTAGTAAATAATGGATGCTTTTAGAATTTAGTAATCTGAGTAATGAAGAAAATGTCAAATGATTCCTATATATTTCATTCAGCAACTATTTATTAGATGCTTTCAATATCAGGCAGTACACTAAGTACTATAAAATAAGGCAAATAAACAGATAATATATTAATATATCCAAGTGTTTGCATTGAAAGGAATATGTTTTTTTTTTGAAGAAACTTGTTCTTAAGTTAATTCATTTCCCAAAGGCAAAGCAAAGCTACCATGTTGCTTGTATTAGTTCCCTATTGCTGCCTGACAATTTATTGCAAGCTTAGTAGCTATAAAATATCACAAATTTATTATCTCATAGTTTCTGTTAGGCAGAATCTTGGCATGACGTAGCCAAATTCTCTGCTCAGGCTGTGGTTCTCATTAGAGTCCTGGAGTCCTCTGCTAAGTTCAGTAATTGTTGGACATATCCATTTCCATGTAGTTGCAGGACTGAGGCCCTGTTTTCTTGCTGGTTGTTGGCCAAGGACCTCTCTTAGCTCCCAGAGCCCACCCTCAGTTCCTTACTACATGGCCTCCATAGGCAGTTCATAGTATGGATGCCTGCTGTCTTCCAGGTCAGCCAGAGCATATACCTCTGACTTGCACTCCTTCCATCAGCTGGAGAAAACTCTCTGGCTTTGAAATGTTCATGGGATTAGATCAGGCTCACCAGATAATAGCTCTAATTTAAGGACAGCTTATTTGGGATCCTAGTCACATCTCCAAAATTCTTTCATAGCAGCAACTAGATTAGCATTCGATTAAATTACTGGGAAAAATGTGTGTGTGTCAGGGGCTGGGAAGCTTGGAGGTGTCTTAGAATTCTGTCTACCCCCAACCTCGCTGCAGAATGGTGGGTGTTAGTGCAGAAAAAAAAGGTAATAGTTTTTCCTCATCCATCACAAGGTTTATGGCTGAGACCCCTATAACAAAAGACAGATTAACAAGAGAAAAGCATATATATTTATTTAATACAAATTTTATGTGACATGGTAGCCTTCAGAAGTAAAGACCCAAAGAAACAGGGAAAACTATATTTTTATGGACAGTCACGCAGAGAGGTATGATTAGAGAACAAAAAAGTATGATCTAATGGTAATAAACTGGGGGTACTTAAGAAGGCCTCTTTGTCCCAATGCTTCTTAATGTCTCTGTGACATTCCTTTTTCTAGGAATACAGAGGACTCTTCTGGAATGAGAGTTTTATGATCTATTTTCAGGGGAGGTTTTATGGCCTGCTTCAGGGGAAAAGGTACAAGTGGAATTCTTTCTATATCCTACTTCTGCTCTTTCCTCACATGCTAGGGTGCCATATTTTGGTGTAGCATGTCCTGAATTCTGTTGTTATTTCAATTTGCCTATGGCAGGATTGATGAGGTAGGGCCTGTTCTAGAGTAAGTGGCTCTCCTGGGTAAGAACTGGAATTATTAGGAGGGGTATCTTTTGAGGACATTTGTGATGGGTTTGCTCGGTGACTGGTGAGACCCTAGTTGTATGCTCCCAAGCTGAATTATTTATGAGTAATACTGAAATTATTGAATCCCTTAAATTCCTAGAGGATTACTACATTAGTCAGAGTCCTGGCAAGAAGCAGACAAAATTTTCAAACTGGGTAACTGAAGAGAGTTTAATAAAGGGTTATTTTTTTATTTAGGTGTGGGCAGAGTGTAGGAAGCCAACAAGGGATCGTTATTTCTCCTAGGCTGAAAAGGGGAAGGGGAGAGTGAGACTGGGAATCTGGAGAGGGGAGTTGTGTGGAAAGGGCTCTGACAGGAGCTATAGCCCTTGGTAGAAAGATGCTACCAGTCCATGGAAACTAGGCAGGAAAGTAGAGGGGAACAAATAGCCTAATCTCTTCCTTTAATCTTCTTATCTCTTGCCAAGAGGGCAAAAGAGCCTGTTGGTCCAGTCCTCAGAGGTCAGCTTCATGGGGCAAGAACAGGGTGGAGAAAGGTAGGGAGGAGATCTAGAAAGGCAAACAAAAAGATAGGTAGCATGATTACTAAAGACGTATTTCTTGGCTGTGGTCAGGGTCCCAGCTTCCGTTGTGACTCACAGATGAAGTCTCTTTATCTGTGCTTCATAGAGTGTTTTAGTTAGCTTGGTTATAACTCTATCCCATTATGCAATATCATTAACATATATGTCTATCATTCCCGCTATTTTGTGAGCTTCCTGAGAGCAAGGGCCATGCCTTATTCAACTTTATACATGCAGTGTCTATGTGCTTGGCCCACAGTAGATGATTAATGAATGCTTGTGGGATTATGAAGATATGAAGTCAATGGTGAACAATTATCAAAGTCCTATAAGTAAACTGGGTAATAGGGGCGGGCATAAGCAAATGCACAACACTTACTACTCTCCAAGATGTTCTATTACATATCGGCTGATAGAGTTAGAAGGTACACTTACCATTGCTACAACAAATCTCCTGATACTATAAAACTTTGATGTTCTACTTTCATTTTCTACTTAAAGGTCATTAATTTCAGGTTGTACTACACGTTCCATTTAATGAGCACTAGAATCTATCAACAGAGAAGGAGGAACAGCAAATGCAGGGCAAATGAGACAGCTCAGAGCCACTAGTCATCAAACTCAGTTGGCTGTCTGCAGAGTGCAATGACTTTGGGATAAGACGTGATGCTTTACCTTCCTGCCATTGTCACATGTGGTTCTTGTTGCCAAACAGGGGGTAGAGTGTGCTATGTCTATGAAAAAACTGTTTTCTTCTGTTTTACTTTTTGACATTTTCAAAGCACTAGATAAGGATAAAGTGGTCAGCTTGATGTATGATTGTTTTGGTTCACATAGAATCACATGCTGAAGAATCACAGGGACTGACAGGGGAAAAATGTAAATGTCATAATTTTGTTAATTACTTTAGCATGTGTTTCTTCCACATGTCTGAAAGCAAATGTAATTGAGGGTTGTGGTTTCTGGGGCATGGCCAAAAGTACAACGTGACTAACAACTGAGGAAAATATCATGGTTTATCATGTGGTAGAGTATCTGTTATCGTTTTCTTTCCCCTCCCCCACAAAGTAAAGATTTTCCAATATTTAAGGATGTTACTGGAGTATGAAAGAAGAATTATACAAATTGAATCCTGGGATTGGTATTTTTATCAGGTAAGAAAAAAACATATAAAATGCAGTTTTAAGTTCAGTGGCTGTTCCATTCCATCCTAGAGGTTTCTGTTTCAAAAAGTGGATTTACAAACAAGAAAACAGCTCTTTCAATTCTTTAAACATTTCAACGATGATAAGGGTCTTTCTCAAGCAAACAAATCTCAGGAAATTCAAATACTAGTATGAAACCATAATCTCCCTTCACCTTGTTGCTTCAAAGCCTAATAACTCTATTGAGAACTCCTGAAAACCAGTGGGTGATCTGACCCCAAGGCTTCATATACTATTTCTTATTTTTATCACAGGAATTTCACAATTTCAAGGCAAGGTTAAAAAAACAGTCTATTTTCTCTCTTAAGCAAGTGATCAGGTTGCTTTATGAACAAAGCACAGTAATGAAATCTTTGAATAGCAAGCATCTGGTAGCCAGAGCCCACAAAGGCTTTCCTATATTATGCAGAACCTTCTGCTAGTTTTGAGGCTGTTCTCTCATTCTTTTATACTATATCTTTTTCCCTTTATTTCCCCACATGTTTGGGAGTCACAAGTATTTTTGTCACATTTATCACTGACTGTACATAGGTGACTAAACTGGTCATCTGCAGGTCCAGCAGGTTGTGAGAAGCAACTGGGTGATGTATATTCCCCTTTCACTCCCATATCAAACACCACACCCCCATCCCTGCCCACTAGCCCTGTAACTGCTGACTGTAAGCTGCAGAAGCAAATGGAAAGTCTGTTCTACCAGTGGATTGAGGGGGTGTTGGGACATAGAAAACAATACCCCAAATGAAGTCTTCAGAAGCAGCCTCAGAAGCTAGTTTTTCTCTGACCTTCTCCTGCCCTCCTGTTTCATAGTCCCACTCTCCCTGGAGGACTATCATAGAAACTAGAATCTCTTTTCTGCAAGGCAAGTCATAGAAACCAGAACCCCTTTTCCCCAAAGCCAGCCATAAAAATATTATTTTAACTCCCTCTTTCTGTGTAAAAACTGGCCATAATTTATCTGATACACCTTGTTTGACTGTAGGTCATAAGACCCCCATTCCAGAGAGGGTCCTGCCTCATACCAAGAAGGAAGGAATACATGCTCAAAAGGGCCAAGAAGAATACAGACAGATAGGCCTTGCTGGCTTTCCTCACTCGATCTATTAGCATGAGATCATACCCTTCTTGTCCAATCATATTTCTACACAATCATCCATACTTCATTTAACCTAAGCATAAAATGAACAGTTTCTTCTGTATCTTTGGGTTTCTATTCTGAAGGCTCCTGCATATGCACATTAAATACATTTGTAAATCTTTTCCCCAATTAATTTACCTTTTGCAAGTTGATTTTTCATAGAAACTTGAGAGGACCAAGGGGAAAGCTCTCCCTTGGCCCCTGAAAAGGAAAGGTTCTAATGTGTTATTGAGAGTAATGTCAGACAAGAAAATCCAACTAGAGAGCAGAGGAAAGGAGGAAAGCTGGAATAGGGGTTCTAGCTTCTTTAGGGAATTGAGTATGGGCTATGAAGGGCCTGAAATATTATTCAGGTACCTGTTTGTGTTATCCCATATACTATTATTTTTTTTTTCCTGAAAAGAGAGTTAAAACTTACATTAAATTCAAAAAGGGTTTGGGCTGCACAAAGTTTTAAGGCTGATTATTGTCAAGAAAGTAAGTTTAGTTAATTGATTTATATTTTACAAATCCAGGAGAGAAGGAGGAATGGAAGGAAGTAAGAAATAATACAGGTAGGATAAATAAGAAGAAAATAGGCATTAGAGAGATACTAGCATTTTATTCCTTTTATCAGTTACTAAATACTTGGTCTGGTGAAATGGGGTCTGGGGATAGATACCATTTCTACCAGACAATATGCGTGTGTTTTGGAGATGAGACAATGAAGGCATAGAGAAGTTGAACAATGTGTGCCAGTTCACTTAGCTAGTCAGTATCAGACAGCCGGCTTTGGGGGCTGCGTTGCTCTTCATTACTCCTGGAAACCAACAAGCTCTCTTTCTCTTTCTTGATATGTTTTACAAAATATATTTTTTATAAATTGGAGGATAAAGTTACATACCATAATATTATCTTTGGGAGTTGTGATTATGGGTGATTTGACATTTTATTCTTGTCAGCATTTTATCGTAGTTATAATAAACATAACTGAACTATATAATAAAATAATTTTAAATTACTTTCACCTTTCTAAGAAATTAGTTATCATGTTGTTAACTCCCTCAGGAGCAGCCACATTTCTACTGAACAAAGGGCATCATCAAATAAAGGCTGTAAGAGAATTGGAAGAATTTTATATTAATTTATAATGTCCACTGCCATTATAATAAAATGCGGCTTGTTCATAGTAACTAGTGAGATTGCTTAATGAAATTAGTGCATAAAACACAATCATATAAAAGTAATTTCAATATAAAGTTATAATATTTATTCAACTAAATACATTTTATTCATCTAAATGAATATCCTTTAATATGTTTCCTGGCTGTGTCCCCATAGGCACAGTGAACAGATGCTCATGGCAACTTCTGCTTTAGAAGCCTCCCAGGTAAAACTCATCATAGTGGTGATCTTCAGAGGCTGAGTCAGCCATTTGCTTATTTACTACAAGAGACTAAATACAACTGTTTGAGAAAAATTTTTATTTTTCCATCAGTTTATCTGTTTAGTCACTCTCTGTAGAAGCTGAGCAGTTCTCCTCTGAGGCCAGGGTCTTGGTTAGGATTCTTTATTTCCAAACAAGGATCTGAAATTGAGTAAGTTTCCGCTTTCCCAAATCCCAAAGTGTAGGACGCTCCCTCAACCAACAAACTCAGGATAAGGATCTCAGGCCCTTCCTCTAGACTAAATTCTCCTTATAGATTCTGGACTCTTCATAGAGAATGTAATCCTGGGTTGCCTCTAGGCTCTCTTCATGAGGAAGTGACCATCTGGAAGATTTTTGGAAGGCAATTCCCTAGGCACTCAAAGTTTCATTTATGCATTAGTCCAGATCACTGAAAACATGGTACCACTTGGAACACATTATCTTGGCCTTATTCAGAAGTATTTTTCTTCAGGCTCTAATGGCAGCCCTCAGTTCTTATCAAAGGATACTATGAAAACTACCAGCCCTCTGCCTGTGTTTCCAGGTGTCATCTACTACTTAGGCCAGAATATCCGATGCAAAATCTTACCTGATAAATTTCTTACAGAATTTGCACTACAAAAGACAATCTAGCTTGAAGTGACTTGTTTCTTTTTCTCTAATGATAAGAATACTTGTGGATGGTGAGGATGGGGTTGGATGTCTCCAGGGGCAGGCAATATGTCTTTCTACTAAAATTATCACAGGGTCGTCAGCATTCCCAAGTTGATCAGACTCAGGGAGGCTGACTCACTCTTATCAAGCTCCTCAGAGTCTGACTCGTAATCTGGAATGCCAATGTCCTCCATCTGGGGTCTGCTTTTCCTGCCATATTTAGATTTGCTGAGGAAACATAAGAAGCAGAGCCAAGAGGGATGAATAATTTAAAGAGAAATTTCTTACAGAACCTAGGACCCAGTACATTATTCCAGCCAGAAAACATGAATTTCTTTTTCATTCAAAAACAAATTTGTCTTTTTCTTCCCAGGACAGTGCTGGATAAAACTGCCAGCTTCAATGGCGTAGATATATATAACATATATATGTATTATTTCTGTCACAACTGACAGATCACACTGTTACGGATTTTACCAATTTAAAACTCAGGGAGCAAAATTCTTTCAAGTTTGGGGGGTTGGAAAGTACACATGAATATTTTACTTATTATAAAAAAAGATGACTTAACATTTCATCTCTTGTTGCTTCTGCTGCCAAAAAAAACAAAAACAGAATACAATGAGAATGCTACAAGGAATTAAAATTTGACAATTAAACTACATAGACATTTAGAGCTCCCATATTTGTGAAATTTATCCCAATGTGGCCTTAAATATCTATTCTTAGATATATTTCTAGGACTATAATTTTATTTTAGCCTTTTACCTTTTTTGTTATAATTGTTCAGTCTTCTCAAATCCTCTCTGTACAGAGGTGAAGCAAAGAATCCAAGATTCAGACAAACAAGCAAACAAACTAGCCATTTTCCCAATCCCTCTCTTTCATATATAGGAGTATTTTATGGTCTGTTGGGTAAAAACGGAAGTACCCACTTATTCAAGTTTTCTGCTGGTCAAGTGAGAGATACCATAAATCTTATAGTAAAATATAATTTAAATTTGAAGAACATTATTAGAAGCCAAATTCTATTCTCTAGAATGCTTAGTAAATGGAGTAGTATGGTTAACTAAATATTTTAACTGAGTTATCACTAATATTAGGTATAAATCATATATATTGCATGTAACATGCATAATGTACATAATATATATGTAGGGGTGTGTGTGTGTGTGTGTGTGTGTGTGTGTAGTATAAATAGATCTTAGGCTGAGATCTACACAGATTTTGCAGTTGTTCCAGATAATGAATCATTGGTGAGAGTTGGGAGAAAACTAATCCTTTGGACATTTACATTCTGGTTTCAATTCTAAATAATTAGAGATTTAAAATATTAAGCAGAGATGCATATGATATGCTATGTTCTGTGTAAATTAAATAAAACAGTATGTGGTCTACATATATATAAATTCTTATTCTCCTTGTTTTGTTGCCAATTTGAAATAAAGAAGGATACATTTCTTATGGCCCATGCATATAAACGTTAACTTCCTCTTGCTGCTTCCATTTCTCTAAGAGTCTCAAGTCTCTGTTTCTAGAAGCTTCTTGAAGAAAACATTAGGAATAGATAATTCATTACATCCTTTTCCAAGTATCAGTCTGTGAAGCAGGGAAGAGCTGATGACCTAATACTATTAACAAAAACAAAACACCACATGTTTGATCCCATTTTGTTTTCCTATCACAGGAAACTGGGGAGGGAATCATGTTCCAGCAGTGAAGAACAAAGGCAGTTTTTTGGGGATTTACATATGCCATCTCCTACAAAGTTAAAAAATTTTCTTTTCCTGAAAGACTACAATCAAGATACAAACATGTACAATGGGTGAAGTGGATTAACAAGTTTGTGTCATGCTAATTATATATTTCAATACAGATAATTTTGGAACTAGTTTTATGGATGTAAAAAATAAATTACAAGTTGACTAAATTATATTGAGGATGCAAATAACTTTGGAAATAATTATAAGTGTAATCAACTGTTTGAAAATAAAATGAATACAATTAAACATGAATGACAAAACATGATGGCAGAAGGTCTCCATCTTGATGCTCTTTTCTTAATCCATTCAGACCACTGAGGACCCAAGAACACTGGTCCAGTAACTGAAGATAATGCTGGACTCACTCTCCTGGAAAAATCATTCTATAGTTCGACAGCTTTGATTAATGAAACAACAATATCAATGAAAAATATTACATTTATTTCTTTTCTCATGATTAGGAGTAGTCAATATAGTAATTTAGAGGATTTTTCAGGGCTGATGACTGTCCTTAGAAGCTTAGGACCCATTCATGCCCTTTGTGTTTTCCCTGCTGGCAAAATGCATAGTTTTACCTGTGACCAACAAGGGCTGCCTGTTGGAAAAAAGGAGTGGTAGAATGGGGTGAAGACGTTGGTAGGAGAGGGTTATGTGTGGGCAGCATGGCCAACAATTGTCCATTTCTAAAATCAGATGGGCATGGATTCACATTCCAACTCTGCCACTTACAAGTTGTGCAATTTTGACCAGGCTTAAAAAAATGCTATCTCTATTCCTCCAAACTTTAGATTTTTTAGATAGCAGAAAGGAGAATTATTTCTTCCTCCTGAATCATTGACCAACAACACTAACACTGATTCAGAATGTAGAATATACTCGGTGTTTATCTGCTGCAGAAAAACTTCCCTGGTATGCTAGCTCCTTTACTGAAACTATTCAGGAAAGTATCACTAAGCAAAGGAAGTTAAGAAATCATTACCATACTGTCGTCATCAATGCATTCAGGAGTTGATCTGCATTTGGTAAGGCATCTGTCTTTCCAGATTTAACACAAGCTACCCTGGCAGTGGAAAAAAATAGAAAACACCTGGATAACCAAAAGGGCCTAGGCAATCCTTTGTAATTCTTCAGACAGGGCCGTCTGTATATTATTTTGCATACCCATAATAATATAATGAATAATTAGCATTGATTAAAAAAGTATGAGGAATCTTTCTGGAGCAATGCCTATAGAGGGATTGTGGAGTTTCCCCAGACTTATAGTTTGTGGTCTTCACCACTTCTGAGGAAGCCAGAGTTCACGAAGTGCTCCCACTATGCCCCACATTGACCCAGAAATTGAGCAGTGACAAAAGGTAAATTTTCTTCTAAAGAAAAAAAGAGTTGAAGGATGAAAATATTTTTTCTTCCAATTCATAACTTTGAGCACTTACTATGTTCAAAGCACTATGTTAGACCACCTGGGAAGTATGGCATTGTATAAGACTCAATCTTTTTTCTCCAGGAACTTAACTAGTGGATGTGAAGGGACCCAAAAGTAACTTTAATTCCAGGTAGAATGAGGGTAAGCAGTAGAGGTTGGTTAGAAGTTCAAAGGTGGGGCCAGGAGGTGACCTCTTAGAGTAAGAGCATAGGGAACCTTGAGGAAGTAAGTGGCATTTGAGCTAGACCTTGATAGATTACAAAATTTTGAGAGAGGAGTGGAAGAGGAAAGAAAAAGTAAGGACTTTCTTAGATGAAAGGAACAGTGTAAAAAAGGTAAGTTTTGCTCCCTTGAGGGGATATTACCTCCATGGAAAATGCTTGAGGTCAGAGACAGATGAGAGTGCAGAGAAGTCAGAGAGTTACGAGTAATCAAGATAGATGCAGGTGACTTTCCCTTAGGCTCTCACCATTTCCGGGCAAGCAACCCCTACAATTTCCAAATGTAAGCTCTGAAATTCTGTGCCTGAGGCTTTCTGTAGTTGCCAGAATCTCTGCAGCCCATTACAGGGAAGGCTAGAAAGGTGGAAGAGTTAATGACTCTTGGAGACAGACCTAGGATAAAAATACTCTTGTTCCCTTCCCCATAGTTTGAATAATTTCGAGAAGTGTTTAGCACTGTATTCTAAGCAACAGTGAGCCCTAATTACCCTTGAGGTACCCAACTTGACAACACATTTTTTTATTGGCTTTCTTCCCATGACTGTATCATCTCCATTCCCTTATTGAGACTTCCTGAAATCATCTCCCAAATAAACTATTTGCACTCCCATCCCTGTCTCAGTGTCTGTTTCTGGAGGAATGCCTACTTGTGAATGTTTCATGCTTCAATTTTTTTTTTCTTCATTTGATGTATAATGGAGATCTTACTCTGAATCAGATGTTCTAGAATGATTTTTCTGCCCAGGGGAAAGAAAATGTCCTAAGGGACATTTGGAAATTTCTGGAAACATTTTTATTTGTCACAACCAGGGGAGACAAGGTACTACCTGCATTTAGTGGGTAGAGAGCAGGAATGCTGCTAAACATACTCCAATGAACAGGATAATTTCACACAACAAAGAATTATGTGACCCAAAATGTCAACAGTGCCAAGGTTGAGAAACATTTCCTTAGATTTATACAGTTTAGATGACAAATTTGCAATCTTGAAATCTTTATACTTTTTACTAGTCCTAAAATGCAGCAAACTACAAAGCTGTTCATTAAGAAATATTTAATGATAGATCAATAAGGTACAAAGAGATAAAAAGATATAATCCCTAAGTTTCTACTTTATCAGAAAACAGCAATGTCTTATCACTAGAGAGTAAATATTTGACACATTTGCCTGATTATTTGACAGGTATCCTGTATAGTCATGTTCATTGAGAGGTGATCTATTACATCTTGTTTCTATCATTGGCAAAGATATTCTATTTTCTTATCTTCTTTAATTTCCTTCATAGTGTGTTTGAGCCTTGAGTAGCTGTTAAGATAAAGCAATCCAACATTATTAAGTCCTTGGTGAGCATTTATCATACAAGTAAATTTGCAGAAAGGTGCCTTTTCTAGTTTTGAACCCGATGAAGAGCTAGATAATGTTTGAATCAGATTTTTTAAAAAAATGGATTAACATTATCCACCTCAAAAATCACAACAAACAGCAGATTGCAAGCATATTAAGAGCATTCTTACTGATAAGAATAAAGATTTATTGCCAACTGTGAAAGGGCAGATTTGATGACTGATAGAAAAATCACACTGCTTTGTCAGTTCACATAAATAATAATTCATCAAAGAAATGTGTTGATGACTTCAGTCTGGTTTGAATTTAAATCATAGTGAATTCTTTGGAAATAGCTGAAGTACCTGAGCCTCATTAAAAATCTTCAGCACCCTATCTAAGCATACACACAATCCTTCTTAAGTTATATAATGAATCTTATCAAAAACAGCAAGAATATTCATGCTCAGAGATGAATAAAGGCTGACTATACTTACCTTGAGAAAAACACATCCGGGTGCTCATGAAAGTCTGATAAGTACTTCGGAAATTTGATCTGAGTTCACTTTTGCAATAGATGCCCAACAAAGTGGATAAGGGGGTCAGATGAGTGTTTACCAGACACAAAAATAACAAGGGGTGGCTGATCAACTTTCTCTGATAATTATTGTTCAGTGAGAAAAGATAAAATGTGATATTTTCTCTGGTAAGCATTATGCCCTTGGGCCACCCGAATCCAAAGACTCTCTGTGTTGCCGATGAATTGATGGAATTTGACAAGCCAGTGTGTGTATCTGGCATCCAGGTGTCTTGGTGTGGGTGAGACAGGAGCTAACAGAGTTGATACATGGGAATATTACTCCCAGATGTTCTCCAAAGGGAAAGAACAACTTTCTTTCAACAAGGACAACCTGCCCTTTCAAGATGAGTCCTATGGCATATGCGCAGCGGTTAGTTAGCTCTCTGAGAAGCAGCAAAGCATCATGGGTGCCATTTTTGCCAGAAAAAAAAAATAAGCATTTCTAATGGGTTCTGTCCTATCCCTTAGTAAAAACCAGTGGCCTGTGTCTGGAGGTCATTCAAGGCAAATGAAAGAAAGAAATTTTCTGATGTTGGGGAGATAAAGAAGAAAGAACACAGTGAAGATGCATGGTGTTGATTTTAAACTGAAGAGAAACCTAACCAAGCTAAGCCTGTCACAGTCAGTTATAGCCCTTGCTATAAATGCCTCTATGGAAAAAATACAACCAACAGTTAATGTCCCTCATGCCAGTGCTCTAATACCCATAGCCTGTCAGGTCTCAAGCTCTTTCATGTCAAATGGAAACAAGTATTAGTCTGACAATATTTTTGTTTATATTTAAGAAACTTTGGTTTTCAATATGAGTTGCTTTAAGAAAGTTTTCTCAAGTTGTCAATTCCACAAATTTCTTAGCATTCTTTAGGTCTTCTGAATTCAGTAATGCAATGTTTGTCTTCATAATTGATTTTATGTTTCTAGATTACACATCCTGAAAATGACACACACAATATGCCGAACTGCACTCACAAAATCTAAATCCATGGGTAACGGAACAATTTAGGGAAAACACAACAGATACTGAATAGACATAATTTATTCTATATATATTTCAAGGGAATAAACCTAAGCTGTGATTCTGTGGTCCCCTAGTACTCTGTCCTGTAGACAGTGTCTAGTAGATAAGTTTGATTTATCTCTTTTTATGAACAAAATTTGTTTTATTCATTCTATTAAATAAAATTATCATTGCTTAGCTGTCAAAAAATAAATAAATTGATATGTTTTTATTTTCCATTATTGTTTTTAGCCTTCCATCTTCTCCAAAGCAGAAGAAAGATATAACTTTCTTCTATGAAAAACAGTTTCTACTGCAGGTTCTGGCTAAGATAGTCTGGGAGAATCCTGACAGTATTTTAGTTACTTCAAACTCATCATTTCAGGTTACATAAATCTACCTTTCTGTAAAATTTTTGATACTATAACTTTAAAAAATTAGGTTCAACTCCTGGGATTTAAAAACCTGTAACTAATTTAACCCAGGCAGTATTACTTTTGCATTGTTATGTATTAAAATTTTTGTTAACTTATAAAAATATCCAAAAGCATTTATAATTTTCTTTCAGGGATAAAATATGATAGATTAACTTTGCCCATATCAATCCTATTTATTTTTACATATATATTATATATATATAATATATATGTATCTTAATTTTACACTGAAGCTTGTGTCAGTTTTAAATGTATCGTCTTTAGCTCCAAATACGTGCTTTCCTGTTCTGCTTTATGAAAATGGAACTGGACCCTGTAAACTGTTCTCCTTTGCCAGTGGGCATGACATTTGGCTTCGTCAAGAGAAGACTGGTTCTGGTTTCCTATTTTTTAAATCAACCTCTGCCGCATTTTCAGGTCAGGTTTTCCCCAATCACGGGCAGCTTCTGAGAAGCTCTAGGGTCTGTGGTAGCTTTGGTTGAGGCCTTAACTGCACCCTCTTTGAAGAGATCTGAATCTCAGTCTTGGGGAAACCCTTTCCTAAGTCTCTGGTCTCTTTATTATGTACTTTCCTTAAGCCTGGAGGTAGTAGCTGATTTTTTTGCAGCTGCATATTCCTAGCTGCTTAGAGTTCTCTTTGAGTCTTTCTAAGTTGTTAACCACATTTTACTAGTCAAATTTATTCTTTTTTTTTTTTTTGCGACAGGATCTCACTCTGTCACCCAGGCTAGAGTGCAGTGACACGAACACAACTCACTGCAGCCTCGACCTCCTGGACTCTCTGAGGTGAAAACCTTGCTTCTACATTTTTAATTTTAAAAAATTCCCTTTGAAATTTTAAACAGTGATCCATATTTATTAAATGTTTCTAACTGATGATGAAGAAGAGACAGACATTAAGAATCTCATTCTTAAATGAATGAGAAGTTTTTTTGGGAAAAAGAAGCTGTTTTTGGGAGAAAAAGATTTATATAGACAAGTAAATTTTATTATTAGAGTATGATATATATATATATATATATATAAAGCAAAAACAAGGCAAACTTGAGGAGTGCCAAGTAGTTCAGCACTGCTCTAATCTACAAGATGTATGTGTGTGTGTGTGTTGTGGGATGGTAATGTAGGGAGGGGAAGTGGCAACCTTGAGAATAGTGCAAAATGAGCCTGGAGGGGTAGGCTAGCTGCAGACCAGAAAGGACTTTCCATGTCATGCTAAAAAATTTGGATTTCATTTCACAGCAACTACAAACCCAAAAAATACAAGGCAAATTAACATATACAAGGAAGTTAAAAGTCATTTGTTTTATGCACCTTCACTATGTGGAATCCACTATTGAAGGATTTAAATAAATTCAAATACTCAGACTTGGCCTGAAGTTAAAAGAGGGGAGACAACCATATATGAAATATTTAAGTATTAGGAAGTAACAAGAAGCACTAAATTGAATGGCAAAGACCAAAATGTGCACTGGGGTCTGAAGGTGGGAGAGGTTAGAGTAATTAGGGAGAGGGTAGAACTTGGGTAGGGTCCTAGAGCACTGGAAGGACTGCATTTTAGGAAAAGATCAGAATAAGCAGCCTTTTAAACCAGGGGAAGCATGACCATAGAATGGCTTGGCAGCAGAAGGGAGCCTGAGCTGAAAGGGGATGTTGAGAGAAGAGGTTAAGATTATAAGACAGAGCTTCTGGAAAGACAAACCTATGGCACTGTGTCTCTACCTCCCCCTTCCACAACCATACCACCTCTCTATTCCTGCTGAGCCCAGAGGCAACTCCAGTTCTCCCTCAATCCATTGCTCAAGGAGTCATTTCAAATCAGGAGTTTATTCTCTAGGATAGCATTATAAATGTTTGACTGGTGAATTGTTGATAATACAGATTTTTCTGATCGTATAGTTGTAGATGACCGATAGAAGGATCCCCAATGTGGAAGCCAGAAAATGTTGAAATGTCCTTTTATATGTAAGTTGCATTTCAGGTGTTGAGAGGTTACATGTTTCAGCTGTTAGTTTGGAAAATATGAGGCATATTTGCATTAAATTTATATTCATTTTATCTCTGAAAGAAGCAATGCCATAACACACCAAATGTCATAAATCAGAATGTAATACTGAAAAAGTACTGTTTCACATCTCTATTTCTCTCTTAGGATATGACTTACCTCAGACACAGGAATTCAGAAATCTCACTGCCTGCCTCTTTGCCATTAGGAAAACAGATACTGGCTCCCCAAACCCATGATGAAGAAAGAAGCTGGAAGAACTCTCAGAAGAGTTTTCAAGACCATGAGTGCCCTTGCCAAAACCCAATGGAAAAGTCTCTAGAGAAACAGAGGTCATAGAAGTTTAAAGGTTTGGTTATTTTTTAAAGTTTTTACTACCTTCCCAGTAAATATTGCCTTAATTCTTCATTCTCACTAGCAAATTGTCATTTAGCACCCAATAATTCTCTTGTTAAAGCCTAGAGAGAGAGTTATTATTTTCAAGGATGGGTAAATTTAACTGCCTTGCTCTCTCCCACAACTTTGCAAAGTAGTTCAGGGGACAAAGTTCTTCTCATTTTTCCCCCTGAATATATTCCTTTTTTATTGTACAACATAAAACCTTAACTACCGAGAATCAAATGTACCATAAGAGAAAAATACCTCATGGCAAAGTAATTGCACAGTGGAAACAACCTTAGATGTAAGCTCTAGGCTTGGCTCTATGAAGGTGTAACTAATTCTTTGACTCTCAGAAAGCTTTTTAACCTCTTTGTTTTCTCTTTAATTAGTAAATGTGGATAAAGGGCTTTATATATATATATACACATATATATACACTATATATATGTATATATATACTATATATATACACATATATATACACTATATATGTATATATATACTATATATATACACATATATACCGTATATATATGTATATATACTATATATATACACATATATACGGTATATATGTGTATATATATACTATATATACACTTACTATATGTATATATATACTATATATATACACTTACTATATGTATATATACTTACTATATATATATATACTATCAAGGTGAAATGAGATGATAGATATTGAAAGTGGTTTTCAAACATATTTCTTATAGGAACATAAGAAATTCTTCTCTGTTATTCTAATTTACAGTTTCCCTTATGTACCCTTATGATCAAGAAATCTAGATGATGGTGTTGGAAAATATTTCCCTAATGTAATGACATAGATGAACAGTGGTATTTTCAGTGGACTGTACATTTTAGTTGCATGTACAGTGATATACCAGCCAGAAGACCAGTGATTTTCTGCATGGCTGCATCTTCATCTTCACTCATTCATTTAACAAATATTTATTGAATGCCTACTATGTGCCAGGCATTGTTTTATGTACTGAAGATACTGCGTAAAGAGATGATGTGTCTTCTTTCCTGTAGCTTATATTCTAATTAGAAAAGACATAAACAAGTAAATAAGCAGTATGCCAGGTAATATTAATGAAGAAAAATAAAGCAGGAAATGAGAATATTAAGCAGGAGTCAGCAAACTATGGCCAACTGACCACATCTGGCCTGCTGCCTGGTTTTGTAAATAAAGCTTTATTGGAACATAGCCTCAACCATTCATTTACACTTTTCTCATTAGCTGCTTTAAGTTAAATAGTTGAAACACAGACCATCTGGTCCACAAAGCCTAATATATTTACTCTCTGGCCCTTTACAAACAAATTTGAGGTTCCTGATGTTGGCCATCGAAAGCTGTTTCAAGGACTTTAACTTTTATGCTGAGTGAAATGTAATGACAATGGTGGGAGTAACTTACTCTAACTTACGTTTTAGAAGCATTATCCTGGTGGCTGTGATGGGAATGGACTCAAGAGCAAGAGTGGAAGCTCAGGACAGTTTTGAATGTGACCCAACACAAATTCATAAACTTTCTTAAAATATGAGATTTTTTGTGATTTTTCTTTTTTTTTTTTTTTTAGCTCATCAGCTATTGTTAATGTTAGTGTATTTTTATGTGTGGCCCAAGGCAAATCTTTTTCTTCCAATGTGGCCCAGGGAATCCAAAAGATTGGACACCTCTGATTTAGTGATTACAGTGATGCAGAGGAGAGAGATCATCATAGAGTAGTAAGGATGAAAATGAGGTGATAACAATAAGGATTATTTCCCTGGATATACTTTTGAAGTTAATGCAGTGAAGGATTATGGCTTAAAGAGCTAGAAGTTTGGAATTTCCATCAATTGAAATGGGATGGCCACTGGAGAAGCATGTTTGGGGTTGGAAATTAGCAGTTTGGTTTGTACGTAGTAGGTTTGAGATATCATGTGGCCATTGAACTAGACATGCCAACAAGGCAGGGGACTATATGAGCTCAGAATTCAGGAGTGGGGTCTAGGCTGGAGACGAAAATCTCATAGTTACCAAAATACAGGTGAGGTTTAATGCCATTAGATAGAACAAAATCATCAAGAGAACTTTTTTTTTTTTTTTTCTCTATCCCATCTGTCAGTTAGTGCTCAGGTGGCTTCTTTATTTGCTGGACTGTTTTTGCTAGATAGAGTTTTAGGTTGTGGGGCATATGCTTTTTGCGTATTTCTTGATAGCATTTTGATTCATTGTCCTGATCCTACTTTTAGCTTGAAGTAATTAGGAAATGGGGAATTTTGTTAGTTAAAAATGATATCCTGGGCCTAGTTTTGAAAAGCAAAAATCCTGTAAAATGTGTGTCTGCTTCAAGAAGTCAGAATCATTTTACCCAGGCACATTTTTCTTGGAATGGGTAAAGCAAAGAGAATAAACTACATTTATTAAATACCTACTATGTGCCAGTGATTTTACAAACAATAGTTCATTCCAGGGCTCTGTTTTAGAATTTGCAAAATTGGGAGGGATTTACTCTAGTATTTCTATTATTTTTTTACTTCCAGATGGAAATTCAATAAGGATAGTTTCTGTCTCTTGTTATTTCAACATCTCTTATATCAGAGAAAAATTAAAAATAAAATTCCAAATTAGTGCAAACACATTCCTGACTTTCATGAGTTCACTTTTAGGTCACTTCTAAATCAGTGTTCTATTTATTGGAACAGGTTGGTTCATTCCACTAATTGGTGTTCTCTTTCCAAGGCTCAATAAAATTCCATGAAGCATCAACCTGAAGAATAACAGCCATGCAAAAAAAGCTCATCATCACTGGTCATTAGAGAAATGCAAATTAAAACCACAATAAGATACCATCTTAGGACAGAATGGTGATTATTAAAAAGTCAGGAAGCAACAGATGCTGGTGAAGCTGTGGAGAAATAAGAACGCTTTTACACTGTTGGGAGTGTAAATTAGTTCAACCATTGTGGAAGACAGTGTGGCGATTCCTCAAGGATCTAGAACCAGAAATACCATTTGACTCAGCAATCCCATTACTGGGTATATACCCAAAGGATTATAAATCATTCTACTATAAAGACACATGCACACATATGTTTATTGCAGCACAATTTACAATAGCAAAGACTTGGAATCAACCCAAATGCCCATCAATGATAGACTAGATAAATAAAATGAGGCACATATAAATCATGGAATACCATGCAGCCATAAAAAAGAATGAGTTCATGTCCTTTGCAGGGACATGGATGAAGGTGGAAACCATCATTCTCAGCAAACTAACACAGGAACAGAAAACCAAATACTGCATGTTCTCATTCATAAGTGGGAGTAGAACAGTGAGAACACATGGACACCGGGAGGGGAACATCACGCACTGGGGCCTGTTGGCGGGTTGAGGGCAAGGGGAGGGAGAGCATTAGGACAAATACCTAATGTATGTGGGGCTTGAAACCTAGATGATGGGTTGATAGATACAGCAAACCACCATGGCACATGTATCAAATAGGCGCATGTACCTATGTAATAAACCTGCACATTCTGCACATGTATCCCAGAACTTAAAGTAAAATAAAATAAAATAAAATAAAATACAAAAAAAACCCCAAAAATGGACAGAACCCTCCCCCCCCAAAAAAAAGGAAATAGGCATATTTGTAGCCATGGACTATGCAAGAATGGAGAATACGGTGTAAATTGTTCAGCTCTCTTGATTAAAATGCACATATATTACACACAGCTGGGAATGCAAAGAAATGCAATCTGCTTGTGGATCATCAATCTGGAATCACTCCTCATTACCTAGAGCCAGGTTTCTCAACCATAGCACTATTGGCACTCTGGGCCAGAAATTTTTTTTTTGCTTTAGGGGGCTATGTGGGCTGTTTATTTAGCAGTGTCTTTGGTCTCTACCCCCAGGTGCCACAAGCAAACCCCTCTCATCTAGTTGTGACAAGCAAAAATATCTCCAGAGATTGCCAAATGCTTTCTGGGTGTGGGGGTTGGGGGTGGGGAGAGTTGATAACCTAGAGTTTAAGTTCTGTTTCTTTTAGTCTAGCATTGAAAGTCCTCTATGGTTTGACCGGGGTGGTGGCTCACGCCTGTAATCCCAGCACTTTGGGAGGCCTAGGCAGGCGGATCACGAGGTCAGGAGATCGAGAACATCCTGGCTAACACGGTGAAACCCCGTCTGTACTAAAAATACAAAAAAATTAACCGGGCATGGTGGCAGGCGTCTGCAGTCCCAGTTACTGGGGAGGCTGAGGCAAGAGAATGGCTTGAACCCGGGAGGCGGAGGTTGCAGTGAGCCGAGATCGCGCTGCTGCACTCCAGCCTGGGCGACAGAGTGAGACTCCGTCCCCCACCAAAAAAAATGTTTTAATAAACAAAATAAAAAAGTATAGGTTTTATAGCGCAGCCAAGATGGATTCTAGTCTTAGTAGTACCACTTGCATCAGCACTGTCCAATAGAAATATGAGATATATGTGCAAATTTAATAGTTTCTAGTAGCCACATTAAACAAGTAAAAATAAAAGGTGAATTTAATTTGATTAACATATATGATTTAGCCTATTACATCCAAAAGTTATCATTTCCATATGTAATCACCATGAAAATGATAAAAGAAGTATTGTACATTCTTTTAATCTGTATCAAGCCTTACAATCTGGTGTATATTTTACTCTTACACACATCTCAGCACAGAGTAGGCATATTTCAATGCTCAGTATGCTAGTGGCTGCCGATTTGCACAGCATGACTTTACATCTATTTTTCCATCTCATGGATGCTGTTGTGTTTAAACTGCTTTATCATCAAAACCAAACCCAGCCTTCTCCTCATACACCTGCTTCTCCTAGCTCCCCATCGGGACTAAGGCTAGCAGCGTCCATTTGAGCCAGAGGCCCCTGCAGCATCTTGGCTGGGTCCCCATCTTGGGTTTTGTTCACACACCCACATCCAAAAGATCTCCAACTTCTGTCAATTTTGACACATATTTTCTCAAAAGACTTCTTTCCGATAATCCTATGGTTACCACCTCACTTCAGGTTCCAAAGGACTTCCGATCCCGCTTCCCTCACCGCAGCCTCTTGCCCTTCCACCATTCTCCACACTGCTGTCCATGCAACACAGGAGCACAGACCTGACTGTGCCATTCCTCAAACCTCCCACAGATTTCAGAAATCAAATCTAACCCCTGGCCCTGTGTTCAAAGAAGCAACTAAGTGTGTGCAATCGTTCTTCCAGCCTTCTCCTTCCAGTTTCCCCATGCACACCTTGTTTCCAGTGTTGCAGGCTACTCTCTGTCTCCTAAGGACTCTGCACTTTCTTCACTTTTCCTTGGGGCTTTGTCCCTCTGTCTGGGAAGTTCTTTACCCTCTTTTCCCCTTCTTTGCTTGTTGAGCTCTTACTTTACTTTTACAACAAATGGAAACTCCTCTGAGAGGAGTTTTTACTTTTATGACAAATGGAAACTCCTCTAAGAGGCTCTGCAGGCTTGGTCTTCCTCTCTCCCTTCCACATCCTTTGTGCCCGTGTGTGTGTGCGTGTGTGTGTGTGTGTCGAAGAACATTGGTATTCAACTTCTGATGCACTAGGAAATTCATCTTCTAATCCTTTCTACGTCCCCTTCTGCTCTGTTAATACTAGCAAAACAAATTATTTCTTTTCTTTAATGAATCAATTTAGAGAGAATTGTTCACTTATTCAGCAGACAAGTGTCCTTTAAAAATAAAAGGGCCCCCTAATCGCCTTAGTACGTGTCACCAAAACAAAAGTGTGTCAATTTCTTTTTGAGTAGAAGAGCAGATTGTATTAAACATACATATATATGCATATTTGTTTTCAATAGGTTATAAACCTCATGAGAGCAGATTTTATGTTTTATTCGTCTTTGTGACCCAGGATTCAGAACCCAGAAGTAGGACTAGAGTATAAGAGGAACTCCGCAAATGTATCTTTTGAGTTGACATCACTATTTCTGGCCTGTGAGATTCAAAATGAGTCATGGTCTATTGGGTTTACCCTTCATCCTTGAATCCAAAACACATCCTCCACTCTCAGAGTCAGGAGCCCAGACACACCCACATGCTCTAACACCTACACAAGGACAGGCACAAGGACAGGCGCAGATACACAGATGCAGGTGCACAGGCGTAGAGGTGGGCAACTTGGTAAAAACCAAACCCACCTTGAGCAATCTTTTCATAACTCTGGCTAGAAAGAAACTATTAAGCTCTCCAATACCCAGTTTTAGAAAATATTGTAAACTACAGTTTTAATCAAAGTTTTAGAAAAGTGTTATTAATAAATTGAAATATTGACTCTCTGGAATTTTAACTTTTCCAATTTCCCAGGTTCAAAGTTTGGTGCTGACCAATGTACAGTAAAATACCCAAGTTAACTAGGAGAAGAAGAAAAGGGGGTCACTGAAAAATATCACATATAATTATAAATTTTAGTTATTTCTGTACCCAACTATTTGTATTATTTAATTATAGTTAATGATATTTTTAGAAATTGGATTTGGGATCTGGCAGTATCTGGTAGTATATTTTAAAAGAGAAATAGGATTAAGTAACTTGCAACTTGCTTCCAGGTAGTTTGGTGATGGAACCTGTTGATGATATTTAGTTGGGTACATCCAGCTAGAGTGAAAACAAAACACAAAGGTAAAATTGTCATCTGAAAAGGATATTTTCATTCTTTGAAAACATTCCTGTGGGTAAGGCTAAAATGAATGCACTGGAGGTTTTCTTTAAATAGAAATTCTTCATAATATTTGAGCAGCTGGTGCAGTAGATGTCAATGCACAACCCTCATGATTTTACATTATTTTTGAGGGTTAAAATTAGCCCTTTATTAAAATATGAAAAAGAAAAGGGTATAATATTCAATTAATAGTGATTTTTTCCACACAGCACAAATTCACATTTTTGTAAAATTTAGAAATATATGTTAAATTTCAATCTCTTATGCTTGAAATTAGTAAAAGTCAGGAATGAATGTATAAAAGATGTTTTCAGTTTGGGTCCTGAATTCTCTTTTGCAATTAGCATTTTCAAGGCTTTTTTTGTTTGTTTGTTTGTTTGTTTTTGGACACATCTACAACCCAGATGTAACATCTCACTTGACCCAAATTCAGGACCCAGTTCTTTCAAAAGAGCCAGGGAAGGTTGTTTCTTATCTGCACATTGATGTAAGCACTGCTTCATGTAAATGGTAATTACTTCTGTGTGGCACCAATTCCAGACAATTCTAGTTACTTACTTTTGACTGGAGAACAAAGACACAAAAACACACAAAGGCACAATCTAGGTGGGGTTACTTGGTTCAAGGACTTTTTAAAAAATCAGGCCTAAAGAGGTATTGTTATTTGGTTCCTTGGTTTGTTTGTTTTACCTCTAGACATTGTGAAGTCAAAAATGGAGGATGGTACTAACATTACTGAATTCATGTCACATAAAGCATCATGTCAGGTTTTTTACATGAATTATTTCAATGTATAAAAATTTTATGGGTTAAGTATTATTTTTAGCACCAATCTTCAACTCTAACAATAAAGAAAATGAGCTTTGGAAATGTCACTTGTCTAAGGTCCCAGAGCTAACATGTCTCAGAGCTGGGATTCAGCTCATTGTCCCTACTGGAGCGTATGACCTCCCACCATGCCAAGACTGAGTCACATAATGGAATAAATTATGCACAGCTCACAAACAGTTAATTTAAGCAAATGTAAGTAGACACACACAATCGGGGCTTGTACCAGCTCAGAAGAGCTGATAGTTAAATTTTCAAGTGCCAGTTGTTATACATAGACATTAATAAAAATTAAATTCTATAAACTTAAAATTTAATAAATTATATTTTTAAAAGGTAATAAAATTCAAAACTTGTAAGTCCCCTATTATTTTTCTCCATGTTACCATTATTTGTGTTCTTGAGGTTATTAATGTCTTTTGGGTGGAAAAACCATATAATGATGTGCAACTCCACATTTAATGGCTTTCCCTTGTTGCTTGAAATTGTCCCCGACCCCAGGAGAGCAAATTGTTCATACTTACCAGCACACCACTGTGCATAGCTCTTATAAATAATGTGCATACTTCGATTGTTTTATGGTTTCTCTTTGTATGAATTCATGAACATTCAACACATATTTACTTAGCACTCACTGCGTGCCAGGTATTGCTGGACACACTTCCACAAGCATTATCTTGTTTATATCTCTTAAAATAGCTTAGAGGTAGATCTCATTATTTTTATTTCACAGATTAAAAACTAGGATTTAAAGTAGTTCAGTAACTTTTCTAAGGTCACAGAGCTAGTAAGTAGTGGAGCACAGGCTTGACTCCACATTGTGTGAATCTGTACTTACCACAGCTGCAGTGACTTATTGTGTGAACAGTCTAGGACAGGATTATAGTCAAGGGAAAACATTTTACTAAGGCTCTGCTGCTTCTTTGCCTGTTTTACTACCACTATATTCATTTGAGTAAATAATCAACATATCCATTTGAATGCAGCATGACGGTCTATACTGTTGAATAGAAAAATGAAGGCTAGAGTAGAGGATAAGAGGAATTGAGGGGGAAAAGGAAAAAATAAGTGGCCATTCAGACTAGTTGTCTCGTGCAAGGAAAATATTTGTAATGTCCTCGTACCACAAACTGGGTGATCCAGTTGCAACATTCTGAACACACAGTTTTCCCACTAAGAATTTTATTAAGAACAAAAAGAGCTGATGATGCTTTTTTTTTTTTTTTTTTTTTTTTTTTTTTTTTTTTTTTTTTTTTAGCATAGTAAGGCAGATTTCATTCAGGACTTTCATGGTAGATATCGAGACCACTGCAATGGGATTTTGCAGTTGGGGAGAGAGGTTGGACTAGAATCTGATTACAGCTTGGGCAAAGTAGGAATTTATAGCCAAGGAGTAGGGTAGGGGTCAGTGATGGAAAATTACAAAGAGGAAACATCAGGGGTAAGAATAATTCCGGTTAAACTAAACTAACAGGATTCTTGTTGAAGACAAGTCAAGGTGATTAGACATCACCTGGAGGATGACAGAGGATAAGAAGGCTGATTAAACACTGAGGATGATCAGATATTGAGGTTGGGGGAAGGATTCTTTCAAAATTGACAGGGTTCTTTGCTTATACTGAATTTTACAAAGAAGTACACAGATGAGCCTAGGAAAGGTTCAGGAGTTTGGCCAAGCAGAGAATCTTTGTCAGTCTCATGCTCTTGTCCTTTGAAGACTGTAAGTCCATTTCCTCATTTGGTTGACTTGTGGTTCATTATAGTACCTATTCTAGAGTTGATTATGCTATGGAATTCTCACCTGTTACTTGGTAATACAGAGTCAAAGTATATATGTGTGTATATAATATATGTAGTATATTATATATATTTTCTAATATATCTTTCAAAGTAGAAAGTTTAGAGGGGCTTAAATGGAAAATCTTATTTTTTATAATTTCCAGAAAGCAATTTCATAGGTCAGAAACACAAACCCCGGAATCTCAGTAGCTTAATATAACACCACTGAGTGAACAAGGTTTTCTACTTGCTCACATCATAATCTGATGCAGGTCAGGTATTAGTGGTTTGGTGGTTCTCCAGTGATGTCTCAGGAATCCAGCTGCTTCAGTTTTCCCATGACTCCATTTCAGAGTTCTTCACTTCCAGCCAAGGCGTCAGTGGAGAATTTGCATCTGTTCTTAGCTGCTTCAGATCAGACTCCCATTCACATTCTTATCATTGAGCTTCAGCTAACTGCGCATCTAACTGCAAGGGAGACTGGGAAATGTCAGGAAGCACATGGACAATTGGTGCCAGGGACGGTCTCTTCCATGTTCCTATAGGATACAAAGCTTTCTTTTATTCCATCCATTCTTATTTTACTCTCTAGTCAAAGTAGATTTCTCTCTGCCAAACACAGCAGAAGAAATGAAGCGTGACTCATTAAGAATATATCTATTCTTTTTCCTAATGGCAAGATTTAGACAATACAATTTGAAATCAAGTTGACAGAGAATAGTCAGCATCGTTGAGCTGCTTCACTTGCAGAGCGTTCTCTAAAAAGAAGGCTGTCAGATTTTTCATTATGTTTGCTCCTTAGCATTAAAATCAGAGAACTCTAAAAGAACATTAGAGAAATTTGTCATGGTATTTTTATATATCAGTCAATAAACCATGCCATTTACTAAAGCTTAACTTTCTTCTTTGTGTATTTTATGTAAATTTCTTTTACATAAAGATTAAATTAATCTTTATGTAAAATATTAAAAATATTACATTTTATAATATAATAAAATATTAAAAATATGTTATATGAGAGTATTTAACATTTACTCATTTTAGTGGGCTCTTGGACATTGTCTTTTTAGAATTCCCAAGGCCCAGTGTAAAATTTGGCATTATAAATTAATGTACGGTCTTAGCCACTCCTCCAGAGTAGCTAAAACATCATCAAATATTAATACAGGGTTTATGTGACCCATTTCTGATTTTTGTCTCAAATCTCACACCAAGCACAGTTAAAAGATAGAGAATGATTTGCCAGGAACTAAGAGGGTTCCTGGAACTCAGTACTTTCAAAGCTAAAACCAGGAAAATTCTAGATAAACCACAATGAGTTGGTCACCCTCAGTATTCTTCCTTGAACACAGTTTTGGTTTCTTGTAATTGACTTTGTATTTTTATCTCAGGTTCTATTCCCTGTTCTATGAATGGGAAAGAGACACATAATGTAGTATTCAGGCATGTACAAGAAAAAGAAAACAGACCATCCAAATGAATTTCTGATAAGTATGTTTGGGAAAATGAAGGTTTCATCTTGGAAGAGAAAATTCACCATAAATCTCAGTCTCAGTGGTGGAAGTATTCCGTTTTCACAATCAGGTCTTTATACCTAAATATTTTCTTTTTTTTAATTATTATTATTATTATTATACTTTAGGTTTTATGGTACATGTGCGCAATGTGCAGGTAAGTTACATATGAATACATGTGCCATGCTGGTGCGCTGCACCCACTAACTCGTCATCTAGCATTAGGTATATCTCCCAATGCTATCCCTCCCCCCTCCCTCCACCCCACAACAGTCCCCAAAGTGTGATGTTCCCCTTCCTGTGTCCATGTGTTCTCATTGTTCAATTCCCACCTATGAGTGAGAATATGCGGTGTTTGTATACCTAAATATTTTCTCACTTGATTTTAAATTAATTTTAAATTTCAAATTAATTTGGCATAGCAAGCAAAACAAATAACAACACAAAGAGAGGAACTTTTGACCTGGCAGCCCAAGCTCATACCATCCAAACTCTCCATTTACCTTTTGATGACAGCTAGCTTGCTGCAATTTTCTTTTTTAGTACCCTCATCAGATGAGGTGAAAAGGTGAAACTGCTGGTGTGACATTTAAAAGTTATGATTTTGGCAAGTTTGCTTAAGAAAAACGTGCTTTGCTTTTAAAATGACCTCTTCTTCCCTTTTTAGTAAACATTTGCGGCTGGGTGCGGTGGCTCACACCTGTAATCCTAGCACTTTGGGAGGCTGAGGCAGGTGGATCACCTGAGGTCAGGAGTTCAAGACCAGCCTAGCCAACATGGCGAAACCCTGTCTCTACTAAAAATACAAAAATTAGCTGGACACGGTGGTGGGCACCTATAATCCCAGCTACTTGGGAGACTAAAGCAGTAGAATTTCTTGAACCTGGGGGGCAGAGGTTGTAGTGAGCTGAGATCGCAGCACTGCACTTCAGCCTGGGTGACAGAGCAAGCCTCCACCTCAAAACAAAACAAAATAAAAATTGCATTACTCTTAATATTCTGTTTCTTATATGGAACTCAAGGTTTTGCTGTTGTTTTATCGTCCTTCCCTGGCACTGCTCTGTAGAAATTTACTGACATGTTATTCTCCCTCTGCAAACATGTGGCACCGAGATAGAAAGATAAAATGTAAAACGAAGTCACAAGAAAGTCGAATTCACTTCCAAACAGTGAAGAGAGGAAAGAAAAGTTAGATTTTAGAAAGTGGCTTGTGATCCTTAGGTACAGTTAAGTAAGACTGAGAATGAAGTCAACCTAGAGAAAAGCAGCGTTGAGACATGGAAAGAAAGAGAATGTGAATTACTGAAGGCATGTGGTGGTGGTGATGTGGGGAGGACAGCGAGAGAGGTCAAGTCAGGATATATCCTTTGTGACCTTGGATCTAGCCGTGACTAATGTATCCCCTGGAGCTTTTCAGATAATGCCAATCCATATCCCCTTTGTTCTTAAGTCAGTTTATTTTCAAACAGAAGATCTCCAACTGAAGGAAAGGTAGCACCTTAATAATTGTTTGTATTTTTATGGCTCCTCAGGACTGTGAGCCCTGTTAAGTGACACCATCTCAATTTTGTTCCCTTGAAATGCAAATACCTATTTATTTATTTAGTCATTCAACAAGTGTTGATTGAGTGCTTCCAAGAGGTGGAGAGAAAGGGGGAGGGGGATGAAGGGCACAGGCTCTGGGGTGGAAGTTCCTCTACTTCTATTAATGTCCTTACCTTCCCATTCTTCTGTCACTTAACTCATAAGAAGATTGTTTTGAAGATTAAATCAAGTTTACACCTTCAAAATTTAAATGTTAAAAATAGCAGGTACTTTAAAACTTTTAGCAATCATTACAATTGATATCACTACCTTTTGCAAGGTGCTCTATGATGTAAGTGGGGAAGGGTAGGAGAAGGTAACTTAACAACAAGGAATTGCCAGAGTGGATTGTAAATAAACACACACTTACTTGATGTATCATAGTAATGAGTATTTTAAAAATATTTAGGGTATTTACAAAAATAGAATTTTTCAAAATGTATTCAAATATGAACTATATAAATAAAAAGATTTTAAAAAGCAATGTGTAGTGCTTGTCATTTTAAAATAATCATGTGACTTTATTTTCCTTCTTATTTTATATAAAAGATAGCAAATTATACCCATTGTTCCATAGCTTTCACTTTCATTTAATATCCATGACATGACAGAAACTTGCCTTGATTTTTATTTTACAGCTGCTTTGTATTTAATTGATTGGAAGCAACCCAACCTGTATAACCTATGTGCTGTGGATGGCCTTTTGGGTTGTACCTGAACTTAGGCTATAATGAGTCATCTTCTATGCATGTCATTTGCACATGTACAAATATAGCTTCAGAAAATGGTATTGCTTTGTCTAAGAGTATATGCATTTGTAACATGGATAATTATTGCCTACTTGTCCTCCATAGGATATCTGACCAATGATGAATGAGGACGTTTATTTCCTGATAGCATTTCCAAAAGTGCTGATCAAAATTTCAAATGCTTTCCCTCTTGACAGGTGAAAAGGGTACCACATTGTAGATTTTGCCTTTATTTCTTTAATTGCAGCTAAAGTTGAGCGTCTTTTTGTATGTTTAAGAGTCATTGTAGTTCCTTTTCTATAAACTAGCCTACTCTGACCAGTTTCTACTGGGCTAATGGTCTTTACTTTTTTCAGAACGTGTATTTTTTTTTTTTTTTTTTTTTTTGCAGATTAACACAGTCTGTGGTAGAACAGCAAACAGATTTTTTTTGGTTTGGTTGGTTGTTAGACTTTTTTGGTCCATAAAGTAGATTTTTCTTGCGTAATACAAAATTTATAAATCAAATTTATAAATTTTTCCTTTTGTAGTTTATGGGTTATTTCCAGTCAATTTGAATGGTCCTTACCTCTGTAGAGGTATAAAGAGGTAAAATTTTCTTTTAGTATTCTTGTGCTTTAACGTTTTTCATATTCAAGTTATGGTGTGTTAGGTATTGAACCTGATGTACAGTGGGAAGGACATAATCATCTCAGTATCATTTATTGAATTCCTACATTTAGTATAAAATGAATTACTATTTGTGTTTCAGTCTATTTCAGGACCTTCTATTTTTGTTGCTTTTTTTTTCTTTAATAGCTTAGAGGAGCATGGTGTTTAACAGTAAAGCTTAAAACACCCCAGCACTGGGCATGGCCTGGAGTTGAAGTAGCAAGGATGGGTAAGCGACCTCCATGAAGCTTCACATGGCAAAGTGGATGAGGAAGGTGACCATCAAACAGAAAAGACCCATGGCCTCAGTCACAGCAAACTCCAGAATGGCACAGGAAAAGAGCTGCTGCTTTGGAGATGGGTCCTGGCATAGCCCATCATCCAGCAACCAAACACTCTTCCAGTGCTGTACCCTGAACCAGCCACACCAACTGTAGTGGCCTTAGCACCAATAAACTTGCCACTGTGTCAATGCCCCAGGAGAAAATGCGGGTATAGAATTCCCGTCTGGCCACCTGGAGTGGGGAGCTGCTGTAGGAAGGCTGTTGAGATGATCTTCAGCCTACTCAGGAAGGAGGCAGATAGAGGCCTGATTAGACCTCTGGTAAAAGAGTGG
The DNA here is from genome assembly GCF_028885655.2 of Pongo abelii. Classification (NCBI taxonomy): domain Eukaryota; kingdom Metazoa; phylum Chordata; class Mammalia; order Primates; family Hominidae; genus Pongo; species Pongo abelii. The sequence continues at coordinate 114,540,529 of NC_071990.2, read as the reverse complement.
ATCAGAGCTGGAGAAATAAGTAGCATCTCGGTGTTTGCATCGGTTCAACATGCACTCCCACTGCCCTGCTGCCCTGTGCGGCCCCCAGCACTCACCACTCTCCCATTAGTCTTTCTTTGCCTATGTGTCAGTATGCAGCTGTTTAAAATAGTAAATCTTTCTAACCTATTTAAATATTTAGTTGGCTTAGTATCTGCTCATCGTTTTTCACTTTCAGAGCTTTACTGGCCGCTCGTCTAACTTTTTATGTAAACTTTAAAATCATCGTGTCTGGTCACTCTCTCCACAAAAAGGTGATATTTTTATTAGTATGTCATTAAATTTAGAAATTAACTTTTCGAGAATCCATATCTTTACAATGCAAGGGCATCCTGTCCAAGAACACAATGTGTCTTTCTATTTGCTTAAATCTACTTTGGGGTCTTTCAAAGCTTTAAAATATTGATTCATATAGGTGTTATTCAGTCTTGTTAGGTTTATTTCTAAGCATTTTTCTTTTTCTGTTGCTTTTGTAAATAAGGGATAGTGTCATTTTGGGTTTTCCAAGCATACAGTCATATATCTACAAATAGATATTATATTAGATTCTTTGTATGTTGAAAACCAAATTATTTTAAAAATTGTATACTTGTAAATTCTTTCTCTTTGCATTATTGATTAGTGTCTCTAGTAGAATATTAAATAATAGGTTAAGGAAATCTTTGTCTTATTTCTAACCTGTAGTAGATTATACACAAATGAGCTGGTTTAATAGTATTTAAGAATACCTTTGCATCTGATGCTAGAGTTTGAAGCCCACAAAGAAGGAAGTTAGGAAGGGAAGATGGATGTAAAGAAGAGAGCGAGGACAAGCTAGAACTAACAAGCATGATCTGGGACTCATGAGGATGGATTAAAACACATGCCAATTCTCAGGAGGTGCCGGAAGCCGTCACCTCACAGCTAAACAGATAACTGCCCAGGAGTCAGAGAAGCTGAAGGGCAATCCAGGGGAAGGTGGAGCAGTTGCAGTATTGGCTACTGTCCCATGCCAATGCAATGAGCTAGCATACCAGCACAACACGTATGAACTACAGAATGGCTGTTGCTCCATTTCTGCCCTCCAAATATTACACAAGAATCTCTCTGTGACCCACCTTAACTGGAAACCTACAGGGAAGAGAAGTTTGGGAAATCAGTTCATTTAGACAAAGCTAGTAGTACATTATAAAGTGACTATACTAATTTAATGGGCCCGTTCAAACATTTTGTTTCATTAAGCATGCCGCTTACTACTTCCTACTTTTTAAAAAACAGATAAGAATTGTTCATTTTTTTGTTCAAATGTATATTTAGCATTTATTGAGATAATAATAAGCTATTTATCTTTGATCTTTTAATGTGGTGAAAATACATAAATAAATGTCAGATATTGAATCATTCTTAGATTCTTGGAATAAACTCCATTTTTCATGTCAATTATTCTTTTAAATGTACTACTGAATTCTGTTTGCTGATATTTTACTTAGAAGTTTTCATTTACGAAGCTAACAAATGAAATTTTTCTACAGATTTTCTATCTTTTCTGGGGTACATTTTAGTAAATTTTATTTAGGTTTTCAAAACTTTTATATAGAGTTTGCCAAAGGAATCTTATATTTATCTCCTAATATTCTCTATTTCTACAGTTATTTTCCTCTTATTTCTTATTTTATTTATAGTTTTGCCCCTCCACATCTTTTTTTGACTTAAGTTATCTGGGAGTTTTTGTTGTTTTCCTCCATTTTTGGTTGATTTTCCAATAAGCCTGCTTGAGATTTACCTGTTAGTTCCATGATTTTTATATTTTCTGTTTTTTTGTTGCTTCCTTTATCTTTCATAACTTAGTCCCTCCTCTGCTTTCTTTTCATTTTTTCAACCTTTATAGATTGAATTTTTCTTGACTTTTTATTGTTTTATTTTTTAATTTTTATTTTAGGTGTGGGGGTACAAGTGAAGGTTTGTTACACAGGTAAACAATGTGTCACAGGGGAGTGTTGTACATATTATTTCATCACACAAGTATGAAGCTCACCCTCAAGTAGATCCCAGTGTTTGTTGTTTCCTTTGTGTTTATAAGTTCTCATCACTTAGCTCCCACTCATAGGTGAGAATATATGGTGTTTGGTTTTCTTTTCCTATGGTAGTTTGCTAAGGATGATAGCCTCCAGCTCCATCTATGTTCCTGCAAAAGACATGATCTTGTTCTTTTTTATGGCTGCATAACATTTCATGGTGGATATGTACCACATTTTCTTTATCCATTCTATCATTGATGGGCATTTAGGTTGATTCCGTGTCTTTGCTATTGTGACTAGTGCTGCAATGAACATTAGCATGTATACGTCTTTATGGTAGAATGCTTTATATTCCTCTGGGTGTGTATACCCAGTACTGGGATTGCTGGGTAGAATGGTAGTTCTGCTTTTAACTCTTTGAAGAATTGCCATACTGCTTTCCACAATGGTTAGACTAATTTACACTCCCACCAACAGCGTATAAGTTTTCCCTTTTCTCTGCAACCTCGCTAGCGTCTGTTACTTTTGACTTTTTTAATAGTAGCCATTGGGATTGGTATGAGATGATATCTCGTGGTTTTGATTTGCATTTCTGTAATGATCAGTGATACTGAACTTTTTTCATACGGTTGACCACATGTATGTCTTCTTTTGAGAAGTGTCTGTTCACGTCCTTTGCTGACTTTTTAATGGGGTTGTTTGTTTTTCTCTTGTAAATTTGTTTGAGTTCTTCATAGATGCTGGATATTAGACCTTTGTCACATGCATAGTTTGAGATACCTTTTTCCCATTCTGTAGGTTGTCTGTTTACTATGTTGATAGTTTCTTTTGCTGTGCAGATGAAGAAGCTCATAAGTTTAATTAGATCCCACTTGTTAATTTTTGCTTTTCTTACGATTGCTTTTGGGGTCTTTTTCATGAAATCTTTGCCCATGCCTATGTCCAGGATAGTATTACCTAGGTTGTCTTCCAGAGTTTTTATAGTCTTGGGTTTTACATTTAAGTCTTTAATCCATCTTGAATTTATTTTTGTATACGGTATAAGGAAGGGGTCCAGCTTCAATCATCCGCATATGGCTAGCCAGTTATCCCAGCACCATTTATTGAATAGGGAGTCTTTTCCCCATTGCTTGTTTTTGTCAGCTTTGTCAAAGATGAGATGGTTGTAGATGGCAGCCTTATTGCTGAGCTCTCTATTCTGTTCTATTGGCTTGACTTTGTTTTAATTCTTTCTTTTTTCTTGAGGTAATATCTAGATTCACAAGTTTCCTTTTGAGTGTTTCTTTATTGTTTCCCATAGTTCTGTTATGTAGTGTTTTACTTATCATGTTTCCTAAAAATGCTGAGATTTTGGTTTATATTTTTTCTGAGAAAGATTTTTTCAATGTCCACGTGAAAGGGCCTTTTGGTTTTCAGTTTTTGTTATTTGTGTCTTTTGTGTGCATTGTAATTGAGGAATATTGTCTATAGTACTTATCCTTTTATAAATTATTGATGTTTTCATATGTTCTGATTTTTATTCATTTTGTAATTGTTTCACGGACTCTTAAAAAAATTCTCTATTTTCAGGATGGTGTTTGAATTTTATCAATAAGATAAACTATTTCAATTATGCAATTTAGGTTTTCTATAAATATTCTTATATTTTGTTAAGGTGATTGCTAGACACTTAAAAGCACGTGAACTAAAGACCTCTTCTATTAGTTTTTAAAAATCTATTTTCTATTTTTTCCCATAATTTGTTCCATGAATATTGATGATATGTTACTTGCTGGAATGTCATATCTCCATCTTAAATTATACTCTTCAGCATTATAAAGTGCCATTATTTACCTTGTTAATTCTTTTTTGGCTTACATTCTACTATTAAGATTTTAATCCTTGCATCTTTAGTTCTCAGTTGTCAAAGTTTGTCTATTCTTTTGTTTTTCACCTTTCTAAATCACTTTGTTTTAGGTATATTTCTTTCTAATTACTTAAATGGACACACCTTCTTGATTCTACTAACAAATAAATAATAAGTCAATTATAAGTACAATTTGTTTTTAATGGAAATATATACCAAAATGTCTCACTTCTCTGCCCCAGATGTTGTATGTGTGATACAGTGCTTCTAAAGCCTTATCATGCATTGGAATCATCTGGGGCATGTTAAAACACAGATTGCTGGGCCCCACTGCTAGAGTTTCTGATTCAGTAGGACCAGGGCAGTTCTAACAAGTTCACAGGTGATGCTAATGTTGCTGTTACGAGGATCAGATTTTGAGAACCACTGGTACGATAAAGTGGAAAGACTAATTCTATTGATCTATACCAAATTCAAAGATACTTTTGCTCTTCGAAACAACAGTAACTCGAGGAAATAAGAGTCGAGTTAATTTTGATCTACTTTGATAAGAGGAACAAAGCCAAAAAACTAATAAGGAAGGAGTGTGTTTTTGATAACCTCTAAGTTTTTTATTTTAAGAGCTTACAGTCTTCTTGTTTCTGAGGGTCTTTAGCTCAACTAGATTATAGATGTTATACTGGCAGGCAGGGCCAGTTTCATGGCCATGGGACCAGTGCAGTCACACTTGGTTCGATGCTGTTCTGTCTCTGTCTTACAATTCTTAATATCTGAACAAGAGGTCTTCACATTTTTGTTTTGCACTGGACCTCACAAATTATGTAGAAATGCCCTGTTAACAGTAACTCTATTTCACTGACATGTTCCCAGTGCCTGGAAGACTGCCTGGCATGTATTAGGTGCTAGACAAATATCTGTTCATTGGATGGATGAATACTGAACCCATGGTCTCCTAAGAAATTGGATAAATTATTTAGATATAGAACTGTGGTTCTTAAACTTTAATATGTATAAAAATCTTCTAGGCTAATTTGGTTTTGTTAAACTACAGATTCTAGGCCCCAGCCCTAAGGATCCAAAATTCAGGTGGTATGAAGTGAGGCCTGATAAAGTTGTATTTTAAAATAATTATCTTCCATAATATAGACGCTGACAGTCTTTGATCCACAGTTAAAGGAAAACCCATATCGAAACAGAACTAAATGACTTTAATCTTGGTGACCTCACCTGGTGGTTTGCATCTACCTTTCACCTCTGGGGTAAGGACAGGAGCACATTCATCTAGCTTACTCTTCCTTGTCCTCCAAAATTCAGCTCAGTAATTATTTTATCAATAAAATTTTTCTTGACATTGTATTTCCTACTTCCCTCAGTTATTCTTTGTCTCTGCTTCAATTGTTCAGTGGACATTCATCTTTTATTACGCCTCTCAGCAGTTTTTTCCCCTTCTGGCTGTAACTGCACCCTGAATTTCATCTGGGTACCATCTTTTCCCTCTCTCCCAGTTGCGGTGCTCTAAGCAGAGTTGGTTGCTCCCCTGAATCAGAGTCCAAACATGGGTATGTTTGGTCAATTAGAGCATCACATTCCCCTCATCATGGCAATTTGTTAAAGATGAGAAAATGGCCCAATTAGAACTAATGAAAAGTAATAACATTTTATTGGAAGTTCATGAAGAATAAACTTTCAGTTACACTGGAAATAAAACAGAGAAAAACTGAATTCATCTTGCCTCCATCTGGAACTTGAAAACAAGGCCAACCATTGAAAGACCGAAGGTCCCAGAGATGAAAAGATCTGGCTCTTTTGATATTACTTGAGCCCCAAATCCAACTATGAATGAAGTTAGCTCCACCGATGAGCTTGTTAGTTATAGAGGTCAATACATTTCCACTTTCCATAATCTATTTTGAGTTAGGTTTTTTATAGCCAAAAAAATCCTAACTAATATACATAGGAAAGAGTAACTGAGAAATACTCTGGCACTCATTCCACTGAATTATAACTGTGGATTCCCTTTTCCATTTTCAAACCTACTCCATATAAACCGCCCTCTGCCCTTACTATGTTGTGAGCAACTTTATAGCAAGAACTATATTCATTTAATTCCATATCCCCAGAAATTATCAAAATATATTACACATATTTGGTACAGAAATAATATTTGTCGAATGAAAGAAAAAATAAGTTAAATGTTGTATTTGCCATTGAGCTTTCTGAGCAAGGAGAGGAATTAAGATGCTTGCCATTTTTATGACTGAGCTGTGTTCTCATCCTTTCTTCTTGGATATGTTTTTCTTTATAGTGTATTTTTTTGATCATTCTCATTTTAAGCAAATCTCTTGACACTTTGTCCTTTAATTTTTATTCTTAGGGAATAGCCCCTTTCTCTTTGAGTTGTGTCACACAACCTCCTGTTTTATTACTTATTCAGTTTTTTTTGTCTTTGATTACATTATATAGTGTTTTTATTTAGTGGTTCAGAGCATTCAGGCTGTTTTCTATAAGCATTTCCACCCACTTATGAGATCTCACATGAATTAACTTCCTGACACCTGGTAACAGATATTTACTATCCATTCTTTAATGTGCATCCAAGACTGTTTCTCTACCAAACCCAGAGCACAACTGAGCAATACTGTTTCCTACAACTCTTTCCACAGATTAGGAAAATAAACAGACAATCTGCCATTCTGCAAACATTTAATTAGCAAAAATATATCAAATGGGTGTTACATGTATGATTCTAAGCTAGGTGCTGTAAAGGATACAAAGATGAAAAGCACAGGGCTCTGTGCTTTGGGAACTATGGTGGAGGAGACCAAAGTAAACATACTGCGAGACAAAGTAAAAAAAATGCTACTTAAGTGTGCAAGAACTCAGTGAAAAGCAAATGAAAGAGGAGTGATTATATTTGGCTTGGGACCAAGAGATGATTCAATCTGGACTGTGAATAATGGGTGATTACTTTAAAGGTGGGGACATGGTGCCAGTGGAAGGAATGATAAGAGTAAAGGTATGGAAGTCTCTGTCTAGATTCAATATCCCATGCTTTTGGGGGACAAATATAGCTATTAGAATAAAATGCAGAGAGGGACATGGTGGGAAGTGAGATCAGAACAGGTAGAATATTAGTTTTTCTGTTGCTGCTGTAACAAATAACCACAAACTGAGTGCCATGAAACAACCAAAATTTGTTATCTTATAGTTCTGTAGGTCAGAAATGTGATATTGGTCTTATTGAGCTAATATCAAGGTGCCAGCAGGGCTGTGCTTCCTTCTGGAACCTGGAAGGAGAGCCATTTCCCTATCTTTTCTAGCTTCTTGAGGCTCCCTTTCCCTTCTTCCACCTTCAAATCTCTCTGACCACTTGTATTAGTCTGTTCTCACGCTGCTAATAAAGCATACCCAAGACTGGGTAATTTATAAAGGAAAGAGGTTTAATGGATTCACAGTTCAGCATGGCTGGGGAGGCCTCACAATCATGGCAGAAGGCAAATGAGGAGCAAAGTCACTTTTTACATGGAGGCAGTCAAGAGAGCTTGTGCAGGAGAACTCTCATTTATAAAACCATCAGATTTTGTGAGACTTATTCACCATCATGAGAACAGTATGGGGGAAACTGCCACCATGATTCAATTTTCTCCACCTAGCCCCACCCTTGACATGTGGGGATTATTACAATTCAAGGTGAGATTTGGGTAGGGACACAGCCAAACCATATCACCACCCTTTCATTGTTGCATTTCCCTCTGATCAGAACCAGAAAAGGTCTTCACTTTTCATGTGATTAGACTGAGCCTACCTGGAAAATCCAGGATAATCCAGGATAATCCTCCCATCTCAAAATCCTTAATCATATCCACAGACTTCCTTTTTTCCATGTAAGGTGACATTCACAAGGTTTCAAGAATTAGAAGATGGATGTCTTTGCAGGGGGTTGAGGGGGGCATTTCTCCACCTACCACAGGTGTTTGAAATCATAAGGAACTTTGCCACAATTGCTTCAACGATATATTTCAGGCTTGGTAATATGAAGTATTACTCTAAAAACAGTAAACGCAATTAAAACAGGTCAAAGCTGAGAGTTCAAAATAATCCAACCTAAATGTTATTGGAAGTTGTGAACCCATGGACAATCAAATTGTGTTTAAACACTTGCTCAGTTCTTGTATTCATCTCTGTATTTACTATGGCTGTTTGCAAGCAAATCAATAAACAAGATTATAATTTGCACATTAATTTGAGTCTTTGTTTTCCTTTCAGCTAATGCCATTAGTGATATAGATGCCACACTGAGAATTTCTGAAGTAGGAAAAGAAAAGTTAATAATACTTTTTTTTTTTTCTTTTCTGAGACGGATTCTCGCTCTGTTGCCCAGGCTGGAGGGCAGTGGTATGATCTCAGCTGACTACAACCTCCGCCTCCCCAGTTCAAGCAATTCTCCTGTCTCGGCCTGCAGAGTAGCTGGGACTACAGGCACGTGCCACCACGCCTGGATAATTTTTTTGTATTTTTAGTAGAGATGGGGTTTCACTGTGTTGGCTGGGTTGGTCTCGACCTCCTGACCTCGTGATCTGCCCGCCTAAGCCTCCCAAAGTGCTGGGATTACAGGCGTGAGCCACCACACCTGGCCAATAATACTTCTTTTAAACATATAGGTATGAAAACTCTAGCAGATGTAATGTTACTAAACATGTAACTTACCAAAGAACTTCCACAAATACATGAAAATTTTTGTTGAATTTAATTTGGCTTATTCATTCAGCCAAGTCACTTTTAAGCAAATAATTTTTAAGCAACGACAATATACAAAGAATTTACATGCTTCTGTTCTTTAATTAATTAGCTAAGCAGATATTTATCAAGAGCCTACTATGTACCAGGCACTGTTAAGCCACTCTGAATAAAGTAGGAAACAGAATAGGCAGAATTCCCCGCCATCATATAATGGAGTGAATGGACAACGTACAAGAAAACTGAGCAAACCAAATAGTATTTCAGACTGTGATAAGTACAAAAGAAAAAAATCTAAAGTAGGGGAGGGCAATATAAAATATTAGAGGTGTTGAAATTTCTGATGGTGAAGTTCATGGAGAGAGTGATTTTCAAATAAAGACCTACAGTAAATGGGTTGATCTTATGGCTCCAGTTTTCATGATAGAAATCTGAAGCTTAAAAGGCTCCAACTGACTGGTTCCAGTTCTCCTGGCCCCTGGGGTCCTTCCTCCCCCAGCTGCCACCCACTCTCAGGAACACCAGGAAGGGTGGCGGGCAAAGCAAACATAAGTCAGATGCAGACTCTCTCCTGAGGAGCTTCTGGGGCTGGGGAGGAAGGCAGGACAGAGATCATTGTAATCTATGGCACAAAATTATTTGTAAAGCACCATGACGGATCAGTGGGAACTGAGAAGTGCTTAAACAGGAGTTCTGTTTATCACCAAGAATGGCAAAGAGCCAGAAAAGCAATCTATAGAATTCTCAAAACAGTTCTTCAGAAAACAAGCTGTTCACTGCTGCCTTTTGATTTTTTCTTTCTGTTCTTGTGATATGAAGCAAAAACCCAAAGCAAATGAGAGAAAAGACAAGTTTCCGTGTAGCATCTTGTAATACCTGCATTATTTGAAGCTTGTGAGTGAAGAAGGGTCAGGGTTTTGGCCACTTTTGGTTAGCGTTCCTCCAAACGCAGCAGGCTCCACACGTACGCTGGCAGCCAGAAGCTGCCATTTGGAAACACAGAGGCCTTGTCTGGCATCTTATTCCTTATGTGCTTGCCTGTCAGTCAGCCTTCAGCCACCTGTGTTCTTTCTATTATGTTTTTGTTCCTTGTAGTAAAGTAGATTTTCTTTCTTTGAGAATGAGCATAAAGATACACAGAAAATAAAACCAGGTGCCTCTATGCAAGGCTCCAGCAAGCAAGCACACAGATGAGGCATCTCAGCCTCTCCTGTAGGTTTCCTGAAAGGAAAATGCTGCCTCTGACATGAATAGCAGAGGCCAGACAATGATTCTTAGAGAAGATAAACAGCCTGTGATTCCCTCCTGACGGCTCCCGCTCCTTTCCTCGATGACTGATCCTGGAGCAAAAGGTCACGGGGATAATTCTGCACCTGCAGCCTGGGAGGACCATACTCAGTCCTCAAAAAGAGCTCTCCCATAATGGATGCTAATTATTATTGAGTCAAATGCATCCTTTCATTGAGGGGCAGGTGGGAGACTCTGTCACTGTCAAGGCCATTATATCAAGAGCAAGTTTAGAATTCTTTGCACAGATGTGCCTATGCCCAAGAAGTCCCAAGTGTTGTATGTAGGTGGTTCATAAAGAATATATAATCAAAAATTTCTTCAATTCCATAATGACATGTTTGGACTCAGGTGAATGACAAATGCTACCCAGTACTTAGGGCCAGAATATTGAGTGGAGGAGCATGATTTATTCATAAGAGCTTGAACTCTACTGCTGGGCCTTGGGTCTCATGTGAGAGTTTGCACCTAGCCATCTGCACTCTGAGCGAGGTTAACAACAGCTATCGGGACCTTGGAACCCTCTGGGAATTTGCTTCTATGGATATTCATCTGCTTTCTGGTGACTTTTATGAGAGGATAGACCCAGCGAGGAAAATGAAGAGAAAGGAGAAAATGAAAGGAAATGCATGCAGCTCTACATAGAGCATGACTGAATTTAGCTGAATGCCAGAGTGTATAGGGGACTTTCACTTGATAATAACCACCCTTTGTTTAGGAGAAAAGTTTAAAAAATGTTATTTTTTCTTGCTTTAATCCATCATTTCTACTTTTCTCCCTATAGATAATAAATTTAATGGTTTTTAAAGATTTCTCATATATCAAAATACCATTGCAGAAGTGTACAGTGATACATGGTATTCACATTTACAGTTATATTCTGAATTTTGATTGTTGTATTTGTAAAAACACAACTTTACCCCTTAAACTAACCACTGATTGGAGAAAAAAAAGCCTACGTATTCACTTATTTATCGAGAACTATTATACTCAGACTATTTTCTGGACATTTATTCTGGGCTCTGACACAAAGATAGGGAAGGCCTTATCCTTCTCATTATTTTTACTACAGTATTTTAAAGATGCTGCCCCACTATTTTCTAATTTGTATTATTTCTAATGAGAGCTCTAATGCCATCCTTATATTTATAGCTTGGCAAGTAATATGTCTTTTTTTCTCAGGCTGCATTAAAAATTTTTATCTTTATTACAGTCTATAGGCAATTTAATTTATGTTAGGCCTTCCACGTAAATTTCTTCAAGTTCTTTTTGTTTGAGTTCATTGAGCTTTTTGGATCATTTTCATCTAATTTAGAAATTTTTTATTCATAATTCTTCAATTATATTTCTTTCCTCTTTTTTCAACCCAGGGACTGCAAACCACATACATGCTCAAAGTTGGGTTGCAGTTTGCTGATGGTGTATTCATATATTTCTTATTCTCTTTTCTCTCTATATTTTACTTTTTGATCATTTACATTGCTAGGACTTTCAATTCACTAATATTTTTTTCTAGTGTTTAATCCATTGTTAATCTCATTCTTTAGATATTGTTTTTAGCTCTAGAAGTCCTATTTGTCTTTTTAATACTTCCACATCTCTTTTAACATGTTCATGCTTTCCTCTACCTTTTTGAGTATATGGACTATAATTATAATAACTGTTTTTATGTCCTTATCTACTAATTTTATCAAGTGTAATTTCTGGATCTGTTTGTACTAGTTAATTTTTCTCATTACAGTCCTTTGTGAATAACGAATATTTCTTTAAATATCCTTGAGTTCTGCTTTAGGATGTAGTTAAATTACTCGGAAAGATTTTGATCCTTCCAAGGCTTGCTTTTTTGCTTTGTTAGATGTACACAACCGCTCTTTGAGTTAGGGCTAATTTGGCTTCACTAGTGAGGCAATACTTTTCTGAGTACTCTATTAGTGCCCTTTGTATTACAAAAATATTTCACTCTGGCAAGTGTGACATGAACTACTTCTGGTCTTGGGTAATCTCCAGAAATTGTTCCAATTGCTTCAGCGTTTTTTTTCCCTAAGACTGCAGTCATTTGCTCACAATCATGTGCTGACAGGTTTTAGCTGAAGACTTAAGGAAAACTCTATGTCTTCAGAACTCTCTCTCCTTTCTGGCCCTCCATCCTGGGAATTCTAGCCACCTTGACCTCTCCAAATCCTCCACTCTGTGCTTTCAATTCTGAACTTGCTTCTGAATTATCTGGGGTATCTATTAAACTGGAGATTCTGAAACTATGTACACTACCTGAATCATAGTTTCTGAAGATTAGGCCCAGAATTCAGCAGGTTCATAAGTTCCCAATAAAGCTGCTGACTTATGAGAACCACAGCCCTGATGAAACTTTTCTGAAAGTTTGTCAGTTGCCAAATCCAACAGCCTTCTCCGGGCTTCAGCCTCCTTAACTTTGCCCGAGATATAGCATCTTGATGCTCTCCTTTTGGATGTCCTAGTACTATAATGTAAAAAACAGGAATTTGCTGGTTATCTGAGCTCAATAGTCATTCACATACTGTCAAAGACAGAAAGAACTTGGCCTGGGGCTTAAGAGACTCAAATCCTAGACTGAGCAGTACTATTGACTTGCTCTAGGATACTGTGTGACACTGCGACACCGTTTCCCCCATCTGCCAAGTGAACATTAGTAATTTAATCCACCTTATGAGGTGGCTATAATGATCAAATGAAAATAGATATAAATGCATATACATAGTGTAAAGATCTCTCAGCTTTTCTTACATGTGTTTCATTTCTTTGTCCTTTGCTTATGCATTCCAACAATATCCCTCAGGGAGATATTCCAGCTTATTCATTCTATCTTCTGCTGTTCCCAATGTACCACTCAGCACATTTATTGAATTGCTTTTATTTTTAATGTCTGTGAGCATGTTTTTCCAAGATCTCTGCTTCTTTTTCATGAAATCCTTTTCTTGTCTTATAAATGCGCTGTCACCTAAAACCTCTCTGAGATAGAAATTGTACCTGTATGTTAGTTGTCTTCTGTTTGTTCTTCTCACTCCACTGCATTCGGCATTCTGTTATTTGGTGAATATGGGGCCTCTTTTTTCTGGTGCTGTTTTTACTCAAATCCTCAGTGATTGTTGATGGTTCATATTTGTATATGATAATCAATGTTTAATTGTTTGTGAACATATGTTCTGATTAAAGTAGCCTTCTCTGAAAATTGTATGGAAGGACAAGAATGTGGTCTGCCAGTTTGTGAAGATTCTTTCAGAGTGTGGGAGCTCTCTGCTAATTCAATAGTCTTAAATTAGTTGGGGGTACTTTCCTACTTTTCAAAGCCTAATATTTATTCTGGGAGCCTTTTATGCTAAAAATACACACTTCAGGAAGTAACGTAGTTATGGCTTTAGCATGCACAAGCTGAAGTCCATTGCTCCTCTTTCTTTCTTTCTCTCTCTTTCTCTTTTTCTTTCTTTCTTTCTCTTTCTTTCTTTCCTTTCTTTGTTTCTTTCTTTCCTTCTTTCTTTCTTTCTTTCTTTCTTTCTTTCTTTTTCTTTCTTTCCTTCTTCCTCTTCTTCCTCTTCTTCTCTTCTTCTTCTTCTTTCTTCCTCTTTTCTCTCCCTCTCTGTCTCTCTTTCCTTCTCCAGTTTCCTTATGGAGGGTGAAGTATTTTTAGGCCTTACTCTGTTTTTCTCTATACTCCCATCAGTAGTGTGAAGAACCTTATCTTTGAAGATCACTCACGTTACTAAAGACCTAGGTTTTCTTTGGAGATAGTTTTAAAAAAGGATATTTGGGAGACTTATAGCTACTGCCTGTTGTTTAACATAAGTGGGCACAAGAGGGGTGAAATTGGCCTGGTTAATCAAAATACGGTACTTCAGTTACCCTGACTATTTCCTAAGCTCCTCTTGATTTTTGATTCCGAGTTTTGATTATAAGTGAAATTGCTTTTAAAAGCAATTTTCTTATCTGTGTGTTTTGGCTGTTGTTTTCTCTGCCTTTGTTTCTCTGACATTCTGACTCCATCTGCTCCTATCTTTCAGGAATTCCTCAAAATTTCCCAGGAGCTGGTGTATTCTTTCTGTTTGTAACTGCTGTTAAGTGGTAGACTGGGTGTGGTGGCTCATGCCTGTAATCTCAGCACTTTGGGAGGCCAAGGCAGGAGGATCTCTGGAGCCCAGCAGTTTGAGACCAGCCTGGGCAACATGACAAAACCCCATCTCTACAAAAAAAATACGAAAATTAACTGAGCCTGGGCACACACCTGTAGTTCCAGCTACTCGGGAGGCTGAGGTGGGAGGATCACTTGAGCCCAGTAAGTTGAAGCTGCAGTGAGCCCTGATAGCACCACTGCACTCTAGCCTGACCAACAGAGCAGGACCCTGTCTCAAAAAAGAAAATAAAAATAAATTAGGTAGTAGGAAAGATGGATGTGTGTGCTCTGTCCTCATGTTAATATAATCTTTACCCTAGTACCTCTAATTTTAATAATCAAAGGGGAAAAAAGTTAAATGATTTAAATAAATTCTTGGAGAATAATTTTCTAAATGTGTTCCCAAATTTTGAATGTGTGCTTATTTAGAACCTGTGACTCCCTTTACGCAGTTGCCTTATAGATGGTCTCTTATCCAGTCTCATAATTAATTAGTAAATTGCAAAAGTTGATTAAAACAAGGAATCATAAAAATCATAAAAATGATTATAATAATGATACATACATACATGTTCTTTCAATGTGTGTGTGTGTATATATGTTTATATGTACGTGTGTGTGTATATATATATATTCTTGTGTCAATATTTTGATTAGAGGCCATTATTTTGGGATGCAGATACCTTGTTTGTAATTGTAATTCACCTGAATTACATAGAACATGTCCGTTGAGACATCGTCTGTGTTTTCCAGTTTTGGTTACTCTTAAGTAGACAAGAATGTAAAGCCATCTGAGTGGAGAATTCTTCTGTATCTTTATTATTTACATCCTTTTGTCCCAATCATTCACAGTTGTCTAGTCCATACCTCTTTTGCAATAATCATTTAACAATTCTCCTTTTTGCAATACTTCAAAAATAGTTTTTATTGAAACAACCCCCTCTTTTCACTTCCATTTCATTTGTTTATGTAATATTTAAATTGTATAGTTACAATAAGTACGGTGGGCATAAACACTTTGGGAACTAAGATACCTAATGCTTATAAGAATACAGTTTGGGCTGGGCACAGTGGCTCACGCCTGTAATCCCAGCACTTGGGAGGCTGAGGAGGGTGGATCACAAGGTCAAGAGATTGAGACCATCCTGGTCAACATGGTGAAACCAAGTCTCTACTAAAAATACAAAAATTAGCTGGGCATGGTGGCACGTGCCTGCAGTCCCAGCTACTCAGGAGGCTGAGGCAGGAGAATCGCGTGAACCCGGGAGGCCGAGGTTGCAGCGAACAGAGATCGTGCCACTGCACTCCAGCCTGGTGACAGAGTGAGACTCCTTCTCAGAAAAAAAAAAGAAAGAAAGAAAGAATACAATGTGGTTGGTGGATACAAAAATGCAAGAGCAAGTGAGATTTCAGCTGTGAGTGTTTAGAGACTATGAGCATCAGGCTATGTTTAAAGTGGGAAGAGAGCTCTGTTTGATTTGACAATTATGTCAAGTGAACACTGGTTAAAAAGGCTTTAGTATAAATAGGTCATTGTCATTTATTCTACATAATAATTCTAGGCATTCTATCAGATTCCTAGGATATAGAGATTGACATGATGAATAATAACAGTTAAGACACACACACCCACACACAATAAGATATAATAAAAGCTCACACAGGTTTGTGTACGTACTTATAATAAACAGGGCACCATAAATAATGGGAAAAAACTAGTCGTTTAGAAAATGACCTTGGGAAAATTGATTCACTATATGGAGAAGAAATAAAACTGGATTCCTACCTATTGCCACATACAATTGTAGAGTCCAGATGAATTAAATACCAAAATATGAAAGAAAAATCTGGAAGTTGGTAAAATAAAAATATAAGTTAATATCTTTTTGATTAAGAGATGAGGTGGGGAAGAACTTTGTAAACAAAGCTTCAAAAAGTACAAACTATAAGGTAAACTTGATTGTTTTACATCAAAATAAGTATTTCTGTTCAGTAAGGGATTTAATGGATTATGTAATGGACATGTGGCAAAATGGGAGAATATATTTCAAACGCCTAACTCTGGAAATTTCTTCATATATAAGGTACACTAGGAACTCCTGAAAATCATCAACATTAACAAAAAACAGCAATCCAATAAGAATGCACAGTGATACAGAAAAGAAGAACCCCCAAAAGGCTGAGAAGTATGTAAAGTGATTCTTAAATATATCAGTAATCAGAGAAATGCAAAATAAAAAACAAAATACCATTTTACATGGCTAGACAGCTAAAAATTTGGAAGGCAAATAATGCCAAGTGTTGGTGAGGACATTGGCATATTGATATTCTCATATGCTTCTGCTAGGAGAGGAGATAGGTTCAGCTATTTTGGAGAATATTTTTGCACTACTTAGTCAAATTAAACATGTGAGTTTCCTGTGACCCAGCAATACAGCTTTTAAGAGATAGTTATATTTATACACACTTATACACACATATGTACATATAACATATGTATACATAAAAACATACATTATACACATATGTGTATGTATTTATAATATGTATAAATATTGTACACACACAAATTCTCACAATCTAAAGGGACTTGTAAATGAATGCTTGTTATTTAGTTATGTGGTGATGGGAATTTGGAACCACTAAAATGTCCTTGTGAGAAAAAATAGGAAAATTGTGGCAGCTGTATTAAAGAGAACATTATGCTCCAGTTAGATGCAATTGATTAAATATATACATGGCACCATGAAGGGATCTTAAAAATACAGTATTGAATAAGCAAACCAAAACACAGAATATGTTTAATTAACAAATTAAAACACAGACTATGCATAATACCTTTAATAAAAAATTTAAATACCTGCATGTGAAACAAAACAATTTACAAGGACACGTATGAATATGAGGGTGCACATGAACACATTACTCAGGTTGCCTGTGTGATAACAGAGAGAAATTGGAGTGTATATAGAGATAAAAGGGTTTAAGTAAGTGAGTAAACAAATTAGTACTAGGTGTTGGATGGTTTTGTGAGAACAAAGCGAGATAATATGCAATGAACTCAGAAGTAAAATTAACTTAGCCATCCTCACATGAGGCCCCAAATATTTAGAAGAAAAGAAGCCTCAATAAAACATCCATTCTCTGAGAACTCATCAGATGACTAAGTACTCAAAATAACAGAAGGCAGCAAGTGCAGCATGCTAATGGAGAACTTGGGAGAAATACCTCATGTCTGGAAAACTCCCTGGAAGGGTTGACACATAATTCTGAAAGATGAATGTGAATTATCCAGGTGAGATGAATGGAAAGTAACATAAAAGAAAAAAAACTGGGATTTTTTTCAGTAAGAAAGAATTTTTATAACTTACAATATGGTTTAATTTCTGGATTATAGCCATATAAATTAGTTTAGTAAAGATTTTGTCGTGATCTTAGATATCAACATTAGAATGTATTTGCCGAGCATTTCTTATGTGAAATGATGTTTGAAATTCTAAAATATTTGTGGGAAATACAGATATTCCTATGTGGCTGTAGTCACTGTATCAGTCAGAAATTGCATTTCGCTGCAAGAGGTCTGTAAAACAGTGGGTTAAACGAGGTAGAGATTTATTTCTCTTTCACATAGAGGAAATGTAGCAGCACACTGTTCAGGGCGCTGTGTCATATCACTATAATGGTTAGTTTTATGTGTCCACTTGACTAGGCCATGGATGGCCTAGAGATTTGGTCAAACCTTATTCTGGGTGTGCTATGAGGGTGTTTGTGATGAGATTAACATTTAAATTGGTAGACTGAGTAAAGCAGATTGTCCTCCCTAAAGTTTCTGGGCCTTAGTCAATCAGTTGAAGGTCTGAATAGAACCAAAGGGCTAAATAAGAGAGAAATTCCTGCTGCCTGATTGCCTTCAAGCAGGCATCAGTCTTCTCTTCTCTTTCCACTTAAACTGAAACATCAGTTCTTCCTGGGACTTGAGCCTACTGGACTTCAGACTGGAACTACACAATTGGCTCTCCTGGATCCCCAGCTTGTTGATTGCCCATCTTGGGACTTCTCAGCCCTCATACCCTCATGAGACAATTGTTTATAGTAAATCTCCTTCTCTCTCTCTCTCTTTCTCTCTTTATTCTCCCTTCCTTCCCCTCCCCTTTTGTTCCCTCCTCTCCCCTTCTCCTTCCCTCCCTCTCTCCCTCATTCTCTCTCTCTCCGTCTCTATTGAATGCTGGTTTTTATCGTGGAACTCCAGCCCTCAACTTTTTGTTCCAAGCAACAAGCTGAAGAAAGATGGAAGGGCTGACATCCAGCCAAATCAGCTCACCGTACACCTTCTGCTACAACTTACTGGCCAGATCTTTGTCATGTGGCCTCTTTTTCTGAAAAGAAAGCTGGGAAATGCAGTTTCTCAGTTGGATACACTGCCATTCCCACACCCAACAGAAAACAGAGTTCTGCTCAGGAAGAAGTAAAGATTAAACATTGGATAGACATCTTTCAGTCTTTGTCATAGAAACTAATGCCTTTTGGCACATAGTAAACATTCCATAAATATGAGTTGAATCAAAAATTTTAAATTTTCATAAAATTATGCATTTCTCATAGAATTGTAAAGAAACAAAATATTGAGCTCTGACTTCTATTACTCTACTCTGTTCACAAATTCATGTAGAATATAAATTCTAAAGAAATGTTGAATGACTTTTAAGTGCCGAGAATTTTTCAAATTATGTTAATGAATTATTGTAGAATAATCTTCTGAGAACAACAGATAAAATTTCATCAGACAGATAATAATCATATAAATACATGAATTATTTAAAGGTAAATCAATTTTTCTAAATTGTTCTAGCATATTTGAAGAGTTATCTATTTTTAATAAGTTCAAACATTCCTCTTTGGTCTTATGATAGTATTAATCTAAGAAAAATGTTCTTTATTGGAAGTAAAACCTAAATTTCAGCCAGGGCTCTGAGTAATCATAAAATATAAATGGATGAATGCTATCTCATGGAAGTTTTGCCTAACTAGATAGACTCACTCTTACCCTAAAATGTAAAATATATATATTTCAGGCATTTGAAATATAATATATGCTTTCAGTATTAATTGGTGATTAATTATGTTGAATATTTTGGTTTTTTTTCAGTTTTTTCTGAGCAAGACGGAATAGCAGAGCTTAGTGATATGCATCTTGATATTCTGTGCTCAGAGAAAAAATGAGTCAATCCAGTAATTCATTTGTCATATTGATACATTAGAAGTCAGTTATACTTACACACACAGACACGCACACATACAGTTCTTAGTGACATCAGGTTAAAAGCAAAAATGATCAAGCTATGCTCATTCATGGAAAAGAGATAACTCAATCACTGCAAAAATGACACTTTCTGATTTTGAAAAGTTCACAGGTGGGTCACCTCTGCTTCTTCCCTGAGAGAGTTCCCAGTGCGAGTGATGCACATTGCTGGTGCTGCAGGTGCCAGTAGAAGGATCTCCAGAGCAGTAGAATCCCATGGCAACATGGCAGATAAAAATGACTCAGCCCTCTGCTGCCAAAGGTCTTTGCCAGTCTGTGAAGAGCAAGGATGTCAGTTGTGATTCAGTCCTTGGTATTAATAGAGGGGAATTGTGTTGTTCATCAGTAAATGCCATTCATCCATCCTGCATATTCATTGGTCCATATTCTTTTTCCCTATTTAACCAACCATTGCCATCCTTTAACACCCATCCCACAGTGAGTCTGAAAATCTGTGGTGTAAGAACTAGTCATTGCAATTAGATTATTGCTACGATCACATAATATGGCATGTCATACTTCAGAAAGAAGTGATAGAGATACCTAAAAAGTTCTTAATTTCTCAGATTTTGGTGGAACAACTTTCTGATTTAAACATCAAACATACCCATTAACTCATATATGGGTGCAGCACACCAACATGGCACATGTGTACATATGTAACAAACCTGCACGTTGTGCACATGTACCCTAAAACTTAAAGTATAATAAATAAATAAACATCAAACGTAAAATATAGATATTATCTTTTGAAAACAATAGGAAATGTAGTTTTCTACCCTGTAATGCATTTCACATTGGTGATAATATTTGACTCTATGTAAAATGCTAGTGTTTCAGCTTGGATTACTTTGGTTCAAATCTCGGACTTTATTTGTAAAACAGCATATGTTAATAGTACTCCCTTTGTCCCTATTGCTTCTTTTGATGCCTTTGTCATCAATTGGCATGACCAATGCTACCTTTAAGTGACAAAATTGAACCAAGTGCTCAGTACCTGACCATTCCATAATTCAGATCAATATGATGACGCTATTTTTGATACTAGCTCTAAACATATTTTGTGACGGAAGCCTGATTTGGTATAATAAAACAAATGTAACAAAACTACTATCTGGTATTTTCTTTCACCATTTTGTCCTGAATTTTGAACATGAAATGATAACCAAAATTAAACTTCGTGAGTCAATTTGGCTAAAGTTTAGAGCAAAGTTTCAGGGTTTCCTATTATTTTTTTCATGAGAAAGTGACATATTCCACATCACTCTCATATCAATATCTTAGCAAAGGAGGTAAAATTTAGTGTTGCCCTTCACAGAGTCAAGTTCGACAAGGGAGTATATGAATGGAAATGGAAGAGACTCACATAGAGAAGTTGAAACATATTTTTGCCAAATAATATCCCTGACAACTGGGCTTTTAAGCTGTAAGATTTTTCACTGCCTCCTTTGGGATCCTCCATAACCAATATATGACTTGGCCATGTGAGTATTCCAGGCCTGAGGATCGACCCCAAAATATTTATCTTGCAGTTGATCACTCAAAACAGCTATGTTAAAGAATCACTACTAACCTTACTTAAACAGTGAATCATTTTGGATTCTTGTCATGCAGTTAAGTCAGGTGAAATTAGAACAATAGCTCTGTCCACACTTGGGGTGCCTATTATTTCTTGCACTGCCCTCTGCTGGCAGGCTTCGTTCACCCAGTCTCACAGGTATGGCTGGTTGCTCCTTTGTCAAGGTCAGTTGAACCAGCCTCTACTCAAAGCTGTTAAAAAGTCTCCTCTGAATTAATGCCCTCATTCAATAGCTCATTCTCTTGAGTAGTGGTTCTCAAAGTGTGGTCCCCAGATTAGCAGCATCAGCACCACCTGCAACTTGTTAGAAATGCACATTTTGGGGCCCACCACAGACCCTCTGCATCATGAATTTTGGAGGTGAGGAGCAGGAATCTCAATCTTGTTGTAATAAGCCCTTCACACGGTTCTGATGCCCACTAACTTTATAGAACTATTGTTGTCTTGTGGCCAGTGGTTAGAATTCTTCAGAAACATCCGTCAGTCTAACAGTGATCTGCTAGAGCCTGACTTCCTTCTCTGTAGGCACAGCTTCTACAAACACCAGGATCATTGTATTTTCTACAAAAGTGACATCACCGTTGATTTTTTATTTGCAGTTAGTCCCTTATCACTCAAATTAACTTATATATTCTTCTTTTATTAGGATATAAAACAGAAAATAATCCTTATCAAAAGTATGAAAAGTAGAATAGGCTCTTTATGAAAACTCAAACAATACAGTAGTGTATGAAGCAGAAAGTATTTTCATCTTTCTCATCCTTTCTCATGTAAATATAACTGTCACATACAGCCTACCATGTCAACACATATAGTCATCTCTCCTCTTGTTAAGATTTGCACAACCTATTCTGTTTACAGCAAAATCAATCCCACTGCCTGCTCTTGATAAATATATATATTGTTTCCAAGTTTTAGCAGTTGCAAGCAGGGTTGCATTGAGCACTTGTGTTACACATCTCTGCTTACGCATGGATTTCTATAGTATAAATCCCTAGATAGTAAATTAGTGAGTCAAAGAGAATACATACATGCATTAGCATATTTTCTTATCTTCTCTATTCTTGATGCTCTGGCATCTGGAGTGTTTCTGACCCTGGACAGATTGCCCCTCCCAAGGTTAGATTATTCCTAGACATAGCAAAAAAGCAACCATTGGTTGGTTTGTATAGCAAAAGCACACTTTTTTTTTCTTTTGGCCTAAAAGTGTGCTTTTGATATACAAATCAACCAATCCTGAGTCCATACTCTCAACCACCTATTCTATCTGGTTCTTGCACTCCAGGAGGCAACATTCCTCTGTCCAAATTATCCCAGGGCTAGGTATCAGGCAACTAGAGATAACCCCTATTTCTCAGAGCCCACTGAAATTATTCAAACTACCCAGTCCTAAGACTGCGCAGCTTGCTTCGCTTGCCTTGTCCATTCCTTCCTGTGAAGACCATAACAAAGGCTGGGGCCCGTGCTTTCGTCTTGCTTCTTCTCCCACCTGCCTGACCTAGGTGCTGCCCAGGTGGCCCTGTGTGGTTTAGCATGTCCCTTCTCTTGGGAACTGTGAACAACAAACTGTCTTTTTGATAACCCTGTTTCTTGATCTGTTAGCCTCACCATCCATGAATAAAAACAAAATCTTGGTCACATTTAAAAACAATATATGAAACACTATAGGGTTGTATTACAGAAAAGTTAAGGCCGCAGACTTTGGTGCCAGGGTATATGGGTTCAAATTCCACTGTCTCTGCTTCCTAGTTGTATAATTTTTCTTTTTTAACTACGTAAGCTATTGGACCTCTCCATGACTCAGTTTTCTCCTCTGTAAAGTAGGGAAGAATAATAACAGTATCTACCTCACAGAGTCCTTGTAAAAACCAAATGTTAATAAACATAAAGTATTTAAGGCATAAATACTTAAGCAACATACAATGCATAATAAATACTTATCATCATTCTTATTGATTAAAAATGCCTACTTGACCTCAAAAAAGTTGAATCAATTTATTGTTTATAAAGAACATTCATGAGAAGCTATTTACCTATACTCTTGAGAACATTTTATAGTTGGATAATGTCAATATTTTAAATTATTTTCTGTCTGATAGATGAAAATATTGATCCTATTAGCATTGTTTTACTACTGGAGTAATAAAATTTTTTATTTAATTTTTAATTTTACTTTTTATTACTGGAGTAATAACAATTTTTATTTAATATTTGATTCTTTAATCTTCTGTTGTGAATTGTGTATTTATTCTCTTCACATGTTTGGTTATCATTTGACTAGAGACTCTTACTTCAATATTTAAAATGGAAAACATTTTTGTGACTGCGGCTCAACATTTTTGTGTCATCTTTAGTCAAATAAACATTTACAGTTTTATATGGCTGGTTGTTGTTTTTCCTTTATGGTTTCTGTCCTTTATTTATTTAAAAATTCTCATTTTTTTAGTGTTCTTATAGTAACATTCCTTTGCTTATAATTCAATCCCTCTGAGTTTTGAGCATCTTAAGACAGGAACTTATTCATATTCGGGCAAACCAATGTCAGTAGAGTCAGACAAATTCCCCGAAATATTCCCAGTTTAATTGTCCCCAGCATGACCCCACCCCCTTTTTGACACTCTCCCATATACAAAATATGGAACAGAAACCCTTACCACAGGAATTTCTCAATACAAATTTCATATCTATGGGATATACCCATCTTGAGCATGAACACAGTAAATTCATTTGAAATTTGAATGATCTTTGGTGACAAAGGAAGGCCAAATTGGTTTCGTTCTGGCCCTCATTTGGCTAACTAAATAGACAGTGTCCTCTCTGGATCTTTTCCAAAAGTCCCAGTCATGCTAACCATTTCCACAGACCACAGGTAACCAGCTTACCAATGGGGCCTTCCAGCTTGCTCTTGCTTTTTCTCTCCTTCTTAAAATTAATACTAAAACTGTTGCTTTACTGCAAAATCATTTCTAGACTCACTGGGGATTCTTTCTAATCACAATTGAAGTCCCCTTTTCTATTGCATATTTGTATTAATTTATTCATTAACTTCGAAATTATATTACTAATTAATTAGAAAGGGCCTATCTTAGTAGGCACTAGAGATACATCAATAACACAACTTCCAGTGGCAGAGATTTTTGACCTCATGAAGCATTTCTCTCAAGACTTTTTATGGTGTCTGGAACACTGTGTGTGTGTGTGTGTGTGTGTGTGTGGTGTATGTAAAATAATGCAATGTGCATATAGATAATTGATTGGAAATGTTCACTGATTTGGATGCAGCTAATTACTTCTCTTAACATACTATTACTATTATTTATGTTTTTTAAAATATGCCTTATTTTTTAGAACAATTTTTAGTTTGCAGATAAATTGGACAGATAGGACAGAAGGGTTCTCATATATCTCTTTTCCATCTCTACTCGCCCACACACAATTTCCCCTGCTATTAACATCTTGCATTGCACTTGTTGTAATTAATGAACCAGTATATTATTACCAATTATCGCTAACTAAGGTTTATAGTTTACATTAGGATTCACTCTTTGTGATGTACTATTCTATGGGTTTTGATAAATGCATACTTTGCTATATCTATGATTACAGCATTATACAGAATTGTTTCACTGCTCTAAAAATATCCTTTGCTTCATCTCCCAGGCAACCACAGATATTTTTTAATGACTCTATAGTTTTGCTTTTTCCAGTGTACCATAAAATTGGAATTTTATCATATATAGGTGTTTCAAACAGACTTCTTTCACTTGTGTTTCAAACAGACTGGTTTTATTTAGCAATATGCATTTAAAGATTTTCCAGGTCTTTTTGTGGCTTGACAGCTCATTTCTTCTTATTTCTAAATAATATCCCTTTTATGGATGTGCTACAGTTTGTTTGCCCATTCACCTACTGAAGGACTTCTTACTTACTTCCGGGTTTTCGCAATTATGAATAAAGATGCTGAAACTACCCATATGAAGGTTTTTGTGTATATATAAGTTTTTTATCTCATATGGGAAAGTATGATTGCTGAATTGCATGTTGTTAAATGGTAAGAAGCTGCCTGTCTTCTAAAGTGACTGTATCATTTTGCACTCTCACTAACAAATAATGAGATTTCCTGTTGCTTCACACTTTTGCCAGCATTTAGTATTGTAAGTTTTTAAGATTTTAGCCATTCTACTAAATATGCAGTGGAATCTCTTTGTTGTTTTAACTTTGCAATTCCCTAGTTACATAACATATTCTTTTAAAATGCAAAAGTTATAGAAAAGATGATGTATTAAGCTGATATTAAGCATTAACATCACATTGTCAATTAAGGAGCCAAATATTATGTCTTTCCCTCTCTTCCCTATTCAAATGTTTTCAATGAATCCCATCATCTATAAGAAGATATTAATTATTTAATATAAATTTATTTTTTTTATGAACTAGTTTTAAAAAAATTATTTCTTTAGGTTCAGGGGTACAGGTGCAGGTTTGTTATATAGGTAAATTCTACATCACAGGGCTTGATATACAGATTATTTCATTACCCAGGTAATAAAGAAAGTACTAGGTGGGTAATTTTTTGATTCCCTCCTTTCTCCCACTCTTCACCCTCAAGTAGGCCTCAGTATCTGTTACTCCCTTCTTTCTGCCCATGTGTATTAATGTTTAGCTCCCTCTCATAAGTGAGAACACGTGGTATTTGGTTTTCTGTTCCTGTGTTAGTTCGCTTAGGATTACGGCCTCAGCTCCACTCTCATTGCTGCAAAGGACATGATCTAATTCTTTTTTATGGCTGTGTAGTATTTCTTGGTGTATGTGTACCATTAATACGAATTTTAAAACTTTTAGTTGTCTGACCTGAATTCTGTAACCAAAGTTCCTACCCCTTCCTCTTTGATTCTGCTGAAAAGAATACTTTAATCTTTTACATTTAAAAAATATGGACTATATTCTCTCAAAACTTCTTTGCTCAGATGAATCATTCAGCTACAAATGCCCCTTTGCCTCAGTTTGCTCATCCTGGCAAAATGTCTACATTCGGCTTGGGCTTTCCTCTCTGTAATCCTTCCTTGACTCACACAAATGGGCCAGCACCCTGCAAAATTCTGCATGTTCTTCCAGGTTGGTATCTGCTGACTATATGGTAAATGACCTCCTGAATGCAGAAAAAAATATTTGAAGGGGAAAATTATTATTCACAATTCCTAAAGAAGTTTATTTGCTGACTAAATGAGGTAATGAGAGTCAGAATGCAAATCACAGAAGCTAGTGTCAGAAGAGGTTTTAGGAAGGTGAAGATTAGATGTGCAGGTGGATGAGGCTAGAACCAAATAAGCAGATTACTAGATTATGTGTGCTTATGGGGAAAGGCAGTGGCAGGAAAACTGGATGCCAAGAGATAAATACCCAGCCATTGGCAACTACATAGAAACTTGGCAGAAAAAACAACCTGTGTAAAGGTGATTGTAGCACAGGGGTGGGTAGCTTATTATGACTTTAATTTGTGTATCTAGTTACACTCAGGTAGACAGGCACATTGACTGTTTTTAAAGGACTAACAGGGAGTGGAGGGATTGGTGAAAATTCTCATTCTATTTGTTCACATGGAATTGTGACAGCAACTGGAGAGGGTGCCAAATCTCAGAGGAGATGGCTGCATATGGGGCATATGGATGCTGGGCCTGGGGTTCCCAGCTCTGGTAAAGATTTTTATGCCTCCAGCATGGTACAAAAGCAGCAAAGCCATCACACCTGAAAGAGTTCTGTGGTTTTAAACATGAAAAGTCTTGTATCAGCAACAACTACATGCATCTGTAACGGTTGACCCATGTAGCCCCTCCTGACTTATTGGTGATGTATAAGACCCTGGGCCCATGGACATAACCTTGTGTTTATGGGTATGAGTGAGCAATGACCTATAATAACTGGGGTAGCATTTCCCACCAGTCCATCAGGATGAGATCCCAGAATCATATTTAGGTCAATTTGAAGAAGAAAAAGAAATGCAAAATAAAGTTGTCACTATCTGCTGATGATATACTTAGGCATAAAGAAAATCCTAGATTCACCAAGCATGAACTTTCAGTTGTCTTCTCTCAGTGGAGTTGTATTTATTTATTTCTCTTAGCAGTAATGCATGAAAATACACATGAAGTAGAGGTTGAGTATCCCTAATCTGAAAATCAGAAATTTAAAATGTTCCAAAATCCAAAGTTTTTTTTTTAGCTACAACATGGTGCTTAAAGGAAATGCTCACTGAGATATTTTGCATTTTGGATCTTTGGCTTAGGGATGCTCACTCAATAAATATAATGCAAATATTCCAAAATCTGGAAAAAATGTGAAATTTGAAACATTTCTGGTCGCAAGCATTTCAGATAAAAGATACTTAACTTATATTGTCACCTAAGGAAGCTTACCTGAGCCTTAGTATCTAAGCTGATACTGCATGGCCCAAGTCATCCACCGTTGTTAGCATAGAAGACTTGGCATCACCCAAGGTGCCCAGGGAAACAAGAGCACTCTTATTAGGGAAGAAACTACAAGGACTCAAGGTTACCTCCCAGGAGCTAGATAAGGGCCAAATCTTTCCTTGGAATGGTAACCCAGACTTGCTCAGTTATTCCTTTGCTGCATGGTACATAAATAAGTTGTGTTACATTCATACAGAGGATAAACCACATCTACAAGCATCAGTATGTTTAAATCTTAAAAACCTAGTGCTAATAGAAAAAGCAAGCTGGAAGAAAATAGGTACAATGCAAACCTATTTAAACAAAGTTTAAAACATGTAAAACATTGTGAACTAGAGAAAGAGTATTAAAATTTGAGGACCATTCTGAAAGAAATTGGTGATAGGTTGATTCGGGCATATATTCTCTGAGTCTCACTGTTGCAGATGAAGGATGTTTAGGATCTGGAGGAAGGGCTTGTTATTGACTACAGAAATATGTGCTAGAATGGAGGTAAAGAGGGAGACTTTTAAACAAATTTCACCAATCACACAAGTAGTATGGAGCTGGTCCTGGCCTATGCTGAAAGTGAAAGGGCTAATAAGTGACACATTTTCACTGGTGTTGCCAAATCACAGAAATTAAAGAAATATTACATGGTGATAATTGTCCTAGGATTAAATTTAAAATCCATTTAGAACCCTCTAGACTGAACCCCCCCAGTGAATTACAATTGGCTCAAAGCCTAGTTGGCAGATGCACAGAAGGAAAACTTCCATTCTGCAATGGAGCCTTCGGGAATGCTTTTCTAGTTTGAAGTACAGGCAAAGAGATCACTCCATTTCTATTAATACCTGAGAAGGGGACAATAAAGTATGATTTGGGGGTGACTAGGAAGGCAGAGATATATAGCACCCATTAACCATGGAAAAAGAAATCTGACCTTGTCTTGAAAGATGAAGTCAGAGAGAACATATCCCCAGCCAGTCACACAAGGGACAGTGTAAATAAATCTCGGGCTAGTCTACCAAGGAGGTATGGCGCTGTTCCCCATACTAAGCAATGGCATGCTGTAATTTTAACCAATTTGGCACTGATGAAAAATGATGGATTATAAAGTCATACGTACTAATATCTAGAATATCTAAATCCCAATTCTTAAGCTGTAATTGTGTGTGTGTGTATGCCTGTGTGTGTGTGTGTGTGTGTGTGTGCACATGAACTCAATTTCAACTTTTCTATGACTAAGGTTGTGATTGATTATATGGTGCCAGGAAAAGGCTACTGAAATTTTCTAAGTCCAGGTTGTGTTAGCATTACAACTGGGGAGAATACAGAATGCTACCTGGTAATAACAATGATAAGAACTAAGACATATTGGACACTGACCATGTGTCAGGCACCTTTGCACATGTGTTGTAATTTGCTGCTCACAATAGCCTAATGAGGTAGTTAGTATTGTTAACTCAGTTTTACAGATAAGGAAACACAGGGAAGTTGAGTAAGATGACCAAAGTCATACAGGTTGTGGAGCTTTGCACTCATGTTTGTCTGATTCTAAATCTCAGGCTGCTCTTAATCACCATATGTAACATTATCTCTTGTTAGTCAACTTTGCTATTTGCATACAAAACAATTTCAGTTTGTTAAAAGTGCCTATTGGAAAATAAAAATATTCATGCTGGGCCGGATGCAATGGCTGATGCCTGTAATCCCAGCACTTTGGAAGGCCAAGGCGGGTGGATCACCTGAGGTCAGGAGTTTGAGATGAACCTGGCCAACATGGTGAAACCCCATCTCTACTAAAAATACAGAAGATTAGCTGGGTGTGGTGTCACGTGCCTGTAGTCCCAGCTACTGGTGAAGCTGAGACAGGAGAATCACTTGAACCCGGGATGTGGAGGTTGCAGTGAGCCAAGATTGTGCCACTGCACTCCAGCCTGGGTGACAGATCGAGACTCTGTTTCAAAAAAAGAAAAAAGAAAAGAAAGAATATTCACACAGGATGATCTACTTCATAAAATTCTATGAGACTGAATTAGATCAGCACATATCATAATTTTTTTCAGGAAATAAAGCAACAATAATGGGAGAAATATGACTGTTATCATTACTCTCCAGTCTATTGAGCTCCTGCCCCCACACCCTATCGGGTTCAGAGCAGAGCTCATGAGTGCTGGAAAGGTAACCATCTCTTGGAGCACTGCCTTTCAAAGTACAAAATATAAATGGCTAATGTACAGAGTTTCTAGAATTTTACATTAGAAAGAAGAGAAAGAAGGTTGATAGTACTGACCTGTAAGACTGACAATGAATCTACCACTCTAAGGGCTAACCTCTCTGCTCAGTGCTGTTCATGAATTTTCATGTCTAATCCTCACTTTAACACTATTGGGTAGCATTGTTGCTTTAACTTTACCCCTGATAAAATTGAGACACAGTGAGGAAAAGTAACGTACCCAAGGTCATGTCCCAGCAGTACGACTTGGAAAGGCAGGATCCTACCCATGTGCAACATGCCTTCTGCTTAATCATGATCACCAAACTAGGAAACATTCTCCTCCTGTGAATGCGACTTGACTTTTCAGGATAAAGATGAGGGATGGAGAAGACTCATCTGTAAAGGTATAAATGTAATCATTCAAAAAGTCCCGTATTAAAAGGAAAAACCCAGTGAATTTTTTGGTGATATATTGAATTAATCTCTTTGTAACATAGTCAAAATTAATAAGAACCACACTTATTTCAGAAGCTGGGGAGCCAGGCAAAGGACTCTCCACATCACAAGAGAGTCCAGTGAAGTAGCTACTGGAAGAAAAATAGACAGCAGCACCTGAGCCCTTAGGTTCCTTAGGGAGGGACCATGGGGGACCCTGGGATTAATTAACTAAGAAAGGAAACAAGTGTGTTGGAAAAGGCCTTTCCCTGCCTTCTTGAATGATCTATTCAACATACCCTCAATGTTTTTATTTTCCTTCCTTCCTAGGGCTGCCTTGCTATCCTGACTTGTTCAGTGATAATGGTTTGACACAGAAATGATAGTTTTAAAAAAGTAAAACTCCTTTTTCTGCCATGATTATAGTTTCTACATTTATTGATTCATTCAACTATTTGTTAAATCATTAATGTGTGCCAAGCAGTCCTCAGCACTCGGAGTATGAAAATGAACAAGATAAAATTTCTGTCCACATTGGGTGCATGTCTAATGGGCGAAGACAGGAAATAAATAAGAAGAGATGGAGCCCTAGATAGTGACAAGTGCTATGAAGGGAATAAAGCACTTCTCTGTGAAGGGAAAATGTGAGCAGAGGCTGCATGATGTGTGGAATTGAATAATAGGGTAAAAGCTGGGAGAAGCTTACAGGCGGAAAGACTAGCCCAGGTACAATGCAAGGCAGGAATGAACTTGACAAGTTTGCTGTATAAAAGGATTATGGTGTTTTTTTAGATTATGTCATGATTTTTTTTTCTTTTAAATAACTTTTATTTTAAGTTTAGGGGTACATGTGCAGGTTTGTTACGTAGGTAAACTTGTGTAATGGGGTTATGTTGTACAGAATATTTCATCACCCAGGAATTAAGCCTAGTACTCAATAGTTATTTTTCCTGATCCTCTCCTTCCTCCCGCCCTCCACCCTCTGATACGCTCCAGTGTGTGTTGTTCCCCTCTATGTGTCCATGTGTCCTCATCATTTATCTCCTGCTTAAATGTTAGAATATGTGGTATTTGGTTTTCTGTTCCTCCATAGTTTGCTAAGGATAATGGCCTCCAACTCCATCCATGTCCCTACAAAGGATACGATCTCATTCTTTTTTTATGACCATATAGTATTCCATGAGGTATATGTACTACATTTTCTTTATCCAGTCTATTGTTGATGGGAATTTATGTTGATTCCATGTCTTTGCTACTGTGAATAGTGCTGCAATGAACATTTGCATGCATGTGTCTTTATAATAGAACTATTTCTATTCCTTTGGGTATATATTCAGTAATAGGATTGCTGGGTCAAATAGTATTTCTGTCTTCAGAAATACTTCTGTATTCAGAAATACTTTGAGCAATTGCCACACTGTCTTCCTCAATGGTTGAACTAATTTACACACCCACTAACAGTGTATGAGCATTCCTTTTTCTCCACAATCTTGCTAGCATCTTTTATTTTTTTGACTTTTTAATTATAGCCATTGGGACCAGTGTGAGATATCTCGTTGTGGTTTTGATTTGCATTTTTCTAATAATCAGTGATGTTGAAATTTTCTTCATATGATTGTTGGCTGCATGTCCATCTTCTTTTGAAGTGTTTGTTCATGTCCTTTACCCACTTTTAAATGAGATTGTTTATTTCTTGTAAATTTGTTTTAGCTCCTTATAGATGCTGAATATTAGACCTTTGTCAGATGCACAGTTTGCAAAAATTATCTACCATTCTGTAGGTTGTCTGTTTACCCTGTTGATAGTTTCTTTTGCTGTGCAGAAGCTCTTTAGTTTAATTAGATCCCATTTGTCCATTTTTTATTTTGTTGCAATTGCTTTTGGGGTCTTTGTCATGAAATCTTTACCTGTGCCTATGTCCTGAATGGTATTTCCTAGGTTGTCTTCCAGAGTTTTTATAGTTTTGGGTTTTACATTTAAATCTTTAATCTATCTTGAGTTGGTTTTTGTATATGGTGTAAGGAAGAGGTCCAGTTTGAATCTTCTGTGTATGGCTAGCCAGTTATGCCAGCACCATTTATTGAATAAGATGTCCTTTCCCCATTGCTTGTTTTTGTCAACTTTGTTGAAGATCAGTTCGTCGTAGGTGTCTGGTCTGATTTCTGGGTTCTCTCTTCTGTTCCATTGATCTATGTGCCTGTTTTTGTACCAGTACCATGCGGTTTTGGTTACTGTATCCCTGTAATATAGTTTGAAGTTTGGTAACATGTTGCCTCCAGCTTTGTTCTTTTTACTTAGGTTTTCCCTAGCTATTTGGATTCTTGTTAAGTTTCATATGACTTTTAAAATAGCTTTTTTTCTAGTTCTGTGAAGAGTGCCATTGGTCATTTGATAGAAATAACACTGAATCTATAAATCACTTTGGGCAGTTTGACCATTTTAATGATATTGATTCTTCCTAACCATGATCATGGAATGTTTTTTCATTTGTTTTTTGTCATCTCTGATTTCTTTGAACAGTGGTTTGTAGTTGACCTTGCAGAGTTCTTTCACATCCCTGGTTAGCTGTATTCCTAGGGATTTTATTCCTTAAGTGGCAATTGTGAATGGGAGTTTGTTCTTGATTTGCCTCTCAGCTTGACTGTTGTTAGTGTATAGGAATGCTAGTGATTTTTGCACATTGATTTTGTATTCTGAGACTTTGCTGAAGTTGTTAATTAGCTTAAGAAGCTTTTGGGCTGAGACTATGGGGTTTCCTAGATATAAGATAATGTCCTATAGTTTGACTTTCTCTTTTCCTATTTGGATGCCATTTATTTCTTTCTCTTGCCTGGTTGCCCCGACCAGAACTTCCAATACTATGTTGAATAGGAATGGTGAGAGAGGGTACCCTTGTCTTGTGCTGGTTTTCAAGGGGGAATGCTTCCAGCTTTTGCCCGTTTAGTATGATGTTGGTTGTGGGTTTGCATAGATGGCTCTTATTATTTTTAGGTATATTTCTTCAATGCCTCAATTCCTTATTGAGACTTTTTAACATGAATGGATGTTGAATTTTATCTAAAGCTTTTTCTGAATCTATTGAGATAATCATGTGGTTTTGTCTTTAGTTCTGTTTATGTGATGAATCACATTTATTGATTTGCATATGTTGAATTAACCTTGCATCTCAGGGATAACACCTACTTGATTATGGTGGACGAACTTTTTGATGTGCTGCTGGAGTTGGTTTGCCAGTAGTTTGTTGAGAATTTTTGCATCAGTGTTCATCAAGGATATTGGCCTAAAGTTTTCTTTTTCTTTCTTATGTCTGCCAGGTTTTGGTATCAGGATTATACTGGCCTCATAGAATGAATTAGAGAGGAATACTTCTTCCTGAATTTTTTTGGAATAGTTGTAGTAGAAATGGTACCAGCTCTTCTTTGTACATCTGGTAGAATTCAGCTGTGAATCTGTCTGGTCTTGGGCATTTTTTTTTTTTTTTGGTTGGTAGGTTATTTATTACTGCTTCAATTTCGTGGCTTGCTGTTGGTCTATTCAGAGATTCAATTTCTTCCTGGTTCAGTTTTATCATGATTCTTTACTTACATGCCTGTCTTCAGAAGCAGAATGTTATGACATAGTTCTTATTCATCTTTTATTCTTAGGTACTAGCACAGAGTTTGTGATACTTTGGTATGCAACATATATTTAACAAATGAATAAGTAAATTGGAACTATTTTTTTCTAGAAGCTGTAGTCATGGTCAAATAAATAAAATCTCCTTACCCAGAACTTAGGATGTTTATTAAGGTCTATTACATTGTCAACATTTTTTGGTCTTCTTTGTTCAACATATGAAAGTTATAAATGTGTCTATGTGCACTGAGACAAAATTATGACAATAATTTTGTTACATATTTTTCATTTATTAGATAAGCCTAAGGTGTTAAATCTACTTCATTAAGAAGTATTATTAAATACCATATTAGCATCATTTATACTTACTAATAAAATTTTCTGGAGTTTAGATCCTATGATTAGTTTGAATAAAATGACCCTGTAAAATTGAATCTTTATGTCTGATTACGTAGTGTATTATAGAATACCAGTACTCTTCAGAATGATGATAGAATAAATTTGGAAGATATGAAAGCTTATAGTGTTTTACAGTGTACTGTTTGGGATTTTAAAAGTGGGTGGGTCTGGCCCAATAGCCTTGTGTGCTGATAGTTTCCACATGGAAACACAAATTCTAAGAATTCCAGAGCAACAACATTGATATTATATTAGTAAAAAATAAAAATAAAAATCCCGTTGGAATTGAGCAGATCTCTATGAGATACATTTTTATTGATTGATGACTAACAGAAATGCTTATTTATTTTGCCTTTGCCTTTGTGATACTGCATAGTGGCTGCCTTGTCAAGTACTCAGCAATTTGAACAAGTCTGTGGTTTCAGTTTTTAGTCAGCGTAATGATTTTTCTTCTGTTTTCTAAGTCAGTCTTTGGTAATTGCCTACTGAAATCTTTGCTTTATGGGGCCTCCATATTTCAAAAATCCTGACAGCATGAATGTCTGTAATCATCCTTCCGAAGGGGAGCTCTTTCTTCTAGAACCAGAACCCAAAAGAGGAGATTCTGCTTCCCATTTTCTTCCTCATCTCTTCTCACTGTTTTAGCAGAGACTGACAATAAGAAGGAAGCCAATCACAGGGATACCATTTCTACTCTAAGTAGATTCAGATCTCAAAAGAGAGAGGCTCATTCAAACCATTAATTTTATTTTTTTTTCCCTAATCTTCCCTTTCCCATTAAAAAATATGAATAGATATCAATCAGACTGAATTTCAGGGAAACATTTTTGCTGTAGAATCCCAGCCAGATGACTGACGCTCAAATGGTTTTTAGAAACCCTTTAGATCGATCTTGGAGTAACAAGCTCCTTAGGGAGCATCCTAAGTTAGAGTTAAATTCCATTCCTTTGCTTAAGTTCTGCATTGTTTCCACCCATCTACATGCAGAATTTTATGATCCCAAATTCCACTGGGCCTAAGACTCTATTTTTATCTATTCTACAATATGGTATATGGAAAACTCATTATTTTCTTTCTTTTTTTACAGGATCCTGCTGCTAGTAATTACTTGAGTGGTTTTATAGATAAAGATTCAGGGACACAATTCTCTCTACATGTAAAATACCTTTTCATATTCCCAAATTTCCAGGAAGATTGATTTTTATTATTTGTTTTTTGGTATGTGATTATAATTCAACTGCTCAGGATTCCTGAAAACAAAACAAAATGAAACAAAACAAAACGTTGTCTTTATTGACAGTAACTTGGAAGGCAATTTTCATGTTTGTTACATTTTTTTGCAGAACTAAATAAATTTGTAAGCAAAAGTCATAAAATAAAGTTAATAAACCCTTATATTGATGCAAAGTTAATATTGGTCACTTGGCAATCGGATAAAAATTCAGCTCACAAAACAGCATTTTGGCTGCAATCAATGCTTACGAAAACCACGAGCAGTTTGTGTAAACCCTGCTGGATTTGGCAGCGCTGGGAGTCAGCTGTGATTCCTGAGCATAATAAATGCATTGGTTTGAATTCTCCTGTCTGTTGTATGTAAGGTTTGTCTGGAGCTCATTCAGATTCAAGATGCACTTTAAGACAGAATTAAGAGAGGAACTAAAGGAAAGAAGCAATTCTTCCATTTCATATCTTTTTATTGGAGTGTGGACCTACTGGGTAATTGATGCACTGGACATAGATAATTTTCAGAAATGAAAATAACATTGCTTGCATTTGATCAGATTTCACCCACAAAAATGACTAAGGGCTTACCAGAGTTGGCATCGGATGAAACCTTAGTCCTTTATGGAAAGGGAATCATCTGGCCTTCTATTTCTGAAATAGACTAAAGATTACTCATTTATACTTTGCAATTACAGCCGTCAGATCCTTTGAAATCTTGGAAGGCATGAGATGATAACATGACTGTAACACAAATCCATATCGAAGAGTCAAGTATTAAAAAATTCCCCATGTTCACATACCAAAGGGTCACTTATGAGCTGATGCATATCACTGATAACCATATGATTGTCAATTTAATGTCTGGGCAAAGAGTGAAAACAGAAAATGCATTCTACTCTTCACTTCTTGGTTTTAAATATAAGAAGCATTATATACGTATACACACACACACACACACACACACACACATATATATATATATTCAAAAACTGTACTCCTTAGTAATGGTATCAATAGAACATATGCAACTGGAATAAGGATCCCCTTAAGGAGGCCTTTCTTGTTAGATGAAAATGTCCTTATTTTTTACAATCAAGTGTTACAAAATTCAAGGTAAACTGGCCAGATTTTAGCCTGAAGCTCTGAAGACAAGGAATACCACTGGTCCTTCTTCAGCTTCCCCCACTCCTGGACACCCGTCCTGGCCTCTCTAGTCTCCCCTTAGCTGCAAAGTTTCAGCATGGAAGCAGAGGATGCTGGAAATACTTGAAAGGGCTCAAACCACCACTGAGATACTTCTCTTCTAAAGGCATCTAAAATGTCATTTCAGATACTCCTATCTTTTGAAAAAAAATATATTAATGTATGGAACAGTAAAAGGCATTGGATTAGGATTTAGAAAGCTGAAGTTCCAATATTTTCTTTGCTGTATACTTACCACCAAGCTTTTTAATTAGTATTAATTTTTTTCTGAAAATTAAAGACACTTCCTGGCCTCATGTCACAAAGTTGTTAGATGAGTCAATATGAGACAAGTATCCTGTGAATTGTAAGGTGCTACATAAAATGCATTTTTATTATTGTCTGCATCTAACCAGTAGAGCAGCAAACATGTGTCATATGATTCAACAATATTATTCTTTCGTGCTTTTATTTTCTACTTCCGGAAATAGCCTTACCAATTCTCCCCTTCTCCAGTTCCTGCAGCTTTTTTTCTCAATTCATTTACCCTGCATGTGTCATCTAACTTTTAAAAATTGTTTCATCCCATACTGATCACTCTTACCCCTTTTGTGCTTCATGATCTACCACTGGATTAAATGTGGCCTTACAGTACTCAAAAGGTTCCTTGATCTTAAATGTAGTTTCTCAAGTAATTTTGTAAACTTTCAGCTACTTCATTTCTATGATGATGATATGCATGTGTACTCAAAATAGCACTGGGCAAATTTGGCTTGTCTAGCAGGATGGTTTGCAGAGGTTGAGTTTGGCTACTGTGATCTGGAACCCTGTGTGTTGACCTCCATATACTATGCTCCATAATGCTATGTTTGGTTCACAATGACCCAAATATCTTTCCTCCTTGGCTAGCCATATCCTTAGATACTTTATTTCTGCCTCTAGAACCTTGAATCTTTTACTTCATTCAACAAAAATGAATTTGAGTAAGAATAACTATCTTATGGTGTGTAAGCAAAACAAGCTGGAATATCAAGAAAGATATTCTTGAGTGGTGTATTAGTCTGTTCTCATGCTGTTAATAAAGACATATGTGAGACTGGGTAATTTATAAAGAGAAGAGGTTTAATTGACTCAGTTCCATATGGCTGGGGAGGACTCAGAAAACTTATAATCATGGCAGAAGGCACCTCTTCACGGGTAGCAGGAGAGAAAATGAGAATCAAGCGAAGGAAGAAATCTCTATAAAACCATCAGATCTCATGAGAACTCACTCACTATCATGAGAAAAGTATGGGTGAAACTGCTCCCATGATTCAATTATCTCCACCTGGTCCTGCCCTTGACATGTAGGGATTACTACAATTCAAGGTAAGATTTGGGTAGGGACACGGTGCCAAACCATATTAAGTGGGAAGGAGCTTATAAAGAGAGAAGGACAAGAATGCCTACCTCTTTTATTTTTTATTCACACTTAACTGGATGGGAGGGGGAATAACATTGGATGGGAGGGGAATTGTCTTCAGTTGTAAAAATAAGTTACTAAATCAAAAAATCAAAATAAAAAATAAATGTGCCCTGAGTTCATTAAGCAGCAAAATGCTCCATGAAGAGCAATATTCTAGGAAAGAATGCTCTGAGAATATTTTGTTGTATTTCTCAGTGTTGCATTTATCAGTGTTGCAATCCTATCTATTTCTGATTAATGTGGTTGCGGTTATCCAGAGGTCTAGATTCAAATGGTTCCCTGAAAATCAAAAATGTTAAACTGAAATTACCATTTTCAGCAGAATCCCCAGGCACAAATTCTGTTATTGCCATCTAGCAGCCTGTGGTCCCGTTCACGCGTCTGTGCAAATTTACAAACACCATACAGTTGCTTTCTTGGGTAATTATAGAGCCTCGAAGTACTGGAAAGAGGTAGCACTTAATAACACACATTAAAAAAGCATGGTAACTTAAGAAGTAAAAACACTGCTTAACGGATACCATTGTAATGGGAGTTGCACAGTGGGGTGTCCATAATAATCAGAATACATTTAATGTATGTATTTATGCCAACTGTAAAAAGGTTGCAAACAACAGCAGGCGAGGCAATATGTTACACCGAGTGAAAAAACTGAAATAGAGAACAAAACAAATTCTTGACTTATTAAGCCACAATTTTTTTCTCTTAAAAGATGATCTAACATCATGAGTCTATCCACAGAATCAATTATTTGTTTTCAATTCTAGTGTATTTTGGCTATAAACCATGAAATTATCCTTATTCACACTCAGTTTTAGTTGAATTCTAAAACATCAATATGGTTGAATATATAAAACCCATTCCAACTGTTTAACTTTCTTGTCCATATAGACTCAATTTGTGTTTTTTAAAAAGCACATTTATTCCTCTTATCCAAAGAACTGTTCAAGATAATACTCCCTTTAAGTAAAATGCATGTAAGCTTTAAATATTATTGCAAGATGTGGGTGTGAATTTTGATGGTAGGGAATTTCCTGATACAGTGTAGTACCACCAACAGTGCAGTTTTGTAGTGGTGAAAAAATAGAAATATTCAATTTTCTTTAAAAAAAAACCCACAAGCTGACTGTGAATGCAGAGTAGTTTAGTAATTTCTTGATGTTATGTGAAACAAGAGTTTGAAATAGTAACAGAAATGTATGCAAAGAAAAGATTTATTTCAGTGATACCTTGGTATTCATTTAATAAAATTAGATTCTTCAGAAGGTCTCCAAAATTAGCTAAATTGTGGTTTCTAAGTGTCTTTTCTTAAACAGAGCAACTGTATCTTATAGCTATGAGAGCTATAGCTTTTGCTATAGCTAGCTCTTGCTTCTTTGTCATATTTAAAAACTTTTTATAATTGTATAATATTCAATTCCTGCCTACTCCTGTCATCAGCAATAGGAATTTCATTTCATGATCCAATAGCACCAAACCATATTCTCTCCCTTCAAAAATCCCCAGCAATGTTAACATGTTCTACAAATAAATACTGGTGCTATTCTCATCCCACCAGCTAAAATGTCCATACTCCTTCTATTGCAAAGTTTTGAAGTCATATTTTGTTGTCTTCCAAGAGGGTTATTCAGGTAGCAACTTGTCTATCCCATAATGCTTTACCCCAAATGCAGGCACAAGTTCTTCCTTAATTTTCTAAAGCATGATTAACTACAGGATGTAACTTTTAAAAAAAATACTTAATTGAGATATAATTTATATGCCATAAAATTCATCCATCTTAAGTATGCAATTCAATGAATTTTAGAACATTTACAGAGTTGTACTATCATCATCACAATTTTAGAACATTTTCATTATCCTAAAGAAGACACTTCCTGCATATTTATAGATATCCCCTATTCACACCCCCAGCCCTAAGCAAATGCTAATCTACTTTTTGTCTCTCTATATTTTTATTTTCTGGACATTTTATATAAATGGAATAATACAATTTATGTTTGTATGTCTCTGGTTTCTTACAGTTAGCTTAATGTTTTTAAGGTTCATCTATGTTGTAACAAGTGTCAGTACTTTGTTCTTTACATTGCTGAATAGCATTTTACTATATTAATATACTGTATCTTATTTATCAATTCACAGGATTCAACATTGTCAAAACTTCAATGAATGGGGAATTCCACTTGTGGCATGCTAGAATAACAGCGTAAAAATTGCCTCACCCCTGCAAGCAATTGGAAAATAAGGCAAAACTGAAACTATTGTTTTCAAAAAACAGGCTCCCAGGACTGCCATCATCAAGAGAGAAGAGAAAGTAATGAAGTCAGCTCTGTGATGTTCCTGGCTTTCTATGTGAAGGAATTTTTCATATTGTGCTCAAATTGGGGGAACTCAAACTTAGCACGGTAGTCTCTGAGTTGAAGAGATAGAGATCATAGGAAAGGGAGGCTGATGGAGCTGGTATTTAAAAGAAAGAGTACTGGAAATAAAAAGACTACATAGAAAAAGAGCTACAGTAACTGGTATGGTTTGGCTCTGTGTCCCCACCTAAATCTCATGCTGAATGGTAATTCCCATTTACAGTTGGGAATTGGTGGGGACCTGGTGGGGGGTGATTGGATCATGGGGGCAGATTTCCCCCTTGCTGTTCTCGTGATAGTGAGTGAGTTCTCACAAGCTGTATTTGTTTAAAAGTGTGTAGCAATTCCCCCCTTAGCTCTCTCTCTCCTGTCACCACGTTAAGACATGATTGCTTCCCATTCAGCCTTCTGCCATGATTGTAAGTTTCCTGAGGCCTCCCCAGTCATGCTTCCTGTAAAGCCTGCAGAACTGTGAGTCAATTAAACTTCTTTTCTGTATAAATTATCCAGTCTCAGATAGTTCTTTATAGCAGTGTGAGAATGGACTAATACAGTTATCTTCCTAAAGACCCCTTTGAATATTTTGCTAAAGGGTAAACACTAGATATCTATGAGGTAAGGCAAAAAAGTACCTGGGAGCTGTAAATGGAACATTTCTCAGAGTTCTTACAGGGCTGGGATATGTTTAAATTTTTACCAGCCAGAGTTGAGAGAACTCACCAAACAGCAGTAAAGACCCCAAAAGCCACGTATTTGGAATAGGGCTAAACTAGCCCTCATGTAAAGACTATTCTGGACCCTCCCTAACAATGGTCAGAAACAAACTTCAAAAGGATCACTTTGATGTTAAAGTGTATTAACACCAGCCCAAACAAAAGTCAACATTCTTTAAGGGAATATAACTGAATCTAGACACTCAGCAATGTAATTCACAATGATAAACATCCAATTAATAATTACAGTTAATAATTACTAGGCATATAAAAGAAGCAAAAAGGAGACTCATAATCAAGAGAAAAATTAGTCAATAGAAACAGAAGCTAGGAATGTCAGATATGATACAATTATTAAATGAGAACTTTAAAATGGTTATTGGAAAAATGCTCAATGATTTAGAGAAAACTCAAAATAATGGGGGAAAATGGGAAATAGAAAGTAGAAATAAATGGATCCTGTAAGGCTGAAAAATAGAACATCAGAAAACAAAAATTCATGGATGAACTACATAGTACATTAGACACTACAGAAAAAAAATTATTGGTGAATTTAAGGTATAGAAATAAAACATACGCAATTAAAAAAATCTAATAAAATTGCTTCAGTGATCAACGTGACAGTATTAAATCATCTAAAAACTGTGTCGTTGCAATCTTTCCAGGAGAGAGCAAAAATACATTTGAAGAAATATCAAAAATTTTCAAATTCAATGAAAATTATAAACCACAGATCAAAGCAGCTCAACGGAGCCCAAGCATGATAAACACAAAGAAAACAGACCAAAGTATATAATAATGAAATTGCTGAAAACCAGCAATAAAGAGAAAGCTGCAAAAGCAGCCAGAGACGAACGGCACAGGACAGGGGGTGAAAGACAATGTCTTCATAAGAAACCTTGAATGAAATAGGGTGACATTTGAGAAGAAACAGTCAGCCAGAAGACAGTGGAACAATCTTCAAAGTTGTAGAGAAAAAAATTAGCCTAGAAATCTATACCCAGCAAAACTATCTTTCAAAGTGAAAAAAAGACATATTTAAATAAATGAAAATTATGATAATTTGTCACTAGGAGACCTGTACTACAAGAAAATAAATGATTCAGATGGAAGAAATGACATCAAATGAAAACTTGAATTTACACAGAAGAATGAAGAGTGAAGAGTTGCTAAAAATGGTTAACATATGAATTATTATAAAATATTTTTCCTCACTGAAAAATAGTTTAAGAGATAATTGAGTGTTTAAAGCAAATAGTAACAGGGGACTTAAAGTTTTAAAGTACAGTTAGAAGAATAACATGACAACACTAGCAATAAATAGGAAAGCATGTAAGATTCTTATATGTGCAGTATCAAAATGCAATATGAAGGCAGGCTGTGAAAGTTGAAGATGCATATTATAAGCCCTACAGCAATTACAAATTAACCAATCAATTAAAAATATTCTAATAAGCCATTACTGGAGGTAAAATGAAATACAATAAATGCTCAGTCAAAAGAAGTTAGGAAAGAGAAAAGAAGAGCAAGAGATAAAGCAGATAACAAACATCTGGCAAGATGGTGGAGTTATCCAAACATATTAATGATTACATCAAATGTAAATGGTTTAACTATTCAAATTAAAAGGCATCGTTTATCAAACTGAATATAAAATACAATCCACTTATATGCTGTCTATAAGAAATCTACTTTAAATATAAAGCTACAGATAAGTTAAAAATAAAAGAACGGGAAAAGTTACACCAGGCAAACACTGATTAAAAGAAAGGTGGGAAGTGATTATACTAATATCAGACAAAAGAGACTTGAAAACAAGGAATGTGTTCAATAATGAAAGAAATTCTTAATGATAAAAGTTAACTGCCAAAAAACATAGCAACCCTAAATATGTATTCACCTAATTACAGATCTTCAAAATTGATGTGGCAAAACTGACAAAGTTAAAAGAATGAATAAATTTATTATTATTCTTTAATGATAAATTAAATTATTTTATTATTTAATAATAAATTAAAGATTTTCACATTCTCTCTCGAAAAATGATAAAATACAACACTGAAAATCAGTAAGAATATTGTGAAAAATACTATTAACCAACTTGACCTAATTGACCTTTCTAGAATGCCAAACAGTATAGTACACGTTCTTTTCTAGTGCTCAGGGAAAATTTACCAAAGTAGCTGATGTCTTGAAACATAAAACAAGTCTCAATAAATTCAAAATGTCTGATAACATAAAGCATGTTCTCTAATCATAGTGGAATTAAATTCGAAATATCTAACAGGCATATAGATTGGAAAGGAAAAAGTATGCTGTCTTTATAAATCAACAGAAGTTAAGAAACACTCTTCTAAATAACCCATAGGTGAAAAAGAAAATAAGATGGAAAATTAACAGATTTTAAAATTAATAAGAGAGAAAACATAAGACATCAAAGTATGTGGGGAAAAGCTAAAGCAATCCTTGAATTTTATAGATTTAGATACTTTTAATGCTCATGTTGGAAAAGAAGATAGATCCAAAAATAAGTGACCTAAGTTTCCACTTCAAGAAACTAGAATAAGAACAAATTAAACCCAAATTAAATTTTTAAAAATAAATAAAAGGATAAGAGCAGAAATTAGTAAAATAGACAGTAAACAAATAATGAATAATATAAATGCAACCAACATCTGGTTACTTTGAAAGATCAATAATGTTTGTTGTTGTTATTTTTACTTTAAGTTCTGGGATACATGTGCAGAAGGTGCAGGTTTGTTACATAGGTACATGTATGCCATGGTGGTTTGCTGCACCTATTAACCCATCCTCTAAGTTCCCTCCCGTCACCCCCCATCCCCCAACAGGCCCTGGTGTGTGTTGTTCCTCTCCCTGTGTCCATGTGTTCTCATTGTTCAACTCCCATTTATGAGTGAGAACATGTGGTGTTAGGTTTTCTGTTTCTGTGTTAGTTTGCTGAGAATGATGGCTTCCAGCTTCATCTGTGTCCCTGCAAAGGACATGATCTCTTTCCTTTTTATGCCTGTGTAGTATCTCATTGTGTATATATACCACATTTTCCAGTCTATCACTGATGGACATTTGGGTTGGTTCCATAACTTTGCTATTGTAAATGGTGCTTCACTAAACATATGTGTGCATGTGTCTTTACAGCAGAATGATTTATATTCCTTTGGGTATATACCCAGTAATGGGATTGCTGAGTCAAATGGTATTTCTGGTTCTACATCCTTGAGGAATCTCCATACTGTCTTCCACAATGGTTGAACTAATTTACATTCTCACCAACAGTGTAAAAGCATTCCTATTTCTCCACACCCTCACAAGCATCTGTTGTTACTTGACCTCTAATAATCACCATTCTGACTGGCATGAGATGATATCTCATGGTGGTTTTGATTTTCATTTCTCTAATGATTAGTGATGTTGAGTTTTTTTCATACGTTTGTTGGCCACATAAATGTCTGAAAGGTCAGGAATGTTGACAAATATCTAGCTCAACTCAGAGAGACAGAGAGAGGGGATATATAAATTACCAAGATCAGGTGTGAAAGATGGGAGATACATATTAATTTTCCATATATTTAAAGAATGATAAATACTATGAATAACTTTATGCTAATAAGTTTGACAGCTTATGTGAAATTAACAAATGCCTTTAAAGACACAAAGTTACAAAAACTATTAAAAAATAGAAAACTGAATAGTGTTTACTAACTAAACATTTTCAATTTTGTTTTAAAAATCTTTCCTGAAGAACATCCCAGGAACAGATAATCTTACTGCTGAATTTTATCTAATATTAAAGGAAAAAACAACTGAACAACTGAAATTCTATATATTTTTTTAAATAGAAGGATAATACTTCCTAATTCTTTATCTGAGGCTAGCATTTCTCTTATACCAAGGTCAGACCTGCACATTATAAGAAAGCAAGCAACAAATT
Organism: Pongo abelii; assembly: GCF_028885655.2. NCBI lineage: Eukaryota > Metazoa > Chordata > Mammalia > Primates > Hominidae > Pongo > Pongo abelii. Next base: position 114,495,595 of record NC_071990.2, on the reverse strand, counting down.
AATATTCCTCAGGAATGCAGAGGAAAAGTCTTTGATAGTAACAAATCCAGCAACATTTAAAAATAATAAATTGTGACAAAGTTTGGTTAATCCCTAGATTATAAGGTTGATTTAGCATTTAAAAATCACTCAGTAATTAATCAATTAACAAAGTAAAGGGGAAAACCATATTATCTTTATAGATGCAGAAAAGGACATCTGACAACATTCAATACTCATTCACGATAAAAATTTATGAACAAGTTAGGAATAAAATGTAGTTTTCTCACTCTGATAAAGGGTGCTTAAAAAATGTCAGCTAACATACATAATGATGAAAGCTTGAATGCTTTCTCCCCCCAAATTGGGGCCAAGTAAAAGGATATCTGGCCTTACCACTTCCATATAACAAGTTGCTTGCTTTCCTAGCCAGAACAATAAGTTAAGTAAAATAAAAGACATACCGATTGGAAAGGAAAGAGTAACATTTTCTCTATTCACAGACAACATGGTCACATATAAACAAAGTCCTAAGGAACCTACAAAAAACCTGCTGGAATTAGTAAGGGAATTTAGCAAAATCTTAGAATACAAGGTCAATAAACCAAACATAAAAATCAATTGAACTCATAAATATTTGCATTGAACCACTGAAAAATAAATTTTAAAATATTTAATTATTAATAACATCAAAAACATGAGATATTTAGTGATAAGTTTAATAAAGTGGGTGATAAGGGTGATAAACCTGTACACTGAAAACCACAAAAGATTACTGAGAGAAATTAATGAACACCTAAATAAATGAAAAGATATAACATGTTCATCACTTAAGAGGACTCGATGTTAAGATGTTAATTTTCCCTAAACTCATCTATAGAATTAATACAATTGCAATCAAAACTCCAGCAGACTTTTTTTTAAAAAAGAAATTGACAAACTATTTCAAAAATTTATTTGGAACTGTATTGTTAATAGTTTTGCTATGTGGTTTTCCTGATGTTTCCTGCACATGCCAAAGAACTGTTCCCCATCCTCAATTAGGTATTAACCAGGCAGGAATCCTCTATGGAATTAATCCATGTGAATAGTGAAAGAGATTCACAAAGATGCCAAATATATTTACATTTCATAACGAGATAAATTGGTGGAATTTTAAGAATGTGACAGACTGACTTAAAAATTTTGGTGGTATGCATATGATCTGTTTGCCCAGGGAGATGCCACCATCTACTAAGGTTATGGTAGGTTGAGAATGTGCCACAAGGGCAACCCCTCTGCCTGCATTTCTCAGCAACTTAGTTTTCTCATGAGACCACAGATGCTCTAAAAATGTTTTCTAAATGTTGTTTTTGTTTGTTTTCTCATAATGCTTCCCTTACCACTAGTGGCTGTTTCCAAGAATTGTAAGAGGGATATTTGTAAGAGCAAGAACTGCTTACATTACAAAAAATTATCTACAATATTTCATCATTAATAACTGTGGTTTCTTTCTATAACAACAACTGCTTATAAAAGGCAGACTTCATTAACATTCCTCAGTCCTGCTGAGTCTCCCCTGCAGCTCTCAGCAGTCACTCACATTTCCAAAAAGCAGGAAGGTCAAAATTCTGCATCTCCATGTGTCAGAATCACTTCATGACTTCTACTTACATTCAGACCACATGGGTCTCCCTTCTTGCTTCTGAAACAGAAACCCAGCAAGAATGCGCTCTCTGGTTAGAACAGCCATGTTGGTAAAGCAATGAACTAAATCTTCAGCCATTCAACCAAATTAAAAGTATTTGTGACCAGAAGAACTAAACCAACAATATACCAGGATGTGATTGTGAGCATGACTTAATTATTTAACTTAATTTGTGATACATATTCAACCTAACTCAAAAGGGATTCTAGATAAATTATGTTAAGTAAACTTAAGGAAATCAAAGTGAATATATAAATGAAAGGGAAAATCTCAAAATGGCCCCAATTATTTTAAATTTAAAGAAATTGTAGACTAATTTGGATTGACAGAAAAATTATGGAGAGTACAAAGTTCCCATATATCTTGTACTCAGTTTCCCTTATTATTATCATCTTCTACTAGTATGGTACATTTGTTACAATTAGTGAACCTTACTATTAACTAAAATCCATACTTTATTCAGATTCCTTTATTGTTATCTAACACCGTTTTTCTGTTCCAGGATTTTATGCAGAATACCATGTTGCATTTAGTTGTCATGTCAGCTTAGCTCCTCTAGACCAGGGGTCCCCAGCCTCCAGGCTGCAGACTGGTAGCAATCTGTGGCCTGTTAGGTACTGGGTTGCACAGCAGGAGGTGAGCTGTGGACAAGTAAGCATTACCTCCTGAGCTCTGCCTCCTGTCAGATCAGCAGCAGCATTAGATTGTCATAAGAGGGCAAACTATTGGAAACTACACATGTGAGGGATCTAGGTTGCATGCTCTTTAAGAGACTCTAACGAATGCCTGATGATCGGAGGTGGAACAGTTTCACTCCCAAACCATCCCCCGGCACTCATGGAAAAATTGCCTTCCACAAAACTGAGAAACCAGTCCCTGGTGCCAAAAAGGTTGGGGATTGCTGCTTTAGACTATGACAGTTTCTAGACTTTTATTGTTTTTGATGGTCTTGACAGTTTTAAGGAATATTGGTTGGGTATTTTGTAGACTCTCTCCCAGTTGGGATCTGATTTTTTTTTTTTTTCTTGGACAGGGTTATGGGTCTGGGGAAGAAGACTACAGAGATAAAGTGCAACTTTCACCACATCATATCAAGGGTACATGTTATCCTCATGACTTATCATGGTTGACTTTACCCTTGATCACCTGGCTCAGGCAATGTTTGTCAGGTTTCTCTACTGCAAAGTTAGTCCATACTGTAATTGTTGGAAGAAGTACTTTCCACACTTACTCTTTTCTAAGAGGTGACTATGTACAGCCCACACGCGAGGAATAGGGAGTTCTGCTCCACCTCCTTGAGGACAGAGTACTTACACTTTATTTGGAATTTTTCTGCACAGGAGATTTGTCTCTTCTCTCCCACTTATTTATTTGTTTAGTCATTGATTTATTTCAGTATGAATTCCTGATTATTTATTTTATACTTTGGATTAAAATTGAGTACTACATTATTTATTTTGTTGCTTAAATTGTTCCAGCTTTGAGCATCCAAAGCTCTTTCAGTTGCCCCCTCCCCCATGCCCCTTTGGCATATCCATGTCCCTATTGTTTGTTTCTGTTTTTATTTCATCTTGTATATTGCCTGCTCCAGTCCTAGAAGTAGCCATTTCTCCAAGAAGCTCTGGTTCCTTTTATTAGAGAATGTTATCAAAAACTAAGATCTGGGTACTGAGAAGACTGCTCCAATTTTTGTAATACTAATTTTCTCCGTGTGACTGAAATGACTATACAATTCTGTTTCACCGGTGGATTTCCAGGGTCATTTAAAAATGCTTTGAATATGGGCACTTAAAGGAGAGTGCCAGACTAGCAATATCCCATTATATCCACCGAACAATAAATGTATCCAATATCAGCCTGTTTTAGTCACATTTTTATTCTTATACGATTGATGCAAACAGTACAACATGAAGTTTAAATTTATAAAAATTATATAAATTAGAATTGATCAACACCAAGAGTAGAGCTTCTCAGATTCTAATGTGCAATTTATTCTTATACGATTGATGCAAACAGTACAACATGAAGTTTAAATTTATAAAAATTATATAAATTAGAATTGATCAACACCAAGAGTAGAGCTTCTCAGATTCTAATGTGCATACACTGATCACCTGGAGTTCATTTAATATATAGTTTCTCATTCAGTGGATGCTGGGTAGGGCCAGAGACACTTTTGATAGCAAAATCTTAGAGCAAGTGTTGGCAGATTTTATTCTGTAAGGGGCTAGATCATACATATTTTAGGGTTGTGGGCCACATGGTCTCTGTGACAATTATTCAGCTCCACTGTGGTAACAAGCTGTAGGCAATACATAAAGAATAAGCATAGCTGTGTTCTGAAAATACTTTATTTCTGAAAACCAACATTTGATTTTCATATGATTTTTTAAGTGTCACTAAATATTAAGGTAAAATCCTTTCTTAGCTCTGGGGCTACACAACACCAGTGGCAAGCCATAGTTTGCTGACCTGTTGGAACAATGGTTCCAAAACCTGGTCATGTGTCATAATCTCCTATAAGGAAGTTTAAAGTACAATTGTACAGGTTTTGTTCCAGAGGTTGCCATGTTGTCTGTATTTTCCAAAGCTCTGTAGATGATTCTGAGTTGGCAGCCAGGTTTGAGAGCCACTGTTGCAGAGGGCCTTGCCTAGCTTCTCACTGGTTGTAGTCATCCTCTCTGCTTGCACACTTCTGGTGAAAGAAAGCCCACTCCCTGACAATAACCACTCCATTTATGGACACTTCTGATAATTGTGAGTTTTTTCCCCCTACCATTATCCCTAAATTTGTCTTCTTGTAGCTTTTACTTAATTGTCCCCTTCTCCTTCCAAAGCCATAGGGAGCACATCTAATCCTACTTTTTTACAATGCTTTTAAAGTATTTGAAGTGTGCTATTATGATACTATCTTCAAATCTTAAATCCTCTCTTTTGCAGAGTGAACATCCTCATGTCCTTTAAAGAATTTGTATGCAATGTATTTCCAGCTTCCTGTTGCTCAGGTTGCACCCCTCTGGACATCCTTTATGTTCCATTTTCCCTTGTCATTTACTGTACCCAGAACAGGTTTGGTATGACCCCTGAAAAATCCCAGGACTATTGGTTCCATTGGTTTGACTTCTCTACTTTCAATAAGGCAACCTAAGATTACATTAGTTCTCTCTCTTTTGGATGTCAGTTGACATTGCTGATTTATATTGAGCTTGTTACCAACCAAAGTTCCTAAGACTTTCTCAGGGGACTGAAGGTAAATCAGATCTCCTTGATCCTCTACCTACTAAAGGGTGTTCTGAATGCCAGTGCTACATTCTATATTTATCCCTATGAGATTTCTCCTTGTACTTTTGGTCCACCATTCTTGCCGTTTAAAAAAACTTTTATAATCATCTGTGTTAAATTGTTGTAATACTGGCTTCCAATTATTTTATACTCTACCCCTAAACTTTTCTAGTCCCTCTCATACTGACTCTGGGCTTGGCCATGTGACTCACTTTTGCCGATGGAACAAGAGTAAATTTAACACAGCAGAGACTGGAGAAGTGATTGCAGTACGAGTTTTTAGCTGCTCTTGGAACCATGAAAGTGCAGGATAAGCCCATGCTAGCCTGCTGGAGGATAAAACATCATGTGGAAAACTGGGGCACCTCATCCCACAGTCAGTCAGCTCAACCCACAGTTCACTGTAGACACCTAGGGGAGCCTCAGTCAAGATATGTTAAACCCAGGCCAGGTCAGTAGAATTGCCCAGACAAACCCAACCCAAAACACTGATCTATAAAACTATGAGCTAATCATATATGCCTGTTGTTGTATGCCACAAAGTTTGGGAGTATTTTTTGTACAGCAAAAGCTAATTTATACAACATATCACATAGTAGCTATTCTTTTGGACATCACTCACAATTTTGATGTGTTCCTGTGCCCAAATTATTGAATATATTGTGAACAAATAAGAACTCTGAGACATAATTCTAATGTTGACATTGGCCAAGCCTCTTTGTTCAGCCAGCTACTAAATACTCTACATGCAGCCCATAATTTGCAAAGGAAAAATTGCATCGGAATAAAATAGTTACATTGTAATTTTAATGTATTTATACCTCTGATTAGTTTGGAAGGTCATGCTCCATTTTTTAATGTCACGGTTTTATTTTTGTTCAGAATGTTTAAAATATCTGTAAATAAACTGTCTTTATTAAAAGGTTAAAATATTTCTGAGAAAGGTAGTCAAATTGTTTCATATACTGAAAGTAAAAAGAGAGAAACTATTGGGCAGTAGAAAAATTTCTTCAAATCTTCGTTTCATATTGATGGTTGTTGCATTTCTAAACGCAGTGTGGAAGCTTTCATTTTTTTTTTCATTTTAAATCCATACATTTGTTTTCCTCCCAAGGCCCCTAACCACTGTGTTTAGTCTGAAATAGAAGTGGTAAAATCATGAGTGTAAGGTTTGGGAAAAGAATAAAAAAGACATTTCCTGCATGACTAGTAGCAGGAAATACCAGAAATCTCATTCAAAATATTCATCTCCCTACAGATTTCTTTTTGTTCCACTTATTATTTTTATTTTTGTTTTTAAAAATCAATATCTTATCTGCTGAGTAAGGAATGAATACATTTCTTTTATACTCAGTATACTTGCTACAAAAAAGTAATTAAAACCTTAGAGGAACTGTGGGATAATCGGAAACAGAAAACCAATAATGTTATGATAAGACAGAAAAATGTAGTGGACAGAAGACTCAGTAGGGAATCAGACATACTGGTGGGATAGCCCCATATATCAATTACTAGCTTCTTGACTTTGGGAAACTTTTCTTTCAGGATTTTTGTTTCTTTATAAACAGTGAAGATGATAATACCTAACTTACTGGATTATTGTGAGGACTAAGTAAGATATGCATAATGTGTCTAGTATATTGTGGTCAATTAACAAATAATACTGTTACAAAATTAATAGAAATAGAAAATACCTAATGAGTACTTATTTTGGGCCAGGTGGTATGCTAAGTGGTTGGCTTGAATGTTGTGGTACCTCATGGCATCAGGAACCAAGGCTCCTTCCATTTTTTATTCTGCCATATGCAGCTTCCATTTTGGGTCTAAGACGCAAATCAGAATTCAATGACAACATCCTTGTTCATAAGAGCAACTAAATAAGGGAATGCATTTTTCCCCCTTTAATAACACTTCCATATTCCTCATGTAGCCACATCTAGCTATAAAGGATACTGGAAAACATACTCTTTATTTTGACTGCAGTTAAAAACTACGAATTTTGTTATTGAGAGGAGAATGGGTATTGGGCTAAACTAGAAGTCTCTACTGCACATATTTGACATATTAATTCTTCAATGTTTTGGTCCGAATAAGTTTTTTAAAACACATTATTTTATTTCAGTAGGTGAGGTAGAAACAAAAGCAAGGAGAAACACCAGTTAAAAATTTGATCTAATTCCACATTTTGTCTCAGGCTAGCCCAGAGAAGATGTCTGATTGGAAAATGAGTTTCTTGAAGCCTGAATATTAACACATTATAGTTATTCTTTCTTCTTCCCTCCCTCCTTCCCTCTTCCTCCCTCCCCTCCTTCCTTCCTTCCTTCCTTCTTTCCTTTGCTCTCACTTTCTCTCTGCTCTTTTTTTTTCTAAATAAGAATAAGAATTAACTTCTAAAAATACCAGTACTTGAATGAAGTCAAAGTATAATTTATGTTTCCAATCTAGAGCCTACAAAAATTTGACTTTAAATAAAAGCATGTTATCCATCTGTGAAAAGCAAAACTAAATTAAACCTTCTCTCATGGTGGATCAGGTAAATAGATTCAAAAGGCAGCCTCAGAGAAGACTGGAGAAAAATAACATAACGACTAATTTCTACTTTCATTAAAAGCCATGTGTAAAATATCTTAATTCATTTTTACATTTGTTTTTTCTTCCCTATCTTCATATTTTGTATTCTGGACTTTTCTAATTTCCTGATTTCAGGATTTAATTTTCCCATCTTGGTTTATTTTCTTTGTAATATTGGGTAGCAAATACTATAGATATAGTATTCTAGTAGCAAGAATTCATATATTAATTTATGAGAAGAATGACTGTCTTAAGAATTCATATCATGTGCTATAAATATCTCTTGGTTTTCAAGGGCTGCCGTAACAAATTACCACACACTTGTTGGCCTAAAAAAACAGCAATTTCTTCTTTCATAGTTCTGGAGGCTAGAAGTTCAAAATCAAGGTGTTGGCAGAGTTCTTATTTGTTTTTTTCTGGACATTATGGGGAAGAATCCATTCCATGCCTCTCTCCTAGCTTTCAGCAGCTGCTAGGAATCCTTGGAGTTCCTTGGTTTGTGGCTATATCACTCCAGTCTCTGTTTCTATCTTTACATTGACTTTTTCCTTGTGAATTCATGGCATTTGTGATGACATTTTGGACTTACATGGTTAATCTAGTCTATTCTCATCTCAACATCCTTAATTTAATTACATTTCCAAAGACCATTTTTCAAAATAAGGTAACATTTGCAAGTTTCAGGCATGATGAGGACTGGATGTCTTTGGGTGGGTGTTATTCAACCTACTACAATACTGTTTAAATGTTGTTTAACCTTTAATGTATTATATTAAAATACTCAATAGTACTAGATGCCAGCTTTTTATACTGAATGTAACATGGTTTACATTTAGTAGACTTTGTCACTTTATAAAAATGTTAATAAAATATATTTTTCACAAAGTAAGTAAAATTCTTGAGGCACCTTATATGTATATCACTTGACAGCTAGTTTCAGGAGTAGAAAAAGACTTCTGAGTAACTAATCTGCAAGACCATAATCTCTCAACACTCTGAATGTCCTTTATCTTCTCTCACAAGTACTTCAGCAAAAAATAGGGCATTATAAATAACAGAAAGTGGTAAAGATCATAATGCCAAGGACTTCATAGTCTTCACTAGACATTCACCAACCTTGGGTAGAATACTCAGCTTCTCTCTTTCACTAAAACTATAAACCTCCCTAACTGGACTCAAGAACACTTTGTTTTTCTGGAGGAGGCTAGTATTTATTCATAAACATGTGTGTTATCAATATCTAGTAAATAAATCCTTATGCAGACTGTCTGAAATAGGATGGGGTAAAAGATGGTATAGCTGGCAGATCCTCTGAAGTAATCATGTATTTTGACACAAAATAAACAAGTACAAATTAAATTCAATTGTAATTGTCTTTAAATTGCAGGCTATTTGTTTAAATTTGCTTTTTTTTCCTGTTAGTTTATATGCATATATTCAGCTGATGCATAATTCTATACTGGCAAATATTTAGACTAGAAAAGCACTGAGAAGTGGCAGAGAAGATTCTTCATATACACAGTATATTTAATTGCACCGGTATAGTTTGGATATTTGTCCCCTCCAAATCTCATGTTGAAATGTGATCCTCAATGTTGGAGGTGGAGTCTAATGGAAGGTGTTTAGGGCATGGGGGCAGATCCCTCATGAATACCTTGGTGACTTCCCCACCCCATGGTAATGAGCGAGTTCTTGTTCTACTAGTTCTGGAGATTTGGTTGTTAAAGAGTCTGGTGCCTTTCTTCTCTCTCTTGCTCTCTCTTTTGCCATGTGACATCCATGTTTCCCCTTCACATTTCACTATGATAGAAAGATTCCTGAGGCCCTCACTAGAAGCAGATGTTGGTGCCATGCTTCTTATATGGCCTGCAGAATCATAAGCCAAATGAACCTGTTTCTGAAATAAATGACCCAGCCTCAAGTATTCCTTTATAGCAATGCAAAATAGGCTAATACATACACTTCTTTCAATTAAATAATTTATTAATTTTTCTATAGCTCTTCTTTTGAAATGCTTCTATTCCTCATGAGGGATGATGGTTAAAACAGTTTTTGAACAGAAATTGTTATTTTATTGTAGCAATTTTGATTGATTAGACAGAGGAAGAAGAAGAAGAAGAAGAAGAGTAGGAGGAGGAGGGGGGGGAGGAGGAGGAGGACGAGGAAGAAGAAATGAGTTCAGTGAGCAAGATGAGATAATTCAGGCAAAAGATAGCCTGGGATGCACCAGTCTTTTCATTATGGATTGTGGGTGAAGGGCACACTTTAGAGAGAAAGTGGAGGAAGAAAAATGAAACATGCTGAATACCTGTGATAAGGGTAAAGAAAAATTATGTGGTGGGAGGAATAAATTAATACGGATTTTTTTAGTTCATTTGTCCACATCACAGGCCAAACTTGGTATTTGTCTCTCTTCTGCCGATAGTTTGAATCAGTTGAAGCTACCAGGCTTGGAATACTCAAACTTTATGGATGTTTACATTATTATTTTTCCTTCTAAACAATGTAGTGGAAATAACTCACTATATTGATAACTGATAAAAGAAGCAACCAACAGTATTATCACCTAAGAATTAAATACAGCAATATTTACTATTTCAATGACATCTTATAAATAGATTTCCTTAAAGATCATAAAAGAAAGATAATAATGGGTAAGTCTAAATCAATAATATGTTGCTGATTTTTACCCTTGAAGGATGATTTTCTGCGATTCAGATTCAAAGTGAAACCAGTGTTATTACTCACAAAGGATTTTGGGTATCCACTTGGCAACGAGACCCATGTCTCACAGAATATGGCCTGAAAGAAGACAGCAAGACTTAAGGAATATCTGAGGCTGGGTAATTTTTTTATAAAGGAGATTTATTTGGCTTATGATTCTGCCATTTATTTTCACACATTCCATATTTCTCATGATAAAACAAGAAATTCAAATTTGTGGTTTGCCTTTATGTCAAAGGAAGGCCTGGATAATTGATTTAGTTATTTTATTAACAATCTCCTTTGAGAAGCCCTGTTGGAAAATCAAATTCCCAGATAAAGCAATTCACCAAACTGGGCTGGACATTGATAATTTTCTTTACTTCCAAAGGATAGGTGGAAGTGATCTATGTAGAAAGCTTCTTGTTTTATATGCTATCCTTTGGCAATCAAAATGCCATCAAATTAAAGAAGAACTATATTCCCTCTTAGAGCAGCAAATTCTTCTAAAGTACAAGCTCAGAGCACTAAAATAAGAACCTAGAATTTTGGATTTCAATTCTAACTCTGTCACCAGTCAATTGTGATCCTAAGCAAATTGTTTTCTTTGTTATATTGTATTTACAAAATGGGGATAATAATTAATGTCTTAATTACTTTATAAAATATCTAGGAATATCATATATGTATGTTTATATCTGTGTGTATGAGTGCTTTGAAAATCATAATAATTATATAAGAAACAAATTTTTAAGTATTAATGAGATTAGTTCACTACTTGGGGAGAAATGCATATGTGCATGTATATGTGTATATATACATGCACATATGCATACACACATATGCATATATGTGTGTATGTATACAAACATATGCATATATATGTGTATCAAGGCATACATATATGATAACAGCTGTTTGTATTTCTTTTTCTTGGCTTCTGCTCCATTCACACAAGGCTATGACTTCATTTAAGTAGTTCCATCTGGAACAAAAAGTAAAGTTGAGGAAGTAATGTGCCTTCTCAAACTTCCAGACCACATTTCCCTAGAGTTCAAGGTCTGGCATGCCTTGGAAGAGTTTACAACATTTTATACAAAAAAAAATCTTCCCATAACAACACAAATTCATTTGGAAAAGGCATCTAGAGCCAATATTCAGCATGTTTCAAAAAACACCTAATGTGAATCTCTACTATTGCAGCAGCAACTCCGCTTTGCTAGAACACTTATGGGAAACACATGCAAAGAAGATGATAACTGCAAAGCACTTGCAGAGTGGTTAATTTTTAATTTATTTCCTCCAGACTAGAGACTGAGAAGCAGTAGAATAAGTGCGACTCATGGGCCCCCAAGGCAGAAATTTTACCTGTATTGGTGCATAGTAAATTTCCAGCAGAAATGGACTCTCTCCTTTAGTGGTCTCCTTTAATAAGTAAAGTTTGTTTTGCTGCACTCTGAGCTATGTTACAGTCCATTGAAGGCTCTTTTCTGAACATTATTTGTATATGTAGTACTTTAAAACATTTTTAATGTAAAGTGAGACTTTCGTCAATCATTTAGATGTGTGATCTACATAACATTAGGTGTTGTTTTTAAGTTTGTAAATGATGCAAACATTTACATATGTACACGTGAACACATCTATACGTATGTATACATGAACACGTCTATAGCATGATAAAAAGGAGAGAAAACAAAACAGATCGAAGAAAGAAAATGAGAGGAAGGAAAGGAAAAAGTTTTGAGTCATCACCAAGTACCCCAAAATGGCTCTCTCTTCCTTGCATGGTAGATTTATCTGTGGCATATAATGCTGTTTGATAGCATTTTACCCACTTTAGAACTTCTTTCAAAAGTGGAGTCAGTTATCTCAAACCCTGCCACTGCTTTATCAACTAAGTTTATGTAGTAGTCTAAATTGTTTGTTGTCATTACAATAATGTTCACAGCATCTTCACAAGGAGTAGATTCCATCTCAGGAACACTTACTTTGCTCATCCGTAAGAAGTAACTCTTCATTTGTTCAAGTTTGATCACTAGATTATAGCAATTCAGTCACATCTTCAGGCTCCATTTCCTGTTTTAGTTCTCTTGCTATTTCCATCACATCTGCAGTGATTTCCTCCACTGAAGTCCTAAACCCCTCAAAGTCATCCTTGAGGGTTGAGATTAATTTCTTCTAAACTCCTGTTAATGTTGGTATCTTGACAACCTTTTATAATCACAAATGTTTTTAATGGCATCTAGAATGGTGAATCCTTTCCAGAAGGCTTTCAGTTTACTTTGCCCAGATCCATCAGGGGAATCACTATCTATGGTAGGTAGAGCCTTACAAAATGTATTTCTTAAATCAATGTTGTCCAATCTTTTGGCTTCCCTGGGAAACATTGGAAGAAGAAGAATTTTCTTAGGTCACACATAAAATACTAATACTAATGATAGCTGATAAGCTAAAAAAAATCACAAAAAAATCTCATAATGTTTTAAGAAAGTTTACAGATTTGTGTTGGGCTGCATTCAAAGCTGTCCTGTGCTGCATGTGGCCCACAGGCCACGGAATGGACAAGCTTGTCTTAAATAATGAGACTTGAAAATTAAAATTATGCCTGATGTATGGGCTGCAGAATGAATATTGTGTCAGCAGGCATGAAAACATCATTAATCTCCTTGTGTATCTCCAGCAGAGCTCTTAGTTGACCAGGTGCATTATTATTAAACAGTAATTTTTTGAAAGGGATATTTTCTTCCCAAGCAGTAGGTCTCAACAGTGGCCTTAAAATATTCAGTCAGCCATGCTGTAAACAGATGTGCTACCATCCAAGTTTTGTGTTTCCATTTACAGAGCACAGGCAGAGTAGATTTAGCATAATTCTTAAAAGCCTTGGGATGTTCAGAATGATAAATGAGCATAAGCTCTAATTCAAACTCACCAGCTCAATTAGCCCCTAAGAAAAGAGTCAGCCTGTCCTTTGAAGTTTTGAAGCCAGGCACTGACTTCTGTCTAGCTCTTAAAGTCCTAGATGATATCTTCTTCCAATAGAAGGCTGTGTTGTCTACATTGACAATATGTTTAGTGTTACCACCTTCATTAGTGATGTTAGCTAGATCTTCTGGATAACTTGCTGCAGCTTCCACATCAGCACTTGGTGCTTCACCTTGCACTTTTATGTTATAAAAAGGGATTCTTTCCTTAAACCTCATGAGCCAATTCTGCTAGCTTCAGCTTTTCTTCTGCAGCTTCCTCATTCAGCATTCATAGAATTGAAGAAAGTTAGGACATTTCTCCAAATTAAGGTTTGTGGCTTAAGGAAATGTTTGGCTGTTTGTATTTTCTATGGAGTCCACTAAAACTTTTTTTTTATATAAGCAATGTCTGTTTTGCTTTCTTATCATTTGTGTGCTCAGTGGAGAACTTTTAATTTTCTTCAGAAATCTTTCCTTTGCATTCACAACTTGACTAAAAAATTGGAGTAAGAAGCCTAGTTTTCAGCCTATTTCTTCTTTTGACATGCTTTCCTCACTAGACCTAATCATTTATTTCAAGTTTTTGATTTGAAGTGAGGCACGTAATTATTCCTTTCACATGAATATTTAGGGACAATTGTGGGGTTAGTCACTGGCCTAATATCAATATTTTTGTGTCTCAGGGAATAAGTGACCTGAAGAGAGGGACAAAGAAGGGGGAACAGTCAATTGGTGTGGCAGGCAGAACATACACATTTTTAAAATAAAGTTCAATTTCTTATATGGGCATGGTTTGTGGACCTACCAAACAATTACATAATAACATAAAAGATTACTGATCATGGATCACCATAAGAGATATAATAATAATGAAAAAGTTTGAAATATTGCAGGAATTACCAAAGTATGACACAGAGATGCAAAGTAAGTGCATGCTGTTAGAAAAAGAGTGCTGATAGACTTCTTGGAGGCAAAGATGCTACAAACCTTCAATTTGTGAAAACATAATATCTGCAAAGAACAATAAAAATAAATGCAATAAAATGTTGTATGCCTGTATATCTTTTCCCCTTTTGAACCTAGAAGAAATAATGTTTGACTGTCCCCTGGGCCATACAAATATACATGGGAACTCCATGGGATCATCCCAAGGTCATCTGCCAAGATAACCTCTTCCATCACTAATCCTGCTTCTGTGCTGAGCTGGGGTGTTGGGAATAGGCCACCCAAATCTGGCCATAAACTGTCCCCAAAACTGACCATAAATAAAATCTCTTCAGCATTGTGACATGTTCGTGATGGCCATGATGCCCACACTGGAAGGTTGTGGGTTTACCGGAATGACGGCAAGGAACACCTGGCCCACCCAGGGTGGAAAAGTGCTTAAAAGTGGTCTTAAACCACAAACAATAGCATGAACAATCTGTACCTTAAGGACATGCTCCTGCTGCAGATAAATAGCCAGAGCCCATCCCTTTATTTCAGCCCATCCCTTTGTTTCCTGTAAGGAATACTTTTAGTTAATCTATAATTTATAGAAACAATACTTATCACTTGCTCACTGTCAGTAAATATGTGAGTAAATCTCTGTTTGAGGCTCTCAGCTTCTAATGCTGTGAAACCCCTGATTTCCCACTCCACATTCTATATTTCTGTGTGTGTGTCTTTAATTCTTCTATTACCGCTGGGTTAGGGTCTCGATAACTGAGTTGGTCTCAGCAAGTGGCGCCAAATGTGGGGCTCGAACCCAGGTTGAACGGTTGCTGGAGCGATGGTTGGAGAATGTGGAACTAACAAGGGGAGCTTGGAAGCATCAGGATAACAATGGGACAAGTTTGGGCTCTGGTTCATTCCACCTTGGAACCTTTTCACACTGATCATGTGGAGGAAAGGGAGTATAACGAAGTAACAGAAGAGGTTATAGAGCAGGTTTGTTTGCAGCTAAAGCTAAAGTGGCAAAGGAGGGAGAGGTTCATCCCTACCCTTCTGCACCCCCTCATTATTATTTTGAAGAAAAAGAGTGGCCTGACCCTCCAGATCTTTCTTTCCCAGAGGACACTGGGTGAAAATTATTTGCCCCAGTGACTGTTTGAACAGCACCTTGAGTGACCACTCTGTGTTCTATTCAGGCAGGAATTCAGCAAGCTAGAAGAGAGGGTGATTTAGAGGCTTGGCAGTTCCCTGTTAGAATAAACCCCCCAGATCAACAGGGAAATATTATAGCTACATTTGAGCCTTTTCCTTTTTAAATTTGGGAAACGCCATGAGGAGCCCATCCCTGGCCCTGTTCCAAACGGAGCATTTTCAGCTGAGGCCATTCCCTCATCCCTGTACATGGTCTGTCCCCCACTACAGCCAGTAGTGCTGCAGTAGATTTATGCTGCACAAAAGCTGTGAGTCTTCTGCCTGGGGAACCCCTGCAAAAGGTCCCAAAAGCAGTCTATGGACCCTTGCCAGTGGGGATGATAAGATTACTTTTAGGAAGGTCTAGTTTAAATTTAAAAGGGGTATAAGTACAAACAGGAGTCATTGATTCAGATTACAATGAGGAAATTCAAATTGTTATATCTACTTCTCTTCCCTGGAAAGCAGAGCCAGGAGAGCGCATAGCACAGCTCCTGATTGTGCCATATATGTGGAAAGGGGGAAAAGTGAAATTAAATGAACAGGAGGATTTGGAAGCATGAATAAACAAGGCAAAGCAGCTTATTGGGTGAATCAAATTACTGATAAACGTCCTACCTGTGAAATAACTATTCAGGGAAAGAAATTTAAAGGTTTGGTAAATACAGGAGCAGACATTTCAATCATTTCTCTACAGCACTGACCATCCACGTGGCCAATTCAACCCACTCAATATAACATAGTTGGAGTTGGTAAAGCCCCCAAAGTATATCAAAGTAGTTATATTTTGCACTGTGAAGGGCCCGATGGACAACCTGGGACTATTCAACCACTTATAACTTCTGTACCTATAAATTTATAGGGGAGAGATTTATTACAGCAATAGGGAGCACAAGTTCTAATTCTGGAACAATTATATAGCCCTCAAAGTCAACATATGATGCATGAAATGGGGTATGTCCCTGGTATGGTACTAGGAAAAATTTGCAAGGTTTGAAAGAACTGCTTCAAGTGGAAAGACAAAGTTCCCACCAAGGTTTAGGATATCATTTTTGATGGCAGCCATTTTTAAACCTCCAAAACCTATACCTTTAAAATGGTTAACAGATAAGCCAATTTGGATTGAACAATGGCCACTAAGTAAAGAGAAACTGGAGGCTTTAGGGGAATTAGTTACTGAACAATTAGATAATGGGCACATAGCTCCAACATTTTCTCCTTGGAATTCTCCAGTTTTCATAATTAAGAAAAAATCAGGTAAATGGAGAATGTTAACTGACTTAAGAGCCAACAATTCAGTTATACAACCTATGGGAGCATTACAGCCCAGATTGCCTTCTCTTGCTGTAATTACAAAAAATTGACCTTTAATAGTCATAGATTTAAAAGACTGTTTCTTTACTATCCCCTTAGCTGAGCAAGACTGTGAACAGTTTACATTTACAATTCCTGCAGCAAACAACCTGCAGCCTGCTAAGCATTTTCATTGTTTTACAGATGGGTCTAGTAATGATAAAGTTTCTTATTCTGGATCAAAGGGTAAAGTTTTTCAGATGCCTTATACTTTAGCTCAAAAAGCAGAGCTTGTAGCTGTAATTTAGGTATTGACTGCTTTTGATATGCCTATTAATATGATTTCTGATTCTTCATATGTGATTCATTCCACACAGTTAATTGAAAATGCTCAGTTATGATTTCATACAGATGAACAACTGATGACTTTATTTACCCAATTGCAAACAGCAGTTAGGAGTAGAATGCATCCCCCCCTTTATTTTTTTTTTGACAGAGTCTTGCTCAGTGGCCCAGGCTGGAGTGCACTGGTGCAATCTCGGCTCACTGCAAGCTCCACCTCCCAGGTTCATGCCATTCTCCTGCCTCAGCCTCCTGAGTAGCTGGGACCACAGGTGCCCACCACTACGCCTGGCTAATTTTGTTTTTTTTTGTATTTTTAATACAGACTGGGTTTCACCATGTTAGTCAGGATGGTCTCAATCTCCCGACCTTGTGATCCACCCGCCTCGGTCTCCCAAAGTGCTGGGATTACAGGCATAAGCCAGTGCACCTGGCCTAAATGCACCCTTTTTACGTCACTCACATTAGGGCTCATACACCTCTTCCAGGACCTTTGACTGAAGGGAATCAAATGGCTGATCACCTAGTTGCTAATGCAATATCTAAGGCTAGACATTTTCACAATTTAACCCATGTTAATGCCTCTGGTCTCAAACGCAGATACAGGATTATGTGGAAAGAAACTAAAGCTATTATCCAGCGATGCCCAGCTTGCCAAATGGTACATTCCTCATCTTTTACAGGAGGAGTTAATCCTCAAGGATTGGAACCTAATTCTCTTTAGCAAACGGATGTCACACATGTTCCCTCGTTTGGGAGACTAGCTTATTGTTACATGTGTGATCACCTTTTCCCACTTTGGATAACAACAAGTTGGGAAATAGGTAAAGTAATAACTTAGGGTAGAGCTTATGCTTGTGTTTCTCCAGGGCCGAATCAACAGCCAATTTGGATACCATCAAGACACCTGAAACCTTATCATGAGCCTGATGTTGAGGAAGAGATTCCAGGAGGATCCTGAGGACCCCCTGGTTGCAGCCATGTCAAGACTGATACTGAGGAGGACCCCAACTGTCATGAGCAACACCAGTCAAACACAGCCACCCACCTGGGGACAGATCAAGAAGCTGTCACAGATGGTGGAAAAAAACCTGAGGAAAGCAGGACGACCAGTCACAATGAGTAATTTAATGATAGATATGATAGTGGTGATCACCATTGCCATGAGTATTCCTTCAACAAGGGCTGACACAGAGAACAGTTATACTTATTGGGCATATTTATCAATCTTGGCTGGCAATAATGCCTGGATGTAATCACTCTATGACACAGTTACACATGCTTTCTGATGTCAGTATTTACCATAATAAATCTACTCCTATAATTGAGGCATACCACCCTCAAAAACCTATTTGTAAACAAAATTTAACCTGGCCAGAAGAAATGAACGTACTTGTTTAGGAAGATTGCATTGCAGAACAGGCAGAGTTGCTGCACAACAATTCCTATGCAATCGTTATTGATTGGTCTCCTAAGGGGATGTTTAGCTTGAATTGCACCTCTTAGTCTGAGTGCCATGGTCATACTATGTTCAGCTGGTCTGAACAAAATGGTCAGATGGTAGAAAAGGTAGGAAGTACAGAAAGAGTTCCTATTATCTGGAACCATGGCAGTATACTGGCACCTCAACCTCAAATGATATAACCTGTTGTAGGAGCTAAACATAAGGATTTGTGGAAACTATTAATGACTCTTAATAAGATCAAAATTTGAGAACAAATATTTAAAGCATCTCAGGCACACCTGACCTTAATGCCAGAAACTGGAGTGCTTGAAGGAGGTGCAGACAGATTAGCAGCTAGTGACCCATTAAAGTGGATAAAAACACTTGGAAGCTCTGTGATTTCAATGATGATTGTACTTTTTATCTGTGTTGTTTGTCTTTGTATAGTCTGCAGATGTGGAACTTGACTCCTGCAAGAAGTAGCTCACTGTGACAAAGCTGTCTTTGCTTTTATCGCTTTGCAAATCAAAGAAGGGGGACATGTTGGGAATAGGCCCCCCAAATCTGGCCATAAACTGGCCCCAAAATCGGCCATAAACAAAATATCTGCGACACTGTGACATGATCGTGATGGCCATGACACCCACGCTAGAAGGTTGTGGGTTTACTGGAATGAGGGCAAGGAAAACCTGGCCCACACAGGGCAGAAAACTGCTTAAAGGCATTCTTAAACCACAAACAATAGCATGAGCAATCTGTGCCTTAAGTACATGCTCCTGTTGCAGATAACTACCCAGAGCCCATCCCTTTATTTCGGCCCATCCCTTTGTTTCCCATAAGGAATACTTTTAGTTAATCTATAATCTACAGAAACAAGGCTTATCACTTGCTTACTCTCAATAAATATGTGTGTAAATCTCTGTTTGAGGCTCTCAGCTCTGTAGGCTGTGAGACCCCTGATTTCCCACTCCACACTCTATATTTCTGTTTGTGTGTCTTTAATTCCTCCAGCACTGCTGGGTTAGGGTCTCGATGACTGAACTGGTCTCAGCACTGGGACATGGAGAATTCTGGAATTTTGCTGTTTTCTTAGACACTACCTGTGTCAAATATGGGACCCTCAGATCTCAGTTCAAATGTCTACTCCTATGTTGATGCGTGGGTGAAATGACTCAACATTTTCTCAGGGACACAAACTAATGCCTCACCTATCATTTAATTTCTAATACTCTTCCCTCTTCCTCAACTTCATTTCAGTTGCTAGAGAGGTGTTGTCCAGTAGGATTGTGATGATGGAAATGTTCTATATTTGTGCAATCCAACATGGTAGCCACTAGCCACAGGTGGCTATTGAGCACTTGAAATGTCACTAGTGAGGCTGAAGAACTGAATTGTGTGTTATTTGTTTTAATTAATTTAAATTCAAATAACTACTAGTGGCTAATGGCTATGATATTGGATAGTATGACTCTAGAATCTATATAATCTGGAGTGGGGAAAGTTAATAGGAAGAAAAATATTTTCAAATTAACATTCTTCAGTCTTTATTTCACTTTTTACATTCCTTTTTGTAATCTTGACTTTAATTTTGATTCAGGAGGTGCATGTACAGGTTCATTACATGGGTATATTGTGTGATGCTGAGGTTTTGGTATGAATGATCTTGTCACCCAGATAGTGAGCATGGTATCCAATAGTTAGTTTTTCAAGCCCATGCTCCCTTCCCTTCCTATCCCCTCTGGTAGTTTCCAGTGTTTATTGTTACCATCTTTATGCCCATGCCCATGAATACCCAATGTTTAGCTCCCACTTACAAGTGAGAACATGTGGTATTTGATTTTCTGTTCCTGTGTTAATTCACTAAGAATAATGGCCTCTAGCTCCACCATTTTCCTGCAAAGAACATCATTTTATTCTTGTTTGTGGCTGCATAATATTCCATGCTGCATATGTAACATATTTTATTATTTATTTATTTATTTATTTATTATTTATTTATTTATTTATTTATTTATTTATTTATTTATCTAGTCCACCATGGATAGGTATCTGGGTTGATTCCATGTCTGCTATTGTGAATATTGCTGCAATGAACATACAAAAGTGCAAGTGTCTTTTTGGTAAACAATTTATTTTCTTTTGGATATATACCCAGAAATGAGATTGCTCATATTCTTCATTCATTAAAACTTTTTCTATGCACTAAATTATTTTAAAATTTTTAAGTCAAGAATTGGTTTCCATACTCTGCTGCATCACTCCTTTCTTCAGACAATGAATGCTGCTACCTGAATGTGGAGTGGACATATGTGAATGAATCAAGGTCAATCTCAGTTACAAATTTTAATATAATTCCTCCAGATTGTTACAATAACTGCACTTTTCTTAAGTTTTAGTTTGGGATAAATCTACATAAAAGATTGGAAAATTCACTTCTGAGACAGAAAATCATAGGTCCCTAAATTTTAATCTACTTTTTTGCTATTCCCTCATACTGGGACCTTAGGAAAATCACTTAATTTTTTCAGAACCTTAATTTATCAACTTATAAAACTAGGCTAATATTTTTCTACAATAGCTGTGGTGTCTCAAACTGAACAAAGTCATTCATAGTTTAAGTATCATTACTCTTCTTTCTTTGTTTCTGAAATAAAATGTGTTCAATAATTTCTTAACTGATATTAAACTTTCTTCCAATTTGTCTTCTAATATATAATCTACTGATCTCTACATAATAATATCTCAGGAAATTATTGATCATTTTGTTTTCTAAATATTTATTATTTATAAGAATTATAACATCAATGTACTACTTTGTGACTGCTATTTATTTTTAATGATTGTATATGTCTATGGATAATATTAGGTCAAAGTTTACCTAGAGTTTATATAGATAAATGTTTACAAGTGCCTATGAATATAAAACATATATTCACATACATAGACATTGCTCAAACACTTTCCCTTTTGAAAGGAATTATTTAATTTGGCAATACTGAAAATTTAAAAGAAAAAAGTCACACTCATATCTGAATTGTCAATCCTACTAGTGAAACTTTTCAGAGGTGATACAGGTTATAGTAAACTACGTTATAACTATAAGCCAACATGGTTGGATGCCTTTACACTCTTGAGAACAAAGACACTAAATAGGAGATATTCATAAAAGAGATGTCATGGGCTCCACCTAGGCTAATAAATCAAAAGGCTGTTTCATCTTGGCTTGATGCTTTTGCAGTAATACACACCAAATTCGTGGTTGTGTACAGAGGTAGGATATGGCTTTAGAGAATGAACCATTGGACCCATGAAAAACCACCAGAAAGCGCTAAAAGGAAAAATTACTGTGATCAGGGCTAGGGTCATTCATTCATATATGCACTTAAAAATGAGTATTTATTGTTGTCTATATTGTGATAGGTCAGTGTTTGTCAACCTTTTTTCATTATCAACATTATCTTCCTGATTGTACTCCTTTCCCATGAAATTTTAGGACCACAGATATACTATGTGTCTGTATATGGATTTGGACCTTTTGGAAGGTTATAAGCTGTTGTATTGTCAAAGTTTCTTTACCCCCTTTGGAGGTGATATCACCTCCATTGAGGATACATATGCTATTTTCTGGAAATGATGGTGAATCATTTCATCTGCTGATGAAGTCTGTGTCCTCTGGGTACTGAGAGTTTAGTAGGGTAGGCAGACACACACATAGACAATTATACAACATGATGAGGGCTACAACACAAGTAACAAAGAACCAACAAACATACTCCAGCTGGGGGAACTATCTCCCAGCCACCACATCCAGGAAGGAGGCTTCCCTCAGCTGAGTATCCGGTGGGATGCTTCAAGGGAAGGAAACATTGAGGCTCAGTTAGAGCTGGTTTGGTTTTAAATAGTTTCAAAATAAAAAATGATAATGTCAACAATAAAGTGGCTAAATTCAGTTTAAACTTTCCCCAGAGAGTTTGGGGGACACAGTAGACTTCTGTTTCAAGCTTGAAAAATGCTAAGCAGCTGCCTGAAGAGGCCAATAAGTAGAGAGGGCTGCTCTGGGGAGCCAACTGTACCCCCACTGAGAGATGATCAAGAGCTCTGATTCGTTAAATCCAGGTGTGGATCTTGCAGTAGAAACATTGGCCAGGGGCTATTTTAAAAGGGATAAAGCTCAGGAGGGCCTCTTCCATGGGGCAAGACATCTGTGGCAGGAAGAACTAAAGATGTGCTGATGTATAGGAAGCCAAGGAAGCAGCCAGGCAGGGGCCCTACCTGAGTGGAAGGGCTGCACTCAGAGGGGCCAGCTGAAGAATTAGGAGAACAGAAGCCCATAAGAGGCTAAAACATCTGCTGTGGCCAGAGAAAACTACTGCCAGATGACATCAGTGCCAGCCAAAAAAGATGCATCTGCCCTTCCTTTTCTTCCTCTTCTTTATTCCACAGCCCAGTGGATGGAAGGAAGAAGAAGAAGCCTAAAAGAGGGAATAAAGGAGGCAACCAATCACACACTGCTTCTCTCTGTATTAGTCTGTTTTCATGCTGCTGATAAAGACATACCTGAGACTGGGTAATTTATAAAGAAAAAGAGGTTAAATGGACTCACAATTCCATGTGGCTGGAGAGGCCTCATAATCATGGCCAAAGGTGAAAGTCATGTCTTACATGGTGGCAGACAAGAAAGACAGAGAACCAAGTGAAAGTGGCTTCCCCTTATAAAACCATTAGATCTCCTGAGATTTACTCACTACCATGAGACCAGTATGGGGCAAACTGCCTCCATGATTCAATTATTTCCCACCTGGTCCCTTCCACAACACGTGGGAACTATGGAAGCTGCAATTCAAGATGAGATTTGGATGGGGACACAGCCAAACCATATCATTCTCCTCAGGAGTCCAGCCTATTGCTACAGGCTCAAACTGGAGGAAGAAAGAAAATTCAACCTTTAATAAAGAGCATCAGGTTTCTTCCCATGAATTACCTCCTGTGAGGCCAGTGTGTCCGACATGCCAGTCACACAGGGCATTATGTTGAGAGCCAGCAAACCCACCATGGGCTCTGCTGGAGAAAGAGCAAGGTGAACCCCTGCTTTAGAAGTTGGTGTGAGAGCAACCAGGCCAACTGGCACATACAGCAGAGACTCAGCAGGAAGGGGAGACTGAGCCCACGGAGTGAGGCCATTGAGCTGAGAAAGAGTAGATCCCAGATGAAAGGAGGTAGACATTACCCACAGAGGTGCAGAATGCACACTCAGGGATACAGACCAAACACTGCAGCCAGAGCCATCCAAAACCCAGGTGATGCTGCATGAATCAGCTGAGTCTTCCCTCTACCCACAGGATCACACCAACCCCTTCCTTACATATCCCTAACTCCATCATAAAGAGAAGAGTACAGAACTAAGAGACTGAGCAGTGTTCCTCCAAACTAATCATGACCTAAAGGGACTGTTTAATTTTATCACTCTAGTTTATAAACTAGTTGGACTTTTGTTATCTTATCCCCTGCCTCCTAGGCAGTGGGAATGCCTAAGGAAAATCAGAGCAGTAATAGACAAAATAAATAAACATTTCCCTTGCCCTTGGTATTATGATGAAGTAAATCTGTGATGTTTTCCCCACACATTGAGCTTGGGCACTTAAATAACATGGCAAAAATGTGGGACACACAGATGAAATTCCTATTTGTTCTCCACTTTTAACAAGTAATAGGTATATTTTTCTACTGTTTGTGACTAGAAGCAGGGGCAGTCCTGAACCAAGTTCTCATTTTGTTAATGTGGTCCTTTCCATGCAGACAATACTTTTTTTTTCACATGCCTAATATGCAGTGGTGCTCAATGCAATGAATGAACAAACAAGGCATCTTCTACTACAATAGTTCATATAAACTTAATGGTTCCAGGCCTCTGGATGCCTTTGCACTTCCTGAAGTCTAGTTCCCAGTGTATTAAGCCGCATAACTTAATAACAGCATCTGCTTTTACTCTTTCTGAAATTCATTTGAATTTCATCTCTTTGTCTCTCCACATTTGCACTCTTGTGCTTTGCATTAGGCTTCTGAATGGGAGACATTCCTCTCCATATATCCGTAAAAATCTTTTATGCATTCACTTAGAACTCTGCATTAATCTTTGCTAGGATCGGTTTTCTTAAGTGTCACTAAACTACTGGGCTTTCATCTCGTGCTGCTCTTTGCATCTTAACTTTTCCTGGAAGGCTACTCAAGAAAGCCCCTTTAGATAGTACGACCACAAGGTCTGTAATCTTCGATGCCTCCTCTCTTTCCCAACTTGCTGAAATCTACTACAATGACCATTTGCTCTACCTACCTATGGGGACCCTTTGGTGGTCACAGCGTTCTGGTCAGTTAGGACAGCTGGAACCCAATAGTTCTCACCATTTCTTTTTGGTGTCAGCCAAAAAGAATTAAAGAAAAGGACTTTAATTTTGTCTTCCTAATTTTGGACATGAATAACTTCTAGATAGTGGGTTGCTATGAAAACAGTATCTCTGGGAATGATGCTTCTTTTCCTTGTTCTTGTAAAACATACCTATTCTTTCACAACATTGGCACCAGGACAAAATACCTAAGTTTAGCATATGCAATTTTGTAATTCATATTTTACCTGGTGCCAGACAAACAGGAAAATACTTAGAACTACTTTAAAATTTTCCCTACAAATATAAAATGTTTATTGATCCTTGATGTATAAAATATAGACTATTAGAAAAGTGCAAATGAAAGGTCTGGAAATCTGGAGAAGCTGCTGTCTGAGAAGTCAGAAGTCTCACCCAGGTAGCTGTGATGTAGGCAGCTCACTTGTGCTCTCTGAGGATCTGTTGCCTTTTTCCATAAATTAAAGAGGTTGAATTAGATCATTGTGAGGACATTTTCTAACTGGGTATGCCAAATTTAATTAGATATCAACTAGCACAAGGATTGGCTAACTAAGTCCTGCAAGTAAAATCTAAATAAAGTTTTATTGGAATACAGTAACGGTCATTAGTTTACATATTGGTTGTGGCTGCTTTTGCTACAATAGCATTATTGAGTAGTTGTGACTGTAACTGCATCTCCCGCAAAGCCTAAAATATTCACTATTTGATCACTTAGAGAAAAAGTTTGTTGACTAATCGTCAACAGTTTTGAAATCGGCAGGTATTCCATTGATTGAACAATGCCATATTTTTTATTGAAGTATAATATATATACATAAAAGTGCACATATCATAAACAAAATGATTGAATTTTACATACCTGTTTAACTAGATCCCCAGGTTACAATAAAAACCAGATCACTGCCAACACTCTAGTAAGGCTTTTTGTGCTACCTTCCAGTTACTACTCTCCCCAAGGATCCCCACTCTCCTGATTTCTAACATTGATTTCTATCAATACTTTATAATTCTATTTTGAATTTCATAGTATGTGCTTTGTTGGTGAATAGCCTCTTTAACTCACATTATGCTTGTGAAATGCACCAGTGGTATGCTGGTAAACCAGCTCTTTGGGGGAAGAAAACGCCTACTTTGTAGCATTTGCTGGTTTCTGTGGCACAAATACACCCGCCATGGCTGATTTCAAGATGCCAACTTGACATCATTGAATGCAGATTAGGAAGAGATGCTAACAGTTCTTGCTAGTAGGGGTAAGTCAGCTCTGGCATGCTATTAAATTATATTGGTGAGGGTAGTTGCATGTTTATTCTCAGTTATGTACGGTATTTCATTATGTGAATGTACCACAAATTATATATCTTTTATACTGTTGATGGGTGTATGAGTAATTTTCAATTTCTGGCTTTTATGAATGGTGCTGTCATTAATATTCACTACATGTCTTTTGGTAAACCTTTGCAGGTGTCTGAGTTGGACATATCCCTGGAAATGGTATTCAGAGTCATTGGTATACACATGCTCAGTTTTAGGAGAGTCTGCCAAAGAAGTTTCCAAATTAGTTTTTCTGTTTTATATTCCCTCCAGCAGGTATGGGACTCTGTTACTCCAAATACTTGCCAAAACTTGGTGTTTTGTAAATTTTTCATTCTAGCCATTTTGGTGTGTGTAGTGGTATCACATTTTGATTTGAATTTTAATTTCCTTGATGACCAATAGGGATATTTCTTTTCATATGGTTATTGAACATTTGATACTCTTTATGTGAAGTATATTGTCTTTTATTTCTGTTGGGCTTTCTTTCATTTCTTATTGATTTGTAGTGGTTTTTTTTAAAAACTTTAATTTTTTAAACATATTGTGAATAGAGTATTTCTTTTTGCTGTTGTTGGATATACCTCTTGCAGTTATCTTTAGAAAATTTTGGGTTGCTTTTTCATTCCCTTAGTGGTGTCTTTTGAAATACAAAAATTTTATATTTTAGCATAGTCCAAATTTCATTGTTTTATGTACAGGTACTGCTTTGTGTGTTATAGTAAAGAAATCTTTCCTTCAAGATCATTTAAAAGCTTTGCTATTTTGCTTTTATATCTAGAATACCCCAAAATTGATTTTTGTATAAGGTCTGAGGTAGGGATCCAGATTTTTTTCTCATTTATTAAAAGAATCGTTCTTTTCCCACTGCACTGGAAAGCTGCCCTTATCAAAACTAAGGTGACCATATATATATATGGGTCTGTTTCCGGACTCCTTTTTTCTTTTCCAAGATCAATTGTTTATTCTTGTACTAATGTTACCCTGTTTCAATTACTACAGCTTTATAACAGACTTTTAATCTGGGAGTGTAAATCTTCCAGCCTTGTTCTTTTCCTTCAAGATTACTTGGTGGCTATTCTTGGCCCTTTGCATTTGTCAATTTACACAAATATAACTGCCATGATTTTATTGGGATTTCATTGCATTTATAGATTGTTGGTGAGTTTAATTATATTATAAATTGTGTTACTTTTAAATTGTGTATTCCATGTTTTGTTTCTAATATATAGAGATATACTTAATTATTTTTTATATAGCCTTGTATTCAGCTCATTAACACTAATGGTCTATAAATTCTTTGGTTTTGTAGCTGTGTAGTATTGTTTCATGCAAATATTGAACAATTTCTTTCTTTGCTTTCCAATCTTACGTTTTTTCTTTCTTTGTCTTGCCTTATTGGACTGGCTAGTTTCCCCAGTACAATTTGAACAGAAGTGACAATAGCAGATATTCTTTTCCTGTACCCAAACTAAAATGGAATTGCTTTTAGTATTCCACCATTGATATTCTTTGACTGCCCTTAATCTTTTTTTCCTTTCTTTGTCCACAGGGACACAAACTGAGCCATGGTCCAATACCCAAACTGTATGTTACCTGAATACCCATAGCACTTCACTGTAATTCTTATTCACCTATTTGACTGACACACATTTAAGTTACTATGATGTTTCAAGAGTTAAGGAATGTTAGTGATAATATAAACTCTTTTTCAACAGAAAGAGACTAACAGATGGGTTCAGATCTGAATATTCATGGA
Source organism: Pongo abelii (assembly GCF_028885655.2). Taxonomy (NCBI): domain Eukaryota; kingdom Metazoa; phylum Chordata; class Mammalia; order Primates; family Hominidae; genus Pongo; species Pongo abelii. The sequence goes on along the minus strand of NC_071990.2, from coordinate 114,467,733 downwards.
AAGTAAGGTAGATTGCTAGGACTTCTGGTTTTTTTTAATTGTTGTTGTTTATTTATTTTTCTGAAAGAGAATCTTGCTGTGTCATCCAGGCTGGAGTGTAGTAGCACAATCATGGCTTACTGCATTGTCAACCTTCTTGACTTAAGCAATCCTCCTGCCACAGCCTCTCAAAGTGTTGGGATTACAGGAAATAAGTCACTGTGCCCAGCTAACTTGTGTTTTTAATAGGACTCAATGCCTTTCTTTCTATCTTAAAAAAAATTTTAAGTTCAGGGGTACATGTGCAAGTTTGTTATACAGGTAAATTTGTGTCATGGGGGTGTGTTGTACAGATTATATTGTCACCCAGGTATTAAGCCTAGTATCAAAAGTTGTATTTTTTGGATCCTCTCCTTCCTCCCACCCTTCAACCTCCAGTAGGCCCCAGCATCTGTTGCTTCCCATTATGTGTCCATGTGTTCTCATCATTTGGCTCATACTTATAAATAAGAACATGTGTTGTACGGTTTCCTGTTCCTGCATTAGTTTGCTGAGAATAATGGCCTTCAGCTTTATCCATGTTCCTTCAAAAGACATGATCTTGTTCTTTTTTATGGCTGCATAGTAGTTCATGGTATATATGTACCACATTTTCTTTACCCAGTCTACCATTGATGGGCACTTAGGTTGATTCCATGTCTTTGCTAGTGTGAATAGTGCTTCAGTAAACATACATGGGCATGCATCTTTATGATAGAAAAATTTATATTAAAAATTTATATTCCTTTGGGTATATACCCAGTAATGGAATTGCTTGGTCAAATGGTAGTTCTGTTTTTAGGTCTTTGAGGAATTGCCATACTGTGTTCCACAATATTTGAATTAATTTACACTCCCACCAACAGTGTATATATATTCCTTGTTCTTCATAACCTCACCAGTACCTGTTATTTTCTGATGTTTTAGTAATAGCCATTCTGACTGGTGTGAAACATGATAGTATCTCATTATGGTTTTGATTTGCATTTCTCTAATAATCAGTGATGTTGAGCTTTCTTTCGTATGTTTGTTGGCTGCATGTATGTCTTCTTTTGAAAAGTGTGTGTTCATATCTTTTGCCCACTTTTTAATGGGGTTGTTTGTAAATTTGTTTAAATTCCTTATAGATGCTGGATATAAGATCTTTGCCAGATGCATAGTTTGCAAAACTTTTTTCCCATTCTGTAGATCGTCTGTTTACTCTGTTGATAGTTTCTTTAGGTGTGCGGAAGCTCTTTGGTTTAATTAGATCTCATTTGTCAATTTTTGCTTTTGTTGCAATTATTTTTGGTTCCTTTGTCAAGAAATCTTTGCCCATTCATATGTCCAGAATGGTATTGCCAAAGTTATCTTCCAGGGTTTTTATAGTTTTGGGTTTTACATTTAAGGCTTAAGTCTATCGTGAGTTGATTTTTGTACATGGTATAGGAAGCAGTCGAGTTTCAATCTTTTGCACATGGTTAGCAGGTTATCCCAGCATCATCTATTGACTAGGAAGGTCTTTCCCTATTGCTTGTTTTTGTCAGCTTTGTCAAAGATCAGATAGTTGTAGGAGTGTGGCCTTATTTAAAGGCTCTCTAAACAGTTCCATCGGTCTATGTGTCTGTTTTTATACCAGTACCATGCTAGTTTGGTTACTGTATCTCTGTAGTATAGTTTGAAGTCAGATAGCATGAGGCTTCCAGCTTTGTTCTTTTTCTTAGGTTTGCCTTGGCTATTTGGGTTCTTTTTGATTTCAAATAAATTTTAAAAATATCTTTTTCTAGTCCCATGAAGAATGTCACTGGTAGTTTGATAGAAATAGCATTGAATCTACAAATTGCTTGGGGCAGTTGGCCATTTTAATAATATTGATTCTTTCTATCTGTGAGCATGGAATGTTTGTCCATTTTTTTGTGTCATCTGTGATTTATTTGTGTGTTGTTTTGTAGTTCTTATTGTAGAGATCTTTCAACTCCCTGGTTAGCTCTATTCATAGGCATTTTATTGTTTTTGTGGCAGTTGTGAAGGGGATTGCATTCCTGATATGGTTCTCAGCTTGATGGTTGTTGGTGTCTAGAAATGCTAGTGATTTTTATACATTCATTTTGTATCCTGAGGCTGCAATGAAGTTGTTTATTATCTTAAGGAGCTTTCGGGCTGTGACTATATGGTTTTCTAGATACAGAATCATGTTTGTAAACAGGGATAGTTTGACTTTTCTCTTCCTATGTGGATGCCCTTTATTTCTTTCTTTTGCCTGATTACTCTGTCCAGGACTTCCAATACTATGTTGAATAGAAGTGGTAAGAAAGGGCATCCTTGTCTTGTGCTGGTTTTTAGGAGGAATGCTTCCAGCTTTTGCCCATTCAGTATGATGTTGGCTGTAGGTTTGTCATATACTGCTCTTATTATTTCGAGGTATGTTCCTTCCATGTCTAGTATTTATTGAAAGTTTTTAACATGAAGGAATGTTAAATTTTATTGGAAGCCTTTTCTGAATCTATTGAGATAATGGAGTTTGTGTATTGATTCTGTTTATGTGATGATTCACACTTATTGATTTGTGTATGTTGAACTGACCTTGCATCCCAAGGATAAAGCCTATTTGATCATGGTGGATTAGCTTTTCAGTGTGCTGCTGGGTTCAGTTTGCAAATATTTTGTTGAGGATTTTTGCATCAATGTTCATCAAGGATATTGGCCTGAAGTTTTCTTTTTGTTGTTGTTGTGTCTTTCCAAGGTTTTGGTGTCAGAATGATTCTGGCCTCATAGAATCAGTTATGGAGGTGTCCCTCCTCCTCAATTTTTTGGAATAGTTTCAGTAGGAGTGGTACCAGCTTTTCTTTGTACATCTGGTAGAATAGGCTGTGGCTCCATATAGTCCTGGGCTTCTTTTGGTTGATTCAATTTTGAAGCTTGTTATTATTCTGTTCAGGCATTCAGTTTCTTCCAGGTTCAGCCCTGGGAAGAGTGTATGATGTCCAATAATTTATCTCTTTCTTCTGGATTTTCTAGCTTATTTTTGTAATATTCTCTGATGGTTATTTGTATTTCTGTGGGGTCAGTGGTAATATCTCCTTTGTTATTTCTAACTGTGTTTATTTGGAATTTTTCTCATTTCTTCTTTATTAATCTAGCTAGTGGTATATATTATTAATTTTCTTAAAAAACAAACTCTTAGATTCATTGATTTTTTGAATGGTTTTCCATGTCTCAATCTCCTTTTGTTCTGCTCTGATTTTGTTTATTTCTTGTCTTTTGCTAGCTTTGGGGTTGGTTTGCTCTTGCTTCTCTATTCATTTCAGCTGTGATGTTAGGTTGTTAAATTGAGATCTTTCTAACTTTCTTTGTGTGAGCATTTAGTGCTATAAATTTCCCTCTTAACATTGCCTTGGCTATGTCACAGAGATTATGATATGTTGTGTCTTTGGTCTCATTAGTTTCAAATAATTTTTATTTTCTCCCTTAATTTCAATATTTACCCAAAAGTCATTCAGGAGCAGGTTATTCAATTTCCATGTACTTGTTTGGCTTTGAGCAATTTTGTTAGTCTTTATAATTTTATTGCACTGTGGTTTGAGAGACTGATTGTTATAATTTCAGTTCTTTTGCATTTGCTGAGGGCTGTTTTATGTCTGATTGTGTGGTGGATTTTAGAGTATGTGCCATGTGGCAATGAGAAGAATGTATATTCTGTGTTTTTATGTGGAGAGTTCTGTAAAGGTCTATCAGGTCCATTTGGTCCATTGTGCAGTTTGGGTCCCAAAGATCTTTGTTAATTTTCTGCCTTGTTGACCTGTCTCATACTGTCAGTGTGGTGTTAAAGTCTCTCACTGTTATTACGTGGAGTCTATGTCTCTTTGTAGGTCTCTATGTGTTGGGTGCATATATACTTAGGATAATTAAGTCTTGTTGTTGAATTGAACCCTTTACTATTATGTAAGACCTTTCTTTGTCTTTTTTGATATTTGATAGTTTTACATCTGTTTTATCTGGAATTAGGATTGTAATCCCTGACTTTTTTTGTTTTTTTATTTGCTTGATAGATTTTCCTCTATCCCTTTATTTTGAGCCTATGAGTGTCATTATATGTGAGATGGGTTTCTTGAAGACACCATACCATTTGGTCTTGGTTCATTATTCAGCTTGCCACTCTATACCTTTTAATTGGGGACATTTAGTCCAGTTACATTCAAGGTTAATATTGGTATGTGCGGATCTGATTCTGTCATCGTGATGTTAGCTGGTTATTTTGCAGATGTTTGTGTTATTGCTTTATGGTGTCACTGGCCTGTGTACTTCATTGTGTTTTGTAGTGGCTAGTAATGATCTTCCTTTATGTATTTAGTGCTTCCTCCAGGAGCCCTTGTAAGGCAGGTCTGGTGGTAACAAATTCCTTCAGCATTTGCTTGTCTTTCTCCTTCGTTTATAAAGTTTTGTTTGGCCAGATATGAAACTTTTGGTTGGAATTTCTTTTCCTTAAGAATACTGAATATTGAACTCCAACCTCTTTTGGCTTGTAGAGTTTCTTCTGAGAGGTGCACTGTTAGTCTGATGGGCTTCCCTTAGTGGGTCACCTGACATTTCTAGCTGCCTTTAACATTTTTTTTTCATTTTGACCTTGGAGAATTGATGATTATGTGTCTTGGGGATAATCTTCTTGTGAAGTATCTTACTGGAGTTCTCTGTGTTTCCTGAATTTGAATGTTGGCCTCTCTAGCTGGGTTGGAGAAATTCTCATGGATGATATCCTGAAATACATTTTCCAAGTTGCTTCCATTCTCTCCATCTCTTTCAGGGACACCAATGAGTCATAGATTTGATCTCTTCACATAATTCCATATTTCTCAGAGGCCTTGTTTATTTCTTTTCATTATTTTTTCTCTATTCTTGTCTGACTGTCTTATTTCAGAAAGCCAGTCTTTAAACTCCGAGATTTTCTCCTTAACTTGGTCTAGTCTGCTATTAATACTTGTGAGGTGCATTATAAAATTCTTGTAGAGTGTTTTTCACCTCTATCAAGTTGATTATATTCTTTTCTATCCTGGCTATTTTGTCTGTCACATCCTGTATCATTTTATTTTGATTCTTACCTTCTTTGAATTGGGTTTCAATGTACTCCTTCATCTCAATGATCTTCATTCCTAACCATATTCTGAATTCTATTTCTGACATTTCAGCCATCTCAACCTGTTTCAGAAACCTTGCTGGAGAGGTAGTGTGCTCGTTTGGAGGGAAGAAGGCACTCTGGCTTTTTGAATTGTCAGAGTTCTTGCACTAGTTCTTTCTTATCTTGGTGGGCTGGTGTTCCTCAATCTTTGAAGTTGCTGTCCTTTGGGTGTTTTTTTTTTCTTTTATCCTATTTGATGACCTTGAAGGTTTGATTGTGGTATAAGATGAATTCAGTCAAATGGTTTTCTTTCTGGAAGATTTTAGGGAGCTAAGGCTCAGCTCCCAACTCCTAGATCGCATGCTGTAACTCTTGGGGACTTTTACCAGGACCAACTTTGTTATCTGTCTCCTTGAGGTTAAGAACCCACTGGTGCTGGTGGGGCTGACGTGCTCCCTGACCACTGATAACTACACTTTGATAGGTGGTGTCAGCCAAAGTGTTTCCTAGGGCAGTGGCAGTAGGACCTCTCCTTGTTCACATGTGCGAACAGCAGCAACATCATGGTGGGGTGCATGCTCATTGGCTGCAGCAGGTGCTGGACGCCTGCCTCCATGCATTCACAGCAGCAGTGGAGGAAGCACAGCTTGGGGTGGGGGCCCACTGGCGACTGTGCACACAGTCACACTCGTGCTGGTATTAGCAAGGGGGCAAGATGCTGGCAGGCTCAGGTCTGTGTGTGCCCTGTGGCTGCTCAGGGTGGGGAAGGGTCCGCTATTCTCTGTGCCTAGTTTCACTCTGGCAGCAGTGTTGGCACAGGAGTGGGGCACTGGCAAGGGCAATGCTTAGAGGCTCTGGTGCCCCCCAAGGCTCCGACTACAATGGTGGTATCACAGGGAAGGGGAGGCAAAGTGCACTCCCCTGGACCGCAAAGGCAAGGCAGGGTGCACATGCACACACACACTGGCAAGGCAGGGAAGGCAAGATCTCCTATGCACACATGCACTGGCAAATCAATGTTGGGGGTGGCTGTGGGCCCAGAGGAAGCAGCGGTTTGGAGAGACAGCAGGCTGGCTGGTGTGTGGTCATGGGGGCTGCCCCCCTGGAGCTCTCCATTGGTCAGGCATGGTCCACAAGTGCAGGAGCTATGATGCAGGTCCCCAGGGCACCCGAGGCTGCGCTGCAAGCAGGCATGGCCAGGCTGGGGCTCCTGGAGAGGCTGGAAGACCAAGGGGCACTCAGGTTAGACCAGTCTTGTCAGATAGGCCAGACTTCCCTGCAGAGTTCAGGTCTGAGTTTCTCTAGGGTTGAAGTCTCCTATGGGAGGAAGTCAAACCTGGGGAGATGGGCATCCCTGACTGTGCTTTGCTACAGACTTTCAGCTCCAAACCCTATGGGCTCTGCTTTGTCTGGTGCACTGCCCCTACCACTTCTCTAAGCAGTTCTCCTTGACAACTCCAGTGACCATGCTGGTCAAGGGGTCTCCTCCTGCTGGGATTCCAGAAGCCCATGGTGAGAGTGGTTTGCTCTTTGCCAGTTAAATATAACCATTTCCCTGGCGTCACTGGGGGCCAGGAATGAATCCCAGTCCGTTGTAGCAATGTGCGGGGTTCCCTGGTTCTTCCCCCTTCAGCCCAGCTTCTGTGTCTTCCCTCTGTCCACTCTCAGTACCTTCCCTCTGAAGATCTGTTAGGAGTTCTCCAGTCGTCCTGGCCCCTCTGTGGCAGCTGTTTCACCTGGCTGCATCTAGTTAGCCATCTTACCCAAAGCCCAATACCTTTATTTCAAAGGGAAACAGTTCAGCAGATTCAGGGAAAGAGCACTAGTTTGTAGGTAGCAGCAGCAAGTGAGTATCTAGCCTCCTGTTTTGTGCCCTGGGTGAACATGAAAGTAAACCTACTAAAGAAAAGCTTTCATAAACTTGTGTTTCTTCCTAAGTAACACCTTAATTGCTTGAAAATACAATTTTGTGCATTCAAACATTCTCTAATCCTCAAAACTCAGAAGTATCTTTCTCAGGTTCTTAAAGGAAGAAAAAACAAATTGAGTTAGGAAGTCTTATAGTAGCTAGCTTCCAAGATGAACAATGAATTTCACTGGTTCAATGAATCCAGTGAATCTCACTTCTTGGTATTCATACCTTTCTTTACTCCTTTTTCATATTAAGAAGAGCTGACTCGTATAACAAATAAGCTATTGCAGAAATAAAGATATATGATGTGTGACTTCCAAGCTAGGTTGTAAAAGACACGTGGCTTCCACCTTCCTCTGTCTTATAACACTTACTCTAAGTGAAGCAAGTCACTGCATGATGAGGCTGCTCAAGTAGTTGTATGGGGAAGTTCATGTAGTAAGGAACTGAGGCCTTCTGCCCATAGCCAGTATTAACCTGCCAGCCACATGAGTGAACCATGCAGGAAGTGAGTCCTCTAATTCCCATCAAGCCATTAGATAATGCAGCTCCAGTTGACATCTTGACTGTGACATCATGAGACTCTGAGCCAGAACCACTCAGATAAGCTGCTCTCAGATTGCAGCCCCACAAAAACTGAGTGAGGTAATAAACGTACCTTGTTTTAAACTGCTCTGTTTTAGAATAATTTGATATGCAGCAATAAATAACTCTCGCCTTCAAATAATCACTACTTAATTTGATGTGAAAAACATTACAGAACATTAGTGTTTATTCCAGGAAAAATAATTTGGGAAGTAACAACAAGTTTCCTTTTTAAAAAAATCCAACAAGAGGCAGTTATTTATGATCTTGGAATATAAAGGACAATGGTAGTGACACCAAGGCAATACCAGAAGTCAAAAGAAGCATCCACAGACCAAGGCTTCCAGGAGGGAGTGAGGAAATTCTAATTGAAAATATAATTAAGGAAAATAAGAGAGTTACATTGGTCTTCAAAGAAAGAAGGTCAATTCCCATTACTTTGTCATAGAAAGAAAAAGGTTTGAAGAAACTGGAGGGGAACTCAGCATCAAATAAAATAATCTTTACCATTTCAGGTATTACCAATAACGCTTGATTTTAACTGTCTTACAGTGACAGCATTCATGAGCCATAGTAAATAATACAATATGAACAGACATGTTACTTTTGCCCAGAAAAATAAGCAACATACATGTCACCTGAAAGATACTTATCAGTTGATAAGCCATTTGATTACAAATAAGGGCATGCATTTTGGCAGAGATTATTATGCGATGATTTGGTTTGCCCAGAGCCGATAAAGCCATATTCTACTCAGAGGCCAACTGTCGAGTAAGTTTAATTTGATCAAGTTAACCTAGCAATGTTAAAGTAGATCATAAGATATTCAAAAGCAGTTGATACGATATATTTTTAATTCCCTGGAAACTTCCTCCCACTCAAAAGGTCACATGTCACCTAGGAACTATCCTATTGCACTGAAGGTATTCTAGAAACTTATATCCTAGTTTACATACCAAAGAACCCAGACAAATGTATTTCATCAGCACGTCTAACTATTGGTTAAACTGAAACTAACACTTTATATCACCCAATACAGGACAATTTAATACTTAAAACACAAAGCTATGGAAACAAAAGTTCACTCCCCTGATTACAAAAAACATGTGCTTCACCCTAGAAAGATACTTATAACATCACAGGTTAGAGTAAAGATGAAAAAGCATAATGTTACCATAAAAATCAACTAAAATAGATTTCTTTGTGGGAAATTTTGACAACAGCAGTTTAAAAGCAGCAACTCCTCTAAAGCTATTCAGTAGCAACAATTTCGGTTGCATGTAAATACCCTTCAGAGTGACAAAAATGAAGAAAATAGACTTTTCTCCGCTGTTAGGGCAAATGTTGCAATAGGCTTACGTGATATTTCTATGGTCAATGGGAAAACACAAAAACAGCCTCAATAAATGACATTTCTGTTTTGGACTAAGGGTTTGAGAGATGTGGCCAATGTAATTCAGTATTTGTGTTGGGTTTTCAAAGTTCTATTTAGTATTTTGTCCCCCTTTATGTTCTTGCAGTTGTTAGCTGCTGCAATGATTAAAGGCTGAGTTTACCTGGAACAGAGTTCACCTGGAACAGAGTTCGTATCTCATAAACAGCTTTATTTGAAGGCTTGTTCATCTTCAATCAGTTTCTCATGATTATTTCAAGTAAACACCAATTTACAGAGAAAACCAATTTGATGAAGGGACATTGTATAGCATACCCACTTAACGGAATTAGGAGAAGTACGAGCCTAGAGCAGTGGCTCTAACTTTAGCATGTATCAGAATTATCAGTGAGCTTGTTAAAATATAGATGCTAAGACCTTCCCAGGCTTATTCAATCAGGCTCACTCCTGGGAGGCATCCTGGCATATATATTTTTTAATGAGCTCCCATATAATTTTAAAATGCAAGAAGGTTTAAAAACAAGTAGCCAGTGTGAAGAGAAGAGGTCAGAGCCCATTGGTCAGGGTACTTCACTTCCTATATTTATGTCCTAGGATAGGGCCTCTCTGCTCACTGGGTACCAAGTATTTGATGCCATAGGAGGCCTGAACAGTCTTCCTTATTCAATCTTAGAATGAAGCTAGTCCTCCCAAAAAGGAATGAAAATAAATCCCCACAGAGCAGTACCTCTTAGCCTTGACTTAACTTTAGCATCTTTCAAAGAAGGAATAAAACTGTTAATGACAGTCATCAGATTTCATAAAATTTAAAACTGATCTATTCTGGCAGTAAGACTCCTGACCTTCCAAAAATATAGTTAAATCCTCTGGATGGCAAATTTCTTTTAATAGATTCTATAGTGGAACAAGTGGTAATAGACATAGTACAATATGGAAAGAACAAGTTCCTCATCTAGTCCTGCAAATTTCCTCTTCCTCACAGTCATTTTGTGATTTCAATTGGATGAGCTGCCATCTTTTAGATTGTGGTTTGAAGGAGGCTTAAGACAGACTATTTTGTAAAACACAAGAAATCAATGAATTCTCTGCACCCCTCCTCTTGACCTTCCTTCTCTTTCCTTCTTCTCTCTCTCCCTAACTTTTTGTTTCATTGTAACTTTGACTCTCTCATTCACTGACTGTAACTTTGCTGTCTAGTGGTTGACCGGACACTGAAAAGAGAATAACTCCAATCTCACATTTGGAAACACGTAGGACATGGTTGAAGGAAACAACTAAAACCCATGCAGTAAGGCCTCCACTGTCCTCTGACAGCGTTGGGAGTATAGCACCAAGATGCTTGTGATGACGGTGCAAGCCACAGCAGGGGAATGATTGCTGGTCTGAGCACTGACACTAGTTTAGCTCTCTGCAAATGCAGTGGCTGTAAATTTTTTTTTATTATTTTTATTTTTTAGTGTTTTTGTATTATTATTGTATGAAAAGCACATCTCCCGTGCAGCTGCTTCATAATATCCTGGATCATAGATGAAATAACAAAGCTCTGCTGGAATGAGCACAGGAGCTTCTACAGTGTGAGGCCTTTGAGTGTATGCATTATTGTTTCTGAGCAAGTATTGCCACTAGAGGTTTACAAGCTATGAAGACAGCATCAAGAAAGGTATCTCTAGATATTTGTAAGTGCCTTGACATGAAAATTAGATTTTGTTCTTTGTCTCAGGAGTTCTGCGCAGGTTGCCTGTTGTCTCAAACAAACGAATATGAGGCATATTTGCATTTTCCAAATTAAAACTCAGTCAATAATAGCTTTTGCCAGGCACTGGCACAAGAGGGCTAGTCAGATACCAAATCTAGGGGGCAGCCATGCAAGGTTGGTAATAGGAATGTGAGGCCAGGAGTTAGGTTGTTTCCAAGGCCCTGGAGGAGAGGTAAAATTGCATGGCATCGGGGAGAGAAGAATAAAGAATAAGGAGCAGGGTCAGTACCAGCTTTCCTCATAGAGCAGCAGAAGTTATTGCCAATACTGTAGGAATACAAAGTCTGGATGCTGGGTCAGAGATAAGAGGAAAGGGTCAGGTGGGAAAGAGAAGACAAATTTTACTGAATGATTAGCTTGTTGCCTCTGCTAGCTTTCCCTTGGCCAGCTGTGAATCATGATGCTCTGGTTCTGTCTGACATCTAAAAGGCACCATATGATTCTCTGGCATAGCTTTAACATGTCAACAGTGACATGGAGATTAAAACCTAGAGTGTGGATTCAGACCAGTTACCGTCCCTTAAATTTTACTTTCTAAACTGGCTGTTCACTTCAGATACAAGCAGAAGGATTAATTCAAGCTACACAAAGCTCTCGGAAAGGTAGACACTAGATAATATTCTACTTTGCCTTAGCCATTATAGAAACCAGTTTTATGTAAAAATACCAGGTTTTATTTTTTTTTCTAATGTGAACAGTCAAAAAAATAAGGTGGGAAGTAGGAGTTCGCTGGAGTAGGAGTTAGAAGACTGGGATTGTAATCCTGGCTCAAACACAGGTGTAAACTTAGGCAAATATTTAACCTTTTTAGACCTCAGTTTCCTCATTACTAAAAGAGGCAAATAATTTTTTCATTTCCTAATAGATAGTGAGAAGCAAATGTGATAATGCACGTAAATAGCTTTACATTTTTTTCCAAAGTCAATAGAATAGTCTAACTAATTTTAAGTTATTATGATTGTAAAGAGGCTGGGCTGATTTTTAAATCATCTTTATAAGTATCCTTATATCATCATTTTATAAATAAAGAACCCTAAGTCACCACTTAGATGGATAATTGTAACACATCGCTGCCCTACATTCTGGTAGGAAAATAACAATCATGTCAAGTGCATGTCTCCTAATTGTCTCCCCAGCATTCATTTCTCCTTGTCCTTTCATAACGTGGTTCTGAATTTCCCAGTGAATGGGTTTAAGTGAAATTAATGCCCCCATTAATTTTTATAATTGGCTTAGGTTTATCACAGGTCTAAAGATTGGTTTTAGGAGAAAGGATTTGGTAACCATATCAAGGCTAATCAGAGTGAATCTCAGACATACTCTGAATGTCTAAAGTAGATTCTTTGTGCTAGGATTAATGCTATAAGGATGAGAGGCTTGTTGGTGCAACCACAGCCACAAAGAGAGAACCAGGAGCTACTTGCAATCACCCAAGAAGAAGCAGAACCTATATATGGATCCTGGTGATATAATTTAGGTCCATGATAAAATACTCACTCCTACCCTCCCAATTTCCCCCTATACCCCTGGATATTCTAATATAACAAGCCTGTGGTCTGGGACCCTAATGCACTTTTAACCATCCCTGCCCCCTGCCCCCCAACCCAGCTTCCATGATCCTCACTTGCACTGGTTTTGAGCATCTCTGGTCTTGTAGATTATTCAGGGAGAGAACCAAGAGCGCTAGTGTAGAGACAATCGCATAATGAAAGGTTCCTTCTGAACATGCACTTCTACTAACCACATTTTTCCATGTCTTTATTTAGAAATTTTTCTTTTGATACAGTACACTTATATATTATTTACAATTCATTTGTTGACTCATTTCATTATTTTTCTAGTATTAATTAAATACCTATTTAGTGTTAAGCGTGATCATGAGTAGTGGCAGGATGGGGTAAAGGAAGAGGGAATGGGCATGTTCTCTATTAAATTCCGATAGGTAGAGCTATGTAACTTATCTCACAGAGCAGGCACTTTATCAGGGCTAGGTGGGACTGGTTATAAATCCCATTTACCACACAAAATATGACGGATGTAAATATAATAGGTAAACTTCTCTTGATGTCTTTATGAGGTATATGAGGCTATCTATGTTGAAAGAGAAAGAGATTGATTCTAATTGAGGGAGTGGTCGGGGAAGGCTTCCCCGAGGAAGAGTGACTTGCATTTGACCTTGACAAATAGTTACAGTTTGGATATGGAGAGAAAGCCATAAAAAAGGCAAAGCAGTAGAGAAAAGCATGTCTGGGACACAAAGAATAGACTGGCTAAACTGTTGCAGCTGAAGGTATAAATCTAGGAATAGCAATGTTTATCTTCTTAACACGGAATGCTGATACACAATTCCACACTTGTTCTTTCACGAAAATGAAGTCTGTAAAAAGATTTTTATAAGCTGTTTACACCTCATCTGTTCACATGGGCAACAGGCTTCGATCTGAATGTAATGTGGGTATAATGTAGCAGTGTTCGTCCTTGTTAAGTTTGTTGAAAAGGCGCTCTACCTGTCATGTAGTCAGCCCATTTCGGCCAGCTCTTAAATCAGTACATAAATAAGGAAATCAAGCGACCCAAGGGGACAGAAAGTTTTTGCCATGATGTATATCTAAAGGTTCACCTTAAAGAAGTACAGAAAAAAAAGTGTTGAAAACTTAGGAGGGTTTAAGGAGTGCAAAGTGCTTGCTTTTTAGCATGCTGTTCTTGGACCCAGGCCATTTTCACAGTACCCAATGGTGTTTTATGTTTTCCCTAATTTATTGGTGATTTTATTTCATGACCCTTAATCCAGGAAATGCCACATAAGAAACACACTGAGGAAACTTTCCTATCATAAATTTTAAATACACAAAAATATTGTCATCTCTGGGCACCGAAGTGCCTTGGAAAGCTTGTTCCAGGGCGAGTCATGGAGCATCATTAAGCCTTGAGAAGGCATAGGGGAAAACATTTTCCTTCAACTGTACTGATTACAACAATCAGAACAAGGTTTGATTAGAACACATTATAATATACTTGTCATTAATATAATGTGCCGCATCAATTCCTTAGCTGTATTAGAAGCAAATGCTGGTTCCATAGGACCACATGGGATGTCCCAGGTTTCTTCTTCAGATGGACTTTTTGGTTAGCACACGAAGGTCAAATTGCCTCTGGTGTCTTTGACACTTGGTACTGTTTCAACCTGCTCTGTTTCTGTCTTTGGGCACCCTGACTAAGGTTCGTTTCCACTTAGAGGTTCCTTTTAGGTGGGTGCCTCTTGGTTTCTTACTGAACGCAGGCCTAGCCATGATTCAACTTCCCTCGTAACTCCTTGGCTTTCATTTTGAATCTATAGATTCCAGGTTACCTGCTTTTGTTCCCAGCATGGCTTACCTGGTGAGCTGGGGCTCTTGGCTGCACCTTTGTATAAAACTCTCTACTGGGCCAAGTGTGGTGACTTATACCTGTAATCCCAGTGCTTTGGGAGGCCGAGGCAGGTGGATCACCTGAGCCCAGGAGTTCAAGACCAGCTTGGGCAACATGGCAAAACCCCATCTCCACAAAAAATACAAAGATTAGCTGGGTGTGGTGGCATGCCCCTGTGGTCCCAGCTACTTGGAAGGCTGAGGTGGGAGGATCGCTTGAGCCTGGGAGGCAGAGGTTGCAGTGAGCTGAAATAGTGCCACTGCACTCCAGCCTGGGTAACAGAGCAAGACCCTGTCTCAAAAACAAAAACAACCCTTTCTGCTTCCTGCTACATTCTTCCAAGTGACAGAAATGTCTGTCTCCTGATGGAAGTACAACACTGATTTAATCATTTGAGATGGAGGGAGATTTAATATATTTGGTTCTGGCAAAAATATCTTTTTTTCCTTTCATGTAGAATTTATCACCATTAAAATTCATGGAAATTTATTTTAAAACGAAACAGCATTTGTTGATATAACCTCCCCAGAATATATTAACAGTGGGCCCAAAGCAAACAACTGCATATAATCTAAGTACCTTTGTTTATCACAACAGGCTATGATATGGAATTATAGTTTTCAAATTATTAAAATTTATGTGTAGCAAAGTTAAAAGATACTTCCACAAAAGTTCATCTATATATTTAAAAAACCTTCTTGAATTATCAGACAATTGTTTAATTGGCTAAGCTCTCAATGTACTTGGCCCTCCTCCTTGATTGTAGGTGTCTATATCTTTATAAACACAAGTGACTCTTATGTGCAGCCCAGTGCTTCATTGAATGTGTACATGAAACACCTGGTGACCTTGTAAAAATACTGTCTCTGATTTGAGAGGCCTGGCTCAGGGCTTGGTTAAAGCCTGAAAGTCTGCATTTTTAACAAACTCCCAGGTGTTACTCATGCTGCAGATAAACTTTGGGTGGAAAGGCTCCAGACAGTGACTTCATCTATATTTTTAGGGTCCTAAGGAAACAACCTCTAATACACAGCCTATGCTCAATATATACTAGTTAAATGAGGGAGCAAAAGAATAAAAATGGATGTGAATAATTAGGGGAGTTTAATAGTTTCTTGCATTAAGAGAACCAGGGACAAGTAGAAAGGTAATATAGACATAGGTCATGATCCAAAATGTATTCCATGTTATGGCTTTTGGAATGACGCTATGTCATGTTTCTGACATACTTTGCTATGCTTACTTATGTTGCATTGAGTATACAACATACTCAATATGTTGAGACCAACTACATACCAAAGACTGTGCAAGGTAATACAAGGATGACAAAGGAATTAGATAGCCATGTCTGTGAAAAATTTATTTTGTGTTACTGTTCCTGGAAGCTAACATTATTCAGGGAATACCTAAAGATAATTTGACTTTCACATCTACTGTTAGGGTTACTTACTCTGTTATGGCTGATCAGTCATATCTACTTAGCCAACATCAAATGCAATTTTGTCATGAAACTGATTGCTGAAAATGAAAAGGAAATGTTCTTAGGTGGGCTAGGACCTTTGAATGGCATATGATAAGCCACATCCCATTTTCAAGGATGGTGATGACAATGTTAATCTAATAAGAATAATAAAACCTTTTATGGAGCACTTAGTATGTACTAAAAACTTTATAAGGATTACCTTCATTAATTTAGCTATCCAAATTTTCCTATGAAATACATATTATAGGTTTCCCTTTTTATGTATGAGAAATTAGTCTCAAAGATAAATTAACTTGCTCAATGTCACACAGATTAGTAAGTGGTAGAGCCAGAATATAAACCCAAGCAGTATTGCCCTTCTGGAATTCATTCTCGTAACTTCTGATCTATGCTGCTGTAAGAGAGGGATAAGCAACTATGATGGAGATTCCAAGGAAAATGAGGTCACATGTGACAGAAGGGATTGAGACTTGAAAGATGGTGGAATTTTGATAGGTGCATTAAGGTAGAAGGACATTCTACAGACACATCACAGCCTGAACAAATGCTCTGAGACCAAAAAGACCATGACCAAAGTTTTAATCCTGGATGAAAAAAAAAATGATGGTGTATAATTAACACTAATACGAAGTCAAAAGGAAAACAAGGGAATTTCTTAGTTTATCAATGGATCATACCAATCGTTAAAAAATTGGAAACCATGTTTTTAAATTCCAGGAAATAGATCAAGACTAAAAATACTGATTTAAGAGTTAGCCACACATTTAACCATAAATTTCTTGCATATATACTTTGTTTTGATAGTAAAAATAATTAGGAAATGGCAAAACTACAACTGTTTTTATGTGTCTTGCAAGACAAAATACTTACTGTTAAAGTAATTGTGACCATTTAATCTCCTCATTTATTATTATTATTATTATTTTGACACAGGGTCTCACTTTGTCACCCAGGCTGGAGTGCAGTGGCATGATCATGACTCACTGCAACCTCAACCTCCTGGGCTCAAGTCATCCTCCCACTTCAGACTCCCAAGTAGCTGGGACTACAGGTGCCCGCCACCATGCCTGGCTGATGTTTTTATTTTTTAAGTTTTTGTAGAGATAGGGTTTCGTCATGTTGCTCAGGCTGGTCTAGAATTCATGAGCACAAGTGATTGGCCTGCCTTGGCCTCCCAAAGTGCTGGAATTACAAGCGCGAGCCACTGTGCCTGGTCAATCTCCTTGATTTTAATTCTAATAAATGAAATTCTACACTGAGGAGGTATATTATATATAATTATTCAAGTTTAGCAAGTATTCTTTCTTTGGTGTGCTAATTTAATTAAATCTAATTGGAACATTTATTACAAGATGACATGCAAAATTATTAGATAAAATGAATGAGCACTTTCTTTTTTTTTTATGTCTCAAACAATGACCCTTGAGTACATGATGTATTGATAAACTTAACTACAACAGTGACCAAAAATAATGCCATGTCTTTTCGCAAATCTTCAATTTGAATCTGGTCCATGAGTAGTTAAGAGTCCTGGCCTAGGTTCAGATCCTGGTTTGTGAGGTTGAGCATTAGTGTCCTCATCTATAAAATGAGAATAATAATAATAAGACCTACAGTTTAGAACTTTTCTGGGGAATAGTTGAATATAGGTAAATTTCTTTAAGTAACATCTGATATGTAACAATAGTAGCTCGCATTTATTGAGCACTAGTTATCTGCCAAGAACTATTTTTAGTAAGAAATTAAGAAATACTAGATATCATTATTACCATCAATAACCTTTATGCAAGCCTCATTTTATACCATGAACATTTCCTTTTAAAATAACTATAAATTATCTGAAAGAGATGAACAAGTTAGTGCATAAGCCTTTTTTTTGGCTTTCTTATATTTCTTCAGATTTTAATCCATTTAATCTTTGGAATACTGCTACAGAATCAAAGTTGATATTTAAAGATGAATTTATTCTCCCCCAAAAGTTATAGCAGAGTAAACATTTTCCCCAAAGTGGTACAATGCACGTTTATAACGAGCAAAAAAAAAAAAAATTACTTTCTTGGTATTTTAGGGACAAAAGTTGAAACAAGAACTTGTGAATTATAAATACAGTTCTGTGGTAAGAATTGTGAATTTTTAAATTTATTTTAATTGTCAGCCAATTGAATACTGCTCAAATTCTATAATTTTTCATAGTGGCTGTACCAATTTACATTCTTACCAAGTGGTAAGTGCTCTAATTTTTCCATATCCTCACTAATACTTGTTATCTTTGTTTTTTGATAATAGTCATCCTAATGGGGTGAAATAATATCTCATTGTGGCTTTGATCTTCATTTCTCTGATGATTAGTGACATTAAGCACCTTTTTAGATACCTGGTGGTGTCTAAGTATGGTATGCCTTCTAAGAGATATCTGCACCCCCTGTTCATTGTGGTATTATTCACAATAACCAAAATATGCAAACAACCCAACTGTTCCTTGACAGATGAATTAAGAATATGTGGTTTATATATAAAAAGAAATATTATTTTGCCTTAAAAAAGAGAAAATCTTGCTATTTCCAACAACATGGACAAGCCTAGAAGACATTATACCAAGTGAAAATCAGTCACAGAAAGAAAAATACTGTGTGGTTTCACTTACCTGAGGTCTCTAACAGTCAAACTCACAGAAGCAGAGACTAGAATGGTGATTCCCAGATAATAGAATGTTGGAGAGGGAAATGGGGAATTGTTTTTCAATGGGTATAAAGTTTCTATTGTACAAGATGAATAAGTTCTAGAGATCTGCTATATAACAGCATTGTTATAATAAATAGTATGGTGTTATACACTTTAAAATATGTTAAGAGGATAGATTTCATGTTACATGTTTGCACCAAAAAACAAACACCTCAAAAGAGCACATGGACATTTCCAAAGGTGATGGATATGTTTCTTACTATAATTGTGGTGATGGTATCATGGATGTATGCATATGTTCACACTCATCAAAATGTATACGTTGTGTACATTTTTCATGTATAAATTATATCTCAGTAAAGGTTAAAACCAACAAAATAACAATAAAAAAAAAGAATTAGGGAACCATTTAAATAAGAAAAAAAATCACATCAGTGATGTTCAATATAATCGAAACAAAGTTTTTCATATAAATGTAACCAAATAGTCATGCTTTAATATACACACAGAAGCAAATGCACTATGTTTATTATTCAGGTTCTCCTATCTTTGAATCTATGTGGGTATCACTTTGACTTACGAA
The DNA here is from genome assembly GCF_028885655.2 of Pongo abelii. NCBI lineage: Eukaryota > Metazoa > Chordata > Mammalia > Primates > Hominidae > Pongo > Pongo abelii. The sequence goes on along the minus strand of NC_071990.2, from coordinate 114,448,821 downwards.
TGTAACATATTTTTAAAAGTTTAGTAGATTAACCAAAATTTAAAGAAATAAAATACTTGAGGGAAAACAGATTGATTGTGTTCACAGTGTCAAGACAAATTATAGTAGAGAGACCACAAATTCAAATGCCTCAAGAGGCCAAGAAGTTAACGTAAATGTGTTAAAAAGCCTCATGTGAATCAATGCGCAGAGGTGGGGTTTCGGGAAGGCAGCTTGTGCACCACACCTGAAAGCATCGTGGAAGCATTTTGAGCCAAGCAAACTACCTGTGGTTTGGCTATGTTTGTATGCACTGACTTATAATGTGCTGCCACTTATTTTAGGGGATTTGACTTACCCTTGTTTTAAATACCATTTTTTGGTTTCACTGACCCACATCTGTTTGCTTATTTCTACTCCAGAACTGGAATAATAATTTATGTCATTAAGTTATATTAGATGTTTGGAAGACAGTTAATAATTTGAATTAACACAAGGAACATATGTTGAATATAAACTATCTGCCATATACCATCTTCTGAACATGACAAACAGGCAAACAACTTGTGATAATTCAATGTGACATGTTATACCAGCTATCGGAAAAAGCTTCAGGTAGGCCTGACGAGGAGCATGTTAATCCATCCTTTCCTCTTCTTATTGACTGGAATGATTTAACCTGGTTATGCGTGTATCTCTGTCACTTCTGTGCTTTTTATTTTGACAAATCATGAGTGACAGCTATGTCCTTAGCTCTGAGGGTTGGGTGGAGGGAATCAATGAGGAAAAGAAAACAGCAAAAAGACAAACAACAAACAAATACTCTCTTGCTTATGAGAACCTCAGGGTGTATGAAAGAGACGACGTGACAAGGGCTCTGATAGAGCCACTGCTGCTGAGGGGAGTGAGGAGAAGCTTCACAGGTGAGGAGAGGTGGCGTGGGTTGTGGGTTGAGCTAGCTCTCTCCACAGGATGGAGAAGTCAGAGGAAATTCTAGATACAGGCAACAGCAGCTATAGAGGTCTGAAGACGGCTGAAACTGGAGTATACTTGTAAACGATGCCCCTACATCCTGCTTCCAAAAATCATGGTCAACAGCAAGATCAAATAACATGGTTCTTCCGGGAGGCAGAGGTTGCAGTGAGCAGAGATCAAGCCACTGCACTCCAGCCTGGGCAACAGAGCGAGACTCCATCTCAAAAAATAAAATAAAATAAAATAAATTAAAATAAAATAACATGGTTCTTGTGTACTTATTCATTAAAAATAATTAAGTAAATCAATCCCTAACCAGTATACAGTAAAAGAATGGGTTGGTGGGTGCTTTCTGTTTTCAATCATTAGATCTTTGCATTAAGTGATTACTTTGTTTTCAGCCTCATGTCACAGGATTCTGTTTATCTCTTATTGCTGAAGATTTCACCCAGTGCCTATAACCAAGAGCTATATCATTAATATTTTTGATGATGATGGTGCTAATCTACTGTAAAGCAGCCTGAAGAAAAAGCAAATTAATACATAAAACTGATAATGTTTGAGATTCAGTACTCACTAAACCCAATACATCCTAAATTGCCCTGGATTATATAGGACTGTGCTGTAATGCAGCATAGGGAGCACATTAAGTCGTTTCAAATAAGCTTAACTTCATCTCATTGCTTTATTACCTGTAACATATTCATTATTCCACTCATGCTATTCTTTAAAATGCCTCTCTTACCTTTCCTATTCCGTTGCTCCACACCTTATCTGTAAAACAAAGAAAGGAGTAATGTGTACTCTATAGGGTCTTGAAAGGATTAAAATATACAATGTATGTAAAGCACTTAGCACCATGAACTCTTAGACACTGGTAGGATCAATAATTGTTGTGTAATGATAGTGGCATGGGCTGTATTACTTAGCCCAGGACTATAGCAATGGCCTGTTGGCAGATCTCCCTACACCCAGAATCTTATTTATTTATTTATTTGAGACAGGGTCTCACTCTGTCCCCCAGTCTGGAGTGCAGTGGTGTGATCTTGGTTCACTGAAGCCTCGACAGCCTGGGCTCAAGCAATCCTCCCACCTCAGCTTCCTGAGTAGCTGGGATTACAGGTGTGCACCACCGCGCCTGGTTAATTTTTCAAAATTTTTTGTAGAGATGGGGTTTTGCCATCTTTCCCAGGCTGGTCTCAAACTCCTGGGCTAAAGTAATCTTGGCCTCCCAAAGTACCGGGATTACAGGTGTGAGCCACCGCGTCTGGCAACTATATCCAGCCATTATCTCCTACCTCCTGTTCCTTAAAGGCCTGGAATCAGAGTATCTTTGAGAACATCTGTTTGATGCGTGATTTTTTTCCACAACAGAACCAATGAGAACAAGATCTTTCAAATCAGTAGTGGGGAATTTGCACTTTCTAAGTCACTCTATGCCGTGTTCAGTTTAATCAAATTGTTATATATTTTTCTCTTTGAGCAAAATTCCTCCTTCTATGGTTTATACTCATTGGTCCTAGATCTATCCTCTAGCCACAAAACATAAGCCTAATTTCTTTTTTCATATTTAGATTAAATTTAATTAAAGCTGCTTTCTCTTTTCTTCATATATGATTAAAATCTTCAAGTGAATTCTATTTACTCAAAAAATAAATCCCAGATTTCTCTACCTACCATTGAGAGGTTTTTTTTTTTCTTAACCTCAACTTACTTATTTTGCCTTGTTTGTTATTTTAATCTTTATAACATAAACCATAAATTAGCCAATCTAGTCGTCTTGAAATTCTTCTGTTGCCCTTCATTTATTTTCATTCTTGCACATTGCTTCTGCTCTTCCTTCAACCAGCCAAACTCATCTCTTCTCCTCTAGATTTTAAGAGTCTCGTGGTCCTTTAATGCCATCTCGCCATTAAAAAAAATCACATCAGTTTCTATTAATCTTTCCCTCGGAACTTTTGTAGCAAACCATCCCCACCAGCAAACTTTACCCAATTCCAGTCTTTTGATGCTGTCTGTTAGCTTCAAGACTCATGTTTTTCTTCTCTTTCTATTATGTTTAATGCTTAATTACATCTAATATTTTTATAATTTAATTTTATGGTTATTAAAGTTAGAAGGCCATTTATATAGACCTTTTTCATGGTGTTACATTTTTATTTGTTATTATTTTACAATTTTATATTTGTGAGCTTGGTTCCCCAAATAAGACAATAAGTTCTATGAGGCTTCTGTCTTGTATTCCTTTTGGGATTCAATAACACATCATACATTCTTTTCTAGTACACACTCAACAGTGATTTGATTGAAGACACCATATGCTCATAATGGCTATGGCCTACTTGGCTCTATACTGGTTATTGCGAAGAAATATGAAGATAAGGCAGGAACATTCTATAAAATAACTTGTTGGGAATAGATTGTTCTTCCTAATATGTTATCCTCTTATCAGAAAACCTGATCAAATTATTCTTCAATGTGTTTAAGGGTACAAGAGTTTGTTTAGTTCATTTTTTTAATCAAATGTGTATCTCTATCTAGTTATGACATCAAATCAATGGTAATCTTGAAAGAAAATTTCAGTTGCAGCTTCTATAAGGTCAAATGTCTGTGTCTTGGGAAATCTTGTCAACACCCCATAGAAGTCCTTTTCATTAGAAATATATATTTTTTTTTTATTGATTCTCACCCTCAGCACAATTCTAAGAACTGACTTAGCAAAGCCCATGTAGGTTGGCCATCTTATCTTGAATGTTTAGGTCAATATAATACTTGTTTCAAACTAGCCGTTAACAGTAATTTCTTTTGTTTTTCTCAAGAGGTTTATTTTCCAGATACATTATAAGCTCAAGAAAACAGACTCAACAATATAATTATGTCATAACAACTTAATTGCACATAATGCTTTAAAGTAGGTTTGGATGAAGTTCTCAAATACTTTGGTATATGATCTTCAGGGACTTTAATTAGAAACAATAGAAATTATTGCTTTAAAATGGACAAGTCCTTGGTTAAAGTTCTACATTTTGGGCATTTATTTTTGGTTAAGATGGTCCCCAAACCAATTAATGGTACTGATATATTACTAGTTTACAAGACTTCATTTACTCTACCTCTGATGTAGTGGGAGGTTACAGATACTCATTTACTATAATATGTCATTGGATAGTTTCAATCTTTCACTTACAAGCAGAGAAATCAATAGGTTTATTATTTCTCTGTCAGTTTTATGTTATAACTTAAACTGTATAGTAATTTGCAGTAACTGTAGACATTGTTCCACAGTATATGTGATTATGATTGATAAGATGTAGAGCATTAAATTTAGAGTTAGCTTATTCTGATAAGTCAATATTAGACTGTACAGTAACTCTCCATTAACTATAGAAAGGTTCTAAGTTAATGCTTATTTAAAAACCCCAAACCATTCCATTTATAAGAGAAAGTGTTGCAAATGTATAAAACAGCAGATATACAAGGAGAGCACAAAACATACTTTATTAGAACAAAAAAGCAGCCATAACAAGATGCAACAAGTAGAAACATACATAAGCAGTCAAAGGATTAGTGTTCCATAAAAATATAGGTTTTCTTTTTTGTAGCCTTGGCAATAGCCATAGGGATGTAAACTAACATTCTGTAGCAGCAGGTAAGGTAACTATGGAGCACTCACCAGTGGTATGGAGCACCTTAACAAAAAGACACAAGAATGAATTCATCTACTTTAGTGCAAAATGTCTAGAACAGAACTGTAAATTCAGTTCAGTTACTAAGAAGCAAACAATAGAACTTGATATAACTTCCAGAAGAACTCACTCAAGTAATAGTACATATTATTTTAAGTGATAAAAAGGTGCTAAGTAAAGTTATTTACAGATATAATGGTTGTACAGTACCTTTTAAATCTGCAATTTTGGTTTCAGATTTTCCATTAAGAATTAACTGCACTGAAATTCTATATATTTTACTTAAGCAATTCAGCTATGAGCATTTACAAAAAAGAGATAAATATTGCCATCTGAATTACTAATTACAGTTCAACAATAATCTCAACATCAGGAACCACTGTAGTTACTATTATCTGACTTGTTTGGGCATCTTCTAATCTCATGTACTTTATGGTTCACAAAATCTTTCTGGGCATAGGAAAAGATCCAACTTTCATGTAACAACAATTAGACTGCATAACAACTTTTAAAAATAACCACATGCAAGACTACATTGCAGCAGTTATTCCAAATACCTGTTTTAAGTTAAAGCACTCATTTAAAAAATTACTACCTAGGGCCTTTCAATAAAATTCTACTACTAACTTTGTAAGTCTGAAATTTATGAATGACTTAGAAAATCTGTATTACTTAACAGTACCTTTTGCAGAAGAGAAAAGGAGCCTGATTATAAGTTACATCAACACCTAAGTGAATTGTGCTATGCCCTTGTGGCTAGAAAATTGCATTTTTTTCTAAAAGGAAGAACTCTTTTTTTTTTTTTAATAGTAACTACAAACATCATTACTTTTGGAAGTTTATAGAAAAACTCTTAGAAAAAATAATTTCAAACATTAGTCACACTGTTGAAATACTCATCCAATATTAATAATTTGTTCTTCATAGCAAATGCCCCAGAGTTGTCTCACTCAAATACTGCAGCCATTGAAAACCAAACTGTTAGCTAAATCAGCAAAATGTTCTTGCAGTCTTACTGAATACCTGTAGCTCTATCCTCTGTTGTTCCAGTAGGCACCAGGTTTATCTGAATAAGTAACAGCAAGTCGCATCTGACAGATGCTAACACCATGCTAACATACTGTATGAAAAAGCCTAGCACTGCTGTCTGTGCTTGCTGTAGGTGTATCGTCTGATGCACATGAAAGCGGACCTAGTTAACACCCTTCGGGACAGGAGAGTTTATGTTTACTTTGCCTTGAGTGGTTCTCATTCTAACCAGCGAACTCTAACTTTTTGTATATAAGGATACTCTTTTTAAAAATCCTGTATCATTGAGGGTAAAGGGAGCCCATCAATCCCATCATACTTAGTGCACCTGTAGATTACAGCGCCACGGATATACTTCAGGCTAAAAGTCCCGTTGAGTGATATAGTAAGCAATGGTTCAAAAAACATGCACTAACTGGGATCTTTATAATGTTCTAAAAGTCCTGTTACAGTAGAGGAGTGAAACACGAATCATGGGCATTAAAACTAAAGTTGTGATTTCACTGCTCAATTTGGGCATGCAGGGATCTGTTGCCTCCGCTAAGCTCACAGAGAAGAGGTAGTCCTCTTGCGCAGAGTCCCTGAGCAAAAACGTGCTTTCAGGCCTCAGGTTTCACTTCAAGAAGCCTTCTGCTTCATAACGGTCCATCACTCCCCAATAATAGGGATTCCCTGTAATTTGAAGCAAATCAGGCACTAGACAGCGTATGTAATCAATCTGTGTGTGGACTTTCCAAACTCCTTGTCTGCTAACACGAGCATGGCTATCTCGAGATACCTAAAGATTCTTCTGCTTCCGTGACTGCAAACACAGGGTGGCTGTATCCTCTTCCGAGTCACATTTAGCTTGTGGAATTGCAGAACTGTCCCCAGTTATTTCATTCATTCCAGAAGCTAACTTTGGTCTCAGTTTACATAACGGATTAACCTGTGCAGTAGCTTCAAACCTACGTATTTGCGCATTGCGAGCGGATGTCAACCCCTTCTTCGGTACTAAGCCGCCTTCTCTCTCTAAGCCTATCTTCATCTTCTAGAAACCAAAGATGGATCAAATGTATCCAAAAATGTTGAATATAGGAACTGTATGCTATTTAATCAAATGCCATTTTGGGGCTAAATCTGAGCCAGCAGGAAAGGGGCATTTCTCAAGCATTAATTCAAAAAGATGAATTTTTTTTCTTTTTTGAGACGGAATTTCACTCTTGTTGCCCAGGCTGGAGTGCAATAGCGCGATCTCCGCCCACTGCAACCTCCGCCTCCTGGGTTTAAGCCGTTTTCCTGTCTCAGCCTCCCGAGTAACTGGGATTACAGGCATGCGCCACCACTCCCAGCTAATTTTTCTATTTTTAATAGAGACGGGTTTCACCACAGAGACGGGGTTTCACCATGCTGGCTAGGCTGGCCTCGAACTCCTGACCTCAAGTGATCCACCCCCTTGAAGTGATCAAGCCTGGGATTACAGGCGTGAGCCACCGCGCCCGTTCTGAAATTTTCTTTCATTGGAAAGGAGAGGCTTTGAGTGCTTGCGGTAAGCTCTCACGGGAAAACACAAGCCCACAGTATCCTGCAACCTCTGTCTCAGAGAGCGACTTCCTACAGTTCTGCTGGAAGCACTGTCCATGTCGTGTACGGAACTTAGGCCGTAGCGCCACTCTCTCCTTTGAAGTCCACTTCGAGTTCCACCAAACGATTTATCGGTATCCAATGAACTCTGGGCCTTTGTAGAACAGGAATGTTTTTTCTTCCCACCCCATGGAGCATGTCGAGAGTAGGAACCTCTTCGAGCAAGCCTTTTTCCTGGGATAACACCAGACTCATGATCCTTTTCAATGCTTTTTCAACAGTTTGAGGGATTTCGGTGGCACAATTTTGATTTCTCCTTGAAGAATTCTCTGAAGGGCTTAATCCCAGTTGTAAGGCAACATTTTCTCTTAAGGGACTGCTTTGTTGCTGAGGAGTTGAGTCTCCTACGCTGATGATTTTCTCTTTGACAGACAAACATCTGTTGGAGTTCATGTCCACATTTTCACTACGGCTTCCTCCCTCATGACCGAAGAGATTTTGACACCTGTATCTGAAGTTATTCCACATTTTTCCCACTTTATCCATTGATTATAAAATCGTTCTGGGCGCGCAGATGGCCTTCTCCAGGGCACCTGCGGCCAGGCAGGACGGTCCCGGATGGCGCAGTCACCAGCAGGGCGAGTCCGCTTGCCTTCTGGTTCTTCCCGTCCCCTCCGACTGCCCAGCGAGCGCAGCTTCACCAGCCTCACCAGCTTCACTTCCTCTGGCCGGAGCCCGGGGACTCCAGCTCCGCAGGATGCCTCCGCCAGGCCCCACCCCCTTCCCCCACCGCTTCCCGCTCTTCACTGGCTTCCCCTCTCCCCTCCCCTGCTAACCGTAATTTCTGCAAACCGACTGGAAGGACAGTTTATCAGATCACGTCTCCTCTCCTCCCAACTTGTACCAGATTACAGGCTACCTGCTGAATGGAAAATTATCTTTTATACTCCCCAGAGGAGTCATTTTGGATAAAAATCTCTAAATTAGTTGATAAAGCAAAGTTTGATTTGGCAATTTCACCAAAGACTAACAATATTTACATGTGTAACTATTCAAACAAGGGAATGTTTAGACTGTTTCTATTTATTTATTATTCTTTTAACGCTGATTTTGCCAAAAGTCAAAGATAGCTATTCACAGGTTTCATGGGCTGTTTTCCCTAAGTCAGCATTCTGGGGCTTTGCTGCGGGAGAGCAACAGTGGTTGCAATGCAGAATGCCTTTGAGAACTTAGCATTTAGACAGCATCACTGAGTCATAACGTCTGCCTATAGCATTTATTTTTCTGAACATGCTAATAAAGGAACAAGATGCAAAGGTTTTGATTAACTGCAAACGGCATCCAAATTTTGGAAAAATTGGAAAATAAACTTACCAAAGGAAGTTCTGTTTTGAAGATGATTTCCTTCAGTTAATACAAGATGAGCTATTTCTGTTATAGAAATTTTGAAAGAAATATACCAAAATTTAAGAGATTAGAAAAAGAATTCTCTCCAGTGAATTGAACTAAATTATGTTGGCATTATGAAAATTAAGTCTCAAGGACTGAGTTTTAAAAATTTTTTTTGAAGTGACTATGGATGGTTTCAATGGCTCCTCAAGCTGGACTTGCCTCCTGTCAGATAATCATCTGATTCCTACTTAACAATTTCCACAAACCTCAGATGCTTTAGATCGGCTTTGCATCTTACAGACAGTAACAACTGTGATACATAACCATTGTACTCCATGATTACATTTATATCTGTCCCAAAATACTTTCTGTGCCACTGTAGATTACTCGAGATTAGAGGTGCTGGAAAGAATAAATACAGTAACAACATCTTTTATTAATTTCATTAAAAGGTAAAATAAAACTGATGTGGTGTGCATGTGTGTGTGTGTGTGTCTATTTCCTATGAAGACTTTTATTTGTAATTTTATTTAGAAGTTGTGGCTAGATTTTGTACTATGGTCATGGAAATTTAGTTTACTTGAAATTTCAAAAAATTGTTTTTCCTAAGGTCAACAAGTTTCTTTTGTTTAGCAGGAATATATTTTATTTAGGTGTAGAGTTTAAATCTTACTTTCTCGTTATTTTTATGACTTTTGGATAACCCTGGTTGTAAATTTGTTAACAGGTTGGATATAGAATGTTACTCTGCCATCCAAGAATATCTTAATTTATTATTTATTAATTTATTTTTGTATTAAACAAACATAAATTGGATACTCACTATATAAGAGGCACTTTAATAGGTACCAGGGAAGAGAAATGAAATATGTGACCTCCGCCCTCAACCTAGTGAAGAAGACTCACATCTCCACAACAGGCTAATGCAAAATGAGAAAGGTACAATGTGTTATGATAGCACAAAGGAGGGAATATGTAAATTCTCTAGACAGGGTATATGAGGGAAGAGGGACTTTTCAACATAGCAAACATTTGTGAAAATGTCCATAGTTTGGAAAAGAGGGTAGATTGAAAATGCAGTTAATCTCATCATATGGCAGCTGTGGACTGTAATGAAAACAACAAAAACCCCTAGGTTTTACAACCTTTTACAGCTCCAAAGTACTTTATAAATACCTTCTTACTGGATTCTCAAACAAACTAGTGACATTGAACATTACTGTCAAATAAATGTAAGCCGGTAAGCTTTTGTGCAAGAGGAATAGGCCTCTGTGTCGGCCTCTGTGCAGAAGCGAGGGCTGGGTAGGGGATGTGGTCATGACCTCACTTGTGACCACACTGTGCTGATGTTGCCTGAGGTAGGGAAGCAGTCAGGAGTTGAGAGACTCCTTATATAGGAGCAAAGATAAATTATTAATAGCAAATTATTCTCTGTTCCTCACACTCAATAATGTGATTCAGAATTTAATTCTAGGAGTCTTAGTTATATGTTGACTCCTGGAATCAAAAGAGAAAAAGTAAGTACAACTTTACCAAAACTTCAATGTTACTTCCTGGCAAGTAGTCGTGTTCTTTCCCATTTATACTTTCTTGTGAAACAGTTGAGAATAAGATTGATTCCCTCCCATTTTCTAGGGGGAGTGGGTTCTTCCCAACCTTGGAAGGGAAAAATCAGTGCTGAATGCATGTTATTTGCTTTCCTTCAAAAATACGTAACTAGGAAGAGCAGAGTACTATGTAATTTTGCTAATCACATGCTTTACTAAGTAAACAAAGAATACTTTAGGATAGATTTTATTTAAAGTCATCACCTTTCATAATCATTTTATTATGCATCATAATTTCTTAATTAGGCAATGTAATTATAGGGTGAAAATCCTATAATCATATGCATTTAGGTTAATTATGTTAACCATTAATTACCGTTGAACTACCAAAAAGGTAACCTGTGCAAATCAAATGCTTATAAAGAAGCAGCTCAGGTTTAAAAATTATGCCAAATAATAAAAACAAAAAAAGTCTAATATTACACAGATTAGAATCCTATATGGCATACGTATTTTTTAAAATGCAGTTAACCTGTCAGTATTTAAACAAATTCAATTAGCATTTCTTTCATGTTGACTTCAAGATAATGATAGAATTATGTTCAGATGAATTTTTGATTTATAATTTACATCTATCCACAAAACAGTAATAAACACCTTGGGAAGGGATGAACTAGCAGGTATGCTATAGCTAAATAGTGACTATTTCCTAATGGAAAACACAATGAAGATAAACTAAATTGTTCACAAGTTGTATTCTCTTTGCATAAATAAATCTGGAATCATTTGCTAATTTAAAAATGTCTTTGCCATTGGTAAGTGAAAAATGTTTGCATTTATATAGGAATATATAAATTCATGAAGCAATTACTTGACCAGATTCTGTTTGTGATGAAAATGTATACTAGTCCTGTTTTCAGAGCCAACAGAAAGAATGGTATCTTTGCCTATTCTGAGGACATGACCTTATTATTTATATTCTAAGACCCTCCTTAGAAGAAATTTTAGGCTGGGCACGGTGTCTCACACCTGTTGTCCCAGCTACTTGGGAGGCTGAAGCATGAGAATTGCTTGAACCTGGGAGGTAGAGGTTGCAGTAAGCCAAGACTGCACACGACACTCCAGCCTGGACAATAGAGTGAGACTCTCTCTCAAAAAAAAGAAAAAAATTTAAACTGTTAATCAATTGCTATGGGTGTGGGGTGTGGGGGAAACTAAATACTGATTAGGACAAAAATAAACTTCTAATCTGAAGCAGATTTCTCCTAGCATGCAGATGGGTAGCACTAAATCTATTTTATAATTTAACCTATTTAGTCCATTGAAATACACAGGTAAATTTGGCGTTAATTAAAAAATACATATATAATTTATAATTTTAACTTAAAATACATATTTTAATCTAAAACCTAACTTATCCATCAAACTTTAGGTGTAAGGTCAAGGTGATATATCATCAAGTATGAGCCCTTTGAATGGAGTTTGAGGTCATCTTTCCTTGGAAAACTGAATCTGTGGTAGATTCTCTGGTATCCAGTTTCAGATTCTTTAAAATGAAAACAAAATAAAACCAAGGATATTTGCTAAGTAATCTCAGCATACTATCCTAGATTTTGCCTACTTAAAAAAGTTTTTGGTGTAGCAAGATGAGTAAGTCATATACCTATTTTGTGACCCATTATCATTGGTTTGCCCAAGGCCAATTTATTGCTTGATTGATTGGCATGAATACCTATTCCATAATCTTGAGTTATTTTCCATTCTAATGTGTTTAGCAGGATGGCAAGAATTCCAATGTGTTTAATTGTGTAAAATTTGAATTTTATATGTTCTTGTACAATGTGTACTATTTTGTGTGCTGTATTATAAATGTAGTATAAAGTACAGTATATCTCATTTCATGTCTACTTTCATTGAGCACTATATTTTCAACAGCCCTCTATGTTGCTTTCTGTGCAATTTATCTACTACTTCTAATGCTGCATGATATTCCTTGATGTGAATCCATTGTATTTTGTATATTCAGTTTTCCAGTGATGGGCACTCACCACTACAAAAAATGCTGATATATTGTGATATACATGCATATCACATATGTCTCATTTTGGTGAGAGAATTTCTTTGATATAGATATTCAGGAGAGAAATCGCTGGCTTATGGCATATGACATAATTATCTCCAGAATATCTGCACTAGTCTACAATGCCATTACTAATGCATAAGAGTTTCTGTATTTGCACATCTTCTCCAATACTTCACATTTTCCAGTGATCTAATTTTGTCAGCCTTAGAAATGTAAAGGGATATTGCATTTTTCATTTTTAAAAATCTTTTATATTTTGAAATTATTTTAGATTTACATGAAAGTTGCGAAGATGGTACAGAAAGTTTCTATGTACCCTTCATCCAGCGTCCTTAACATTAACATAGCCGTGATACATTTGCCAAAACTAAGGGATTCAACATCAGCCCAATACTATTAAGTAAACTACAGATTTTATTTAGATCTCACATTTCTCCTTGTAGGTCCGTTTTCTACTGCAAAATTCACTTCGAAATATTACATTGCAGTTAGTTATTCTATCTCCTTAGCTTCCTCCTATCTGTGATAGTTTCTCAATCATTCCTTGTTTTTCATGACCTTGAGACTTTTGAAGACTGCTAAACAGGTCTTTATTTTGTAAAATGGCCTTAATTTAGGCTTCTCTGATGTGTTTTTCCTGATTAGACCTTGGTTTCAGATTTGACAAGTATATAGTAGAGACAAGATTCTCTTCTTATTTTGTCATATTAGGGGATACATAATATCAACATAACTCAACTTATCATTGGTGATTAAGTCAAATGGATCTGATTGTTGTTTTCAACTGCATTTATCCTTTTACTAGTCAGTCAGGGTATGGCTTCATATATTCAAAAATCTTTTGTGTTTACTCTTCTCTAAATGGTCTGTTTACATCTATGCCCATTTTCCTTTGAAGATCCTGTATTTTTCTGGTTAATGCAAAGACATTTTTATTTTATTCTAGAGATTAGTCCTGTTGGTTTTAGACATCAAAAAATATTTTCCATATTTACGTATCCACCTGCTTATTCATGGAAATCTTCATTAACCAGAATTCCTTATTTTTTATGTAATCACATTATTTTATCCTTTTTGTTTTATGATACAGGCTTTTGAAGTTTTAAGAACATTTTCATTCCCTTAGATTACACAGATATTCTCTATTTTTTGTTCTGTTAAATATTTAGTTCTATCTTCAACCTTAAGTGTTAAATCTACCTGGAATCCACAATACATGTTGTGGTAGGTAGAAGTAAAGTTTTCTTTTTCTCTATATAATCAACCCATTTTTCAAATTTCATTTTCCAAACAGTCTGTTTCCCCCTATTAATTTGAAGTGCCAATTGTATAATAAATTGACAGTCTTCTCTAAATTCTCTATTCTGTACCATTGATCCAGTGTCTGTTGCAAAGTGTGGCTTAATATTTGGTAGGGCAAATCTCAGTACTTAATCTTCTTTTGAAGCCTGGTATCTATTCATGTTCCCTTATTATTCCCTTATGTATTGTAGAGTAATAATTTTTTCAAATATTCAAATATAATTTATATTGGATTGCATTGAGTTTACAGATTAATAGACAGGAAGAATTGATATAAACATCTCTTTTCAGATTATTCTTTTTTTAAAATGTTGAAATTTTATTCATGGAAGTGTTTTAGACTCTTGGTTAAGCTAATTCCTTATAATATTGTGGCTATTGTAAACAATTATTTCAAAAACTTTTTCTAATTAGTTATTGCTGATAAGGAGAGACACTTGGTTTTCATAAGTCGATTTAGTACTCACCAACTCATTTACTAGCTACATTTTATAGCTATCTTGTTCACATTTGATTTTATTCATTAATTCAGCTAATATTTAGAGTCTATTTTGCACCAGGCACTTGGGGACAGATGGGAAAACAGAATGCTGTCGTGGAGATTATATTCTGCCTGCCTCATGGGTACAAACAAACAAACAATAAACATAATAAATAAATAAATAATGTAGCATATAGAAGTGGAAAGTGCTCTAGGAAAAGGAAAAGCAGTGAAAAAGGAATTAGAAATGTGGGAGTTTGCGAATGAAGGCAGAAATAAAGATGTTCTTTGAAACCAGTGAGAACGAAGACACAACATACCAGAACCTCTGGGACACATTTAAAGCAGTGTGTAGAGGGAAATTTACAGCACTAAATGCCCACATGGGAAAGCAGGAAAGATCTACAATTGACACCCTAGCATCACAATTAAAAGAACTAGAGAAGCAAAATCAAACACATTCAAAAGCTAGCAGAAGGCAAGAAATAACTAAGATCAGAGCAGAACTGAAAGAGATATAGACACAAAAAACCCTTCAAAAAATCAACGAATCCAGGAGCTGGTTTTTTTAAAAGGTCAGCAAAATTGATAGATTGCTAGCAAGACTAATAAAGAAGAAAAGAGAGAAGAGTCCGATAGACGCAATAAAAAAAGATAAGGGGGATATCACCACCAATCCCACAGAAATACAAACTACCATCAGAGAATATTATAAACACCTCTACGTAAATAAACTAGAAAATCTAGAAAAAATGGATAAATTCCTGCACACATACACCATCCCAAGACTAAACCAGGAAGAAGTTGAATCCCTGAATAGACCAATAACAGGCTCTGAAATTGAGGCAATAATTAATAGCCTACCAACCAAAAAAAGTCCAGGACCAGACGGATTCACAGCCGAATTCTACCAGAGGTACAAAGAGGAGCTGGTACCATTCCTTCTGAAACTATTCCAACCAATAGAATTCATTTTATGAGGCCAACTTCATCCTGATACCAAAGCCTGTCAGAGACACAACAAAAAAAGAGAATTTTAGACCAGTATCCCTGATGAACATTGATGCAAAAATCCTCAGTAAAATATTGGCAAACCGAATCCAGCAGCACATCAAAAAGCTTATCTACCACGATCAGGTTGGCTTCATCCCTGGGATGCAAGACTGGTTCAACATATCAATAAAAGTAATCCATCATATAAGCAGAATCAAAGACAAAAACCACATGATTATCTCAATAGATGCAGAAAAGGCCTTCAACAAAATTCAATAGCCCTTCATGCTAAAAACTCTCAATAAACTGAGTATTAATTGGACGTGTCTCAAAATAATAAGAGCTATTTATGACAAACCCACACTCAACATCATACTGAATGGGCAAAAACTGGAAGCATTCCCTTTGAAAACTGGCACAAGACAGGGATGCCCTCTCTTACCACTCCTACTCAACATAGTGTTGGAAGTTCTGGCCAGGGCAATCAGGCAAGAGAAAGAAATAAAGGGTATTCAATTAGGAAAAGAGGAAGTCAAATTGTCCTTGTTTACAGATGACATGATTGTATATCTAGAAAACCCCATCATCTCAGCCCAAAATCTCCTTAAGCTGATAAGCAACTTCAGCAAAGTCTCAGGATACAAAATCAATGTGCAAAAATCACAAGCATTCCTATACACCAATAGCAGACAAACAGAGAGCCAAATCATGAGGGAACTCCCATTCACAATTGCTTCGAACAGAATAAAATACCTAGGAATCCAACTTACAAGGGATGTGAAGGACCTCTTCAAGGAGAACTACAAACCACTGCTCAATGAAATAAAAGAGGACATAAACAAATGGAAGAACATTCCATGCTCATGGATAGGAAGAATCAATATCACGAAAATGGCCATACTGCCCAAGGTAATTTATAGATTCAGTGCCATCCCCATCAAACGACCAATGACTTTCTTCACAGAATTGGAAAAAACTACTTTAAAGTTCATATGGAACCAAAAAAGAGCTCACATTGCCAAGATAATCCTAAGCCAAAAGAACAAAGCTGGAGGCATCACACTACCTGACTTCAAACTATACTACAAGGCTACAGTAACCAAAACAGCATAGTACTGGTACCAAAACAGAGATATAGGCCAATGGAACAGAACAGAGCCCTCAGAAATAATACCACACATCTACAACCATCTGATCTTTGAAAAATCTGACAAAAACAAGAAATGGGGAAAGGATTCCCTATTTAATAAATGGTGCTGGGAAAACTGGCTAGACAAATGTAGAAAGCTGAAACTGGATCCCTTCCTTACACCTTATACAAAAATTAATTCAAGATGGTGGGTGCAGCGCACCAGCATGGCACATGTATACATATGTAACTTACCTGCACGTTGCACACATGTACCATAGAGCCTAAAGTATAATAATAATAATAGTAATAATAATAAAAAAAAGAAAAAAAAAGATAGATTAAAGACTTAAATGTTAGACCTAAAACTGTAAAAACCCTAGGAGAAAACCTAGGCAATACCATTCAGGTCATAGACATGGGCAAGGACTTCATGACTAAAACACCAAAAGCAATGGCAACAAAAGCCAAAATTGGCAAATGGGATCTAATTAAAGATCCTCTGCACAGCAAAAGAAACTACCATCAGAGTGAACAGGCAACCTACAGAATGGGAGAAAATTTTTACAATCTACCCATCTGACAAAGGGCTAATATCCAGAATCTACAAAGAACTTAAACAAATTTACAAGAAAAAGTCAAACAACCTCACCAAAAAGTGGGCAAAGGATATAAATGGGCACTTCTCAAAAGAAGACATTTATGCAGCCAACAGACACATGAAAAAATGCTCACCATCACTGATCATCAGAGAAATGCAAATCAAAACCACAATGAGATACCATCTCACACCAGTTAGGATGGCGATCATTAAAAAGTCAGGAAACAACAGGTGCTGGAGAGGATGTGGAGAAACAGGAACACTTTTACACTCTTGGTGGGACTGTAAACTAGTTCAACCATTGTGGAAGTCAATGTGGCGATTCCTCAAGGATCTAGAACTAGAAATACCATTTGACCCAGCCATCCCATTACTGGACATATACACAAAGGATTATAAATCATGCTGCTATAAAGACACATGCACACATATGTTTATTGCAGCACTATTCACAATAGCAAAGACTTGGAACCAACCCAAATGTCCATCAATGATAGACTGGATTAGGAAAATGTGGCACATATACACCATGGAATACTATGCAGCCATAAAAAAGGATGAGTTCATGTCCTTCGTAGAGACATGGATGAAGCTGGAAACCATCATTCTGAGCAAACTATCACAAAGACAGAAAACCAAATACTGCATGTTCTCACTTACAGGTGGGAATTGAACAATGAGAACACTTGGACACAAAATGGGGAACATCACACACCAGGGTCTGTCATGGGGTGGGAGGTGGGGGGAGGGATAGCATTAGGAAATATGCCTAATGTAAATGATGAGTTAATGGGTGCAGCACACCAACATGGCACATGTATACATATGTAACCTGCACTTTGTGCACATGTACCCTAGAACTTAAAGTGTAATAATAATAATAGTAATAAAAGAAATGTGGAAGTTTGTGGTCCCACTTGAGAGGTCAGAGTTGGCCTCTATATTAAGAGAAGACAGCATTTGAATAAAGACTTAAATGAGGCCAGGCACGGTGGCTCAAGCCTTTAGTCCTAGCACTTTGGGAGGCCGAGGCAGGTGGATCATTTGAGGGCAGGATTTTGATACCAGCCTGACCAACATGGTGAAACCCCATCTCTACTAAAAATAAAAATAAAAAAATTAGCTGGGCATGGTGGCAGGTGCCTGTAGTCCCAGCTACTCAGGAGGCTGAGGCAGGGGAATTGCTTGAACCCAGGAGATGGAGGTTGCAGTGAGCTGAGATAGCACCACTGCACTCTAGCCTGGGTGACAGAGTGAGACTCTGTCTCAAAAACAAAAAACAAACAACAACAACAACAACAAAACTGAGTGAATTAGCTACATAAACATCTGAGGGAAGAGTCTTACAGCAAGGGCATCAGCCAATACAAAGACCCTGGCAGTTATCTTGAGAATAGGCTCAAAAGGCAAAAAAAAAAAAAAAAAGAAGAGAAAAGAGGAACAGGACTGCCAATAAGTAGGCTATTTCAATAATCCAGAGGAAAAATGAAATATAATGGCTTAGACCAGGATAGTATCAGTGAAGCTGCTGAGAAAGAGCTGGATTTTGGATATATTTTGAAAATTCTACATTTTTTTAAAGCAAGATTCTTGTATCAATCTCTATGAAGACACAAATTAATTTTTTTAAAGATATAATCTGTTTTTACAAGGATATATTCATAAGGATAAATGCAACTTAATTAACTAGGGTAAATATAATTTCACAAGGATAAATACAATTTAATTAAATAGGTTACTAAACTAACAAGCAGTACAGGATGAAACCAGCTTTAGAACAAACACAACTGATTTAAGTTTGTATTATTACTGGAGACAAATATATACTAGCATAATGCAAAGTTACTTTCCAACGGAATTTTAATGTGCCCTGGGCAAAAGCCAAAAGTTTTACAGGAGAAATGGAGAACATTGGTTAGTCTAGCAAGGAAGCCAAGTGGGGATCAATTCAGAGGGCTACCCTTTCTCTGCCAGTCTCTGTATGCACATATGTAAGGACACAGGTATGCATAGTCCATTTAACACCAGAAAGAATTTACCTCAGGTTTACAAACATAGAAAGCATAACAAGGTAAAATATATTTTGAAGTAAGTAGATGGGAAAAGTAGGTAATAAGGAAAAATAAAATCTGGAAAGATAACATAAAGACAAGAAAGGTTATTGTTTACTAGAAGAAAATTATAAATCTGGTTCTAGCTTTTAAACAGGTTAAATCGTCATGCTTAAAAATCCTTTAGGCTGATCCCACGTATAAATAATAAACTACACTTTTGAGTTACTTGATGCTAACATTTCTTTCTTTTTTTTTTCTGTTAGAAATACATTTTAACTGTATGCCATTTAGTTAAGTATTTAGTCAAGGGTCAAGATATGTGTACATATTATGTATGTATATATACATACACACATATATACATAAATACATACTCTATGCTATATATATATATATATATAAATACATACTATGAATGTAAAATATATTAAATTAGCTGGTGTTATTTATAATAATGACCACATAGTTCCCTTCAAAGTTTACGTTTTTGTCTTTTTAGGTTGAATTTCAGTGCTTGGTTTCAATTAACAATGAGTATTCTATAGTCTATTTTCCTCTTTGACTTTTAGGAAGCTCAGGGGTGATTGCTGGGGATTTTCTTAATTTTTTTTTCTGTAATAATTTCATTTATTCTCAGGCCTTCATATTATTTGGCTCTTCTATTTTTAATTTTTGAAATAGTTTTGTTTCATTTTATTTGTGATACAAACACTTCTAATTCTTTTTTAAAATTTCTTGTGTGTGTGTGTGTACATGTGAATTAACTAATTTATAACTGCTTTCCTTAAAATTAATAAAAATATATCTTGAGCAAAATATAGTGAATATCCTTTTAAGATTATAGGAGTCAGGACTGTAATGTAGATTTCAGGAATAGAGATTGAAAAGGAATCAGACTATCTGTTGCCCATCAGGTCTGTTTCTCTTTCTTCTTACTGCGACTGGCTTCATCTGCTTCCTGGACTCCCATGCTACATGCAAATGGTCTACCTCAGGTCCTTAGACCAACAACTTTTGGGACAAACCACCCAAGAGGGCTGGCCTCAGTCCTCAGTTTCTCTCTCTCTTTTTAAAATTACATAAAATAAGAATTTGATTTGAAAATATTTATCGGGCACTTACTGTGTTCCAGAAGACAGTATTCTAGCTTCCTGATTCCGGGGATATAAACAACATTGTTTATGGCTGCAGAAGAATAAATACCTTCCTGCGTAGCTGTATGTTTAGATTGTCAAAAGATGAGTAGATAGCTGAATATCTCTTTGCATACAAAATTTAGGGTGGTATGTGTGTTTCTGTACCCTATACGTTTTCCACATTATATACATGCATATACATTCCTGTTTACATTGACATTCTCTATGAACGTAGGTCAAGCAAGAATTGATGAACTAATAAAACCATGTTTTATTTTCAAAATACCTAACACTTATAGAATGCACAGTTACAAGATTATTCTTCAAGTTGTATTATTCCAAAAATACGTGTATTAAAACAAATAAAACTGAAATGATTTTAAAGCTGGATTTATGTTTATTAGTGAAAAGTGACTTCAGTTCTTAGCCCAGCTGGGCCCCTAAGACAGCCCAGATGCTGGGTCACCCTTCAAAGGCTGCAGCCCATCAGAGGTCAAGGTGTGCTGACCTCCTCAGGCACCAGAGCCACAGAGGACACAATCCAGATGTTTGGGAAGCAGGAACCTGGAATTCCTCCATGGGCGGTACCAGCAGGTATTTCCTAAAATGGAAGGGCAGGGGAGTACATAAACACAGGTCTGCTCTGGGACAAATCAAGGAGTAACACGAGCCTGTTTAGCTTGGTGTTGGTCTTAACTGAACGGGAAAGATGGTCAACTGTCTCCGTGATACTTTAATGTATTGTTCCAGCTGACGATGTGGTCATTGCATCAATAAAGTAAGTAACTGTGTATAAACACATATGTGATTTCTCATTTCAAGACAAAATATTTAAATATTGACTACTCATTTGATTTAAAACATTGAACATTACAATTTTAGCAAATTAATTTTAAATATCTAATATCTAATGTTAATGAAGGGGGGGCAGCAGGGGAAATCATAGTCCCAAGTAGGTGCCCCCCTAGGCAGTATGGTATAATATTAATGTAATTGATTTAGTTAGACAGTCTCAAGGTCCTATTTAAAAGTGATTTGTAGCTCCTTTATGAAAATTGTGGTGTTTGGCAAATGTAATCTTTTCCTTTGCAGTTTCTGCCCAAGAATTCCAAGCATTTCACATAAGAAATAAAAATTAACACTCACATGAACACTAAGGAATGCTCACATACACACCCAAAGGGAAGAAAGATGTGCACATACAATCAGTTTGATTGAATTGGTAACCAATTTGGTGACAAAATGAGATTCATGAGATTCATTATTTACTTTCAGTTTGATATCTAGTGTGGATAATTGAATACATTTTTTCACTTAAGCTGGTGAATATCACTAATATAGGCAGTCATTTCATTTAGGCCCCCTAAGTCATACTCCCTTGCTTGTGAGACGGTGAGGCCTTGACTTTCATCCTTCATAATACCCTCTGTCACCAGGAAACTCTCTTTGTCTTTCCTGCCTGGGGTTGTATTATTCCCTATTATTGGTCATCATGAGTTTGTGGAAGTTAATGCAGCACTTTTGAAAAGAAGAAAAACATATGACAGAATCTCCCCATATTTGATCAAGATGTAATCTGACTTCTGCCAGTAAAACTGCTATATCAGATAGGACAGGTATTTTATTTGGTGGCAATGGCACTTAATTCAGATCATTTGCTTTCCATTAAGTAGTGCATATACAACTGAGCAATGGAGATTTTTACTTACAGGCTGTGGTGTGATACTTTGGATAATGGACACACTGACAAAAGTTAATGAAGTTCAAACTCCTAGGCAAGGAGAGTTCAGAAGGGAAGGTGCCTTTTCAAAGCAAGACCGAGGCTGTCACTCAACACCATCAGCACTAATTGGTGGACTAAATATCTAAGTCAATCAGAATCTAGTCCCTAGGGAAAGCAGAGAAAGAAGCAGGTAAGAATTCAGAAGTTTCTCAAAGTCAAAAAATGGCCCTTGCTCCCTTGCTGGCTGGGCACGGTGGCTCACACCTGTAATCTCAGCACTTTGGGAGGCCGAGGCGGGCGGATCACGAGGTCAGGAGATCGAGACCATCCTGGCTAACACGGTGAAATCCCATCTCTACTAAAAATACAAAAAATTAGCCGGGCGTGATAGTGGGCACCTGTAGTCCCAGCTACTCGGGAGGCAGGAGAATGGCATTAACCCGGGAGGCAGAGCTTGCAGTGAGCCGAGATCGCGCCACTGTACTCCAGCCAGGGCAACAGAGCGAGGCTCCGTCTTAAAAAAAAGAAAAAGAAAAAGAAAAAAAAATTGGCCCTTGCTGTCAAAGTCAACTTGATTCAAGTAGGGAAATAATCCATCTGGTATTATAATTTATTTTAAAATTATGGGAACATTGTCTTTTCTCCTATTACTCCCTAAATAGTAAGTAGGCTTTTAATTCTCCTTTCTACAATCCTGGTAAACAAACATTAAGAGCTTGAGAGGATGCACAGTTTGTTTGCAGGTCTCTCCTTTTTACCCTGTGAGTGAAGCAATATTATTTCTGAAAGCTAGGGAAAAATATTGCAATGAAATTTATTGGTGATGGTTTTTGGGAAAAAGAAACCTTCCAACAGCAGAGCTTTTTATATCTGTAATGCAATGGAAGGCCTTGGTTTGATTTTCCATCACATATTCCATTGTTGTCTATTCATGAATAGCCTTGAATTTCCTCTGCAAGAAGAATGGCACTTTAGATGGATACTTTATGAACTCATAGTGCAGGCAACATGTCCAGGATGGGGGATAATACGCAATACCACACAGATCGTGTTGTTTTCACAGTTTGCTGTTGTGTTTCTTAGCAATTAACATTGAACAAGGAATATGGGATATTGTGAAGTGATATATATTCATCAAGAAGATGAGCTGCAGCAAAGTCAACCTGTTTTGCTATGTTATAGTGACTGATGAAAGATTTAGGCTGAAAGGAACTGTATATTATTTCGAATGAGGAAACGAGGAATGAGAATAGATGCTAGATGTGTAAGTACTGCTTCAGTTTCCATAAGCGGTAGAAAATAAATTCAGTTTATTCAGAAACTCCTTCAGTCCATCAAGGTAGTAATTCTCAGACTTCTTTATCAGTGTCTCCTGTGCCCGCTTCACCCCACTGTCCCCTAACCAAGGTATACGTGGAGCTGCTTATTCCTACTTGGGTTCCTTTTTTGAGCTTCCATTGATTACTGGGAAAAGTAAAGTTCCATTTGAAAGGTAAGAATTGTTCCCAGCTCTTCTATAGGAAAGCAGCATCTTCAGTCTCCTCAGCTTCTCCTGTTAATCTCCCACCTTGCTTTCACCTAAAACAGATAAAGAAGGGACCCTTCAGAACACTTTTGTTTCAGTCTTTGGCACCTCCAGTGCCCCAGGTAGAATTGCAGATTCAGCACCATCTTCCCTCCACCTTCACTTTAGGATCAGAAGTGAACAAATAATTTCAGGACTGGAAGATTAAAGAAGAAACTTGGGAGCCCTAACTTCTAAGTCTGGGTGCAGGTGAAGGCTTAAGGGGATCAGGGCAGAGACAAGATTGCCTTGGAAGAGAAAATATGACTTGGGTAAAGATAACCAGTCTGAGAAGGCCAGTAGGAGTTTCTAATCCAGGAGGGGAGGTAGGGAAAGAACTAAAGCCAGTGATGGATCTAGTTGTCTCTGCATCATCCTTTGTATTGATGAAGAAATCCCTGTCTCAATGATACAACATACAATAAGAAGATAATCAAGAAAATGACAAATTAGTAATGTTTTCTGGGACCAACACCATAATGCCTTTCAAATGTGCATCATCACTGTCCACTTAGAAAAAGCCCTTCTGAGATCTGCTGGTGAACTTGTCTGCCCTCATCAGGGACCCAGTCTCCTCTCCCCTTCCTGACTATCTTGAGAACTCTGATTTCCTGCTAACAATAAGGCAGTGTGTGTCAAAGGCCTTAGACTGGACATCCTTTTTAAAATTCTGTAATTTTTATGTCTTAAAGAACTTGGGTGTAGTGGTTGCAGAAGAGCTCTCACTTTCCTACTTCCTGCAAGGAAGTAATTCAAATGAAATTCTTATTTCCAGTTTTGATTGTGAGGTCTCTTACTTTCCTCATTATTAACTATATTTACTCCTCCAGAACTAAGAAACAATTTGGAGGAAAATTAATCATCAGAATGCCCTAATGTTAACATATTTCCATCAAGAAGAAACAAAAAGAAGGGATAGAGAAAGGAAGGGAGGAAGGAAGGGAAGAAGGAAGAAAGGAGAGGAGAGGAGACGAGAGGAGGGAGGAAGGAAAATGGAGAACAGGCATGGAAGAGCAGGTCCATTGTACTGGCTGCTAAGTATGTTTAAATACATCTCCCTCTTGGAATCTTCGTAAGATTCCTAAGCTGAATGTGATTATCCCAGTTTTACAGACAAGGGAACAAAAACTTGGAAAAATTTTTAAAATTTCCCAAGGTCACAGACAGTAAAACCAAAGGAAAGAGGGAGAGGAAGAGAATCATAAAGTGGTAGTTTGTCTGACTGCAATGTCCAAAGTTGACCTTTTCCAATAATTTTAGAGGGTGACATGATTATTGAAAGACTATTGTGGAAAGCTATTAGAAGAAGCTGAATGAAATCGAGGGATTCCCCGGTAGTCACAAGGCCTGGGAGAAGTTACAGGTGAGAGACTTGTAAGGCTCTAACAGGTAGTCAGGATGCAAGGGTAAAACAAGTGACTCCTGCTCCAGCAGGCCTCACAAACAAGCCCCCCCGCACCCTTCACCACACACACACACACACACACACACACACACACACACACAACCAGGTATCAAGATGCATGTCAGTTTTGAGGTGTTTAAGAACATAGACTGTATACCTAATAAGAAAGTGTATGAAGAATATTGACTGCAGGTAGGCTGGCTACATAATTTGCAGGGATGCTTGTCTAAAAATTATTAAGAATTTTGAAACAGTGATAGCAGAGCTTTAAACCAAGTACAGTCTTTCTGAGCATGAGGCCCTGTGCAACTTCACACCCATGAGCTGACCCTGGATGCAGGTGATTTTGATAGACGGCAACTGCTCTCAAGAACTGAGAATGGCTCCGCCAGTTCTTTCATCATCTAGGTGGGAATATACTCAACAATCTGTATTTCTACCTTTATCAACCATTGTCTTAATCCTCTTCCCTACTACACAGAGGCAATGCCATGAGATCTGGCCTGAGGCCTCCATCCTTGCTGCTTCATCCAGGCTTTCTGGCTGACTTACCCCTCCCCTCCCTCTCCCCTCCCCCATCACCCTCCCCTCTCCCCTCCCCCTCCCCTACCTCTCCTCCCTTCCCCTCCCTTCCCCTCCCTTCCCTTCCCTTCCCTTCCCTTCCCTTCCCTTCCCTTCCCTTCCCCTTCCTTCCTTCCTTTCTTTCTCTTTCTTTCTTTTTCTTTCTCTTCTTCTTCTTCTCTCTCCTTCCTTCCTTCTTTCCTTCCTTCTTTATTTCCTTTCTTTCTTTCTGAGATGGAGTTTTGCTCTTATTGCCCAGGCTGGAGTGCAGTGATACAATCTCAGCTCACTGCAATCTCTGCCTCCTGGGTTCAAGCAATTCTCCTGCCTCAGCCTCCCAAGTAGCTGGGATTACAGGCACCCACCACCACACCCAGCTAATTTTTTGTATTATTAGTAGAGACAGGGTCTCACCATGTCGACCAGGCTGGTCTTGAACTCCTGACCTCAGGTGATCCTCACCCCTCGGCCTCCCAAAGTGCTGGGATTACAGGTGTGAGCCGCCGTGCTCAGCTGACTTATCCCATTTTTCCCTATTCTTAGTAGCTTATCTCAAAATCCATTTTCTCTATAAAATTTTCTGGTAAAACTGGCAATTTGATAACTTCCCATCCTATCTCACACTGTTTAATCTGTATCGTTAGTCCCTGATGGTGATTAATTTAGCAGTTTGTTTAACTTGTTTTATGTCTAATTATTTGAGGTGTGAGACTTCTGTAACCCCCAAATGGATGTGTATTTCTTGGAGGCTGGGATTTTACAAAATACTCAGTACTCTGGGAATGAGGCGAAGGGAGTAAAGGCACTGCGAGGCTGGACTTCCTCCCTCACATCTTCAACAGGCTTCCGGGACATGGGGAAATGCCCGGGTGTGCAAGTTTCTATGGCAGTGTCCTGATCTGAATGTTGCTAAAATAATTGCTCAGTGGTCTCTTAGAGGAGTGGAGCTGATTTCCCCAGAGCTGCCCCTCTCAGTATGGTCCACTGTGAAAACACAGTGAGGGCTAATTGTTTTCTGACAGATTTATAATTCCACTAAATCAATGCCACCATTTAGACCAGATGGAAAGCTGTGGACCAGACTGGCAAAAAGAAATATGGGCTTCCACTTTTCCTTTTCCCTTATTTTAGAGGACAAGTAGCCATGGAGGGAGTCACAGGTAGGTGGGAACTTGAGTACACCACTATTGCCACATGTGGGATGAGGGGGCGTAGTGATCATATCTTGTAGTCTGTGTGAATATATGTTTAATGTATTAGGCAACAATACTGTGGTGCACATTTATTTATATTCTTTTCCAGATACCACACACTGCAGGCATTACAATAGCTATTCAGCTGTACAGCTACTTATAATTATACACAGTTGAAATCTCTCTGAGCCACTCTCTCCCTGCTGCAGCCTATAGGAAGCAAACATATAATACATTTGATTCTCCCCATGCATTTTGACAACTTTTTAAAAGGCATCAGGATAATGTTTGCATGCATTATGTAGCTAGAAGAATGAAAACCCCATTACAAGATCTAAAATTACTAGATTCTCTTAAAGTGACATAAATCAAGCCCGTTTGACATCACCATTTCAAGCACTCATGTTGCAGGCACCAGGCAGAGTATGCAAATGTAAATGGTGCTTTTTAGTGACAGAGAGGGTGAAGCCTCAAACAGAAAGATTTAGAATGAGCTACATTTGATGCCCAAAGATATAAAATACTCTTCCTCTCTTGGTGGACACAAGCAAGTGTCTTGGGCTATTTTAACTGCCAGTGATCATAATAGCTTCATGGTGTCCTATTGATCTGAGTGATTAATATCCTTATCTAATGGAGTGCAGACCGTATGAGATGTTTATAACCTCCACACCTCCTCCCAACACTAATGTGGGCTTGGCTATGTGTAATAGGGCTATAATTCCCTCATGAGCTCCCAGTGCATCCTAACCTGCAAGTGATGCCATGGTGATTTAGTAACGCCATCAGTGATCTGGAGCCGAATTATCTTTACATGGGCAGTTGTACATTTGGTTGTTTATAATCTACTTTGTTAAAATTTTAATGATAATGGAAGATCATTCTCCTGCTTTGATGGTACTTTTTATTTGTTTTTAAAAGGTGAAAGTGTCTGTTTAATTCTTTAAGACAACTTTTACTGGTAGCTTTACTGCCCTAAAAGTTCAGATTGTAAAATAAACTATTCTAGAAGTTTATGGTTTCTTAATAGAACACAAAATCTGAAAGCCAAATAACTTGTATAAAAATATTGAGGTATATGGCCTCTGGTGTAATCTATTTGAGATGATCTTGGTCTGAATTTTCTTTCTCTCTTTTTTTTTTTTTTTTTTTTTTCCCCAGAGACTGGGTCTCACGCAGTTGCCCAGGCTGGAGTATAGTGATGTGATAATAGTTCACTGCAGCAGCCTCCACCACCCCCCAGGCTCAAGTGATCCTCCCACCTCAGCTTCTTGAATAGCTGGGGCACCACTGCCCTAGCTATATTTTTGTATTTTTGTATTTTTTGTATAGATAGGGTTTCACCATGTTGTCCAAGCTGATCTTGAACTCCTGGGCTCATGCGAGCTGCCTGCTTCGGCCTACCAAAGTGCTGAGATTACAGGTATGAGCCACTACATTTGGCCTGAATTTTCTCAATATTTCTGTTATTTTACCAAAAAATGTATGAGTGAACATTAATTAAGGGGGTGTGTGTGTGTACATGTGTGTGTATCAAAGAGAGAGAGATTTCCCAATACCAGGTACTGAGATCTTCTTTATTTCAAAACACATTTTTGTAATACAAAGTGGAAAAGTTAAGTAACAAAATACTCCTTCGGCTATTGTTTCTTATTAAAATTATGTATATAAATTACTTTCATTTTTTTAAGACCAAAGATGCTACATTTATTTCCACAGTAATTTAGCTAATACTTTCCTTAATATTTCATTTGTCTTGCCATAAGCAAACAAAAACTGAAGTAAGCTCTGAGTGTACACATTTGCATATGTGCACACACGCATGTGTATGAGCATGAATTTTATGTATCTGTGTGTCCCTGCATGTTTTTACATGCATACTTGTGTATGTTTGTGTGCATGGGTGTTCACGTGGGCCTTTGTGTGTGTGCATGTTTGTGAATATGTATATGTATATAAAAGGGGGCAGTTTGTGCAGACCTCATATTAGGTTAATTTTCAGCTCAGCATAAATTCACTGAGCATGTATGTATGTCCCTAGCATTTAGTGAGACACACGTGATCCAAAAATGAGTATGATCCTGTTTTAGACCTTAAAAATATCAGAGCAGAACAGGAGTGATAACTTTGGATACAAAGAGCAATGCAGTAAGGTAATAAAATGCATGTTTTACTAATTTAATGTATGAAGAACTTAGCAGATAAGATGGGCTTACACATTCAGAGAAAGGACAGATAATCAATACAGGAAGATCATGATGATATGTGAGAGAGTATTGAAGCTTAAACAGAATTTTGCCCTTTAGAGAAAGGCAGGAGAAGGTAAATTAGAATAAAGAGAGCAGAGTGAACAGACAAATGGAGTTGTGACAGTGCATGCTGTGTTGGAGCAATGGTTATTTAAATGTTAGGAGCATAGGGAATATGAAAAGAGAAAGGAAATTTAGATTGCCTGAGTTCCTACTGCAATATAGGGAAACATGGTGGTGGAAAAGGAGGGCTTTGTCACTGAATTGTCCACATGTGACTCTCATCTCTTCCATTTACTAGCTGTGTGATTTTGTGCAAATAACCTCTTTAGCCTTGGTTTCTTTTTGTGATAGTAACTACAGTGAGGATTCATTGAAATGATAAACTTAATACAATGACTGGTATATAGTAAGCATTTAATAAGGAGTATTTAACTACTATCTTGTGCTTGTCCTGGAGATAATATTGATAGCTAGAAGTTATTAAGCTTCCTACATCACAGATATATACATCATGCCATTTAATTTTTACAATAGCTATTTGACATGATTACTATTATTATTCCCACTTAGAGATGAGGACGTCTTAGGGAGGTCACAGAGAAGAGTAGGGCTGCACCTGGTATTGCCTGACTCCGGAGGCTGGCCATTATGTCTCCTCTCAGGGAGATCATTGGTAGGAAATAAGTCTAGAATGGAAACTGGTGTTCAAATGGTGAAGCTCTGGAATAATAAGGCAAAAAATCTGGATTTTTTTTCTCCTCAACAGTAAAAAAGCATAAAATATTTTTCTCAGGGAAATTATACTACCATTCATTCATTACTTCATTCATTTAGCAGTTAGATATTGTACTCAGTAAAACATGCTTGTGATTATTTTATCTTTGAATGTAAAGCTCTGCTGCCTACTATCATCTGACACTCTTGGGCCTGACTTGTATTTTCTTAATCTATGAAGTCCAAGCTACTGTATGCCACACATTGAGCTAACCACTGGGGGAAAATTGTGAGCAAAAGCAGGCGTGGTTCCTGCCCTCAGGAAATGGACAGTTTAATGTGTATGTAGGGAGAGTGGAGGATAATGTATCTAATAAGTACACAATGGTAAAATTGCCACTGTGACAAATGCTACAAAAGTGAGATCCAACATGGTGTGAGCTCAGATTAGAGGGAAATTCAACCAAGACAAATAGGTCAAAAATGTTTTCCTTGAGCAAATGAGGCTTGAACAGAGAACTGAAAGATAAGTATGGCCTAACTGATCAAAGAGTAGAAAGGGAGAGGAATGGCACAGGCAAAAATCCTGGGAGGAGAGAAAGCACGGTGGGTCCAAGGGGCAAAGGGAACTAGAGTATCTGGAGAAAGCAGATCTAAAGCAATGCTGCTCAATAAAAACACTATGAGAACCACACATCGATTTTTTTTTTCTAGAAGCCACATTTTAAAAAGTAAATAGAAACAGGTGAATTAATTTTTATTAAGTATTTTATTTAACCCCATATATCCAAAATATTGTCATTGCAACATATACTCAATATAAATATTATTAATTTCATATTTTGCCTTCTTTTTCTTACACTGTTTGAAATCCAGTGTGCATGTTAAGCTTTCAACACATGTCCATTCAGATATTACATTTTCATTGGGAATACTTGATGTGTATTTAAATTTCATAACATTCATGATTAAAAAAGTAAATTCATATAGCCAAGTTGTTCCAAACACACTTAAAAGTTTTTCAATAAACTGAATTGAGTATTCATTTTTAAAATTTAAGTTATAATTAATTAAAATTGAATAAAATAAAAAGTTCAGTTCCTCAGTCACACCAGTCACATTTCAAGTGATCATCAGTCACACGTAAGACTGGCAGTTACCCCGTTGAGCAGTGCAGAATGGGGGAATGAGACTACTGCCAGATCATTCAGGTCATATAAACCTCATAAAGGATTTTGTCTTTATTCCAAGATCAGTGGGCACCGCAGAAGAGTATTAAGCATGGGGTAACATGAAGAGATTTAAAATGTGAAAAGATTACTCACCAGCAGTGTGGAGAATGTTGATAAATAGGAATGCCAATGCTACAATTTAGGCCACAAATCATGATAATTTGGATAAAGGTGTTGATGGAGATAGAAGTTCATGGATTCAATAAATACTTAAGGGATGAAATGTGCTGGAGGAGTTGATTGAGTTGAAACAGAGGGAGATATTGAAAGAAAACCAGATTGCAATTGGTTGTTGCATTATCAATTTATCAATGGGTCAAGAATTTAGACAGGACTTCATGGGGATGGCTTGTCACTGTTTCATGGTATCTGGAATATCACCTGAAGAAAATCAAATGGCTGGAAATGGCTTGGATGGCTGGATAGATGCGAGTATCTGAAGGCTTCTTCATTCTCATGTTTAAAGCCTGGCATGGAATGACTAAAAAGCTTAGGCCTAGCTGGGGTTGTCTACTGGGATGACTATACACAGCCTCTACATGTAGGTTGGGCTTCCTCATGGCAGCCTTAGTGTTGTTGAAGTTCTCTCATGGCAGCTTTCCTTAAGCATTCCAACAAATAAGGCTGACATTATTCTATATCTAGTCTCAGAAATCACATACCTTCACTTCCACTGTACTATTGGTTGAAACAATCACAAGCTCACACAGATTCAAAGAGAGGGTACAGAAACCCCACCTCTCAATGGAAAGAATTTCAAAGAATTTACAACCATGTTGTAAAGCATCTCAGTACAATCTGGGACATTCTCACTTGAAGGTACCTCTGAGTCATCTAAGAGGGGTGGTTGGATACCCTGGTCTGAAGATCAGAGATAAAGTTAGGATGGAGACATATACTTGTAAATTGTCTGTATTGGTGTGGTAATTAAAGTGTAAGTGAGAACTCCTAAGAAGAGAGTCTAGGCTGAGTAGAGTGCCTTGAGGAATTTCAAGCAATGATTTCTCTGTAAAGAAAGAACTCTGCAAGAGGAACAAAGAAAATGAAGCCAGAATCTCAGGAGAAAGACAGTAGAGAATCAGGCTTGGAGAGGCAGAAGAAACCTGCGGTCCAGGAAGGAAAGAGTCATTTTAAATCTTCTGTGATGTCAAGAAAGGAAAGACAGGTAAATATGTCTTGTGTTTATTGACAAGGAAGTCTTTGTTTAGCTTTTGAAATTATTTTGTTGTTTTAGGAAGAAAAAATCTGAGCACAATGCAAAAGATGAGTGGCTGCAGGAAAGACCTGAACTCGAGAAGAAACTGGGGATTGATCTATTCAAGCCAAAGAGTCAAAATGACGCTTTTAATTGGACTGCAGAGAGCACAAATTGATGAACAAAATGCGTAATTTCTCTTTTTTACAGAGGTGAACATTTTTGTCTAGTCGTGTGTATCATATTAAATACAATATTACCCAAAATAAAGAAAATAAAATTCTACACTGGGTTTATTTCACAGAATATTATAGACTTGAGAGATCTAAATATTTGTCTAGATGTAACTAAAATTTTTGTCGGATTTGGAAAAATATCTAGATGCTGTGGGTTCATTCTAGATGTAACCACATAAGACTGCTAAAATAGATCAGAATTTTTAGATATGAGAGAAATAGGCTTTCCATATCTAGATTCCATTCTGTCTGAAATTCTTTTATGTAATAAAATACTCCCACAGTTTTAAAAGGAAACTCAAAGTTTAGTTACTTAAAATACACACAAACATACAAACACATATACAAATCTAATATTGTGGGACAAAAATATTTTATCTCGACAAAAAATAAATATACTTACTTTGAATGTACACAGTAGTTTGAAATTTTATATGGATATGGTTATTTATTCAACTGATTTACAATAATTTCATATTCAAATAATAATTCAAAGAAGGTTCTAGAAATATGACTGCTTCCAAAATTATAACTACATCTAGACTCTTTTAAAAATTCTTTTTATACAAATATGAAATGATTTTTAATGAATTAGAGTTAGGTGTTTTCGGTTTGAATAACCCAGATACATCCTTCAAATTCCTGCTCCATTTGTGATGATCTGGTCCAATCATATTATTTGTTTTTAGGATCAGTACTGAAAGCTGCTGCTGGATCAATACTAGTTCCAAAGAAGGTCACAATGACTGGATATGTATCTCACAGTATGCTTGCTTATATTCACATTTCTGCCAAAACCTGGAAGAGAAGCCATAGAAATAGAAAATGAGAGGTTTTTTTCTGAATAAACTGGCTTCTGTCACAACATATGCCCTAACATCAGACCTCCCAGGATTTTCTTAATGCCAAATCTGCATCTAAGACTTAAAAAGCATAGTTTGGTTTAGTGGAAAAAATATTAATTGTATATTAAACAAAGTAGTCACATACGTTGTTTTGTATAATAAAAATAGATCAACCATTGTATTAACTTTTAACCTATCTCCCTGATATGCAGACTCAGTTTCCTTTACTTTTCAATCCCTGTGAAAAGAGAGCATTTTTCTCTGATTTTATAAGAAGAGATATCCCAAGATAAAGAGCTGGTAAAGTATGCATTGATGAAGCTATATTGAGCACTACTTCTATTTCCGTTTCATTTTAGTTAAAAAAAATCTTTCTTTTTGCTGTTTTCTTTGATAATTTGGCCTCAATGCTCTCATTCTTTCTTTCTTTTAAACTGTTCATTTTATCTCTTCACTGTGCCACCATATTCTTTAAATTTGGCAGTCTACTAGATGTCACTATTGATAACAGATTTATTTATACCTGGTGACTTTTCTACCTGAATAATACATGTTTTAGAAGATCATTGCATATTAGCATTAATTGTGGAAACAAAAGGCCAACAGGTAGAATCTAATATCGTCTTGCTTCAAAATAACAACTGATATTCTTCAATGGTGGCTTGCTATTGGGAGAATTTTGAGCCCTGTATGCAGTATTTCTGAAACTTGAGTAATGCGTTGGCTTATCTCAAAGAAACAATCTTCTAGACCTATAGTGTTGTTTTATTAGAATGTGACATATATATAACATACAAAATTTGGGGCCAGGCACGGTGGCTCATGACTGTAATCCCAGCACTTTGGGAAGCCTAGGCAGGAGGATCACTTGAGGTCAGGAGTTCGAGACCAACTTGGCCAACATGGTGAAACCCCATCTCTACTAAAAATACAAAAATTAGCTGGGTGTGGAGGCACACACCTGTAATCCCAGCTACTGGGGAAGCCAAGTCATGAGAATCGCTTGAATCGGGAGGCAGACGTTACAGTCAGCCGATATCTCACCACAGCACTCCAGCCAGGGCAATAGAGTGAGACTCTATCTAAAAAAAAAAAAAAAAATGATAATAATAATAAATAAATAAATAATAACAAATAAAATTTGGTATAAATTTGCTATGATTATAGTTTCTATACAACAATTCAATCAAAAACTAATCTATAAATTAAATACAAAATAATAAGTAAACATAAACAACTTCTAATTATAATGAGATAATGCTTCGGATCCATTTTTGTCTTTATTACTATCCATTAACTTTAATCAAGCAAATTCAGAATATGACTGTTGGCATTACAATAGTATCCAAATAGCAATAAATTCAAATTCAGCATAATCTGTCATTCCTCCACAAACAAAATCCTAATGTTGTTTAAATATCTTCATTTCAAGATAAAATTAGCATATGTGACTTTGAAATTTATATTAAATTGGTATGTAATCCAATTATTTCTTGAATCAGAAACTGGAAAATTGTATCTGAAGTTGGCTTCAACTCTTGCGAAGTAGAAAAAAATTATATTTTCAACAAAGTACATCACTGGGCTGTTGAAGGAAATTACCATTTATTAGAAATGAATCCTCTTATTTTGCATTTAAAATTTCAAATCCTCATGAAGCTATTATTTACCATTAAGGCTTTACTTGACTTGAATATTTTATTTTTGGATTAAGCTACTCTTCTATTCTCTGTAGTTTAAAAGGATGAAGACAATGTATTGCGTTTGCACACATTGTCATTTCACCATGTAGAATTGAAGTGTTACTTTATTTAAAACATTAAGAAATTAAATTTTTATGTCATGGAATTGTCACATGTGAATTATTCATGTAGTAGATACATTTCATATTTATTTCTAGTAAAATAATTCAATATAAAAACAATAATTTAGCTCAAACCTGCTACTGGTTCCCAGATATGTTGACCCCAAATTAAATATACCTATAATCACTTGGCATCAACATGACTGTAAGAAATACAGAAGTGTGTATACCAAGTCTTGTGGTAAAACTTTGTTCTAAGATGGTGATCTAGGTAAATTTGAATAAACATTTTTAAAAAACCTTTTACTTTCAGAAAAGTTTTAGATTTACAGAAAAATTGTGAAGACAGTACAGAGGGTTCTCATACAACCCACACCGAGATTCCCCTTATTAACATTTACATAAGTGTGGTACATTTGTCACAATTAATGAACCAATACTGATACCATTATTAACTAAAGTCCAAACTTATTTAGATTGTCTTAGTTTTATCTAAAGTTGTTTTTCTGTTCTAGGATCCCATCCAGGATACCACATTGCATTTCATTGTCTTGTCTCCCTAGGTTTCTTTTGGCTGTGTCAGATTTCAAACACTTTCTTTGTCTTTGATGACCTGGACAGTTTTGAGGAGTACTGGTCAGGTGTCATGTCGCATGCCCCTCTATTGGAATTTATCTGATGTTTTTCTCATGATTAAACTGGGTTATAAATTTTGCAGAGGAAGATAAAGGTAAAGTGCCATTCTCATCACATCATAGCAAGGGTGCATGCTATCAAAATGACTTATCACTGTTAATGTTAATATTGGCTATATTGTTGCGGAAATGTTTGGTGTATTTCTCTGTTGTGAAGTTACTTTTCCTCCCATTTTTATATGTTACTTTTTGGAAGGAAGTCACTGTGTACAGTCCACACTTAAAAAGTGAGGAGTTATACGCCACCTCCTTCAACATAAATTATTTGGAATTCCTCTGTACAGGAAATTTGCTTCTTCTCCCTGCTTATTTATTTATTAAATCACTTATTTATTTCAGTATGGACTCATGGATATTTATTTTATACTTTGGGTTATAATCCAATAATATTTTATTTACCTTGTTGCTCAAATAATTTTAGCTTTAGCCACTGGGAGCCCTTTCAGTTGTCCCTGGTGATGCTTGGCATTTTCCCAAAATTATGGTCTTTTATTTTTCTTTCATTTTCTTACTTTCTGGCACTACCAGATGCTTCAGTATAATCTTATATATTTCTTTCCCCAAGCCTAGAATCAGTCACTTCTCCAAGGAGCCCATGGAAACAATCATGATCTGAGCTCTAGATGTGCTTACTGCTACTTGGATGTCGTGGCGTCTAGGCTCCCTCAGTTAACAGAGCAAGGACACATATATGTGTATATGAATTCACACATGTACATATTTAGAAGCATCTGAATATCTAGAGGCTAGAAAAGGCACGAAATGAATTTTTCCCTAGATTATCCAGAAAGAAGGCAGTTCTGCTGACTCCTTGATTTTTGCCCATAAGTAATTTCAAACTTCTGATCTACAGAATTGTAAAATAATAAATTTGTGTTGAGTTAGGCCACTAAGTTTGTGATAATTGATTACAACAGCAATAGGAAATGAATACAGATAAAGACAAATGAGACTGAACATGTTTTTGTACACTTATTCATCACTGTTACAACTTCCTTGGTGAGAGGTCTGCTTAGATCTTTGAGACATTATTAAATTGAGTTGCTTGGTTTCTTGTTGCTGAGTTTTAAGAGTTATTTGTATTTGTTTTAATACAACACCTGTATTAACTATGTATTTTTAAATAGTTTCTCATAGTCTGTAACATCTATTTATTCTCTTAACATTATCTTTTGGAGAGTAATTTTAATAAAGTCTAACTTATCAATTTATCTTTCATAAATTATGTTTTTGACATTGTATCTAAAACTCATAAACAAATTCAAAATCATGTAGATTTTATCCTATGTTTTCTTCTAGAAAGTTTAGAGTTTAGCATTTTACATTTAGGTCTGTGACTCATATTGAGTTAACTTCTGTGAAAGGTTTGTGTCTAGGTTCATCTTTTTGCATATTGATGGACTCCCTCCCTGACCAAACTTTAGTCAGGGTCCTCTGACCTTCTCAACTAGTCCTTGAATATCCTCAGATCATGGTTTTTAATACTATTCTTCAATAAAGACAGTTTTATTTCTTTCCAGTTTGCGTGGTTTTTATTTCATTTCCTGTTAATATTGCATTAACTAGGACTTCCAGTATGATTTTGAATAGGAGTAGTTCCTTGTTGCTGATCAGGGGTAAAGTGTCCAGTTCCTCACCACTAAGTATGTTGTTAATTGTGTGATTTTTTTTGCAAATTTTTTAAATCAATTGAGCAAGATTCCTTCTGTTTTTAGTTTGCTGGCATTTTTTTTGCTCATGAATTGGTATTAGCTTTTGTCAACTGCATTTTATACATCAATTGATATGAGCATATGATTTTTCTTTTTTAGCTGGTTGATATGTAAATTACATTGATTTTTGAATGTTGAACCAACCTTGCATACTTAGAATAAATTCCACTTGGTCATGGTGTATAATTCTTTTTATATTTTATTGGATTTAATTTGTAGTATCTTGTGGGAAATATTTACATCTTTGTTCATAAGATATATTGGTCTATAGCTTTTCTTTATTGTAATGTCTTCATCTGGATTTGCTATTGGAGTAATGCTGGTCTGATAGAATGAATTGTAAGTTAGGATGCTCTAACTTACAGAGAGTTTCTTACTCAGACCAGAATTACTTTCTCTAATGAGTTGTAAGTTAGGATACTCTAGCAGTCTCTCTCTAATGTTTGGAGGAGATTGTGGAGAAATGGCATTTCTTCTTTTTTAAATGTTTGGTAGAATTCAATAAGAGCATTGTGTTGTAAATGGGAGATTAAGTTACTCTTATAGGGTCTTTAAGAATCATTCCAACATGGTCATGAATATTACACTCAGATGTATATGAAAGTGAAATATTTATTATACTCATAGGTCTTAGAGACCAGAGGCATGGCATACCATACAGGGAGCCATACGGGAGGAGCTTCCAAACTGGACTTAACCAAACAGGTAGGGAGAAATGGGGGTAGAGTGGGGTGGGAGGAAGAATGAATGAGGATCAACCTGTGGGTAAGTGTCCTTACTTACAGGGGGATTTCACAAGCAAAGGACATGAGGGAATTTTATTGGTGTGTTGAATGTCATTAGGTCATAGTCAGAGGAGGGAAGGAAGTTTTAACCTGTGGTAGTGACCAACTTTGTGGCACTGATATACCTAGTCACCTGAGTGGAATCTTTATAGCCTGTTTGTGGGGATGTTGAGGCTTTAGAAAAGCATGAAGTTTGAAAGATTTATGGTGCAGAGGTGCAGAGACCATCTAGACTTGGTGCTTTTTTGGGGAAATATTAGTAATTATTGATTTAATTTTTTCATATATATAGGCTGTATCATTCATTTCTCCTTGTGTGAGTTTTTGGTACTTTGTATCTTTCAAGGAATTGGTCCATTTCCTTCAAGTTAGTGAATTTATGGGCATAGACTTGTTCACAGTATTTGTCTCTTATGCTTGTAATGAGATCTGTATTGTCTCTTATGCTTGTCCATGAGATCTGTAGTGATGAAACCTCTTTTAATTCTAATATTGATAATTTGTGTCTTCTCTCTTTTTGACTTGATTAGCCCAGCTAATTTCTATTTTGACAGTTGTTAAATTAAAAATTCAATTTTCTTAATAGTTATATGGCTATTTAAGCTATATATTTCCCTTTGTATAAATTATGGTAGGCTTAACTTTTTAAGGAATTGTTTCCTTGCATCTGAGTTGTCAAATTTACATTTGTGGAGCTGTTTGCAGTATTTGCTTATTATTATTATCATCATTATTATTTATGTCTTCAGAGTCTGAGTGAATATTCTCCTGTTTTATTCCTGATATCAGTAATATGTGTCATCTAATTTTTTTCTTTGTTAGTCTTGCTAGAGTACATCACTTTTCTTGAATATTTCAAAGAATCTGCTTCTGTTTTTG
Source organism: Pongo abelii (assembly GCF_028885655.2). Lineage (NCBI taxonomy): Eukaryota > Metazoa > Chordata > Mammalia > Primates > Hominidae > Pongo > Pongo abelii. Next base: position 114,410,076 of record NC_071990.2, on the reverse strand, counting down.
TTGTTTTATCTAGTTTTCCTGTTTTCAATTTCATTAATTTCTTCTCTAATTTTTATTGTTTACTTTCTTCTGCTTGTTTAGTTATTTTATTTTTTCTTTAGTTGCCTATAATAGAATGTAGGTTATTGATTTCATATCTTTCCCTTTTTATTGTATAGATTTAGTGTTGTAAATTCCTCACTAAACACTGCTTTACTGTACACACAAATTTCTGATAAGCTGTATTTTCATTTTTCATTTAATTTAAAATATTTTAAGGTTAGAATAGACACTTTTCAAAATATTAAAATTGCAATGCAGAAACAAACATTTTGTATAGAGATACTTTTGGATTTCTGAGAGTACCCAAGGGTTTACAGTCTCCATTTTGGGCTATCCTAGAGTAACCAGTAATGATATTTTATCATGCTACCTACTACAATCTGTTTTGCTGACAAGTTGAAAGTTGGACAAATATGTTCAGAAGGACATACCAGTGTGATTTCAGTAAGACCAGAGAATTTAAACTGTGTTCCCATGCTTAATGGCAGAAAAATTTATCCTTCTAAAGGAAACCTTTGGTTAAAATGGTCAAAGAGGTGAAATCAACCACTTTGTGCCAAACAGCTTCAAAAGGAAATACACTCCATGAGAAATCATGATAGAATCAGATTTTCTAAGTCCCCTAATCATCCAAGAAGTTTTACTTATTCATCTTTTATGCTTCCTCCATGCCCTAGTAAGAATTTATAAACTAAGTATTGCATCACAAAAGGACATATATTTATCTAGCACTTACCATATACCTAATTCTGTGCAAGGAGCTCTGAGAGATGCATACATGAAATAATGACACCCTCATTAGAAACTACAGTCTTATTGGGTGAACAAGACTATCACCAACAAAATAACTAGTGAGCAATATAAGTCAATATGTAATTAAGCCCTGAGTAGGTAAGTGACGACTGTAAATACCATCAAAATTTCATGTGAGACTGTTCACAATGTCTCTTTTACTTAAGGGGAGTTTAGAAATACAGTCTGTTTAATAGACTAGTCAAGAGCATCTCATTAGTTGCTTTTATTGGAAGGGACAGAAAATGAGTGGAAACTAAAATACCCATGTAATTAATAAACACAGAAATAGCTCAGGTCACTGACCCTGCAAATTATTTTTAATGCAAAGACATATCAATTCCTTTGATTTTTGTCTCCTTGGATGAGTTCTGGAATGTGATCTCCACTGGAGTGGAAAATAATGATTTTTGACTGAATTCCAGAAAGGAATGCCTCTCTGCCTTGTTCTGTGCCTGTGCCTGTGTGTGTTTGTGTATGTGTGCGCGTGCGTGCGCAGGCGCACGCATATGTGCACATACACACCTGCATGCACAAGGGGGCAGTAAGATCCATTGCTTCATGTTCAAATCAAATGCTTGACTACCTATTGCATTAAAATGGAGAAGCGTGTCTTTCACCAAACACCACTCAATTCTATTTCTTCACATCAGAAGCCTAATCAGCTAACACCTGGTGTTTCCCTGAGGCAGGAAGAAGGTTGAGGAAGATGGGCGAAACTCAGAATGGGCACCCTTTGTTAAAACCCAGAATGGCACTGATTGAATATCTGGGGCAAGCATGTAATGACCTGCATGGTAACTCCTACTGATGGTTTTCCATTCGGGGACACTATTGCAACTGTCCCTTATTATCTCTCTTATGTTTTTCAAACTGAAGTCATTTGTATACCACTTTTATGACATTTGCCACATCTATGTACCACTCGTATAATTACTTAATGTACCCTTTTATTTATGTCATAAAACATTGAATACATTTATTATTAGTAGCAGCAGTAGTGAGGGGCATTTTATGTTACTCCTACAAATGTAAAAACCTATATTGTATGGCCTTCATAGAAGAAACTCATTTTAAAAGGTTTTTCCCCCGAATTTTTGAATAAAAATAACCAAAGTATTGAAAAACACCCAGAATCAGCTTATGTTCCATTAAAAACACACATGACACACTTTGGGAACTATGGACATACAGGTAAAGTCTTCATTATCGAAGTACACAAAGCCTTCATGATCTGGCCCCGGTTTCTCTTCAGCTTCATCTCTTTCTGAGCCATGTTTTACACTCCATTGTTTAGCTGCTTGCATAATAATAATTCATATTTCCCTCAAATCCACTCTATTTTAGACACCTGGCTCACAGCAATTCCTAGGTGCCAGAAAACATTTCACTCCTTGGTTTACCTAAAAATAATCTGCATCTCTTTTAGACATTAGCTGGAGCATCATCTTTTCCCTGAAGCTTTTACTGACAACCTAAAGTAAAATTCTTTTTTGTGTGTGTACCCTATAACATTTAAATAAGCTTCTTTGTTTTGAGGTCTCTTTTCATCTACTAGATTACAAATTCTTTCTGATATCTTGAATAAACCAAAGTAGAATGGTTGGTTGACTCCATGGAGTAATCTCTTTGGTAGCTCCACAATTAGTGTTTCTGCAAACTTGCTCAAGCCTGAAATTCTGCAAAAGCAGATGCAGTTCTTTGCTTTAAGAAACTGTATTTGCTCTTAAAGTTCAATTGCACCTGAGATTGAAATTACTCAAGTATGCTAAGGTGTTTGCAGATCCGTGTAAAGGTTTTTTGCAACCTTTCCTGAAAGTAAGTTTTGAGAGACGAAGATTGAGAGAGACGTGGAAATGTGAGCACTAAGGGGAGGATAGCACGAAAGAGACATAACAAATTGTAGAAAGAGATTGTCCATTCTGAGAGTTGCTGTGTAGGCCACTATACTGGTGGTTTCAACCAGAGTACACTACAGCAATACAGAGAAGCCTAGGTCCTGGGTAAATTGTTATTCTCTCTGTATGAGAGAAAAGATTTATTTTCTCATCCAACTCTAGGATAATGGCTGAGATCCCTATAACAAAAGACAGAATAGCAAGAGGAAAGCATACAAATATATCTAATATAAGTTTTATGTGACATAGAAGCCTTCATAAGAAAATGAAGTCCAGAAGAAACAGAGGAAGCTGTGTATTTTTATGCTAAATTTGGTGAAGAAGTGGATGGTGGTGGAGGAGTGTGATTGGAAATAAGGAGTATTATCTAATGGTAATAAACTGGGGAGAACTTAGCAAGGCTTGTTTGTTTAAATTCTTATCTGTGCCCCTGTGTCTTCTGAGATAAAGGTAGAGGGAGTGCACTCTCAAATGAGAATCTTATGACCTGCTTCAGTGGAAAGTCAGAAAATTCTATTATGGCCTGCTTCAGGGGAAAAGGGTAGAAGAAGATCACAGAGACCTTCCTGCTTCTGCTGTTTTCTCAAATCCAAGGAGCGACATTTTGAGGTAGTGTGTGTTGATAGTTCACATCACCTCCACGCCCACCTTGGGCTTAATCCCAGCTCTAGAGTACAAATGGCTGTGGGGATGGAGAAAATTCCACGAAAAAAACACACTGGGCTAGTAGGAAATGAACAGTAGCATAAGAAGTGATACATATCCTAAGAAAACTCAGTTCTTGATCTTTTGATAAATAGAAGAAATGGTATTCTATGAAATTGACCTAATAGGCAAAGATGTGATGCCATGGGATGTCAAAGATGGTCATTATTTTTAGACATGCATAGTCACAAGCTCCTATGTAGGAGGAACAGAATAGAAAAAAAGGAAAATATATTATATTGGAAAAATCTAAAAATAATTTTACAGTGCCATAGCTGAAGATTGCTACAAGTCCATGGAATTGAAATAATGTTACAGCAAATAGCCTGTGCACCCTTCAGCATGATTTTCTCAGATCTCTGGCGGAAGGAAGTAATTCTGGTACTCAGTTGAGAGTTGGAAGGTGGAATGCTTCCAATTTAGAACAAACTCGCAGGTCTGTTTGCCACATGTTTTTTTAATAGTCATTTAATTTTGGTGAAACAGCTTTGTGGAACTATGGAGGTGTCTCCTGTCTCTTAGCTTGCCTCTTCAAGACCATTAATTTTCACAGATAAAATAAGATCCTGGTATGTCATAGAACATATTTAAAATATCTGAATTGTTTTTACAATGAAAAGAAATAAAGCCAAACTTCCCGAGGCAAAACTTCTCCCCTAATTTAAGGTGATTGCAACTCTTTTATTTCTTTAGATAAATTTATTCTCTTAACATAAGGCATTGCTTCCTTCTGTAGTCTTAAGAAGGTGGTGAGATACCTGATAGACATAGGAGAAAGGATTTTCTCTTAATTTGAAGACTGTGTAAGCCTGTGACACTTATTCCCAGTTGTTACAGAGATTATATTTCTCTTCAATTTCAAGAATTCTGAACAAAGTGATAAGAATTGTAGAATTTATAACTTTCTGTGGACACATCTATTTCAGTGATCTGAAACTAGAAGTGCACTAAATTTTAGAAACAAATATTTAAATTAGTGAAAAATCCATCACTGCAGGGGAGCTGGCTGTCATAATTATATCTTATTTGGGTCTTTCACTTGGGGGATCCTATTCATTATCTTTGGAATGTCACATAAATGATTCTCTGAGGATACTATCTAATAAAAATACCACCTAGCTGTGTTCCATTATTTCCGCCCCCTCCTTCCTTACCAATTCAGGTTTCTAGTTACAAACAGCAACTAAATTCAAGTGTGTTTCTTCCCTTTCAGCAGCTTGTAGCATCTAATTTTGCCTGTTTGCAATCACAACCTAAACAATGGAAAGATAACATATTTTTAATAACAATTGTATTATGTTTTTATATTGTAGACTGAATATACCAAGTTCCCATTTCTGCTACTGTAGTTTATACCATGATGTTTAACATGGAAATCATGAAGTTATTCAGAAAATTCAATGCCTGCCTCAACTATAAGTTTCAGATAAGCATATTTTGAAATCGTTCAGGCATTATCTTAGACCTACACTTTGCTTGGATAATATTTTACAGTATTCAACTTCTTTTTATTGACAAATCCCTTGTAATTTATTATTATTACACAGCAAGAGCCCACATACTGCTATAAAACACAGTAAGTAGCGCTTATTTAAAAATAATTTGTGTTATGAAAATTGTATCTTTAAATTCCATCCTTTCGAGATAATGTGAACTCTGAACTCCTATGTTTCTGAAGAGCTCAACACTGTGACAGATTGTGTGGGGGTGTGTGTGTGTGTGTGTGTGTGTGTGTGTGTGTGTTTGGTGTGGGGAGACAATGGACAGTTTGGAATGAATTCTCATGCACACATGGCCTGATGGAAGCATTAAATTCCTAGACATCCCAAAGTACCTTCCTTCTTTGCATTCAGACTCTGCAAGATTTCCATATTTTTTTTAGAAAAGAAATGATTTTTTTTTCAATTTCCAAAATCCCAGTGGTACTTTAGCATGTGAATCAGGGGAATGACATACAGGCAGCAGCCCTTCATCACGTCTTGTGCTTTATTGTGTGCTATGTGGCATGAATATAATTTTTTTTTTTTTTACTAAATTATAAGCATGTTTCCTATACAGGGAAATATGCAGGCAAGAAGACATTTGAAATAGCTGAAGTAAAGAAATACAGGCTGGGCTCAGTGGCTCATTCCTGTAATCCCAGCACTTTGGGAGACTGAGGCGGGTGGATCACCTGATGTTGGGAGTTCGAGACCAGCCTGAGCAACATGGAGAAATCCCATCTCTACTAAAAATACAAAATTAGCCCGGTGTAGTAGAACAGGCCTGTAATCCCAGCTACTCGGGAGGCTGAGGCAGGAGAATCACTTGAACTCAGGAGGTGAAGGTTGCAGTGAGCTGAGATTGCACCATTCACCATTGCACTCTAGCCTGGGCAACAAGAGCGAAACTCCATCTCAAAAAAAAAAAAAATATATATATATATATAAATGATACAATGAATGTAGCATAGATGTGGAGCTGTGGCTCACAGGAAGAGCCTCAAATGTGCAAGGAGTCCCCAGGAGCCACACAGCAAGGTAAAAAGCTTCCAGGAGGTTTTCATTTCAGCAGCACTGCCAGTAAACACCTACCATCCCAGGCTTTTTTTGTGAAATTATAACTTCAAATTCCAAGCACCTGGGAAATTCCCAGGGGTTGAGCTGGAACAGCTGTGACCCAGAACTCCTCTTGCAGTTCTCCAGGAAGAATACTCTGTCCTGAGAATCTGAACTCTGTAATAATCCAGCTCTTCACCATCCCCACATCTGTCCCCACATAATCAAGCATGACAGCAAAATAAAATCCACAAAAAGGGGACATCGGTGCCACTTTGAATCTGTGGTCACTCATCCTTAAGGGGCTTTTAACACTGCATACAAATTCTAATGAGATTTTTTGTTAGCTTGCTTCTCCACTCCCTGAAATGGCAATTTAAAATATTTTCTACTCAATTCACATCTGCAATTTTCTCTCTTCTCATTCTCAGCAGATGTCCTACCTCAAAGAAAGTTAAAACAGAAACCATGAAAACAAACCACCTCAACTTCCTGACATCATAGCTACAAATCTATTTGCTTGCTGTTTCCCTTTTCTTCTTCTCTCCTGATACAAAGTGATGAGTGCCCTTTCTCCCAAGTTACTTCTTCTCTGGATATACTCACCTGTCTCTAGGAAGCAAAGCTGGGGCCCTGCCCCACTGTGGTCTCTTCCCTGGATTACAGCAGAGGCCTTGTCAGTGGCACCTTGGATCTTGGCCCACCTTCTATCTTGGCCCTCTGCTACATTTTCCAACTTACAGGGAGAGTGCACGTGTCAAACCTAAATGGGGTTATATAATTGCCCTCTGCTAAACCTTCTGGTATGGGCTGAATTGTGCATCCCCTAAAAATTTATATATTGAATCCATAGCCCCCAGTACCTCAGAATATGACTGTATTTAGAGATAGCCTCTTTAAAGAGCTAACTTAGTTAAAGTAAGGTCACTAGGATGGGTGGCTCCTAATCCAATATGACTAGTATTGTTATAAGAAGAGATCATGACACAGATGCACACAGAGGGAAGACCGTGTGAAGACACAGGGAAAAAGATAGCCATCTACAAGCTGAGGAGAGAGCCCTCAGAAGAAACCAACCTTGCTGACATCGCGATCTTGGGCTTCTAACTTCCAGAACTGTGATAAAATAAATTCCAGAATTGTGAGAAAACAACCTTGCTGACATCGCGATCTTGGGCTTCTAACTTCCAGAACTGTGATAAAATAAATTCCAGAATTGTGAGAAAACAACCTTGCTGACCTCATGATCTTGGGCTTCTAAATTCCAGAATTGCGAGAAAATGAATTGGTTCAGCCACTCAGCCTGTGGTACTTCGTCAAGGCAGCCCTAGCAAAACTCTTCCACCTTCTAATGACTTTTAGTCATCTCTGGAATAAAGCCCACAGGCTCTAAGAAGTTTCTAAGGCCTAGGATGATCTGACTGACTCTTGCCTCTGCTGCCTCAGCCTTAGACACTTCCTGCCTCACTCTACTCCAACCATGCTAACCTCTGTGCAGTTCCATATACATCATCCTCCTTCGTCTGGAGCCTCTGGATGTCCTGTTTCTTTGGCTTGGAATCCTCCTACCTGCTCATGCCTCTTACTCACCTCGTCAGTAGCACCATCCTTCAAGTCTCAGCTTAAACATCGCTTCTTAGAGAAGGCATCCTTGTTCCCTTAGACTAGGGATCAAGGGAATCTGTGGTAATTCTGTGGTAATCTTCCACAGAATTTTGTACTGGTAATTTATAGCCCTTATGACCCTCCAGTCACTTGGTCAACATATCTCTTCTATGCAAGATTGTATCCTCCAGGTCTCAGGAACCATTTCTGTTGTATATATCTGTGGTATATTTGGTGTGGTATATATGTATTTGAATGAAGCCTCAGAATGAACAGGCTAACAGTTGCCAGGATCATGACCATTCTGGCAGAAAAATGGACAGAACTGCTTTGGACACGGTGTTAGTAAGATTTCCCCTGATTATCAAAATCCAATTAGGTAGATTTTGTAGCTGAAGTAATGAAGTGATTACCTCTAGAATAATTTGTTTTTAATTCAATTCAGTTTATGAGGCAAAGGTTATATTTTTATTTTTTCAGTCAACTTTAGCAAATGTTCAGAATTTTTGGAACAGATGTATAGTAGGTCTAATTCATTTTGGGATACAGATGAAACAATTATATGAAGGATTGATTTTATATTGTCACCTGGAATTTCTGATCTTTACAGAAACTGCCAAAGTGTGTTGGAGTTTGAGCCTCATCACAAGACATTTAGCAATGCATATGTTGTTGTGACTGGAAATTGGGTTTGCTGTTGCCCTTCATCTCTGCTTCATACCAGTGGGTGCAAGCCCTTTAAAAGAAGCACTCTGAAGTTTAAAGCTCTTTTCTGGTGCTGTCCGATAGGAGATGCCAATCTTATGAGGCACTAGCATGCAAGTGTGGAGGGTCCACTTTTTGTAGGGTAGCCCATGGCTGCTAGGAGAGGTACTTTGTAGCATGTGTGGATCTGGTTTTTGTGGCATGAAGAGAATGGGTATAACACTGACACCTTACCAAGAGAAGCTTATTTTATGGTGCTTTTGTGATAAGTACAATGGTGCCATCTATTTGTAACTGATATTTTTTAATGGAGTTGACTGTTTCTGAGTGGTCCGAGGACAAAAAGAATAATGTAGCTGGGCATCATTTGCACATTTATTTACATGTCAGGGCTTTTGTTCAAATTGTGACTGAAGTCTATTTGTAGAGTCAGGCATAACGAAGTAAACCTCATTGAGATTCACTTCAGGACATATCCAAACAAACAACATCTTCATTCTGAGCCCATCCAAATGTCTGTAATTTGGTAAATTACTCATTCTATTTGAATGCATTAGTCATCATTTATGAATGCCAGTGAAATTGAATGGACTTCCCTCAAAGCTCTATAGAACTTTTCCATCATGCTGCAAATGCCTGTTTTTAATTTTTTTCAAGACATATTTTTTGTTACACTTTAAATTTCTGGTTCATATGCCAAATAAGCATCCAAAAAAATAAAGAATCATGTGGAAATAGCTAAATGGGTCTTTGTAAAATGACTTTTTTTCTTTAGATTTAAGTAGATTAAGGTCACATCACAGTATGTTAAAATGCATAAACCTTTGTAATCTTCAGGTTTAATCTTTACTATGAAGTACTTTGGAAATGCTAGTAATCTTCAACATAAACAGCTGTCAGAGGGAATCAAATAGGAAGTGTTTTAAGGAAGACAATGCCTCAAGTGCTAACCCCCTTGAATTTTTTTTTTTTTTTTGGAGTGATGAAAGCTTCTTATTGAGTATATTGGTTAATAGCCAAGAAAGATGGGGAACCTTGAACAGAAAGACCATATAGAAATTTTCTGATGCTTTGACATTTTATGTTTTCTTTAAAATCAAATGGTTCTAATAATACAGCAAAGAGGTGAATATGACATTTTGACATTCATCAGGTATCTGTGGTACTTTTAAGTTATATCAATTAAACTTTCCTATCACAACAAATTTTTTATCTGCTTATGGAAGCTATCAGTCTTCATAATGTATTGCAAATGCGTGATGAAGACTGAAGATAAAGAAAAGCTGACCCTTGAACTTCTGAGTGTATTTATGTAATTTCCTAAATTTTGAGTAATCTTGGCAAAAGAGATGTCCTGAGTTCTTTTTTACATTTATTTAAGGCAATGGTATCTATAAATTATTATTGTTCAAATGTCTAGAATTCTTTTAAATTTAAAAAGAGTGGTTCTTCTTAGGAAAGGACGATTTTAACTATCTTTGAAAATTTCATAAATCAAGAGCAGGTTTGTAAAATAAAGTGTTAACAAGTGGTTACAGGTTTAGTTTTCCAAAGACAAACTTTTGTCCTTCTTATTCTGTGTCCCAGAACCTTCTCTATTCTCTCCATTGTCAATGCTGTTTTTTCTAAGGGGAAAAAGCCGACTATTCTTTTAGAATCTCTATGCAAGATTTCTTGTTAGATTGATCCATTATATTTCAGCTGTGTATATGCTGCCCACCTTCTCCATGCATTCCTTGTATTTTAAATCCTACAGGGCTTTCTTTCAATACAGGAGGTATGTCTCCCTTTTAGTAATTTAGACTTGAGGATGATTTGATTCATGAGGATATATACACTTTGTGTTTTTAAGTGTGTGTGTATGTGTGTGTGTGCAGCAAATATTTATCAGTGTGCCATATTTCATCTTGAAATTGAAAGACTAGATCATTCTTGGAAGGGATATTAAGCTTCCTCATGCAAGCATTTTTGCACGCTAATGCTTCAAGGCCCAGAAAGAAAAGGGAATGAATAAAGTGGTTGTGGGCAAGTGGCTAGAGAGCACTTGCCTTGGCTTGGGGCACCAGTGTCTATTCAGCTTCAGTCAACTGCAGCCATGCAAGAACAGTCCCAGTGTTGTTCAATCATCCAGGTTTACAAGAGTAGTCAGAAACTTCGATTTTCATTTGACATTTCAAAATATTTAAATGCTAGTAATTAATTTTAGTTAAACACTGTGTGAGCTAAACAAAATAAGTTTATGGGTACCCGGTGTGCCAGTTCTGTAAAACAGAGGACATAGCTAAAAAAGAAAATGCTATACCATAGTTTACTTACAAACTTAATAGCTGTGTAAAATGTTTAGAAAAGAAACATAAATGTAATATGCGTACTTAGATAACATGTTTGTTAGAAATATCTTGGGTAAGGGAATAAATTTTCTTTCCCTCTACCCATGCCATTGATGCGTCTCTGGTTCAGAAAACTGATTCCATTCAATACCACCCACTTCCCTATCCCAGCTCCCATTAATATAAGTATAGGGACTTAACACTTCCTCAATGCCCACCTCCTTGCTTGCTGTTCAGGGAAATACACATTTTTGGTTTATGGATGTCCTGGGATGCTATAAGAGTCAAGGAAGTTATTGAAGGCCATTTTTAGATAATAGACGGCATCAGTCATGCTGGGCACATACTGAGGAAAGTGATGACAAAGAAGGGACCTCTCTGCCCGACAAGAGCAGGACCTTGGAAAGAATGGTTCTCTGTCTCTTTGGCCTTAACGTACAAGGAAAAAATGAGAGCTGGACAGTTTACACATGTCCCTCAGATTTTAGGCAGTGCCAGAGCATCAATGAGCATGACACTGAGTGATCTTCACCAGGAACAGTCTATTGCTGCAGACTCAGCTCCCATAATGAAAGGTTGAGAGTAAGGCACTTTGCAGAAATGTTCCTCATATCTATGTTATCTCCCTTCAGACATCTTCACACCACTTCTCAACATCTCTGCTCTCACTATATTCCTTTCTGGTGGAAAGAGACTTCATTCTCTCACTTTGGATGTTTCTTCTCTGAATTTGTCCATGCCCTAAGTCATCCTCTCCATGTTCCTAAGTCCTAAGGATTTTGGAAATCACCTACGTAAGAGTCCCCACTTCTCAATTTTACACTCTGTCACACTCATCTCTAAGGCAACAAACACATTGAATGAGCTTGAATGGAGAAGAGAAAAAAAAATCTAAACATCAAAATAAAAAAATTGTTAACATCTCAAAAACTGTTATCCTACTGCACAAAGAAGTTTCATGCAATTTTAATTTTTATTTGTATTAATTTACAAATTTGGAATCACAGTCTTTTTTTGGCCTACAAACAAAATCAGACATTCAAAATCAAAATTACACACTCAATATAAAATTTCTACTTGAGTGGATACATTTTTCCATACTTCTTCCTTTTAGCCCCTTTAGAAGGAATGTGAAGGTAGCAGCCAGTCTTTGGTTGTGTGCCACTGCTTATGCACCTAAGGAGAAATACACCTGAGAATACATGGGATGCAGATTATTTTCTAAATTTAAGCATCATCTACTATTAAGAGTATCATAAAGTATCAAGGGCTCTTCAACCAATGATTAATAAAGTCATGGTGATTTGAATACTGTACCAGGACTGACCGTCATACATAAAAGACGCTACATTTTTTTTTTTTTCCATAAGAGTACACATTTAGACCTATTACTTGTCTGGCAAATGACTAGAAATATATCTCCTTAAATGACAAAGAATATAGAGAAATGTGGGTCTATTTACCTCTACTGTTTGTAAATTCTTGTCAGTGTAAAAAAACCAAAAAAGAAATTCAATAAAATTCTCACCTCAGTCACCGTATCATCAAAGTCATTGCAAACATTTTTCCGCCTGCCAGAAAAATCCTGTCAGGTGTTGTTGCCTGAAGTACAAAGAGCTTTAAAAAATGAATAAAGGAGACTTAAAGAAAGCGTCTGCTGATGGCTTCAGGAACATTTTGGCAGGACTACGGGGAAACAAAGAACTTTGTTTTCAATGCTCATATCTTTGGTTATTCTTACCTCTTTTAGACCCCTTGTTAACATCTGAAACCATCATGATCCCTTTACCTTCCATATTTCTCATCTTAAAATATCACTTACTTCAAATGACATTATTTGTATATTTCACAGATATCAAGAATTTTCACATGTTATGTTGCATGGAATTATCATAATTACCTACTCATTTACTCAAATTAGTGAGCATCTGTCTACTATGGCAGATATTATATGCTAGGTTTTTTGATATAAGAGAGCTGACAGTAGAAGTAGGGGAACAGAATGTGCAAATATGGTTATGATATGTTGTTATATGTATTGAAATAGATGTAAGTAGGTTGCTTTGACAGATCATAAGGGATTATATAAGGCTCCCAAAAAGAGATGATCTTTATACTCAGCCTTCAAGAGTAGATGGAGGCTGTAGGTAAAAACTGGATATAAAATTCAGAAGAGGAGATCCCTAGAAACCAAGAGGCAAGATAATTTCAGGTAGGAGAGAAGGAGTGTAGTCGCTGGTGTCAAATTTAGTGCAGGGATTGAAAAATAGAAGAATTAAAAAGAATGATTGAGATTTAGCATCCTGGTTGATATTGGTGATCTTGTGGCAGTTCTTTCAATATGTAGTAGGGTTAGTAGACAGACTTTAGGATTTTGAGAATTAATTGGATTGTAAGGGGCCCAATGGCTTAATCTGGTTATGCAGGGGGTTTCTTGAATGAGAACCCTCAGCCAAATAGATGAGTGTGGGCTAAACACAGCTACTTGCTCCATTCAGTGAGTCATGCCTTGACACAGAGTCACTTACATCCAGAGAAATGGGCAATTTTTCTTAGGTTTTACAAAGCTGTTGATGAGTTAACAGAAACCTGATGGCAGGTACTGTTTTCCATAATATGAACTGTGAAGAGAAGGAGGGTAATATCAGGGAGGTATAAGGTTTAATTTTTTAAAGATCAGCTAAACTTGAATATATTTAAAGTCTAGAGGCTAAGACATAGTATATGGAGAGTTTAAAGAGACAAGTGAAAATAAAATAATCAACGGAGAGCCATGAGGACACAGAGGAGAATGGGATCTTGAAAGTTACAAAAATTAGACATAGAAATAAGCAGAAATTTCTCTTTTACTGACTTGGAGAGGAGAAGATAAGCATAGGAAAAGATGCAAATAAGCTTATGGGTGAAGGGAGATAAAAATGAACTAAAAATAGGCAGAAATAAAATAAGAAAAGGATATACAAATGGCCAACAAACATATGAAAAAATGCCCAACATCACTAATCATCAGGGAAATGCAAATTAAAATTACAAGATACCACCTTAACCCAGTCAGGAGAATGGACATTATTAAAAAGTCAAAAAATGATAGGTGGCATGGATGTGGTGATAAGGGGATGCTTGTACACTATTGATGGGAATGTAAATTGGTACAACATCTAAGACAAACAATAAGGAAATTTCTCAAAGAACTAAAAGTAAATCCACCATTCGATCTAGCAATCTCACTACTGGGTATCTACCCAAAGGAAAAGCAGTCAATATATCAAAAAGACACCTGCACTTGTATATTTATTGCAGCACAATTCAGAATTGCAAAGATATGAAACCAACCTAAATGTCTGTTGATCGATGCGTGGATAAGGGAAATGTAGTGTACACACACATACAGATGCATACACACATCATGGAATACCACTCAGCCATAAAAGAATAATGAAGTAATGTCTTTTGCAACAACTTGGATGGAGCTGGAGGCCATTATCCTAAGTGAAGTAACTCAGGAAAAGAAAACTAAATACCTCATGTTCTAACTTATAAGTGGGAGCTAAGCTATGGATATACAAACGTCTACAAAATGGTATAATGGACATTGGAGACTCAGAAGAGGAAAGAATGAGAAAGTGATGAGGGATGAGAAATTACCTCTTGGGCACAAAGTACACTATTTGGGTGACAGGTACACTAAAAGTCCAAATTTTATCCCTGCACAATTCATCCATGTAATCAAAAACCATTTGTACCCCTAAAGCTATTGAAATTGAATAAATAAATAAATAAAACAAATTGTAGCAAAAATAAATTAATTATAAGTACTAAAAAGATAAATTTGCTAATTAAAAACAGTAGATAGGCTACTCCAAACTGGATACAAAGTGAGATAAGAAAGGTAAATCCAACAGTTTGTCCAGAAGGCAGTAAAACAGAGACAGGAAGAGACAAAGTTTTAAAAAAGAGAAGAGAGGCTGGGGGTGGTGGCTCATGCCTGTAATCCCAGCACTTTGGGAGGCTGAGGTGGGAGGATCACAAGGACAGGAGGTCGAGACCATCCTGGCTAACACGGTGAAACTCCGTCTCTACTAAAAATACAAAAAATTAGCTGGGCGTGGTGGCACGTTCCTGTAGTCCCAGCTACTCGGGAGGCTGAGGCAGGAGAATTTCTTGAACCCAGGAGGCGGAGGTTGCAGTAAGCCGAGATCGCGCCACTGCACTCCAGCCTGGGCAACAGAGTGAGACTTCATGTTAAACAAAAACAAAAAACAAACAAACAAACAAAAAAGAAAAAATGTAAGAAAAGAGAAACTACAATACACATATGGTAGAGTGATGAACAGGTCCACAGCTGTCTAAAAGAAATTCCAGAAGATAATAAAGGAAGTGGCTTATAAATAACAACAACACGTAAAGAAAACAGGAAAGTTTTCCAGAATTGAAGGAAGATATTCAAATGAAAAGGTTCACACCGGCTGTCAAACAGTTTGAATAAAAAATAGTGATTTGATAGATCAGGAATAAAAAGGAAACGTTCAAAAGTACAAAAGAGGAGATACAGTTTGCCTATGGTGGCATGTTGTATTATTTGCTTACAAATCGTCTTGCTTACCATTGCCAGGGTGAGTGGTATATATTTCCCTGGATCCTTGACTTGGGGGTTGGCTGTGTGATTAGTTTTGGTCAAGGGCAAAATGACAATGTGCAAGCTCCAAATCTGAAACCCTTTTGAGTTTGCACTCTTTCATGAAGAGTATGTCCCAGCTAGGCTGATTCCTTCAACATAGGTCCCAAGATAAAGACATGAAGAACACACCTGAACCCAGCAGAAAGCTTAGAACCCAGTTAGGCCCAAATAAGCCTGTCCAAAGTCAGCTGTGCTGCAGTCCATTTACAGAGCTGTGAATATGAAATAAGCAATTGCTGTTTTAAGTCACGGAGATTTGGGGTTGTTTGTTATGTAACATTACTGGAACAGAAACCAGGTAAATTTACAAAGAAACTATAATTAAATGAACAATTGATTTCTCATCAGGATTGACATATTAAGTTGAAGAAATAATATCTAACATAAATAACTGAAGCAGGTTGGGTGGGGATTAAAAAGGCAGTGTAGGAGCTACGGCCAATCGGAGGGCTTACCTAAACATGTTATTTGAGCTTGTGAAGACACACTCAGTTTTGTCAGATTGGCTATTTTCTTAAAGGGAGAATTTGAAAACCTGTATTTCTATGTATAGCCTGCTAATTTTAAAAAGTTGATGACATACCTGATTTTTGTCTCCTAACTTTTTGTGAGCCAACCTCACATGTTCATAGGCTGCTTGTGTTTTGAGGGCCAGATATAGTGTGGGTGACTAGTTTTTCAACACATCTTGAAAGCCTGCAGGATGGTTAGGGAGAAAGTAGATTTGCCCATCCTCTCTGACCTCACATTGTTCAGATGACCAGAGCCTCCTTCTGTGGCCAGAGTTCAGTTTCTGACTGGGGGCCAGGGATGCTGCTGTTGGTTCAGCATTTGTGCTTTGTCTGCTCACCACCTTGCCCTAAACCATTTGGTTATCTTGTGTGCTCCCATCCCTTTTCCTCACATTTAGCCATTTCTACTCAAATGTGTGTGTCAGCTTTTAAATACAAACTTAAAGATGATCACAAAGATCTATAGAGTCTTTTCTTCTGCCTTGATTTTTTTTTAAAGGCTGATGGGAGTGAGGTTGTTCTCCTTTGGAGTATGTGTGGTTCATCACTGATACATCAGAATTACTCTATTAGCTTAAAGGTAAAAAACTAATGTCCTTCAAGCTGCTTCCCTCAAATAAGGATGATCTTTTCAATAGAATACATAGTCCAAATATTCTTTGCAAATTGTCCTTCAACGGGAAAATCTGGTATTATTCATTCAACAAAACACATGAAACCAGTATTCTTTTTGGTTTTAAGTGACTATTGTATTGAATGTTGTATAATGTAGTTTTAGTTGAGATTTTGATAAATTATTATTCCTTTTGTTTTTGTTCTTCCTAGTAAGTTTGCAACATTAATACATGAGGTTTGTCTCCATATTTAGGGCTGTGCCGTTAACACAATACCAAGATCACAATCAGAAACAACTTATATGTATTGTTTACTAACACAGAGGCTCATCAGAACAGCTTCCGTAGGTTGCCAAGAAATATCAGCTTATTATACAATAGAAAGTCAATTTACTTTTAAGGCAATCCCTTATTGAAACCTTTCTTAATCAGATTATGTGTATATACAGAAAGCAAAGAGAAAAAACAAAAGCGCTGACCTTAATAGATCTAGCTTTACTATTTTTTGTTGTTGATATATTAAGATAATTTCAGCCAAAGTGATATTGAAAGACCTCAGTTATCCAGTTTGTTTTATCCTTTTTTTTTTTTTTTGACATTTTACTTTGTGCATCATGACATGCCTAGTAGCAGGAAATGGAATGGAAAGTACGGTTCTTATTCTAGGTATATGGTGGGAAAACTAGGGGATTCTTACAGTCGGTACATGAGCATCTTTTTTTTTTTTTTACAATACAAAGGAAAGATTGTTAGAAAATTAGTTTTACCCTTTCTAAACACTGTCCTTTTTGAAAGTTTGAATATATCCACAGTCTGTTGAAACCTTGAAACTAAAAATTTGGACTCTTATCGTCATCTTAAGTTCTTCATGCTACTCTTAACCTCCCAAAAAGCAGTCTCTAAGTCTCATACATGATGTCTTGGGCATTTTCTCTCTCAGCCATGGAGAGCTGTGAAAGGAAGAATCGCTGCTTTTCTCAAGCAAATCAGTTTCTTGATGTCTTTTGGTTCTCACTCCTTGCCTGCTCCTGGTGCTTTGACCCCTTTTTTATAGATTAGAGTGCTCTAGAATAATGGATGGTCTTGGATGGTGGATAAATAGGGACAGGGACAGTTAAGTTGGGAGCCTTTCTGACAACCTTGATGGGTTTTTCCCCTCCAAGTTTCCTTCTCCACTGAAATGCCACACCAATGCTAGTTGGATCCATGAGGTGGCCAGACCGATGTGTTGTTTTTCTTTATTATTATCTTTTAAAGCTTCCCTTGAGAGAATAAATGGTAATGGAGAGAACTACTTAACAAGGTCCTGGTTTCTCTTGCAAACACGGTAGCTAACCTTGCCTGCTTTTATGTGCATTTTTGTAGGGATCAGCATGGTAGACAGTATGAGCAGAGAAACGACACCTTGATCTTGGTTTGCAAGCCCTTCTCCCATCAGTCCTAGATTAGGCCCTGTTCAGCCATGCAGGGGTGTTGGTTTATGCAGTGGGCATAATGAATGTAATTTACCCAGTGGACAAAGGTGTGTACCAAGTGAATTTAAATAATTGGTGTGGATTGGCCAGTAGCTAAGAAGTGGGCTTTCAAAGAGTATTGAAGATTGAAAGGTTTTTGTTTTTGTTTTTGTTTTTTTTAAAGAAAAAAAACCATTGATTGTAGAAAACGAAAAGCTAGGGTTTGCCCTCTTCATGTCTGCTCTCCTTCCAAATAGTCATATCCAAAACTGTTTTTCCCTCTCCCCTACCTTGTCCCCCCTATTAAAATAGAAACAGGGATTGATTAATGTCCCGCTCCTGAATACATGTAAAATTTGTACAAAAATATCTTCTGTGAAAATGATTTGTAATCTGTAGACTTATTACCTGGGAGATGTCTTGATGTAAAATCCCATCCTTTGGGTTGTGGGATTTTTGTTTTCTCCAAATAAATCTGATCTTTAAAGTTCATTAAAAAAAAGAAAAGAAAATTATGATTATCTGGCCAAAACTTCTTTCAGGTTTAACATTGCCTACATTGTAAAGCCTGCCATTACTCTATCTGCAGAATAAGACCTATATGAACCATGAACATTAGTAGGTAGAAATTAACTTGAGCAAGTATGTTTTCTATTTTATTTAGCATTCACAACCAAACCAGGGGTTTTTGATGACTACAATCAACTGCCTTCATGCTTGAGTCTAAGCTTCCTAAATCAGAAAGCGCCAGAAATTACACTTTGAACCTCCAAATAGTGTGAGTTGAACAGAAGTGTATTTTTGGATACCAAATGTGCTCTCATATCCTTCCAGCTCTGAAAAATCAAACAAGCAGGAATTTCATTATCTGGGTGTCCAGTCTTTATCCCTCACAACTGACCCTGTCTTCCTGTGACCCTCTTCCACAGCACCAGACAGAGCCATAACTGTTTCCCAGTGTTCTTTTCCATTGCACCACCACCCCCTCTATCTCCTCCTCTCCCTCTCCCCTCCCAACACAGAAATGCTTCAACAGAAGGGAGAGAAAACTCAAAGAATCCCCCTTTACTAACTAGAACTAAGATGAATTGTGTCAGAGTTCAGAGCCCCGTTGTTGCTTTGGCATGAAATCACGGCCCTTGGTTTCTGCCAAGGCGGGTGTCAGCTGGTGAATTATAACACTGGCAGACAGGACTGAGATAAGCAAAAAATACAATGACAGCTGCTACACAGAACTATTCTTTCTGGCCTAGTGAATACAAAAATACATTGTGTAAATAAAGACAGACAGCTTCATTATGCAATTGTCTGCTACTCTGTCTCTGCTAAAGAACAAGTATTGATTTTGGAAAATATATCCAGACTCTTCAAGCTAATATGCTCTTGCTCTCTCAATGTATGGGGCATTAAGGAAATAAATAATCTATCTAACTTCCTCACATTAGAGCTGAACCAACATGTAAATTTAGTATAACAACTCCCTACATTAGACATTTGAAATTTAGCTTTTTTAAAAACAGCCATTTCACATGCAAGTCCTCAGTTCTATTATTTTAATGTAAAACTGTAGAGCTTGGACTGCATTTTCATGAGTTATAATGTAAGTGGGTGTATTAATCTGTTCAGGCTGCCATAACAAAATACTATAGACAGGGTGACTTAAAGAGCAGAAATCTATTTTCTCGCAGTTCTTTTGGCTGGAAGTTGCAGGTAAAAGTCTAGCAGGGTCAGTTCCTGTTAAGGGCTCGCTTCCTGGCTTGTAGACGGCTGCCTTCTTGCTGTGTGCTCAGATGGCAGAGACAGCAAGAGTGAGCACTCTGGAATCTCTTCTTATGAAGACATTAGTACTATTGGATCAAGCCCCTACCCTTGTGACCTCGTTTAACCTTAAACATCCTTAAAGGCCCCATCTAAAAATGCAGCTACACTGAGGTCAGGGAGGAGTTGGAATTTCCATATGTGAATTTTGGGGGACACACAACATTCAGCCTATAACAGTGACTTGGGCAAACTTGATTTTTATTATAAATAAACTACTTGATGAGCCTATTTACCTTCTGTTTGGTGATTTCTAATACACTAAATGGTGTTTTCAGTAATATATCATTTAGTGACTATTTTTTTCTCATTTAGCAACCAACACGAGGAATTGAACAGGAGAAGCAAGAAGTGTTTACAGTGAAACAGCCTTCAAAGCGAGGTGCCTGAACACTTGTAGTTCCCTGAGAGCTATTCTGCAAGACCAATTCTGTTTTTTAGAATAACCCTAGAGTTGTTATTTGCCTTTTTGACTATGCTGACATTTGCACTGATGGTACAAAAAAAAAATAGTGATAAAATTGTTGGCACCTCAACATGAATTGAGGCAGTGACACCAAATTACACTAGTAGTCATTGTATTACTTACTGTCATGTATTTGCAGTTTATATAAATGTATAGATATATGCATATAGACACATATATCTACACACACATACATATACACATCTGTTTGTATGCCAATTTCATCGAAAATTGCTCTTGATGAAAAAGTAAAATGTATTACTTTTACTAGATTTTTACTGTTGATCACCCATCTCTTTAATATTGTGTGTCCTAAAATGAGAAATACGCATAAAACACTTGCTGCATACTGAAGTAGGGTGGTCAGTGGTAATCTGGAGGAAAAGAATTTGTGTAATTGTTTAAGTTGCAAGCTTAACTGACCACTTTTTTTTGTTGGAAAACTATTTTTACTTTAAAGAACAACTAACAGACAAATTATAGTGTTCATACATGGACACAGGAAGGGGAACATCACACTTCGGGGACTGTTGTGGGGTGGGGGGAGGGGGGAGGGATAGCATTGGGAGATATACCTAATGCTAGATGATCAGTTAGTGGGTGCAGCACACCAGCATGGCACATGTATACATATGTAACTAACCTGCACATTGAGCACATGTACCATAAAACCTAAAGTATAATAATAATAAAAAAAGAAAAAAAAATTATAGTGTTCATACTTGAGTATTTGGCAGACATTTTCTTGAAAGTGAATAAAGTGAGCATGTCACTTCAAGAAAAACAACTGACAGAATTTTTTCCAATGATAAAATTTGAGCTTTCAAGTGAAAACTTGAATTTTGGAAAACTTGAATCTATCATTGTAGCTTGAAGATACTTAAAAGACTTCAGTGATCTTAATAGATGTGAATTTTAAAATCTTATGTAATGTAATGTATCCACATTTAGAAGTGGCATAACTCAGTTTATTTGTCTATTCTTGCATTGCTATAAAGAAATACCTGAGGCTGGGTAATTTATAAAGGAATGAAGTTTAATTGGTTCACAGTTCTGTGGCTGCACAAGAAGCATGGCATGGGCATCTGCTCAGCTTTTGGTGAGGCCTCAGGAAGCTTACCATCATGGCAGAAGGCAAAGGGAGAGCAGGTGGTCACATGGTAAGAGCAGGAGCAAGAGAGAGAAGGGGGAAGTCCCAAGTTCTTTTAAACAATCAGATCTCACCTGAACTAATTGAGGGAGAACTCACTCACCATCAAGGGTCTGATGCTAAGTAATTCATGGGGGAACTTCCCCCATGATCCAATATCTCCCACCAGGCCCCACCTACATTCAAGATGAGATTTGGTGGGAGGAATATCCAAACTGTATCGCTCAGTGAAACAATATTTTCCACATAAACAATATTTTTCACGTAAACAATAGTTGATGGTACAAAATCATTCATGAGTAAAGGAGTCCTTCAATGTGCAATATAGATCAATAGATTTGAAACCAACGCAGTACAAAAAAATTCACTGATACAGTTGTTTGCATTCCATTGGAGCTAACTACCCTTGGTTGAGCTTTTGTAGATATCAAATATTAATATCTACAGTTACCTGAAAATGCTATTGAATTTCTTCTCTCCTATCCATCTACATGTTTATCCGAGGCTGGATTTTCTTTATATACTTTACCTTAAATAATGTATTTCAACAGATTTAGCAGAAGCTTATCTGAGAATCCAGCTGTCTTCTGTTAAGCCAGACATTAAAGTTGGCAAATATGTAAACCAATGTCACTCTTTCTAGTAATTAGTTTTTCAGACAAATGTAATTGTAAAAAAAAGTATCTGTTAGCATATATGTTTATTATTTTAAATGAATTAATAAATAATATCATTTAAAATTTTTGTTTTATAATAAACCTTGAGAGAGAAGCCCACATAAACACAAGTTGTTTTGAATCCTCAATAGTTTTTAACAGTGTAAAGGATAGGAGAACCACTGCTATAGAGGGAAGATGAAAGCATTTGGCAACTGGAAACCTTTGGCTTTTTAATGTAACTTTTGCTAGTTATGCTGTGATTTGGGGCAAGTGACATAACTCTGAGTCATAGTTATACCACTTATAAAATAGAGATAGTAAAGTCTACTGCACATGGTTTTTGTAAAGATTTATTTAATGAGACCATGCATATGAAAGCCATTTATAAACTGTGAAGTGCTGCATGATGTCACACTTGAAGATGCTACACCGTCTTCAAGGCTTACTTCAGACTCTCATAAAGCAATTCCAGCCACTCCCTTCTGGTCCCAAATTTGGAAATGATTTTCTCTTTTCTGACTCTGCATATTAATTTTGCGTGTTTACATGTGTTTCTACTGGTACACTTGCCTTTATACTTATTCAAGCTCAGGCCACTCCTCTTGGACCATAAGCTTCCTCAGCAAAGGGATTTTGTATTCACCTTTGTATTCTTTGCAGACAGTATTACTCATAGGAGGTATTTAATATGTTTGCATTGAATAGAATATAACTAATGAATATCCCCAAATCTTTTTTATTTTATTTATTTATTTATTTATTTATTTATTTTTGAGACAGATTCTTGCTCTGTCATCCAGGCTGGAGTGCAGTGGCGTGATCTCGGCTCACTGCAACCTCTGCCTCCCGTTCAAGCAGTTCTCCTGCCTCAGCCTCCCGAGTAGCTGGGACTACAGGCACACACTGCCACGCCTGGCTAAGTTTTTGTATTTTAGTAGAGAAGAAGTTTCACTGTGTTGGCCAGACTAGTCTCAAACTCCTGATCTTAGGCAATCTGCCTGTCTCGGCCTACCAAAGTGCTGGGATTACAAGCATGAGCTACCGCCCCCAGCCCCCAGATCTTTTTTATGTGGTGAGATTACTTTTTTAAATATGGGACAAGGTGGCATATGAGGCTCAAATTCTTTAGAAGGCTAAAATTGATTCTTTTAACATGTATCATGGGGGAATGTCAAAAAATAACCATACATCTGTGATGTTCCCGTTGCAATAGGTCATTATTGCCCTTTTCTCTTATCTCCCTCATAACTCCCTGTCACTGGTGATACAAATGTCATACAGAGCTTTGTTCCAAACCTGTGTTTCCATGGGCAATGCCGTGAGCTGATTCAATATATTTAATTAAAAAATTATTTAAACTGCTTGCAGTCCATTTAAGAAGGCTTATTTTGCTTTTGCTTTCTGTTTTTCACTTTTCAGGAATTTGCTCCTGTCTGCAGAAATTATGAAATTATTTTTTTCAGAGGGATCCCTTGGACCTTTAACTTGTGCTTAAAGCTGTCAGCTAGAGGAGATAGCTAATATGGTTTGGCTGTGTCCGCAACCAAATCTCATCTTGAATTCCCACATATTGTGGGAGAGACCTAATGAAAGGTAATTGAATCATGGGGGCAGGTCTTTCCCATGCTGTTCTCATGATAGTTAAGTCTCATGAGATCTAACGGTTGTTATAAGGGCAAGTGTTTCTGCACAAGCTCTCTTTGCCTGCTGCCATCCACGTAAGACGTGACTTGCTCCTCGTTGCCTTCTGCTATGATTTTGAAGCCTCCCCAGCCACGTGGAACTGTGAGTCCAATAAACTTCTTTCATTTGTAAATTGCCCAGTCTTGGGTATGTCTCATCAGCAGCATGAAAACAGACTAATAGAATACCCATATTATTTCCCTGTCCCTTTTGATAAGCTGCAAATGTGGAACCAGGCTGACTAGCAGGATTCTTCAGCAGTCTTAGCAACATTCCATATCTGTGCTGTCCAGTACAATAGCCAGTAGGCAAAAGTGGTGTTTGAGCACATTTAATGTGGCTAGTGCAACTGAGGAACTTAATTTTTTAGCTTAATTAATTTAAGCTTAAATTTAAATAACCACACGTGGCTAGTGGCCACTGTATTTGACAGTGCAGGTATAGAGTGTGAGTCAAGAAGATTTTGCCTATTTGGGACAAGTGACCCATGAAATGGTGAATTGAGGGCCATAATCTAAAGGTAACTAAAATTTCTCTTTTTCCTTTAAGAAACATAAAAGATAAAATTTCTTTTATTTTTAAACTAAAAGAACAAGGACAAATTTATAGTGAAAGATAAACAATAGGGAAAATGGAAACACAAAAGTAGATATACACAATGACCACATAAAACTGAGAACTGAAGGAAAGGAAAAGGTAGACAGGAAACAAAACTCTTGGGGCTCTGAGGAGTTAATTGGATAAACGTTTATCTTATCCTGTGTTTCATTTAGATTGTGTCTTTGGATTATTAGCATTTCTAATATTGCTATTTTCTATTCTGGCTATTTACCTCTTGTAGTTATTTAGTTTTTATTTAATCAGATTTAAAGAGGACTGGCGCTTCTTAAACCACTACTAGAATTTCACTAAGATAAAATTATTCACTGTGTTGCTGCAATAATGTCCTAAAAAATATTATTCCTAGGGATGCGTGAAAGAAAGCCAACAACAAGTACAGATGTATCAGAAACATGAACAAAGAAAGTATCAGAACAATAGTATTCTCATTAGTTGAGAAAGAAAAAAATACTGTTTTAAGTTTTATGGAAAATTTTGATGTATGTTAGAGAATCTTCTGATCTTACTTGATCTCATCCTTTTGGTAAGCGATCTATGAAGCTGTAAAGTTTAAGATGTTGATAACTGGGAAATACAATGTGTTTAGTAAAGGTCATTAAGTTCCATAAAAAAGTAAATAGAATTTGCTCTTTAGTAATCTTCAGACTGTGAACACTATTGATTCAGCTACCTCTGCAAAAGCAGGTGGTAGGCCTAATGACCACTTTAACAGTAAATCAGAATCACAACATTACTGTAAAAACTGATAATGTTCCTGAAGATCACCTCTAAGGTCAAGAAGATGGTAAATTGGAAATCTTGCACACAACCTCAGCTACTTATAGCACATAGTTAAAAATGGAAAAAATTTATCTTATTTCTAAGAATACTTCTTCTCAAACTTTTTCAACATTCTCAAAACTCCTTGAGCTGTAATAAATTATAATATTGCCATAATTTCACTACAATAACAAAACTCAATATAAAGGAACTTACAAGTAAGTTTCATTATATGTTTAGTCTAAAAAGGCAGTATTTCTTAAACTAATGATCTAAGAACATTGTGAAATCCATTTAAGAGCCTCGAGAGCAGTGTTTATTTCATTTAAATTGGATAGGGTAGACTAGAGTGCTTTGCATGGAGTAAGGGTAAATATTATATTGTGAAATTCGGTTTCATTTAGATAAATATATATTTATTTGCTTATTGGTTATGTTGTACAATGCTTTTCTATTGTGGGTTACCTTGCCAAACAGTGTTCTAATTAAATATCCAATTGATTTAGTGCTAGTTCAAAACAGGGCTAGACTTTCTACACACTGAAGCATGCTTTTTATTCATGGAAGAGGACACAAAATTTTAACATTCATATAAATTTCCTTGTTGGTAGTTTCGGATCAAAAGATAGTGAAGTGATTAGGACTTATTTATTTGAATACACAAATAAATATAGGGGACATCTGAGTATTTGTCACTTGAGTTCTGTAGTTACTTGGGGCTGGGCACTCTGCTGGCCTGTTACTGTCTTGAAATATGTCATCCAATTCTGGGATTTTCTTTTTTTTTTTTAATTACCAAAGAAGTAGCTTGGTAATTTGTCCCCCTCTGTTTCTTTTGTTCTCTCTTTCTGGAACTTCTTTTATTTGGGTGTACCCTTAGTAGACTAATCATCTAATTTTTCATCTTGTTGCCTTTTGGTCTACATTCTGAAAGATTTTTTCATCATTATCACTAAACCTTCATTTGGGTATATATATATATCCAATATAAAATATATATATATATTTTAACCACACTTTTAATATCCAAGAGCACCTACCCTCCTTTCTACCCTCTTTTTCATACATATTCCTTTATTTATGGCATCATGTTTCATGGTAGAAATGCCTTCTCTTCTTTCTAATATATAATTTTTATTTTATTATTATTATTATTATTATTATTTTTTGAGATGAAGTCTCGCTCTGTTGCCCAGGCTGGAGTGCAGTGGTGCGATCTCAGCTCACAGCAACCTCTGCCTCCCAGGTTCAAATGATTCTCCTGTCTCAGCCTCCCGAGTAGGTGGGATTACAGGCACATGCCACCACATGTGGCTGATTTTTGTATTTTTAGTAGAGGCGGGGTTTCACCATGTTGGTCAGGCTGGTCTAGAACTCCTGACCTCAGGTGATCTACCTGCCTCAGCCTCCCAAAGTGCTGGAATTACAGGCGTGAGCCACCGCACCCAGCCTACTGTTTGCTTTTTAAATAATTATTGGATATCTCATTTTATCAATGGCTTTTCTGCATCTCAAAATATCATGTGACTTTTATACCTTATCCTTTTACGTAGCAAATTAAAAGGATTGATTTTCAAATTTCAAATCAACTTGAAAGTGCATTCTTGAAGTAAATCCATTAGGTCATGATAGATTATCATTCCTATATATTGCTATACTTTTCTAATATTTTCTTTATGATTTTCACATATATGTTCGTGATAGTGATTGCTCTGTCATTTTCCTTTCTTATATTGTCCTTGTCAGTTTTTGGTATCAAGTTTTTCTGGTTTTAAAAAATATGCCAGTAAGCATTTCTTTTTCTGATCTCTAGAAAAATTTGTGTGAGATTTATTTTATATTTTTCTTAAATGTTTGGTGGAAATGAATTGTAATACTGTCTGGATCCGTGAATTTTTGGGGAGAAGGTTATTAATTACAGATTTTAAGAACTGACATAGCATTATTCATGCTTTTTATTATTTCTTATACTAATGTTGGTTATTTGTGTTTTTCTAGAAATTTGTCCATTTCATCTTTTTTTTAATGTATTGGGCTGAAGTTGTTTATAATGTACTCTTATTTACTGTTAAACAATGCTATAATCTACAGTGATATCCCCTTTTGTATTCCTGGTATTGATGATTTGTGTTTTTCTCTCTTTCTCTTTTTTGTCTTTACTATTCCCATCCTAATCTAGTGTTTATCAATTTCTTTTAGTTATTTCAAATCTATTCTGTGTTTTATTTTGTTTTATTAATTTCTGCTGGCATTATTATTTCCTTCCATATGGTTTCTTTGAATTTAGTCTCACTATGTCACTGAGGCTGGAGTGCAGTGGCGTGACCTTGGCTCACTGCAACCTCTGCCTCCCAGACTGAGCATTCCAAGTAGCTGCGACTATAGGAGCACGCCACAACACCCTGCTAATTTTTGTATTTTTCATAGAGATAGGGTTTTGCCATGTTGCCCAGGCTGGTCTCGAACTCCTGAACTCAAGTGATCCACTACTTTGGCTTCCCAAAGTGCTGGAATTACAGGCATAAGCCACAGCTCCTGGCCTACTTATATAATTTCTTGAGGTAGAGACTTTGATCTTTAGTATTCATTCTCTTTTAATGTATGCTTATACTTAATATGTTTAAGTATAAGCATATATTAAGTATAAATATATATTTTAATATTTTAATATATGTTTATACTTAATTCTATAAGCTTTTCTTTAACAGGGCTTAAGCTGCCTTCTATAAATTTGATGTCATAATTTCATAAGCGTTTAGGTCAAAATAAATTCTAACTTCCATCGTAATTTCTTCAATCCCTCAGTTATTTAGGTGTATATATTTTCATTTCCAAGCATTTGTGGGCATTTTTATTCATCCTTTTTGTTTTTTATTTTTAGCCTAATTTTCCTGCTCTCCATTTTCAGCTAGCTAGTGAAATGCTCTGAAGTCAGAAGGTGTCCCCTTAGAAACAAACCTCAAGCTAGATGTACACTGAGACTAAGAACTGCAGCCCTAATTCCTCTGAGACTAAATTAATAAAAGAGTGATGCCAGGGATCAAGGAAAAATAATTTTAAGAAAATGTTTCATGAACTGACATTATTATTTAAATAAAACTTTTGCAGATTCAACATTTTATTATATTTTTATTACTACCTTAGAAACATATATTGCAATGACCATATTTTATTTTTCAGGCTGTGTTAGAGTGATGTCAAGCATCAGGTATAAGATTTATTGTAATAAACAAAAGTTACTCAAAGCATCTATATGCCATTTAGACCTATAATTCTTTTACTAATTTTTAAAATATATAGGTAAAATCATGTTAATTTAGAGGAACTAAGTCACAGTTCAAGAGATTTGCCAATAAAAATGAAAATATCTTAAAAAATACAAAGCAGGACATGGACTATTATTGTTCTCTATTTCTAGCTTTAGCACTAGGATGGAAATCTGTAGCATTCTTCCCTTGAAATAATCTTAGTTTTATTCTTTTATGTTTAAGGAACTCTTTATTTCTCCTCCTAGGAGCAAACAAGACTCAAGGTCTAAGGTTGCCTCCCTCTGCCCTTGGATGAATGAAAATCATTGACATTGGACAATTCTAAAAACATGTACCTTCCCTAAGTCAATCAACCGTGCATATGGCATGAATAATTTCATAACTTATTGAGAAGTCCTAATTTTAAAATTGTATTAAATTAATACTTTCTGGGAGAAAATTGCAAGCAGTTTTGTGAGAATTTTAAAATCTGATAAGATTATGTGGTTCGAAAGATCTATAAAGAATTAAAAGATGAAAATTAAATTAATAGATGTCATAGACAAAAGCTACTAAATTTAGCAAAATTTGTTAAATTTTTTCTTTCAATTGCATATATATGTATATATATTTTTCCCGTTCTATGAATTCATTTTTATTGGGTAAAATATGCATACAAAAATTACCATCTTTACCATTTTTAAGTGTACAGATCAGTAGTAATAAATAGTTATATTATTTTTTTCCCTTTCATCTCCCCATCCTCTCTACCTTTCCCAGCCTTCCCACCATTCTACTCTTTATCTTCAGAAGATCCACTTTTTACCTCTCATATATGAGTGAGAACATGTGATATTTGTCTTTCTGTGTTTGGCTTATTTCACTTAACATAATGGCCGTCAACTTACATTATCATTCAAATGACCATTATGTTAAGTGAAATAGGGATTTTTAAATTCATAATAAGATGATGTACAAAATGGAAATATATTAATTATAACCAAAATTAAATCAAAATGTGAAACGTAAATTTCAAATAAGTTAAAATTATTGATGTATTTCAAATTTCAAAATAAAGTGGAAAAGATCTCACGTATTATTAGTTTCACTTTCAGAAAATGCAAAAAAGAAGAGACTCTACAATAATCTTCCATATGTAATTTAAGGAATTTATATATTAAGAATCAACTTCATAAAAATACGAAATAACTTTTGTAAATGTAAATGACTTACTCTGAATTCAAAATATACCATTGTCAAATAGAGTATAGATTGGATTACAAAATTAAAATTTCAAAGGATTTAAAAATTATCATATATTTATAAAACAATTTTTCCCATACACTTCTGCTTTGATAATCTTTCTTTTAACCTCATTTTTTGAACATGTGCAATAGTCTATGCCTAATTTAAAATATCACTCTTCTAGAGCATAGGAAGTATGTTTAAAAAAAGCATTTTTATTAATATTTGTAGTAAGTGAATATTCTCTCTAAAGTAGTAGTAATGGTTGGGCAGTCATAGTTTGTGAGCAACAATGAGGATATAGCTTCGTATAGTATTGGTAAAGCATCCTTAAGAAAATAACTGGTCATCCAGACTTGTAATCTAGGACAGTGTTTATAATTTAGTAGTGATCAGGTATTTGATATGTGCTACATAGTGTACCAAGCTGCTTACATGCAGAGTTTCATTTAATGTTAACAAATAACTTATAAATAATTATTTGGACTCCTTTAGTGGATAAGAAAACTAAGAACTACAGAGGTTAAGCATTGACCCAAGGTCAATTGAGTAGTACTGAGATTTGAATCCAATAAATCTGATTAAAATGTTCACTTTTAATGTACTATTTTAAAAATACACAATAATTAATAAATATTATCAATCTCTATTACTTAGACAAATGACCTGATGAACTATGATATCTCTCATGTGAAAGATAATTATAGCTCTTTGATTGCCACTTAGAGGTTTCTGATGTTTGAGATGGTCTTGAATTTGGAATAGGCGATTCCAAAGTCTATTGATTCTAGGAGACAACACTGGGAACAAATGGCAACAAGCTTTTCTTGGTCTCCAAATTCCTTCCCATATAGAAATTGTGCTAACTTTAAACATTGTTCTGGTTAATTTTGTTGACACCCAAAGGAGCAATGATCCCATAGGAAGGAACAATAATGATTTCTACTCTTGGAACTATACCTTTACCTCAACATCCAGATTTAACTGCTGAGGCAAATTTTAAACATAGTTACAGGACAAATGTGCAGGTGATACAAATAATTAAAACTGGTTGTTTTTAAGTGCAAGGGTGCTCTTAATGCAAACATAGCTTTATTTTTAAATGCTACACAAACCTTAGAAACGTAACCTTCTTTTCTTGTGTTAATTTCATGTTCAAATTTCCTGGGATTTTTAGACAAAAGAGTTTCACTTATGTAGCCAAGGCTGCATCCCAACTCCTTTCTAAACAGATGTAAGCTGTTTTTTTTGTGTGTTCAGGGGAATAATTGGTCCCCAGTTAGGTAAGGCTGATGGGAAATAATCATATTCCAACCCAGAAAAATGTTTCCTTACTGCTTTCAGGAATCCATTTTACAATTAACAGTAAATTGCTAAAATTGTGGTGGCAAGTTTAACTACTAGCAGAATATGGTCAAAAAGGATTGTGAAATTAGTACAGGATTTTGTTTTTAAGTAGCATGATTGTATAATTTTAACTGAGTTTCTGATAAAGGAAAGGAATTCCCTTCTGAAGCATGAAACAAATTGTCTATTAACAAGCACCCCACAGGATTGTTTTTTGCAATCGCTGTGTTTTTGTGGCAGTGAGAGATAAAAATTAATGTTCTTGGCTTTTTTTATTGTTGCTTATAGCAAAAACTGATGACATTCATGCATGATCTTTTTACTATGTCAGTGTATTAGAATATTTGTGAATAAGTGAGTTTATTATAAAGCTTATATCTCTTCTAACTAAACTGGAGAGACAAGATATAATCATCTCATGCATTTTATTGCTATTGTAGTCTCACGTGATAACTCACTGTGGAATGTAGCTCACATGAGGACTTTATATAATTTCTTCCAAATTTATTCAGTTCATCTTTGCTCTGGAATTCACATTACCATGGGTGTTATTCTTAAATATCTTTACTTCATTATATTCCCAATCCATCTCCAATTTTATTTTCTTCTCAATCTCCTCATGAAATAAAGCCAAAACAAACCAAACAGCTTAAAAATGATATTACTTGTGAGTGTTTTTTGTTGTTGTTATAATAAACGAGTTGTTTCTCCATCAGTCTGAGGCTATCTCTAACAGAAGAGTTACAGTAATTTAAATGATTGTGATGCTGTAATTGTATCTGTTCTTTGCTTTATTTTATCAAGAGCCACAGTCAGAGTCAACAGGCTTTGTTTCTAATATTTACTAACATCTTAAAATTAGTCCTTAGAGTGCCATAGCATGTTCTCTAAACAAATTACATTTTGTCCAAGTAGAAACAGGTCACTCTGGGTCTCTGTATTTTATAATGTAAGAGATCCTAGAGCTCATCTAGCTCACAGTGTTTATTTCAAAATTAGGAAAGCAGAGGAGGCCAGAGACCTGTGTTTGGTGACTTGCTCAAGGACTCTTAAACATGTGGCAAGTCCGAAGAATCAATCTAGGCTTTCTGACTCCCAGTCCAGAACCCTGAACATTATGCTGTCTTCACTATGCGAAGGCACATTTATGTCCCGGATACATGTAAATATACTTTGTGATTCTCTGTGTCTCTAAAGGTACACCTGCTGGTGCAAGATCAAAGCAAGTGGTTAAATCGGGAAAAGCATAGAATTTGACCAGTATTTTTAAGGTACAAATGCAGGATCATACCTGACAAATGAAAGTTATTTTAAGCCATGAAGGTCATAATGAGTTCATGTTCTGTCAACAATAAATTTGAACAAGCTGCAAGGCAGGGAAAGTATATACCAAGGAAATTGTGCTGAAAATAAACAAAATACAATATTTACATAAAAGAGATGGCCCAATGTCACCTTTGATGAAAATATTTGAATTGTGTGTTTTATTCTGCAAACAAATAATTGAAATAATTCATAAGGTACTTTTGAACAAAGAATGGAAAATGTCGATTATTTATGTGAACTATAGGAATCACTGCTTTGAAAATATAAAAATGTTCATTATTTGTTATGTAAATTTATTGACAGCAAGATAAAGAATATTACAGATGTATGAATTATAGAAATCTTAAAGTATAATAATAATAAAATTTTAAAAATGTTCATTCTTGATTATTTTTTCCTCCCTCAGGAGACATCTACTTAAATAACTCAATCTACTTAGTACTCTTTTTTACTCTTACCTGAGAATATGTCATATTGTCTGAAATACCATAATTTTTTTTCCAATTTAAATAAATATATAGTAAATATATATTTAAGTGATATTGTGCATCTTTATTCTCATATCTATTATCATAGCAACAACTTCTTTGCAAAGCATTTTTTCTTTTGAGACTGTTAAATTGTAAAAATGCTAGAAGTGGTGCATAGATAATACTAACAAAAGTGTCATCGGCTTCAAATCAATCATTTTCTTTAAATGATATAGAAAGTATTTTAAACATGTCTATAAATTAGTAGACTAAGTACAATGTGATAATCAGTTAATTGTACATATTTCAGAATACCCACAATCACCAAGTATCCATCATGTATACTAAACTTTAAAATAACCAGACTTTTGCCTTCCAAAGGTTTTTTTTGTTGTTGTTGCTTGTTGGTTTGTTGGTTTTGCTATCATTATTTATTTATTTTTAGAAGATGCTCAAAGACATGATCCCTCTCCATAGAGAAGGATGGTTTTGCAGATTAGGAATTGTTTGTGGTTTTATTTGTTATTCAGAATGGTGGTGGGAAGTTCCTTGCTCAATTCCTGCTTCCTCAAGTTTCCTCAAGGTCCCAAGTAGTTATTGTTTCCTTTAGACACAAATATTCTGAAGGTCTGCCCTGCCTTGTGTGTGCTTCAGAGGAAGGGTAAGGATGCTGTTTTTTCCTTCCTGATTGTACACCTGATTCTGATGGTGGAATGGGGTGGAGGTAAGCCATGTGTCAGAGAGCCTGCTTATCTAAATGAGGAAGCTCCCTCTAACTGCTGGATTTTGCTCTCCCTTCACGTAGTTAAATGCATGTTCAATTGTCGCAAAATGTTACCAAATTGTTTAGAAACCTGCAATCAATTATTTTTTCAAAACCTGAGAATGTCCTTTAGGAACTATAGATTATTTTATAAGAAAATAAGCTGATCATGTATAATTCTTGGTAGGGACAACACATACATAGGTTAGAACATCTACTGTTCTTTTTAAAGAAACTGTATTATGTTCAACATATTTGTCACTTTTAAAGTATCTAAGAATAAGTCAAAAGGTATTGTTTTCTGATAAGATCTTCATTACATTAACTCCTTTCAAAGCACTTGCAACCTAGCATAGGCAAAACATTTCTCTTTACAATATTTATTCAAAAAATTCAAAGCAGTGTTTGATTCTCGCCTTCTTTCCATTTTATTTAACAAACTTTAAAACATTCCAAACATATTGAACTCTTACGATATGCTAGGCACAATGTGAGGTGCTAAGAATATGAATAATAAGAAAACTCTGGCCCCACAGACCTTTCTAATGCAAAAGATGGAAATTATAATATTTGTGTAATATAATAATAATATGTATACATAATAATCATATGCATAGGTATAAAATTGGAAATTATCAATCCATGGAATAAATGCAAGTACATATCACAAGAGATAGGTGAAGGGTGACAGAGTTGGGGCAGGCTTCCAGAGGAGGACCTTACTCAACAGGTTTTGACAGTAAATAATAACTCACCAAATAAGGAGGAGGTAATGGGGTGGGAGTGGGATCTGAAAAATCCAAGAAGAGGGTTGGTGTTACAGGTTCAATAGTTCCTTACCAAATTCTTGGGTTAAAACCTGACCCCCAGTACTTTATAACCTTATTTGGGGATGGGTCCTTTACCATGTTAAAATGAAATCATTAGGGTAGGCCATAATCCAATATGACTGGTGTCCTTATAAAAAAAGGCACATTTGGAGACAGAGTGGCATACAGGGAGAATGTCATGTTAACATCAACACAGAGATCAGAGTGATGCATCTACAAACCAAGGAATACCAAAGATAGCTGGCAAACCACCAGAACTAGGAGAGAGCCTGAAACAAATTCTTCCTCACAGCCTTCAGAAGGAACCAACCCTGTTGACACCTTGATTTCAGAATTCTTGCTTCCAGAGCTGTGAGACAATATATTCTTTTTTCCTAAGCCACCCATTTTGTGATATTTTATTACAGCAGCCCTACCAAACTAATACAGATGGGCCAAGTCTTGGTAGGAGGGAGAATAAAAATATGAGTTGCTTCAGGAACTACTAATAGTTGTGAATTCTAGGTTCATGGAAACATGCAATGGCGAAATACTTGGAAGTGAGAATATGGGAGTAGACAGCAGTGGTTTCCAGAGAACCATGCTCAGGAGTTGGAGTCCATCAAGTAGATAATGGGAAATAAATCAGGAATCTTAATTAACAGAGTGAAATGGACATATTTTTGTTTACAAAAAGATCATCCCAGCAGCAATGTGAATGCTGTTTTGAGGAAAAAAAGAGTAGGAAAAGGAGGTATTATAAACAGGAGTTCTCCTTAGCAATGCTTACCAGAGTTTAGTAATGCATGAACAATTTAAAAGTATTTGTAGGGGAGTTTGCAGATGGTACCTGTCTTAGTTTGTTTTGTGTTGCTACAACAGAATACCACAAGCTGAGAAATTTTTGAAGAACAGAAATTTATTTGTCTCACAGTTCTGGAGGCTGGGAAGTTCGCAATCAAGAGGCCACATCTGGTGAGAGCCTTCTCACCCATCCTATGGTAGAAAGGCAAAAACAGGGTGAGAGAGAGCAAAAGATCAAACTTGAAGCCTCAAATCCTTTTATAATCTGCATTAATACATTCATGAAGGTGAAGTCCTCATGATTGAAACACCTCCCATTAAGTGCCACCTTCCAATACTGTTGCATTGGGAATTAAATTTCCAATATATGCTTTTGAGGGGACACAGTCAAACCACAGCATTTCATCTCTGGCCCTCAAAACTCATGTCCTTCTTAGATGCAAAATAAATTCATTCAATCTGATAGCCCCCAAAGTATTAACTCATTCCAGCACCAACTAAAATTTCAATGTCCAGATTCTCATCTGATATGGTTTGGCTATGTCTCCATCCAAATTTCATCTTGAATTGTAGTTTCTGTAATCTCTATGTGTCCTGGGAGGGACCTGGTGGGAGATAATTGAATCATGGGGGTGGTTGCCCCCATCCTGTCGTCATGATAGTGAGTAAGTTCTCACAAGATCTGATGATTTTATGAGGAGCTTTCCCCACTTTGCTTGGCACTTCTCTGTCCTGCTGCCATGTGAAGATGGATGTGTTTGCTTCCTTTTCCATCATGATTATAAGTTTCCTGAGGCCTTCCCAGCCATTCAGAACTGTGAGTCACTTAAACCTCTTTCGTTTATAAATTATCCAGTCTCAGGCAGTTCTTTATAGCAGCATGAGAACAGACAAATACATCATCTAAATCAGATATGGGTGAGAGTCAAGGCAGGATTATTCCTGAGGCATATTATCCTCCAGCTGTGAGCCTGTGATATTAAACAAATTATCTACTTCCAAAATACAATGGTGGAACAGACATAGAATAGAAATTTCATTCCACAAGGAAGAAATTAGCAAGAAGAAAGGGGTAGCAGTTGCCACATAAGTCCAAAACTCAACAGGGAAAGCAACATTAGGTCTTAAAGCTGGAAGATAATGTTTTTTTGACTCCGTATTCCACATCCTGGATACCCTGGGGCAGGGTTGGGCTGCCAAGGCGTTGGGCTCCCAAGGACTTGGGCAGCCCTGCCCCTATGGCTTTACTGGGCTGTCTACCCAGCAACTCTTACAGATTAGAGTCTAGTGCTTATAGCCCTCCCAGGCTGGAGTTGCATGCTGGTAGCTCTACAGTTCTGAGTTCTTAGGATTTGCCTTGCTCTCCCGGCTCCACCAGGCATTGCCCTGTTGATGTCTCTCTGCAATGGCTCTTCTTTAGTGACAAATCTCCACTTGGTCCCCCAGTCTATCTGGGACATTCTTTGAAATTTAGATGGAGGCCACCATGGCCCTACAGCTCTCAAATTCTGTGCATCTGTGGAGTCAGCACCACATGGACATTGCCAAGGCTTACAGCTTGCTCCTTATGGAATGATGGCCCAACCACACCTGGGCCCACTTGAGACACAACTGAGGTGACCAAGGAACACTGCATAGGAATGTGGGGAACAGAGGCTTGACGGGGCCCTGAGTAGTGAGCTTCTAGAGTGTGCTCTGATTCCATCTACCAAAACCATTCTGCCCCTCTAGAGCTCTGGGCCTCTGATGGCAGGAACAGCTTCAAAGATTTCCAAAATGTCTTTGGAGTCATTCTCCCTTTGTTCTGATGAGTAGAGCCTGATTTTCTCCTATCCTTACTGATCTCTCTTGCAAACAAATGCTGGGCTACACCCTTAATATTCTCTCCCAAACATGCTTTTTTATTCATTATATGACCAGACAGAGTTTTCCAAATTTTTCTGTCTGATTCCCTTTTAAGTATAAATTTTGCCTTTAAACCAATTTTATTTTATCTCATTTTACTGCAAGTGGCTAAAATAAGTCATGCACCATCTTGAATTCTTTGCCACTTAGATATTTCTTCTGCCAGATATCCTAGTTCATCATCTTAAGTTTTGCCTTCTACGAAGTCCTAGTGCAAAGTTCTTTGCAACTGTATAAAAAGGACAGCCTTGGCTGGGTGCGGTGGCTCACGCCTGTAATCCCAGCACTTTCGGGGGCTGAGAAGGGTGGATCACGAAATCAGGAGTTCAAGACAAGCCTGGCCAAGATGGTGAAACCCCATCTCTACCAAAAATACAAAAAAATTAGCTGGGTGTGGTAGTGGGTGCCTGTGATCCCAGATACTCAGAAGACTGAGGCTCAGAATTACTTGAACCCAGGAGGTGGAGGTTGCAGTGAGCTGAGATCACACCACTGTACTGCAGCCTGGGTAACAGAGTGAGAGTCTGTCTCAAGAAAAAAAAAAAAAAGGATGGCCTTTACTCCAGTTTCTAATATCTGTTTCTCATTTCTATCTGAGACCTCATGAGAATGTCCATATTTCTAGCAATATTCTGATGACTACCACTTAAGAAACCTACAAGAAGATTCAGGTTCTCTCTACTGCTCTCTTCTTCCTCTGAGTCCTCATCAGAATTGTCCTTAATTCTTTATTCATAGCAAGATAGGCCTTTTCTAGCATGCTCCTCTAAATTATTTCAACCTTTGCCCATCGCCCAGTTCCAAAGCTGCTTCCACATTTTCAGGTGTTTATTTCAGCAACAGTCCTATTTTTTGGTACCAATTTTCTGTCTTGGTCCCTTTCATGTGGCTATAAAAAAATACTACAAACTGGTAATTTATAAAGCACTGTGGGAGGCCAAGGGGGGCACATCACCTGAGGTCAGGCATTCAAGACTAGCCTGGCCAACATGAAAAAATCCCTCCTCTACTAAAAATACAAAGACATTAGCTGGGTGTGGTGGCACATGCCTGTAATCCCAGCTACTCAGGAGGCTGAGGCAGGAGAATTGCTTGAACTCGAAAGGTGGAGGTTGCAGTGAGCTGAGATTGTGCCACTGCACTCCAGCCTGGATGACAAAGCAAGACTCTATCTCAAAAAAAAAAAAAAAAAAAAAAGGATAGGTGTTCATTTAGCTCACAATTCTGGAGGTGGGAAGTCCAAGATTGAGGGACTGCAACTGGTGAGGGCCTTCTTGCAGTTTCATCTCATGGCAGGAAGGCAAAGAGAGTATGAGACAGAGCAAGAGATTGAACTCACAGCCTCAAGGGCTTCCATAATTGGCATTAATCTGTTCATGAGAGTAGCGACTTCATGACATAAATATCTTCCCTTAGGCCTCATCTCCCAACAATATTGCATTGAAGATTAAGTTTTTAACACATGCACTTTAGGAGACATATTCAAATCATAGCAGTACCAAAGAGTATGCTCTGCAGAGACCCAAAGCATCAAACCAAACCATTGGGAAGTTCATTCAAATTTTTCTTCTCCACATTAATTAAAATCAAAGAATGAAGAAAATGTTGCCTGAGTCTGAGAAAGGCTCACTATTTCTTTTCTTTAAATTATAGCCATTATACTCCATGGAAAATACTAGATAGAGATTTTTCTTGATTTGTTAGGAATAGACTCCATATGATAAGGGGCATTTTGGTAATCACAAGCGCTCTTACTAATGGACAAACCCTCTAAGGGCTAACCACTGTCTTTTGTTGGCTGTTTATTAAGTAGCCTGCAGTATGGATAATTATTTTTACTGAATCTGACATGCAGGCTAGTTGAACCAGCCTGAAGAAAATCACATGTTGGAAGGCCAGAGTCTTAGAAGTGAAAATTACAAAGCAGAGAGTCTTTTGAGCCAATAAGTCTATTCAGTACCTACTTGATGTTTGACAATATTACAAAGGAGCATGACTGTAAATAAAAGCAACTCTAAAAATACATTTTTGTGTGCTTGGCAAATTATTACTTTAACATAGCTGCTTAAGTACTTCTTTGTGTTTCATTTTTTTTTGGCATAAACTTAGCACATATGATAGCATATTGGCATTTTCATCTGCAGTGTCCCAGAATATCTGCACAGAGCCTTATATAACCATACTGATAAATGTTCTTGTTATATAATTATTTATTATTTATATAAAATATATTTATCTTTATTATATAAGTATACCTTGTTTTATTCACATTGTCTTATTGCACTTCACAGATATATTATTTTTATTTTAAGATCAAGGTTACAAGTGCCGGTTTGTTACATAGGTAAACTTGTGTCATGGGGGTTTGTTGTACAGATTATTTCATCACCCAGGTATTACGCCTGGTACCCATTAGTTATTTTTCCTGATCTTCTTCTTCTTCTCACCCCGCCAACATCCAGTAGGCCCTAATGTCTGTTGTTTCCCATTATGTGTCC
This sequence comes from Pongo abelii, assembly GCF_028885655.2. Taxonomy (NCBI): domain Eukaryota; kingdom Metazoa; phylum Chordata; class Mammalia; order Primates; family Hominidae; genus Pongo; species Pongo abelii. The sequence goes on along the minus strand of NC_071990.2, from coordinate 114,370,633 downwards.
GGGAATTCTCATCATTTAGCTCCCACTTTTAAGTGAGAACAAGTGGTATTTGGTTTTATGTCCTGGTGTTATGCTAAAGATAACGGCTTCTAACTCCATCCATGTCCCTGCAAAAGACATGATCTCATTCTTTTTTGTGGCTGCATAGTATTCAATGGTGTATATGTACCACATTTTCTTGATTCAGTCTATCATTGATAGGCATTTAGGTTGATTCCATGTCTTTGCTATTGTGAATAGTGCTGCAATAAACATGCACATGCATGTGTCTTTATAATAGAAAGATTTATATTCCTTTGGGTGTACACCCAGTAATGGGTATACCCTAGATCCCTTAAGAATTATGCTATATTTAATCTGCTTCTAGATTTTTGAGGAATCACCACACTGTCTTCCACAATGGTTGAACTAATTTAAACTCCCACCCACAGTGCATAAGCATTCCTTTTTCTCCACAACCTCATCAGCCTCTGTTATTTTTTGTCTTTTTAATAGTAACAATTCTGACTGGTGTGAGATGGTATCTCATTGTGGCTTTGATTTGCATTTCTCTAATGATCAGTGATGTTGAGCTTTTATTCATAAGATTGATCACTGGCCACATGTATGTCTTCTTTTGAAAAGTGTCTGTTTATATTCTTTGCCCACTTTTTATAGGGTTGTTTGGTTTTTTCTTGTAAATTTGTTTAAGTTCCTTATAGATGCTGAATATTAGACCATTGTCAAAGACACAGCTTGCAAAAATTTTCTGTCATTCTGCAGGTTGTCTGTTTACTCTGTTGATAGTTTATTTTGCTCTTTAGTTTAATTATATCTCATTTGTTAAATTTTGCTTTTGTTGAAATTGCTTTTGGCATCTTCATCATGAAATCCTGGCCCATGCCTATGCCCTGAATGGTATTGCCTATGCTGTCTTCCAGGGTTTTTGTATTTTTAATGAATTGGAGGTATGCAACAACCCTGCATTGAGCAAGTCTATTAACACCATTTTTCTAATAGCATGTGCTCACCTTGGGTCTCTGTGTCACATTTTGGTAATCTTGCATTATTTCAAAATTTCTCCATTTTATTATATCTGTTATGGTGATCTGTGATCAATGATCTTTTATATTACTATTGTAATTGTTTTGGGGCACCACAAGTCATGCCCATATAAGACAGTGAACTTAGTAATTTTGCGTGTGTTCTGTCTCCTTCAATGACTGGGTGTTCCACCTTCTCTCTCCTTCTGCTCAGGCATTCCTGTTTCTTGAAACACAGTATTATTAAAATTAGGTCAATTAATAACACTACAATGGCCTCTAAGTATTCAAGTGAAAGGAAGAGTTATACATCTCTCACTTCAAATTAAAAGCTGTAAATAAATGATTAAGCTTAGTGAGGAAGCTATGTCAAAAGAAGAGATAGGCCAAAAGCTAGGTCTTGTGCTGCAAATAGTCAGCAAAGTTGTGAGTGCAAAGGAAAAGCTCTTAAAGAAAATTAAAACTTCAATTCCAGTGAACACATAAATGATTATGAAAGCAAAATAGTCTTATTGCTGATATGGAGAAAGTTTTAGTGGTCTGGATAGAAGATCAAACCAGCCACAACATTCCCATAAGCCAAAGCATAATTCAAAACAAGGACCTAACTTTTATCTCTAATTTTATGAGATAAGGAAGTTGAAGAAAAAATGTTGAAAACTGACAGCAGTCAAATCATAAGGTTTAAGGAAACACACCATCTCCATAACATAAAAATGCAAGAAGAACAAGTGCTGTTGTAGAAACTGCAGCAAGTTATCCAGAAGATATAGCTAAGAATATCAATGAAGATAGCTACATGAAACACCAAATTTTCAATGTAGACAAAACAGTCTTCTATTGGAAGAAGATGCCATCTAAGATTTTCATAGCTAGAGAGATGTCAATGTCTGCTTCAAAGCTTCAAAGGACAGGCTGAGTCTCTTGTTAGTGGGTCATGCAGTTGGTAACTTTGAGTTGAAGTCAATGCTCATTTACCATTTTGAAAATCCTAAGTCCCTTAAGAATTATGCTATATTTGCTCTGTCTGTACTCTATAAACAGAACAACAAAGCCTGAATGACAGCACATCTGTTTGAAATATGGTTTACTGAATATTTTAAGGCCACCATTGAGACCTACTACTCAGGAAAAAAGATTCCTTTTAAAATAGTATTGCTCATGGACAATGTACCTGGTCACCCAAGAGCTGTGATAAATATTCACAAGCAGATCAACATTGTTTTCATATTTGCTAACACAACATTCATTTCACAGTCCATGGATCAAAGACTAATTTTGACTTTTAAGTCTTATTTTTTAAGAAATACATTTTTTTTAAAGCTGTAGCTGCCATAGAGAGTGATTTCTCTGATGTGTCTGGGCAAAGTAAACTGAAAATTTTCTGGAAAGGATTCACCATTCTAAATCCATTAAGAATATTCATGATTCATGAAAAGAAGTAGAAATGTCTACAATAATAGGAGTTTAAAAGAATTTGATTCCAGCACTAATAAATAGCTTTGAGTGGTTCAAGCTTCAGTGGAAGAAATAACCGCAGATAGCTGTAAATAGTAAGAAAAGTGAGATTAAAAATGGAGCTTGAAGATGTAACTGAATTGCAGCAATCCCATGATCAAACTTGAACAGATGAGGAGTTGCTCAATTCTTATTGAGCAAAGAGAGTGGTTTCTTGAAATGGAATATACTCCTGGCAAGGATGGTACGAGCATTGTTAAAAGGAAAACAAAAGATTTAGGGTATTACATAACTTATTTGATAAAGCAGTGACAGAGTTTGAGAGGATTTATTTCAATTTTGAAAGAAGTTCTAGCGTCAGTGTATTAGTCAGTTTTATGTTGCTATAAAGGAATACCTGAGGCTGGGTAATTCATAAAGAAAAGAGATTTATTTGGCTCATGGTTCTGCAGGCTGTATAAGCATGGCTCATGGTTCATGCAGGCTGTATAAGCATCTACACTACTTCTGGTGAAGCCTCAGGAAGCTTTTACTCATGGTAGAAGGCAAACAGGGAGAACACATGCCACATGGTGAAAGGGGGAACAAGAGAGAGATGCCAGGTTATTTTAGATAATCAGCTCTCATATGAACTAACAGAGCAAGAACTCACGCATTACTGTGAGGATGGCATCAAGCCATTCATGAGGGATCTTCCCCCATGACCCAAACACCTCCCACCAGACCTCATCTCCAACACTGGGGATCACATTTCAACATGCAATTAAGAGCAGACAAACATCCAAACTATAGAAGTGGGTAAAATACTGACAAACAGCATCATATTCCACAGAGAACTCTTTTGTGCAAGGAAGAGTCAATTAATGCAGCAAACTTCACTGTAGTCTTACTTTTAAAAATTGCCACAATCACCTCCTTGTCAGTGAGCAACCATCAACACAGAGATAAGACCTTCCAGCAACGAAAATATAAGGACTTGCTGAAGGCTCAGATGGTCATTAACATTTTTTATCAATAAGATATTTTTAAATTAAGGGATGTACTTTTTAAAGACATAATGCTACTGCGCAGTATAGTTTAAACATAACTTTTATATGCATTAGGAAACCAAAAAGCATGTGTGACTAGCTTTATGGCAATATTCATTTTATTGCAGTGGTTCTGAGCCAAACTCACAATATCTCCGAGGTATGCATGTGTATTTATCAGAGGACAACTCACTACCAGTCCTCCCGTGGCTTTTTTAACTGGAAACATAATTAAGACCAGATTATCACATTAACTATAGAAATAGGAAAGATTCCTGAAGAATTTTCTATAAATGTATAATATGAAAATAAAATCCATGCAATAATTATCAGGCTAAGTTGTACCTTGTGTTCAGGATATTATTCCTCCATTGCTTTTCAGAAATGAACTAGAAGTGTTTCAGAAGGACAACCATTGTTTCAGGGTAAAAAACATATATTAACAATTTCCAGCATTACTGATTCCTTATCATATACCGAGGACTTTTCCAAGTTATTTGTTTGCTTTACTTTATTGAATTCTCATAATAGTGCTACATAGGATTATGATTGTTATTCTTATTTTACAAGGGAATTTAGTCTTAGAAAGATGAGTAAATTGCCTAATAAGTGTAGAAAATGATGAAGCTGTTTTCCTGAAAAAGAGACAACTATTAGGAAAAACAGGGTCAAATGCTCATATAAAACAGCGTATGTTTCTGTGTGTTTATATAACATGTGTGTATGCATTTGTGTATGTGATTGCATGTGCTGTGTGTGTGTACATTTGTGATATATGAATGTATGTGTTGTGTATGTGCACGCATTGTGCATCAGGGTCAGAGACTGAGGGAGGACAGAGGAAGATTCTTTCATCATTCTTTAGGAGACTGTGTTGGTGTGATCCATTCCTGTAATGAGGGTAATATGATTTATTTTGTATTTGAGGAGACATGTCAGTATTTAGCAGGCCCTCTCAAATGAATTGTCACTTGAAAAATGGGTTTATTTGTAATCATAGATTTGTATTGCACAGGACTTTTCCCTTTCCTTCATACTTGCCATTCCCATAGGGGCAAACACATGCTGCCTGCAACTCTATACAAGGCTACAACCCAAATGACTCAATTCTCAAAAGGTCTTATAAAATGAACAAGAATCACCACATTAAAATAAAGCAGACTCAGGAACCTTATATGGACATACAGAATGCACCTAATTATGTACCTGCGGGCCCAGCCTGTGCATTTAGATTGTGTAATGCCTAGATTTGGTTTGCAGCTTTTCTTGGCTGGGGTTTAGTGATTCAAAGAGAGGAGATGAAACTGTACAGCCTAAGGAAGAAGTTGTTTCTAACAGGCCTCAGGGTTTGAAAAATGGAGAGACTCCTGATTGCAAAATCCCTGCCCCCAAACAGGCAGGGGATTATCTTTTCTCCCAACTTCAAATATTCCAGTCATAGAACTTGCACTTCTATTTTTTCATTTCCTTTTATCCAGATGGAAACTTTTATTTGACAGGATTTAATCTATATAAACAAATGCAAAATATTAAACTTCAACAAAAATGACTGAAAATATATTTCACTCTTTATGATCTCCATGACTTTGGGGCTTGTCTCCCAGTTGGCCATTGTCGCTTCATAGAATGATGTTGCTGACCTCAGCCAGTGCCTCTCCAAGAACTCAAAGGGTAGCAGAGCTTCTTAAATGGAACAGGGACTCCTTAGTTTAAACATTTTGTTTTCAGTTCCCTCACACCTGCTACTGGATCTAGGGAGGAGGTTTGAAAAACAGAGAGATACAGTGGGAGAGATCTTAGGTCAGGGCTGCAAAAACAAGCACTGTTTGTTTGTTTTGCAAAAACAAAAAATGGCCACTTCCTCTCTGAAGAGCCTTGATAAGCACTCCTGAAGGTCTATGTTGCTCTCGATGAAATTTCTCTTTCTATCTTAAGTCACAAAAAAAGCCTGTAGTCCTCATTGTTAACACAGGAGTTCACACCCCATTTCCTCAATACCTCCCTTTCTTTTTCACATGCCTCTTTCCTTTTCCTTCTGGTTTCAACAAACCTAAGGAGTGTGAAGACACAAAAACAATACACACCCAAAGGCACATTGCATGCACACACACAGACAGCTCACACCTCACAATTGCTGTACTAAAATGTAAAATACCAGTATTTTCAAGATTAACATTTCATTTGCAAATGGATTGTCCAAAATAAGGCAACGAAGTAGAAAAGAAATATGTGCATTTGCTCCTTTCCCCCATGTTATCAGAATAAGAATACACTTGAGTCTGCAGATATGAGAAAAAGTAATTTCAATAATATAAAAACACTAAGTTCAAGTATTTATTTGCTTATTGCAACAAATATTTATTAAGTGTAGCAGTCTTGTTCACTTTGTATTAGGAGAGTAGCAATCCAGGTTTGTAACACGTAAACATAAATTACTACAAATGTGCTATTTCTCAGGAAGAAGATGGATCTTTTAAGATGTAGATAAGAATACAAAGTTTAACTGTCTCTGTGGCTATACATTTGGAATTTACTTACTATATTGTCTTTCCTTGAAGGCAATTTATAAGGTAAGCAAAGCCTTCTGAAATAGGATGAACTCCCGCTGGGAAGGAATAGACAGTAACTCATAACCGCCATCATATCATTGAAAGAAGACACAGTGGCATTCTAAGAAAACATTTGTGACTTAAACTATTTTGTGAGTTCATGTTTGACTTATAATTCACTAAAGAGCACAAATACTGGAAGGGGAAATTCTGTTATTGACTTTTACAGCATTTCAAACAAGGAAAAGCCCAGTTTTGAGCTACCGAAGTCATTCGTGTCACCATTTTCCCAAAAAAGTGAGTCATTTTTTCTTAAGACAGCTATTTATGGAGATAATATTGTCAGTATTGGATTTCATCTAGCATGTATGGAGAAAGCATAGTTTTCCTCTATGTCTGTGCTGCATACACAATTTTGAGTATTTGAAATGTTTCTTGTTCAAAGTGAGATATGCAGTAAATATTTCAAAGACAGTACAAAAATGTATAATATCTTGTATATAATTTTTATAATGATTACATGGTGAAGGATATTTTGGGTACACTGTGTTCAATAAAATTTATTACTAAAATTAATTTTACCTGTTTCATTCTACTTTTTAAAAAATGTGGCTGCTAAAATTTAAAATTCCAAAAGTGACTCATTTTCTATTTCTATTAGGAAAATCCTCCTCTAGATATTTCATTTTATTTTTTACATGATGTAACCAGCTGCGAGACAGGGTTAAATTTTTTTTAAATATAACTTTAAATTTGTGATTAGATGCTCAATGTCACTTTTCTCCCAATGAAATGCCAAGTAGTTATTAATAGTGAAAAAGTTAAATTTAATAATAACTGTCTTTTGATATGAGCTTAATATTTCTCCACTATATGTGTATATATTTCCAAGATGATTAATGGCTACTTTCTGTCCTCAGATTAAGGTTTTGCTGAAAAATATTTCATCTTATTGCTGCCAACACAGCTGCTTTCCCCCATGGCCACACTCTTCTATCCTTAGATTCTTGGATATTCTTTCAATCCTAAGAGCTTGTATTTTTACAGTTTTGAATATTAACTCTATAGAGAGCAGCCTACTCTGCCCTGAAAAACATACATGCAATTAGTGTGTCTGTCAGTCAATCAACAACATTCATTAAGTGTTTTCTTTATTGCTCTCAGCTAATGCTTTTTGAAGATGTAGAATGATAGTCTTGGTTCCTGTTTTCAAGGAGGTGATAATTTTACAGTTGAAGAAACAAAATGACTTGCACCAAACAAGAGTGAAATAATATATGATAGAAAGATCTCATATAAAAATAAACATTTTGGCTTCTCTTGAAAAATGGTAACCCCAGCTTGCTTTATTGCAAAGGCAGCCATTGTCTAAAGCTATATAGCTACTGTACACATTAAGTGGACATACAAGCTGAAATGTGCTACTTTACATTATCCATCTGGCTCTGATAGGTATTTGAGTTTTCAATTCCATGTCTAGGTAATTATTAATGCCCCTTTCAAATCCCAGCTTTGATTATGAGATCCTTGACCTAGTAATTTAGCAATCTTCCTTACAGGCTGTACTATCAAGGTAGAGTTGGATTCATTATCCTTCATAATTTCTATTAAAAAAGAATAAGCCAATAAATATTCCTTACTTCCAATAGTGGTGGGAAATATTACAGTGGTGATTTAAATAATACGCATTATGAAAAATCATCAATTATCCAGATGAGCTTTTTGTGATAGTAAAATTAACTCAGTATTTGCCAGATCTAGTTTCTATCACTAGTATGGGACTTTTTTGAGGTAAAGAAATACTGGTACGGGATTAGTAATAATGTTACCCATGTGTTTATGTTATCTACCAAGCAGAAGAGGGACAATCTGTATAGCAAATATTGTGATGTCATTGTTTAGTAGTTCATTCATACTTGAGAATGACAAGATGCCATTATGAAAAAATAAATAGCCAACTTTTCCATATATTCCTTGATATTTAAAAAATGTGTTTGTCACATAAAAGTCTCTATTGAGAACTACAAAGGAGCTGGATTGCAGTGCTTGTATGTGGTAGAAGTGGCACAAATACCAAGAAAATTTAGCCAGAAATTTCTTTTACTTGCCATTTCAACATTTTATGCTTCTTTTGAAGAGTATCACAAATGATGCATTAGAATTCTGAATAAAATTCTTCATCTATGAAAAGGAAAGAACACTGAACACTGTACTTTCTTATTTTCCTGGCAATTCCTTATAATATAGGTTAACAAGGCAACCTATTTGCAGTCCTGTTCTTTCATAGGTAAAGAAACTGAGGACTTAGCATGTGAAGCGTTATGATTAAGACTACTCAGTTGCTCAAGATGTCCATAAAGAAAATAAACTGATAACTACTTTGCTGCCTAGATTGTCTAATCAATAGATTAGGCTTGCTGGCAGACACCAGCAAGGGTATGACTTCAGAAATATTTTGGCAGAACATGGCAAAGCCTTTCATGTCGACATTAAAAATATGTTAAGAAAATCAAAACTTTGTTGGATCTCCTGATACTTATTTTATGTTTCGGTATTGCTTTTATTCTAAATTTATGCTATGGATGAGTGGGGAGGTGGGGACATGATCGTTTTAGAGTGTAGGACCTCTTCAGATCATCATCTGGCTTTCATGTTTGAAATTCATTTTGGCCTTTTTTATTGACGACCACCTTTATATTTTTACTAGAAGAGTCTCAAACTAACTTTGCATTATTTATAATTCATATAAAAGTCTGTGTGTTCATATCGGCCTTAGTTTCTCTGGGCCTTTCCCAAGTGTATGTGCTCCTTCCTTGATGATTACCAGCACCTGAGAACAAAATGTCATTCCCTTGTACAAGGCATGAGTAGAGACTGAACTGGGCATTAGGATGGAATGAGTCAAGCAACAGCCATAGCTGAGTGTTCTGAAGCCCGACTTCTGTAATTTTTCCTTCTTATAGCAGAACTTCTTGGGAGCCTAAGGCAAAAGATCACACACAGATAAGCAAGGCAGCCACCCCTCTCATGAAAAATACTACACATATACCATGTTAGAAAGTACTGCTATGAATCAGAATCCCCAAGATTAAAGAGACCATAGACTTCCTCTAATCTTTGCAAATGCCATATTATAAAATTGTGCATTTTAATGGGAGCACCTTTACATGAGTTACTAGACTAGTGAAAGAAGATGGAATTTAGTTATCCATTCATTTGAATGCTACATTACAATCAGTTAAAGGGATGATTTTTATCTTTATCTTCAATTCACCTGAAATGCAGGTGGTATAGTTGACTTAAACACAATAAGAAACATCATTGGGTATTTGAAATCTGTGCTTTTGGCGTCTCTTGGAAAGGATCTTGTAATATTAATAACACAGAATAAAAGTTTTAATGTTCAACCATTAGTACTTCTTTAACAAATTTTGGTGATGTGTACATTGGAATAAAGCAAATCCAATATGCAATGAAATTTATTTATTTATTTATTTATTTTGAGATGTAGTTTCACTCTCGTTGCCCAGGCTGGAGTGCAGTGGCGCGATCTCGGCTCACAGCAACCTCCGCCTCCCGGATTCAAGCCATTCTCCTGCTTCAGCCTCCGGAGTAGCTGGGATTACAGGCATGCGCCACCACGCCCGGCTAATTTTGTGTTTTTTTGTAAGTAGAGACGGGGTTTCCCTACGTTGGTCAGGCTGGTCTCGAACTCCCTTTTGTATTTTAATAGCTTGTGATGAGGTAGGTTTATTTTCTAGCTATTGAGTCTGTTCCATTTGATATTGAGTTAAGTAACTTTTTGATAATGATTCGGCTAATCACAATGCCAAGCCTCCAGTGCATGGAAAGTGGATGTGAACTGATGACAATGATAAATTTAATTTGTCAGTGCCATGAGGAAAATGATGAACCAGATATTTATAACAAGGAAAGACATGAAAGTATCTCTTTACCAGACTCAGCTAAGAGTTTCAGCTTAGATTTGACATTTTCTTTGGATCATCCTTGGAAAAGATAATAGATGTAATTTATCTGTGTCTTGACTTTTTATGTATTTATGACATACAAATACCTTCCACAAAAATCTGAGGGAAGTTTGGCCTACGGTAGAGGCAGGAATGGCAACGTTGTTGGTGTTAATTATTGTGTCCCCTGTTCTACCTGTAGTATCGCTTAATTGAATAATGGGATTATGGGGACAGAAGCAGAGCTCTCTATCGACCTGCTACAATTAGGTTTTTAATAATTTGCTTATGTTGCATGTTTTATCAGCAACACACTGAGCAAATGGGTTTTCTGTCTGAATTATGAACTTCATTTCTCTGTTGATAGTTTATGAATATTAGCCATTGAGTGACAGATTTTCTTGTGTGTGTTTGTATTCATTGCTCTCTAGAGTGGTTGTTATGTCTTGAATATGCCAGCTGTCTCTTGGAACTACTTTACAAAATAAGAGGATTTTTTTTCCTCAAAGGAGTATTTTTCTTCATAAAGGGAAAGTCAAGCTCCATTTTCCCCCTACATTATTTAATAAAGTTAAATATTGTAAAGGAATATTTCCTTTCCAAATTATTGCTTTCACATAAATGGCACGTACTTCAAAGATTTTTGCATTATTTTCCCAAATAGTGAGGAGCAGCACAAAGGAATCTGACTTGAGTTTAATGGTGTTAGGTGGTAAACACTGCATAGCACTTAGAATCCTCTCCAACAGTAATATATGATGACATTTATATTAATAAAAACTATAGAATATGATCTGTAATTTCTACAAATTCTTTATGCTTGATATTTATTTCTGCAAATAGAAAATGGGTATCTTGCTGAGAAGAAATGTAAAACATAAGGAATCTGGGCAATGATAATTGTGTCTAGACATGGATGTTTTAATCTCTTCCTCCTCACCCCCATGCAATGAGAAGTGGCTGTGAATCCTAAATCAAGAAGGCTGATATTGAAATCTACATACATTTCAGTATAAGCAAGAATTATGGTTTGATGAAAGGATCACACCTTCTGGTTAAAATACAGTGGATAAAAACATGAGACAGTGAAGTCTCATACGACACTGCTGAGAGTAATAAGCTTAGGAGACATCAGCAGGAAGAAGACCATGGGCTAGCTCAAGTATGACAGATCAGTGAGAATGGGATTACTTCTAAAACTGTCAGACTTGCATGGGAGGCTTCCATGCTCCTCTGCACAAATTCATGGCTCACTGATGGAAAGTTCTATAGTCAGAGGATAAAAGTATCATCTCTAGAGCCTGAGTACCTAGTACAACTGGGAACTAATTCAAAATATACAGCAAAAGCAATCCATGAGAACCCAGCCAAAGGAAGATGAAGAAAAGTGAGCTATGCAGGAACAGTATTCCATGAAAATGAAGGTCGCCTTCTCAGGAAAAATATCTCGACAGGATTTGCATATTAAGGAATTATCCTGACTTCCAAACTTTTTGTTCCAAAGACCAATTAAACTGCAGAAAGAGAATGCACGTGATTTAGGAAGCCATTTTGCTGAGTCCTCCAGAGGGAGAAAGAAAACAAAAAAAATCCTGCTTTGTGGTCGTATTGAGATACAGAAGAGTTGTATCTGCCAATGGATAGGAGCCCATACACGCACATTCACTGTTCCAACATCCAAGCAATCACTTGCACCTTATTCCAGTTAGCAAACCAGAGTGGGTTGTTTGAAAATCTTTTTTTCTGAATGCAAAGATAATGTCACCTATGATTGGACCACATTAGCTAGCTAGAAAGTGACTGCTTTTCCTTATGCCTGCTCGGGAACACACTTCCATCATTATAGGGTTTTATCCCTTACCAGGAGCTGGGATGAATCCCGTCTGTGTGGAGTCAAATACATATAGACAGGAGTAAATAAAATATCAAAGTAAATAAACACCAGAGGTAAACATGGGTTTTTTTTTTGTTTTTTAGGCTTCAAATTTTCAAGATCACTTTTGTTACAATATGACTTTTTATTTTGGAGATTACAAAATGGTGAGTGAAAAGAAACCTCACATTCAGTTAGGCTAAATGTGAAAGTACCTGTTGAGATATCAGCTATCAAACACAGCATCATTAGGATACATTAGTATATTTCTCAAGATTTCCTACCCAATCAGCGATATTTCCCAGAAAAATCTTTTCTTAGCCAGACTGGGGAACTCCATAGGAGCCCCCAGCATAGGAACGCAACCAAGAAAGCCTAAGATAATTTGCTCGATTATATTGTGAGGTCTAGAGGAATCTTCTCATGCCACTTGAGTGATTAAGAAAATCTTAGTCAATGCAAGAGCAATTAAAGGCAGAAAGATAGTGATCACCCTCATAGTTATAAAAGCTGGTGTTTACTGAGAATGTTTCAAATGCCAAGCATTGTGTTAGATGCTTGATAAGCAGTATCTTATTTTATTGTCTCAATGCCTTTATAACACAGGTATTAATATCCACCTATTTTTCAGATGAGAAAACTGAGGCTAAGAAAGGTTAAGTAACTTGACTAAAATCAAACAACTACTAAAAACCGGAGCCAGATTTCCAACTCAGACTGTTTCCCGAGTCTGAGTTTTCAACAACTTTCCTACTTTAAGAAGCTATAAAGATAGAGATTTGGTTTTATAACATTCAAACAGTGTTCAAATGTCTAAAACATTAGAAACAATTAAAATAATAACAACTATCATTAATTTTGTACTTGCTATTTCCTGGGCCTATTTAGTATTTATGTCCAAAACAGGTTTACCATCCCTATTTTATATTATGTTAAAGCTGAGTCTTAGTGAGCTCTAGTAGCTTGTCTAAAGTCACATAGCTTGTAAATGAGATAATTCAGATTTGAAACCCAAGTTTGCCTAACTCCAGAGTCATCCTCCTACTGAAAGACTCTTTTGTAAACAGCCATCTGAAAAAAATATTTGTTTCATTTGTAACAAATGGTTGTTTTCATATATCAAAACCAAATATCGCTAATAAAGTACAGAAGATAAGAAAATGTACAGAATTTATATAATAGGAAAGTAAGCAAAAAATAATTAAAATGGCTAATAAAGAAATTGATAAAATTAAAAGAAATACAAATAAAAACAAATAATGAGATAACACATTTGAACAAAATAATTGACCCCAATATTATTTTTTAATAGTATCCAGTGACTGTGAATATGAAAAATACAAGTAGTGTTCCCAGTGACAGTGGATATGTCAGAAAACAAGTGTTAATATATACTATCATAGGAGAGTAAACTGATACAAACTTTTAAAGAGCAGAATTTGGATATATTAATAAGAAGCTTTAAAAGTGGACAATGACTTTGGCTTAGCAATTCCACTAGTAAAAATTTATCACAGTTTTAACACAGATTTGATAAAATATTAATTGAGGCATCTTTTAGAATGGGAGAAAGTCAGAAGCACAGTAAATGCCTCAGAGTAGGGATTAGTTAAATCGGTTAGAGTGCGTTTATATAACGGAATGCCATGCAGATTTTATTACCATACTTCAAATGTATATGGGTTGATAGAAAACATAGTCACAATGTAATGAACAAGACAATAAAGATACTCAGTGTGTACGCCTATGCCTTTTTTTTAGTTTTTGTTAAAATGAGCTTGTTCATAGAAAATTCTGAATATATATTTACTAACGTATTGACAATGATTTTTTGAGTAGTGGTTTTCTTATGCTTCACTAAATTTCTAATATTTTGAGTTGAGAATCTTTGATTAAAAAATAAACTAAAAAAAGGAAAAGTCTAGTATACACACCTACATGAATACACATGCACTTATGCACACACAGAGAAACTCTCAAATTTAGTAAGAGATATGAAATTGCTACCAGATTGCCCCCAGATGAAAAAGAAAATCCTTCTGGATTTCCAAGCAATTTCATGTCTGAAAAATTAGCTCCTAGGCAAAATCTAGTTAAGAATTGATACAACTTATGTGAACGCTGGTGGGTACCAAGTTTTCTTTATTGATGAGCTTCTTCATCAATTTATAAGAAGACTATTGAGATGAAAAGAACAGGATTTTTTTCCTCACTAAAAAGTCATCTGTTTACTAAAAGGAGAAACCTACATCAAAATGAAAGACATCCCATAGACGTTAGTAGAGTGGGTCAGATTCTCTCATTTTGATGACCAATCCTGCTCATGTTCCCCAAAGTATAGACTGGTTGACCACTGTTCACCAACAACATTGCTCCCCAACAGTGGATTGACTCATTTCCCCAACTAGTAATTCTTATACAGCAAATTGAAAATAATTTGACATTTATTCTTAAAATGAAACTTTTTTATCTTTAGGAAAACAGTAGTATTATTGGTTATTTAAGTTAATGAAAGTCTCTTTGATGCACTTTTATTAATTTTGTCTTCATGTGGGTGATCTTGATTGTATATTGCAATTGTAAATTGGTTTGACTATTTTAGAATATTTTTTACAGTAATTCAAATGTTAACCAATATTCCTGTAGGATAACAGGAGTATTAAATTTTAGTGTTTAGGCTTCTAAAAAATTATATAGGCACAAAATTGCAACTAAACTGATGGTATAATTTTAGGTCTGATTCCTCAGCTGTGTAGACTTAGCATCTACTCATCTGTTATATCAGCCATCTACCTATTATCTACTTGTCTATTATCATCTTTTTATCATATATATCCATTTACTGAGACTCAGTTGTAGAAGAAAAATGAACACATATTCTACCTTACCAATTGGATATACAATTACATATAAAACATTATTTTTTCACATCTTGTTTTATGAACTAGAATAAAAGTTTCCTAGATTTAAAGATGCAATTATTTTTTCTCAAAAGAATCTGTGATTAGTAGTAATTTTTTAAAAATTTATTTGTTTTGTGTTGATTTACAATGACAAGCAAATAGATTGCTTTATCAATTTTGGAAATACACATTTTCTATCATTCTTCCTGCTTCTCTTTATTATTTATTTATTTGAGAATTATTTCACAAATATAAATTAGGATTATTTCATAAATATAAACAGACTTCTGAGGGAGGATGTTATGAGGATTTCATAACTTAAATGAAAATAATTCATTCTTAAAAAAAAACAAACAAAGGAAAATACAAAAATAGAAGAATAGCATCAGGAGGAAGACCTTGTCATTAGTAACGATAAAAATTCCTGTCATGGAACTCTTAGCACAAGACCAGAGAATCTAACCCTAGCCCCCTAACTCATTATTTCTTTCATTCTATATACTTAAGTAACTTTAGGTACAAAAACAATTGGTCTTAAATGGTCTGACATCTGTGAAGCTGTGTCTCATTCAATACAATAATAAAATTGAAGCTGTTTTTCCACTGCCAACTATCTGCTTGAGTTGGGGCCTCCTGAATCTCATAAATGATTTGTTCCTCTTGTGACATTTATTGTTAAAGACATACTCTGTTTTCACCTTTGCTGAAAAGTGCTGTGTTGGCAGGCAGTGTTTAGGGAGTGCAGACTGTACTTTCCTCTCCAGCTCACAACAGACAGAGGAAAGGAACGTGTCTTCCTGCAGCCCATGCAGCCCTCCTGGTAGGCGCTCTCCACAGCTGCAAGGCTGGCCACCTGGGCCGGCGGCCCGGTTCAATAGCTGGATATCCTGTTCTGCTTTTCTGCTGTTGAGCTGTCCAGGATGATCGCCTGGGAAGTGAATTGTGACTTTCCAGGGTTTTAAGCTTGCCAAGATTAGTTAGGAAAACACAGTTTGGGGTTATACAAATTCCACATCTTCTGGCACTCTTGTTGCCTGAAATTTGAGAGAAGGAAGAAGTATTTGTGGGAGTTGTGAACCTAAGTGTGTTCAAAAGCAAGAGGTTTTTGTTGAAAATATTTAAATTATCAGAATATATTTTTATATGCAAGCCAAGGTATACTACTGACATTTTAAGAAAATGGTCCCATTAAAATGTACGGTCTGCTGCCCCTGTGCCTCGTGGATGAACATGTGGAGATTGTTCTTGCAGTATGGCAAGACAAATGCTGAGGGTGAAAGTTAAAAGACATCTTTGAGGCTTGCTTGAATATTGAGTGCATTTAAATTTTAGAGGAATAGTCTTAATCTGGAATTTTCTTGATGCTCTAGGAGAAAAAAAAACAGGAGAAAGTTTGTTCATATGCCTCCACAGGGGCAATCCTGGTATTTCACACACAGGTTCTACTGAGGAAATTTTTTTTTTTTTTTTTTTTGAGACAGAGTCTCGCTCTGTCGCCCAGGCTGGAGGGCTGTGGCGCGATCTCGACTCACTGCAACCTCTGCCTCAGGGGTTCAAACGATTCTCCTGCCTTAGCCTCCTGAGTAGCTGGGATTACAGGCACCTGCCACCATGCCCAGCCTCCGAAAGTGCTGGGATTACAGGCGTGAGCCACCGCATCCAACCTGGTGACATGATGACTTTTGTTATTCATACCATATTAACATCGAGCAAATGTCACCTTTGCTAATGTTGCTGTTCTTAATCTATTTCCTTTCATTAAAGAAACTTTAATGAAGGAAAGACTTGGAAACTATTTAAATCCATGGTTAACCATATTGGTAGAAGAAATTGAACATACACGTACATAAAACACCCACACATGTACATGCTTATTATAAGTAAAGATTGAATGTTAACTAACATTAACCCTCACCATAAATGAATCTCCAATCTGCTCTTTGTTTTGCTTTCACTAAAAAGAGAAGACAGCTCTACTAACAACAGAGAAAGGAAGACCACAGTTGTGCATAAAATCAAAATATGAATAATGATATTTATTTTCAACTAGACTTTGAGCATCCACACTCTGAGTTTTGGATGCTTCTTGCTTTAACAGGAAAGATAAGTCCTTTTATGAACTACTGCAATCACAGAAACTTACAGATAATGGTAGCAGAATGGAGAACTTGTTATAGAAATAATATAAGACATGTTTTTCTGATATATGTGCACATGAATGTGTGTCTGTGTGTACACATACACATTTAGGAAACAGTTTCTCACAATTCAGATGGAGCTTTTAGTAAACCTCATGCATAATTTGAATGACAGGATATAAAAATTCATTTTTGGCAAGAGCATCTTAGAAGTTTACATTATACACAACTTTTCAAAAGATACACTAAAGGTTGATCTGAAAATTAAATTTTGTTTCCAATGTGTTACAATCTCAGTGCAGTTTCAAGTTGAACTGCCTATGTGAAAATATTGTAAAAATAAATTACTTTAAAAAACATTTAGTCTGTTCAGTCTTTCACATTAAAATGGTAACTTTAGTGTAAAAAAAATGGAGGCCAATATTCCAGTCCTAGAAATAATTTTTTGAAGTTTGATGTTAGTAAATAACCATCGTTCCTCTTCAAGCTTGTGAAATGTTAAACACTTTGTTCTCTACTTAATTTTAGCTTTCATATTCTAAAACTAGGATTGGCAAAGTGAACTGCAATGTTTCAATGAAGATTTGGTTATATAACTCACATGTAAAAATGCAGACTTCCAAATTAATACCAGCCTTTAGTGAACGCTTGGTTTCTTGATGAATTTGATTTTTATATACCTCTTAGAATATCAGTCATTCTGATTCTGACTTGGCACAGCAAAAGGTGAAATAGTGATCCAGAAGAGCAGGAAAGTCCTCCCATAAATATCCTCCTAGAGCATCTCCTTGAAATTGCTTGGTACGGAATCATAACATATGGCTGCAGGGCGTGGGTCACAGGTGGTAAAAAGGGATGATGTGTTTTCTGTATTCAGTGATAAATTCATTTTCTTTCTTTCTCTCACTCTCAAGATGGTTGCGCAAATAATTTTAGAATCATGAAGCTGTATACAATGCTATGCATTCTGATTATTGTAAGCTCTGACATCTGACATCAATGATTTAACTTTTTTATAAAATGATATACTCATTTTTCCAACAGATTCAAGTCAATTGCATAAGCATACATCTTCAATTTAGGGACACTAGTTTCATTCTTTTTTGGAGAGATAGGTTTTTGGCTATATAAAAGAACTGATACTAGTGTCTCAAGATACATTAATGACATTCCTTCACCCCCAAAAAAAGAAAGAAAAGAAAAAAGATTATTCTTTATCTTAAAGCAGAAAAAACATTTTAGACATTTTAATGAGCAAGCTCAGGACTTCATCTCATATGAAATTAGATGAGATTTTGAATGTTGCATAAGAGGCAGATACAAATAGATCTATCTATAGTCAATAAAAGTGGCAAGGATTTGGTTAGATCTGATGTCCTGTCATAACAGACTCATGAGTTCATCCATTTCAAGTGAGGTTGAGGCAGACTTTTTGACTTGAGGTCAATAGTTGGACACCAGCCTAGCCAAAATGGCAAAACCCCATCTCTACTAAAAATACAAAAATTAGCTGGGTGTGGTGGTGGTCACCTGTAATTATAGCTACTCAGGAGGCTGAGGTAGGAAGAATTGCTTAAACTCAGGAGGCGGAGGTTGCAGTGACCCCAGATCATGCCGCTGCACTCCAGCCTGGGTGAACAGAGAAAGACTCCCTCTCAAAAAAAAAAAAGAGTCATCATGTCTTGGAAGCCTAGTTACTAACATAGTATCAAATAAACTAGACTGAATTTATTTGGTTGCAATGCTTCATTCATTTCATTCATCCATTCAGCAAGTCTGTATTGTCTAACAAAAGACTAAATCAATTTATTCAGTAAATTGACCATGACAACAGAAAATTTTGTGAATATTTAATACTTATTAAGTTACTGCTTATCAGTTGATACTAGAGTATAACAAACACTATTTTAGGATTGATTATGAAAGATAGCTACATTTTGGGGGAACTCCTATTATCTCATTTTTCTAATTTCTGGCATGTGAATTATTTCACATGGGTCAGAATCTCTCGCCATATAGCAAACATTGTCCAAATTCTATAATGAGATATATAAAAATGTGATATAGTTCTAAATAAATGTGAAAATATAAGACAAACCATTTTAGTAAGGTAAATTTTTGGTATAATATTTTTAAAATTTTTTCATATTTTCAAATTCATATATTTCATATATGAATGTGGGTGGCATATTTCACTTATGTGCTTAGATTTCATAGCAAGTATTGTAAAAATTTTAAAAGATACACATTGACAATATGGATATAACAATTTTCGAAGGCTTGAAGTCATTGTTTTAACAGATACATTTTTTTCAATTTTATATTTTATATAATAATAAAGTTTTAAATCAGGGTTTACTATTTAAGACTCGTAAGGATTTTAAGACCATTTATCAAATAATGTAGGCAACAAATGTATAAGTCATTAAAGTAACTTTAAAATGTACCTGTGAATAATATGTTTCCTTTTCAGACATTTATGCAAGCTTGCTTTCTAAAATTATTCATGGTAAAGTTTCCCCTAAAGAGCTTAATATTTTGAAGTAATCCATAGAAACAATGAAGCAAAGAAAAAATAATAACAAAGTAGTAAATAGACAAATTTTGCTGAAAGTATACTATCTAGATCTAACAACCATTGTATTAGTTTGATTTATGCCATAAAAATATACCATAGACTGGGTGGTTCAAACAACATGAATTTACTTTCTCACCGTTCTAAAGGCTGGAAGTCCAAGACCAAGGTATCAGCAGAGTTGGTTTCTCCCTATGCCTTTCTCCTTGGCTTACTGATGGCCACCTTACTGCTGTGTCCTCTTATGTTCTTCCCTCTGTGAGTGTGCATCACTGATGGTTTTTTGTGTGTCCAAATTTCTGCTTCTCATAAGGACTTCAGTCTAATTAGATTAGGGTCCACCTTAAGCATCTCATTTTAATGAATCACCTCTTTAATGAACCTATCTCCAAATACAATGACACTCTGAGCTACTGAGGGCTAGGGCTGCAACATATGAATTGAGGGTACAGAGGTAAGGGACATAAATCAGCCCAAGACAACCTTCTATTAAAAAGAAAAAACATTTGTACTTTTAAAGTAATCGAAAAATTTTGCTCACATTTTTAATGATTAACATTATCTTATTTGACATTAATAATAACATAATTCAACTACTTACCTGTTATCAAACATATTGAGGGGGCAGCATTCTTCTAATAATTTAATAATACTCATAATAATAGTAGCAGCAGCAATAGTACTACTACTAATATTAGTATTTGCAGCAGTTTAATGGTAATAAAGGCATTTATTTGCCCTGTACTAGGGACTCCCTTTATGGTATTTTTTTTCTTTACAATCACACAAAACTATCATCCCCACTTTACACGCAATGAAACTATGAACCAGAGAGGTGAAATAACTTATTCAATGTCCTTAGCTATTGAGTTTTAGAATGGGGATTGCTTCAATTACGAAAAGCGTTAATAGTAAAAGTTGGGTGTTCACTTACTATGAATGACACATGCATTCTTTATACAATACTGCTTAAGATCCTTGGCTGAGAAAGTACTTTAATTTATTTAATGACTGAACAATTATTATTGAGCACCTATTATGTGCCAGGCCTTAAGGTACAAATACAAAAAAGACAGATTTAACATTATTTTTATAGCTTATTGTTGCTTAACTATGCCAGTTTTAGCCTTTGCTTTTGACTTCGGTGGGTTATTTTTTTTTTAATTTTATTGCTTTGTTTTATTGTCATGTTTTAAAAAATAGAACTTGATAATTTCAAATGAGTTAGCGTAGTAAAAGTGATTTTATGTTGATACAAGAAAATATTTTAGAAATGTATCTTTCCCTAAAAATAGTTTTAGGATTGAAAAGTTGAAAGAGTCAGGGAAAAACTAAGACAAGATGGTCTAGAATTCCAACTCCACATCTTTTAAAATAATAATCAACATTTTTTAATTGTGAAAAAACAGGGCAAAAAATTAGGTGTATATGATTGAAAAGAAATGAAAAAAGATAAAGTCATCACAAATGTTTTCATCTGGAATAAAAATGATCACCAAATATTTGTCTTTGTCTCATTTCTTATTTTATTAAATGCATGACCATATTGAACACTGTGTCCTATTTCCCTGACATTCTAGTGAATGAAAAATGAGAGAACACAGTTAATGATTTGATTATGGTACAAAATTATATCTTATATGTCAAGATAAATGTTAACATTGATACAGAATTTATGGATTTGTACAGTATTTAATTTCTGGAAAAATGTTTTATCAAAATTATTAATCATTTATTATTGTCAACAGAACTGTGTGGCAGGTTTCATTACACTGTGGTAAAAGATAGTGAATATAAAATCTCTTTCCAGACTGACTGTCATGCAATACCCAAAGCATTTTGAAGAGGACCAATTTTAATATGTCTTTTCACAAAGATTTATGCCATCATCAGTTGTATATAAAGAAAAACCCAGTGCCCAGAAAAAAAGATACCTGAAAACAAAATGTGCATTAATATAAATGTACTTCCAATGAGGTCACTTGGGCCAGGGCTTTTGTTTACTAATCCATTGTGTATTTGCAGCAAGACAAAAAAAAGATACTAATCTTCTAAACATTTAAAAAATTATTTACAAGTTGCTTTAATGTAAAATTAATTTATAAAATATTTTCCGTATCTATTGGTTTAAAATAATTTCTGCTTTCGTTTCAAGTAAGACAACTCACCAGTAAGGAGGTATCTACTCAACATTAAACATGCCAACAAATATTAACTTTTAAAGAATTTACAAATTTTGAGTACAGTTCCATCTTTCTTCAAAGTAAAATGTTAAATTGAAATGTAGCTTTTCACCTGATCATTGTGGTACTGTAAGTATTGTTGTTATATAATTGTCATGACAGTCTTCTTAGCAAATTAGCTCTTATTATGCAGAGAAAACAAATACGCAAAACAAAAACAAAAACAAAAACAAATTGTTCATTAGCAATCCAAATGGGAAAACCCCTGCTATTAGCTTAAGGAGATAACTAGCTATAACAAGCAGAAACAGACGATTTGATTGATCAGGATCCTTCATATTAAAGTGAAGTGATTACATAAACATAAGATTTAAATCATACATGCTAAAATCGTGTGAATTAAGTGTTCTGGTGAATCATTTGAAAAATAATGACTGATATATGGAAAACTGAACCCTAGTAATCTGAAGAAGTGAATGTGTTTTTAAAAAAGAAAAAAATAAAGAGCTCAATTTACTCCCACGGAATAATTTGTGCAATGTGAAAATTGGGCTGAAAAATGAAAATGTGTTAATAAAAGCCAGTCTTTAATGTGTATACGCATAAAAATCCATAGAATACACACAAGATAACAATTCGGGTTTTAGTTCATTTGTTTTGAAAACAGACCATCTTGATTAGATCTCAGAAAATGATTCAACAGGTAAATTATAGGTATACGTTTTTAAAAATAATTTATTTTAAATAATCTTCTGTGTGGCATGAGAAAAGTAAAACTGGAAGATTTAGGTTTTACATTGAATATGTATGTGGCTTAAATTTTCTTCCAATTGACTACTGTCTACTGTGGTGAGCCTTAAACCTCTCTCTTAAGAACAAATATTCCCTGTGCTTCTTGTAGAGTAAACTGCCATTTTGCGGTCAGTACCAGATAAATAGATAGTAATAGAAGAAGATGTGAACACTTTTCCTGTCACAACTAAGTAGCTTACATGGGGAGTATTAATATCAGTAACAATAGCTTGTTTTTATTAAAAATGAGGATCAGTACTTACACTAAAAACAGGATTTTAAAATGGATTTAGAAAAAAAAAACAGGAAAAGTACCATTTTACCTAAAATGACAATTCCACATATTTGTCCATCCCTAACATGGATGTTTAATCCAAACTGACACACCCACATACAATGCCTTTCTACAAAGATAAACTACAAACATGCAACTACTAATTCAAGTTCTTCTGAGTGTCCTCATCTATCTTGAGTTGTTTCTGAGCTGACTTCACTTCTAATCGGCTCCTTATCTCTTATTTATGGTTTCACTCCTGCCTATTAATTTTTCTTTTCTGAATGTGTTCCTCCTTCATCAACTCTTGGACCTCTCTCAGGGACCTGCCTAACCCTCCTGACTGACTCTCGCTGTTCTCAGCCCCACCTTCAATGGGGCACAGACTTATGGTGGTGTTCCTCTTAAGTATCTGTAGAATATGCCTCCTACTCTCCATCATCACCACCAGTTTCTTAGTGCAGAATTTTATCATCTCTCACTTCAAACATTACAATACCCTGCTTACCAGTTTTCTTGCCAAAGTCCTGGTCAACTTCCAATTGATTCACTACACTTTCCCAGAGTAATCTTTCTAAAACAAAACTTAGATCAGTTCTCTGCTTAAAACCATTCGATGCCTCCTAAAGCCTTTTTGGATCTAATGTGGACTTCCTTGCATGATATACCAGGTCCTTCATGATCTGGCTCTTCCCTTACCTGTTTACAGCAGTCTCCTATCAATCTTCAAAAGGAGCACGATACAACAGCCACACTGAGCTGTTCTGTCTTCTTGAAACACAGCATGTTGTTCCATAACTTTGTGCCTTTGTACTTGTTGTCCCTTCTGCTTAAAGTACTCTTTCTTGTCTGTGCCAAATGTAAATAAAATTCTGAATATGAAGACCAAGTGTTCACTTCAATAGATAGGGAAAGTGTCATAGTTGAGTTTGCATATGCCTGAGGGGTTTCTCGGGATACAGGATTTTCAGCTATAAATCTGAGATAGTCCTGAGTAAATTAGAATGGCTGTTCACCCTTGTTGAGAATCAAAAACTAGACAGAAGCAAGTCTTCCCCTTGTATGTTCTTCATCTTCTCTGAATCTCTACCCTAGCCCTTACTGCCTTCTATTGCAACTGTTTTAAATTTATGTCTTATTCTTACACCAGGCTATGAGCATCTTCAGAGACTAGGCCTCATTCATCTTTGTATTTTTATCAGCTACTCTACCATCAGTCACAGGTTATGTATTCAGGAAATGTTTGATAACTTCGAGTAAAGACATTGATGAATAAATGCAGGAATGATGAAATGATATAAAAAGATTATAAAGGGAGAACAGGATTTGCATCCCAAAGAGTATAGACAATTTAAAAAATAAACCCTGGAACTAAGGCCTGGCATACAGGTCTCAGAAGCAAGCAAGAAAACCACTTATCAGATTCTAGGGCACATGAGTAACCTAGATTAACACAAGTCTCTTGACTTCTAGAAATCTCAGGAAAGTTAGTTAAATTATAATTTCCACCTTTCTCTGGAAGTCCAAATCTCTCTTTAACACATTCATTCATTCTGGGAGGTGGAGAAGATTTATGTTCTTACAGTCACATCTGTTGCTGGGTTCCTGTTTCCTCAAGTACCACATTTTAGGACCAGTCAAAAACAGAAGTAAAATTCAGTCCTGCCCACGGGTTCCACAAACAACCCATTCACTCAAAGCATTTGCAAAGTTGTAGTATTTACTGATGATTTGAGTAAGGTAGAAGAAATACTTTTACTGCAGAAATGTAAAAAGTAGCATCAACCAACAAAACTTCAAACTGAACATTTGGCATTTGTGTTCCTGCTCTGTAATATCCTCTGGCCACCTACCACAAGAGAACTTCATCTAACTTTTCTCCTGAGAGCCCTCTCATCTCTCACTAACTTTAAGGTTTCTGCCTCTTTCCTCTTTCTTCTCCACTCTTCTTTTTCTTCACTCTTCCTCCCTCATAGAAATAAAGAAATTTGCCCTCATGTTTCTTACTGAGCAGTACAGCCCCGGTTTTTTTCAAACATCCAAGTTCCCTCAGAGTCACTCTCTACTCCCAAGGGGCTGACCAAGGTATATTCCCATAAAAAAGATCATTTCCACCCTGAAGAGAAGTTATGGCCAGGCTTTACGATGATTACATTTCCACCTCATTACCAAAGGTCAGAAATGGAATAATCACAATGATGCAATGATGAAGAATCACAATGATGACCAAAGAAAACTAATAATTTCATTTTACCTAATGACAGGCAGAACAGTCTGGGACTGGAACCGGATCCTAATCAGCTTAAGGCTAGAGACTATAACTGACTTGTCCATTAATGGATCATTGGCAGTTAGCCCAGCATCAGACACATAGTAAGTACTCACTAAATGATTTTTGAATTGTGAATACATGATTTGCAAGTTTGGTCATGCAAACATTTGTTCTAATTAAGCCATTAAAATAAGTGGTCAGCTGGGCAACAGAGCGAGACTCCATCTCAAAAAAAAAAAAAAAAAAAGTGGTCAGTTTAAGGAAAAACAACCTGTTAATCCATTTAACTAAAATGGATGATTTATTAAACACAACCAGTTATTAGCCATCTTGAGACTTGGCAATGCAAGTTAACAATTGGTTGAAAAGTCAAAAAATAAAATTTACTGAATGCTTCTTTATCGCACTTGTAAAAACATTTTTCTATGTTGACTAAATTAATTCTTACTTTAAAAAATTGTACAGGCAGAAACAAAACAACAAATAAGCATTTTTGTCTAAGTGTACTGCAACAGAAGGCATGCAATTATTTGGGCTCAAAATTAATATTAAAGGATTAAACACATAAGTGTACATATTACTTGGAATTTATAATTAAAGTAAAGCAAATAGGCTCATAAGAGAATGCTTTAATATTGTTAACACTACTTATTCAGAGTTATGTAGAATGCTAAAGGCCTAATTTGTTTCACCAAACAATTCATAAATCCAGAGAGATGTCAACATTACCAAAGATGTAGGAGTGATCTCTTCCTATGCCAGAGTTAAAATAATATCTTCACTGATAATAAATTTAATCATTAATGTATGTAGAATACATTTTAAAAAGCAAAAATCTTAACTGCATAATCATAGCTACATAAAAATTATACTTTCCCAGGAATGATTTCAGAGGCTTTGTTTTTAAAACCCTTCAATCATCTTCTAGTTTAAACATACATACATTAGAAATACTATATATGTTATTTACCTTTGGGAGCCTTGGAAACAATGTTTTAGTATTTTAATCCATTTCAGTTATTCTTTCCATTGGGTTATTTTCACATTTTTAAAATTCAGAGTCAAAGAAACTATTCTAATGACTTTTTAATTCTGTTGTTAACAGAGATAATTATAGATTATTACATAATGGGATTCTGCTTTCCAATGTTCATGAGAACATTTAATGACTATTAATAAAAGACTGAGAATAAAACACTTCACTAAACCTGCACGTTAAATAATCATGAAAACATTTAAAACCTATCAATGAGTTTCCTCATAAGATGCCCTTTCAAGTGTTTGTCATTTTCTTCTTCCGTTTACAGAGTTAAAACGGGAATGCACATACCTTACCTTTCTTGTGGCCTTCGTTTTTCATTAGCCCCAAGTGTGGCTCAGACATCACAGCTATTTTAGTTAAAACATGAGAATATTCTGCAATGTGGGTAAACTCTGATTTTTAAGCAGCTCTAATTACAAAAATTCTTGCTTTGCTATTTTTCTCAGGGATAGCAAGAGCTGCCAGCATTCCAATTTGGAAAACCTTTTAAGGGAAAAAAACCAAAACTAGTCCACAATGCTTTTTAAAATTCTTGTGTGGTGAAAGGGAAACAAATTTTATTAGCTTTGTTGAGTCAATTTTTTAAATAAATCTTTTAAATGATTAAAATGTTAATATATAAAAATACATTCATTTTAATGTGTCATTTTGAGGAGTTTAGAATTTTTTTAATGAAATACTTGAAAATATGGGGCAAAATGGGTGACAACATTTTTCTCCTGGAAGCCCCCCACTGCCGCCCACAACAACCTTGTTCTGCTTTGTTTCACATCAATTATAGATCCAAAGAGACTCTGTTGATTTTACTTGGATTATTTATGGTAATACATTCTGTCACTGACTTCTCTTGGGGGAAAGGTGCCTGGGTAACATTTTTATACAGATCTTAAAATTGCGAGATCATTCATCTCCTTTTTTCCTGTAATGAACTCTTTAGCTGTATTCATATTGTATCAGATGTGGGTAAAGTTCAATATTTTAAAGTAGTATAAAGTTATCACTGAACAAATAAATAAAACTTAACTAGAGGAAAGTTTATAAGTTTTATATATTAGTCTCATATATATATGCTTATTTTCATATATGCTTAGTTTCATATATATATGCTTATTTTTGTTTCTTTCTGTTCTCTTAGATAAAATAGGATTGCTCAGAGCCTATTTCATGTCCAAGTTATATTCTCACAGGCAGCTTGGGGAGTTCGATGACATGGAAAGACCATGGAAGTGGTTTCCAGTGAGTTGAAAGAGTTAAAGCAACTTTCAAAGGCGACTCCTAGCATGTAATTTATATGCATAGAGAATCCACCTCATTTTCCCTAAAGACCAAAATGTCCATTCCCATCTGCTAGCATATTTTTAATCGTTATTTATTATCATAGATGTTGGAAAAGGAAATACTTATTCATACCACCATGTTCCCAGAAACATATTTTTTCAAGAGATCCTGACGACTACCCTAGTCAAACTTTAAATAATTCCAAGGTTTTTTATCACTGACTTAAAAATTTCAAATTAGCACTCCTGAGTTTTTCCCCTGATATCTGTAATTAATCTGTCAACCTCAATAAAACCAATTTTTCTAAATCATTCTATGTGCTGATAGTCCTAAACATTTGCAAGATAGAACAACTAGAAATGCTTTGTTTTTGCTACCATAAAAATTTCTTTAGGTCATTTATTAGCCCTTAGTATTTGTCTTCTTTGAATTATTAGACACATTTTTCTATATTTTTAAGTTCAGAGTATCTGTGCTACACTTAATAGGAATTCTGGTATTTTTTTTCTCACAAAGTATCACTGAATTATGTATAGGACTATGTCATTTGTATGTGAGATCTTTGCACTAATCAATGTATCTTTCTAATAAAGTATTTCAATCTTAATATAATAGTTTAATTTTTTATTTGCTTTAAATTAAGAGTGAAATGTACTTTTTGACTGTATATATACACATATTAAATAAATATCATATCTCTGTATTTATTTAACCAATATTAATTGCCATTCAGCTATGCCATCATCCTAGGCATGAAGAGAGAGTTGTCTCAATACTTCCAGACAATTATTTTGTCTATAAAAGCATCTAATCATTCATAAAATTTCAGACAATTGTATCTGCTATTACTTTGCAAATGAATTATTAATCTTATGCTTAATAGATTCTTAAATAGCAAACATAGATTCCTAATAACTTAAATGGTTACTAATAAGTCCATTCACATGTTGCATGTTAGTGGCATTTACAGTGGTATTTACAGAAAATATGCAAATTGATATCAACAACTTTCCACAAAGTCATTTGGGGTGAGAAAATATGCAAGTTTTACTGAGTAAAGTTAGCTCTCAGGCAAATTGACCATTCTTGCACGGTGCAAAAACTTAAAAATCCAGATATGTGGTTGTTTTTGTTCCTTTGCACATTTCCCATTGGTAATAAAATATATTGCACTTGGGGTAAAAAAATTTTTGGCTTCTTGAAATTTTTAAATCGATCTTAAACTTTTGCAATTAAATTGTTCTCCTTGAGTTGTTGTTCACTAGAACTTAGAAAACTTCGGATGTAGTTATTTGTTTTCTTGCCTGAAAAAACAGTTTTTGAAAAGGATGAACAATTCAAAACAATTGCAGATTAAATAGTTTTCAGGCTTGGAACTCTGACTTCATAACAAGTGGTAACATAAGTTATTAGTTTCTGTAACATCACTTACTATATTCCTACAGCAGGTCCCTTATTGAAAAGAATAATTAAAAGGATAGCTCACTTCTGTGGCTACCTAATCTGTTCTGCAATGTCAAATCCATCTCACAGAAGCTCAATCTTAAGAGAAAAATGAAATGAGACAAATAGTGTTCCAAAAATTGAATAGCATGGTAGTTACTCAAGTATCTATACATGTGTGTATTTGTGTGCATTTTATTACATATAGACAGAGCTTCTCTTTTATAGTGGGCTGAAACCTCCCAGAAAATCTGTAACTCTTAACAGGAAGAAAAATAGGAAACAAAAGACACAAGTCTAAAACAGCAAACATTCAATTGAATATCAAAATTAAGACATTGGGACCTAACACATTCTTACAAAAGCACATACCTGCTATTGAATACTAATTTCAGACTAATTCAAAACATCTTGTTTCTTACAGGCTTTTTACAACTCTAAGAATACACAAACACACACACACACAGATAATTTTATGGGACAATTCCTAAATTTTTCTAAGAATTTAATTTATAATTTCCATGTCTTGTTAATCAATGTAAAAATCAGAGTGGAACTAAAATGATCTTACACTAATTCACAAGTTAAAGTTTTGCTATTAGGAAAACAATTTAGTTAATTCTACCTAGTAAACACATATCAAAGTGTAAGCTACTGAAAATTAATATTATATACTTGCATGGTAAATTTAAATGTTCACTGAGCTTATTTAAAGTTTTTATAACAGAATACACACACACACACGCTCCTGGATATTTAGAATAACTTCCCAAAAGGCAAATTCATTTCTCAATAAAGGTATCTCAACCCAAATATACTAAACTTAAGTATTAACAGCTTTCTTTGTTATAATACTAATCATCTATGAGTAGTATAGAAACAATATTACATGTATTGTTTTGTAAGATTCTGCATATTGTAAAAATATTGGGTGATATCTACATTCTGTCCTGCTTTTAAATTTGTGGGACCAATTTTATGCCACACAAGATTCAGTTTCATAGTCTTAAATGCCTCACAAGTGTTCTAGAGATTCATTGCCTGAACAAGACACATTGTCAATCCCCACCCAGGCAACAGGTCCATGCTTAGTTATTAAATAGTCCCAGACAAAACAGTAACCATGGTGTTTTCCAGATAGCTGTAAAATACTTGATTTTCTTGCAAGGAGTCCATTCTGATGTTAAGAATTCTTACAGTCAAGCCATAGCCTTGTATGGTTAGTTATAATCCTTCATGTTGGAACTAAATCTCACTTTTTTTTTGTACCCTCAGTATAAACAAACTTTCTGACACTTGTTAAGCTCTCAATATATTAATTGAAATGTATGAGCAAACAGATAGCTATTTATAGTGTTTTGTTTCTGCACCTCTTTTGGTCACTATTTAACTATAAAAATGAATAGCTCAAATTAAATTTTCCCATTTTATTTTCATTGCATTGAGCTCTGTTGAAATATAACATATATAGCAGCATACTAAGGTTGAGCATTTCATATATAAAATAGAGATGCTCAATTTCTTTCCTGCTTCTAAACCTGTAAACTTCCCTGTCTGTGCTATCCTGATCTCCCTCCATTCTTTCTCTCTCCACCTCATATCTAATCTCCCTGCCAATGCACGGTATTTCACCCTCCAGCTCCTAAGAGAACTTACTCCATCAGTGATCCTTCTTCTCCTGGGATTGCACTTTCTTTCTCATTTATCTAGAGATATTTTTTCAATATCAAGTGTCTCCTGGCTTAAAACAAAAAGATGAGGAGTGGTCCACATTTGCTGTCTTTCTTTACTTCATTGCTAGTCCGACCTCAACTCACTAAAATCTAGACCCTTCCCTCATCATTTCATTTAAGCTGCTCATACAATCTCATTACTGGCCTCTTTACAGTATCTTTTCCAGTTTTCATCTTATTTGACTTCTCAGTGGCATTGACAGCATAACAAATGACTACACTTTCCTTGCTGGAATTTTGCCCATTAGCTCTCAGAAAAACCATTCGGTCTGGGTTCTCCTCCTAATTTGCTAGGTATTGCTTCTCAGGTTTGGATAGTCACATTTTTCCAAGCATTCCTTAAATACTGTTCCTTCCCTAGTCCCAGAGTTCAATCCTGGGTCTTTATTTGCCTTCATCCTGTTAACTCCTTCTGTGAATTCATCCTTACAGTTGGCTTTCACTGACACTGAAAGGGATGATGACTAAAGCAATTGAAATTTCAAGCCCAGGATTCCTTCCTGAGCCATTGGGGCATGCTGGAGTCCCACAGTACCAGAAGTACCTCTTGGCTGACCCCTCCAGCTTCTAGGAGGTAATTATTAAAGTTCTGTCTCCAATTGGCCTGGTCTAACTCTTCATGGTTTGCTATTTTTTTTTTCCTTCTCTATTTTGTGTGACTTAAAAATAAAACTTTTATTTAACTTAATAAATCTATCAATATTATAATTTTAAATTCGATTTTATAAATATCAGAAAATATAAAGATTTAATTGAATTACCATGAGCAAAGATTATAACAATATAATGTAACACTTATTGTTTTCAAATAATATTTTCATATTTATTCATTAAATCCACACAACCAACACGTAACTTTATTATTATTGTTTACTGTAGGGAATTTAGGCTTCGAGAGGTTTGGAGTCTTGCCCATGATCACACACTAGTAAGTGACAGAGCAAGAACTTGAAATATTAGAAAAAATTACATATCCTCACATAAATATTTTATGGTCTTTAACTGTCACCAGTCACAAAGTCCTGCTCCAGGGTTGAGAGTTGTTTTTCTCAAAGATGCTACAAAGAAGGAAACATTTAGTGTCTTATTCCTTGCTGACTTTTATTTTTTTGATAGAAGAAATAATTTAGTCCTAAAGCATTAGAAAAAATGAAAAATTAAAGAGGGAAATGAAAGATCATGAATCACCTACAAACCGAGTTTTATATTCTACATAGTCAAGAGTTAATAGCGTATGTATGCTTTCTTTTGCATGAGAGTCAACAAATTACAAGCTGGACAAGATGTATCAAAATTTAAAAATAAATCTTAGTTTTTTATAAAGGATTTAAAAGCTACTTCTGCAAGATTCAGACAAATTGCTTGTCCTCAGTGCATTTTGTTCAGTTCTCTCATATGGTGATGGCCTTTTGACATTGGCCTTAAGGGCCTTTGCTGATCTTACCACTCATTCCATATGTTTAAACAAAGCATGTGGTTTTGCCAGCATCCTGCCACAGACAGGGAAACATAACCTCTGAATGAGGTAGGAGCCCAGACCCCAGAAGATCTTCAGTTATGCTGGGACGAGACTCCCGTCTAGCAATGAGGGGCAGTAACATTCCTCCCTGGCGCCTGCTGAAACAAATTTCAAGAATGGTAACAGGCTTGTTTTAAGGTTTTAAAACTATCAGTCTGGGATCAGCAGCCTTTTCTAAGAAGCTATGGATGCCAAATTCCAGCTGTCACAACTTGCTTCTGTGAGAACCTCATGCTCAGTTGGTCAGAGATTTGGAAGACGAACCTCGTTAAGACTGTGAGCCACAACTCTTTTCAGACAGACCAAACCCAAACCACAAATCGCCCTCTTGAAAACCCCAGCCTTTCCTTCTTGGTTTGGAATACAGGGTCAACACAAGGTTATCTGTAGGTTGGATGTGAGCACCCAGACAAAATATTTAGCCAACTATATGACTAGTTTGTGGTTTCACGTTTTTATTTCAAAATATTTGCAGCCCATTAATCACTATCATGAAAGAGTCTTCATCAAGGAGTTCACACTCAGTTCACTTATTAGGCTACAGAATCAGTATTTATATACTTGTATCATAAAGAGAAAAACAATAATTGACCAAATTGAATCAGAAACTGTCTAGGATTTGAGGCCTTCAAGCAACATTTTTTTCTCTTTACAAGATTTTCAATTATCCGATCGTGACTGTAGAGTGTGTGACATTGGTTCTCTTAGGGAGGGAGAGGTAAGGTTTCAGCTCCACATGCGCTTTCTCAAGACCAGAACCATGACTAATGAATTGCTCAACAGGAAAAATAGCTGATCTTCAAAGAGTTGAGAATGTGTAGCTGTAGTGAATATTACACATAAATAATGTTTATTGGACTTGAGTGATCTCTCATTACACTCCTTAAAAAGAATTTCCTGAATTATTTTCATGGGCAATTAAGTCATAGTTAACAATAATTAAATGCTTAATATGTGCAAGGCACTATTTTGAGTCTTTTACTTGCATTAATGCATTTAATTCTCACAATACTACTTTGTGGTTGCTATTTGCATTATGCCTATTATATTGATAAGTACTAGCCTAGAAAAGTTAAATAACTTACCCAAGATCTCACAGCTAGAAGGTAGAAGGACCAGAATTTATCTTTGATGTTATAATTTAAGCAATAGATGGAAGGTTATGTTTTCTATTGTGGAACTTACTGTGTCTTTTGGTTTCTCCTCCAAAATGTGTAGGGGCTACCTATACAATAGGTGTATGCCTATGAAATAATAGTACGATTGGATTTTTGGTGACGTGGCTTCTTCCATTAGTACAGTTTGTCACTTTTAGTAAGTCAAGTGCAGTATTGATACTCTGGGTCAGTGTTTTCTTTGGACAACTGGGGTAGGAATTAGAAGCCCTCAGTAATAGATTCACCTCTGCCATCAACAAACTCTATATCCTTAACTAGTCTTTTAACCATTTTGAGCCTCTGTGTCTCCTCTCTCTCTGAAGGTAATAAGTCTTGCCCTGTCCTGGCCAATGAACAGAATCCCAGACATATCAGCGACAAGAAGTTTGTTAAAGTAATATGTCCATAAAAATATTGTATGGATATATGTTGTTATTAATTTTTTATTAAATAAACACCAAGCAACCTTAAAGCCATGGGAGTGAGTTAAACAAAAAGTTTAAGTAACTACTTCTTATACAGCAGGAAATTTTGCCAAATGTCATTGTGTTTAATTTTGATAAAGTACTACTTATCTATTTTTGCTTTAATGCTTTTGGTGCTGTAT
Source organism: Pongo abelii (assembly GCF_028885655.2). Lineage (NCBI taxonomy): Eukaryota > Metazoa > Chordata > Mammalia > Primates > Hominidae > Pongo > Pongo abelii. The sequence continues at coordinate 114,336,819 of NC_071990.2, read as the reverse complement.
CTAAAAACTCATTACCAAACAAAAAGTAACCTAGATTTTCTCCTATATTTTCTCCTAGAATTTTGTAGTTTTGAATTGTACATTTAGGTCTATGATCTGGTTAGAGTAAATTTTTTTGAAAGGTGTACAATCTATGTTTATTTACTTTTTTTTTTGTTTGTTTAACTTTTATTTTAAGTTCAAAGGTATAGATGCGGGTTGGTTATATAGGTAAATTGTGTGTCAAGGTGTTTGGTGTACAGAAGGTTTCATTCCCCAGGTAATAAGCCTAGTACCTGATAGGTAATTTTTCAATCCTCTCCATCCTCTCATCCTCCACCCTCAAGTAGGGCCCAGTGTCTGTTGTTCGTTTCTTTGTGTGCATGTATACTCAATGTTCAGCTCCCACCTACAAGTGAGAACATGCAGAATCTGGTTTTCCATTTCTGTGTTAGTTCACTTAAGATAATGGCCTCCAGTTTCATTCATGCTGCTGCAAAATACATGATTTCATTCTTTTTTATGGTTGTGTAGTATTTCATGGTGGATATGTACCACATTTTCTTTATCCAGTTCACTGTTGATGAGCATGTAGGTTAATTCCATGACTTTGCTATTGTGAATATGCTGTGATGAGCACATGCATACATGTGTTTTTGTGGTAGTACAATTTATATTCCTTTGAGTCTATACCCAATAAAAGTATTGCTAGGTCAAACAGTACTTGTTTTAAGTTCTTTGAGAAATCATCACACTGCTTTTACACTAGCTGAACAAATTTACGTTCACATAAGCAGTGTGTAAGCATTGTCTTTTCTCCATAACCTTGCCAGAATCTCTTATTTTTTGAATTTTTAATAATAGCCATTCTGACTGGCGTGAGATAGTATCTCACTGTGGTTTTGATTTGCATTTCTCTACTGATCAATGATGTTGAGCTTTTCTTTATTTGCTTGTTGGCCATGTGTGTGTCTTCTTTTCAAAAGTATCTGTCATGTTCTTTGCCCAGTTTTTATTGGGGTTCCTTATAAAATTGTTTAAGTCCCTTACAGACTCTGGATATTATTTTTTTGTTGGCAGGATAGTTTGAAAATATTTTCTCCCATTCTGCGGCCTGTCTGTTTACTCTGTTGATAAGTTTCTTTTGCTGTGCAGAAGCTCTTGAATTTAAGTAGGTCTCATTTGTCAGTTTTTGTTTTCGTTGCAATTACTTTTGGCATCATCGTCATGAAATCTTTGTCAGGGCCTACGTCGAGAATGATGTTTCCTAAATTATCTTCCTGTGTTTTTATAGTTTTAGGTTTTCCATTTAAGTCTTTCATCCATCTAGATATGACATTTGTAAATGGTATAAGGAAGGGGTCCACCTCTAATCTTCTATATGTGGCCAATACATATAGTACCCCGGGACTATTTATTGAATAGGGAGTCCTTCTCCCATTGCTTGTTTTTGTTTACTTTGTTAAACATCAGATGGTTGTAAGTGTATGGCTTAATTTATGGGCTCTCTATTCTTTTCTATTGATATATCTGTCTATTTTGTACCCGTACCATACTGTTTTGTTTGTTGCAGCCTTGTAGTATAGTTTGACATCATGTAACATGATGCCTCCAGCTTTGTTATTTTGCTTAGAATTGCCTTGCTTATTTGAGCTCTTTTTCAGTTCCATATGAATTTTAAAATAGGTTTTCCTAATTCTGTGAAGAATGTCGTTGGTAGTTTGGTAGGAATAGCATTGAATCTGTAAATTGCTTTGGGCAGTATGGCCATTAAAATGATATTGATTCTTCCTATCCATGAGCATGGAATGTGTTTCCATTGTATGTGTCATCTCTTGATTTCTTTTAAAAGTGTTTTGTAACTCTCTTTGTAGAGATCTTTCATCTCTCTGGTTAGCTGCATTCCTAAGTATTTTATTCTTTTTGTGGCCATTGTGAATGGAATTGTTTTCTTGATTTGGCTCTCAGTTTGGATGTTCTTGGTATATAGAAATGCTACTGATTTTTACGCATTGATTTTGTATCCTCAAACTGCTGAAGTTATTTATCTGCTTAAGGAGCTTTTGGGCAGAGGCTATGGGATTTTCTAGGTATAGAATTGTATCATCTGTGAAGAAATATAATTTGACTTCCTCTCTTCCCATCTGGATGCCTTTTCTTTCTTTCTCTTGCCTGATTGCTCTGTCTATAACTTCCAATATTATGTCGGAAGTGGTGTCATTGTGGTGTAGGAGTGGTGAGAGTGGGCATTCTCATCTTGTTGTGGTTCTCAAGGGGAATGTTTCCAACTTTTGCCCACTCATGTGATGTTAGCTGTGGGTTCGTCATAATAGCTTATATTATTTTGAGGTATGCTCCTTTAATGCCTAGTTTGTTGAGGGTTTTTAACATGAAGGAATGTTGAATTTTATTAAAAGTCTTTTCTGCATTTATTGAGATATAATGTGGTTTTTGTTTTTAGTTCTGTTTACATAGTGAATCACATTTATTGACTTGTGTATGTTGAACCAACTTTGCATCCCAGTAATAAAGCCTCCTTGATCATGGTGGATTAGGTTTTTGATGTGCTGCTGGGTATGATTTGCTCATATTTTGTTGAGGATTTTTGCATCTATGTTCATCAATAATATTGGCCTAAAGTTTTCTTTTTTGTTGTTGTTGTGCCTCTGTCAAGCTCTGGTATCAGGACAATACTGGCCTCACAGAATGAGTTAGGAAGAACTTTTTCCCCCTCATTTTTTTGTGGGGGAATAATTTCAGTAGGAATGGTACCAGCTCTTTACACATCTGGTAGAATTTGGCTGTGAATCCATCTGATCCTGGGCTTTTTCTGGTTGGTAGCCTTTTTATTAGTGATTCAATTTGAGGAATCATTATTGTTCTGTTCAGGGATTCAATTTCTTCCTGGTTCAACCTTGGGAAATTATATGTTTCCAGGAATCTATCCATTTCCTCTACATTATCTAGATTGTGTGCATGGGTGTGCATGGAGGTGTTCATAGTCTCAGAGTTTGTTTTTTTTTTTGTATTTTTGTGTGGTCAGTGGTAATGTCCCCTTTGTAATTCTGAGTGTGTTTATTTGGATCCTCTCTTCTTTTTTGTTTTTAGTCTAGGTAACAGTCTAACAATTTTATTTATTTTTTCAAATAACCAACTCTTTGATCCATTGATCTTTTGTATGTTTTTTTTCCATCTCAATTTCCTTTAGTTCAGTCATGATTTCGGTTATTTTTTGTCTCCTGCTAGCTTTGTGGTTTGTTTGCTCTTTTTTCTCTAGTGCCTCAAGGTATGATGTTAGTTTGTCAATTTGACATCGTTGTGACATTTTGATGTGGGCATTTGGTGCTATAGAAACTTCTCTCTTAACATTGTTTTAGCTATGTCCCAGAGATTCTGTTATAGTATATCTTTGTACTCATTAGTTTCAAATAATTTCTTGATTTCTGCCTTAATTTCATTGTTTACCCAAAAGTGATTCAGGAGCAGGTTGTTTAATTTCCATGTAATTGTATGATTATGAGCAATTTTCTTAGTAGTAATTTCTATTTTTATTGTGCTGTGTTTTAAGAGTGTGTTTGGTATGATTTCAGTTTTTTTTTTAATTTGCTAAGGAATGTTTTATGGCCAGTTGTGTGGTTTATTTTACAGTATGTGCCATGTGGTAAAGAGAAGAATGTATATTCTGTTGTTTTTGGGTGGTGAGTTCTGTAGATATCTGTTAGGCACATTTGGTCCAATTTTGAGTTAATTCCCCAGTATCTTTGTTAGTTTTCTGCCTCAGCAGTCTGTCTAACACTGTCAGTGAGGTGTTGAAATCTCCCACTATTCTTGTGAAGTTATCTAAGTCCTTTGTAGGTCTCTAAGCACTTGCTTTATGAATCTGAGCGCTCTTGTGTTGAGTGCATACATATTTAGGATAGTTAGATCTTCTTGTTAAATTGAACTCTTTACCATGATGTAACAATCTCCATTTTTTTCATCATTGGAGATTTAAAGTCTATTTTGTCTGAAATTAGAATAGCAACTTCTGCTTTTTTCTGTTTGCTTAGTAGATTTTTCTCAATCCCTTTACTTTGAGTCTGTGGGTGTCATTGCATGTGAGATGAGTCTCATAAAAAGCACACACTTGGGTCTTACTTCTTTATACAACTTGCCTCTCTGTGTGTTTTAACTGAGGGCATTTAGCCCATTTAAATTCAAGGTTAATATTGATATTTGTAGGTCTGATCCTGTCATCATGTTGTTAGCTGGTTATAATGCAGACTTGATTGAATAGTTGTTTTATAGCGTCAATGGTCTATGTACTTAAGTGTGTTTATACGGTGCCCAGGAGAGTCTTTCCTTGTTTCCATATTTAACACTCCCTTAAAGACCTCTTGTAAGGCAGGTCTGATAGTAATGAATTCCCTTAGCATTTGCTTGTCTGAAAAGGATCTGATTTCTCCTTTGCTTATGAGGCTTGATTTAGCTTGATATGAAACTCTTGGGTGGAATTTCTTTGAATATAGGCCTCCAATCTCTTCTGGCTTGTAGGGTTTCTGCTGAAAGGTCCAGTGTGAGTCTGATGGGGTTCCCTTTGTAGGTGACCTGCCCATTCTTTCTAGCTGCCTTTTATATTTTTTTCTTTCATTTTAACCTTGGAGAATCTGATGACTACGTGTCTTGGGGATGGTTGTTTTGTGTAGTATATTGCAAGGGTTCTCTGCATATCCTGGATTTGAATTTTGGCATCTGAGAGAGGTTGAGGAAAATTTATGGATGATATCCTCCAATATGTTTTCCAAGTTGCTTGCTTTCTCTCTCTTGCAGGGACACCAGTGAGCCATACATTTGATCTCTTTACCTAATCCTATATTTTTCTGAGTTTTTATTTATTCTTTATTTTTTTTCTTTATTTTTGCCTGACTGAGTTATTTCAGAGAGCTGGTCATCGAGCTCCGAGATTCTTCCCTTAGCCTGGTTGATTCTACTAGCAATACTTATAATTAAGAAATTCTTGAGGTGTGTTTTTAAACTGTATCAGTTTAGTTTAATTCTATTTAAGATGGCCATTTTATCTTTTATTTCCTATATGCTTTCATTATATTCGTTAGATTCCTTGAATTGAGTTCTGACTTTTCCTTGAATGTTCGTGATGTTCATTCCTATCCATATTCTGAATTCTGTTTCTGACATTTCAGCCACTTCAGCCTGGTTAAGAACCATTGCTGGGGAACTAGTGTATTTGTTTAGAAGTAAGAAGATGCTCTGGCTTTTTGAGTTGTCAGAGTTCTTATGCTGGCTTTTTTCTCATCTGTGTGGGCTGATATTCTTTCAATCTTCGGAGTTCCTGTCCTTTGGGTTTTTTTTTTTTTTTAATTATTGTTGTTGTTTGTTTGCTTGCTTGCTTGCTTTTATGTTCTTTTATGCCCTTGAGTGTTTGTGGTACAAAGTGGGTTCATTCAACTGGCTTCAATTTTAGTACACAATTTCCTCAGTTTTGAAGAAGCCCCCTCTGATTACCGTCTTTGTGTACATATTTTTTTGTTGAATGTCCTGGTTCACAGGGCTCCCTTGGATAGAGGCTGCAGTTTGAAAACTGCCTTCCTTCCTCTTCCACTTGAAAGGAAGTGGTTTTAATGTGAGCTGATTAGCAACCTTAATTCCATGTACTTTTTTTTTTTTTTTTTTGAGCCAGAGTCTTGATCTCGGCTCACTGCAAGCTCCGCCTCCCAGGTTCACGCCATTCTCCTGCCTCAGCCTCCTGAGTAGCTGGGACTAAAGGTGCCCGCCACCATGCCCAGCTAATTTTTTTTTGTATTTTTAGTAGAGACGGGGTTTCACTGTGTTATCCAGGATGGTCTCAATCTCCTGACCTCATGATCTGCCCACCTCGACGTCCCAATTTTCCATGTACATTCTTTATTTCCCCTTGCTATGTTACATAACATATACATAGGATTCTGAAATTAGAAAACAAACATATTTGGAGAGGGCTGTTGTTCTGCATACCCCACCTATTTTTGTGAATGGCCAACCCATAAGCCAAAGCCTAATGTTATCCTAGACTCCTGCTCTTCCTTAACTCTGAACACAATATGTTACCAATACTTATTAATGCTATACTCTGATTTTTCTTAAGGTATCTTATCTTTGCCTTCTCCAAAATCTCTTATGTCTTCTCAAACACAGAAGTTCATGTTTTCATCAAACTTCTAGCTCAGGTAACAGAGGTAGCCCCCTAATTGTTCTTCCTGTGGTGTTGCACCATCTTTTCTTCCGTAATCTCCATCCTCCTTGCACATTTCTACATCTGTCCTCTACTCTGCAGATATAGATAGCTAGCTAGCTAGCTAGATAGATAGATCCAGATCTGACCACTTCATTTTTATGTAACCATAGCAATGGCTCTTCACAACATCAGGCTGTGAAGGTCAAATAGCTAAGACTGCCACTCAAAGCCTTCAGGCCTGGCTCTTGCAAACCTATCCACCCTCCATTTCCAACACATTTTCATATGCCTTATGTCCTAGCCACAACACATTCTGCTGAGTTCTTCTTTAAATGATGCTGCTTCTTGCTTTGTTTTTGCAGTTGATATACGTATCATGTCAAATGCTTGCCTTCCGCCATCATCTTATTTCTAGCTATCTACACACATCCTTCAAGACTCTGCACAGACAATTCTTCCTTCAGAAGACTCTCCCAATTAGGGTGGAGAGCTAGCCTGTGTTCACAGAGTACTACATTTCTATAAGAATACTCACTCTGTTGTGTTATAATTCTGGTTTACTTGTCAGTCTCCTTCATGATTTCTTTGAAAACAAGAACTATGACTTTCATTTTGTGCCATCAGAGCTATGAAGTGATTGGTAGAAAGTAGATATGCAGAACTTACTTAAAGAATGAAAAAGTCTTGGGGATATAAATATATTCTGAGAGTTAAAGGAATATTTCATCTGGAGATTGCTGAGAACATTACTGGAGCTAATCTAGTCTGCTAAGCTTTCCCCAGGTAGAAGCAGAAATTTGAATCCCTGACATCCTAAGAACTGGACAAGAGTTCAGATGCTTTCTATAAGAGGAAGCCAGGAAAACATTTCCTCTGGCTCCAGTTTGACCCATAAACCAAGAAACAAGCTTATGAAAGGCAGCAAGGATGCATCTACCAGATAAATTTTACAGGAGTTAAAATGACATTTCTCTCATCTCAACTCTTAATTGACTGCTGATGGTCACTGGGGTGTTTATACAGCCTCAAGGCTGGCTCCATTCTGCTGCCATATGTCTCAGTTGTAAGCTCACTACAAGTTCCATATGGCTGCTTAATTCCAAAGAGTCTAAAGTGTCCTCATGTTCCATAGGGCCAGTTGAGACAAAGGACTTACCTTATATGGTTCGGGTTTGGACTAACTGAGAAATGAAATAAATAGCTGTACCCTAAATCTCTCAAAAATGCTTTTCCTTTAATAGAGAGGCTGCTATGGGCAACTGGCATCTCTGTCGCACTTTACATGTTTATCTACTCTCTAAATAGAGAAGACATTTTTACTCTTAAAATAATGGAAAGGAGGTCACATTTTATTTGTACTGAATGAAAACACTAACATAATTTCTACCAAGTTAATGCTCAATTCACTATTTCTCTCACAGTATAAATAATTATCCTTTTTATTTGATGATGATGATGATGGTGATGATGATGATGATGATGGAGCTATGCTACTGTACTTGGACACCTTATGGTAAGAAATTACTTATATATTTATTCAATCAAATTTTTTTTAATTCAATGTAAAGATTTGACAGTTAATCACCTGATTTATTCTTTCAAGTGGACCCTTTAAATCTTCATTTCCTTTGCTCTTCTTTCCATTTTATAACTGTCCTGCAGTGTCCTAGTCCTAGATCTTTGCAACAATCTGCCTTCTCCATTGTAAACAGTGCTGGAGAATTTGCAAAACCATGCAAGTTGGCCTCTTTACAAATTCACTGTCTCTCAGTTCTGATGAGTTCTCTATCTATTTCAGTCTCTTTGTTGTCTTCTAAGTGCTCCTATCTTGTTGCAGTCAACAAAAACTCCAAGGTCTTACCATTCTCTTCATGATTGAAACTCTTTTCCTTTTCCTCCACACTCACGCTCAACTTCCTGCTTTTTATATCCACAGACAAATCAGTGGGGCCACCGCATCCTTATTCTCTTCAATCTAGTCTGGGAGGATTAATTATTCCATTGAGGACTAATTCATTCAACTGTGCTGCTGAAAACCTCCTTATCGTCTCAAGGGACTTTGCTTTATCTGTTGACTGCTTTGCCTTGAATTATGATCTGCTCCTTCTCTACTTGATCTTTTTCTCACTGAATGAAAAATTCAGGTCAACATACCCTCCTATCCATACTCTCTTTATATTCTACCAATCTCTTTAACTCTTTTGTCATCAGAAAATCTTGAGCCCTTTCTCTGTACTTGCTGTCTTCACTTCTTTTTTCTTTCCCTGTCCCCACTTCCACCTCCATTTACTACCTTAAAGAATGCACTTTTATCTTTTATGAAAATTCATGTTTTCCTTATATCTCTTTCATCAATGTGGGCTTCCTTTTCTTGGGCTGTCTGTTACATTATCATTATTTCTCATGTTGCAAAATGACCAAAGCTAATTAGGCAATTCATAATCCTAGGTTTCATTTTTTGATAGGTAATGGTGGTCATTCTACAGTAGGAATTTGCTAATTCCTCAGCCCTGCTACTAGTTATAAAGAAAGCAGGGCAGGCATAGAACAAATTCTGCACAAATACAGCCTACAGACATTTATTCAACAAATGTTCACTAGCAAAACAGGCACTACACTGTTCTCTATAAGACTGATTTGATCTTTAATTTTTATACTGAAATCTATCTGCTTCTTTCTTTAGTTTCATTGGATACTGTGATTTGAGTGATTTTATATACATGTATGTATGGTGTGAGTAAATGGTATGTGAGCCCTTATGTGTTTATGTTGGCATGTCATGAAACAGGTGGAAAATTCAGTGACGAAAATATCAAACACATTTCCACATTCTTCTGTGTTAACTGCAAGAGGAAAGGGAGGGAGGGAGGGGAGACAGAAATATCTTATTTTATTGAATTCTATTCATTTGAAAGTGCACTAGCATTTAGAGCTATTTGTGAATAAGTTGCAAGAACATCTGCTGATGTTTGTTCGTGAAAATTATTGGGAATCTAGGAATTAATTATGATACCTTTTTATTCTTTTTATTAAACTTCCTCTTTTATATCATATTTATATTTTTTCATTTGAGCAGAATTAAGTCTTATTTAACCATATGTCACATTTATAGTGATTTGAAATTGTTAAATGGGATGTCATTAATTTCTGAAAAGAATTATATATGATATACATAACATTTCAATATAATTAACTGAAATGATTATGAAATCACTTATAATCTTTCAGCTTACAAAATGAAATGGTTTTCGTTGTTTATATTTCTCTTAGTACTTGTAAAACAGCATATCATTCTTTATAGTTGTAACCATAGCATATATAAAATATCTTTTGTAACATTAATATTTATTTATCTTTGTTACTATTCTGCTTTTATAACTACTATTTCTAGTTGTAACAAATTATGTCATATAGTAGACAAATATCTTCTTCTTTACTTACTTATACCCCTATTTCTTGTCATTTGCTAATGCTCATTATTGGCTATTATGAATGTGTTGTGCTAAACATCTCTATAGATAACATTTTCTTTCCTGTTGGATTATTACTCAAAATAAATTTCCAGAAATGATATTACTAGATCAAAATATGGACATTTTTATTATTCTTGCTGCATACTGTACATTATTTCCCAGAAAATTCAAAAATATTTCAATAGTTATTTATTGATTATATAGTAAATTTCAGGAAACATATTGCTACTAGACATACGGAAATGAAAAACAGAGTTCTTTTCCTGGGGGAACTCATTCTGTATTTTCTCTTTGGGTGCTTTGAATTCTGCTATGGGTGAGCAAACCATTTGTCAACCATTAGTGGGCTTAACAACTTTAAACTCTACTACAGGGCTACAGTAACCAAAACAGCATGGTACTGGTACAAGATCAGAAACATAAACAAATGGAACAGAATAAATAACCCAGAAATAAGACTGCACGCCTGCAACCATCTGACCTTTGACAAACCTGACAAAAACAATCAATTGGTAAAGGATTTCCTACTTAATAAATGGTGCTGGGAGAACTGGCTAGCCATATGCAGAAAATTGAAACTGGACCCCATCCTCACACCATATACAAAAATCTGCTTAAGATGGGTTAAAGACTTAAATGTACAACCCAAAACTATAAAACTCTAAAAGAGAATTTAGACAATACCATTGAAGACATGGGCATGGGCAAAGATTTCATGACAAAGACACCAAAAGCAATTGCAACAAAAGCAAAAATGGACAACTGGAATTTAATTAAACTAATGAGCTTCTGCACAGCAAAAGAAACTATCAACAGAATAAAGAGACCACCTGCAGAATGGGTGAAAATTCTTGCAATCTATTCATCTGACAAATGTCTAATATCTAGCATCTGTAAGGAACTTAAACAAATTTACAAGAAAAAAACAACCCCATTAAAAGGTGAGCAAAGAACATGAACAGACAGACACTTCTCAAAAGAAGACACACATGTGGCTAACATACACATGAAAAAAAGCTCAACATCACTGATCATTAGAGAAATGCAAATGAAAACCACAATGAGATATTATGTCACACCAGTCCGAATGGCTATTACTAAAAAGTCAAAAAACAACAGATGAGGCGAGGTTGTGGAGAAAAATAAATGCTTATACACTGTTGATGGGAGTGTAAATTAGTTCAACCATTGTGGAAGACAGTGTGGCAATTCCTCAAAGACCTAGAGGCAGAAATAACCATTCGACCCAGCAATCCCATTACTGGGTATATACCCAAAGAAATATAAATTGTTCTATCATAAAGACACATGCATCCATATGTTTATTGCAGCACTATTCAAAATAACAAAAATGTAATCAACCAAAATGCCCATCAATAATAGACTGGATAAAGAATACATGCTACATATACACCATGGAATGCTATGCAGCCATAAAAAGGAACAAGATCATGTTCTTTATAGGGACATGAATGGAGTTGGAGGCTATTATCCTTATCAAACTAATGCAGGAACATAAAACCAAATACTATATGTTCTCACTTATAACTGGGAGCTAAATATGAGAATACATGGACACATGTGGGGTAACAACACATGCTGGGGTCTGTTGGAGGGCAAAAGGCAAGAGGAGGGAGAGGATCAAAAAGAATAGCTAGTGGATGCTGGGCTTAACACCTGGGTGATGGGATGATCTGTGCAGCAAACCACCAAGGCAAATGTTTACTTATGTAACAAACCTGCACATCCTGCACATGTACCCCTGAACTTAAAAGTTGAAAAGAAAAATAAAATAAAATAAAATAAATACACCGCCACCACAAAAAAAAAATACCTTTAGTAGGCTTAAATATTATATGAGGTGTTTCAATTAAAATGAAGATTCTTAGGGCCACTCTTGCACATATTCAAATTAAGAAGACTTGATTATTTCAAATTAATGGCACCTAGGTTACCTTGACTTTTTGCAGTCATCTCCAGATGATTCTGATACTAGTGGTCCATAGACCATGATTTGAGAAACACTGAGTTATATGCCAATGACATCCAAACCTGTATCTCTTGACCTGCCCTGCCCTAAAAGCTTCAGCTCAACTGACTTTAGAGATAAACATATCCCAAAAAATACTCATCATTCTTCTTTTTAAACATTGCCCTTTTTCTGTATACAGGAAAATCAATAGCTTCTCCATATTGCTGCACTTGGATTTTATCTTATAATGCCTACTTGTGGGGGGTGTTACTTATAAATAAAATTTTATATGTGGATCATTTAATTAATTAAGTCCTTAAAGTAGTCCCTGAAAATGGAAGACAATCTTCAAAATATTTTGTTTTAGATTGATGACCCTTCAGTTACCTATTAAATTTTACTCTTGAAAATTTCCCATAAATAGTAATTCCATAGTAAATGTTCAAATGTATTTTGGGAAAGTATATTTGTCCACATATTATATATTGTAAATATATATGTGTATCTGTATACATATACAAATATGTATAGACATACATGTAATGAAGAGCATTCTTATTAGAATAAAAATGTATAATCTGAAGATTTCAGATAAGAAACCATACTACTTACATATTTATTTTAAAAATTAAAATTGGAAGAGGCTATTTGAAATTTGTTAGAAATGTCCTGTATCTATAGATTAAACTAAAACAAAATAAAGAATGTTATTTTTGTCTTTCACAATAATTTGTATTACTATTTTTAAAAAATATTTTAATTTATAGGATATATGTGCACAACGTGCAGGTTTGTTACGTATGTATACATGTGCCATGTTAGTTTGCTGCACCCATTAACTCGTCATTTATATTAGGTATTTCTCCTAATGCTATCCCTCCCCCATCCCCCGACCCCACGGCAGGCCCCGGTGTGTGACGTTCCGCATGCTGTGTCCAAGTGTTCTCATTGTTCAATTCCCACCTATTAATTCTCTCCTCTTTCATAATTCTAGTTTTCTACTGAGTATCTCTCTCTCTCTCCCACTCTCTCTCTCTCCCTCTCTCTCTCTCTCTCACACACACACACTCTCTCTCTCTCTCTCTCTCTCTCTCACAGCTATTTCTTCTCTGTTCTGGTTTCTTTAATTTGTACATTAAAAAATAACATATAGCAACACCATATACCTTTTAATTCTCTGTGCACCTCTGCATACCATTCTACCTTGCTACATTTATCTTCACTGGTTCAATGAAATGGCTTCCGTAACTATCACAAAAAGTACTTATTTCTTGATTTACTTGACCTCTATGTGTAGTGGAAAATTTAATCCACTTGACATAGATTTGCCAGAGTTTATTCATGTTATCAAAAAGTGCATCTAGTCATTGCCCATTTAATGAAATATTTTAAGAAAGTTTCCTTTCTATTTATTTCTAGAACATGGCTCTTTTCTGGTTTTTCAACTCCTTTTTCCATTTCTCCTTATCCTTTTGTCTACTTTTCCTCGGCTGTAAAGGCACTTCTTTATTCAGCTATATAAAGACCGTTGCTGTTTTTCAGAACTCTGTCTTCAATCTTCATTTCACTCTGATCCTCCTGGGTTAATCTTATATACTTCCATGGTAGTAAACATTATTTATATATGTTATCATCTACCTATTCTATTATCTGCTACTGAACACAGATTTATGTATGTCTGTGTTTATTAAGTGTACACAATTTTATTTCCCAAAGATACCTCCAGAAAAGCTAAACCAATTATCTAATCATTACCCTACCACCTAAATAGGTTTCTGTATTTGTCTTTCAAGGAATACTATTTCTAGACCAAAATAAAACTGAACAAGAGCAACAACAGGAGCTAGATCATTTCCCTAACTCCCCACATACAAAGTGAGCAATTGAGTAGCTCAAAGGATATACTCATGAAAAGGGTATTGGTTTGGTGTTTAGCAATAGCCTACATGAGTGAGAAGGCTATGAAGCAGAAAAGAAGGCTTGCTTCTTTTTACTGCAGGCCTGTTGCTTTTTATATCATTAGGTTAGAATAGGTGTTCTTTAGCATTCAAGGGCATACCTATTCCCTTGAATACACAAGTGCTTCTCTATGCCATTTCTGATGGCCTTATCAGAACTGTACCAGCTTGGCAGTAGACTTTCAAACATGCCTTGCCATTTGTGGCCTATCCAAGCCTACTTTTGCAAGTAATCAATGATATCTCATTCTTCTTCCATTGCCACCTACCTATCATGCAGTTTCCTGATCAAATCATGTTCCAGGTTTCATCCATACCATTCTATGCTACATTTTCTATCTAGATATATTTCCTCCATCTTTTCTTCATCTTTAACTGGCTCCATGTGTTTCTCAATCTTCACTTCTTCTAGGAAGCCTTCCTCTCCTTCCCCATTGTCTCTAGTCCTGGTTGGACACTATTTCTATGTAACTTTCGTTGCCATACCTTTTGTTATATCATTATCTAATTTCCCTTCTGGCCGAATACACTACCAACTTCTTGAGGGAAGTGATGGTGTCTTTTTTGTCTAAGTCTTCAACGCTAAATAGAGTAATTTTTGAGGTAGTTGTCCTAATATAGAATATTTTACTCCATACGTTAACGTTATTGTGAAATGTAAGCTCAAAAGTTTAATGACTCGTGGAATTTTCTGCCCCATTCATAAAGCATCTCTTTCAAGTTCTAATTTCCAAGCCAAGAACTGAGGTGAGTCCATGTCAATATTTTTCAACAAAATTTACTTTGGTTACCACCAATTCTAAGTGATCAGTGGCATTTTTAGAAGATGTTTGCATTTTGGTTACACAAACAGATAACAGAATTTACACTTAAAATATTGCACTTTGTGGAACATAATGGTCAGAGAGATGGCACTGAGGCTTCCATGGGCTCATTACAGCTGCCTGTGGACATCTAATGGCGGTTAGACTACAATTCTGCATTTGACATATACACAGCGTTTTCATGTCTGCTTAAATAATTATAAACAGAAATGTTAACAAGAAGCTAAAGTGGAACTCATGTCACTGAGGTCTTGGAATAATGTTATGCTGGTGAAACATTAGCAGCATGGCTTGGTTTAAGGTTTTGAATACTTGCTACTGCATTCCTCTGATTACACTAGTTTCACTCATGATATTTATCTTTAGAAGTAGCTACAGCTCTTGCTCTTATATTTCCTTTGGTCTTACAATATTCTAAATCAACAGTATAAGTATCATCTTTATTCTCGACCCATAACCAATTTAAACTTTATAGTCATAATAGCTTACTCTTTAGATTGGCACTTTTTAACTTTATGGCTTACTATGATAACAATGATTACATTTTTGCCTTCTTTCCAGGTAAAACAATAAGAATTCCAAACGGTATTTGATAAATTATTTATAATACCCTCCATGCACAAGAAATCAATAAGAATCATGGTTTCCATTTTTTACAAAAGCATGTAAGTCCTGATGATGTTTTATGACTTACTCGTGGTACATGCTCTACAGATCAGTAACAACCAGTAAAGCAAATTGGCAGCTGTGTAACTACTTGCAGATTCCTAAACATACCAAACCCAGTGGTAGGCATGGTAATAAATCATTGAGAGTTAAGAACATTTTTTTCTTAAAATATTCCCAAATGGAATTTTCCTTAAATGTAAACTTTTTTAAAAAAGAAAAAGAAACAGTTATAAAGAAGAAAGTCTTATCTCAAACAATAGTTTTATTTATTTCAGTATATTTTTCAAATAATCTATATATATGTACAGTCATTTAAATAATATATACCCACACACAATAAAACAAATCATAAGTTCAAGCTGTAGACAGTGAAAACATGTCTTAGTCATATCCCTTCCCTGTCTTTTTACTCCAAAGTGAACCAGTTACTGGTTTCTTGACTGATAGTTAACACCTGTGTTTGTGCATTTACACATTTTTCCATGTTTAAAAGATTTAAATTCTTTCTAGTTTCAACTCAAGATTTCCAGCTACTGAAAGAAAGTTGCTATTAGAATAATATCTATTTTCTTTTTAAAGAAAACCACAAATTCTGAGCCACTATCGGTCCTAACCAGTTATTTCCCCTTAAAAGAGAAACAAATTTTTTTAGTCAAAACTGGCGATACATGTGAGAAACACATAAATATTTAAAGAAACAGCAAATCTGCAAAGTGAAAATACTGATATTGGCTGAACTCTCAAGTATATCTTATGTACAACATTTGATGCCTTTTTAAAAGTTATTCTGGAAAGTTTCTTATAGAGGCCTATTTATGAAGTAAATTTTAATGCTTCATTTTGGAAATACCAAATGTGCTCCACTTCTATGAAAAAGGAAACTATTGTTAACAGTGTTGGAATATTATTTGAAGGATAAAATAAAGTAAAATACAAAGATAATTTTATCTTTCACTTCAGGAAGTGCTCTGATTACTTGTGAACTGTTTTAGTTTTCAAATCTAATGTAAATCCACAGGCAAAATAGAATATTCATAGAAAATAAGAAAGAGGGAGTCATATTTGTTTTTATTATCTGCTAATGATAAATATTTAGGATCAAGAATTTATTCAGTGAATAACTTGCTTAGGCATATAACTGCATTTTGGAAAATATAGGGCTTAGGAAACTCCTAGAAAAGTACAAATAATTAATTGAAAATCGCATCTACATCCAATCACAGGGATAAATGGATCTTAGGAAAATTGTAGTTCCCGTGGTCAGGATGTTTTTCATGATGGTGGCAGTTGGCCTCTTGGGAATCTGAGAGACTGTCCAAAAGCTGACTAACAGGAAGACAGAAGTGTAACTGCAGCACAAACAGACAGGAAACAGCTATGTTAAGAAAACATTTGGTAAGGGCTACCACATAGACTTTGTTCAGTGTGCTTCCAGGTTATTATTCACAGAAGTTTTCCAAATTTTTATTCTATTTCTCCTATTGTAATTACCATTTCCCCTTGTAAATAATGTTCTTCTTATTATTTTTAACAGCCATATCATTTCAATGGTGTGGGCTGTAACAAATTTCTTTCACCATTTTCTTAGTGTTGTTTTTTTCTTATTGAAAATTGCAGTGATATCTTGAATGCAGCTATGTCAAGAATAAAAAAATAAGTGAAATTACTGGATTAAAATGTATAAACTTTTAAATGGTTCTTAATGCATAATTAGATTTTCTTTCCATGCAGGTTTTTTTCTACTTACCTTACCATCGTACCAGGTTTACCATCAACTCCCTAATATTGACTGTAATCAAATACAATTAGTTTTGGCCAGGTGCAGTGGCTCGTGCCTGCAATCCCAGCACTTTGGGAGGTTAAAATGGGTGGATCACCTGAGGTTGGGAGTTCAAGACCAGCCTGGCCAACATGGCGAAACCCCATCTCTACTAAAAATATTTTTAGTGGCCCACACCTGTAATCCCAGCTACTCAGGAGGCTGAGGCTGGAGAATTACTTGAACCCAGGAGAAAGAGGTTGCAGTGAGCCCAGATTGCGCCACTGCACACATGTATGTCCAGTTACTTTTTGACATATATGCCAATAGAATTCAATGGGGTAGGAAAAGTCTTTTCAACAAATGATCCTGTAACCAGGATCCTGTAACATGTATCCTTATGTTTTAAAAAGAAAAACAAAAATCGAATACCACTGCCCTCCAGCCTGGGCCACAGAGCTAGACTCCTGAAACAAAACAAAACAAAAGAAAACAAAACAAAAAAAAACAAAAACAAACCAGAAACAAAAAAAAAATGCATTCGGCTTTTACCTTGAGGGGAAAGTGATGCATTTTTTTAATGTAAATTTTTTTCCCTATGGAAATTATCAACTTTCTAAATAATTTTTTAAAAATCTGTGTGTTAACAACTAAGATCTTAATTATTTTCTAATAAATTATTTATAAAATGTAACTATTGACATTTGTGTTCATTGTAGTTTATGAACACTTTTTTCTCATGCCTTTTTAAATTATATTTTTGCCTGATAGAAGTTTGACATTTTTATTTATTATAATTGAACAACCTTTTAGTTTGTAATTTTCTTTATCATTTTAGGCCCAGAAAGATTTTTATTGTTAGAGATTAACTAAATATTCAGTCAGATTATTTTGAGTAGGTTTTTAAAATTAATTTTATACACTTTGGGAGGCCGAGGCAGGCAGATCACCAGGTCAGGAGATCGAGACCATCCTGGCTAACACAGTGAAACCTCATCTCTACTAAAAATACAAAAAATAAGCCAGGCGTGGTGGTGGGCGCCTGTAGTCCCAACTACTCAGGAGGCTGAGGCAAGAGAAGGGCATGAACCTGAGGAGCGGAGCTTGCAGTGAGCTGAGACTCCGTCTCAAAAAATAATAATAATAATGATAATTTTATATAATAAATTGTTAAAAATTGCTAATATTAATTTTGTTTTGGTGTAATCTGTGAATCAATCTTCCTTAAAATTTACCCAATTATAATTAAATTAAAAGTTAGTAAATAACTTTTTGTTGCCCATTGTTTAGAATGCTTACTTTATCATAAATCAAATACTTAACACATGATAAATTATTTTCATAATTATTTCCTAAAATTTTTTGTGACTCATTGGTACCTATGTGTGATAATATTCTGAAGTTTTAATTATTTTGCTTTATAATCAGTTGTAACATGTGCAAAGTCTTTTTATCCTAAGAAGGTTTTCACAGAGCAAGGTTTTAATTTTGATGAAATCAAATTTATCAAAATTTTCTTTTATGGTTTGTGATGTTAGCATCAAGTCTGAGAACTCTGTCTAATCTTAGATCCTGAATATTTTCTCCTACATTTTTCCAAAAAATTTGGTTTTACATTTTGTGCTTAAGTCTGTGATCCATCTTGAGTTAATTTGTGTACTAGGTGTGAGACTTAAGTTTATTTTTTGCCAATCAATGTTCAATTACTGCAATCCTTTTTCAAAATGTAGTTAGAAATATTTGTGTGGATCTATTTTTGAGTCTCTGCTTTGTTCCATCAGTGTGTCTGTCCCTCACTCAACATGACAGTTTCAATTACTGTAGCTATGTTTCCAAATTGTTTTAGCAATTGTTGTTTCTTAGCTTTTCTATATAAATTTTATAGTAACTTTGTCTACATCTAAGAAAATTCTTTTTTGATTCGGATAGGAATTTTGTTAAATTTGTGGAAGACATAAATTCTGTACATATTTTCTTAAATTTAAGCCTAAGTATCACATTCTTTGAGGCTTTGTAAAAGGTATTGTATTTTTTATTTTGGTTTTCACATGAAAATTGCTAGAATATTAAATTATGATTGATTTTTGAATTTCAATCTTATAGCCTCTGACCCACTAAACTCAGTTATTAGTTCTAAAAGATTTTATTTAGATTCCTTGGTGTGTTCTATCTAGATAATATGTCATTTGCAAATATATGGATTTATTCCTTTCTTTCTGACCTGTATGTATTTTATTTCCTTTTCTTTCCTTATTACTGTAGCTAGAACCTGCAGCACTATATTGAATAAAAGTGGTAAGAATACAAATCCTTGCTTTGTCTTCAACCTTAGGGTAAAGCAGTCTTTCACCAAGAAGCATAATATTAGCTATAAGTATTATATACATGACTTTATCATATTAAGGAAGTTTCCCTCTATTCTTAACTTGCTGAGCATTTTTCTCATGAATATGTTTTGAATTTTTTTAGTTTTTTTACATAAATTGAAATGATCATGTGAGTTTTCTTCTTTAGTTTGTTAATATGGCAGAGTACAATGATTTTTTAATTTAAACCAGCTTTGCATTCCTGGGATACAAATCAATTGGTCAAGGTGTATAATATTTTTACATACTGCTGAATTTTATTTGGTAACATTTGTTGAGAATTTTTGTGTCTATATTCAAGAGGGATATTGGTCTGTAGTGTTCTTTATTTTTACTGTCTTTGTCTGATTTTGGTAGCAGGGAAATACTAGTTTCATAAAATGAACTGCAAAGTATTCACTCCTCTTTTATTTTCTAAAAGAGATTGGGTAGAATTGGCATTAACTCTTCTTTGAAAGTTTTGTAGCATTCTCCAGTAAAATTATCTGGGACTAGAGATTTCTTTTTGGTGATTTTTTTTATTACAAGTTAAATTTTGGGTGACTTGTGGTAGTGCATATATTTGAATGCTATTCCATTTCATCTAAATCGTCAAGTGTATGTGTGGAGAATTCAAATTATTCATGGTATTCCTTTATTATTAATCTGATGTCTAAAGAGTGTGTGGTGATAATCTCCCGTGTTACTTCTGTTAGTGGTAGTTGTATCTTCTCCTTTTTTATTTGTTAGTGTTATTAAAAGTTTGTCTATTTTATTGATCTTTCCAAAGAACCAGCTCTTTCCGTGTTCTTTCAATGGAGACTTCTTTTATTGAGTCTATTGTGTTTCTATTTTCAACTTTTTTGATTCTTGCTCTTATATTTCTTTGCTTCTGTTTGTTTGGGTTTATTTTGCTCATCTTTTTCTAAGTTCTAGAAGTAGGGCCTTAGATTATTGAGACATTTTCCCATTTCTAATGTAGTCACTTAGAAGTTTGACATTTTTATTTATTATAATTGAATAACCTCTTAGTTTGTAATTTTCTTTATCATTTTAGGCCCAGAAAGATTTTTTATTGTTAGAGATTAACTAAATATTCAATCAGATTATTTTGAGTAGGTTTTTAAAATTAATTTTATATAATAAATTGTTTTAAATTGCTAACATTAATTTTATTTTGGTGTAGTTTGTGAATCTATCTTCCTCAAAATTCAACTAACCAATTATAATTAAATTAAAATTTAGTAAATAATATTTTGTTTTACATTGTTTAGAATCGTTACTTTATCATAAATCAAATACTTAACACATGAAAAATTATTTTCATGAATTTTTTTGTGGCTCATTGGTACATATGTGTGATAATATTCTGAAGTTTTAATTTTAATTTTAATAAGTTTACCTTTCAGCATTCCTTTAGCTACCTCTTTAATCCATGGACTATTTAGAAGTGTGGTTGTTTCCAAGTGTTTGGAGATTTTTTTTTAATCTTCCTGTTATTGATTTTTCATTTGATTCCATTGTTCTCAAGAACACACTGTATATGAATTTTCATTATTTTAAATTTTTTGTCTTATGGCCCAGGATATGAGTTATCTTGGTATACATTTCATGGTCACTTAGAAAGAATATATACTCTGCTGCTATTTGTTGTGGTGTTCTGGAAATGTTGATTATACTCTGCTAGTTAATGATGCTGTATTTTTGTATAACCTTATTGATTTTTTGGCCTAGTTCTAACAACTGCTTAGAGAGAGATATTGAAGTCTCCAAATATAATTTTGTATTTGTCCATTCATCTCATTTCTGTAAGTGTGGGTTTCATATGTTTTTCAGTTCTGTTTTTTTTGTGTGCATACAGTTTAGAATTGCTATGTATTTGTTGGTGGAATGACCTATTTTTTAAATTATGTAATGTCCTCCTTACCTTTGGTAATTTTCTGCAGTTCCTATGGTTTGGCTGTGTCCTCACCCAAATCTGTTACAGCTTGAACTGTAATAATCCCCATGGGTCAAGGGCGGGGCCAGGTAGAGATAATTGAGTCATGGGGGCAGTTTTCCCCATACTGTTTTTGTGATAGTAAATAAGTCTCACAAGATCTGATGGTTTTACAAATGGAAGTTCCCCTGCAGAATCTCTCTCTTGCCTACTGCCATGTAAGATGTGACTTGCTCCTCCTTGCCTTCCACCATGGTTGTGAGGCCTCCCCAGCCATGTAGAACTGTGAGTCAATTAAGCCTCTTTCCTTTATAAATTACTCAGTCTTGGGTATGTCTTTATTAGCAGCATGAGAGAAGACTAATACAGTGGTTTAAAGTCTACTTTATCCAATATTAATACTCTACTTTCTTTTCATTAATGTTTACAGGATAGATCTCTTTGTTTCCTGCGTATATTGTTATATTTTAAGTGAGTTTCCTTTAGACAGCATATAGTTAGGTCATGTTTTTTAATCCACTGAGCTTCTACTCTGTTTTATAATTTGTGTATTTGGACCACTTACATTTAATGTGATTATTGATATGTTAGAGCTGGGGATCCAAGGAACAACACAGTAGTGAGTCCCCAGGGTTTTATTTTTGCCTCATATATACCAGACTTGGAACTAATGAAGCCAACAACTGAAAATACTACAGGAGATTTTAAAAAGAAAGGTGGAGAGTGAAGAAAAGTAAAGAAAATAGCAAGAGCAAAAAACTGCTGTCTCTCTGGTCAACAAGGAAAGGGCAAGCTCTTATTTTTGCCGGTTTTGTCTAACATCTGGCAGGTGAAGAAAGGAGGTTTCTTTCTTGTAACTATCAGGTGGTGTTAGAAGTTGGAGTTCCACTAGTAGGAGTAAAGTTTAGGTCCCCACTCAGCCTCTGCTGATAACAAGGGGAAAGAGCTTATTCTTGCTGTGAGGTAGGGGTAAGATTTCTGACTCCGTATAGGACCTCCACTGATCTCTCCCTGGCTAAGATGGGTAGAAATGCCTCATTATTATCCTCATGTGACTACCAGCCATATCACTACTGCTGGGGGGTGATGAGAATCCTGACTCCTTCGTATGTTTTCTCCTACAGCACCTCAATAAAGAGGGGTAAGGATGGCTCATTACTGCTGACTGGGACTGAAAGTCCAGGCTCCCCTTCCCATGGTCCCCACTGACACTACTGGGGGACAGCTACATTGGTTACTGTCAAATATGATTAAAATTCTGGTTTCCTACTTGGCTTTTCTCACACCAATTTGGTGGTGATGGTGGAGGGGGTGGTAAATTGGAATGCCCCATTATAGCTAGGCAAGGATGGATATCTATGTTTACTATGCAGCCGTTGCTATCATGAATGGGGATGGGGAAACATTTTTGTTTTTCTGTTTGTTTTCCTTTTTTTCTCTATGATGTTAAGCTGAAGTAGTGTTTATTTTCTAAAAGTTCTCTATCTTGTTAGGTCGTCTTTTCCTTGTCCTTTGATTAGAGAGTAGTTTTTGTTGTTTTTCTCTTTTCTCTTCTCTATCTCTCTCTTTCTCTTTCTTTTTAACTTCTCCTGTGGTGTTTTTAAGTTGTTGACTTCTTAAGCACCAACTCTGGTGTTTATGAGGCAAAAGGAAAACCTAGGGAACTCACTATTCTGTTGTTCCTTTGATCCTCAGTCTCAGATGGTCTGCCTTCTTCCCTTCACCTTGCATAGTTTTCTTATGTTGGTTTTACGTATAATGTACAGGGTTTTTAGTTGTACCTAGAAAAGAAACAGGAAAAATATATCTACTCCATCTTCTTAGAAATAGAAGTATGAAAGTACCTAAGACTTTTTAAAATCTATAAAGTAGAACATTTTAATATACAATTTTTAAACTTTTAGGAAAGAGCTAAATGCATATTTTATTAGTGTATTAATTCAATGTTACTTAAGATGACAAATCTGCCACAGAATTACCTAATCACTGATGAAATAACCATGGATCTTATTCAGTAATGTCTTCTTTACTTTGATTTGGAAATGATCCATTGAAAAATTAACATCAGGTCCACCATAGAAATTGTCCAAAGGCTGCAAAGTCGGCTGATTGGAGAATCTCTAGGGATATCATGTTTTTTCCATTTCTCCATTTTCTTAAAATTACACTAACATTCCTAACTTGGTCCAATATGATTTCATTTGGGAGGAGTATAACTGTAAAGATAAAAACTCCAGAGCTTTATATCTGGAATTTTCATGTTCTACTTGCTAACATGTTTTACATTATCTTTCTTTTTCCTTTTTTTCCCTACGTCCTAATTGAACTCATGTAAAAGTGAAAATTCACTCAGCATTGCTTACATTAAGCCTGGAACTCGATGAGAGAGCAGGTTGGTTAAAAAAAATAGAAGCTTATTTGAGAAATGAGAAATTAGCATTGTGCCTATCGAGGCCTTCCTCCTGTTTAGCACATGGACCATCTTAAATGGCCTTGTGCCTGGGTGAGTATGTGGACATTGGGCTAGGAGGAGCCCATGAAAAGCAAATTTTCCTCAAGTATGAAGGCTACCTGTGAATGTTTGTTCTTGGAAGGAGGCCTTTCTTTCTGCTCAGAGGCCAGTGCTCAACTTTCGGCCTGTGGGAAGGGCTACTTCCAAGGCCACACCCAGCCCTACTGTGGTAGTTCCACTTCATCAGCAGTGGAACAATGATATGTAATTATCTGCCCATTTGTATGCCTATTTCCACTCACTTATCATAAAAAAACTACATTTAGTAATAAACTAGCTCATTCTTAACCAGGAGAAAGAAGACATTTCAATAACTCCTTTACAAAAATAAAAGTAGTTCAAGATAAGTTTAATCTTAGTAAGTTTTAGATGCGTCAGAGGATAAAATAGTTTGGGTATATACATATATATATATGTATATAGTGATTATATATTTTATATATATAGTGATTTTATACGTATATATATAATAGTTTGAAGATATACATACACACACACACACACATATAAACATCCTTCAGTCTGCCATATCACATATACTCAGTATCATCCCATAAGCAACCTAACCATCTAAATATTTTTTTAAGGGCACTTTCCTGAAAATAGCTAACCACTGTCTGTGTTAATTTTCCTTCTTGCTCAATGCTTCAAATGTTTGTTTAAGTTGCAGCCACTTTAGTATGCACCGCAGATTTTTCAAAACTGAGCTCTTACAGTTTTTTTCTATGTGCTCAGTATGCTTGTGGGAATCATTCATATTTAAATATTCCCCATTGAGAAATCAGCTCCTATGGACGTACACTTAGGGACATCTTTTTTATTTCTTTACCTTCTGCGTTGCTCTGTGAAGAACTACAGTAGGAAACAGAACAAAACACAATATTGGTATGGTTTATACAAGTTATTATTTAAACTCCTTTGACTTCTAACTAGAATGCCTTAGTTTCCAGTCACATGACATTACCAGATATTACTTTTGTGTGAAGTTTATTTGCAAAAGTATCACAACAGAGGGAAGACAGGAAATTTGGATTTTGCTTTAGATATTTTAGTTCTGTACATATTTCAAAAAAGCTATACATGAAAGACATGCTATTAAAATGGGAATATATGAGTATGTAAGGATTGATAACTTTTGAAAAACTATAAAGGAAGAGAGGGGGAGGAAAAAGACTAATCAAAAACAACTCTTCCCTTTTCCCCAAACTACCTTTCTAAGAAGAAACCACTATGCCAGATTAATTGGTCATTGGGTGTGAGAATTCAATTACTCTTTCTCTCTCTTTTTTTTTTTTTTGTCTCCCAGGCTGGTGTGCAGTGGTGCGATCTTGGCTGACTGCAACCTCCACCTCCCTGGTTCAAGCGATTCTTCTGCCTCAGCCTCCTGAGTAGCTGGGACTACAGGTGCCTGCCCAAGAGTGATGAACTGTGCATCAGGAACACAGCATGAGTATAAACATCATCCTCTTTTTTACGCAGTTTTTACTCAGGTTTTATTTAATGCACTGTATTAATTCATAGCTATCACTTTAGTCAGGCACTTAGATTCTCTGTTATGTGAGTATTTATGTTGCTGAACTGTAACTCAAATAGAGAAATTGATATCTGTTCTTGTCAGTGGACATTTTGGAAAATAAGTGCATGACCAATGGTGGTGATTATTATTACAGTCTATAACTAATTGAATTGTTGTTGATCATTTTTCTTGATACGAATTATAAAATGTTAACATCCACTTAATAAAACATTTCTTCACTCCTGGGAAGGAAAATAGAAATGTGCTCTCCTTGCACATGAAGATAACAGAGTCCATTGCCCATTAGAAGTTCAAATTCACATCTAGTTCCAGTGTCTCACCAGGAAAAGGCAGGTGGAGATGAAAGACTTGAATGAAACAAACAAAAAAAAAGCCAGCCTGTTATGTGGCACATTGAAGCAAGTCTCTGGTTTTCTTGCCTTAATAATTTCTCACTTTGCAGAATTGAATATCACATTATAATTAACTGTCAGGCAATTTACAACTGCTTGTAGATAATGAAATAGCATATTAATGTAATCAAATTATACAGAACTTTTTTCTTTTTCAAAACTGCTTTCATATGCATAATCTCATTTGTTCCTTACAGTATCATACAATATAGGGAAATGTTATTTTTCTCATTTTTCAAAGGAATTTGATATTCTCAGAATTGATTGATCAGATAAGAAAACACAGTGTCAGTCTGGAAACCAGGCCTTCTGATTCCTATACCTTGTCTAGTCTTCTAATCAACAGATTAACTCTCATTAATTCCAAAATAAAATCGCTTAAGGCTGAGTTCCTGAAAATAGAGAATAAGACAGAAATTATTTTGCAAATGATTTACTGAGGGAGTGATCTCAGTAGAAACATCTAGGATTGTGAAGAATGCAAGACAGAGTAGAGGACGAAATCAGCCAAAGAAGAGGGCTCAAGAGAAGTTTGGCCTCAGCCTGATCACACAGGAGGCTCCGGAGTATGAGTTGCTCCAGAGATTTTCCCACTCAGAAGTCAGACAGCTGTTGTAAAGACTCTCTCCCCTTCAGTTAGTCATTAGTTCTGAACACCCCTGAGAGTGGAGTGGGGTGCACCTCCCAGGCAGACACAGATGAGGTGGCTCCCAGAGTCAGGTAAGGACAACACTCGAAGAGGGGTGCAGCTGAGAACAGCAGCTGGGACAGTTGCTTCATATCGCTAAAGGCACCTCAAAAGAATCTGCTACTGATAAATAATTTTAATTTTCTTTTGAGCTGTTTAATTTTTAGTCTTATTGTAAATGATTTCAAGTACATACCAAAGTAGAAAGAACAGCACAGAGAACTCTAGTGTACACACGCCTATTATCAGTAAGAATTAACACGTGGCCAACTTTGTTCTGTCGGTGAGTGTTGAGTTCTTAGATAACAGTGCTTGTCATTCTCTGTATGATAGGAACACCAACATACATAGCATAGTTTAAATAATTATTTTAATTGAAATATTCTAGTTAAGAAACAGTTTAGAATACTAGAGAGACTTGGATTTATGATATAATGCTATGATCCTTTGTAGCTTAAAACACATTGTAATTTTCTACCAAATGTAATATAGAATAAACAGCTTATATTATCAAATGTGTTCAGCAGTTTTGTACTAGTTCTCTAGTGATTGTTTACCCCAGACAGATCCCAAAGTGCAATTTTTATAAGAGCAGTCTTCAGACCATTACAAAACAAATGGAACCCTAGGGCAAAAGAACTTGGTGGATTCCTGTTACTCATAAGGTTTTTTTATTTTATTTGAGTCTTGCTTTGTCACCCAGGCTGAAATGCAATGGCATGATCTCAGCTTACTGCAACCTCAGCCTCCTGGGTTCAAGCGATTCTCCTTCCTCAGCCTCCCAAGTAGCTGGGATTACAGGCACCTGCCACGACACCTGGATAATTTTTGTAGTTTTAATACAGACGGGGTTTTACCATGTTGGCCAGGCTGGTCTCAAACTTCTGACCTCAGGTGATCAGCCCGCCCCAGCCTCCCAAAGTGCTAGGATTACGGGTGTGAGCCACCATGCCTGGCCACTGTTACTCATAAGATTAAGTCCACATATTCAGATATTGTGCAAGGGTCTACATAATCCTGCTCCAACATCCTGTGGTATTTCACTTTTCTCAAGTCTCCCATATACGTGCTGTGTTCTCGCCACACTGAACTGTTGTTCCTAAGTCAGTGTGCCTTTTGGTGTGGCTCTGTGCCTTTCAATTTTCTATTTCTTTGCCTAAATTTTGAGTCTCCATATTTCTGAATGGAAAAGTTAGTCCTAGTTCAAAATACAACTCAAACATCATGTACCTTCAAAAACATTTTCAGCCTTCATTTTTCCTCTTTCCAAAGAAGTCATTTTTTTTTCTTCATCCCCTTTGTTTTTCATCCCACACCCCCATCCCCATCTTTTCGTAGGCAGAGTAATTTCTTCGCCTCCAGTTAATGGCCTACATTCCCAGAAATACCCAGGACTGTGTCTTTGTGCTTCATTTACACTTGCACCAATTGGGGACCTAGAAAATGGTGCCCAATAAATGCTTGTTAAATGAACAAAGGAATAGTTCCTCCTTTGAGTCCCTTGACATTTGTTATATATATTTACTATGGCTCATACCACATTTTATTGTGATTATTTGTTTCCATGCCTGCTTTACCTATTGTCTTACTCTGAGTTTCTCAGAAGCAGACTATAAGATAAGGATTCTAGAACAAGTAGCTTGTTTGTGACTTGACATCATGAAACGTGATTAAGGTAGTGGAGAAACAAGATGAGGAAAGAAAAACCAGCACTGTGGGCAGCTGGAGCTTAAATCTGATGGGGAACTCTGGGAATTTTTAGAACATGGACTTTAGTGTTATCCCACCTTCGAGAGATTGATTTAGGGCTGCTTCTGGAAGGTATTAATTTCCAGGCTTTCAGCATACTCCACATAGGCAGAGTAGGATTTGGTGGCCAGAAAAAGCCCTCAGATAAAGAGATTTAGGTGCTGGCTGTTGGAAGTCAGTATAGTATGCACAAAAACAGAGGTGCCAGTGGGGATATGCGTGTGGGACTACGAGCACCTATTATACTTAAGGATTGTGTGAGTCACTGGCTTTTGATCTAGATCTAGTCTTCTTTTATTATATCCTTTTAAGCTAATGATAATATAGCCCACTAATTAAATGCCATACGATGAATGAATAAATTGATGAATGGTATAGTGAATGGCTCTATTAAGTTACAGACATGCTAAGTTTAATCAGGCTTCTGGCTCCACTGAGCATACCCCAAGACCATACAAAAAGCCTGTTCTGGAATGTGATATACTCTCCAAGACTGACAGATATTAAGACTCTGAAAGTGAGTCCCTTCCAACATGTATGTACCACTGCAGTGCCACCGCAGCTATATATGGTAACTCTACTCTTCAATTGTGGCTTGTCAGTTGAACCTATAAAACAGAATCATGAAAGGTAACCTAACACATTCCAAACTTTTTCCCAAGCCCATTTTCCATTATGTTTCCAATGTGCGGTTATTTCAAGTGAAATGCAATCCATATGGCTCATTTACATTTATATCTCTAAATATTGCTTTATAAAAACAAGTTTATGTCTTCAGGAACATTTTCAAACATATTGAGTATATTTATCTTTGCCTGAAGATAATCTGACCCAGAAAAATGAAGTGATTTCTGTGTTTTGGGCTTGAGTTGGGTATACAGTTAACATAGCCCAGATTCCACCATTAATACTGTAAAAAGGAATGAGGAATTTTGATCACAGTTACCATATCTAGAAAATGACTGTGATTGTGACAATTTGGTGTCAAAAACTTTTGCTTATGAAAAAAGATTCATTGCAACAAATCTTTTTTTATATTAAATGGAAGATGTGTGACCAGATTCTCTGAAATATTTGATATAAAATTATTTGTAAGCATATGCTAAGAATATTACGAAAAACAATGAAACTATCCATGGACCTTAAAAAAGCATGCAGCAAACATTAGCAAAAGTTTGGAATAAAACTTACACTTTTATTCATATCATGTTGAGTTTTATGTATGTTCGTGTGTGCGTGTGTGTATATACATTTATACAGTGTGCACGTGTGAGAGAGAGCATGTACACATACACACAAACACACACACAATGGTGAACTTGTATGTCATTTTACTTATAAATACAATATTGTTGCTATAGCCAAAGCTATGTTGATATCATGTACCATGAAGTTGTTGTGCTTAGTGGCATGGTAGGTCACCTTTTTAATTTTCTTGAAATCTACCAAAATTAAACATTTTATGTTAAAGTTTTTTCCAACACTTTCTTATGAAACTTATCACAAGAAGAGAAGAGTTAAAATAAATTTACAGTGAACACCTGTAAACCCATCACCTAGATGCTACCATGAACAATTTACTTTTTAAGAAATAGCACATGGCTATGCATCACTCCATCCTTTCCATCACTCTTCTCATTTTGTTTATTTCAACACAAATTACAAACCTCAGTACCTAAATACTTCAGCACAATAGATTTTACTATACATTACGTTTGAACAAGACCATATTTTAAGTTAAATAATAGTAATAATTTTCATACTATTACATTTTGTAGTCTTTTATAGTTTACAAAATATCTCAAAACAACCTTATGAAACACATCATAAAGATTTTATGTTCCCATTTTGAGAAAAAGGAAAAGAATGTAGTTTTGTCCTACTTTATTAAACTGATAAGTAATAGATTCTATATGTAGATCGGGGTCCCCAACCCCCCAGGGCCACAGACGGGTACCAGCCCACCGCCTGTTAGGAACTGGGCTGCCCAGCAGGTGGCGAGCTTCCGGATAGAAATCAGAGTTCCACCTGCATTTGCAGCCGCTCTCCATCACTCACATTACGGCCTGAGCTCTGCCTCCTGTCAGATCAACGGTGGCATCAGATTCTCATAGGAGTGGGAACCCTATTGTGAGCTGTGCATCCGAGGGATCTAGGTTGTGCACTCCTTATGAGAATCTAATGCCTGATGATCCGAGGTGGAACAGTTTCATCCATCTCCCAATCCTGGTCCATGGAAAAATTGTCCTCCAGGATACCAGTCCCTGGTGCCAAAATGGTTGGAGACCACTGCTACAGATCACCAACAGAGGTCTTATGTTTTCCAATTCAATTTACAATCAAGCATACTGAAAGGCTGAGGTATTTACACTAAAGATATATGGGTAGTTTTGTTAAATTATATAGTTATTTTTTAGACAATAATATACATTTGGCTTCAACCATCAAACACTTTAGAAAACTCAAAAGGAGAAATTCTGTAATATTTACCCATATTTTCACTCTTCCAGATAGGTTAAGATTCCTTCCTTTTATTGCTTCCTTTCTGTTTTAAGAACTTCTGTTAGCCATTCTTTTAGGGTAGGTGTACTGGTGACAAATTATCTTAGTTTTCCTTTCTTTGAGAATTTCTTGATTTCCCCTTCATTTCTGAAGGAAATTTTTGCAGGATATAGAATTCCTTTTTGACAGTTCTCTCGGCACTTGCAAATGTACACTTCCTTCTGGACTTTATGGTTTCTGATCAGAAATATGTTGCTATTCTAATTATATTTTTTTTCCTTCTAGGCAGTTTTTAAGATTTTTGTCCTTATCTTTAGTTTTTAGAAGTTTGATTATGATGTTTCTTGGCGTGGCTTCTTTGGGTTTATCCTGTTTAGAGTTTGCTAAGTTTCTTGGATTTTCAGGTGTATATCTTTTACAAATTTGGGAAATTTTCAGTCATTTTCTTTAAATAGTTTTTCATTCCCATCCCCTTTTTTCTTCCTATGTGGTGCTCCAATGACATGGATGTTAGGTCTTTTCTTGTAGTCCTACGGGAGTAGTCCTGTTTATGTTTTTCAGTTTACTTTCCTGTTTATTGTTCAAATTGGGTAATTTCTATTGTTCTGTAATCAGGTTCATTGAATGTTTCTTCTCTCTCCTCCATTCCACTGTTTAGTCCATTAATTTCTTGTTTTTAAACATTTGTTTTTTTTAGTTCTAAAATTTTCATTAGGACTTTGATGGGAGTTGAGGCTCCCCACTAGGTTTTCAGTGATACCAGCATGCTTGCAAGGGAGAGTGCCTAGTTACCACTCTCCACATGACCTCCATGAATACCTTGGTTAGAGGTAGACCTCGTTACTTTTGGAAGGTACTAAGAGTTCCGTGTCCCACTTGGCTTCATGTGATAGTAATCTAGTAGGGAGAGGAAGTGATGCCTTGTTACTTCTGGTTGAATGTAGAAGTGGAGACCTTGAGCTTTCCACTGACACCATCTGTACCGACCTGGGAACTGAAATACCAGCTCCTCACTGACTTTCTCTGATATCACACTCTGACATCACTTTCATCTGAGAAAGATATGCTTTGTTAAAGTCAGGGCAAGGGTGGAATTCTAGTCTCCCCATTTGGTCTTTGTTAACATGGATGTATAGTCATGTACGTGTGTGTGTGTATGTGTGTGTATCACACATCTTCCATTAGATTTATCCATAGAAACATGATTTTTATAGTATTGTAAATATCATTTTAAAAACAAAATTTTTTGATTAATTTTTTGCTGGCTTGTAGAAACAGAATCAAATTTTACTTGTTGACCTTGCACTCAACACCTTACTGACTTCACTTATTAATTTGTATATTGCTTTTAGAGTCTTTTGAACTTTCTAAGTGCTAAAAATGCCACTATAAGCAATAACTGTTTTATGTCTTCTTCAATATTTATGACTTTTATTTATGTTGTCATTGCATATTGCACTGGCAAAACCCTTCAGTATAATATCGATATAAGGCATCATTGTCTCTTTTTTTATTTCACAGGATGCATTCAATAAGTTACTATTAAGTATAATACAGGCTGTAGTATTTTTTCTTTATATATATATATATATATACTTTATGAGATGAAGGAGGGTCTTTTTATTCTTGGTTATTAGTTTTTATCATGAGTAATTATTGCTTCTTATTAAATACAACTTCTGCATTTCTGAAAAAAAATCACATTTATCATTTTTTTCCTCTTGGAAGAAATATATTTGCTTATTGAAAAGCACAGAGGATTTCTTTAGTGTCATTGCTGATTTTGACTATAGCAGTGTCTTTCTAGCTATAATAAAATAAAACAAAATCTTGACTGCTTGCTCATTTGATTTTAGATGTATTTTCTCTAGCTTACTTTTGTTTTCTTATACTTGTTTATTTATTTCTTTTTATTATACTTTAAGTTCTGGGATACATGTGCAGGTTGGTTACATAGGTATACATGTGCCATAGTAGTTTGCTGCACCTATCAACCTGTCATCTACATTAGGTATTTCTCCTAATGCTATTCCTACCCTAGCCTCCCCAACCCCCCACAGGCCCTGGTGTGTGATGTTCCCCTCCCTGTGTCCATGTGTTCTCATTATTCAACTCCCACTTATGAGTGAGAACGTGTAGTGTTTGGTTTCCTGTTCCTGTGTTAGTGTGCTGAGAATTATGGTTTCCAGCTTCATCCATGTCCCAGCAAAGGACATGGACTCATCCTTTTTTATGGCTGTATAGTATTCCATGGTGTATATATGCCACATTTTCTTCATCCAGTCTATCAATGATGGGCATCTGGGTTGGTTCCAAGTCTTTGATATTGTGAATAGTGCCACAATAAACATACGTGAGCATGTGTCTTTATAGTAGAGTGATTTATAATCCTTTGGATATATACCCAGTAGTGGGATGGCTGGGTCAAATGGTATTTCTGGTTCTAGGTCCTTGAGGAATCACCACACTGTCTTCCACAATGGTTGAACTAATTTACATGCCAACCAACAGTGTAAAAGCATTCCTATTTCTCCA
This sequence comes from Pongo abelii, assembly GCF_028885655.2. NCBI lineage: Eukaryota > Metazoa > Chordata > Mammalia > Primates > Hominidae > Pongo > Pongo abelii. The sequence goes on along the minus strand of NC_071990.2, from coordinate 114,303,775 downwards.
CATCCTCTACAGCATCTGTTGTTTCCTGACTTTTTAATGATCATCATTCTACCTGGCGTGAGATGCTATCTCATTGTGGTTTTGATTTGCATTTCTCTAATGACCAGTGATGATGAGCTTTTTTTCATATGTTTGTTGGCTGCATATCATGATCAGGGCAAATTTCATTGATTTCTAAGTCACCCTTGCATTCATGGACTAATATTCTTTACTGGTAATGCTTTTTTATATGTGGATATCAAGGTTATATTGACTTCTAAAACGAGTTGGGAAGCGTTTCTTCATTTTCCATAAGGAACATATGAAAACATTTATAAGTGAAGTCATTTAGAGCTACAGTTTTCTTTTTAGAACAGATCATATAATGGACTTGATTATTTTAGATGTATAGAACCATTCATATTTTCTATTTTTATTGTCTCAGCTATTTTAAGTTTTATTTTTCAAGGAATTTATTCATTTTACCTAAATTTTCATGTTGATTGTTGTAAAATTGTTTATAATATTCCATTGTCTTTTTTACTCAGTAGGCTCTCCAGTGATGTCTCCTTTCATGGTGGAAAATATTTTATCTATTAGTGCAGTCTAATGTTACATGTCATAGACAGGACTATCTCTATTTGTAACATAGAATTCCTAAGAATAGGTTTTGGGGGGGTGGGGTTGGCCATTTTTGTCATTAGCTGATTGAACTTAAACTTCCTAAAATATTCAGATATTAAACCAGCTTTTTCATAATGAAAGTCTCCTTTATACCCATTCATAATTGAATTTTAATAAAAATCTATTACTTGTTGCATAACGTATAAATAGGAATGACTATTTGAAGTAAAAATTATTTTCTTTTCCTGATTTGTTGTTTTGCTTCCAAAAATATCATAGAAAATACTATGTTCATACATTGCATAACTTCATAGTAAAATACAACTTCCTGTTTTTTTTTTTTTTTCTTTTTGATACGGAGTTTCGCTCTTTTTGCCCAGGCTGGAATGCAATGGCATGATCTTAGCTCACTGCAACCTCCGCCTCCTGTGTTCAAGCGATTCTCCTGCCTCAGCCTGCCAAGTAGCTGGAATTACAGGCATCCGCCACCATGCCTGGCTAATTTTGTATTTTTAGTAGAGATGGGGTTTCTCCGTGTTGGTCAGGCTGGTCTCGAACTCCCAACTTCATGTGATCCACCTGCCTCAGCCTCCCAAAGTGCAGGGATTATGGTCGTGAGCCACCACACCCAGCCTCAACTTCCCATTAAAAAAAAAAATAAAGTTTATTATTAAAATTTTAATAAAGACTCAAAATAGATTTGCTGTAAAAAAAATGTCAACCTTGCATCTGTTTTACTTACTCTCTACTGTTCTCTTTTAAAAGTACTTTCCTTCATCCTTCTAGCTACTGTTCTAAGCATAAATGTCTTTCTATGACTTTTCAGAGAAATATTACTGATTATAAATATATTCTATAATACACTACTTAAGAAAGGCAGAAGAAGACTTCTTCAGTCAAATTTCTAGTCAATCAAGCAATATTTTAAAAGTTTCTATATTGTTAACATATTGCTGGAGTATAAGTGAGGGACAAAAGTTATTGGCTATCATACTTGGCTTTAATGACATATTATTTTACTAATAGAAAATTAATATCTAAAACAGCTCAAAAATAAGACAGAGTATCGTAAAATATATTTTTTCATGGAAGTTATGTTATGACATAAGGTTAGCTAGTCTTGAAAAAAGACTTTAGAACCTTTCAATTAATCATTTAAGAAAGGCCATGACCACATTCATGCCTACATGTTGCTGGAAAAATCTATTGAAATAGGTGCAAATTGGCAGCATACTCATAAAAGTGTTGTTGAAATTCCATATGTCAATCAAATAAGGTAATATGTCTAAATGGATGTTGCTCACAGCTGGTTAAAAAAATAATACAACTCTAGACAACTATTAAGGAAATTATTTTGTCTGTATCAGTCTAGAAAATAATTGTTTTACTAAACTGAGTGATTTTTATGGACCTGAGTAAGCATATCAGTAGCTCTTGTCTGGATCATCGTACTTCATTTTTCACTCTGGAGAAAAGTCTGAAGGCATAGCAGAGTACTCAACAATGAAGGTAAATCCCAGATTATTAAAATAGATCATGAGTCCATGTACAGGGTCCAGTGGTGGCATGGAACCTGAAAAATAGACACAGATATTGCTCTCAAATTTAGAAACATGTAACCCTTTAAATAAAAATGCAGAGTTTTTGGAACAATTTCTAGAACTTTAAAAATCATTGCTCATTTTTATTTTCCTTGGTCTTTAGATAGAAGATATATAAGGGCTACCATAAGGCATTTAGTAGAGTTAACATAAGCATGATTCTTTATCATTTCACCTGAGAAGAAATGATTATGGCATATAATACGCTGGTGTAATCTCCAGGGCAATATTACATAGCAATTTTATAAAAACTCTTTATTCTAAATATATAATATTCTGCTTCTTTGAAATTGAGATGGTGATATAAAATTTAAGAAAAATAATAGTCTTACCTATTGTAGTTTCAAAGTAAATTTGGGATGATAAATATTTGAGGAAAATCAGCTGTGCTATCTTTTGAGGTTAAGAATCACCAAAAAAATGAATTGTTGGTGCAAATATAAAATATTATGACTACTTTGGAAATCTGTCTGGCAATTTCTATCCTATCACCCAATTATTTCACTCCTAAGTATATACATAAGTGAAATGAACACAGTACACACTCACACACACACACACAAAATATGTACAAAAATGTTCATAGAAGCTTTATTCAAAAATAGCCCCAAGCAGGATATAACTCAAATTTCCATCAACAGGAAAACGGATAAACAAATTGTGGCATATTCATTCAGTGGAATATCACACACTCATAAAGAAAGAACACAGTACTGATGCACAAAATAACACATACAATTTTTAAAAAATATTATGCTGCATGATGGAGCTTGCAACAAAAGAGTACATTACTGTATGATTCCATTTATACAAAGTTTAGGCACAGGCAAAAATTAGTCAATGGTGATAGAAATCCAAAGAGTGATAGTCAAGGGATTAACTTGAAAGAGGCATGAATTAATCACTCTGGCAATGAAAATGTCTATCTTGATCTGGTTGATGGTAATAACCAGCCATGTCCTGGTAAATGTTTTAACTACTGCTCTCTGGGGGACAAAAAAAAAAAATGTCCTGCTTTCCAGCATTTGCAAATTCCTGTGTTTTAAATTCCGTTAGTGTGGTTGATCTCAAATTACCAACTTGACATCACTGAAGCAAAGCCAGGAAGGAATGTGCACAGTCAGCACTTATGAGCCGTTATGAGTCAGCCTTAGTGCATTACTGGTTGCAAGGGTGTATACATCTGCCAACATTCAAGTTGCACATCTAAGATTCGTACACTTTACTGTACTGGAATTTTATTTCAAAATTTATTTGTATAAGTCAAAATTTATTTTATAAGTCAAAAAATTTATAAAAAGGAGAAAAACATGAGAAATTCCTCTGACCCTTTTAGCAACCTGAAATCTCACATTGGAAGATTTGTTCACTAACATCACCTTCCTTGCTTCACTAAGATATATTTATGAAGTGTCTAAGTTTACTACATCATATAAAGTGGGTTATCGAGATGAATATTCCTAATCCCTTAGTGAACTTAAGGTACAATTAGAGAAATACAAAAATACATTCAATAGTTGCAACATATTGTAGTAAATGTAAAAAGGAAGTATGTACATACCAAGTATCAAGTGTTATAAGGTACATCTAGTAAAAGAATAATAGAAAAGAGAACTCTTCAAAGAATTCTTCCCCAACTTCTTGCTTTAACTGAAACCTTATTCCAAATTTATCTGTGTACAAGTGTTTTGACATTTCCCTAGCCCTGTGATGCTGCTATGTGACCAATATTCTTATATCTCCATGAACCTGTGATTTTTCTTTATCATTCTATACTTTTTTTTTTCCACTCTGTCAACCAGGCTGGAGTACAGTGGTGCAATCACAGCTTACTGCAGCCTCCATCTCTAGGGCTCAAATGAGCCTCCGACCTCAGCCTCTGGAGTAGCTGGGACTATACACACATGCAATCACCCCAGGCTAATTTTTCTTTCTTTATTTTAGAGATGGGGTCTCACCCTGTTGCCTAGACTGGTCTGGAACTCCTGGACTCAAGCAATCCTCCCACCTCAGCCTCTCAAAGTGGTGGGATTACAGGCGTGAGCCACCACTCCTGGCCCATCATTCTATACTTCTAACAAGTACCCGCCTTCAGGTCACATACTACATTCACTGGGAACTTTCCCCCTGCTTACAATGGTCTTCTAGACCCCAAATCCTGCCACCCTAGGAAGTGATTTCAGCATCTATAAACATGGCAGTCCAAGTCAGGAGTCACTTAATCCTTATGCCCTTCACTTCTGTTCTACCTCAGCTGTTGTCTTTTAGGTGTATATTGCAGCATTGTTTGCTAGAATTTCTACAACTTCAAACTCGGTCAACTTCCTATCTCAAACTTCTATTTTTCCAAATTTCTCCACAACTTACTGTTCACACCAGTGAGAAGTTATCATAGGTATCAAAACATGTTTCCAGTCCCTTGTACTTGCCCTCACACCTTCTCTGGAGTTAGTCATTCTATTTCAGACTTTCCTCCCAAGGTTGATCATTTTCTAATCATCTGCTACTGGTTTTAATAAATATTAATTGAGTGAATAAATGAGGGTCTTCAATGTGGATGCCAGAAATAAGCATACAGTAACTCTGCTAACACAGTAGTTTCAGGTAAAAGCCGTGACCAGTTTAATTGTGAGTTGATATTAAACTGTATTTAGCACATCTTGATAAGGTGGGTAAATACATCTTTGCAGGAAAATTAAAACATGCCTATATGCTACTTATCTGGATGGTGACAATTAATTCAACCCTAAATAATAGTCTTTAAAACTGGTGGTCTTTCTGTATTCTAAAAATTTACAAGTTACAGTAAAAAATCTTTTTCAAAAATTTGCAAGCTAAACTTATTTTTAATTCTCGATATCGCATGTTATCTTCATTTAAGTTGTCCGTGCCTGATCAGGCTTCACAAATTCTCTGTTAACCATTCAAGAAAGGTGGTTATTTAAATATTACTGAATGACAGCAGTGCCACATGCTGGGTAGGTACTTTGCCAACAATTTTATACTTACTCTTTTTTTTTTTCTTGAGGACTCAGTGCTATAACATCAGATGTTATTAATTTTAATTTGTAACATATTAACCTGCTTATCCTGCCCCTAAAGTGACACAGCATTAAAAGTGCATTTCTGAGGCTATTCTTAAGAATTTGAATATAATTATTACAGCTATCTCACATTCTATAAGAGTTTCAATATCACCTATTTTCAAACTAAGTTACTATATTGTTTACAAGATATAGATTATCCTCCAGCCCCTGACTTACATGAGAAGACATCTATAGATATATAAAATGTGTTTGTTTATAAAGAAAAATTAACATTTTAACCTAAGAAATACTAAAAAAAAATCTACCTTATTTTGAATATTTAAAACTTTTTAGATCATCAAATTATAATTATTCTATAAAAATCTGAGAAAGGTTTTGCTAGTAAGAGTATATTGGAGTATAACAACAGGAAATAAAATGATTCTACCTCACCTGCTGATAACACTTTACTTGGTGTATATTATTAATAGGAATAGGTCTTTTTCACCGTAGAGTAATCTAGTTGGCATACCCTGAGAGATCTGATCAGAAATACTCAACCAAACCCACATTGTGCTTTCACAGAGGGTGTTCTGGAGGATCCATCACAAACATTTTAACAAATTCACAATATTTTTGTTTTATGTAATTGGTGACTTACATAAGTGATTATATTGTACCTTTTATTAATACATTGACCAATAAAATAATTAGAGGCTACTTTTAGCGCATGTTACCTGGCCGTGATGAAGAATACATTGTGAGTCATTCCAATTTCTCTTCTTCCTTCCTTCCTTCCTTCTTCTCTCTCTCTTCCCTCTCTTCCTTCCTTCCTTCCTTTCTTCCTTCTTTCTCTCTTTCTGAATAAACATAACATGTATATATATAAACAAAAAAGATACTAAATCAACTATCTAAGAACATTCATGTTAATGGGATTTTTAAGTATAAATTTAAACTGAGATTCATTTTTTATATCAAAATAAGAACACTCAGTAATATTTTAAGATTAGTTAAGAAATTTTTGTCTCTTCAAATTCTGGTTTAAGAAACAATCCAATATCTTTTCTGTATTGAGTCAGCATCCTACGAAGTTTTGAAGCAACACAGAGTTTATTTTGTGTTCAATATATTTTATATTTGAAAATGAACTCCAAACTATGTTTATATGCATATGGTAGGAAAGGATAATATTAAACAATTGGATTTATCCATAATTTCTTAACAACCGATCTAACAGTTTTGGTACCAGGAAAGGATTCTGCTGCTAGCAAAGTGTCTAGTGAGTTGTTAGCACAATGAAGTGTGTCCACACTTAATAATGCCAAGACATATCGATATGAATATCTTCAGCAAAATATTAAAATAGTGCATTTGGTTAATGAACAAGAAATTTATTCGTGTACACTCTCAAACTTAACCCGCATATTGTGCCCTTAAAGTGACACAAGCATTAAAAGTGCATTTCTGAGGTTATTCTTAATAATTTGAACATAATTATTACAGCTATCTCACATTCTAAAAGAGTTTTCAATATCAATTATTTTCAAACTAAGGTACTATATTGTTTAAAAGATATAGATTATCCTCCACCCCCTGACTTACATGAAAAGACATATGTAGATATATGAAATGTGTTTCATATATCTACAAACTTTTTTTTTATTTTGTTTGTGGCATGTGGTTAGATATTTATGGAAAGAATCAATTTTAATCACCAAAAGGATTTTCAAACATAATGACATTCAACTTAAAACAGAATAATGACAAAGTTTCTCATGTAAACTCAAGAAAAGTTTGTTCTGTCATCCCGAAATTATCATAATGGAATTTCATTTTACCTTTTAAAATCTCACTCTGTAACTCACAGGTTAAATGCCAAAAAGTTTTTGCTTTGTTTGGTTTTGAATTTTCATTTATGTGAATTGCTGAAGTTTGCGAAATTCAGAAGGAAATCTCTGCAGTACAGATTTTGTTAAAAGATTTCCAGTATTTCCTGCATCTGTTGGGTGGAAATGGTACCCAATGTCACTTTTACAACTACTTCAGTGAAAAACAGAGGTGGAGAGAATCTAAGTTTAAAACAATGGAGAAAAAAAATGTTGGTTATTTTTAAAGTTAAAAAATGTGTTTCAAGCCTAGTTCCTGCAAAAGTTGAAATATTGGTTATTTCTTATCCTATCTGAATTCTTTTAGTCCCTTATCCTTAAGTTGAAAGTAACTTCAAGGAGGTAATTTTAATTTCTCATTACATGTGCATTCACATGCCCTCTCTTAGTTCCTAGCAATTTCAGCTTCCAGGTACTATTAATTTTTCTATTAGTCTATAAACCATAGTTAATTAACAAAAAATCCTGTTTTATTGTATTACATTACAAAGCCATTGTCATTTCAAATAATTTTTAAATGTAAATACTTGGAACTAGAAATTAATATGGATAGGTTCATAAATATTTTCTAAATCTTTTAACATCATAGTAGCAATAGGAAGAACACTTGCAATAAGGAGTCTAGCTTCATTTTTTATGTTTCACCCTGGACAGCTTTCAAGCCCCGTTTTCTTCTTTTGTACCATCTGGGCAAGCTGATAAGAAAACTTAAATACACTCCCTCCCTCTTTTGACATTAGTAAGAAATTCAAATCTTGAAATCCCTCAGGTTCTGAATCTTTTCCCCAATTGCTAGGCACTATAAAGACACAATCCACACTCTCTGTCTCATTTAACCCAGCCCAAATCTGCTTATACCTGACCTGCTCTCTCCAGGAGTCCCTCCTTAAATTGTCCTTCTGAACAGGCACAGTACATTTTACCTGATTACCTACCGATGGGGTACTTCAAGAGCCCTGCCACGACACACAATATTTGTAGGCAAGATCTTAACCACACCTAACTTTCTCTAGGCACACAGGTATGATATTCCATTGATGACCTCAGCCCCACAGCTGGATCCATCCCCTTCCACTCCTTGTTGACCTCATCTCTGCAGGTGTGTTTAGGTCTCATGATGACATCAGTTCCACAGCTAGATTCATCTCTGATGATGACTTCAACCCAACAGTTGGACTTATTCCAGACGGAATAATCCACAACCTTAAGTCTCATTAAAAAACCTATAAAATGTATTTTCCAGCCCCAACCACTGTTAGCTTATTCTCTCCTCTCTTTGCTTCCTACTTCCAGATCACTACTTTTCTAGCCCTACCCCATGATATAACATTATCCACCATGAAGGTATTACAAAATACTGTTAATGTAGGTGTCGCTTATGGTCAACAGCTGGTATTTTAAAGCATACGAATTGTTGCGTATCTCGATTACCTGGCCGTAAGGCACTTTTTCTAGCTGATCTTAAATAAATTTTACAAGAGTGAAGCCTGCCTCCTGTCAGTCTGTTCAGCTGGCCACATCTTCAAATTTAAATCTCACTTGCTCACTCTCCTGGCGTCTTTTTTTTTTTTTTTTTTTTTTTTTTGAATACTAACTCCATCCATTCAGGATGGCCTCCTATGTATCCTAATCTAAATGCTTACTGGCAACATATTAATTCTTGGTTACTCATGCAAAATGCTAAGTCTAAGATCATTTAGACCCTTTTGTCCCTAAGGGTTATTGCTTCACTGCCCTAAATACTCCTCATTTAAATGCTTGTTCTTTCCTTCACCTCAGACTTTTCTTCTTTAGTTCATTTATACTCTCTGCATTTTGGCTCTAAATATAACCTTACAATGTTGCTGAACATATTCAGGCCCTGGCATTTTTGTGGTGTGAACACACTTAATTGTGCCATCAACTCACTAGAGAGGCCTGCTGGCAACAGAATCAACTGCTAGTGCTGAAGCAGTTAAGTCCCTGGTCAAAACACACTGGTTTGATCCAATTCTTTGATCTAATTCCATTCTACCGCATGCATGTAAACATATTTTGTTTTGTTGTACTTTGTCAGCTCCTTTGTTTCCAGATGCTTGAAACTGCTGATCATGACTTTTTCTGCTTCTTACACAATATCAGAGAACACTGGTTGTCCTATTCCCTCCCTCAGTTTGTTGTTTGGCTTCCTGCTCATCTCCGGTCCTGTTGGACCATCTGCTTCCCTTGGATTTTGGTTTCACCTGCCCCTTCATCCCTGTGCAGATACCTGATCCCCTGCCTGCATGGATTTTTTTCTATTATGTTGCGCTTTCCCCTCTACATCCATCATTTACACAGGGCCTTCTTGACTTACCACTTTCTACCCCAGTCCTTTTTTTCCTCCAAAAACCACATGCTCCCTCAATAATCACTCAGATTGTCACCAGTCTCTTTAATGTCTTTCAAATGATTGCTCTGTCAGGAGTTGGAAAGTGTGGATACCCCTGGTGACATCACGGTGTGCAGGGGGAGCCTGTTGCCCATGCAGCCCCACATCATGTGCTCTCCTTGTTAAAAGCTGCTACTTTCCTATTGCCTCTAATCCTTTGCCCATGTTGTTTGGGTGTTGTTGGCCACACCTCTGTGTCTGGGACAACAACATATAAGCCAGTGAAGCCCCTTGAAGCTAATAATACTGAAATAAAGAACTTTTGTTGGCATACTGGAAAATAAGTCATTTCTTTTCTGTTGGGCTTGCTGTAAGATTAGTTATAAGCTTGGAGATTCCTTGCAATTATCCGGTCCCTTGGGAGGGAGTGCTTCCATTGTCTTGTGTCATGATGAGAAAGGAGATCCGGAATGGATTCCTAGATTTATAAATCATTGTCAGGTGTGCTGCAGTGGAAGCCAACAGCATGTGAGCTCACTGAGGGACTGTATGCAGAGTGAGAAAAACTTTCAAAATAGAACTTTGGAGGAAAGTCCAATATTTTATGGTTAGGTTGAAGAAGAAAATCCACAGAAGAAAAGAGTAGAGTAGCCAAAATAAGCAAGAAGAAAATTGGGAGCCATAGCTGAAAAGAGGCAGAAAGAATGTGTTGAGAAACAGGATATAATCAACAGGGTTAAAATCTGCTGAGAGGCCAAGTAAATTAGAAATGAAAACTGGGTTGCCTTTGGTGATCTTGGAAAAAGCTACTGAAATAAACAGGTGGGAAAGAAATGAGAAAGTGGAGATAGCAAGTATACCTATTCTTTCATAAAGCTTGATTCTCAAGGGACAAAAGTTTACTCGTTTTATCTGGTCTCAGGTACACGTTAGGAACAAAGAATGGACCTCTACTAAAACTTTTTGACAGTAATTTCCATTGTTAAAAGAGGGTCTGGTTAAAAAAAAAAAAAGGAATTTTTAGTTGTTGAAGTAATAGGAGGAGAAAAAGTAAGTGAGATATGAGGGAAATACATTTTGAGTTGTACCTGCTTGTTTCATCATCCTTATAACTAGTCAGTATCTTCCCCAACCTTATCTTAAGCTCTGTGAGAGAATGTGCAGGAGCAGGAAGCAGAGTGAAGCAGTCACACATTCCACACTTGGGAGTTAGAGTGTTTGGGTTGAAATTTTGGCTCTACTGTTTTCTAGCTGTTTGATGTTGGGCAGTTTATCCTACTCTGGATCTGAATTTTAGCCAAGTAATACCTTTTTCTGGTGCTATGACCACTAAGCAAGTCTAGAGTAGGCAGATATTTAGAACTGTATCAATCACAAATATAAATCTTTATTATCATTATAGAGATGTAGCCTATTTTGCTTATAATCACATTCATGTTGTTTAGCACAGCACCCGTATATAGCAGGCACCAAAAATATTTATGTATCAAATGGATGAAAGACCATTTGAATGAATGGATGATCATTTTTCTATATATTTGTAAGTTCATCTGTATCAGCATTGTATGTATCTGTATGTGTGTATACATATATAGAGACAAAATTATCTTTTCTTTATACAATAACACATTGAGGCAAACACATTTAAAATGTAGAGGTGGTAAAAGACACATTTTTAAAGCTATACAATCATGAATTTTGCAAGATGTCAGAAATTTTAAGGAAATTCTTAATGAAAAGCCATGGAGATGTTTCTATGTAATGAGGGACAAAAGGAAAGATAAGTGGCATTTATTCCTCTGCCCTGTTACTTTGGCTTTATGTCAACAGCTTAAAAGGTAATACTGAAGCAAGTGGCTGATTTCACAGGAGCCTTAAAAATGAAAATGATTCTTGCACTTTAAAACAAAGATACTGAAGATTAAACATACTGAAAGAAAAGAATAAAGAACAAAAATAACCATATTTTATTATAGATGATAATACCTCTTCACTTTCCTGAAATCAACAACCAAGATGGCCATAGGGTATTAGGATATTGCTTTGTGTACTGACGATTCTCTGTATTCAATACATATTTCTAGTGTTAAGGAAATTTAGCAGTGGCAGCCAACTGGGAACTTCTGCCAAATAAAATCATAAAATGCAGAAGTTAAAAGAAAATTCAGGTCACCTGACTCCAAGTTCAGTGTTCTTTCTTTGCCTGTACTACAATTGCTCAGTTTGAACTAGTTTGTTCTGTGGAACTTGCTAGGCAAAGAAAAGAAAGCATTTACTAAATGTGGTGAGCTGCATTCAGTAATGTATACATTACCTTTAAATTCAAAATAATCTTTTACTTTTTTCATATTTAAGACAAGGTAATTGCAAAACTGAAACTCAGTGCCTGCCCAAATCAACATTACTCATTGAATAGCGATTACAGATTTATTTAATAAGTATTCAGTAAACACATTTTATGACTGAATAACTATCTGGGAAAAATGATGTTTATTTTTCACTTAAAAATGTATTGAAGTCTAATTTACATACAATAAAATGTTCCAATTTAAAGTGTAAGTTCAATGAGCTTCAGCAAACAAATACAACCATGTAGCCATCATACAGAACAAGTACAGGATATTTGCTTTACCCCCGAAAGTTGCCTCCTGTCCCTTTCCATTTGTCTCTTTCCTTCATCCCAAAGTCAACTGCTATTCTCACATCTAGTATCATGTGTCTTTTTGCTTGTTTTTTATGGAATAAGCAAAATGGAATTTATTCAATTCCATTTTATGGAATTCCAATCATGCAGTATGAACTCGTGTTTTTGGCCTTTTTCACTCAACATAACAGTTTTGAGATTTTTTTCCAAGTTGCTGCATGTATTAGTAATTCATTACTTTTAATTGCTGAGCAACATTATATTGTTAATGTATTGTACAGTTTGTTTTTTTGAAATTTTCCCATTGATGGACATTTGTTTTGTTTTTATTGTTTATTATGAATAAAGTTGCTATGAACATTCTTGAATTAGTTTTTTGTAGAAGTACATGTTTCATTTCTCTTAGAAGTGTAATTGATGAGTCAATGGGTAGGCATGTTTTTAACTTTATAAGAAATTGCCAAAACTTTTTTCAGACTGGTGGTATAATTATACACTCACACAAACAATGTATGCAAATTTTGGTTGCTCCACTTCCAACTTATGTTGATATTGCCAATCTTTTTAATTTTAACCATTGTAGTGGATGTGAAATAATATTTCATTATGCTTTTAATTAGCATTTCTCTGATGACTAATGATGTTGAGCATCTTTACAAATGCTTATGTTCAAGACTTTTGGCTTTTATGTATACGTCTATAACACAACTTCAATTAACTTTTATATATGATGTGAGTTAAAGGTAAAGGTTTTTGGTTTGTTGGATTGTTTTTATTTTTAAATGTAAGGATATCCAGTGGTTACAGGATCATTTGTTGAAAAGTCTGTTCTTACCCCATTGAATTCTATTGGTATATATGTCAAAAAGTAACTGGACATACATGTGTGGATCCATTTCTGGACACACAATTCTATTTCATTAATCTATTTGTCTATTTGTATGAAAATACTACATTGTCTTGATTACTGTGACTTTATAGTGAGTTTTGAAATCAGGTACTATAGTCCTCTAACTTTGTAATACTTTTTCAAGATGGTTTTGACTATTTTAAGTCTTTTGTATTTTGTATAAATTTGTATTAAACCACATCTTAATGTTGAGTCTTCCAATCCATGAACATGGCATATGTCTTCATTTATTTAGGTCTTCTTTAACTTCTCTCTATAATGTTGGAGATTTTCAGTTTAGATATCTTCTATACTTTTGTTAAATTGTACTTTTGTAGAATTTTTTAAATTTTTAATATAAACAATAATGTTATACAATAAAAAGATTTTTACTTCTTTTTTTCAAATACACATACTTTTTATTTTTTTCTTGACTTCATGTACTAGGTAGGACTTTCTGTACATTATTGAGTAAAAGTAGTAATAGTGGACATATTTACCTTTTCCTGATCTTTAACCATTAAATATGTTAACTAAAGTCTTTTTTATTGATGTTCTGTTTTGTTCACGTTTAGTTACTCTTGTGAAAAAAATTCTCATTTTTTTTGGTGGGAAATGTTATTACATATTGCTGTTGACTTATGGAAAATAATTTTTTTTTACATTTATTGAATGGTCTACTTTATTCTTTTAATAGCAAATCACATTGATTGATTTTCAAACTTGAATTTGTTTCATTCTTGATAACTATCTGGAAAACATGCTTGATCATTTATTACGTATTATTCTTTTTCATATTGCTGAATTTTAATTTGATAATATTTGGTTGAGAATTTTTGCATCTCTGTTCAGTAATGCTATTGTATCATAATTTTATTTTCACGTTATCTTTTTATTTGAAATCAGTGTCATTTTGCCTTATATAACATGTTGGGAAATTTTTCCTCCTCTGTTTTTCATTCGTGTCATATTGAAACTCTTTCCTTTTTTTTTTGAGACAGTCTCGCTCCGTCACCCAGCAGGCTGGAGTGCAATGGCGCGATCTCAGCTCACTGCTGCCTCCGCCTCCCAGATTCAAGTGATTGTCCTGCCTCAGTCTCCAGAGTAGCTGGAATTACAGGTGCCTATCACCACGCCCGGCTAATTTTTGTATTTTTAGTAGAGATGGGGTTTCACCATGTTGGCCAGGCTGGTTTTGAACTCTTGACCTCAGGTGATCCACCCGCCTCGGCCTCCTAAAGTGCTGGCATTACAGGCATGAGCCACCGTGCCTGGCCTGAAATTATTTCTTTTTAAAAACCTTTCATAGAATTCACCAGTAAAACCACTGATGCCTGGAATTTTTTTTTTCTAGAAATAAAGGTTTTACTCATAAAGTTTCACATCAACAGGCAAACTATTTGTATCAACAAGTAAAGTAGAAAAATCATATGATCATATAAATAGATACAGAAAAAGCACTTGACAAAATTTAATGTCCATTTATGATTTTTTTAAAAATCTCTCAATAAACTAGGAATAGAGGGAAACATCTTTAATTTGATAAAAACAGCTATAAAAACCTACAGCTGACTTCATCCTTAATAGTGAAAAACTAGATGTTTTCCTCTTAAAGTCAAAAACAAAGCAAAACGCCTTCCTTGTAGTCTCCAGTGTCTTCGGAGAGCAAGATTTTGTACTTTTAAGAAAAACTTATAGTTATGATTATCAACAGCAGACATGTTAGCTTGATCTTAAATATTCTGTCATTAATGGAAGATAGAACCCTCTTGATTTTTTCAAATGGTATATTCAAATAACTTCAGATTCACAGAAAATTGCAAAAATAGTACCAGGAAGTGTCATATACCCTTTATCCAGTTTTCCCCAACAGTTACATTTTACACAATTACGGTACAATATCAAAACAACAATGTTGTCATTGATGTGTGTGTGTGTGTGCGTGTGTGTGTGTATAGTTCTGTGTGATTTTTTTTTTTTTGAGATGGAGTCTAGCTCTGTCACCCAGGCTGGAGTGCCGTAGTATGATCTTGGCTCACTGCAACCTCCGCCTCCCGGGTTCAAGCAATTCTCCTACCTCAGCCTCCCGAGTAGCTGGGATTACAGGTACATGCCACCACACCCAGCTAATTTTTGTATTTTTAGTAGAGATGGGATTTCACTGTGTTGGCCAGGCTGATCTCAAATTCCTGACCTCATAATCCACCCACCTTGGCCTCCCAAAGTGCTAGGATTACAAGTGTGAGCCACCGCACCCAACCAGTTCTTTGTGATTTTATCACATGTGAAGATTCTTGTAACCACCTGCAATCAAATATGTCATCAATTATGTGTGTAGTCAACTATGCCATCACCATCAATTCCTACCTCTTGCTCCCACTTTATTTTCATAGCCATCCACTGTCCTTTAACCATCCACGACTCCTGGCAACCACCAATCTGGTTTCTATACTTATAATTTTGTAATTTGAAGAAGATAATATAAATGAAACAATATAGTGTATGACCTTTTGACCTTTTAAGTTTTTTTTTTTTCTTCTCAGCATAATGCCTTTGAAATCAAATTGTGGCATATATCAATAGTTCATTACTTTTTACTGTTGAATAGTATTTCATGGTGTGGATGTGACATTTTATTTAAGCACTTACCCAATGAGAGGCATTTTATTGTTCCCAGTTTTTGTTTTTCTTTTTAAAATGCAGTTGCTAGGAACATTCCCATACAGATTTTTGTTTGAATGTAAATTTTTGTTAATCTGGGAGACTTGCTCAACAGTACGATTACCGAGTCTCGTGATAGGTGTGTGTTTAGTTATTCAAAGAAACTGCTAAATTATTTTTCAAAGTGGCTCTCCCATTTTATAGTCCCATCAGCAGTGTATGACACGAGAAGTCCAGTTTTCCACTGCATCTTTTCCAGAATTTTATATAATCACTATTTTGCTATTTTAGTTGTTTAGTATATATTTTGTGATATCTCATCACTGTCTTAGTTTGCATTTTACTAGTGGCTAATGATATTGAGTGTATTTTCATGTCTTTTTCTCAGCCACAAATAAATGTCTCTTTGTGTTCTTTGTCTATTTTCTAATTGGATTGTTTGTTTATTTGGTTGAGTTTTGAGGGTTCTTTATAAATACTAAATATGAGTCCTTTGTCATATATATCTCTTACAAATATTTTTTCTCAACATTTTCATCTTCTTAACAGGGTCTTTTGCAGAACAAAATTTTGAATTTTAATTAACTTTAATTTTACAGGTTGATATGGTTTTGCTGTGTCTCCACCCAAATCTCATCTTGAATTGTAATTCCCGTAATCCCCACGTGCTGGGGGAGGTGCCGGGTGCATCATGGGGGCGGTCACCTCCATGCGGCTGTTCTTGTGATAGTGAGAGTTCTCACAAGATCTGATGGTTTTATAACGGGATTTTCCACCTTTTGCTTGGCATTTCTTGCTGCCACCATGTGAAGAAGACCGTGTTTGCTTCCCCTTCTGCCATGATTGTAAGTTTTCTGAGGCCTCCCCAGCCATGCTGAACAGTGAGTCAATTAAACCTCTTTCCTTTATAAATTACCCAGTCTCGGAAATGTTTTTCTTAGCTGCGTGAGAATGGACTGATACACATGTTTAGGTTTTTTTTTTTTCTTTTCACTTTATGGATTATGTCTTTGGTCATGTCTAAAAACTCTTTACCAAGCTTAATTCTTAAAGATTTACCCTCTGTTTTCATATAAGAGTTTTACAGTTTTACATTTGAATCTGTCACTCATTTTGACTTAAAATTGTCTAATGTGTGAAGTTTAAATTAAGGTTCTTTTTTTTTTTGACCTGTGATATACAAAGCAAAGACTATTCTTCATTGATAGGGATTTTTGATAGAGATTTTCTTAAACCTATATCAGTTGAAAAAGATTTGACATTTTCACGATGTTGAATATTTCAATTCAGGAACGTGACGTGTCGCTACATTTATTTAGATATTCTTTGATTTTTTAAATCAGTGTTTTATAGTTTTCAGTATATAAGTCCTTTAAATGTTTTGTTGATTTATACTTAAGTGTTTAGTACTCATTTAGCTTACTTATTATTTCTTTAGAAACAGATAAACATCTCATTGTTAATAATTGAAAATAGTATTATGTTTTACATTTTGTTTTTGCTTTTCATATATTCATGGTTGTTTACAGAAATAAAATTGATTTTTGTATGCTGATCTAGTATCCTGTGACCTTAGTGAAATTAGATATTCGTTCTAAGAGTAGCTTCATAGATTCTTTGGGATATTCTACATAGACAATCATTACTTCTGCAAATAGGGATAGTTGATTTCTTCTGTTATGACTCTAACGCCTTTTATTTCCTTTTTATGCTTTCTTACATGGGCTGGAACTTTCAGTTCTATTTTGAGTAAGGGCAGATGTGTTTGCCTTGTCCCAGATCTTAGGAGAAAAGCATTCAGTATTTTTCCATTACATATGATATTAGATGTAGGTTTTTTGTATTTGAAGTGTTTTTCTCTAAACTGTAATTTTCTGAATTATTCTCTCATGAATAGACGTTGAATTTTATCAAATGTTTTTTGTATCAATTGTTACAATTATGTGATTTTTCTTTTTCAGCCTGTTAATATGATAGATTATACTGGTTGTTTTTCAAATATTCAACCAGCCTTGAATTTCAAATATTCAACCAGCCCTGTTTTCAACCAATTATACAACACTTGGTCAGGGTGTATAATTCTTTTTATATATTGCCAAATTTTATTTGCTATTATTTGGTTAAAATTTTTTACAGCTATACTCAAGGAATATTAGTCTGTGATTTCCCAGTTTGCTTTTCTTTTTTTGTACTGTCTTTGTCTCATTTCGGTATTAGGGTAATACTAGCTTCATAAAATAAATTTTGAAGTGTCCTCTTTTCTATTTCTTATAAGAGATTGTAAAAATTGATGTTAATTCTTACTTAAACATTTGGTAGAATTCTTTAGTGAAACAGTTCTAGAGATAACTCTTTTGGGACTTTAAAATTCTGAATTAAATTTTGAAAATATTTTTAGAGTTACTCATTTCTGGGCCACCAGACACTGTGGTTTTTAAAGAATGTCATGATTTCTGGGAGCTATACTTTTCTTCCAGAAAGGACATGATAAGAAGAAATTTCTGACTTTGCTATTACTTTTCTTTCCTCACTTCATATTTATAATTTTGTTATTCTCCTACAGCAGCAGTTTCCAAATTTTATTTTTTAAAATAAGTTGGAGTCTTGGAAGACCAATGTAAAAAACAGATAAAAGAAGTGGTGAGGGTTACCAGAGCTCTGTCTGGTATTTGCTCCTGAGATCTCTCTTTGAAATGAACGAGCCTCCTCTTTAGGATACTCGTCAGTGTCCCTGGTCTAGAGAAACAGAGCACCTGAGTGTGAGTTAGCAGAGGTACTCTAGAATCTCTGCCAAAAACTTTCTGTGCGACTTCAATTCAGTCTCTTCATTTCTCTAAGTTTCATTATCCACTCTGTAGAAGAAAGCATTGAAATTGATCAGACATTCGCACACACAATACACCAAACACAAAAAAGTATATGCGATATTTCGTGCCTGTGAATATGTGTGTGTACTTTTCTGATACAATGTTCAGAATTTATATTAAGTTCCTAATAAGGTCTGTGACCTAAAAACGGTTAGGAAACAAAAAACTAGCAAATGCTCTCTATTCCACTCTAATTTTAAAAATTTGTGATTCTAAGTTATTATGTTATAAATGTGATAAAGCCATAGACTGTTATGGTTTGTATTTCCTAGAATTTTAATATTTTTTCTTCCTTTTATTCACATTTTTATTTGATTCTGATAATAGTCCAATAACATGGCAGGGCAATTATTTTTGTATCTATTCTATTGGAGAGAAAGAGTATACACGGCTTGCTCAAGGTAGATAGATATTGGTAGTGAAGCTTGCAAATGACCCCAAGCCTCTGGCTTTAGATCCACAATTCCTTTTTCTTACCTCATGCTGCTGCCCCCACATACACCAAATAAGAATAGTTTGAGAGTCACTCTGAGGGTAATTTTCTGCTAACATGACCTATGGTCATTTAATTCACTTAGTGTAAGGTAAGGTCAACTTAAATTCTAAGAAGGTAGAAGATAGTCCATTAAATTTACTTCCAAGTTACAGCTGAAGCCACTCTACCATCTATAGAGTGTAGGTAAACCAGAATACAGGCAGAAATAATCTGAAATCTGTTTAAAAAACATTTGGGTTATTATAAAGGGTATATCTTTTTTTAAGTTTTGCTTTTCTTTAAAATTTGCTATCATGTTTCAATTTAATATTATTAGGAAATACTGTACTTTTTTTTTTTTTACCATTTTTATGCTACAAGTGAAAATCTTCCACTTCCTAAATTTCTAACCACTTGGCTTTCAAACTCTCAAAGAACACTACCTTTTAGAATAATGACAGGGAATTATTGTAAAGTATAAGTATTAATAGCAATCTTGAAAGTAAACTGAAAGTCCAAAAGAGGTGGTCAGGAAACTATATTTCATCACTTTGGCCTCACTGTTTCTGACAAGAGTTAAATCTACTCTCAAAAGTTTGTAAGAAGAAAAGCTACATAGTCTGAAAATCTACTATTATATACCAGATTCCTAAAAGTTGTTTATGGAAAGGATTTTTTCTCTCCCCTCAAAATTTCAACTTAAAACTCTGTCCTGCTGAGTGGACTTTAAAAGGAACTGAGAAATACAAATTCAGATTTATAAAAGAAACTATTCAAAAGAGGTGCTCTGTGAAGTGATTGTGTCAAAGGAGTAAAGTTACCGAATATACTGAAAGGTTTTTAAGGGGCCCCTCTCCTTCTTCTTCCAAAAATGTCTACAATTCCTAATTAGAAGTTAACAGGGAAAATTAAATTACTGTTTTCACAATGTGAAAAAGTCCATTGAAAAAGTCAATTGTGTATTAAGGGAAACCTATCTTGGCACTGCACATAAAATTTCTAAAATAATATAAATTTTGATATTCTGGGTATATTTCAGATAAAGCTATTGGTATGGTTACTGCTTTAAAATAAATAAATTAGTCTGTTTATGTTTGTTTTTGTGTTTTTCAGGAATATTGTTAACTTCAGTAACTAACTTTCAAAAATAAGCTTCAGGATAATGAGATTTGAATATACACAATTGTCCCATAAAAAGAAACTGTCATAGTTCACAGAAAGCCATTTCCTTTGAGCTTCATTGCTGATAAAGAAAATGTAGAGGGAGTTGCCTTTCAGCTAAAAAAAAAAAAAAGAACCATGCTTCAGCTGACATCTGGTAAGTAGGGAAACTCGTCTGCCCTTTGAGCAGTGGAATCTGAACTTCAGTGCTTCAGTGAGTAGAGGTCACAGTGAGTCCAAATCTTTTAAAATTCTCTCAGCCTCATTCAGTATTCAGAAATCCATCACAGTGGAACTATTGTTGTTGGTCTTGCTCAAAAACTTCAGTAAATATGCATGCCAATATTTGTGGGAAAAGTTAGTAATCTTCTTAGCGCAGGAGCAACAGGAAGACAGTTTTCTTAGAACTGATAGAAGGAAAGCTACTCAAAGCTTTTATTTATTTATTTTTCTAGGTAAAAAACACATAACAAAATTTACAATCTTAACCATTTTTAAGGATGAGTTTGATAGTGTTAAGTATATTCACATTGTTGTGAAACAAATCTCCAGGATTTTTCATCTTGCAAAATGAAACTCTATACCTATTAAACAACAACCCTCCTTTTCCCCCTTTCTCCAGCCTCTAGTGACCACCACATTTATTTTGTATTTCTATGAATTTTCTTACCTTAAATATTTCATATAAGTGGAATCATATCGTATTTTTTTTTCTGTGACTGGCTTATTTCACTTAGCATAATGTCTTCAAGGTTCATTCATGTTGTAGTTTATGACAGTATTTCCTTCCCTTCTAAAGCTGAAAAAGATTTCATTGTATGAATATAACACATTTTGTTTATTCATCCATCCATCAATGGATATTTGGGCTGCTTTCACCTCTTAGCTATTGTGAATGGCACTGCTTCAAAATTCTTATTATAGTCTACTTTTTAAATTTAATTTAATTGTTTGGCTTACACAAGAACAATTGCGGGAGAATATATTTGGTTAATTAGCTAATAGTTTTGTTTTGCTGTAGAAGTAACCAAAATAGTAAATATGCATACATTAATTTTAATTAACTAGTCTCAATTTCTTTAAGAACAAAATCAAAGAGGGAAACATAGTCCAGAAGAGGAGGCTATCAAAATTGGGACTGGGGGTAGAAATTGGGTAGTTGGGGCAGCAAGTGATAGGTGGATGCCTTACCTGTCTCAAAAGCCTAGTGACACACACAGGCATAGGAGATGAGTCCTTCAGGTCCTGAAAGTTAGGAAGTTACGAAAGTAGCCATCACATAAAGCGAGGGCCTTTAAAGTGCTGTACCATCAATAAAAGAGTGGGAAAAAACAAGTCCACATACCTGTAGAGAAAGAAAATAAGAGATATTATCTGACCAGGACTCTGCTCTGGTTAGGCAAGGAAAAATATTATCTGGGATTTGTCAAGTTTTTCCCACTTCTCACACGAGTTTTGTGCTTGAATTTACACAAGTAGGCTAAGAAATTAACACAAAAATGTAGTTCTAACCACACTAAGTATTGGTGATAATATGAAAGGACTGGAATTCTCCTACACTGCTAGTGGGAATGTAGAATAGTACAACCACTTTAAAAACTAATTTGCAGTTTAGTGAAAACTTAAATGCCTGCCATATCATCTAGGCATTCCACTCCTATGTATATATCCAAGAGCAATAAAACATAAAGGCACATTCACATGAAGGCTTGTACATAAACATTCATAGCAATTTTATATGTAAGAGCCTCAAACTGGAAAAAAATGCAAATATCCATCAACAGGTTAATGCATACATAAATTGAAATACATCCATTCAATGGATCATTCATTCACTGTCACACAGAAAATAAAGGAATAAACTATTGATACAGACTACAACACGGATGATTATAAAAATCTATTTGCTAAATGAAAGAAACTATACAAAAGTAATGCATATGATATGATGTCATGTGTATAAAATTCTGAAAATTGTAAACTAAATCTAAATCTAAATAGAAAGCACACTGGTAATTGCCTGGGGCAGGGATAAAAGGAGGAATGGGATGGAAAGTAGTACAATGAAACTTTGGGAATAATAAAAATGATCATCTTAATTGTCTTAAAGCATTCACAGGTGTTTAGAGATGTCAAAACTAGATACAATTGTATACTCTAAACAAGTTAAATGTATTATATCATAATCAAATTAAGTAAATAAATAGACAAATAAATAAATGTTTGGGGAAATGTAAGCCTTAGGAACCTAATTTGCATCAATCATTTAAAGTAGGTTACATTCACAAAAGATTAAAAATAGGGCTACCATATGATGCATCAGTCCCACTGCTGGGTATACATACAAAAGAAAGGAAATCATTGTATCAAAGGGATAACTACACTCCCATGTTTGTTGCAGCTTTGTTCACAATAGCCAAGATTTGGAAGCAACCTAAGTATCCACCAACAGATGAATGGATAAATAATATGTGTTACAAATACATAATGGAGTACTATCGAGATATAAAAAAAGACTGAGATTCAGCCATTTGCAACAACACAGATGGAACTGGAGGTCATTATGTTAAGTAAAATAAGCCAGGCACAGAAAGACAAACATCACATGTTCTCACTTATTCATGGGATCTAAAAATGAAGACAGTTGAACTCATGGAGAAAGAAGGCAGAAGGATGGTTACCAGAGGGTGAGAAGGGTATTGGGTTGTGTTGGCAGGGAGATGGGGATGTTTAATGAGTACAAAAAATATTAGAATGAATGAATAAGTCCTAGTATTTAATAGCACAACAGAGTGACTGTCATCAATAATAATTTAATTGTACATTTTCAAATAATTAACAGAATATAATTGGATTGTTTGGAACACAAAGGATAAATGCTTGAGAGAATGGATACTGAATTTTCCATGTTGTGATTATTATGCATTGCATGCCTGTACCAAAATATCTCACATACCTCATAAATGTATACACCTAATATGTACCCCCAACAAACTAAAAAGAAAAATTATAAAAAACAAACAAAATATAAGTTAGATTCATAAAACATATTGCTAATACAAGAATTGCTACTAAAGCTGACTAAACAGTTGTCACATAAAACTTGAAAAGGTAATTTAAACTTCATGGCAAAAAGAAAATATAAAAAATAGACCAAGGAGAATAAAATGTGTATTGAGAGGTGTTTTTCCTGCAAAAATCAATATTTATTTTTAAATTCTCTTAATTAAAGCACTTACTAGATATTATAGAGCAAGACAAATAAAGCAATGTAACAATGTCCTAAAACACACCCATCCAGGTAGAACAGATATATATCAGATTTATGTATAGACTATATATAGCTGGTCTTTCTTATTCATGGGCTCTGCATCCATAAATTCAACCAAATGTGGATAGAAATATTTGAAAAATATTGTGTCTGTAATGAATATGTACAGTCTTTATTTTCTTGTTGGTATGTCTAAATAATATTGTAGAATAACTATTTACATAACATTTACATTGCATTAGGCATTGTAAGTAATCTAGAGATGATTTAAAGTATATAGAAGGATGTGCATAGGCTATATGCGAATATGCCATTTTATTTTATTATCAGGGACTTGAGAGTCTGCATATTTTGGCATCTGTAGGAGGTTTTGGAACCAATCCTCCATGGGTATCAAAGGACAACTGACCCAAATACATATATGCACATACATACACACACAACACACATGTGCACACACAAACACACAGCCAATGTCTCCTGCCCCAGTAAAGATATAACAAGGGATTATTACTCAGAAAATATAATTAACATCTACAAATGAATAAGCAAACGGCAAAGAAGTGAAAGAAAATAAAATAAAGATGTGAGCAATTTACAAAAGAAGAAATCTACATGGCCAATAAACGTGAAAAGTTGCTTAATTTTGTAAGCAATCATAGAAATTCAATTTGAAACAAAAATTAGGTGCATGAGACTGATGAAATTTTTTGAAATATCACAAAACTGCACACTGGCAAAGAATTGTCATGTTTATGGTAGCAGAGTAAATTGATACAACCTCTATGGGAAGCAACTTAACAATATCTAGTAAAATTAAGATTTGTATATCTTAAAATCCAGAAATTCTATTTCCAGGGATATATGCTATAGAAACTTTTAAACGTATGCCTGATAAAACACACATTTTTTTTCAGCATTATTTGTAATAGCAAATATCTGAAGCATCTTAAATATCCATCTCAGAACAAATGAAATTGTAGCACATCTATTGTCACACAAACCAACTAGAAAATTTGTCTAGTTTGTTTTAAGCATAGAGCTCAAAATATAGGTCCATTATAAAAGCAATTTATAATACTATATAAACATTATGATACCACTACTGTATATGTTTATGCATAGTAGGTTTGTGGTAAAAATATAAGATAAACATATTATTGAAAATGATAAACACTAAATTCACTATGGTAGTTACATCTTGATATGGACTGAATATTTGTGTCTCTCCAAAATCAATATACTAAAACTTTAATCTCCAATGTGATGGGATTTAGAGGTGGGGCCTCTGGAAGTTAATTAGGTCATGAGAATGGAGTCCTATGATGGAATTAGTATCCTTATAAGAAGAGACAAGAAAGAGTTTGTTTCATCTCTCTCTACACTTTGCCATGTGAAGATACAATGAGAAGATGTCTGTCTGCAAACCAAAAACAGGGCCTTCACCAAGAACCCCACTATACTGGAACTCTGATCTCACATTTCCAGACTCTAGAACTGTGAGAAGGAAATGTTTGTTGTTTAAGTCATCCATTCTATGGTATTTGTTATAGCACCCCGAACTTACTAAGTCACATTTACAGAAGGAAGACTGGAGAACTGCATTGAAAAGAGATATACATACATAAGTTTTAGCTGAATCTGTATTGTTTAATTTCTCAGGAACAAATTTAAAATGTCTCAATCCAGTATTACCATAGATTTAGACTGATTAGATACAGATTCTTGAAAGTGTTTGTAAAACAACATCAAAAGAATGAGTGTATATGACAATGTGACTTTAAAATACTGTTTTTCCATCACTCACTTCTGTTTCTGAATGTTTCATTGCTTGACACTGTAAAAAGAAAAATATGACGTATAGGAAGCTTGGGTAGATATGTTTGGGGATACCCAGGCACACTCAGCATTTAATCTGTGCTGGTTTTCTTTTGCACATGCTGATTCATTACTGGAAACGTTCATGCAGACTTAGTTAACATAGGCTGTGAATTTTACAGGTTATGGACTACATGAAAAGATTGTGACAGGTTTGAAGATTTTTGCTTGGTTTTCTAATTCATTGACAAATCATTCACGTGGTAAAGTTAAAGTGCATGTAAATTTACCTTAGCTATCCTCAGCTAATGTTTTGACCTTGTGAAAATTTCATAAAAGTTCTCTTTACTTCAGATTTTTCCCTCTAAATTAATAAGCTAGTAAATTACTAGCTTACTAATATTCATCTTTCTAGCTTTAAATGTTTCACATTTCCATTTTAAAATTAATTCCCACTGTTATCCCAAGAGGAACCATTATAATTCTACTTTGTTGACACAGTCTCATTATGATAAAACTTCAGTGTGCCTAGCTTGAGACCTCAGCTTTTATTTGCTGACATGCATTCTCTGAAGACTATATAAAGCATTATATTTGGTTTATCAAATAAAAGTGTGATGAGTAACTTTTATTCAAATAAAAGTTAAAATATATAAATATACTCTTTCAAGTTAAAGATTTATGTACTAAGGATTTAAGCATGAACCAGCTCATTTGCAAGCAGTTCAGGAAATTTAGATACTTCGAGGATATGTGTTAAATTTTGGTCACAGTATGCATCTTCCTTCTCCAAACTATGTTCCACTGACACACCATATTTAATTGGTTTTTAAATAAATGCTCTCTTTGTAAGTCCCCAGCTGGCAAGAAATTAAGCAAAATCAATTATTTAACTTTCTAACTCAAATAACTTTTTGAGAAATTTAAAAAATGCTTCTTTGGCAAGAGTTGTTATAGTTTCCTCAAAAAATACAAAAAGTTCAAGAATATTTTAGATATTCAGAATTGGCTATTTCTTTAGCTTGGTTAAAATAGAAAAGCTTGCATTTTATATTTCTTTAATGAGGTACGTATTACATTAACTTAAATGAGACAATTTCAAAGATAGACTTGCAAATACCTTAATAGTCTGCTACAGATTAAAGCTAATACCTTCCAAATGGTTGGAAACTCTTACACACTCCAAACATTACTACGACCCCAAAAAGTAATTCTGGGCTTTACACAAAGAATAGACTTTAAAAAAATTTTTAATGGCATTGCATGCTTAAACCTCATTAATTTTGATGTAAAAAATTGCATCAAAATGGACCTTTCCTACCATTGGCTTAAGATTTACTGTTTATTTTACCAGTATGGGTGAGGGAAATAATTTCTGGAAAAAATTTTTTCATAAGATAATTCTTTTGGGATATTAATTAGGGTTTTAAATGAAGCAATGCATAATATATGAATCTGAAATAACTATGCATTAAATTTTTCTCAGTGTATTCAATAATTCTTGTATTGAGCTTTTATTCATTATTTGATCAAGGAATTTGTTGTGTTACACTAGGCAGATAGACAGAATTTTTGCATATGGTACAAAAGGACAATATTTTTAATTTTCACTGGTTTATCAGAAAATTAAATTATATATACAATAATTTATTAAAAATAATTATTTCCAATATTTAGTTCTATCAATATTTTATTATATAATATATGCAGGTTGTAGACGATATCTATGAAGGTCTTTCACAAAATCTATGAGTCTTCCAGGTATGTTCATTGATATTTCTTTCGTCAGTCTTGACTTTACAACTGAATTTAAAGCCTCATAAATCTTTTGGTGTCCTGAGAAAATAGAAGAATCTAATTAAATATATGATGTTTGCAATTGTTTCAAAACAGACAAATCTATTATTTTAGAAAAACTTATTTCTCATAAAGTTATATAAATATGCCTAAGGGTCTTTTGATGACAGCCAAATAAACATCTTTATTCTTTTGCTTGTATCTAGAATATGAGAACATATAAATATCCAAATTTAATAAAATTGTATTAAGTTCATTGACAAAAGCACTGGGCCATTCCCCAGTTATTTAACTAGTTCAGGTTCAGGAGTTAAATAAAGGTTTAGGAATTTTAACTGGTTAAACATTCAGGAGAGCACGGAAAGGTTAGGCTAAGGCATAACCTTATTTCTGTTTCTTCACTGGATTAACAAGAAGCATTTAAATTGTGACCAAATCTGTTTATAGAAAATGTACTTATTATTTTAATTATAATTTAACTAGTGTCACACTAAGCCAATTAAATGTGAGTGACAAACTAAAAATGTTATTTCTGTGAAAACCAAGTTGAAAGCTTTAGACATATTAAAAATATTAAGATGAGTTGGTACAGATGCAAATGTTAAATTTAATTTAGCGAGACAATTATAAATATAGAAGAAAATAACATAAACGTCTTAAACAAGTCTGCATCCAGAGGGCTTCACAAGTGTCTTTAATTGCTAGCTCATCCTTTTTAGATGATGACAAGTCTTTTGATAAGGGTTTTAGTTTTAGTTTAAACGTAACAAGAAGCCACTAGAGAATTTTAAGCAAGAATATAATAAAATCTAATTTATACTTTAAAATGATCACTTTGTCTGCTGTATGGAAGAAGCAAGAGTAAAACTAGAATAGAGGATGCTGCAGAATCTCAAGGATTGACATGACAGCAATGAAGATGATCATCTGTGACTTGATTTGTTATCTTCATGTTTATATGGCTTGCATAAATAGAGTAGAAGAAAGAATAATTTAAAACAAACTTCTAAACTTTGGGCTTAGCATCCCTAAGTTTAGGAAGACTAAGGGAGAGTTAGGTTCGGAGTATTAGGCAGACAGGAATCAAGTGATTAGTTTTGAACAACAATGTCAAAGTCAGAAGCCAATAAGATATATAAGTGCAGCTGTCAAGTAGGCAGATGGACATAAAACTCAAGATCTCAGTAGAGTGGTCATAGCTGGAGATATTAATTAAAAAATCATTAGTATATAGATGTACTTAAAGCCATAGGTCTGGATAAGTCCATCTAGGGAAAGGACAAGGCCAGGAAAGAAAAGACAAATGAGAAGTGAGATAGAAGTCATGCTTTCATTAAGATATTGGGCCAGGAAGAAAGACTCAGAAAGAAAAATAAACAGCAGTAGCCAAGAGGCTAAAGGGAATTAAGCAACCACATGGTAATATAAAGTTAAAGAAAAGTTTTTTTGAGAGAGAGGGTGGACTTAATAATTTAAAAGGCAAGAAAAAAGTGAAGTTTTTTGTGACTTGATAATGTAGTAACAGATCTAGTAAGTTGTGGAGACAAAACCTCTTTGGAATTCCTTAAAAGTAAAGGCAGATAAATCAGCGGATCCCACAGATACATAGATAACTCATTAAGTGAATTTTGCTATGAACTGAAGGCAGAACTCTGACAACTGTAGAGGAATACAAAGTCACCACAAGTGTGGAAGAGATCCAATGTTAAGACATGTTGCTATATCAATAAAAGCAATACAGGTTGAGGGAAAATTGAGGATGCAGAAGAGAAGTGAGATAACAGAAGTAAAGTTTGTGAATGAGTTACAGAGATAGGATGCAAGCACAGTTGCAGTGACTGGCCTTAGATGAGTAAATATACACTCTTATTTTCCTGTGAAAGGAAGAAATGTCAAGTAAATGAGTTCAGAAGCATCCATGAGTGGATTTATAGTGATGAAATGAGTCCAATCCCATTTGACTACTTCCTGGTTCAGAGCACTGCTCCAGGGCAGACTGCCGAGGTTCAGTTCCTTAGCCTAGCCTCTGAGAGCTTTCTAATCTAGGGCAAGCTACTTGATCCTTCTGTGGCTTAATTTCCTCAGGTGTTAAGTGTAGGGCTACCTTCTAAGGTTGTTGTAAGGACTTACTGAATTAATAGATCTAATATACTTAGATTAATGTCTTATAATTATCTGTTTAAGATGAGCTAGCAACTGAGAATGAGGAGACAAACAGAAGAAGATTTTGGAAAGGTTGGTTTTTGTTAACATATCATTTATTCTGATTATCTCCTAGGCACAATTTTAAGGATTTTAAATACACAAATATATTAAATACCCCCAACATCTTAGTTAGACCATTCTATAAAGAAGAAAACTGAGGAAGAGAAAGTTTAAGTGACTTCCTTAAGATTACATAGCTGGTAAGCCACAGAGGTGGGATTCACACTAAAGGAGTCATCACAGCCTACAATGGTTTTCTTAAGGGCAATTTTTTTTTTTACATTTGTGTTGATAGAAATAATATATAATGTATAACCAAAAAAGATATACAAATAGAAAATAAGCACATAAAAAGATGTTCAATATCATTAGCCATTAGAGAAATATACACTAAAATCACAATGAGCTATCACTTCACACCTATCAGAATGGGCAAAATGGATGAAAAGAATGATAACACTAAATGCTGGTGAGGTTGCAGAGAACCTGGATTATTCAGGCATTGCTGATGGGAATGTAATATAGTACAGCCACTCTAGAAAATAATGTGGCAGCTCCTTTAAGAATTAAAAAATAAACATACCATACAACCCCAAAATAGTACTTTTAGCCATTTATTCCAGATAAATGAAAACTTATTTATGTGCAAGAATGTGCACATGAGTGTTCACAGCACCATTATTCCTAATAGCCATAAGCTGGAAACCACCTAAATGTTTTTTTAATGGGTAAATGGTTAAACAAACTGTGGTATATCCACATCATGGAATATTATTCATCAGTAAAAAGGAGCAGACTGTTGATATACACAACAATTTGGATGAACATCAAGGAATTATGCTGAGTGAAAAAAGCCAGTCTCAAAAGGATACAAACTGCTTGCTTCCATTATGTTACATTTGTGAAAGAACATCATCAGAGATATGGAGAGCAGATTAGTGTTTGCCAGGAGCTAGGGATGAGGAAGATGGATGCATGACTATGAAGAGAATCTTATGGTGATATAACAGTTGAGTATCTTGATTGCAGTGGTAGTTACACAAGGCTACATATGTGATAAAATTGCATAAAACTATGTACATGAAAGACTGTATGTGTAACCTAAAAATCTGAATAAGCTGTATGTATTGTATAAATCTCAGTATATTGGTTTTGCTATTTTAACATGTGTGTATAAGATGTTATATTTAAGGGGAAGCTGTGAGAGGAATGCATAGGATTTCCCAGTACATTTTTGCAATCTCCTGTGAATCTATACGTCTTTCAAAATTTAAAAAAAATTAAAATACATATAGAAAATACAAAAATGCACCAATCAATGTATAGTTCAATGAATTTCCACACATTCACAGTTCCACATTGCTACCATCTAGATAAAAAAACAGAATAATTCCAGCACCCCACAGGGTTTCAATGTGCTCCTTCCCAGTCAATAACCATTCACTCAGAAGTCTATCACCATACTGGCTTCCATTACCATTGGTAAGTTATTCCTGATTTTGGAACTGTACACAAATGAAATCATATGTTATGCTCCCTTTGCATCTGGCTTTGATCCATGTTGGTGCATGCATCGGCTGTTGGTTTTTTTTTTTTTTTTTTTTTTTTTTTATTGCTCTGTGGAATGCTATTGTGTAAATATACCACATATTTTTTGCTTTGCTATTGATGGACATTTGGATTACTTTCCAGTTTTTGACCATTATGAGCAAAACATCTATGATTGTTCCTGCACATGTATTTTGTTATACACACACACACACACACACACACACACACACACACACACGTATGTATGTATTTTTGGGAATGTGCCTAGAAGCTGAATTGCTTTAGTAGATACAGCCAAGCAATTCTGAGCTCATTATACTTCCACCTGCAAAATATAAGAGATCTAATTGCTCTATCTCTTAGCTAACTTATAGAACCTGCAATTTTAACCTCTATGCCATATGCAGGAGTTAACAAAAAAAGATGTGAAATAAGTATAGAGGAAAGTGGCAAAATGACTTTGCCTGAAAAGTATGTAGAACTATTGACAACAGTAAATATCCACTTGAAATTTCTTGATCCTAATTTTAAAAGAAAATGAGTGGTCCTGTTTGTGTAATTCTCCCCATCAAATTCATCTGCTTAAATGCTAGTACTGGTTGTTAGATTTAATCAGTGTGCTTTATGAAAAAGCAAGTAGAACATATTAGAGTCTTTTGAAGCACTAAACAACTTATGCCTAGAAGTTTTTAGATGGCACCAACAAGAAGAAATGATGCATGCTTCAACAAATTGTGATCATTATACTTGGGGTACTATATGTTTCTTTTTGTTTCTTTTTTAAGAACTTCAGTATCTCTTTTGCATATTTTTAAATTTTTATGTATCTTTTAGAGACTTTGCAAATTTATTATGTCTATCAAAACCTACTTTATCCCATCCTGGCAAATAAAATTGTAGTAATATATTATTGGTTATCCATTCATACATCTCGTTTTGCTTGCTCTTTTTATCACCAAAGGCCATTGTTTGATATTCCCTATAGAACTTTGTATAAAGTTTACATGTTCTATAGTACATCCATTATCTTCTGTTTCAGAGCTTTTAGACACATAAAAGGAGTAAGTGTTATTATCATCAATTTCTGATTCTAGTTCTCCACACGTTTGTTCAACTTATTCTACATTCTTGAGATTTGGAAGGTTTCCTTGAGACTTCCTTATGGAGATGCTATTGGCTTGTCATAGTCTAACTGCTAAGAAAACTTACCCAAGGAATGTCTTTTAGGAAAACAGGATAGATTTTTTTTTTTTTTGGTGAGCGGTGGAATGGAGTCTCGCTCTGTTGCCAGGCTGGAATGTAGTGGCACGATCTCGGCTCACTGCAACATCCACCTCCCAAGTTCAAGCGATTCTCCTGCCTCGGTCTCCCGAGTAGCTAGGATTACAGGTTACAGGCACATGACACCATGCCCAGCTAATTTTTGTATTTTTAGTAGAGTTGGGGATTCACCATGTTGGCCAGGATGGTCTCAATCTCTTGACCTCGTGATCCACCCGCCTCGGCCTCCCAAAGTGCTGGGATTACAGGTGTGAGCCACCACACCTGGCCGAAAACAGGATAGTCTTAATAATTTTTTAACAAAATAACTATTGATAAAGGTATTACATAGTAGTTCTGAGTTTCATAGGAAGTCAGCTCATTTTTTTCAATTATTATCATCATCTTGGATTTCAGTATCTTTTCATAAATGAACTTGTTAGGAGGTTATCTCTGCATGCATGCAGGTGTTTATAGCTGTTAACTGCAAAAAGTTTCATGATTTTGTTGACTGGATTGTTTAAAAATATTATTTTAATCTCATCATGTAAAATTCTTGACCAAGAACTTTGGCTAGGATAACTTTAATTTATTCTCTTAGGCTCTTCCTCAATCATATTCATTTCAGTAATTAAAAAAATTTCATTGTATGCTAAATTTTTACTAAAATATTATAAAAATAAAAATGTTATTTTAAAATAGTCTACCACATACCTTTTTATATACCATGATAACTTAAAACATAGAAATAATTCCTAATGTTAGAATAGGTCCATCCATTGTATTGGGTGATATTATAATTTTTAGAGGATTTAGTGATTACCTCTGATGAACACCCTGTGATTTAGCTTGGACGTGCCATATGATTTTGAAGGTAGTTGAAATGCTCTAATAGGCGAAAAATATCAGCTCAATAGTAAGTTAGCTTTTTAACATAATTTATAAAAAAAAAAGTTCATCCCTCAAGGCTGCTGCTGTCTCCTGCCATAAAAATTGTTCATACTACAATATCATTTAATATTTTTATTGAGAACATTTATGATAGTGACCTTTCTAAAACAAATAAATATTATAGTAGAGTTCAAGGTTCCAGATGTAAGAAGGAGCAAGTTTTTACTTCCTCCTAATTTCAAAATCACAGAACTTATCTTAGTACTTTTTATTACTGTGGAACAACTTGTTTTGAGACAGAGGAATTATTATTATCTAATGCCATAACTCCTATTGCATAAAACTGCCAATTTGATAATTATCAGAATTTATTTTGGGGAGAGAAGATCTTAAATGGCAGGACTCAGACTGAATCTATTCTCAACATTTGCATCTTTTACAATGCAATTGGTTACAAAAAAATGGAAACTTACTCTGATTTGCTTAATGTAGGGTCACAGAGTCAATGGGCAGCTGAGAACCAGACCTGGCATCGAGATAGATTCTTACAGCCAAAAAGCCAGAAGCACAATGTGTTTTTTTTTAGCAGAAACAGACCAGGTCTTCTGAGGCTTTAGGACATAGTCTCCTCTGCAGCCTTGAAAGAATTCTTGCTGTTTTTCATTCTTCGTAACATTCACTTCAGAGACAAAGATCTGGTTTGGGGCATCCAATGAGCTGATGCAAAGTCACATGCATATACACTGCCTACCGGGACAGAGCAAGAGAAGTTCTCACTCTTCTGGTGTTGGTAGTGGGAGGCAGTTCACTGCCTTTCAACAAGACAACATGCAGTAGGAAGCTCCTCCCAAACAGGAAAGAAGGTTGAAAACCTATCCACTAAAAGAAGATACTCAAACTTACAAATGACCATTTCTCCATTAAAAAAAAAAAAATGCATATATATATATATATATATGTACACACACACACACACATATTTATATATAAATTAAGTGTGTGTATATATATATATATGTACATGTTAAAGGAAATTAAAATGGAGACTAAGCCTGAAGAAGCCCTTAGTAGGCCAAGCCAATTAGGTCTCCTAAGTGGCCTAAACGTTGCTTGATTTGCAAACGTAAGCAAAACTTAACTTGATCTATTTCTAGTAAACACCTATATTAAGGAAAGACAGAACTTAAGTTCAATCGGTCAGAATCCACCAGCAAACTTATGTAAGTATATATAACTAGAGGCTTTTCAATGGGATAGACCAAATACGGCAACTGTATAACTATAACCAATCAAATATTTTCTTTGCTTTATTTCTATGTTTCCTCTGGAAAAACCTACCCTTTGCATTCACCAGTCGAGCTTCAGAACCACTCCTGGTTTGGAGCTACCCAGTTCACACATCATTGTTTGCTTAAAATAAACTCTTCAAAAATTTCATTGTGCTTCCGTTTACCTTTTTAACACATAGAAATATAGATGTATACTTTATATACACATTTCAGAAGACAAAATTTCTTGGAAAAAAATAAAAAGCCTATTTTTCTGATTTTTAATGTTATGATTCTGATGTACCATAATCAATATGCTATGATTCTTTTTCTCGACTGTTCCAAGCCATAATATTCTGGAGAAAAACTTTCTGACTGCTGGTTTCCTTGAGTCCTGTAGAATGAATCAGTGTGTTCACTATGTGCATTATATACATATATATACACATATATGATTTAAAAATAAAATAATCTGATACCCAGGAAAAAAGCACAATTGTTCCATTATTTCTCTTCCCAAACTGAAAGAGTGAGGAGAAACTAGAGTTGTTTATTTTAATATGGAAAGGGTAGACTGATGCTGTCACAGGTGCTATGGGATCTGTACCATATACGTGACCCTGATGTCCCGAGGAAGCTCCACCACATGCTTCCATCAACCCTCTATTGGTCAGGGGTCTGCTCACTCTGGGAAGACACTCTGCAGACAGAGCTAACCTTTCCCAGCTGTGCCTTGATCTCTGACTCCTTTCATTCAGCACCTCGCTAGGAAGGGGCTCCGGGGTTTACAGCAGCTCCGGCCACAGGGTGCCTGGCTAATTAGATTTCTACTCTCTGTTGATTTTCAAATGATACAGTTTAAAGTTGTGGTACAAAGTGACAGTTTCTTATACTAGTGCTGCATCTCAGAAGGAGAACCAGAATCTCTAGTCTACTATAAAAGTTATAAAATGTGAGTTAATTTGTAATAGAGATGAGACAAAGTAGGAGACACTATGTAATTTAAGATAGTAACCAGTTGATAGAAAGAAACATAGACTTATGTACGCTAAAACTTAAAGTATAATAATAATAAATATATATATATATATATAAAAGAGAAGCAAAGTTGGCTCAAATCCTTCACAGATGTAGTCAGGGTGACTTCAAAACAAAAGTAGAAAATGCATTCATCCAATGTGATATAGGCATATTTTAGCTGTAATCGAAGCCTGCCTTTCCTTTCCCTTTGGAAGCCCTGAGTCTCTGCAGGATTGGGTTAGGAGACAGGACACCTGCTTTTCATTTGAGAGTTGACAGGTCATCAAACAT
Organism: Pongo abelii; assembly: GCF_028885655.2. Lineage (NCBI taxonomy): Eukaryota > Metazoa > Chordata > Mammalia > Primates > Hominidae > Pongo > Pongo abelii. Next base: position 114,268,237 of record NC_071990.2, on the reverse strand, counting down.
TAGTGGTTTTTGCTTAGTTCTTGACATTCTTTTCTCTATTCCAATTTTATTTCCCTTCTATGCTCTTCACTGTAAATTAATTCTTCAGCCAAACGTCCAAACTGGTTTTTACTTTAAGAACTATCTTGTTTCTTACCTTTCTGTCTTCATGTTTTTCTCTGTTGTTATTCTATTGTCCTTTCTGTATCCCTCAGTTTTGGTGAGTCACTCACTGCCCCCCCACTTTCCTGCTGAGCAGCCCCAACAAATGCAGTCCGTTTGCAGCATCTGCTCTTAACTACAAAGAAGAAAAATACAATTCAGAACAAACCTCATTATTTGTAAGCAGAGATGTAAGAGGAAAAGTATTCTGTTGTTTTTATATTCACAGGTACTCTGTATCTGACACAGAAGCAGATTTTACATCCCTTAAACAAAGGGAGACTAACAGGAAATAGTTCTAACCAGGTACAGAATGACCAACTTCTGCCCACTGTGGTAGTTACATAGAGAGTACTCACATCAGTGAAAAATTATTTTCCCAGAGTTTTTTGATAATGAAATACATTTCGTCCTTTCTATTGCAACCTCCATCATTAAATTCCAAAAACTTCATGAAAATGATTAGGCAGAGGGTAGGTAGATCCACTTTCTCTTGACATATCAAAAAAAGTTCAATTTCTTTTTCTGTTTAATTTTTTTCCTTCTTTTCCTCTGCCTTCACATCACTGGATCTCAGAGAGGTTAAATTACCTCAGGTAATTTAACAAATTTTTACAAAACAATAACCTTATCTCTTATACTCATATTTTGCATTCTCTTCTATGTTATTAAAAATAAATAATGGTCAAACGCAATCTTTTTCCACGACCCACCCACTAATGGGTTGTGTGATTTAGGTTGAAAAACACCCGGCTAAAAGGCAGACAGTGTATTGGATGCTGGGCTTATAAATATGAATTACAGATGATTCTAATCCTTAAGAAACTCAGAGTCAAACAGAGGGAAATGACTAATGCCACACAATTGGAAAACCGAATTCTATTTATTATTATAGAGAATAATCAAGTGCTATTGGAGAAAATTGTTTGGGTACTTACCTTGGGAGGGGCAGCAGGACAGTAGATGGAAAAAGGCTTTCTGAAGGAAGAGCCACCTGAACTGAGCGTTGAATGGTCAGTCAAGTGAATCGTGAGGAGGAGGGTCATGGAGTTTCATAATCAAACAGCATGTGCAAAAGCTCAAAGGGTGAGCAGCTTGATGTGCAAGGAGAGGTATGAGAGGAGGACACTTGGAGAAATGAAGCTGGTCCCAATGTCATCACAAGGGTCCTTAAAGGTAGAAGCTGGAAGCACAGGTGGCCAGAGAGATGCAGGGTGAGGACATGATCTATTATTTCTGACTCTGAAATGGAGGAAGGGGGCCATGAGCAAATGTGGGTGGCTTCCAGAAAACCAAAAACGTGAGGAAATAGCTTATGGAAGGATTGCAGCCCTGCTGACACCTTGATTTTAGCCCACTAAGACCTGTGGCAGATTTCTGCCCTACAAAACTAAGATATAAATTTGTGTTATTTTAAGGCACTAAGTTTGCAGTAATTTGCTGTGGAAACAATACAAAACTGTTAGAGTTGGCAAAGTTATTTTGTTGGGGTAGATTGCAGGAAAGGTGACAAGGCAAGTCTAATTCATCAGGGCCTGCTCTCAGAGCCCTCTCTCAGGATGTTCTAGCTGCAGTCCTTAATTAGCCTAACTCTTTCCTTATGTTCTACAGGCACTGACTCACTGAAATCGAATTTATTAAACAAATTTTACAGGTTTTATAACTTACTTCTGCATTAAAATTGCTTCTTTTCCCATACTAATTTGTGTACCTTTAAAAGTAGGCATTAAGATACCTCTCTCAATGTCAAGGTTTATCTATTAAAACTTATCATCATCATATTACAGTTGTGCATCAAAATATAGAAGAAATACTTTTTAAGATCACAAACTACATTTAAACATTCAGTTAAAAATAATGTCTAAATCAGCTCATAAAGTGAACTATTTAGTGGACAGATGCAAAAACTTGACAGTATATAAAATCAAACTGATTGTCAATAAAGTTTCTTTTGCACTTATTATTTTATACAGTGATAACATTACAATTCAGTCTAATCTTCCTTGAAAATAAAATGCAAATTTAAATTCACATGTTAAGTCCACCATATAGCTCCTTCTTATTCAAATTTAGTAGAAGCTAAATGTAGGAATTCAAATATATACATTAATTTAACTGTCATGTTAAAATTGTACAACTTGACAAACAGCAGTCACTTCTACATGCCTTATGGTAGTGTTACTTCATAAAAAATTCTGAGACATTTTTGTTTCCTCCAATAAAAGCATTATATGACAAGAAATATAAACAAGCAAATGCTTTAACAATGACTTGTATTTTATTTTAGTGATTGATGAATTTTGAGCAAGTAATAAGAACTTCAGTTTTTTCATATTGTTTCAATATGTATGTAGATGAGTCTTGCAATAATTTCCCTGAAAATTCCGGACCACCCTAACTGTCATGTCCCTTCCACATCAGCTACAGTCCCAAGGGAAAATCCATGAACTTAACCATCACCAGGAAACACTCTACCTTGAAAATCACAAATGTAACTTTACACTCTGAGTATAATCTTCTATTCTTCAGTCTTAGTCCAGCTTCCCTCACATACCTGCTTTTCAATCTAAAAGAGATACTTATTCCCTGTTACTTTCTTTTATCCAAGCCTATTAATGCTTAATTCTGTGTGTGTGTGTGTGTGTGTGTGTGTCTGTCCTACCCACCAGTAAATCTCAACACTTCTTCAGCTTACTTAGACAGAGAGCTAAAAACGACTCAACCACATAGACTAGCCCTGCAAATTCTTATCTATAATCCTGGTTACCACCTTTCTGTTATTCATGGTGGATTCACCTATGCCGCCATAACAAATAAATCCCCAAATCTCAGTAACCTAAAACAGTAAGGCTTATTTTCTGCTCATGTTATATTCTGGTAACACTTAATAACCCTCTTCCAACTTATAGCTATTCCACTCTGGAACACATGGCCTTTAAGAGTTTTATAGCCAGGAACAAGAGAGCATGGAGTAAGTGTAACCCTTGTAAACTGTCATATATTAAATATGACACATCACTTCAGTTTAGATAAACCTAGATATATGAATGCTCAGGCAATGTACAGGACAAGGTAGATGATGTTTGCTGAACACTAACAGTGTCTGCCGTACATGGTTGGCCCAACTCTATTTTCCTCAATGTGTATTTCCAATTTTCACCACTTTCCTTAAAGCCTTAAGTCAGCTTCTGTCCCTTGCCATTCTCTGTAAATTGATCCTTTCTTCTTCCATGAGAACCTTGAAGGTTTAGATTTAATCTCCCTCCACTTTACAATCCCATTCATCTCTTATCACTTCTATTCCACCCTCATGCCTTATCTACCTTCACTTTTTCTCATCAAGACAATGCTCCCTAATTTCTTTATTGATTTTCTATCTTTAGACTAGCTTTTCAGCTCATAGGCATGGATTTTATACCCTAAATATTTCTTTAATTTCCTATCTACTTCCTCTTCTCATCTGAACTTCTTGCAGTTCTGGATTCTTACACCCATGATACAAATGTAAACTAGCTTTTCCTCTTGTTAGTTTTTTGAAATTTCACTTGATGAAATTCAAATACAAGGGATATTTCCACTCTATCTTTCTTCACTTATCTACTGCATTTGACTCTAATTCATATCTAGTTTTGAAAACTTTCTTTAACTTACGTTAATAAATGATATACTATTTTGAGCCGGTTACTATCTTTGCTCCACACCCCCTTCTTCTTAATAGGTTTTTCTTCACCTGCCTTTTAAATGTTGATATTCCTGGAGGGTTCATCCTCAACAGCTGATCTTTTCATTTTGCACTCTCTCTGGGAGAAATTGGCCCAATTTCCTATTCTCTAAGACCAACTACAGGAAAATCACTCTAAAATCTATTTTCCTATTGAAGATCACTTAAATGACTTTAAGACCTTATATCCAATTCCTGTTTTACCATGCCAATCTGAAAGTGTACTTCCTCAACACTATCGGTCAATTCATGCTTTTTCTTAAAGCCTGTATTTCGGATGGTGACAACATATTTCAGCCTGACACCAAAGGAAAAATCCTTGTCAATACCTTCTTCTGTATCACCAATGGAAGCCTCCACCTCCTCTATTATCTGCCCAATGACCCACCAATGACGATGGCCTGTCAATATCACTTAGCGTATATTTCTTAGATCTATCTGAAACCATTCCTAGCCCTCCTCCATAGTTCAGATCCCTTCCAGTTCTCAATTTACTTCAGCCATAGTCTCCTAAATAATCTTCCTCTTTCTAATCCTGCCTTCCTAAGCCTATTTTGCATATCCACAACCTCAGGTAATGTTACTCTGTTGCTTAAAATTCTTCAATGACTTCTGGCTACCTACAGTATAAATTTCAAATGCCTGAGTAGAAAATAAACAAACCTATTTTATTTGGCCTTTGGCTGCCAGCCCAGCTTCTCCTCTTTCCTATGTTGTGTGTTGTATTCTTACAACATCGAGCTATTGGAAGAGCAGGAGCACACCATGCTGTTTCCTCTATGTTTTTGCTCATGCTGCCGCTTTCCCTGGATGTACCTTCTCGCTTTCTCACTTGCCTAGGTTCCCCCATCCTCCTTCCCAGTCTTCACATGAGTGGCACTAGTCTGCAAGGTTCTTTGCTCATGTGCCTCCTTAAAGACTTCTGATAAACCATGTATTTCTTCAAACATTTTCACTTTGGTATCTTAAAATTTTTAACCATATGATTAAGAATTTATAAAACATGTAACTTTTACTGTTGTGTAAATATTGATATTACAGAGCAGCAACTACCAAACTAGCTGACTTCCTGATTTGGTCAGCCAAATCAGGCCTACCACATTTTTGTAAATAAAGTTTTATTGAAAGACAGCAATATTCAATAATTTGCATATTGTCTCTGGCCACTTTTGTGCTATAGCAGCAGACTTTAGTAGTTACTACAGAGACTGTGTGGCCCACAAAATCTAAAATATTTGCTATCAAGTCCTTTACAGAAAACATTTGTGAAACCCTTTTTTAGAGTAAAACTTTTACTCCACTGTTTAAAATGTATCCATTCAATACAATCCATACACCACAATGAGTCAAAGATACCATTATTTATTTTAAAAATCAATAAACAAGCTCTTTCATGGCCAGAAATCATACGTAGCTATTTTTCTCCATGAGTTAAACTTCCATTTCATTTCATCACCTGTATTGGTCAAGGGTCTCCAGAGAAAGAAAACTAATAGAAAATATGCATATACAATGAGATTTATTATAAAGAATTGGCTCATATGATTATGGAGGATAGTAAATTCAAAATCCACAGACCGGATGTCATATACAAGCTTGAACCCAAAGGTCAGCCAGCTGCTGTAGAGCCAAGAAGACCTATGTTGCAGTTTGAAGGTCTTCAGGCCCTCAGGTGAGACATTTCTCTCTTACTGGGGGTGAAGACGAGGGTCAGCCTTTGGTTCTATGCGGCCTTCAACTGATTAGACGAGGCCAGCTCATGTTAAGGGGGAGCAATCTGCTTTATTTAGTCTATCAATGTAAATGTTAATCTCATCCAAAAACATCCTCATACAAACACTCAGGAAAATTTTTGACTAAATATATATAGGGGAAACACATGGCCTAGTCAAGGTGATACATATAATTAGCAATCACACTACCTAATATTAATTTAATGTATCTTATGTTTAAAATCTTTTTTTTTTTTTTTTGGAAATGAAGTCCTGCTCTGTCTCTCAGCTGGAGTGCAGTGGCATGATCTCGGCTCACTGCAACCTCCAACTCCTGGGTTCAAGCGATTCTCCTGCCTCAGCTTCCCAAGTAATTGGGATTACAGGCATGCGCCACCACACCCAACTAATTTTTGTATTTTTAGTAGAGATGGAGTTTCACCCTGTTGGTCTCAAACTTCTGACCTCAGGAAATCCTCACACCTCAGCCCCACAAAGTGCTGGGATTATAGGCATGAGCCACTGTTCCTGGCCTAAAATGTTTTACAGATCACCTTATCATACTTCTCTGTAGTTAAAAACCTATGTATATTAATATTTTAAATTAAATTTGTTTCCAATTATTATGGTCTAAGTGTTATAAATTTCTTCAGGATTGACATATTTTACAATAATTACTTCTACAAAATTGATCAAAATAAATTCAATTTTTGACAGATTATTAAATATAAAATCTAAAATTTTATTTGGAATGTATGTCCTAGTAACATGGACAGCTGCTTATCCTTCAAACAGTACAAATAAATATTTAGATTAACAGTACTTAATGCATGACTGAGAAAGGATTCTTTCTACATCAATTCTAGTACTACTTTTCTTTTTTAAAATTTTCCTTTAAGTTCTGGGATACATGTGCAGAACGTGCAGGTTTGTTACATAGGTACACATGTGCCATGGTGGTTTGCTGCACCTACCAACCCATCATCTAGTTTTTAAGCCCCGCATGCATTAGATATTTGTCCTAATGGTCTCCCTCTATTTACCCCCCACACCCCAACAGGCTTTGGTGTGTGATGTTCCCCTCCCTGTGTCCATGTGTTCTCATTGTTCAGCTCCCACTTATGAGTGAGAATATGCAGTATTTGGTTTTCTGTTCCTGTGTTAGTTTGCTGAAAATGATGGTTACCAGCTCCATCCATGTCCCTGCAAAGAACATAAATTCATTCTTTTTTATGGCTACATAGTATTCCATGGTGTATATGTGCCACATTTTCTTTATCCAGTCTATCATTGATGGGCATTTGAGTTGGTTCCAAGTCTTTGCTATTGTGAATAGTGCTGCAATAAACATACATGTGCATGTGTCTTTATAGTAGCATGATTTATAATCCTTTGGGTATATACCCAGTAATAGGATTGCTGAGTCAAACAGTATTTCTGGTTCTAGATCCTTGAGGAATTGCCACACTGTCTTCCACAATGGTTGAACTAATTTACACTCACACAAACAGTGTAAAAGCATTTCTCTTTCTCCACAGCCTCTCTAGCATCTGTTGTTTCCTGACTTTTTAATGATTGCCATTCTAACTGGCGTGAGATGGTATCTCATTGTGGTTTTGATTTGCACTTCTCTAATGACCAGTGATGATGAGCTTTTTTTCATATGTTTCTTTGCCGCAAAATCGTCTTCTTTGGGAAGTGTCTGTTCATACCCTTTGCCCACTTTTTTATTTTTTTTCTTGTGAATTTGTTTATATTCCTTGTAGATTCTGGATATTAGCCCTTTGTCAGATGGATAGATTGCAAAATTTTCTCCCATTCTGTAGGTTGCCTGTTCACTCTGCTGGTAGTTTCTTTCACGGTGCAAAAGCTCTTTGGTTTAATTAGATCCCATTTGTCAATTTTGGCTTTTGTTGCAATTGCTTTGGTGTTTTAGTCATGAAGTCTTTGCCCATGGCTATGTCCTGAATGGTATTGCCTAGGTTTTCTTCTAGGGTTTTTATAGTTTTAGGAGCCCAAAAACTCCTTAAACTGATAAGCAACTTCAGCAAAGTCTCAGGATACAAAATCAACTTGCAAAAATCACAAGCATTCCTATACACCAATAATACACAAGCAAAGAGCCAATTCATGAATGAACTCCCATTCACAATTGTTGCAAAGAGAATAAAATATCTAGGAATACAACTTACAAGGGATATGAAGAAGCTCTTCAAGGAGAACTACAAACCACTGCTTAAGGAAATGAGAGGACACAAACAAATGAAAAAACATTCCATGCTCATGGATAGGAAGAATCAATATTTTGAAAATGGCCATACTGCCCAAAGTAATTTATAGATTCAATGCTATTCCCATCAAGCTACCATTGACTTTCTTCACAGAATTAGAGAAAACTACTTTAAATTTTATATGGAACCAAAAAACAGCCTGTAAGGCCAAGGCAATCCTAAGCAAAAAGAACAAAGCTGGAAGCATCATGCTACCTGACTCCAAACTATATTACAAGGCTACAGTAAGCAAAACAGCATGGTACTAGTACCAAAATAGATATATAGACCAATGGAACAGGACAGAGGCCTCAGAAATAACACCACACATCTACAGCAATCTGATCTTTGACAAACCTGACAAAAACAAGCAATGGGGAAAGGATTCCCTATTTAATAATAATAAATGGTGCTGGGAAAACTGGCTAGCCACATGCAGAAAACAGAAACTGGACCCCTTCCTTACACCTTATACAAAAAATTAACTCAAGATAGATTAAAGACTTAAACGTAAAACCTACTTTTCATTTTTATAGTGTGAATGATAAGGAATCTTGTTTCAATATAGTAATTTCACTTGACTTTTTGTCATATACCTTCATATCATCTTTTGGTTGACAGCTTGATTAGGTATTCTAACCCTTCGAAATCAAAGAATGGAAAGCCGCCTGCATGTAATGGACTTACTTGGATTGTGCCTGATATTACCATGTAAAATAAGCTAGCATATGTGTCTGCCTTTCCTACTGGTTTGTGAGTTCCCTAGAGGACAGGAACAAGGTGGTATCAATTCTTGATTCCACAGTGGTGCATAACGTTTGTCACATAATAGGTGTAATTTAGTAAAAATAAAATAAATGAATATATTGTAGTTTGTTTTATAGTCACTTTTTTATTTCCAAAGGTAAATAAATAGTAAGTCCAGCACAAGGAATAAGTAAATTAGGTGACTGCCTACATTTAATTAAAAAATAGATTTCCCTCAAGTTTTATATTTATATAAATTTTTCTTTTTTAAACAAAGAATTGGTTACACAGCTGTGGAGTGGGCTAAGAAAATCTGAAGTCCACTGGGGAGACATCCAGGAAGGAAAGATAGTGAAAAGGCTAGAGTTCCATGGCATGAGCTGAAGCTTTTTGACCACAGGCAGCAGCCAGTCAGTAAAGGAGACTGCGAAAAAAAAGGGGGAGCAATTTTACACCAGTCACTATTAGAGACTCTCAGGTCAGGGAAAGTCTAAGCCTTCTTTTAAAAGTCCTTCCAACAGATTAAGCCCTGCCCATTTAAAATAACCTCTCTTTTGATTAAAGTTAGCCCATGGAATTTTAATTACATTCATAAAATCATTTCACATCAGCATTTAGATTAGCGTTAGAATAACCGGGAGAATACGTGCTCCTGATGCAAAATGGTGGCTGTCTCTCTGCCATCTCTCATAAGACACTATCCCTTGCAGCTCACCCTATCTGGAAACACATAAGAAAGAGAACTCTGGGGAAGGTAGTTTGGCCTAACTATACAGACATGACAAAAGGCCATCATATCCTCCTAGTACTTTGATAAAATTAAGCAGAAAATTCCTTATGTATTTGAAAGTAGTAATTAAATGAACTCTTTGCTTCCTCATTTTTGGATCAAATAATGTCATCAAATTCAAGAATGAGCTCGTTTTCTCTTCTCATCTGTCTTGGCCTGGAATAAAGCAAAGCCTGGAATAAAGTTTTACGAGTCTGCAATCACAGCCCTAGTAGCAGGAATAAGGGCAAAACAGGAATAAGGACAAAGAAGAGAGAAGCAAGGAGGACAAATGCAGTCAAAGTCTTCATTATGAAGCCAACCACTCAATGGAATCAAGTCCAATCAGTGGATTAATCTCTTGGGACCATCTCTGAGAAGCATATGATATGGTTTGATTCTGTGTTCCCACCCAAATCTCATCTCAAGTCGTAATCCCCACATGTCGGGGAGGGGCTTGGTGGGAGGTGATTGGATCATGCGGGTGTATTTCACCCTTGCTGTTCTCATGATAGTGAGTGAGTTATCATGAGATCTGGTTGTTTGAAAGTGGGTGGCACTTCCCTCTTCATGTGCTCTCTCTCTCCTGCCACCACGTGAAGAAGGTCTTTGCTTCCCCTTTGCCTTCTACCATGACTGTAAGTTTCCTGAGGCCTCTCATCATGCTTCCTGTTAAGCCTGTGGAACATTGAGTCAATTAAACCTCTTTACTTCATAAATTACCCAGTCTCAGGTGATTCTTTATAGCAGTGTGAAAATGGACTAATAGCATATAAACAACTGATTCTTAGGGCACTAAGGGGAAGATAAAGAATTTATCTGAAAGCCTCATTTCATATTAGTTCTTCTCAAGAGCATTATTCTCCATTTTCATGTGGCTAATTTGCAGAGGGCCTACATGATCCTGCTGTTTCTCACATATTAGCACTAGCAGGTAAGCCTGCAGGTAGGAGACAAAAGTTTGAGCAGTGGCACGAAGGTGATCACTGGCTCACCATGGGGCAGAGCACTATGGCAGCAGCTGAGATGGAAAATTGGTCCAAGGTACCAGAGACAGACAACAATGAGAGCATCTTAAGTACCAGGCAGCCCTTCCCAGACTTATTTGTTGTCTATGTGCCCCAAGACACCTGTCTTACAGCAGTAACTCTACAAACACAAGGCTTCAATAACCTGACTTGTATTCACGATGGAAATAATATGAAAGGCTTGAAAGTGACTGTTAGGAAAGCAACTCAGCCATGGGGAGGAGCTCACAAGATGTGCAGCTGGTCTTCTGAGATTATATTCTTGTCTGAGATTGATTATCTTTATGCCACTTCCCTGCTCTTGAAGAAGGATTATGTGCAGAACCTGGGCTTCACTTCTGTTTTCGAAGGGGCCCCAGCTACACATGAGAAGAACTTTTCCAGAGCACAGAATAATGTCTATTCAGAGCTAATATATAAATTAATTGCAGAGTTGAGTAAAATAACACCTAAGCCATCAACTTCCTTTTAACCTTGACTCCACTCATTATATTCCTTGAGACCCTTCCAAGAGCCTCTAACAATGACAAACAAGGTTTCCTCACTATTGAAGACAGTGTCCAAGTGGAAAGTATGATGGTTTCAAGTAGGCATTGTTCCATAAATAACTCTTGGAGGAAATAATTAGAATGGCCTGTTTTAGCCTGCAGCAAAAGCAGTGATAATATAGAAGTCAAATTCATTTTTCCCTAAGACTAGGTATTTCTTTTAATCCTATTGCTAGCTAAGTAAATACAATCTGAAAGGAAACTGGGACTAAGAAGAAAATCCCTTAATTCAGAAGCTGAATGAATTATTCCTATGTTAGTATGGTAGGTCTGCCATAAAAAAGTATACAGACTGGGTGGCTTAAACAACATAAATTTATTGCTCACAGTTCTGGAGGGTGGAAGTCTGCGATCAAGGTGTCAGCAGGGTTGATTGCTCCTGAGGCTTCCTTTCTTGGCTTGTAGATGGCTGACTTCTCCCTCATTCTTCCTCCATGTGTGTCTGTGTCCTAATCTCTTTAAGGACACCAGTCACACTGGATCAGGGCCCACCCTAATGATCTCATTTAACCTTATTTGTCTCCTTAAAGTCCCTATCTGCAATTAGTCACATTCTGAGATACTATGGGTTATAGCATATGAATTTGGGGGATAATGGGAAGAACAATTACATGCATAACAATCTCTGATTAATAAAATGACTGAATTTTACCTTAATCATATCTTTGGTTTTATGTTTTGATGAAGATCTTATTTTTCCCCTCATCCTCACTCAGACCATGGAATTATCTCATTCTAGGTCTAATTCTAAATTGTGTCAGGCTATCAAGAAAATATTTTATTAGCCTTCCTGTGCCCTTGCTTCATGCCAACATTGCTAATTGCCAAATGTAGCCAAACTGCTCTTTTTAAATGGGAAGATTATATATATATATATATATACACTCACATATATGTATATATATGCATATATATACATACATGTGTGTATATATATACACTCACATATGTATGTATATATATGCATATATATACATATATGTGTGTATATATACATAAATTTACACAGTAAAGGTTTACACGAAGTTCTCTGTATATGTATGTACCTGTATTTATTTTGATGACTGATATATACATACATATCACAGTTCTCTCTTGTAAGTAGGGGCGAGAATCTTTATTCTAATGTTTTAAATTGGAAATTGCCAGCAGAACATGACAATACCATATGTCCCTTAGATATTTTTATTATCTTTGCCTACTGCCAATCTTTAATTTTACTCATTCTCTCTTTACTTGCGCCATTCATTGCTTTACGTATGGGTATAATCAGTCATCAAAATACATATAGGTATGCACATATAGAGATAACTTTGTGTAAACCTTTACTGTGTAACTCATTGTACAGTATTTGTGGTTTTGTTATTGTACATGTTCATCTCCTGTATCAGTTCATGAGTTCCTGGAGGGCAGGGACATGTTTAATTAAACTTGGTCTTAGGACCAAATACAGTGTTGAGAATGTGTACACTGGTCTCCAAATAAATGTTGAATGAAGAATGAAGATCAGTTAAAAATCAAACATCAGTGTTTGCTGCATTTCAACTGATTGTAGATTTTCCTTTAGTTGGTATAAATGTCCTCCAGACTTTTTGGTGAGCATGAAGGAATTGAACAGTAATTTGATTTTATGTATGTCTTTAGTAAAGAATGTTCTCAACATCAGATGGGGAAAAAGAATGGGATAAAAGGAAGAAGTTTAAGCTTTTTGAGCTTTCTGTCCTTTAATGTTCAAAACAACTGATACTTTCAATCTATTTCCTTACATTCGATAAATGTCAAAGTTCTGGGGGAGGAAGCATCTTGTTCTATTTAGAGCTTCTTTTCCTGTGCAGGAATCTGCTTTTCCCCTCCACCCCTCAGAGATCGGGGTTGTGTACCAACAGACCTGTGTCTTGTCTTTTACTATTTACTAACTCTTCTAGCCAACTCTCTGCGTTTTATTTCAGTATCAGCAAGGAAATCACACTTGCTGGCTGTGATTTGGAAATGCTTGTCTGTTAACTTTCAAGTTTCTAATACAGATGGGTTAGTTCCCATAAAACATCTTCCTCATTTGACCAAACATACCCATTGGAGGTGATAATGCATTCCTCTTTGTGATACTCAGCATCAATGTCATCCTCTTTCAAGTGTGAGTTACATGTATTCATGCACAGAAATAAAATAGTTATTTACACTTTGATGTGAGAAATCACATCAATGCTAAAAGTATTTTAAAGCACAGTGTTAGCTAAATAGACCTTACCCTGTGAGGATATCTATAAATATTCCCTCGATGCTAAAGGACAGATAAGTAAAAATATTCATCTCAATTCACCAGAAATTGTTATAGAAAAACTGGCAATATGAGAACCAATGTTATTTAATAGTGCCTAGATGCACCAGATATTTCTAGAGACACTCCACAGAGAATGACTAAAAGTCAATTCAATGAAAACCAAAATGCTATATAAATGTACAACATACACCATACGTTAAAATAGCACTTAATTCCACTCAGACAATTTTCTAACTATAACCTAGAAGTAGTAATAGTTCAATCTTTACTTTCCATGTGGAAGATTAAACAGATTTATTGACACATTTAGATGATAATCACAAACATTTTGTACCCAATGAAGTACAAAGAAATAAATAAATGCAAGAAATGTACTTTCAAACACAGACAAAGTGAATTTATCTTTTTGCTGATAAGTGTGGCCCAGGAAATAAATGATTCCAAGCCTTTAAATGACATCCAAAATATAACTAGTCTATACAGGCTTAGGAAAAAAGAAATAAAACTGGTTAAATAAATGTTGATCAAAAAATGAGTAATTATACACAGCATTTATATGTCACTTATTTAAAAAGTATTGGCACTACTGCTTGTGATACTATATTATGTTTACAAACTTATTTCATAAATACTTCTTTTAATAATGATGAGAAACCTAGGAGGTAGATGTTATTATTCCTCATTTGCATATTAAAAATTTATGCCCAAAAAGGTAAATCAGTGACCTAAGATCACACAACTAAAAGTAGAAGAGCTAAACTCGAGCGCTCATCTTCTGAATTCACCGTAACACAGATCTCTCTCATAAGTAGGGGCTAGAATCTTTCTTTTTAATGTTTAAAGTTGGAAATTGCCAGCAGAACACGACAACACTGTGTGTCCCTTAGATATCTCCATTATCTTTGCCTACTGCCAATCTTTAACTTTGCTCATTCTTTCTTTACTTGAGAGAGAATTCATCACTTCAGCAAATCATAGAGCTGAAAGAGACTCAAATCTCTCCTTTAGTTTATGAGAAAACAGCCAGAGAAATAAACCTATTTTGTCGCAGATGATCTAAGTAATTATTAGAAAATTTTGAACTGAACTTAGTTTTGCCAATTCCTATAGCATTCCCAATCAGTCTCATAATCATTCAAAAGTATCTATTGAAAATCTGTTCACTGACGTGTTGCAAAACTTCTCTGACTTGTAAGTGTTCTACACTTCAGGTGGTGAAGTCAATTTTTCTGACTTGTAAGTGCTGTATACTTCAGGTAGTGAGATATAAAGATATAAAATAATTAATAAAATGTCCTTGACTATAAGTTCACTGACACACTTGGGAGCAAAGGGAAATCAATGCAGGCTGCGATTAATAAAGGAGGTAAAGGAGAGAGGCTGAGCCTTGTTTAACACTGATGGTGGGAAGAATTATGATGGGGATGGGGTACAAGACTATATTTTAGAGGAAGATAACAGTTTAACCTTCACTTGTATGCACAAACTTTTTATAGATGCTCAATTAAATTGTGACCAATTGATACACTTATTGTTGCTACAAAATATAGGCTTTGGTAATGACTGTTAGGTGGAATGTTGAACTGAGTAGGGCGTAATGTACAAGAAACTGAACAGTGCACGAAGGACAGTGGAGTTACGGCTCAATATTGAACTAATGCTATGGAAACGTTGTTTTTTTTTTTTTTCTCAGACTTGTGAGAACATTGCTTTCTGAAAATAGAAGAGAGAATGGTCAGGGAGGTAAATGTTTCCATTCAAATGGCGGCAGTGCACAAGACAACTGAGTTGAAGGAGAAATCGTTGGATCTTTCTGAAGATGCTGTGAGGCCAGACTGATTATGTAGCAATTATTGATAACTTGTTTGGTAGTTCCTACAAGAGCTTAGCCAACGATTTCTAATTTTTAAAAGTAGATTACAAAAATGACAAGTTGCTGCTCTAATGGGAATGCCCATGATGGTTCTCAGAAGTCAGTAGGGGGAGGAGTCTGGCTGGAGCAGATGGTTTATATTCACTTGGAGAAGGAGATAGGGTACCACTGAGGTGGTGGAGAGCCTGATGAGCAAATCCACCAGACTTTACTGGAATTTTTGGTATCGTTTATGGTAAAGGTGAAGTTAAAATGGAATTTAGTCCCATTCCATTTTCCTGTTTCCTTAAAAGACAAAAAGGTAGTGGGGGTGGGGGGATGGGAGGGCAAGCAAAAGAAATATAAATCACTGAACTTCACATACAGAAAGAGGTAAGATGGAGATTCGTATCCATCTAGTGTGCCCTGGAATCCAAACCTTGTTACCTTGTCCTTCACATATTTTAATGAACAATATATCTTTTGATAGAAATCAATGGACCTCAAATATACGTATAATAAGCAGAATATTTCTGGTTTTTGGCAGAGCCTGAAGACCAAGGGACCTATGAATCTTCAAAGAGCAAAATTTAAATAATGAAATGGAAATGATACTAGTAATACAAAGGGCCTAAAAAGACATTAGTTTTATTAGAATCACTCAGTTAAGCCAATGAGTGAAGAAAAGCCAGATACAAATATAGAGCAGAGAATAGGTGAAGATGCATTTGATGAAAGACCAAAACCCTTGCAAAGAAAATGTATGCATTTAAAATAATAGAATTTTATAAACTGTTACATAACCCATATTCCAAAATATATTAGGAAATAAAGAAAAAAGATACTAACAGAATGAAATTGGAAAATTAACATGACTATATGTAATTTCATACCTAGCTAAAGAAAAGAGCCATTAGAAATCCTCAAACAACCCTATAATTTCACAATACTGTGACTTTTTAGTCCATTTTTTAAAGCATGAGCAACAGATAACTATATCCTTAAATAACAAAATTTCTAACAACATTTAGAACATGCTGTAATTGATAAATTATTTCTCCCTCCAACTGAGTGGATTTTGCTGAAAATGCTCTTAGAAAAACAAATAGGCTCAAAGTAGAGCTCTTTTCAACAAACTAAAGAAAAAAATGGCTTGCATTATAAAATATAATAAAGACATCTTAGGGCAAAAATGTTAATGAAAAGAGTTTGTCATAATTTTGAGGTAAAAAACTGATGAAAATTATACAGTGTGCCTATAGTCTGGAAAAATATAACTTTATGAAGACAAAATAAAAATCTTAAAGTAATAGAAATTGTATGGCAAGTAGAAATGTAAAGGCAGAAGAACAAAACAAAAACAAAGAATGCTATACTTTTCTTCCTAAGCATTTTGGTAACTCATTAGAAAATAATATGTAGAACTCTTCAAAACTTTAAGGCAAAGGCAGTAAGTGGAAAATAAGAATAGATTAAAGGAACTTGTGTTTATGTGTGTGTGAGAGAGAAAGAGAGCAAGAGAGCACAGAATCAACAAATACGGCTTTGTGGCTAGATTTGAAACAACTGCAAGTTGATCTTTCAAGCTCAATAGTAAGATGACCATGGAGTTTTAAATGAAAACCTATACTCTATAGGGTCACATACTTTCTTTCAAGTATAACATTGCATAGTTGTGGATTAGTAGTGCTGTGAAAAGTTGGCATTGCACTGCTCATTATGGCAGATTAATCAACCCATGGATCAAATCTCACCTCTCTTTTAAAAGTCTAAGTTTTATATTTCATGTTATATAAAATGTAGGCACACTTTGGGGATACTTAAAGATCCAGAGTCACTTTACGAAGTACACCAAGCAAACACATTGCATAGTGTTTTTATGAATTTATACATTTATTTAAAATAGAGTGAAGAAGAAAAAGGAATTTGAAGAGAGAAAATTTTAAAAAGCCCTCTTTGTTGTCAATAACATGATTATGATGAAAGAGAATAATAGCAAAGGCAGAAATGAAATGGTTTATAAAAGTACATGAGAGACAGACTTCTAAGAGTGCTGAAAGGATAGATTTGGAGTGGAAAACAGTGGGATATTGGTAATTTAAATTCCATGAATAAGATTTAATTTCATTAAAATATCACAATGAAAATATGGTAAGTTTGTAGAATCAAGCAGCTCTCTCCAAACCTAAGAATAACTGATGTATCTGAGGAAGAAGAGATTTCTAAAAGCCTGGAAAACAGGTTCAGGGGAATAATTGAGGATTTCTCAGCAGAAACACTACAAGCTAGAAGGCATTGGGGACCTGTCTTCAGCCTCCTCAAACAAAACAATTATCAGCCAAGAATTTTGTATCCAGCGAAACCAAGCATCATGTATGAAGGAAAGATAGGTCATTTTCAGACAAACAAATACTGGAAGAATTCTCTATTACCAAACCACCACTACAAGAACTGCTAACAGAAGCTCTAAATCTTGAAACAAATCCTGGAAACACATCAAAACAGAACCTCTTTAAAAGATAAATCACACACAACCTATAAAACAAAAATACAAGTTAAAAAGCAAAAACAAACAAAAAAATCAAACTGCACAGGCAACAAAGAGCATGATGAAAGCAACAGTACCTCAAATTTAATATTAACATTGAATGTAAATGGCCTAAATGCTCCACTTAAAAGATACAGAACTGCTGAATGGATAAGAACTCACCAACCAATTATCTGCTGCCTTCAGGAGACTCACCTAACACATAAAGACTCACACAAACTTAAAGCAAAGGGGTGGAAAAAAGTATTTCATGCAAATGGACACCAAAAGCGAGCAGGAGTAACTATTCTTATATCAGACAAAACAAACTTTAAAGCAACGGCAGTTAAAAGAGACTAAGAGGGACAGTATATAATGGTAAAAGGCCTTGTCCAACAGGAAAATATCACAATCCTAAACATATGTGCACCTAACACTGGAGTTCCCAAACTTATAAAACAATTATTAATAGACCTAAGAAATTAGATAGACAGCAACACGATAATAGTGGGAGACTTCAAAACTTGGTATTATTGAACGTTAAAAAATCTGTTAGTTTTATGGAGAAAAGTAGAAACCTATGTGTATTTCTCTGACCTTATCTATGGTATTCTTCATTGAATAGAAATGACTAATTTTGATATAGTCAAATTAGTGATTTTTTTGGTCTTTTGGTGTGTACTTTTGCATTTTATTGAAGAAATTTCTACCCCAAGATCACAAAGATCTTCTACATTTTTTCTATTTATATTATAGTTTTACTTTCCCATTAAGATTTTTTTAATTGATTTGGAATTTACTCTTCTATGTTGTTTGAAATAGGATTCAACTTCTTTTTTTATATATGTTAATGAGCAATCAATATCTTGCTGCCCAATGCACATGGAAGCCAATACCATGGCACCAGTTTTTACTACAAATTGGCTAGCAAGGAGACAGGAGGCAATGCTCAAACCTATCTCCCTGAGCTTGGGGTTGGGTCAGGTTTTATATGATAGGGTAATGAGGTGTGATCTGACTGGCTCTTGCAATGAGGTAATGCTGGGAGGCATGACTTTACTGGATCCTGCCAAGGGGTAAGACTAGGGCTCCATCTAATTGAATCCTGGATCCTGCCATGCAGTGTCCATTTCTTAATTCAGTCCTCATTCCTCAGTCTGTACACTTAAGTTGCACCTTTGATTGCAGGTTTGGTTTATCTGGGCATGCTCAGGGTAGGTGATCCTCAACCTAAGGGACCATGGTAACTGAAAAACAACTCACAACTTTGTTACATAAAAGTTGAGCCAGATTTGTCTGGTGCTGTTACATTTAGAGAGCCAGTATACCAATTCAATCAATTAAAACATTAATCCATTCCTCCACTGATCTGTATTGTCACCACAATCACATAACTCTAACCTAATCAACTATAAATTTGTTTCTGGGTATTCTTATTTTTCCTTGGTTCTGTGTGTCAGTTCCTGTACCAATACCACCATACTTTTTGTTACTATAGCAAGTATGACTTAAAAAGTGGTAAGATGCTCTTCTCTCTCAGAAACTTCTAGGATAAAAAAAAGTTTATTGGCCACATTTTTTTAATATAAAATTTTCTATGCTTGAACCACACCAAAATGCAAGCATATAAAATAATTACATTAACTGACTTATTGAATGCCAATGCAGAATCAGACTCTGTTAGAACCACGAACACCCACTAACAAGTGGTCTTAGGATATGTTAGAGAAATAGGAACTGGTGCCAGTATTCTAACATTTCATTCAGAAATTAAGATATGTGTCTTGAAGTTCAGCCAGCGACGTACACCTCAATAGCCTCTATGTTATCCATCACTACTGAAAACATAATGTGAGATAGAGTTTATTAACTCACTGCCCAAAATCTTTTTTTTTTGAGTGCATTTATTTTATTATGTCTAAATGCCCGATAGTAACTCTTAGTATTTATTAAGAGGACATAATATCCATCCTCCTGGTGCAGATGCATTCAGTGCCTCTAGCATCTCACTTTTAAAAAAAGGCATAATAAATAACACTGAACATACTCACTTAGGAATCTGTGTAAGAGTTTCTCTGGAATTTACCCCACAATGTGGCATTGTTGGATTACAGAAGAGATGCAATGTATGAATCTTCTCAGTCTTAATGTTTTCACTAACCCTTGAAAATTAGACTTTATATTTTTCAGAACAGTTCTAGTTTCACATCAAAATTGAGTAGAAAATACTAAGATTTCCCATATAGGCTCTGCCCCACACATGCATAGCCATCCCTATTATCAGCATCCCCCACAGAGTGGTACATTTATTATAATTCATGAACCTACATTGATACCTCACTATCATACAAACTCTATAGCTTGCATTAGAGTTCACCTTTGAACGGTCTATAGATTGGACACATGTATCAATCATGATCACATCCTGCAGAATAATTTTACTGCCCTAAAAATCCTCTGTGCTCTGGCTATTCATATCTCTCTCTTTCTAATCCCTGGCAACTGCCTATCTTTTTTACTGTATCCACAGTTTTGCCTTTTCCAGAATGTCATGTAGCTGGACTCATACACTATATAGCCTTTTCAATTGGCTTCTTTCATTTAGTAATATGCATTTATGTTTCCTTCATGTCTTTTCCTGGCTTGATAGTTTATTTTTTTTTTTTAGTGCTCTATAATTATCCATTGTCTGGGTTTACCACCATTAACCTACTGAAGGGCATCTTGGTTGCTTTAAAGTTTTGGTAATTATAAATAAAGTTGCTATAAATATTTATGCACAGGTTTTTGTGTAGACATAAGTTTTCAGCTCCTCTGGGTAAATATCAAGGAGTGCAATTCCTGGCTTGTGAGTATGTTTAGTTTTGTGAGAAACTGACCAAAAGTCTTTCAAAGTGTGTATAGCATTTTACATTCCCATCAGCAATGAATGAGAGATCCTGTCACTCCACATTCTCACCAGCATTTTTGGTGTTGCTAGTGTTCTGGATTTTGACCATTCAAGTAAGTGTGTAGTGGAATCTCATTGTTTTAATTTTCATTTCCCTGATGACATATGATGTGAGGCATCATTTTCTATATTTATTTGCCATCTGTATATATTTTTGGGTCTGGTGCTTGTTAAGCTGCTTGGCCCATTTTTAAAATCAAGTTTTTTTGTTTTTTTTTCTTATTGAGTTTCAAGGGTTCTTTGTATATTTTGGATAACAGTTCTTAATCAGATATGTCTTTTACAAATATTTCCTCACAGTCTGTGGTTTGTCTTTTCACTCTCTTGATAGTGTCTTTCACAAAAAAGATATTTTTAATTTTAATAAAATCTAGCTTGTCAATTCTAGATTTTGGTATTATATCTAAAAAGTTATCATGAAACCCAAGGTCATCTAGATTTTCTCCTATTTTATCTTCTAGGAGTTTTATAGTTTTCTATTTTAAATTTACATCCGGATTCATTTTGAATTAATAGGTTGTAAAATCTGAGTATAGATTTGTTTTATTTTTACATGTGGATATCTTATCACCTTTGTTACAAAGGCTAGTTTTCTTTCTTTGCAACGCCTTTGCTCCTTTTTCAAAAATTACTTGACTATATGTGAATTCCTGGACTCTCTCCTCTGTTTCACTGACCTATTTATGCTTTCACCAATACTACAGTGTCTTCATTACTGCAGCTTCATAGTAAGTCTTGAAGTCAGGTAGTTTTATTCCTCCAAACTAATCGATATCGTTTATTCCTTACATATCCTCATGGGTATTCTGGCTATTCTTTGTACATCTCTTCATATAAACTTCAGAGTAAGTTTTTGAATATCCACAAAATAACTTTCTAGGATTTTGATGATAGGGATTTCTTGAATCTATAGATCAAGCTAGGAAAAAAATGACATATTGACAATATTGAGTTTTCCTACTCATGAACATGGAATGTCTCTCCATTTATTTACTTATTCTTTGATTTATTTCATCAGAGTTTTTTAGTTTTTCCCATGTAGATCTTATATATATATCTTGTTAGATTCATACCTAAGTATTTTTTGAGGCATGCTAGTATAAATGGCATTGAATTTTTAATGTCAAATTCCACTTCTCGTGGTGTATAGGAAAACAATCAACTTTTTAATATTAACCTTGCATTCTGCAACTTTACTATAGTCACTTATTAGTTCCAACTTAAGTTTTGTTGACAGTTCTTTTGGATTTTCTACATTGATGATCATGCCATCTGTGAAAAAATTTTAATTTTCTTCTTCCCAGTCAGAATATCTTTTATTTCCCATTCTTGTTTTCATGCACTATCTAGGACTTCCAGTAATATGTTGAAAAGGGTGGTGAGAGATGGAACATCCTTAACTTACTCTTGATCTTAGTGAAAATAATTCTAGTTTCTGACTATGAAGCATGATGTCAGCTGTATACTTTTTGTAAATATTCTTTATCAAGTTGAATAAATTTCCCTCTATTCTTATTTTACAGGGAGTTGGGTTTTTTTTAATGAGTGACTGTTGGATTTTATCAAATGTTTTTACTGTGTATTTTGATATGATCATTTAAATTGTTTAGCATATTGACATGATAGATTACAATAATTAATTTTAAATGATGAACGAGCTTTGCATACCTGAATAAATCCCACTTGGTCATGGTGTATAATTCTTATTATATATTATTGTGATTTGATTTGCTAATATCTTGTGGATAATTTTTGCCTCTATGTTCATAAGATGTAGTTTTCTTGAAACGTCTCGTCAATTTTTGGTATTAAGGTAATATTGGCCTTATAGAATGAGTTACAAGTATTGCCTCTGCTTCTGTCTTCTGAAAGAGATTTTATAAAATGGTACAATTTTTTTCCTTAAATATTTGGTAGAATTGACCAGTGAACCCTTTCTGGGCCTGGTATTTTCTATTTTGGAAGGTTATTAATTATTTTGACTAAGTTTATTTAATAGATATGTTTACATATACATTGTCTCTTTCTTCTCGTTTGAGTTTTTTAAAAATGTGTCTCTCAAGGAATTATTTCATTTCATGTAGGCTTTTACATTTGTGGGCATAGAGTTGTTCATAATTTTCATTTATTACCCTTTTAATATACATGGGATCCTTAACAACAGCCTCTCTTTCATATCTGATATATGTATTTTGTGTTCTGTTTCTCTGCCTAATTAGTGCCTTATCAATTTTGTTGATCTCTTCAAAGAACTAGGTTTTGGTTTCATTGATTTTTGTCTATTTCATATTTTTAATTTTATTGATTTCTGCTCTAATTTTTTTTCCTGCTAACTTTAGATTTAATTTGCTCTTCTTTTTCTAGTTTCCTAAAGTGGAAGCTTAGATGGTTGATTTTAGATCACTTTAACTTTTCTAATACATGCATTCAATGCTGTAAATTTTCCTCCAAGCAGTGCTTTCACTGCATCCCAACATTTTTAATGAGTTGTTATCATTTTTATTTGTTTCAAAATATTTTTAAATTTCTCTTGAGATTTTCTCTTTGACTCATGTATTATTTAAAAGTGTGTTGTTCTTGATCTCCTGACCTCGTGATCCGCCTGCCTCAGCCTCCCAAAGTGCTGGGATTACAGGTGTGAGCCACCGCGCCCGGGTAGGAAGAATCAATATCATGAAAATGGCCATACTGCCCAAGGTAATTTATAGATTCAATGCCATCCCCATCAAGCTACCAATGACTTTCTTCACAGAATTGGAAAAAACTACTTTAAAGTTCATATGGAACCAAAAAAAAGCCCACGTCGCCACATCAATCCTAAGCCAAAAGAACAAAGCTGGAGGCATCATGCTACCTGACTTCAAACTATACTACAAGGCTACAGTAACCAAAACAGCATGGTACTGGTATCAAAACAGAGATATAGATCAATGGAACAGAACAGAGCCCTCAGAAATAATGCCGCACATCTACAACTATCTGATCTTTGACAAACCCGAGAAAAACAAGCAATGGGGAAAGGATTCCCTATTTAATAAATGGTGCTGGGAAAACTGGCTAGCCATATGTAGAAAGCTGAAACTGGATCCCTTCCTTACACCTTATACAAAAATTAATTGAAGATGGATTAAAGACTTAAATGTTAGACCTAAAACCATAAAAACCCTAGAAGAAAACCTAGGCATTACCATTCAGGACATAGGCATGGGCAAGGACTTCATGTCTAAAACACCAAAAGCAATGGCAACAAAAGCCAAAATTGACAAATGGGATCTAATTAAACTAAAGAGCTTCTGCACTTCAAAAGAAACTACCATCAGAGTGAACAGGCAACCTACAAAATGGGAGAAAATTTTCACAACCTACTCATCTGACAAAGGGCTAATATCCAGAATCTACAATGAACTCCAACAAATTTACAAGAAAAAAACAAACAACCCCATCAAAAAGTGGGCAAAGGATGCGAACAGACAATTCTCAAAAGAAGACATTTATGCAGCCAAAAGACACATGAAAAAATGCTCATCATCACTGGCCATCAGAGAAATGCAAATCAAAACCACAATGAGATACCATCTCACACCAGTTAGAATGGCAATCATTAAAAAGTCAGGAAACAACAGGTGCTGGAGAGGATGTGGAGAAATAGGAACACTTCTACACTGTTGGTGGGACTGTAAACTAGTTCAACCATTGTGGAAGTCAGTGTGGCAATTCCTCAGGGATCTAGAACTTGAAATAGCATTTGACCCAGCCATCCCATTACTGGGTATATACCCAATGGACTGTAAATCATGCTGCTATAAAGACACATGCACACGTATGTTTATTGTGGCACTATTCACAATAGCAAAGACTTGGAACCCACCCAAATGTCCAACAATGATAGACTGGATTAAGAAAATGTGGCATATATACACCATGGAATACTATGCAGCCATAAAAAATGGTGCGTTCATGTCCTTTTTAGGGACGTGGATGAAATTGGAAATCATCATTCTCAGTAAACTATCACAAGGACAAAAAACCAAACACCGCATGTTCTCACTCATAGGTGGGAACTGAACAATGAGAACATATGGACACAGGAAGGGGAACTTCACACTCTGGGGACTGTTGTGCAGTGGGGGGAGGGGGGAGGGATAGCATTAGGAGATATACCTAATGCTAAATGACGAGTTAATGGGTGCAGCACACCAGCATGGCACATGTATACATATGTAACTAACCTGCACATTGTGCACATGTACCCTAAAACTTAAAGTATAATAAAAAAAAAAGTGTGTTGTTTAGTCTCCTAGTATTTTAAGATTTTCTAGCTATTTTTCTGTCACTGATTTCTAGTTTAATTATATTGTGGTCTGAGAGAATTGTACAATTTTTTTTAAACTTGTTAGGGTGTGTTTCATGGCCCAGTATGTGGTCTATTTTAGTGAATGTTCCACGTGAACTTGAGAAGAAGTGTATTCTGCTGTTCTTGGATAGTCTATAAATTCAATTACATTCAGCTGATTGTATGTTGAGTTTAATGTTCTTGATGCTATTCTGCCTGTTGGATCTGTCCATTCTGATAGATTGGCATTAAAGTCTCTGTAATAGTGGCTAGTTCAGTTTTTCCCTCAGACATTTTTGATGTTCTATTTTTAGTCACATACACATTAAAGATTATTACATCTTCTTGGATAATTGGCTTCTTTAGCATGATTTAATGCCCCTCTTTTTCTTTTATAACTTTCTTTACTCTGAAGTCTGCTCTATCTAAAATTAATGTAGCTACACTCCCTTTCTTTTGATTAGTGTTAGCATAATATACCTTTCTGCATCCATTTCTATGTGTGTTTTAATATTTAAAGTTGATGTCTTATAGACAACCCACTTTAACATTTGGCCTTATTATTCGATCCTGTCTGAAAATCTCTGTCTTTTAATTGGTATGTCCTGATCATTGTCATTGAAAATGATTACTGATACAACTGGATGAATATCTACCATACTTGTCACTGTTTTCTACTTGTTAAACTTGTTCTTTGTTTGTGTTTTCACCTTCTACCTTTTTTCTGCCTTTCATGGTTTTAAACAAGCATTTCATATAATTCAATTTTCTCTCAATTATTAGTATATAAATTATATGTTTAAAAAAATTTTAAGTTAAAAAAACCAAGGTTGCCCTATATTTTGCAATACAGATTTAGAACTAATCGAAGTCCACTTTTGAATAACACTATACTGCTTCATGGGTAGTGGGAGAAACTTATAAAAACAAAATAATGCTATTTCTTCCCTCTCATTCCTTATATTATTGTGGTCATTCATGTCACTTATACTAAGCATATACATATGCATAAGCATACATAATTGAGTTAATTGCTGCTATATTATTTTGAATAAACATACTTATTACATGAATTGTGAATAAGAAAAAAATTAAATTTTTATTTTAGCCATACCAATTCCATCTACAATGTCCTTTCTTTCTTTATGTAGATACGAGTTTCTGACTGGTATAATTTTTCTTCTCTTTAAAAAACTTTTTAAAACATTTCTTATAAGGAAGCTCTACTGGCAACACATTTTCTCAATTTTTGTTTGTCTGAGAAAGAAGTCTTAATTTTTTCCTTTGCTTTTTAAAGAGAATTTCATTAGTTACAGAATTCTGAGCTGATGTTTTCTTCTCTCAACACTTTAAATATTTCACTCTACTCTCTTTGTGCTGCATGATGTTTGGGAAGCCAAATGTAATTCTTTTCTTTGCTCCTCTATAGGTAAGATTTTTTTTTCCCCTCTCGTTTCTATCAGGACTTTTCGGTTTTGATTTTCTATAGTTTGAATACGACGTTCTCAGATGTTGGGGTTTTTATTTATTTTGCTTTGTTTTGAGAATTTTTGGCATTTATCCTACTATTAATGTTTTTTGAGCTTCTTGGAACTATAGTTTGGAACACTTATTTTGGGAAAATTTTCAATGATGAAATGTATTTTCTGTTCCTTTCTCTCTTCTTTCTCCTTCTGATATTCCCATTAACATATGCCGTAACTTTCATAGTTGTTCTGCAGTTCCTAGACATTCTGTTCTATTTTTTTCACTCTTTTTATTCTTCGCTTTTTAGTTTTGGAGTTTTCTATTGGGATATCTTAAAGCTTAGAGATTCCTCAGTTGTGTTAGTCTAATAAGCCCATCAAAGCATTCTTCATTTCTGTTACAGTGTTTTTGATTCTAGAATTTATTTTTATCTTCCTTAAAATGTCCATTTCTTTGCTTAAATTACCCATCTGTCCTTGCATGCCATCCACTTTATCTATTAAAGGCCTTAACATATTAATCATAATTGTTTTAAATTTCTAGTCTGATTATTTCAACATCCCTGCCATATCTGAGTCTGCTTTTGATGCTTGCTCTGCCTCTTCAAACTGTGGTTTTTTTGCCTTTTTGTATGCCTTGTAATTTTTTCTTGATAGGTGGACACAATAGTGGGAGAAAGGAACTGATATAAATCAGCCTTTAGTAATACAGTGGCAAGGGAAACAAGGGGAAACACCATCCCTGTTTCCCATACCTTGCCACTGAATTACTAAAGTCCTGCAACTAGGTCTCAGTCATAGTGAGCCTGAACTTCTGGACTGTGAACTTCACAAGTGCTTCTCAGTCCACCCTCCCACCTCAAGTAGGACAGAATGGCTAGAGTAGCTGGAATTGGGTATTTCCCTTCTCTCCTGCGGAAGGCTACAGGGGGCTGGAATTGAGTATTTCCCTTCCTCCAAGTGGAAGATTAAAACTGGCTAGAGTTGAGTACTTCCTTTCCTCCATGTTATTTAGGCTCTGATAAAACCAAAGCAGGTTAGGATCTGGTTAAATCACTTCTTTTGAGGGCAGACCTCATTAAGAAGAACAGAATGCTCTGACTAATTTCAAGATTATTCATTTTCCCCTCTCCCTGCCAGGAGCAGGAGGGAATTTGTCTTTGCTATTCACTGTGAGAAACTGGTTGAGCTCCAGGAAGTAAGACTCACAAAAGTGCATGCCCCACCTCCCATAACTGGTCTCTGAAGTTTTTATCTCTCAGACTTGTCCACACAGAGACTCTGGCAATTTGTTAATTGTGGTTCAGATTTTTCCACCCTGGCTCTGGTTCCTGTGGACATTTGTAATCAGATAAATTGTAGTTCTTTGTATTTGCCTGTCTGACTCCAATTTTGTGGTCAGTGGTTTGCCCTGTGACCTTACTTCTCTTAGGGATCTAAGATGAGTTGTTGAATTTTAGTTTGTTCAGCTTTTACTTCTTGTTAGGCCAGAATGGCAACCTCCAAGCTCCTTATATGCCAGGCCAGAAACAGAAAGTCCCTAAATTCTTTTGATGCCCTATTTCTTCTCTCTGTTGATGCTGCTACTAATTTTACCTTGGCTAGCAAAAAGTACAATTATGCATCATTTAATGATGGAGTTATATTCTGAGAAACATGTTGTTAGGTGATTTTATCATTGTGCAAATATCATGGAGTATACTCACACAAACCTAGATGATATAGCCTACTACACACTTAAGCTGTATAGGGTAGCCTATTGCTCCTAGGCTATAAACTGGTACGGTATACTATTGTACTAAATAATGTAGGCAACTGTAAAATAATGATAAATATTTGTATATCTAAAAACGCTAAATATGGAAAAGATATAGTAGAAATACAGTTTTATAATCCTATGTAACCACCATCCTTTATGTGGTCTGTTTTGACTGAAATGTTATGCGGTGCGTGACAGTATATGCAATAGTTTGATAGATATGAAGACTGTTATACATTATATATTTTCCAATATAAAAGTAGTGTTTTATAGATAATAATAATAGAGCCTTATATTGTATGATGCTTCATACATTTATGCAATAAGACATATTCCTTCCTTGATTTTCATGACAAAAAAACTCTGACTTGAAATGAATTATCTCAATTACAAATTAGAAATCTGAGTATTAGTGTGGTTCTCTTATTTTTTCTAGATCACATAGTTGAGTGAAAGGCAGAGTCAGAAATGAACCTTATGTCTCTACTCCTGCAATAAGCTGAACTATATGGCCCACATCATGTTTTAATATTATTTCATTACTTGTATTGGCAGAAAAGCCTTGTCTGCTCTGGCATATTACATTGCAAACATCCACAGGCCACAGATGAATGTATCTGAATCTACTATAGGTTGTTATAGCACCAGTAATTCTGGGTAAGAAAGGTAACCATGAATAATGTTTTAATGCTTGATTCATGAAAGAATATACTATGGCTGTCAGGCAAACTGGATTGTGGTAACAAAAGCATTAATAATCCTCTATTGACAATATTGTTCTAATATTACCAAGAATTCATTCTCCTTCTTAAATCCTTTTATTCCATGGTTCAGCATATATCATTATAAATTCTCTGGATTTGGAACAGTTATGCCAGACCTGCTAGGCATTTATAAAAGCTTTCCCTTGCAGACAAAAGTTTGAAGCACGTGTTATGAGACAAATGCAAGAAGTACTATGGTATTTGTGAGGTTCGGAATATTAGGAACATATGATCACTGATGACAAACAGACTAAGAAACACTAAAAATGTGCACAACATGCCTGATTTTTGAACGCTGTAATGAGGGAAAATTGAAAAGTCTTCATTTGTTGCCACTATTACAAAGAATCTTCTCACAAAGATGAAAATAATAAAGGAATTTAAGTACACATACAAATACTTAAAATACTTATGGACAAAACAACTATAAAACAATTAAAACCTGTCTATTTTTTTTTACTACTCTTGAACTATATATTTTTCAATAAATAAAATTATCTTTACCCTTTTGAGACAGGAAAAAGCTTATGTTGCTCAAAAAGTGTTATAGATACTAGCTGAAAAAAAGTTTAGAAGAGTAGGTAGAGTTTGTCACCAGTTCTTTTTATTAAATGATAGTCTATAAAGGGAACTAGTGATACAGATGAATAACAATGAGAGACAGCATGCAGAACTAAGTGAGATAACCTAGCAAAAGTTTTTATTTTGTTCAAATGAGCTGCATTAAACATCACTGGTATCTTGTGAAGATCAGCAGATCTTCAAGTTTCTGCAAATCACTAGAGCTTGAAACAAATGCTGTCTCCAAATGATTCTCTTCTCTCTATTCATCTCCAGGTGAAAGTCTTAGCTCCTGCACCTCTGTAATTTTCACTCTCTCCATTACTACTGTCATTGCCTCAATAACTCTTTCCCCAGAGTAATTCTATGCCATACTAAAATAGCAAATAATGTAGCCTCCTAACAAATCTTCCCACAACACCTGCAATCTATTTTATACATCACACACATACTAATTCTTATGTAGAACAATTCCAATTAAAATATTTTTGGTCTCTAATCAAAAATGGCAACCCAATAAAAGGCCTGAGGATGAATTTTGTATAGTCTTGGTATTTTTACCATGCCACTCTGCCCGCTTTTTATGCTGTGCCTCAGTTATGTATGCATGGATTTTAATTGCCTGAGTAGTCTCCAAGCAACACAAGGTGAGGATATATTTCTAATTGGCCTTTCTAGTCACTACGTTTGTTGAACACTGAGTGCTTTATTTTTGTCCTAATCCAGGTTAATTCACATGCATTCCAGCCATAGTTCATTTGCTTCAAATTTTTATTATATTTAAATATTTGACATCAGGGGCTAACTTGAGGTATAATGATGGAAAAATCAAGAATTTCCCTTCTTTTCACATTTGTGACATGGCACAAATTTCAGGTACTAGGATTTAGTTAAGTAACTTCAATTTACCAACAACAGTGTTCAAATTTCATTTACCACCGTGTATTACCTGTGTATAATTTTGTAAGGTACAAACCTCACTGCTTGCTCCCAGTCCACAAATCGCTATGTAAATAGCAGAAGCACATCATGATCAGGGACCAATCATGTCACTCCTTTCAACATCTGCCAGTGATTGGTCACTGCACATATATCACTCAGCTCACCCACAGATAGCCTCCCAGTGATAAACCCATGTGACATTTTACAAAAATGGATAATCAGAAGAAGGAATTGACTAACAAAGATCAAAGTGCAGCAAATAAATGAAAAGTGATGAGGCTGGAAGTGAAATCTATAAATAGAGTTACAAAAATATAGCTGAATGTGGAAATGTTTACACGGCTACTATTGGATAGACTCTAGATCTGCAGCCAGGAGAACTTGGTGAAGGTGAATTCACTGATATATATGAAGAGCTTGGTTGTGACAAACAGAATGACATCTGGCTGGGTGCAGTGGCTCATGCCTGTAATCCCAGCACTTTGGGAGGCTGAGGCGGGCAGATCACGAGGTCAGGAGATGGAGACCATCCTGGCTAACACGGTGAAACCCTGTCTCTACTAAAAATATAAAAAATTAGCTGGGCATGGTGGTGGGCACCTGTAGTCCCCGCTACTCGGGAGGCTAAGGCAGGAGAATCGCTTGAACCCAGGAGGCCGTGGTGGTTGTAGTGAGCCGAGATTGCACCACTGCACTCCAGCCTGAGCTATGGTGAGACTCGTCTAAAAAAAAGAAAAAAGAAAAAAGGAATGATGTACTAGAGGAAGTGAGGCCAACAGAACTCTTCACATTAAAGGAATTCTGAGATTTCACAATATTGAAAGCACTTACAAAAAATGTCAAGCATATATCCAAAGTTAGAAGTATAATTCTCTAGGAAAGATAGTAGCTTCCTATCCTGTTTTACAAAAATAAAGCAAGCAATTGTTCAGACAACCGTTGATAATTTTTTCAGAAAGAAATGAAACATTTTATCTTGATGTTTCTAATGGTTTAAATCACAACGTATCAGGTAAATACCAGTTTTACAGGGTTTTTCATGTTTTATATATTTAAAATTGACCCTAAGAGAGTTTTTAATGTTTTGACAAAAATTTCTTATAAATCACAAAATAATTGTATTTTTTCCCATTGATTACAAAGATCATTTTGCAACTTCAGTTTGTATGATTATTTTCGCAGTCCCACACTACTATGCGAAGTGAGAACTGCCTGTATGTATACATATACATATATCCACACACATATACATACACATATATATGTAAATGTGTATTTGTGTGGTGGTGATATATGTGTGCATTTGGTATTATTACTCTTGGGAAATAAAAATAAGAAATCTTTTAAACTGAAATTTAGATATATAGTTTTAGCAGGCATTCTTAAAATAGCTAAGCCCACAGGAATTTTACAGCCAAATTATGAATTACTAAAAAAAGAACTGTCATAAAACCATTATTTTTTAGCATAAAGATTATATCACACAAACTTAATTTTTAGTCAAAAGATAAAGAGATTGAAAGTTTGCTTTTCAAGAGGCTTTTAAAGTGATTATGCAGCCAAGTACTGAGCTCATACAGTCTAGTGCAGTTCAACCTCCCTGGCAAGTACACACAGCATGGCAGTACAGCAGAGAATACTCTCTGGTGTCTCCCACCAAAAAGAATACTAACTGGTTTCTACAGACAATGTAATTCAGCTACTCATTGGAAGCCTTAAACACAATCATTAGCTTCCTAGAAATAGGCTCCTTAGTACCTTTCACCTGCTGTAATCTTTTTGTCCTTTATGTCCTTGTTTTTTGTTTTGTTTTGTTTTGTTTTTGTTTTTTTGTTTTTTAAGATGGAGTCTTGCTCTGTTGCCCAGGCCGGAGTGCAGTGGCGCGATCTCGGCTCACTGCAAGCTCTGCCTCCCGAGTTCACGCCATTCTCCTGCCTCAGCCTCCCGAATAGCTGGGACTACAGGCACCAGCCACCACGCCAGGCTAATTTTTTTTTTTTTTTTTTTTTTTGTATTTTTAGTAGAGATGGGGTTTCACTGTGTTAGCCAGGATGGTTTCGATCTCCTGACCTCGTGATCCACCTGCCTGTTTCTTACAGATATAAACAAATCAAATTCAATAATAGAGTGTGTATTGCAATCCACTGTGCAAATAAACATTCATTTTTCCTTAATATTGAGTCTTCGCAGAACAATAAGTTGACAACATTTATTTCAAGGTTAAGGCTTCCAACAGTTATTCACCTATGCGTGTATATGCCATTTTAACAAACCAAAACAAAACAAACAAAAAACCTTTTATGTTACTAGACATTTTGCCCACATATACAGTGAATGTTCTTTAATAAATAGATTGGGGAATGGAATTTTCAAATTATTTCAATACTCTTAGTGACACAGTTACTATACATGTACCTTCAAAGATTAGCAAATTTCACAGAAATGGGAACCAATAACATTGCTTTCAGTATAATTCTTAATGAAGTCAAAGGTATTTTAAATGATTCTTCATGAAGAATGGTAATTGTACACCTAAGGAAATACAATACTAGTTAATGAGGATATCTGGCTGGAATGAAAAGATTGCCAGATTTCAGTACGTACTGTTTATAAAAAATGTTATTTAATTTTCAGCAACTGTTATTTGAGAAGATTTATGTGGTTTAGGAGATTTTGTCCAACAGCTATTAAAAAAGGCAAAAATTGCCCAACTGTGTTAGGCTTACACTGAGGCCGCTTGGGGTTCTAGTGTGCTCTGAGGAGTTTTAAATTGTCCTCCCTAATATAAACCTTTAAAAATTACATATGAATCACCCAAGCCATCACCTACCTACTCACGCATAATCTATTATGCCTATCAATTCTTGCCTAATGCCTGACTTCTAGAAGACCCATAAGTAGCTCCTAACTTTGTAAACTGCATTTCAATCATTTCTAAGTAATTTGTCTCTTAAGCATGTAGGGATAGGCCCTTGTTTTCATAATCCAAAACTTGCTAAAAGAACCATCTGCTCTTTCCAAACTCTTACAAGCACCAGTAAAATTCTATTTGATACTTAATTTAAAAATAGGTGATTTATTAAACTTAGGATTTGGCTTTTGGAACTTATCTCCATGTAGTTTAAATGAATAACTCTACCAGACCTAGGAAATGTGAATTTGTTGTGAACTAGTCAAGAAGTTGACATAAAAGAACTGGAGCCAGTAATCCTGTGTACATTGCTTAAAAGCTGGGTGATGTTTGTAAAGTTACATAAAGTCTATGCTTCTTGGTTTCTTTACCTGTAAAATGGGCATAATAATTTATACTTCATTGTGCTGTCAAGAGGATTAAATTAGATGAGACATCTTTATGCTTACAGACACATAATAAACACTAAAATATTGTCAAATGAACACTAAAATATTATAATAGGGCAACCATGTAATTATGATCAAATTCTGTCCGGAAGTTTGCTTAGGACAGATGCTAAACTATACAGGACATAGGGCTTAAAATAAAATTGTCCCAAGAAAACCATGATGTATGATGACCTGAGTTATTGTTATATTGTTGTTTTAATTATTTTTACCCAAGGCAACTGCAACTAATCTTTCTATCGACTCACCCCATCTTACATTTTTATCACAACCTATCTAAGATGATAGCATTAGCAAGTGAAGTGGGGTAGCTAAAACGTATCCAAAGACTCCATGGATCCCTGAGAATGCAAGTGATTGCTGGAGGGGGTCAGTTCAAGCAGTACTATAGACATGATGATGGCTGTAACTCAATTCATAGTGACCACCGCAAAAGTGGGTGACCCACTTTCTAGACCTGAGCTCTTTATTAGAAACCTTCTTATCTTTTTCAAAGGCTTCATTACCATTTGTTTTATTTACACAAATTTAGGGTTATAAAAGTTCAGTTATAACTCAAATCATTATGTGAATTCCAACTAATAATTACGTGCTTTCAGCCAAACTCTATGGTTCTTGTGAAAGCAATTCCTCGAGTGAAATAATTATTATCCGTGAAGCTCATTTTGTTCTTCAGATTAAATATTTTCTCATATTTTATAGCTACAAACTCTAGAAATATGATGGCATTTTTCTTCCTGGAGCTAGAAAAATGTAATAAGATATCAAGCACGTTTATGCAACAATGGGGCTGGCAGCTGGATTATGTCAAAATCCTTCATTTATTACTTCAGATTTACTAACAATTATGGACTTTTTTTAAAACTGCTTGCAGAATTTGAACGTATTTTACTTCTATAACCAGAGCACACTCCAAACAGATGGATTGAGACAATAAGACTATTCACTTATGAATGACAGTTGGGACAATTGGGGGGCAGTATGGGAAGTATTAGGGCTGCTGGAAATTTCCTCCTTATATATTAAGCTTTGGAGCTGAAGAACATTAAAATCTTTTTTTTATTTTTCTGACTAGTGATGGTAATCTTTTTCACTACTCTAGTAGGCTAGTGCCAGGTTAGGACAAAGAAGCCTACTCATCAGCTAGTATTCCCTTAACCTCTCTGGAGTTCAGTGTCCTCTCCAAAATAGAAGAAAGTTGTAGTAAATGCTCTTCGAGGTCTGCACTGTATCCGTGATTCTGTGCTTCTAGGGACTTCATGCCGATTTTGAAGAAACTAGTCATACTTCTGAAATAATAAATTTTGCAGTTGTATGCTGCTATGTGAGCTGCCATCAGAGAAAACTGAAGGAAGGGACATGAGGTTACTTAGAGTCAAAACCAAAAACCTCTGTAATCATACAGCATCCCCTTCATGTTGTACATGTTCTTAAAAATGTTTGTGATAGGAACTCTGGGCATCTTTATTTAAGATCAAGCTCAACAGTGTCCACACTGTTGGCATTTGTAACATTTGTAACATTTGTCCTGAGTTACTCTTAGCACTAATCAGTCTGCTGCATAGGTTCATGTGTACGTGGAAATTCTTCAAATCTCAGATCCTTAGCATTCCTTAGAGACCCTCCATACCTATGTCTGTTTCTCAGGTTTATCCATTACACAGTTATGTGAGGAAATGGACTTGTCATATAGACAGTCTCATTCACTGCATTAAGTCCAGTCTAGCTTTAATGGAAGAGTTGATGAAGTTGGTTTCCATCAATAGGGTGGTCTTAGCTGGGTGTTATATTGGAAGATTAGGCAGAAAAGAGGCTTCTCTTTCCTTTGCAGATTTTAATGTATCTTTTTCTTTAAGCCTCTGATCTCTGAGACTGAGCCTTCATTTTATTGTTACATGTCTTTCTTTTCTTTCTCATCATCCTGAATGATGCCATTCATCCTGATCTTTCTTTCAGGATCACTAGTAATATGGCATTTATCTGGAACATATTTTTTGAATTATATTTTAATGGCATAATAAAATTTCCTATCACTGTAGATAAGCTTTTGCCAAATGTTACCTTCAGATTACTGAAGAATTTATACATACAATCATATCAATTAGTAGAGTCATAACCTCATCCCCAGACACCTATCAAAGGTGAAGAGAAACAGGACCAAGTCATACTAACATCCAGGTCCAAGGGAATCTAGAAGTTACTTAGTGTCTGCTAAGACTGCAGAGCTTCATTACACGTCCAACTAGGAACACCTTAAACCGAAAGAAATTTTAATATGATTGTAGCTACAGAACAAACATTTTATAACTCCAAGAATAATAGGCTTTTTTGGTGAGCTGACATATCCTGGCCTGCTTTTCTGCATGAGAAAGCTCCAGTTTCAGTACATTAAATTTACGATGCCACTGGGCCTGCCTAAGGAATTTAGGAAAAAGACACATGATTTCCTAAGCTGAAATCTCATCTTAAAAACCAACCCCATTTTGTGTAAAACTCAGCTATGTCCTTTGGTTTAAAACAACAACAACAGCAATAACTACTCAGCATTGACCCCTTTTTCAGATCAGGGAGCTGAGATCCATTTCACAATTGGCTGAGAATATGTCATTTTATCCCTTGCAACTTGGGCTTCAAATTTTATAACCAATTAGAGGTTTCATTAAGCGTCATGTCCCATGAATTTGATTCCATGTCCATTTCTTACTTTTTTGCCAGCTACAGCAACCTTTAAATATTTCCCTACCATAAAATTATGCCTTTTATAATAACTCCCAAAGAAATCCAAATTTACATTTGGTCAGTTAGTTTTTTCACCCTTTTTTTTTTATAAATAATATTCTTACCTTACTAAAAGTAATGAATTTGAGTCACACTTACCAATATGAGACTCCAAGACAGAAAAATATTTCCTGATGTTTCCCCAGCAAATGCTGCCAGATTTCCTGGGCTCCCTTGTCATGCACTGTGGCATGCATCTCGTTTCTCACTGTGCAGCCTCAGAAGCCCTACGGTATACAATTTTTATATACTGGAAAAGTTTAAAACACAGAAAGTGTTGCTAAAGTAGAAGGAACTAGGCCTGGAAGAAAGAATGGTAATTTGGGGAAAAAAGGGAAATAAACAGTCTTCCTTTTGGGGAGTATCTGGAGGGATTAGGAAAGAAATACCGATACCATAGAAAAAGGTATATGCATCAATGCGTGACGTGGCAGATTAAAGAGAACTCTGAGTATTTCTTTCAGGTATTTTCTCAAAAGTCTGAATTGTGAATTGGAAGTCTTTTCTGTAAAACAAAAACAAAAATAAAAACCTTACTCTTAAGCTTTGAAACCAAATAATTTTACTGTTGTTTGTTGCTAGGTAAGGGCTTGGCACCATGCTTGACACAATAGTAAGTGCTCTTAAAAACACTTGTGGAATATATGAATGAATATAGTCAGTAGAAAAAATGTAGTTAGAAACAGTCAAAATAAGTATTGTCAAGATTTCTTTTATTCTTTTTTTTTTTAAGACGGTATCAGCTTTTTCCATTCATTGTAAAGTTCACATCAACATTTCACCTAATGATCTTCATAATAATGACCATTGCCTGAAATATTATTGAAGCATTTTTTTGGGGGGATTTGAAAATAATTTTTTAATTCCATAATTTCTTTTGTATTTATTAGCTAAAATTATTTTGTATGGTATTTTTTTCTATTGTTCTATTATTTTTTCCCATTC
Source organism: Pongo abelii (assembly GCF_028885655.2). NCBI lineage: Eukaryota > Metazoa > Chordata > Mammalia > Primates > Hominidae > Pongo > Pongo abelii. Next base: position 114,230,783 of record NC_071990.2, on the reverse strand, counting down.
CTTCAACAGTATCACTATGACTTAGCAATATGTCTTCATGTCTGGTAGAGACACGTTCTCCTTTGCTCTCTTTATAGAAATGATTGTATTAATTTAAGAATGTTATTCTTCCACACACACTTAAGAATTAGTTTCACAAGTTCCTCCAAAGATTTGGCTAGATATTTGTTATTACATTTAATGCACAGATTAATTTGTAGGGAAATTTGCAGTGTTACATTATAATGCTAAGTTGTCTCATCCATTAACTTATCACTTGATTTTCTTCAGGTCTTCTTTAATTAACTTCTAACAGAATTTTAAATTTTGGCCCTGAAGGCTATGTGCATTCTCAGTGAGACTAATTTCTAGACAATTTATAGATTTTTGTTTTATGTAAATGGTATTGAATTTTCTACTATGTTTTATTTATTGATTAAAGATTGTGTAAAGTAGTGATTCTCAGTCTACTTGAAAATAAGTCATTCGGGCAGCTTTTAAAAGATAAGGATGCTTCGATCCTCTTCCTGATCAATTCAATCAGAATTGAGTCTACATTAGTAAGTGGTTATTATATGTCTTTGATATGTTATACCTTTTAATTATTTGTATTATTCTTATGGTCCCTTATGATGTTTTTTTACTTTAAAGTCTACTTTATTTAACATTAAGATTGTCACATTAACTTTTAAAATTGCTGTTTCTGATATATGTTTTTATTCTTTGAGTTTTATACTTTCTGTTTCCTGATGTTTTAAATATTTTTCTTGCAAATGGTGTACTGTGGCTTTTTAAACAAATCTGAAAACTTCTATCTTTTGATTCTTTTATTTATATTAAATTTATTCTTACCCATTTGTTAACTGTATTTTTATGTTGGCCATCTTATTTTGTATTTTCTTTTGTGCATGTGTGTGTGTGTGTGTTTGTGTGTGTCTGTGTAACTCTGAGCACCCTGAGTCCCATGGCCAGATAGCAAATCCCAGCTGAAGTTTATGAAGTTTGTGACATCTTTCTGAGGCCACCCTGATGGTAGCTCTTGAATTGGTCCTTTTTAGAGCAATTCTACACAATTCTGGAAAGCATTCTACACGAGCAGAATGCTCCTCAACTTAGTGCACTATTAATTTGGAAACAGTTTGCTATTTCCTTTCTATCTGGGGTCTTATTCCCTTTTTTATCTTTCTTAGATAGCTTTCCTGTTTTTCTATAAATGCCTTAGGGCCAATGATTCTCTAATCTCACTGTATGTTGTTATTATTGAGGGAATATTTTAAAAATGTCAATGCTGGTGTGCCATTTTAAGGCATTCTAATTTAATTGGTGTTCTAGGAATTGGTATTTTTTAAAAAGTCCTCCCACCCCTGGGAATTGTGATGAGTAGCCAGAGTTGAGAACCACTGTATTACAGATGTCAGCTTCCCTGGTTCACAATGCTTACCTAACATGAGGAACAAAAGCCTGGGCCTGGACTCTGCTCTTCCTGGGAAGTTTTGGGAGCTTCCTACAAATGGAGAGCTATTTGTGGGCTATGAAGAGCCTCAGTTCTGGATGTACCTGACAAGCTCCAGGCAACTTTTGCAAATGTAGTGGAGAGGGTGCTGCCCTGCTCAGACCACCCAGCTAGAAACTTTTGGGTTAACTTCCACCAAGGCAACACAGAGAAAGGGGCTTATAATAAGGCAGAAGGAAAACTTTGTATTGGGCTCATACCCTATAAGGTCTCACCCTGGCTCTCTCTCACTCTAGGCTTCTGTTTTTGCCCTACCCAAGCATTTAGTCTCCTTCTTCCATGGGTCTCTCAAGATTTCTTTTTAAGTGCTAGTGTGGCTTGAGGTTCTGTCAAACTCTCCTGTGTGCTCTCTTCAATGCTGAATGCTTGGTTTGGGACTGTCATTTTCCCTTACTTCTTTCTTCCATCCTACACTGCCTTTGTCCATCTGCTACTGTTTATAGGCTTATATGTCTTTCAGGCTAGTCTGTAATCTGCTTGAGGGCCAGAGTCTCCATCTCTGTAATTATCCTTTTCTCTCTGTCTAAAAAGAGGCTTTCCTCAGTGTTTAAAATTACCTTTTTTCCTTCCTGCTATTTTCAAATATTGAGGTTCTCTAACTTAAACAGCATTGATTTTACAAGTTTCAATTTAAAGAATTAAGTAAATATTGAACAATAGCATATATATTAATTTAAAATATGGATTTTTTTAGTCATTTAATAGGAAGTGTGGCTATAATTAGGAAGTGTGTCTATAATTTTGTACGGCTTCTCAGTACTTTCAATGAGCTTGTAAATATCAACTTTTTCTTAGCTTGTCATGTTTATTACTATTGACACAACTCAATATAATATGTTTATTCCAGAAAGTCATATTTTTATAAAGAATATAGACCTCCAAAATAGTTTCCTGGCTTATTACTCTATACTGCTGTTATAATACCTCAAGTGTTTTATAACACTCCACAATCTAGAAAGAGAAAAACAAACTCAAGCTTTGGAGGGAATAAACCAAGTGCAGGGCATAGCAGGAGCTTCATGAAACAGGATTTGATGACTTCAATTAGTCACAGAGGATGACGAAAGAAGGATATAGTGCATGGTTAAAACAAACAAACAAAAATCCTATCTTGCAATAGGCTTTAGAGTAGGCCTGGAGTCAATTACATGCCTAAAGACACCAAGGTTGTCCTTGCGGAAAAATCAGCCTAAGAGTTTATCTCTGCTAGGAGAAAAAAAGAAAGTTCTAGTTGAATCTATGAGCAATTTGGTGAACAAGGAAACCAAAGAATGGTGGGGAAGAGATTGAGAAAGAGAGATTGAGAGAGAGAGAGGCATTGAGAAAGACAGGGAGAGAAATCAGAAGCACTTTCTGTAACTAAATGATCTTGTTGGGAGAATTTTATGTTTTTCCGTTTGAAGAAATGTCACAATTTAAATAGAATTTGATCAATTTCTAAAGCTTCGCTTTCCTTTGATTATGCCCACCACACTTATCCAATGTGGTTGGTTCAATAATTTTTTCTTTATACTTGTCATTTTTATACTAAAAAATCAGAGAATAGCTATAAATAAAAATAATTTTGTTTTGTAACATCAGGATGAGATATTAATTTATCTTTGGAAAGAATACAAAGGCAAATTTCACATACCTATAATAGCATATGCATCATTATGTTTTATTAGTTTGAAGCATTAAGTATCTTTCTTTGTTTTCTTTTTTTGAGGTGGAGTCTCGCTCTGTCGCCGAGGCTGGAGTGCAGTGGTGTGATCTCGGCTCACTGCAACCTCTGCCTCTCAGGTTCATGCCATTCTTCTGCCTCAGCCTCCCAAGTAGCTGGGACTACAGGTGCCCGCCACCACACCTGGCTAATTTTTTGTATTTTTAGTAGAGATGGGGTTTCACCGTGTTAGCCAGGATGGTCTCCATCTCCTGACCTCGTGATCTGCCCGCCTTAGCCTCCCAAAGTGCTGGGATTACAGGCGTGAGCCACTGCACCAGCCAGCTTTAAATATCTTTTTAAATTCAAAGGAAACATGTTTAAAAAGAATAAATTAATTCTAAGTAAATTTTTTATTTGTTGAATTTCTGATAGCTAATGGGACATTTAGATTTAAAGTTTATTCTTGTTCTAAAACTGAAATAATTTAGGCTTTACACATGATTTTAAGACATTCAGAAATAGAAAAACAATATGTATTTAATTGACTGGTGAACTGAGCCAAAAGATTATACGCAAAGACCGTACAAGTCAATTTTAAAAGAAATGCAGAAATATTAATCACCACAGCCTATGTCCTGCTTCTAAATTAACAAATGAAAATTCCTGAAAAAAATCGACAGACTCATATTAATAGAGAATGCTCTGGAATAGTAATTGTTGTATAGCTTATTTTGAACAAGAAAATATTGTCTTTTCATTCATGTATAATTTGAACATTTTAAACAAAGTAGAATACTGTCCATTGCAGCTGTTTTCCTCAGACTAAGGTGTCTACTGTTTTATAAACTAGATCTATCAGGAGCTATGTACCTGGCTGAAAAGAACCAGATAGTCAATGAATGCCTCATCTCTAAACCAGCAAGTCAGTTTATGGATGATTCAGTAGTCTCTCAATTCCTTGGATTGAAAACCTGGGCATTTTTTTCTCAGTTGATATGTGTCTGCTTTCAGAATCAGAATTTGCCTAAAGCTCTTAAGCAGAAAGATAAGTACAGATACTTTATCAGTCAGACAAGCATGTTGGAAACTTTCAGACCATTGGTTCTATGATGATAAGCAACTTTCTTAAGTTTTCTGTTTTAGATTAGTCTTCTAAAAAATAACGAGAGAGAATTTGTATAAATTACATGAGAGCATTCATTTATCTTTAAAATCCTATTGTATGACTAAAGGATCTCATTCCAGAAAAAAACAGTCACTGGAATTATTCATGTTGATCAGAAATTGGCCAGAGATATATTGCTCTCAAATTGAGATGCTTCATGAATAGACTCAGCACTAAAATTGAGATTCAAGTAGAAGGTATGTGCTTGCCCTTTTTTGGTTAAAATCAGCAGTAAAATCAAAAGTTGTCTGAAAAGAAGTGAACCAAAATCCAAAGACATCTATGACTTGTAGTTGTTACACTTAGTGACTAAAAACAAATGACAGTCTTATTATAAACATTAAGCTAAATCCAAAACTTGATGAATACAACCATTGCTGTGTTTTGTTGACATTATTACCATATGTTAATTACTGAAGAATAACTCCATAGATTGCAGTAATTGATTGCTTTCTTCATTTATATGAATGCCATTGTTCCAAATGTTTTCAGGATTCATAGCAAGAGTATCCTGGACTTAAAAAGCTGCCAGCACAGGCATGATATGTGCTCTGTGAGCTCAAACTTCACAGTTGGGCTGTAGCATGCTTACTAACTTATACCCAATGATTTAGACTCATAAAATGCAACAAAAGCTTTATTTAGATTTGAATGAAAGTTTAGCTTACCTTTTGGTATAAAGATTTCAAAAATAAACTATTTTCATTCCTTTTTTGACTTACCATATTTTTCAGTTTTTAGTAGAATCAAACTAAAACAATCTGCATAAATAGCAGGTTAACCCAAAATAAAGCAGTTATCCAGGACCATAAATCTCATAAAAAGAATTTTGCAAGCAAAGTTTTGTCTTACTGATATATGAAGATCTTAGGCTATGTATTTGGGTAGGGCTGGCATTCATCAAACATTAGAAAAAAATAAAAGAATAAATAAACACTGCAAATTCGCATTGCAAAAATGATAGAAACTATGAGGTGTTTCTAATCTTTAAAATAATTTATCGGCTAGGCGCAGTGGCTCACGCCTGTAATCCCAGCACTTTGGGAGGCGGAGGCAGGTGGATCATGAGGTCGGGAGATCGAGACCATCCTGGCTAACATGGTGAAACCCTGTCTCTACTAAAAATACAAAAATTTAGCTGGGTGTGGTGGTGGGTGCCTGTAGTCCCAGCTACTCGGGAGGCTGAGGCAGGAGAATGACATGAACCTGGGAGGCTGAGCTTGCAGTGAGCCGAGATCGCACCACTGCACTCCAGCCTGGGCAACAGAGCGAGACTCCATCTCAAAAAAAAAAAAAAATTATCTCTTTTTTGGGGGTACATTATAAAAACAGTTAATTAATTAAACATCTCTTTTCTCATCACATTCGTCCAAGCACAGCTCCATTCTTTTCCCAGAAAATTTATTTCATTGTGTATCTTTATCTTTCAATGCTATTTTGACATAAATCCCATAATATTGCTCAAGTTATACCTTAAGACTTTTCTAGGGTCCTCTGATGCAAGAAAACAATATTTAATATGGAGAATTTTTTTACTGTATTAAAGATCAATAACCTATCTATAGAGAACATCAAAATACCTTCAAACTTTTAAGATGGAAAGTGGTGTATTCATATATACATTACAAAAATAAACAAAGCAAATGTATGTCTCATAAGAAATAAAATGGGGCAATCTCAGAAAAACTATAAATACATGTCATCAAAAAGAAGTGAATATAGTAATTGACTACTGTGAAATATAACTATATTTCTATATATAGTATAAAACTATAAACACCTAAGTATTGTATATGTATTTTATAAATTTTTATATTTTATTTTTATGAAGGAATCTATACAAATGAATTACAAGCAGTGAGTCCCTTATCCTTTTCCTACTCTAGACCTATTCCTCACAAATAAGCACTTTCATCTCTTTAGGTCTTTCCTTTGGAAAATATCTGTCTAGTTCTCCACCCACCATTTTAGTCACTGACTGTCTTTTACCACAACAGATGAGAAGTTACTTCCTTTTTGCTAGACCTCCAGCTCCCTTCCTTTTATATGTGGGCTATATCTTTTTCTTATGTTTTAGTTTATTTTTTTAAATGTTGTTTTGTATCTGTAGGTAATACATTAACTTCATATTTTATGTTTCTTCAAGTACAGATGGTCTTGTTCATGCTCTACATTATGAAATATGAGCACCACCTCCTCTTGACCATTCTTTTCATAATTGTGGACAAATATTTTTTATTAAAGAGCCAGGAGTGACTATGATTTCATCCCTTCTTCTGCCATTTTCTTGTCCCTCAAATTTCTCATTATTCCTTTAAATATACTATTTATAATAAATACATTCTCTTTTTTTTTTAAATCAACCTCTTTATTTAATCAAGTATTTTATTTTTTCCGAGACCTTCATCTAAGGCTCTATATCCTACTTTGACCCAAATCAGTAATTCTATACACTACACTTTCTTTCCTGTTTCGTGGATTCTATGTCGTTTCCATTCTTTTACCTTCCTTTCCTTTGTCCTTTTTTTGCTTTGTAAACTCTGTTTTGCTGCAAGGCATTGAGATGGTTTGAAGAGGGGCCAGAGATTCTGCATTTCCAGGTGATGCAGATCATATTTTGCAGAGAAACACTTTGAGTAGCAATTTCCTAGACCAGTGCTGTCTGGTAGAAATAGAATGCAAGCCAAATGTATCATTTTTTAAGTTTCTGGTAGCTATATTTTAAAAAGTAAAAAGAAACAGGTGAAATTAATTTTAATAATATATTTTATCTAACCCAGTATATCCAAACCAATAGCATTTCAACATGTAATCAGTACTTTTAAATGATTCAAAAAATATTTTAATTCTTTTTTTGGTACTAAATCTTCAAAATCTGGCACGCAGTTGCACTTTACAGTGTGTCTCAGTTTGGCCTCACCACATTTCAAATGCTCAATAGCCACATGTGGCAAGGCACCATTGTACTGTAGTGGACAGTACAAGCCTAAAGAATCTCTTACATGCGTGCACTAGGATCTATAGATGAGAATATTCACAGTAATGTTCTTCAAAATAGCAAAACAATGGAAAAACCTAAATACCTATTGATGAGAGACTAAATGAACAAATTATGATAGGTAAACTATGCAGAAATGAAACTGCAACTTCCCATAACAACAGGGATACACTTAGAAACATAGAATTAAAAACTGAGTTGCATATAACTATGTTTATTGTGATGCCATTTTTTAAAGTTCAAAGACATTCAGAAGCTAAACAATATATTATTTGCAATATATACATACATGATAAAACTTAAAAGCATTAAAGTAAAGGAGTGATAAAACTAAAGCTTCTGACTGTGGTTCCCTGGCTGGGTTGGGAGAGAGAGTGAGGACTGTGGAAGACAGAGGACTGGGATGGGAGGAGCACACAGATAGCCTGAAGTTCTTGGTAATATATTAGCTCCTGGTTGAGTGGTATAGCTGGGGTGTTGCCTTTCATATAAATACATTTCAAATCCTTAACTTACTGCTTTAGCTGAGGTTCCCCAGGAAAATAGAGCCTGAGATAAGGGCTGGCATGCATGTAGTTTGCCTTGAGAAATGATTTCAGAAAAAAGGATTGGGGTTTTGGAGAGAGAAAGACAGGGAAAGGGGAAGGCCAATAGTTATTGAAGACAGCTGGTGCTCAAATCGGCCAGGACCTCCTGTGGAATCAAATAGAATATGCTTCGGAATTTTGGCTGAAGGGGACGAGAGATGCATTCATCATTAGCTCTTGTCTCCCTTAGTCAAGGCTGCCCCATGGGTTATTCATTCTTCCCACTTCCAGGCTGGGCAGGAATGAGTGCCAGGTCGCTTCCCATATGCCTCCCAGGTAGTGACTTCAGAGAAGACCGAGTCCCAAGGTGAGAAGCTAAGTCAAGATGGTTGTGGAAGGAATAACTGGAGGAAAATGAATCTCAGTGACTATGAGACTGGAGACCAGAGCTGTTTAATATGCTTACCTGCATGTTACATATGTTCTTGTGTGTGCATCAAATCCATTTAAATAATTAGTTAACCTATTTTAATATTATTAAAAAATAAGAGGAAACAGTTGCATATACCTTCCTTTCTTCCCAGACAGAATATTAATACATAACAGATAGGGTAGTGTCTGTAACACGGCCTCAAGAACTTCCATTATCTGGCCCTTGTGACTTTTCAGACCTCATTTTCTAACATTCTTCATTCTTTGTAGCAACCTAGAAATTGTCTACTGATGTTCTCAGAATTCCCCCAATCCTGGAACTTACTTTAGGGCTGTCACTCTTCCTCTTCCCAGGGCACTCTTCCCAGTGGCTCACCCCGCTCCACTGTGGTCTGGGTTTATCTGTCAGTTTAGCCGAGCAGTCTTTCCTTACCACCCTACCCGCGCATGAACACTGCCACCCTGCCTGCTCATTCTCTAGACTCTTGTGCTGCTTCTCCTTCCGTGGTATTTATCAGTACCTGGCATTACATTATTTAAGGTTTTTTTGCTATCTCTGCCACTGGAGTAAAAGCTCCACGAGGGCAAGAATACCTTATATTTGGTTCCTTGACCCCAAGGGCCTAAAATAAAACCTAACATCTACTGTGTGCTCAATGAATATTTTTTAATGCCCTCTTCTTCCTCATTATTAAAAAAAAACCATACCCCAAGCTAGCTCTCTGTATTAATTTCAAATTCATACAGATTGAGGGATCAGTTGTTTAATTTTATAAAATTTTTAATTTTCTATCTAAATCACATTTGATAGGATCAATCAAAAGCTCGCAAAATATCACTTGCACTCTTTTTCAATAACTCAAATCCAGAACAAGTGTTTGCAATATATGGCCTCTTTGTAAATAGTTGTGACTTTTATAGAACCTAAGCTGACATTTAAGTTTTAAGGAAACCTGAAATTGGATAAATTCACATGGCTTCAAGCCTGAGTGCTTTGCATGGTAATTTCAAGTATTACATAAAGTGGTCACCAGCACTAGCAGGCAACACCTGACTTCCCTGGGAAGGACATTTAGGTGTGAAGAGTTACAGTTGAGTGGTTATGGGATTACTGAGGTGACATTGTCTATGTCTTTGTGAATCAAAGCTGTGTGAAGGAGAAATATGCTTTATCATTTAAAAAATTAAATATAAGACTAATATTTTTATATATTACTTCATTTAGCCCTAGGTTGTCGTGATATTTTAGTTTCCATTCAGCAGTTTGGGTACTGCTTAGAGCTGGTTTCCCCCTGACAAACAGTACATTTAAAACCAATGTAAATGTTTTCCATATAGATCAATGCTTTATATAAGCATATTTCTAGTATATAATCCGCATGGTCTTGCTCACAGGGCATACTGGAATTAGACCTGCTCAGTGGCGATGGCCAACATAAATAACAATGATGCTATTTACACTAGAAAATTGCAACTCTAGGGAGTGGAAGAGTAAAGGAACTTTAGTGTTGGTACCCAGGGCACCTACCCAGGTCTCCTTAGGGCTGAGTTAATGTCTATGGAGTTTTATTTTTGACCTGGGCTACAAATCGTGGGTCTCTAAGAAGAAAGGACACATACATGCAAGGTTGGCGAAGCTCTGCCTCAAAGACAGCAATTACATTCATTCATGAATAGGGCCCTACATATTAGAACCTAGTAAAAATCTGTTGATAGAACTAATTAAATACATAGTAGCAATGATCAGTTCAATACTAAAAGAAAACCAAGAGCACAAATTTAGGTTTTACAGCATAAACAAATTTGTTCGAGGCTGGGCGGGGTGGTTCACGCCTGTAATCCCAGCACTTTGGGAGGCCAAGGCAGGTGGATCACTTGAGGTTGGGAGTTCAAGATCAGCCTGGCCAACATGATGAAACACTGCCTCTACTAAAAATACAGAAATTAGCCAGGCATGGTAGCTTGTGCCTGTAATCCCAGCTACTCGGGAGGCTGAGGTAGGAGAATCAATTGAACCCAGGAGGCGGAGGTTTCAGTGAGCAGAGATCACACCATTGCACTCCAGCCTGGGTGACACAGAGAGATTGCGTTTCAAAAACAAAACAAACAAACAAACAAAAATTATTTTAAAATATATTTTCTTTAAAAAAGAATACTAAAGTTTGTACGGGGTTTTTTATTCATAGTCTTAGACAAATGTCATTACCAGTTAGTCTCAAACTAAAGGATGAGAACAAAAACAAAATAAAACGAAATATCAAAACATTTTTATTGGTACAAAACAAACTCCTTTCTCATTTGAGGTACTACATATGTGCGTGCGTGTGTGTGCACTTTGTGTGTATATACAATAATCTCTTAGTAAATTTAGAAAAATAATATAAAAACATAGCCTGAATCCTGAAAAGTAATTAAAAATAATTTGATGTTAAAAATCTCCTTACAATTGTTTTGCCACTATATTATTTTCCAATGAATTGTTTTGCTTTTGTAACTTTATTTCATATCTGAGAATTCAATGAATCCATACATGTAATTTACGCCAAAGGGTGCCTATTTAAAATACTAGTTTCTTTCTTAACAGGATTTGCCAATAATTGGCATGTCTGTATCTGTACAGATAAAAGAGAAAAAAATACTATAGTCTTTCTAAGTTAAGGCAATATTTAATCAAAGAGTATAAGATAGAACTGAAGAGTACTAGTAAAATTTTAGATTTTAAGTCTTTTTAGCTTGTGTGGCAGTATAGAGTTGAGTTCTGTAGATACACAACTCTCATTTCCTTTGCTATTTCATGCCAAGTATTTTGGCTGCACCATCCTCAAATATCAATTTAGAAAAACATGTCTGTCAGCAGCTCATTATCTCATCAATTTAAGCTACTATATCATAAATTTGTTATAAACTGCAGATGGCCTCAAAGATTGTGTTGACTGTATAGAAAATATGTTGCATGCTTTCTAAATGTATAGCAAAATAAGAAGCTTTTCCTAAGCCAAGACTATATTTCAATGAAAGCCAGGAAAATATTTGGATTATAATTCAAATGCTCTCACCGGTCTTTTAGGAAACAGTATGTTTTTCAATAAAAAAGCAGTTCAAGAAAAGATCTCCATAAAATCACAAAATGCTTTTAGGATACCATGAAACTCTGAAAGCTATCTCCCAACTACATGACCCAAAATAAAGTCAACGTACATAGACAATAGTAATTTGAAACCCTTATTTCCATGGTAATGGCATTGTTTTAAGAAATACTTTATTGGCTCCTTTACCTAGTGCAGAAAAGAAATTTCAGGCAACAAGAGGGAAATACTCACTTGAATAGGTATCAAAAAGGTTCCAATGTAATTATACAATAGGCCGTGGTAACAAGTAGTGCAGCATCTGTTAATGAATCACATTTTATCAGCTTTCAGAATATTTACTATGATGCATTACGTGTCTTTGCACAATTACATTTTTAAAATTATATTTTATTGCCTTTAGATACTTGTTTGATAGACTTGATATACTCTTCAGCATTGTGCATGATAATAAATGGTACAATAAATCATATGAATAGTATGGAGAATTACATTTAAATATTAAGACTTTTAGTGAAATTGTTAAGAAGGTTAATTTTGAAAATGTTAACAAAGACAATTCTACATTGAGTTCTAAATGTTTCATGTGATTGAAAAGATGAGAAAATGGCCTTGTACATAATAAAATACATTGAAGCTTACCACAAACGAGTCCCACAGAATCAAAAGTGAATTTATGGTTTAGACAAGAGGCCTCAGAACTAGAAGAAACCAATCCGTTGGCTTCTCTTCTCACTTGCCGCAATATTTTGAACAAGTCTTTAAACATCTCCAGTCTTCAGATTCCTGGTCTATGAACTGAGGATTTGTGACAAAATTGTATCTTAAAGACCTCTCAGCAATAACATTCTATGATTCTCCTCTGAAGAGAGGCAGAGCATTGCTTATTTTTCTCCTATTGAACCCAAACTCTTGTTTCCTACTCAAATTCAACATTCTTAAAAGAATTATTATGTGTATTGATTTATTATGTTCTTATAATTTCTTAGATAATTTTACATTTAAAAACCTAGCAAATATTAGTTCCTTTTGCTTGGGGTGTGTATGTATGTATATGTGTGTTTGCACCAGAAATGTAGCTTGCATAACTGCAACCATTGTGTACCTCGTAGATTCTGTGCTCTGCTTTTTACTTATAACATTATTTCATAAGCCTACTTCCAGGTATGAGGATGAAACTAGATTGCACACTTGAAAATAGCTTGAAACCCTAACATGTATTTCAGAGTTTAGGTCCTTTTCTCCATTTGGATGTGAGTGTTTCAGATTCTCAGCTGTGATTTATCATATCACTTCTATATCTAGCAGGGAGCTGCCTGCTGACACTGAGTAAAAATGAATAACTAATTAAACTAAACTTTGTTTACCTCTTTTATCAGATGTTGAACAAAGTGCTTTGTATATGTCATTTCATTTATTAATCAAAACTAACTTTTCAAAAAAATACTATCATCATCTAATTTTTCAAATGAGAAAAATAGGGCTCAGAGAACTTAAGCTGACTTTCCCAGTTTACCCAGCTTGTAAGAGGTGGCACTGGTTTTGTCATCCAAACAGTAAACTTAGCAACTTCACTACACTTCAGTCCATTTTAAGAAACAACTATATATTAAGTGACATTCTATCTTACTGAAATTTCATATTTTTTTTGCTATTGCCTCGTGGATGGACAGCATTAGGCGTAATCCTGAAACTAAATATACAATAACCCTTTGTGTGTGCATGTATTAATTATTTCTCACACTTGAATACCTCAAAATAATGAATAAATACAATGTGTTATAGATATAGATGGAATACTATTCAGCCTTAAAAACTAATAAGGACATTATGACACATACTACAACATTCAGGAAACTTGAGGGCATTGTCCTAGGTGAAATAAACCAGTCACAAAAGAACAAATACTGTATTATTCCACCTAAATGAGATACACAGAGTATTCAAATTTATAGAAACAAAAGGTAGAATGGTAGCTGTCAGGGACTGGAGGGAGGAAGGAATGAGAAGTTAGTGTTTAATAGGCACAGAGTTTCATTTGGAGAAGATAAAAGCCTCATTTGGAGAAGATGATACCCTGATAATATGAGCGATGCCACTAAACTGCACACTTAAAAATCATAAATTTTACGTTATGTGTTTTTACCATAATAAAAAAGAACCCTAAACTAAGAAAAAAATTCTAAATGTTATTGAGTGGTGCTTAATATTTCCAGATCTTTTCTTTTGTTGTTATTGTTTTTAAGGCACCTGGAACAGGTTTTCAAAACTTATCCAGCTGTTTCAAAATAACATGTATTGATGTGTTGCAGACCTGAGGAAGTACAACTTATCAATACCCGTTCTTATAACCTGGCCAGATTGACCTTGAAGCATGATGAACCTAGTGACATGAGCAATAGTGTTGTGGGGGTATGGTGGGTGGCATAAGGCAGGACAGAACTGAGTTTTGGGGCATCGATCTGTCTGTAGGGCTGGTCTCAGTCAGTAATCATAAACCATGCAGTATCCACAGAGACTCAGTGAATTAAGTTTTGCTTTACAGCAGGATCAATGTTCAAAGAGAGACAACCTAGTGGGTAGGGTTTGACCTTAGTTGGAAAATAACTAACTAAAGTCAGACAGAGCAGCACGTTATGTTCTATTCAAAGACATATCCAGCAAGCGGCAGCAAGAATAAGGAGCCAATTTCCAGGGGAGGAGTAGGAATTGATGAGCTCTAAAGTCCTCAAACTTGTCAGGAAATCAAAGTGTACTTATATCTCTCTTGGGTGCTGGATTGCAAGAAACAATTATTTGATGCGTATTGCAAGGCTATTTAGTACCCAGGGCAGATAATTAACAAAATGAACTCCAAACAGGAAGACTACTTCCAAATTTGTTGAACTAGTAATATGCACCTATCAACTTTTAAGTTGGGCCAGGGTTTTCTCAATGGCTTTGAAGATATTATTTTCTTAAGCTAAGAGTAGGGAGAAAATCTGTCTTCCAATTAAGCAAATTATTTTCTTTCTAGGCCTTTTTACTACAAGTTAACTAAGACAGTTAACTTGTAGTGAATATTCAGCAGAAAAGGCAACATTGAATAGTTGGAAGAGCTTGGCTATAAGGCAACAAACGCAGATTTTCTGACAGTAACTACGGCATACATGCTTTGGATGAATTAATCCTTAAAATACTCTTCAGTTCTACATTTCTATGATTATGACAAAAATTTGTGATTTGGAGTTGCAAATAGAAAAGAGTTAACTGACTTCTTATTACACTGTTAAGTGCAGTAATTTTTTTCAAAGTATATTCAATTGAAATGAAAATATTACATATAAACCAGAAGAGATAAAAATTAGGTACAATACATTTAAATCATGTTTAAGAAGAAACTAAATATTCATACTTTAAAAAATAATTTGAATATAATATATTAAAAGAGCTTGATTTTTAAATTTCTGCCTTTAGATATCAAGCACAGAAATGAATTATATTATTTTTCAGGCAAAATGAAAACCTTGGATAAAACGTTAATGTGGCTTCACATTGTTAATTCCCTTTAATCGAAAACATCAAGGGCATGATATGTGCTGGACACTGTGCTAAGTGTTAATAATCTGAAGATAACACAAGGTACCATATTTTCCCTCTAAGAGGTGATATGCTTAGGGAGAAAAGGGTACTTCCATGGAAACACCTAAGAAGACACTGACCCCAGCCTGTGGGAAGTGACCCATGAGAATGGAGCCCTTCGTCTGATAGAAAAGCTGGGGAAAGCCGGTCCAGACAGGGGGAGCAACATTCTAAAAACTACAGAGGCTTGAAAACATACTCCTCCTTTACAGAAATACAAATATTCATGAAACGTAAGATTTAAAGGAGGTAACAGTGGAAAATGGGCCAGAATAGGTAAGCAGGAGGTAAAGATTTGTTTACAGAGAACTTGGACTTTTATTTTATTGAAAATACTAAAAGCAATATAATAATAATAATATGAAATAGTTTTGCATCGCCTTTGGTGTGGCCATGAAAAGAACATAGATGTTGAGACAATTCCTGACCAGCTAGCTGGGGATTTACTGGAAAATTCCTTCACTTTCATGAACATCAGTTTTGTCTCCTTTTATTGATTTATTTTTTATCTGTTTGACTAGATGATCTTTAGGAATGCTTCCCATCCAAAAAGTTTATGAATTCAGTCCTGTCAGGGCTTTACATAAAGTCAAAATCTCATACATTTATGACTTTAAAATCTTGCTTGAGACAGACATGGAAAAGAATTTATCTTTCTGATGTCAATGGCTATGAAAGATAATTGCATCTGAAAAAAAGTGGAGTGGTAGGAAAAATACAAGTTCTATCTCTTTTTCATATTTTATAATTGGCACAATAATTATAAATATATATGTGATACAAGTGACGTTTCAGTACATATGATGTATAATAATCAGATCAAGGAAATTAGCAGATCCATCACGTCAAACATTTATCATTTCTTTAGACTGAGAAGATTCAATATCTTCCATCTAGTTATTTGAAACTGTGTAAGATATTATTTCTAATTATAGTCATCCTACTGTAATATCAAATATCTTGTGTTTCAGAATCAGTGTGACACCTTTTGTCATTTTATAGACCTAGTTACTGTTTACATTGTCATTTAACTTGAGACAAGATTTTAAAGCACTTCCAGAAAGTTAAGGTTTAATAACATAGTAACAATATGAAAACATATTGATCAAACAATACAGAACTCAACAGATGTTCAAAAGTTTTAGAAAAAGTACTACTTAAGACTTAATCAAATTCATAGTTGATAGTAGATATCAACAATTCAAACAAAGACTAACAAAAATTAGGTTAGGAGTTGTGCTTTGTGAGAGAGGGCTGCATGCCATTTAACCACTTAAATCGGTCGATAAAATTAGAACTAGCTTACAACTTTCCTTATTGTATTTTAAATTTGTAGTATTCAATATAAGCTTTCTAACCTTATTTTCTACTATAGTTGTCATCATTTAAAAAGTCACAATTTAAAATGTTTAACGGATAATTTTTTTTCTAAATTACTAGAAGTTTAACTTCTATGAAACTTAGGGAGAAAGGGGTCCTTCTATCGGGACTATGAAATTTGTCAGTTTTGGAGTTAAAATAAATTTTAAACATTCATGCATATATATTTCACAAATTTGAAATGGAAAATTACATGCAAATTTTACTTTCCATCTAAATATTAGATTAAATACTATTTGGCTGACATTTGGTCAGCATTTATAATATTGTTGATATTGGCTAATATCCCTTTTAGGTATTTTGTTGCTAATGTCAACAATTGTTAAATGAACATTGATTGTTGAATTGTTGTTTTCCCTTAGATCTCAGACATTACAAGATTGAAACAATGACTCAAAATTGTTTTTTGAAGCATAAAATGGGAGAGAAAATAGTAATAGATATTACAAATGATGATGTTGTTGTAATTATAAAGATGGTAAGAAAAGATTCCCTTACTCGGCTTTTATTTATTGACTTAGCCTTTAAGAATCAGCTTTTTCAATAACCTTTCCTGAATCTACATTCTAGGCTGAGAGCCTCTCATCTGTGCTATGTTAACACTGTACAAACATCAGTTATTGCACTTATTTTCTGTGTGTGTGTGTGTATAATATGTTTACTGAGTTTTTTTGTTTGTTTGTTTGTTTTTTGAGATGGAGTCCCGCTCTGTTGCCCAGGCTGGAGTGCAGTGGGGAGATCTTGGCTCACTGCAAGCTCCGCCTCTCGAGTTCATGCCGTTCCCCCTGCCTCAGCCTCTCGAGTAGCTGGGACTACAGGTGCCCACCACCAAGCCCGGCTAATTGTTTGCATTTTTGGTAGAGACAGGGTTTCACCATGTTAGCCAGAATGGTCTCGATCTCCTGACCTCGTGATCTGCCCATCTCAGCCTCCCAAAGTGCTGGGATTACAGGCGTGAGCCACCACACCCGGCTGTCTACTGAGTTTCTTTAAGCAGGGATTATGCCCACTTATATTAGCTGCCTAAGCACTGTCTAGAACAGTGGTCAGTTAAACTAAATTGTAGGAGGAATAAGATGTAAACTGGATCTTAGGATATCATAAAATGCATAATGCAATGCCTTCATAAAATTGTGGAAGTTGAAAACTGTGTCACAGAGAGGCAGTGTCAAACAGGAAATTAGTATTTGGGGCACTCACAATAGACCACTAACTGGTATCCAAATTTTCAAGTACTCAAATTCCATTTTATTAGTGAACACCACATTAGTGAGTTTTCAGAAAATGTGTTTCTACTAACTAAGCTCTCATAAGACTTATCAGAAATCCAAATGTATCACTTCACTCATCTTCAATGAAGGATATATATTTCTAATAACTAGCAATCAATCAGATGTGGTGTTTCTCTCCCTCAGACATCATGACATTCAATTTACATACCAGTGCAACTAGTCACCAAGAAATGCTATTACAAATTCCTCCTCATCCTTCAGGACCTTCAGGACCCTTTGGCTCTTAAATTCCTCTCCTTTAAGGTATCTTCCCTGATACCTAGTTAGAGTTACATCCTCTGGTTACATCCTTCTATAACACTCTCTATATTTCTCCTACTGAACTTATAACAAAAATGACAAGTAGGTAATATTTTTCCCTAATGGGTAAAGCCTATGACTGCCTTGCCCACTTCCATAGCCCAAATCCTATGTCAATCACATAAGTGAATAGAGAATTTATCAATCTGGAAACATTTGACTTTTTGCATTCTATTTTACTACTCTTTCAACTCAGTGTCATATCTAAACAGCCAATGGCCACCTGATAATAATATTTTGTTGTTATTTTAATCAACACATATTAAACACCTTCTACATGTGGCATAATTCTGGGACCAGGAAAGTTTCTCTCTTCATGAAACTTACATTTCTGGAAAATGGACAGAGAAAACAAACAGAAAATATCAGATAGTAGTATGCTGTGAAGAGATTTAAAATAGGGTAATGTACTAGACAATTCCTAGCTGCTCGGTGAAGGCCTCTCTCAGGAGGTGGTATAAATAGTGAGATGTGGCCGGGCGCAGTGGCTCATGCCTGTAATCCCAGCACTTTGGGAGGCCGAGGCGGGCAGATCATGAGACCAGGAGATCGAGACCATCCTGGCTAACACGATGAAACTCCGTCTCCACTAAAATACAAAAAATTAGCCGGGCGTGGGGGCGGGTGCCTGTAATCCCAGCTACTCGGGAGGCTAAGGCAGGAGAATGGCGTGAGC
The DNA here is from genome assembly GCF_028885655.2 of Pongo abelii. NCBI lineage: Eukaryota > Metazoa > Chordata > Mammalia > Primates > Hominidae > Pongo > Pongo abelii. Next base: position 114,212,169 of record NC_071990.2, on the reverse strand, counting down.
CCAGGCAGTGGAGGTTGCAGTTAGCAGAGATTGCGCCACTGCACTCCAGCCTGGGTGACAGAGTGAAACTCTGTCTCAAAAAAAAAAAAAAAAATGAGACGTGAGTGATATGGAATAACTGCCCCTGCAAGTATCCAAGGGAAAGTTTTCTAGGTCAAGGAATAGCCGGTTCAAAAGCCCTGAAATGGGATTCAACTTGTACAATATTTAAAGAACAATCACAATATAAAAAGTCAGTGACACTGGGAGAAAATCGACAGGAAGAAAGTAGTGCAAGATGATACTAGAGTATTAGGTAGAGACTAAATCCTAGAGGGTTGGGTTGTGCTGGCCAAAGCACAATTATGGGTTTAATTTTAATTGAGATAGAAATACCTGAAGGGTTTTAGATAGGGAGGAAACAAGATCTGATTTATGTCTTAAATCAAATTCCTCTTCTTTTTGGAGAATAGAATATAGAAGATTAAGAATGGAGAGAAAAATCAGGAGATTATTGCAGGATTCTAGATTGAAGATGTTAGGATTAAGCTAGTGAGAGGGAAAAAGGAGAAGTGGAAGACATATTCAAGGTGTGGTTTTTAAGTAGAATTAGATTAGGTGTAGTACTGAAGAGATCAAGAATAATCATGGGGAACACTTGAATATTTAATGTCCAAGAAATGCTATTACAGATTCCTACTCATCCTTCAGGACCTTCAAGATCCTTTGGCTCTTAAATTCCTCTTCTCTAAGATGTCTTCCCTGATATCTTGTTAGAGTTACATCTCCTCGTTACATGCTTCTATAACACCCTCTATATTTCTCCTATTGAACTTATAACAACAATGATGATTTACCGAAACAGAGAAGACTTGAGGAGGAGCAGGTTGGGGGTAGAAAGCAAGAGTTACCCTTATGGAGTTTGAAAAGTATACATATATATGTAGATATCAAGAAAGATTTTGTATACAAAAGTCAGAACTTTCTCAGAAAAAGCAGAGCTGGAGATGTAGATTTGGGAGTTATTAACATATGTAGGTTATTAAAGACACAAGCCTGAATTTAGGTCATTTAGGGGCTACAGATGGAGAAGAATGGGTTATACAGGACCTAGACCTTACCAGCATGTCAATTAGTCCAGCCACTGTAAAAACAATCTAGAGATTTCTCAAAGAACTTCAAATAGAGCTATTGCTTGACCCAGTAATCCCTTTACTGGGTATATACCCAAAATAAAATAAATCATTCTACCAAAAGACACATGCACTCACATGTTCATCATTGTATTATTCAAAATAGCAAACACATGGAATCAACCTAGATGCCCATTAACAGTGGGTTGGATAAAGAAAATGTGGTATATATATACCATGGAATACTACGCAGCCATAAAAAAGAAACATGTCCTTTGCAGCAACATGGATGGAGCTGGAGGCCATAATCCTAAGCAAACTAATGCAGGAACTGAAAAACAAATACCACATGTTCTCATTAATAACTCGGAGCTATACATTGAGGACATATGGACACAAAGAAGAGAAAAACTGACACCAGGGCCTACTTATGTAGGTACTATCAGGTACTATGCTATGACCTGGGCAATGAAATAATCTGTACATCAAACTCCAGTGACATAAAACTTAACTATATAACAAATCTGCACATGTACCCCGAATGTAAAATAAAAGTTTTAAAAAGTATATTATAAATTATATATATTCTATTTAAACATTAAGAAAATAGTAAATAAATAAAATATGTAAAATTTCAAAATTAAAGTCAAACTACAAAATAATATATTAACTGATTTTAATTATTTCAATGATCACATATTCTAAACTTTTCAAAGGATATCACAGTCTTTCTTTTTGTTATTGTTTGAAAACCAAATACTGCATGTTCTCATTTATAAGTGGTTGCTAAATGTTAAGCACACATGGACATAAGTGTAAGAATAGACACTGTGGACTACTAGAGGGTAGGGGGAAACTGGGTTAAAAAGCTACTTACCATGTACTAAGCTCACCAATTGGGTGATGGGATATATATTCCAAACTTCAGCATCATGCAATATTCTCATGTAACAAACGTGCACGTGTACCTGCTATATCTAAAATAAAAGTCAAAAAAAAAAAAAAAAAGACAGACCTGAGCCATTCTAAAAATTAGAGGCACACCAGGGAAAAAATGAGCCAGCAAAGGAGGCTGAATGATCTACTAGAGAGGTAAAGAAAAACAAACAAATCCCAGGAGAATGTATCACAGAAAGGAAGAAAGGGTTTCAAGGAGGAAATCTGACCTCTGAATTATTTGCTAATGCCATACGCCCTCTTTCCAAAATTCCTGTTCCTTGGCTTCCGTGATTCTGTTTTGCCTTGGCTCTCCTGTACACTCCCTGGTCATTTAATCATCTCCCTTATTAGTGAGTCTACTTTTTCCTGTGTTTTGAATGTTAATGCAATCTGAGATTTTGCCTTGAGACATTTTTCTTCTCACTTGTTATTGTTATTCTGAGAGATTTCATCCTCTTTCATGACTTAAAGTATTGCTTTATATGAATGATCTCTAGATCTCATTCTAGCCCAGAGTCAGAGGATATTAAATAATACATTAGTGAGGTCAGGAAATCTGAATTCTAGGCCTGTCTCTATTGGCTACTAGCTGTGTGTTTTAGGGAAAGTAACATAAGCCTTCTAGGCCTCAGTGATTTTTACACACTTCCATGAGGAGGTGATGAGATAAACAATTGCCTTCAGCTTTCCAGCTCCATTCTGAAAGGCAAAATAGGAGAAAAGAAATATATGTCAGTGTAATAATGTAATTGTTTTTTTCTCTTTCCATGTATTCTGCCTCTTGCAATCTATTTCAGTGTATGCCTATCTCTTTTCTACTTACTTGACATATTTCCTGATTAACATACTTTTTTGGAAAAAATCTGTATTTTCATGAGACATAATTTGACATACAACTAAGTTGTATTTGATGAGTTTAATTACATAAGAAGATTTGGTGATGAAACTCTGCTAAACCATTTTGTACTTGGACAGGAACTATTGACATAGTACAATTCACTGGAAATGTAAAAAATCCTTGTTGATGGACTGAAATTAAATTGTATGTAACAAAAATAATTTGTAATTTTTAAAAACTGCTCATCACCTAAAGAAAACAGGACTACGAGAAATGAGAGGCAAAAACACCATTTTGAATGAAGACAGAGATCATCATGTAAAGGAAAACACTCTAATAATAACTTTTCTGTCTTTAGTGATGTAAATTTTCTAGTCAGGAAAGTTATATTTGTTTCTTTTTACTAAGGGAAAGGCCTAATATGTTATCCCAGAAGAAAGTTTTCTTTTCAAAATGACACAGTATAAGTCCTATATGTTAAGGGTTCTGTTACAAATATTGAAAGGACTTTCAGATTTCAAAAACTACAGGCATGCATCTTATTACTATAAGTCAAAGCTAAAGTGCAAGACCAACAATCAAGAGTGGACATACCATGACAGTATCTAATTATTTCCACCTCCAATCTGTGTTTCTCAAATTAACTTACTCTTAATTTCCACTAGGGAATCTTAGGTCCATTATATGACCTTTGTACAAATCCCTTTCATTGTTCCTATAATAATCAAACTGGTACTGCAATAATGTCAAACAGTGGCTTCAGGGAGTCTTATTTTTTTCTATTAGTTATACATAGGAATTCTTTGCAACACCTGGGCCAGGCTATCCTTTGATTTTCTAAGGCCTAGGCTGAATCATGAAAGCAAGAAAGTAATTATTCCATGTATGCCAAACTAAAGATACTTATAAGCCCTTTGCCATAATATTTCCCAAGATTAATATAAATGCATTAATCCTTCTGCCAGGAGCTGAATTTATACTCTAGTTTGCATAAGTGCATCATGACCAGAAAGGCATTTGATGTTTCAAGACATCAACATTATGATGTTTTAAACAGGTCTCCTTCCCTCTTTGGAAGAAGAATTTAAAACATTTATATAGCACCAGCATGGCACAGGTATACATATGTAACTTACCTGCACATTGCGCACATGTACCATAAAACCTAAAGTATAATAATAATAATAATAATAATAATAATAAAACATTTATATAATGTAATCTAGTTTCCTAAAATTTGCAATAATTTGTTTGGCCAAGTTAATCATAAAGAATTACAACTGCTTTTGTAGATTTTAACTATTTTTCTAAAATATAAACCAGAAAGTCACTCCCTCAGACAAACTCTCATAGATTCCCATAACTAACAGCATTTATTATAGCAAAGTTAAATAATACTATTGTATTATTATTGTAAAGTTACCAATATAATTATAATGCCTGTTATTGATTCATTTATTTTATTGCATATACTTTTAATGAGTGCAATTATAAAGCTTGAGAGAGAAGCATATAGTTTGTGACTAAACATAGGGTTAAAAGTTTAATTAAGTTTGTCCCTATGACAAATTCAGAACATGTGCAATTCTCATATATCTATTTATATTGTGTTATGTTTTAAAAATGTCACGTGGCTAATGTTACTCTTTGTAGAGATTCTGATAATTTAAGACACATTAAGTAAACAAATCATCAGTAGCAGATTTAATTCATACATATAATTACTATCTCCCTGTCACATGTGTGTCAGCATTTTTGAACTAAGGCATAACTTAGATCTGATCATATGTTTGCTCATTTATTCTCTGGCACAAATAAGTCATCATATATAAAACTCTCTGATGTTATCCTTAGGGAAATGTACATTAGTGTTTATACATAAGAAACTGGGCGCCTGGGTTGATAGGAGAGAGATGGCTCACTGGGCTATGAATGGTACCTGCCTGCACCTCTTTTCAGCAGTCAAGACAAGGTGGGTGAGAGGAGGAAGAAAATCCCAGGGGTGCAGCTACAGCAGTCATGCACCTGGAATTGTTGTGTATGGAAAGGTCAGTTCACCTGGGGTGATGAGTGGGGTATGTCCCATGTGGCTGTGTTGGGTCCAAAATACTCTGTATATTCAAAGCAGAGAGGCAAGGGCAGGACCTGCAACTGGAGTCATTCTCGTACCTGGGCCTTTGGTATAGCCTGAATGGGCAATGTATCCAATCAACCTATCACTGAGTCCAGTAAAGCCAGTCCTCCTCAGCCATCTGGGATGTCAGTCAGACCTCTGACTGGAGTGTGTGCTACAGAAGAACCTAGCACTGCTGCTTTCCTATGCTTGGCTTCTCTGGGGACCTTACAAACCATAGCCTGGGTCCATGTTGATGTGGGCCCCAGTGAAATCTGTGCCACCCCTTATTCTGCCTACCCCCAACCTCTCGCTCCCACACAGCTCTGTAAGAGTTTTGCTCATAACAATGGGTCCTTTAACTGCTGCTGCCCTGGGCTTCATGCTCTGAAGGTCAGTGAGAGACAGCCTAGCTGGCTTATTACTTTACAGAGTCAGCTCCAAAGTTAGTCTGTGGACAAGTCCCTGTTATGCCATTAATTGGTTAGGGAATTTTGAAGTAAGCCACATAACATTTTTAAGACTCAGTTGCCTTATCTTCAAAATAGAAAAATTAATAGTAATGCTTCATAAGATTTTAAATAATTAAATGAAACAACAAACAATGTCTAACTCTGTGGCTGGCACTGAATAAACAATGGAGAAATGACAGTTGTCTTCTTTTTCCTTTATCTCTCAACATAGAACACTGTTTTCCCAACATTCAGCTGAGTGTAGTTTTTAAGTAGTTTCTAAGTGATTGCACATTCATACCTAGACTGAGAACATGAAAACCACTTTAAGATGAGCTTGGGAAAAAAATGAAAACCACTTCTTAGAAAAGCCATCTATCCTTCCCCATCTCTTTCTCAACCTTATCTTCATCATTTCCTGTACTCCTTCCACTCTGAGACCTCTGCCCTTCCTCAGTTGGCTCTTCCACATCACCCTTCTTGCTTTCACCTCTTCTCTACTGTGTAAATTCCTTCTTTTAGATGCAACACAAATTTCTTCTCTGTAAAATCATCACTGATGTTTCAGAAAGAGTTGAAGTCTCTCATTTGTGCTCCAAGAATACTTTGTACACATTTTTCAGTACCCCTCATATAAACATTATTTGATTCTTCTTTTGTGAATTTAAGGAAACATCAGATTAATGGCTGCTTTTGATGTTTTAATTCTCAGAAATATAAACATCTTCCTTTGAACAAGGAAAAGCCAACATTAATACCATCAGAAACTTAAAACATATTGTAAAAGTTGAATATATTTCCATCTCACTTTGGAGCAACACAAATTATTTTCTGGACTTGTGCCAATTTTCATGATTGCAAGATAAGTACTTAACATCCAGTCTTACAGTTCCTTTAGTTCAGCTAACTTCTCTGCTTGTCTGTCTGTTTGGGCAGTATGACCTACAAGCCTTAAGTTGATGATGACAAGGTTTATGATGACAATAAACAATATTAAATACAATCTTTTGACCTTTGAAATATGTAATTAGGCTAACGAAAACATTCTTCTTTAACTCCGGCTTGGTTCTTCTCAGGGCCTTCTGGTATCCAAGTAGCTGATTCATTCCTTAAATGCTACCTATAAATCCTTTGAGGATCTGGTATTGAACGTGGGTAAAAGTTGAATGCATCTATAAAGTAAATATTGAGCAATATAGTAGGCTCTTTCAGCATATTGTGAAATAGGTTGAACAAAATAATAATTACTTTTAAGGGCAATGCTCTTTCTTATGGTATCCTTACCTGTACTTAATCTGATAGCATTTCTAAGTGACTTGCTTTCATCAAACCTTCACAAGGCATTCAACCCTTTGCCAAAAAAAATCCTTCAAAGCCATATATCATAGGTTTTTATGATACATAATTAATGCATAATTATAAATTATAACATCAAGAAAAGAGGCAACACCAAGTTGGGGAACAAACACAACTAACTCTTATTAGGCACCATTGCTAAAACCTAGTGGATGTAGGGAAATGAAGGTTAGTTACAACATTTAGTGCCCTGTGGATATCACTCAGCTATGATTTGTACAGGCAACAGAGAGCTTTCTTTAGAACTGAAAATCTATCCATCATACGTGCCTAGGATAAAGACATGTTTTTGGGGTAAAATCATTTATTCATATAATTCTTATAAAACTCTATGAACAATTTATATACACTGAGTTTAGATGTGCCACAAGAATTAGTCAAAATCTTTCTGTTAGATGAGTAAGTCCAAATTAGAATGGAAAATGGCAGCTGTCATATTGGATCTGACACAAAAGGAAGAGAGATGGTAGAGTGGAGTGGATCTAGGAGGAGACTGGATTCTAGTCCTGGTGTTACCAGCACAGATAATGTGATGGCTCTGAGCCTCTTGTGCAAAGTGGGGATCACATTTGTCCTAACACATGATTCAATGAGGTGATGAATGTGGCAACCTTATAAAAGCTGAAAGGTGCAATTAAATATATATGATTCATTATATCTTACATATTATATTTAATCTATAGGAAAACTGGCTTTTAAAATGAAAAAGACCATTAGATAGTTTTCAAATGTGTTAGTTATCAAAGCGTTGTTGCAAATAAAATCTTATATGAAGTCCCAATATCCACAGTAGATAATAGCAAAGAGATAACACCAAATCGATCTGCCCAAGGAATGTCTAATGTTTTATTTCAAGAGGCTTCCTCTCATCTGTCAGGCAGCCCTTAAGGCATCTTCACCCACTTTGAAGGTGCCACAAGACACAGTTTAACACCAGAGATCCAGGCAAGCATTTGCAGTTTGCAGATAAGGAGACTAAGGACCAGAAAGGCCTAACAACTGATCAAGAGAGACTTGGGGATATAGAAAGTCTGCTTTCACTGTCAGCAGTTCCCCCTTTTTGGCACTTTGCTCACATAGTGCCTTCTAATAAACAGCTCTGCTTAACATGTTACTGCATTTGCTGGTTCACTGAAAGGTACAGCCAGCATAAGAATGGATGGAAAAAGCAGCATGCACGGTTGAAATACAGCAAACGCATCATCAGCACTGCATGGAAGGCCAGCCATGTTGAGGTATAGGTTATCGATTCTCCACACAACTCTTAACCATTTGCCGTGTGCCAAGACTAAAATATGCTGCTCAATTATGTTTGTTTTAAATAAGACAGTTTTGTTTACATAAAATGCCAAGATGATAAAATTTCTAGTATCTCTTGAAAATTTTTGGGTAGTAGAGACAAAGGACACAATTTCTATTTTCACAGATAGCAATATGTAATTCCATATACTAAAGCAATATCAATCATTGTCACACTATCACACACACACAGACATGAACACCCAAGGCAAAGAAAGAAAATTGCTCAAATACAAAAGGTAAAATCTTTCTCAAAATAGTATACCATATTTTGGTATATCAGTCCTAGCCAGTTAACAAGTGGGACTCTCAAACTAGAAAAGGTTATCATATGCCCAACAAAAGACATTTGTATGTTTTTATTTTTCATGTTAGTGGATTTCAATGTGAAAATTATCACTTATGATCAAATAAGTTAAATAAAGTGCCTAAATTCTTAAAATAATAAGAGCCAAATTAGAAACAAGTATTTTAAAATTATGTGTAAAACTGTTCAACTTTGTGAAAATAATATAGTAGGTTAATTTTTGAATGTGGCAAACATTTATTTGAGTAAAATAAGAGGAACCCTAAGGAATTAGAATGTAAATATGCCCAGAAATAATACTTTAGTAAAAAAGGGAATAGTTTTGATCCAGTGAGAGAAACTAGAATTAAATTTATGTTGTAAAAATATAAACAAAGGATAGAATCCAATGTGGTTAACTAGTATGTAACTGTAGAAAAATAAATTAGCAGAGGAACTTTAAAGCACAAACTATGTGGCAGAGGGAACAATTTTAAGATATAAAAACAAGCGAAAACTAAATGGAAAAGGATAATTAAGAAACAAATAAAAATAAACATTATTAAAGTCAATTAAAATTTTGCCACTGATGAAAAATGAGTTTGACAATATGTAGGGGTCAACAGTTATATCTTTGGCAAACTCTGTTACAGAATATATTTGTCCATTGTAATTGGAGTTTTTTACTGATGAAAAACTCCATGTTTAATATATCCTTTTATTCACAACTTAATGAATGATAGCTTCCTCCCTAAAACTTGATCTGTTCAGAAGCATTTTTCCAAGTTTTCAGGCAGCCCAACCAAATAGTGTCATTAAGTAATAATGTTTTTTACAATTTCATGTATGTTTGTCCTGGAATTTCTCAAATTGACTAATTCTTACCTCTCTTTATTTCTTCTCACTCTCTCCAGCATTTACTTTTTTTTATATTTGAGATGGTGAACCTCTGCTGGAATATGTGTCCACTCATGTTTTTCTTTCTTTTTTCTTCTGAATCAAAATAGAAAAGCAGACCTAACTTGGCACAGTTGAACATGTCACACAGTAGAGTGTAATTGAATGACTTCTTTCACACAGTAATATGTTCTAGATATCAGCTGTGATTTAGATATACGGTCATGCATCACTTAACAATGGGGATACAGTCTGAGAAATGCATCATTAGGCGATTTTGTCCTTGTGTGAATATTATAGAGTGTATTTACATAAACCTAGATAATGTAGCCTACTACACACCGAGGCTGTATGGTATAGCCTATTGTTCCTAAGCTATGAACCTGTACAGCACATTATTGTACTGAATACTGCAGGCAATAGAAGTACAATGCTAAGTATTTGTGTATGTAAACATAGAAAAGGTATAGTAAAAATATTGTATAATCTTGTAGGACCACTGTTACATATGTGGTCTGTAACTGACTGAAATATTTTGCAGTGCATGACTGTATTTAAGGCTCATCTGGAGCTAATAAGGTATTAATTTCTCATCCTAATGGACAAAGTTAATGGTGCACTAATTTGAGATCAATTAGAATGTATGATGTCATACTCTTCTGTGAAAATGTTTTCCTAAAATATGTTTTGTGAGTTTAGGATAAATTAGAAAATCCTTTATTAATTAATTCTTAATTATCCAGTAGTTATTGAAAACCCACTTCTCAATTATAGTGCTGTGGATGATACAAAGATGAGTCAGAGGCTTTATCAAGGGAGACAAATACATGTTCTCACAACTCTACTACAAAATGGACAAATTTAAATTTTATAAAACAGACACAGTTAAAGAGCTATGAAAAGATCTTTGCTCCCTATTCATGAATTTTTCTCCCACTCGTGCTATCCTCATTTGGCTGGGGCCTGTGTCTCTCAAGTCACTGATGGATTCTCTTCCAATGTCCCTCAGACAAAAAAAATGTACTGGATTGGCAATCTTCCAGCTTTTTTGTCCCGAGGGCATTAGTAGCACAGAGAAGAGAGTTAAAAACTTGATTCTGACTGATTTTCAGTAAATGACCTCTGTTCTCTGAGAACATGGAAATGCATAACCCTAAACGGCTAATTGGTCTCATTCCCTTATGTTATTAATGGGAGGAAATGTTCTGCTCTTTTGTCATAAAACAAAGGTCATAACTCAAATGCTTTCTAACCACTATATTTCCAGGATGTGAAGGTTCATACTGTTAATAGAATACAAAGTAGATATGACTTAGATTCTCATTCTTCACATACTGACTTTTGTTTTGTTTTGTTTTGTCTTACAATTAGAACACCACAAAGAGCAAAGGTTTTAGCAGTAGAAATACCCTGGGTATCATTCTTTATGGCCAAGACTAGGGTGAGATGAGTGAGGAACATGTCTTGGACACAAAATTTAAGGAGGCGCTGCAAAACTCCGTAATCAAGATAAAAATATACAGTGTAATATTTGTAAAAATAAAAATTAACTTAGAAAATCCATAATGAATTAAAACATCACAATTTAAAATAAAGGTACATCAGTGTCAATGAATTTTTCTTTTGCCTTAAGCTATGCCTCAGTGTGACCCTGGCATCCTCTCTGAAGCTTCAATGTCAATGGCCAATGTTGAATTGGTCATTCATTTAAGGTTCATTTGTTCAATGAATGACATACTAAGGGATAGGCCTGTAGTAGTACAGCTAATCAAGCAAATTTTGTCAATCTCATTCCAAACTTAGTGTGCCTTGAACTGATAGAGTTGATAAATCATTTTAATGATATGGAGAATTCACCATAATTACTTATGTCTTTCTCAACTTTGTAGTTCTCCTTTTGTTGTTTTTCTCTTCTTGTGGTTTTATGTTTCATACAAATTATATCTGACTTTTTTAGGTACTAATTTCATTATATTTTGTAATAGTTTGTTATTGCTTTCCTGATAAAATTTAGCAGCTTTATTTCTTCTGGAGAACTTTGTAAAATCACTAAGAAGACATGGAACATGATCAAAAATTTAAAGCTCTGATGATAAGCCTAAACTTAAATATCCTCTAGGATAATTTACTATCATTGCTAAAATTTAGCATTGTTTACAATAGACAATGATTAACCTTAATTTGTCTGTCAGTTTCTTTGCTTTCTAAAGTGAATGATTGTAGCCTTATGGTGAGACAGAAATACTCCCAATATAATATATTTGATGGCATTTATAATGCCAAACATTCCAGTTCCTTCACTCCTTCAAAATTCTGAATGAATTTATGTCATCTAGCTCCAAAACCAGTATCAAATATCATAGCACTTCAGGTGAAAAGTAAGAACCTTACTTACTCTCCTGGGGTAAAATCCCCATTCCTCTCTCCTGATTTTAATGCTATTGTTGTTATACATTTTACCTATATACATGCTACAAATACAAAATATATCACTACTAATTTTGCTACAGAAACATAATTTTGTTTTAGAGTAATCAAAAATATAAAAAATGCCTATTATAATTACCTTTATTTTAGCCGTTTCCAGAGATCTTCATTTCTTTGTGTATACTGTAAGTCCTCACTTCACATTATCAATAGATTCTTGGAAACTGTAACTTTAAGTAAAATGACTTAAAACAAAACCAGCTTTTTTCTCATCAACATAATAAAGAAATAGCATTGAACTAAATGACATTATTCTAGGATCTACTGTCCATCATTTCACATAAAGTCTTGGTTTCCAAGAACTTATCCAAGATGTTAAATGAGAACCTACTATACTTAATTTTTCTGTGTGGTATCATTGCTTCTGTCTAAAAACTTTGTTTAAAAATTTGTAGAGGGTTTTACAGTTAATAATTCTTGATTTTTGTTTGTCTAGAGAAGGCTTTATTTCTCCTTCATTTGGAAAAATATTTTCTCTGCTCATAGAATCCTGAGTTCACAGGTTGTTTTGTTTTGTTTGCTTTCAGCACTTTAAGAATGCCACTCCTTTGACTTCTTGGTTGGAGTAGTTTCTGACAAAGGATCTGCTGTAATTTCTTTAATGTAGCACCACAGCTAGAGACCACTGGTCTCCCAAGAAGATTCTTTTAGTATTAAGTCTTGGCACTCAGCATGCCTACATGGATTGAATCTATTCAAACATAAACAGAAAAAAAAGCAATAAATGTGGGGCTTTTAAAATTTTTCTAAAAAATAAGAAAATGCATAAAGCATACAAAATTAGATGAGGAGATAGGATATTTTGATAGCATACCCCAGAACAGAGAAGAACATTTTGGGTAACACCTTCTTTGAACTTTGTAGAAAATTAAGGGAAACACAGACAATGTAAGAGACAGAATTGAATGGCATCTCTGCTCTTAAATGCTGTAGGTCTTTAAAAGTCAAGAAAGGAAATGTGAGTATAGCAAATTTGATATCAGAAAAGGCTTTCAAATGCCTTCATCTTCATCTTCCACCACTTAAAATTAGGATACATTGGTGGTCCAGAAACAAATCCACCCATATACAGTCAATTGATTTTTTATAAAAGTGCAAAGAACACACAATGGGGAAAGGACAGTCTCTAGTCTCTTCAATAAGTGATGTTAAGAAAATTGGATATCTACATGCAGAAGAATGAAATTGGATACTTATTTCACACCATATATAAAAATCAATTCAAAATGAATTAAATACTTAAACATAAGATCTGAAACGGTAAGACTACTAGAAGAAAACATAGGGGAAAAGCCTCCATGATCTTGGTCTAGGCAATGATTTTCTGGACATGATCCCAAAGCACAGGCAACAAAAGCAAAAATAGACAAATAGGATTGCATCAAACTACAAAGCTTCTACATAGCAAAGGAAGTAATCAACAAAGCAGAGAGTCAACCTATAAAATAGGAGAAAATATTCACAAACCTTACATCTGATAAGGGGTTGTATTAGTTCATTTTAATGCTGCTGATAAAGACATACCTGTGATTGGGAAGAAAAAGACGTTTAATGGACTCGCAGTTCCACAATCATGGCAGAAGGCAAGGAGGAACAAGTCATGTATTACATGGATGGTGGCAGGCAAAGAGGGAGAGCTTGTGCAGAGAAGCTCCTGCTTTTAAAAACCATCAGATCTCATGAGACTTATTCACTATCACAAGAACAGCACAGGAAATACCTGCCCCCATGATTCAATCACCTCCCACTGGGTCCCTTCCACAACACATGAAAATTCAAGATGATATTTGGGTGGGGACACATATCATTCCACCCCTGACCCCTCTCAAATCTTATGGCCTCACATTTCAAAAGCACTCATGCCTCATTTCAGCATTAACTCAAAAGTCCACAGTCCAAAGGCTCATCCAAGACAAGGCAAGTACTTTCTGCCTGTAAGCCTGTAAAATCAAAAGCAAGTTAGTTGCTTCCTAGATACAATGTGGGCACAGGCATTGGGTAAATACAACCATTCCAAATGGGATAAATTGGCCAAAACAAAGGGGCTACAGGCCCCATGCAAGTCCAAAATCCAGTGGGGCAGTCAAATATTAAAGCTCCAAAATTGTCTCTCCTTTGACACCATGTCTCACATCCAGGTCACACTGATGCAAAAGGTGGGCTCCCACAGTCTTGGGCAGCTCTACCCCAGCTTTCATGGGCTGGCAATGAATGTCTGCAGCTTTTCCAGGCACATGATGCAAGCTGTCAGTGGATCTAACATTCTGGGGTCTGGAGGACAGTGGCCATTTTCTCACAGCTGCACTAGGCAGTGCCCCAGTAGGAACTCTGTGTGGGGGTTACACCACACATTTCCCTTCTACAGTGCCCTGGCAGAAGTTCTCCATGAAGGCCCCACCCCTGCGCAAACTTCTGCCTGGGCATCCAGGTGTTTCCATTCATTTTCTGAAATCTAGGTGAAGATTTCCAAACCTAAATTCTTGACTTCTGTGCACCTGCAGGCTCAATGCCATGCGGAAACTGCCAAGGCTTGGGGCCTTCACCCTCTGTGGCAAAAGCCAGAGCCGTACCTTGGCCCCTTTTAGTCACAGCTGGAGCAGCTGGGACAGACAGCACCAAGTCCCTAGACTGCACACAGTAGAGGGACCCTAGCCCTGGCCCATGAAACTATTTTTTCTTACTAAACTTCTGGGCCTGTGATGGGACCAGCTTCTGCAAAGGTCTCTGACATGCCCTGGAGACATTTTCCCCATTGTCTTTGGGATTAACATTCATCTCCTTGTTACTTATGCACATATCTGCAGCCAGCTTGAATTTCTCCTCAAAAAATGGGATTTTCTTTTCTATTGCATTGTCATGCTGCAAAGTTTCCAAACTTTTATGCTTTGCTTCCCTTTTAAAACTGAATGCCTTAACAGCACCCAAGTCACCTCTTGAATGCTTTGCTGCTTAGAAATTTCTTTGACCAGATACCCTAAATCAGCTCTCTCAAGTTCAAACTTTCACAAGTCTTTATGGCAGGGGCAAAATGCCTCCAGTCTCTTTGCTAAAACATAGCAAGAGTTACCTTTGCTCCAGCTCCCAAGTTTCTCATTTCCATCTGAGACCACCTCAGCCTGGACCTTATTGTTCATATCACTATCAGTATTTTTGTCAAAGCCATTCAACAAGTCTCTAGAAGTTCCAAATCTTCCCCACATTTTTCTATCTTTTTCTGAGCCCTCCAAACTGTTCAACCTATGCCTGTTACCCAGTTCCAAAGTGGCTTCCACATTTTCGGGTATCTTTTCAGCAATGCTCCACTCTACTGGTACCAATTTACTGTATTAATCCATTTTCATGCTGCTGACAAAGACATACCCAAGACCAGGAAGAAAAAGAGGTTTAATGGACTCACAGTTCCACCTGGCTGGGGAAGCCTCACGATCATTGCAGAAGGCAAGGAGGAGCAAGTCACGTCTTACATGGATGCCAGCAAGTAAAGAGAGTGTACTTGTGCAGGGAAACTCCCATTTTTAAAACCATCAGATCTCGTGATACTTATTCACTCTCATGAGAACAGCACAGGAAAGGCCCGCCCCCATGATTCAATCACCTCCCACCAGGTCCCTCCCACAACGGGTATTCAAGATGAGATTTGGGTGGGGACACAGCAAAACCATATCAGGGGTTAATATCCAAAATACATAAGGATCTCCATTCAATAGCAAAAACAACAACAAATAACCATATTGAACTGGGAAAATGACTTGAATGGAGATTTCACAAGAAAACCATACAAATGGACAACAGGTATATAAAAAAATTATTACTAATCATGAGGATAATGCAAGTTACACCACAATAGGTATCAGTTCACATCTGTTGGGATGGCTATTATCAAAAAGAGAAGAGATAACAAGTGTTGGTGAGAATGTGGAGAAGAGGGGGCTCTTGTACGTTTGTGGTAATACAAATTAGTATAGCCATTATAGAAAATAATATGGAGATTCATTAAACAATTAAAAATAGAAGTACCATATATGATCCAGCAATACTACTTCTGGATATATACCCAAAGGAAATGAAATCAGTATGTTGAAGAGATATCTGCACTCCCATGTTCATTGCAGCATTATTCACAATAGTTTAATAAAGAATCAACTTAAATATACATCAACAGATGAATGAAAAAATGAAATGTGGTATATATGAACATTGGATTAATATTCAGCATTAAAAAGAAGGAAGTCCTGTTCACTCATAACAACATGGATGAACCTGAATGACATTATGTTAAGTGAGGTAAGCCAGGCACAGAAAGACAAATACAGGATGATTTCACTTATTTGTGGAACCTAAAAAATTGAACTCATAGAAGCAGAGAGTAGAATGGTGTCTACTAGGCACTAGATGTTCCAGAAGGATTGAGGAGATGTTGGTCAAAGGGTACAACATTTTAGTTAGACAGAGGAATAATCTTAAAGACTTATTGTACAGCATAGTGACTACAGTTAAAAACAATGTATTATATGCTTCAAAATTACTAAAAGAGTAGATTTTAAGTGTTCCTACTAAAACAAAATGATAAGAATATGAGGTAATGCATTTATTAATTAGCTCCATTTAGCTATTTTGCAACGTATAGCTATTTCAAAACATCGTGTTGTATACCATAAATACACAGTATTTGTCAATTTAAAAAATAAAGGAAAAAAAGAAAAGAAAAAATAAAGAAAATAAAAAAGAAAAGAAATGATGGAGAAATTTATCAGTACTTCTTTCATATAACTTCACATAATACACCAGTGCTCTCTCAGGAAATGGAGTTGTACACTGATTTCAGTCACTTTTCATACGAAGTTCTCACTATCTGGCAGAAATTCCCTTATATATATAAACTATTTGGCAAGGTTTCTTAATTTTTAGACCAATGAATTTTTCGCCCTACTTTCTAATTTCTCCTCAACCATTTCAATCAGATTCTGGAAGAGATTTTTGTGGGTCCTTTTGCTACTACACTTCCTAGAAATATGTGTAACTGATAAAAAAAAATAAGAACTGAAAAACACAAAACAAAACAAAAAAAAAACTAATGCCAGGAAGCTATTTCCATGAAAAAGAAAATAACAGAAAGAAAGACTGTGATCTCTTTTGAAAAGCTTAGAATCTGTGGTCAATGAAATAATTAAAATTAATATCTCTTTTTGTAGTTTGACTTTAACTTTGAAATTTTACATATTTATTTATTATTTTGTTAATGTTGAAATAGAATATATTATATATAATTTATAATATACTTTTTGAAACTTTTATTTTACATTCAGGGGTACATGTGCAGGTTTGTTATATAGGTAAGTTTTATGTCACTGGAGTTTCATGTAAAGATTATTTCATTGCCCAGGTCATAGCATAGTACCTGATAGTATCTACATAAGTAGGCCCTGGTGTCAGTTGTTCTCTTCTTTGTGTCCATATGTCCTCAATGTGTAGCTCCCCCTTACAAGTGAGAACATGTAGTATTTGGTTTTCAGTTCCTGCATTAGTTTGCTTAGGGTTATGGCCTCCAGAACCATCCATGTTGCTGAAAAGGACATGATCTTGTTCTTTTTAACGGCTGCATAGTATTCCGTGGTGTATATGTACCACATTTTCTTTATTCAGTTTACCATTGATGGACATTTAGGATGATTCCATGACTTTCCTATTCTGAATAGTGCTGCAATGAATATATGAATGCATGTGTCTTTATTGTACAATGATGTAATTCCTTTGGGTACATTTCCAAAAATATGATTGCTGGGTTGAGTGGTACTTCTTTTTTAAGTTATTTGAGAAGTCACCACACTACTTTCTACAATGGCTGAACTAACGTGCATTTCTACCAGCAGTGTATAAGCGTTCCTTTTTCTCCACAAACTTGCCAGTATCTGTTGGTTTTTGACTTTTATATTATTTTATTATTATTTTTTTTTTGAGATGGAGTCTCGCTCTGTCGCCCAGGCTGGAGTGCAGTGGCACAATGTCGGCTCACTGCAAGCTCTGCCTCCAGGGTTTACGCCATTCTCCTGCCTCACCCTCCTGAGTAGCTGGGACTAGAAGCACCCGCCACCACACCCGGCTAATTTTTTGTATTTTTTAGTAGAGACAGAGTTTCACCGTGTTAGCCCAGATGGTCTCGATCTTCTGACCTCGTGATCTGCCTGCCTCAGCCTCCCAAAGTGCTGGGATTACAGGCAGGAGCGACCGCGCCCAGCCTAGACTTTTTAATAATAGCTATTCTGATTGGTGTGAGATGATTTCTCATTGCAGTTTTGATTTGCATTTCTTTAATGATTAGTGATGTTGAGGTTTTTCTCATATGCTTGTTGGCCACTTGTATATCTTCTTTTGAAAAGTGCCTGCTCATGTCCTTTGCCCAGTTTTTAATGGGCTTTTTTGTTTTTTATTTGTTTAAGTTTCTTATAGATTCTGGATATCAGACCTTTGTAGGGTGTATAGTTTGCAAATATTTCCTCCCATTCTCTAGGTCGTCTGTTTACACTGCTGATAGTTTCTGGCTTTGCAGAAGCTCTTTAGTTAAATTAGTGTAATTAGGTTCCACTTGTCAATTTTCCTGCCTCAATGATCTATCTAATACTGTCAGTGGAATGTAGAAATCTCCAAATATTATTGTGTGGTTATTTAAGTCTCTTTATAGGTCTCTAAAGAACTTGCTTTATGAATCTGGGTGCTCCTGTGTTGGATGCATATTTCTTTAGGAAAGTTACGTCTTGTTAAATTAAACCCTTTATGTTTATTTAATGTCCTTTTTGTAACCATTGTTGGTTTAAAGTCTGTTTTGTGTGAAATTAGAATAGCAGCTTATGCTTTTTTCTGTTTTCCATTCACTTGGCAGATTTTAATCCATCCCCTTACTTTGAGCCTATGGGTCTCGTCTCTTGAAGAGAGCATAATGTTGGGTCCTGCTTCTTTATTCCCTAGACATTCTGTGCCTTTTAATTGGGGCATTTAGCTCATTCAATTCCAGGTGAATATTGATAAGTGCAGGTTTCAGGAACACTTCACGAATTTGTGTGTCACACTTTCACATGGGCCATTCCAATTTTAGTACATGTGCTGCCAAAGTGAGCACTACATATTTACTAAGACGGCATTTTAATTATGGGAATTAGAAACTACAGATTAGTGAAAAGAAGAAAAAAGTGGCAGCAATCTCAATTCTCAGAGATAATAATTATTGTCCCATTAGTGTAGTGCCTTCAAACTTTTTAAACTGATTTTTAATGTCACACCTCCCTCCATAAAGTAACAACACATTATGAATATTTTTCCCAGATTCATTAGGGTTTTTTTAACTTTATTTTATTATTATTATTTTTTTGTTGTTTTGAGATGGAGTCTTGCTCTGTCATCCAGCCTGGAGTGCAGTGGTGCAGTCTCGGCTCACTGCAAGCTCCGCCTCCCAGGTTCACGCCATTCTCCTGCCTCAGCCTCTGAGTAGCTGGGACTACAGGCGCCCGCCACCATGCCCGGCTAATTTTTTGCATTTTTAGTAGAGACGGGGTTTCACCAGGTTAGCAAGGATGGTCTCGATCTCCTGACCTCGTGATCCGCCCGCCTTGGCCTCCCAAAGTGCTGGGATTACAGGTGTGAGCCACCGTGCCCAGCCCTTTTTGAACTTTTATTTTAAGTTCAGGGGTACATGTGCAGGATGTGCAAGTTTGTCACATAGGTAAACATGTGTCATGGGAGTTTGTTGTCAGTAAGTTTTTTTTCCTGATCCTCTCCCACCTTTCACCCCCCAGCTTCTAGCAGGCCCCAGTGTGCATTGTTCCCTTCTATGTGTTCATGTGTTCTCATAATTTAGGTCCCACTTATAAGTGAGAACATGCGGTATTGGGTTTACTGTTCCTGTGTTAGCTTGCTAAGGATAATAGCCTGCAGCTCCACCCATGTTCCCACAAAAGGCATAACCTCATTCTTTTTTTATGGCTGCATAGTATTCCATGGTGTATATATACCAAATTTTCTTTATCCAGTCTATTATTGATGTGCATTTAGGCTGATTCCATGTCTTTGCTATTGTGAATAGTGCTGCAAAGAACATATGCATGCACATGTCTATATAATAGAATGATTTATATTCCTTTGGGCATATCCCAGTAATGCGATTGCTGGGTCAAATAGTATTTCTGTCTGTAGGTCTTTGGGGAATTGCCACACTGCCTTCCACAATGGTTGAACTAATATACCCTCCCACCAACAGTGTAAAAGCATTTCTTTTTCTATATAACCTGTCAGCAACTGTTACTTTTTGACTTCTTACTGGTGTGAGACGGTACCTCATTGTGGTTTTGATTTGCATTTATCTAATGATTAGCCTGTTGAGCTTTTTTTCATATGATTGTTGGCCACATGTATGTCTTCTTTTGAAAACTGTCTGTTCCTGTACTTTCCCCACTTTTTAATGGAGTGGTTTCTTTTTTCTTGTAAGTTTTCTTAAATTTCTTATAGACATTTGATATTAGATCTTTGTCAGATGCATAGTGTAAAATCTTTCCCTTTCTGTAGGCCGGCTGTTTACTCTGTTGATAGTTTCTTTTGCTATGCAGAAGTCCTTTAGTTTAATTAGATCCCACTTGTTAAATTTTGCTTTTGTTGCAGTTGTTTTTTCGTCTTAGTCAAGAAATTTTTGCCCTTGCCTATATCCTGAATGGCATTGCCTAGGTTTTCCTTTAGAGTTTTTATAGTTTGGGGTTTTACATTAAGTCATTAATTTATCTTGAGCTGATTTTTTTGTGTGTGGTGTAAAGAAGGGGTCCAGTTTCAATTTTCTGCATATGGCTAGACAGTTCTCCCAGCAAGATTTATTGAAAAGGGAATCCTTTCCCCATTGCTTGTTTTTGTCAGGATTGTTGAACCTCAGATAGTTAAAAGTGTGTGGTCTTATTTCTAGGTTCTCTTTTCTGTTACAATGATATGTTTGTCTAGTCTTGCACAAGTAGCATGCTGTTTTGGTTACTGTAGCCCTATAGTGTAGTTTGAAGTCAGGTAGCATGATGTATCTAGCCTTGTTCTTTCTGCTTAGGATTGCCTTGATGATTTGGGCTTTTTTCTTTTTTTGGTTCTATATGAATTTTAAAAGTTTTTTTCCAGTTCTATGAAGAATGTCAAGGGTAGTTTAGTGCAACTATCATTGAATCTATAAATTGCTTTGGACAGTATGGCCATTTTCACGATATTGATTCTTCCTATCTATGAGCACAGAATGCTTTTCCATTTGTTTGTGTCATCTCTGATATTTTTCAGCAGTGGTTTGTATTTCTCCTTGTAGAGGTCCTTCACTTCCCTTGTGATATGGTTTGGCTCTGTGTCTTCACCCAAATCTTATCTCAAATTGTAATCCCCAGGAATTGAGGGAGGGACCTGGTGGGACATGATTGGATCATGGGGCTGGTTTCCCCCATGCTGTTCTCATGATAGTGAGGTAGTTCTCACAAAATCTGATGGTGTAAAAGTGGCAGTTTCCCCTGAACACTCTCTCTCCCCTGCCAACATGTAAGATGTGCCTTGCTTCCCCTTCACATTCTGCCACTATTGTAAATGTCCTGAGGTCTCCTCAGCCACACAGAATTGTGAGTCAATTAAACCTGTTTTGTTTATAAATTACTCACTCTCAGGCAGTATCTTTATAGCAGTGTAAAAATGGACTAATACAGAGAATTGGTATCAACAGAGTGAGGTAGTCTGTAAAGATAACCTGAAAATGTGGAAGCGACTTTGGAACTGGGTAACAGGCACAGGTTGGAACAGTTTGGAGTGCTCAGAAGACAGGAAGACGTGGGAAATTTTGGAATTTCTAGACTTGTTGAATGGTTTTTAACCAAAATGTTGATAGTGACATGGATAATGGAGTCCAGGCTGAGGTGGCCTCAGATGGAGATGAGGAACTTACTGGGAACTGGAGTAAAGGTCACTTATGCTATGCTTTAGCAAAGAGACTGGTGGCATTTAGCCCCTGCTCTAGAGATCTGCAGAACTTTGAACTTGAGAGAGATAATTTAGGGTATCTGGCAGAATAAATGTCCAAGTAGCAAAGCATTCAAAATGTGACCTGGCTTATTTTGAAAGCCTTCGGTTATATGTG
Organism: Pongo abelii; assembly: GCF_028885655.2. Classification (NCBI taxonomy): domain Eukaryota; kingdom Metazoa; phylum Chordata; class Mammalia; order Primates; family Hominidae; genus Pongo; species Pongo abelii. The sequence goes on along the minus strand of NC_071990.2, from coordinate 114,190,261 downwards.
TTCATAAAGAAATGGTTTGAAATTGGAACTTATGTTTAAAAGGGAAGCAGACCATAAGGTTTGGAAAATTTGCAGCCTGACCATAAGGTAGAAAAGACAAACCCATTTACTGGGGAGGAATTAAAGATGACTGCACAAATTGACATATGTAAGGAGGGGCCAAATGTTAATTGCCAAGACTATGGGGAAAATGTCTCCAGGGCATATCAGAGACCTCCATGGCAGCCCCTCCCACCATCACAGGCCTAGAGGTCTAGGAGGGAAAAATGACCTCATGGGCTGGGCCCAGCATTCTGTTGCTCTGTGCAGCTTCAGGACATGGCACCCTGTGTCCATGGCACTCCAGCTCCAGCCATGGCTAAAACGGGCCAAGATACAGCTCAGGCCATTGCTTCAGAGGGTGAAATACCCAAGCTTTGCCACCTTCCATGTGGTGTTGGGCCCGCAGGTGCACAGAAGACAAGAGTTAAGCTTTGGAAGCCTCCTCCTAGGTTTCAGAGGTTGTTCAGACATACATGGAAGTCCAGGCAGAACTCTGCTGCAGAAGCAGAGCCCTGATGGAGAACCTCTAGTAGAGAAATGCAGACAGGAACTGTGGGTTGGAGCCCCCATACAGAGTTGCCACTGGGGCACTCCCTAGTGAAGCTGTGAGAAGAGGGTCACCATCCTCCAGACCCCAGAATGGTAGATCCACCAACAGCTTGCAGCAGGTGCTTGAAAAAGCTGCAGGCACTCCATGTCAGCCCATGAAAGCAGCTGCAGGGACTGTATCCTGCAAAACCACAGGGCTGGAGCTGCCCAAGGCCTTGGGAGCTCACCCCTTGTATCAGTGTGTCCTAGTTATGAGACATGGGGTCAAAGGTGATTATTTTGGAGCTTTAAGATCTAATGAGTGCCCTGCCAGGTTTCAAATTTGCATGGGACCTGTGGCCCCTTTGTTTTGGCCAATTTCTCCCATTTGGAATGAAAATATTTGCCTAATGCTGTATCCCCATCGTATCTTGGAAGTAACTGTTTTTGATTTTACGTCTCATAGGCAGAAGAGACTTGTCTTCTCTCAGAAGATACTTTGGACTTGGACTTTTGAGTTAATGGTGGAATGAGTTAAGACTTTGGGGGACTGTTGGGAAGGCATCATTGGTTATTGGTTATGAAATGTGAAAAGGACATGAGATTTGGGAGGAGTCAGGAGTGGCATAAGTTTTGGCTCTGTGCCCCCACCCAAATCTCAACTCGAATTGTTAATCCCTAGATGTTGAGGGAGAGACCTGATGGGGGGTGATTGCATCATGGAGGCAGTTTCCCCTATGCTGTTCTCATGATAATGAGGGAATTCCTTAAAGATCTGATGGTGTAAAAGTGGCAGTTTCCCCTGCATGCTCTCTCTCTCCTGCTGACATGTAAGATGTACCTTGCTTCCCCTTTGCCTTCCACCATGATTGTAAGTTGCCAGAGGCCTCCCCAGCCATGCAGAACTGTGAGTCAATTAAACCTCTTCATTTATAGATTAACCAGTCTCAGGTAATATAACAGTGTGAAAATAAATTAATACACCTTTTTAGCTGTATTCCTAGGTATTTTATTCTTTTTGAGACAATTGAGAATGGGAGTTCATTCAAGATTTGGCTCTTGGCTTGACTGATGTTTGTGAATAGGAATGCTAGCAATTTTTCACATTGATTTTATATCCTCAGACTTTGCTAAAGTTGCTTATCAGCTGAAGAAGCTGTTTGACTGAGGTGATGGGGTTTTCTAGATGTAGGATCATGCCATGTGCAAACAGGGATAATTTGATTTCCTCTCTTCCTATTTGAATAACATTTACTTATTTTTCTTGCCTAACTGCCCTAGCCAGAACGTCCATACTATGTTGAGTGGGAATGCTGAGAGAGGGCATCCTTGTCTTGTGCCAGTGTAAAGGATACCATTACATTATTTCACATTTGCTATTGTGATATAAGATATTTTCTAATTATTTACATCAGCTATATCTTGTTTTCTTGATTCTATATTAAGCTCTCTGAAATAAGATTTATTATAATTTTTTTCATTCCCACATCAATGATACAGTGCTTTGCAGAAGCTATTTGTCAAATCTAATTGTTTGAACTGAAAGACAAACAGCACATTTTTAGCCTCTTATTTAAACCAAATAGGTCCTAATCACATGGATTAGTTTTATCTGGCTGGAAATTCAAAATGATATTTTAGGATGCTTGAGTATCCACTAATACAGTTAACTCTATTTTTTATGAGTATTAGATCTCCACGAGCTCATATTAAACAAATTAAACAGAAGTTTCATGTTTAATGAAACTTAAGTACATGACATATGTACTTGTCTTAAGAGCTATATTCCCAGATGACCCTTTGTAAAAGTAATACCTATCTATAAACTCAAAAACAATATATTAAATCGATTGTCTTTCATAGCCTTACCAATACTGGAAATAAAAATCTCCTATATCTGTTACATAAGAGTAACAATGGAATCTCATTAATTCTTTTAATTTGTGTTTTTCTGATCATATATGAAAATGAGTATTTTCTAATTATGAAGTACTCATGCAATTCTTGTGCTATTTTTTGAGGTATTTATTTCTTTATTGATTTATTTTTTATTATGAAGGGTAAATCTTTGTATTTAAACACATAAGTGTGTTTTCTGCTTTCTCACTTCTTGCTTTGGTGCCATGCTATGGAAGTCATTCCATATCCTACAATTTAAAAAATCATCACCTGAATTTTCTTAGCATATTTTGATCTTCAGTATATATTTAATATCTTTAATAAATAAATAATAAAGAATAATAATTTATTTTATGGAATGAATTTACAATGTTGGGATATAACTATCTTTATTGAAGACTAGCTACTCTCAAATGATAGCTTGTTTCACTGAACACTAATTTTTTCCTCAATTATTTGAAATATGATCTTCATTATATGCTAAATTCAGACTCAGTATTCTGTTCAACTGTTCTATATTTGCTCCTGCAATAACACGTGTCTTTAATAAATGTAATTGTGTTGTATACTTCCAAGTGAAATTTTTTTATATAATTGCAGATTCACATGCAGTTGTAAGAAATGATAAAGGTCTCATGAAGCCTTTACTCAGTTTTCCCTAACAATAATATCTTGCAAAACTATAGTCCATTATCACAACTAAGATGTTAAACTTAATACAATCCATAAATCTTATTCAGATTTCCTCAATTTTACTTGCACTCATTGTCAGTGTGTTTATTTAGTTCTATGCAATTTTATCATATGTATGAGTTTGTGTATTCCTTAGTACTGTAGAAACACACAATAGTCTCACCACAAGGATCCCTTATGTTGCCCTTTTATACATATACTCACCTTCCACTCCCCTCCCTTCACTAACCTTTGTCAATCCCTAATTTGGGCTGCATTTCTAAAATGCTGGTGAGGATGCAGATAAACTGGATCACTTATTCATTGCTAGTGGAAATGTAAAATGGCATAGCCATTCTGTAAGATATGCAGTTATCATATGACCTAGCAATTGTGTTCTTGAAGTGAAATCTCATTTTAACTCAGAGAAATGAAAACTTGTAGTCACACAAAAACCTATACACATATGTTCATAGCAGCTTTACTCATGGTAAACAAAAAATAAGCAGAAATTACTGATACATGCAACAACCTGGACAAATCTCCAGGAAAATATGCTGAGTGAAAAAAAAATTCCAAAAGATTACATACATATGACTCCGTTTGTGTAAGTAACGTTTTGAAATTATAAAATGTTAGAAATGTAACACAGATATTAATAATACTTGTTGGTGCATGACCCTCAAGTTTTTCTAGAACTTTTCTCCCTATAATCATAACTTTTCATTTCAGATTAAATTATAAAATCTCTTTATCATATTTCCCAAATATTGAATTGTGGTAGGATTGAATTACTACGTCAAATTCAGGAACTTGACCTTATAATATGCAATGGCACATGTGTACATATGTAACTAACCTGCACATTGTGCACATGTACCCTAAAACTTAAAGTATAATAATAATAAAAAAATTTAAAAAAATAAAAAAAAAGGAAAGACTGTTGTGTGAGACTTGAATAGTACCTTGAACTCTTCAAGTGTTCCTTTATGTTGCTCAGTAGAATTCATGCATTCATTGATGGTAGTTTTGTATAGTTCTTGCTAAGTAGATTCTCAGTCACTTTATATAGATTTCCTTTTACTAACTCCCTTGATATATTTTACATATATGGGGAACATTGATTTTTGAACATTTATTTCATAAAACTTTACACTATTCATTACACATCAAATATGCTAGGTTTTTTCTCTTATGTTCATGATTACTGAGCCCCAGGGTTTACACATGAGTTGCATGCACACTTTTGGAAAATTAGATTTTTCTGGCTATATTATTAAATAGTCCTTAAAACATTATTTACATGACAGATTTTTAAATATTTAATAAAATCCCATGATTACTTAAATGTTTAATTCACATATACAGATTCTAAATTGATGTACAAAACTTTGATTGCTATTAGAGTTGAACTTAATTTTTAGTTTCTTAGAGAAGACATGGAAAATCACATCAAAGCTCTTTGGGAGACTGGAACATGGATTGTAGATTCAGACACATCTGACTAAGTATCTCACTTCTGCCACTGACCAATTATGAGACTTTGGTCAAAAGATTTAACTTTCACTGAGTCTTAGCATTTTCATTCATGAAGATAAAAGCATCTATCTTTTAGTGTTGTCATATATATTAAATGCATACAAAATATTTGGCACAGTGCCTGATATAGAGTTAGAGATCAAGAAACAGGTTATACAGTCCTATTTGTTGATTCTCTCTCTCTCTCTCTCTCTCTTTATCTCTCCCTTTCCCTCTCTCCCTCTCTCTCTATATATATGTGTGTGTGTGTATAAATGTATGTTTATAAGTGTGTGCACATATATGTAACATATATATCATATCATATATGAAGATTTATCATAATGAACTAGATGCTGTTTTAACAGGTCTTTTCAAAGTCTATAGTACATAGTCAAAGGATATAACATATTAATGCTTTTTTTGTTTTAGGAAGGTTTTTAGTCTACACACAGGTCCACCAGTCAGCATCATGGAGGTTGTGTCCAGTCCAACTCCTGGCACACCATTCACATAAACTACAAGGGAACACTGCCTTTTGTATCTGTGCAGTGTGCAATCAGCAGGGTCAGGATTAGGCTGATAAGGGTGATGCAATTAAATATTAACTAATACTTATTTAATATTACATACATTAAAATATTAAATATTTCAGTGTAATTTTTAAAAATGTCAATTACAACCTGTTTTTGCCTCAAGCTCTGGTATGACTGCATAGCATTGTTATTGATCCTGTGTTTACATACATTTTTAATATTTTCTTGGTAACTTTTTTCCATTTTTTTACTTTAAAAAATCTTTTTAAAATATTAGGCTAAAATATTATTTATTTCAATTACTGAGATTTTTGGTGACCCCTTAAATTTTACTCCCAAGGCAAGTGCCAGACTCATCTCATCCTAGTCTCACCGCTGACAATCAGCACAACCTTGCTTGGTGAATCTAAATATGCAACTATAAAATAATGATAATATTGATAATCCAAAACTTGCTCTTCTCTCAGGCCTTTCTCTCTCAATAAATGGCACCATGATGCACTCAGGGCAGAAACCTCAAGAGGTATATTTAACTCATCTTTCTTCCTCTACATCGTGCATGTAATCCACATATAATGTGGATATGTATAATTCACATGTAAACTAATCTAGCGAATTCTGCAACATATATTCTACATTCATTTTTTATCACTTCCCTAATACCACTTTAATCCAAGCCTAAACTAACTTTAATCCAAGCCTAATCTTTCTTGTTTAACTCAAGAAGACTGAGATAAAATTTTATAAAATTCAGCTCAAACCATGTCATTTCTTTCATGCTTCGAAGTGACATGATTTGTGACTTGCTATACATTTAGGACTTATTTTTTACAAATAGGCTTTTACAGTCTAGATTCCAGATAAACACAAAAGCATCTATATTCTAATCATCCTAGTCCTAGAGTAGCTTCCTGTTCCAACAGAGTAAAATTCAAATTACTATTTATGTCCTAGATCATCACAAAACCTGACTCCAGCCCACCTTCCCTTATCATTCCTTACTAGTCTCAGCCACCCTCACTCCAATCTAGCCACAGCACCCTTTTATTTGTACCAAATCTTTGAAATTCAGTATATATTTCACACCTGAGGGATATCTTAATCCATACTATTTACATTTCGGGCTTAATAGCCACATACTGAGCAACAGAGGACCAAGGGGTGAAAAATTAAGCTTTTATGACAATTACTTGCAGATTTCCAGCAGAAACTCTAAGGTAAAATATTGTTTACCTGAAGAATTACTTATTTGCTTTAGAAGCAAAGTGTTAGAGACAAAAAATTAGAGAGAAATGCAACTTGAAGTATAAACTAGCATTTTGTGTTCTAATCTACATCTATAATAGCTATTAAGAGATTGTCCACCCATTAATTTGCTAAATTTATAAAGTATTTGTATTAGTCCCTTCTCACACTGCTATAAAGAGCTACCTGAGGCTGGGTAATTATGAAGAAAAGAGGTTTAATTGACTCACAGTTCCACAGGCTTAACACGAAGCATGACTGGGGGGCCTCAGGAAACTTCCAATCAAGGCAGAAGGTGAAGGGGAAGCAAGCACTTTCTTCACATTACAGCAAGAGAGGGAGAGAGTGAAGGGGGAAGTGTCACACATTTTTAAACCATCAGATCTCGTGAGAACTCACTCACTGTCATGAGAACAGCAAGGGGAAAATCTGCCCCCATGATCCAATCACCTTCCACCAGGTCCCTCCTCTGACCAGTGGGGACTACAATTCGACTTGAGATTTCAGTGGGGACACAGAGCCAAACTATATCATATCATTTATGATATTCCAGGCACTTTAGAGATTAAGCACACACTCAAAATAGCCCTATGAGGTAGATATTTAATGAATTTTCCCATTTTAGAAATGAGCTTTAACAGAAGCTTAGAGTTTAAGTAGCTCATAATGGTTATGCAGCTTGTGAGAATTGTTCTTTGGCAGTGAGGCTCTGCCCACTGTACACACTGCCTTCCTTCTGAAGCCATCCCTTCCCATTTTCTAATAGTTTTTACTGTTAGATACTTATTTCTTATGTTGAAGTTGATCTTCTAGTTTCTACGGTTGGTATTGGCTCTGCTTCTATCACATTCAGAGTATGGCTAATTCCTCTCTCACATTACTGACTTGCAAGGATGTGAACACAACTATCATGTCTTTCTTAATTAATTCTCCTCTATTCTAGATCATCCATTCACAAAACGACATAGTTTTAAATAATCTCACCACCCTGGCCACCTTGTTCTGTACATGTTTCAATTTGGAATATTTTTTATAAAGATCAGTACCCATAATTGACTATCATCCTCTATACGTGGTTTGGCCAACTAAGAATAATTTTCATGCTATTCCATCTGCCAAAAATACTTATTCCCTGAACTCATCTCTTTCTATTTGAATCTTTTACTGGCCCTTTAAAGACATGGTTTAACTGGCAATGAAATCAGTTCTGTCCCTATAGCCTGAAATCTCCTCTAACTTATCTAACGTCTGAGCACGGCACCTGTCTTTTGGTGTGATCATGCTCTGCTTTGTACTGTGCTTGCCATTTGTATGCTTTATCTCTCCTAGTAATGTTAGAGTATTTGAGGGAAAAAATCAAATCTTCATCTTTCTATTTTCCATAGCAAATAAAATACTGCACTCTTTTTTTTTAACTGCAACTTATTTATTTTTAAATACAATTTAACATATGTGTCAATTTGCTTCTTTTTAAAATAATTTACATGTGCAGAATGTGCAGGTTTGTTACATAGGTATACACATGCCATGGTGGTTTGCTGCACCCATCAACCTGTCATCTACACTAGGTATTTCTCCAAATGCTATCCCTCCCCTAGCGCCACACCCCCAAACAGGTCCTGGTGTGTGATGTTCCCCTCCCTGTGGCCATGTGTTCTCATTGTTCAACTCCCACTTTTGAGTGAGAACATGCAGTGTTTGGTTTTCTGTGTCTGTGTTAGTTTGCTGAGAATGATGTGGAAACCGTTTCATCCATGTCCCTGCAAAGGACATGAACTTATCCTTTTTAATGGCTGCATAGTATTCCATGCTGTGCTACATTTTCTTTATCCAGTCTATCATTGATGGGTATTTGGATTTGTTCCAAGTCTTTGCTATTGTGAATAGTGCTGCAATAAACATATGTGTGCATGTGTCTTCACAGTAGAATGATTTATAATTCTTTGGTTATATACCCAGTAATGGGATTGCTGTGTCAAATGGTATTTCTGGTTCTAGATTCTTGAGGAATCACCACACTGTCTTTCACAATGGTTGAACAAATTTACACTCCCACAAACAGTGTAAAAGCATTCCTATTTCTCTGCATCCTCACCAGCAACTGTTGTTTCCAAACTTTTAAATGACTGCCATTCTAACTGGTGGGAGATGGTAACTCATTGTGGTTTTGATTTGCTTTCTCTAATGACCAGTGATGATGAGCTTTTTTTCATCTTTGCTGGCCACATAAATGTCTTCTTTTCAGAAGTGCCTCTTCATATCCTTCACCCACTTTTTGATGGCGCTGTTTTTTTATTCTTGTAAATTTGTTTAAGTTCTTTGTAGATTCCGGATATTAGCCCTTTGTCAGATGGATATACTGCAAAAATTTTCTACCATTGTGTAGGTTGCCTGTTCACAATGATGCTAGTTTCTTTTGCTGAGGAGAAGCTCTTTAGTTTAATTGGATCCCATTTGTCAATTTTAGCTTTCATTGCCATTGCTTTTGGTGTTTTAGTCATGAAGTCTTTGCACATGCCTATGTCCTGAATGGTGTTGCCTAGGTTTTCTTCTAGGGTTTTTATGGTTTTAGGTCTTATGTTTAAGTCTTTAATCCATCTTGAGTTAATTTTTGTATTAGGTGTAAGAAGGGGTCCAGTTTCAGTTTTCTGCATATGGCTAGCCAGTTTTCCCAACACCATGTATTAAATAGGGAATCCTTTCCCCATTGCTTGTTTTTGTCAGGTTTGCCAAAGATCAGATGGTTGTAGATGTGTGGCATTATTTCTGAGGCCTCTGTTCTGTTCCATTGGTGTATATATCTGTTTTGGTACCAGTACCATGCTGTTTTGGTTACTGTCACCTTATAGTATAGTTTGAGTCAGGTAGCATGATGCCTCCAGCTTTGTTCTTTTTGCTTAGTATTGTCTTGGCTATACAGTCTTTTTTGGTTCCATATGAAATTTAAAGTAGTTTTTTCTAATTCTGTGAATAAAGTCACTGATAGCTTGATGGGGATCGCATTGAATCTATAAATTACTTTCATAATATTGACTCTTCCTATCCATGAGCATGGAATTTTTTTCCATTTGTTTGTGTCCTCTCTTATTTCTTTGAGCAGTGGTTTGCAGTTCTTGAAGAGGTCCTTCACATCCCTTGTAAGTTGGATTCCTAGGTATTTTATTCTCTTTGTAACAATTGTGAATGAGAGTTCACTCATGATTTATCTCTCTATTATTGGTGTATAGGAATGCTTGTGATTTTTGCACACTGATTTTCTATCCTGAGACTTCACTGAAGTTGCTTATCAGCTTAAGGAGATTTTGGGCTGAGATAATGGGGTTTTCTAAATACACAATCACGTCATCTGCAAACAGAAACAATTTTACTTTCTCACTTCCTATTTGAATACCCTTTCTTTCTTTCTTTCTCTTGCCTGATTGCCCTGGCCAGAACTTCCAAAACTATGTTGAATAGGAGTGGTGAGAGAGGGCATCCTTATCTTGTGCCAGTTTTCAAAGGGAATGCTTCCAGCTTTTGCCCATTCAGTATGATATTGGCTGTGGGTTTGTCATAAATAGCTCTTATTATTTTGAGATACATTTCATTGATACCTAGTTTATTGAGAGTTTTTAGTATGAAGCAGTGTTGAATTTTATCAAAGGCCTTTTCTGCATCTACTGAGATAATAATGTGGTTTTTGTCATTGGTTCTGTTTATGTGATGGATTATGTTCATTGATTTGCATATATTGCACCAGCCTTGCATCCCAGGGATGAAACAGACTTGATTGTGCTGGATAAGCTTTTCGGTGTGCTGCTGGATTTGGTTTGCCAGTATTTTATTGAGGATTTTCGCATCAATGTTCATCAGGGATATTGGCCTTATAAGAGTTCTTATAAGATAATCCATTCTCAGTACATATGGTAGCTCAGATCATTGATTCTTTAGCACTCTTCCAAGTATCTGACACATGATAGAACCTTATGAAATATTTATTCACTTACAGAATAAAGCTAATAATTTTATATTCAGCATATTTAAGTGATACAAATTTAATATTTGAAAAGTCCTGTTCCTCATAACAAACACTACATGTTTTATTAAAACATATTCTCAGCCATTTGGATTCTTCCCCATGATATCTAATAACTGTGGAAACATCTGAGTCACTTAAATATCCCCCTTACAATAAAATATTTTTAATTATATAAACACCACCTCAAGATTTCTGTAACTACATATAAAACAAAATCTAATACATTTATAAAGACACGTTGCACACATGTACCATAGAGCCTAAAGTATAATAATAATAATAAATAAAAATAAAAAAATTAAAAAATTAAAAAAAGACATTTGCAAAATCCCTGGAATTAAGGGATACTTTATGCCCAAAGAACTAAAGAAAATATACATATAGACACTCACTGTAACATGAGTAGCATTCAGTTATTATCACTTGCAATTACAGCCAGAAGATGAAAAAGAAGCACTTCATCATTTTGGATTTAGACCTCTGCTGTCAAAGCAAATGACAGAGTCAGAATCTGACTGTGCTGGTAAGTTTGTTGTAGTTTATCTTTAAACAAAATTGGACACTTTCTCAACATTGACAGTTTACTACTGGGAGAAAGAAAAACATGAAATTTAAAAGTTTCAATCACAATCTTTTTCTGTTATATTTTTACATTAAAAGATTGACAACAGAAAAGCCAAACCTGGCATCACTCTCTCACATCCATGTGTTTTTATGTGTTTTCTATTGTTATATTCAAATAGTGGTACATAGTTTGGAAGACATTATGATCATTCCTCAGCATAGTACTTTGCAGTAATATATAATTAACTACATATTTTTGAGATCCCTAATGTTCACTTGCTTTGCCAAAAGCCACGGTAAAGCTAGAATTAAACCCATTTAGGAGAGTCTTGAAAGGGAGGGGTGTACAGCAAAGAACTCCTAAGAAATCCAGCTCTAGAGTTTAGCTCTTGCTTTGAAGCACAGGTCACCTAAAGTCAGTGAAATTGAAGTCCTGTGGTAGTGACCTGAGAGTTCTGTGCTCTGGGCCTTGTGAGGAGCATTAGCACATTTTGAGACTGCACACTCTGAAGTGTGAACAGTCCCAGAAATGGGAGCCAGGAAATTTGCATATAGAGTGAAGATTCCATTGTCTGAGTGAAAGCCACTCTTGCTTTGCTTCAACCCCTGTAACAATCAGTCCAGCCAACTGTTTACATGCTCTCCATTATGTTAGTGTTGGCTAGGGAATGGCTGTTGCAAAGAGATTTTCTTTCAGCTAATGCTCTGGGGAACCGTGGGAGTTCACCAAGTTGACAGTTAAACAAGCCAGCCTTCTCTTTCCAAGAAACAAGAGAATGACTCATGGGCTGTTGAGGTATATATGACACTGAGCCAGGATATGAAGCCTGGACCCCAACTCATCAAGTACAGTTCCCAAGTGAGGGAGAAGGCAAAGCAGAACAGATAAGACTGGAAAAGAGAAAAAAAAAAGTCAAAATTATAGCGTGTGACTGTACAATGTTTTATATATTCCTTTGTAGATAAATAGGGCCTCACTGATTGTTTCAAATAGGTCTCCTTTCTAGACTCATCATTTTGTTATTAGGATCTACTTCTTAACCTATTGGTAGTGGGAGGAACTATACCTTTAAAAGCTAAAAGGCTACAGGTTTAGGAAATGGCATATGATTACCATTACCTACAAGACTGTCTTCAGTACATAGCACTGCTGTTATAAAATCAAAATTATGAGCCCAGGTTAATGCAACTGATTATAACATGAATTCAGGCACATCAGGATAAATCTCATTCTTCAAAATACAACAGTTAAATACAGGAAAGGTATTCAAGCAGCAACCATGCAAATCTCCTCTGGAATTTATGTGATTTCTTTTTCAGGTGAGCTTCTCTGGTTTTTTTTTTTAAATAAGTGTTTATTATATTTTAAGTTCTAGGGTACATGTGCACAACGTGCAGGTTTGTTACACATGTACACATGTGCCATGTTGGTGTGCTGCACCCATTAACTCATCATTTACATTAGGTATATCTCCTAATGCTATCCCTCCCCCTGCCCCCACCCCACAACAGGCCCCGGTGTGTGATGTTCCCCATCCTGTGTCCAAGTGTTCTCATTGTTCAATTCCCACCTATGAGTGAGAACATGCGGTGTTTGGTTTTTTTGTCCTTGAGATAGTTTGCTGAAAATGATGGTTTCCAGCTTCATCCATGTCCCTACAAAGGACATGAACTCATCCTTTTTAATGGCTGCATAGTATTCCATGGTATATATGTGCTACATTTTCTTAATCCAATCTATCATTGTTGGACTTTTGGGTTGGTTCCAAGTCTTTGCTATTGTGAATAGTGCCACAATAAACATACGTGTGCATGTGTCTTTATAGCAGCATGATTTATAATCCTTTGGGTATATACCCAGTAATGGGATGGCTGGGTCAAATGGTATTTCTAGTTCTAGATCCCTGAGGAATTGCCACACTGACTTCCACAATGGTTGAACTAGTTTACAGTCCCACCAACAGTGTAAAAGTGTTCCTATTTCTCCACATCCTCTCCAGCATCTGTTGTTTCCTGACTCCTTAATGATCGCCATTCTAACTGGTGTGAGATGGTATCTCATTGTGGTTTTGATTTGCATTTCTCTGATGGCCAGTGATGATGAGCATTTTTTCATGTGTCTTTTGGCTGCATAAATGTCTTCTTTTGAGAAGTGTCTGTTCATATCCTTTGCCCACTTTTGATGGGGTTGTTTGTTTTTTTCTTGTAAATTTGTTTGAGTTCTTTGTAGATTCTGGATATTAGCCCTTTGTCAGATGAGTAGATTGCAAAAATGTTCTCCCATTCTGTAGGTTCCCTGTTCACTCTGATGGTAAAGGTTTGAGTTTGACATGGTCTGCCAGGAATAAGGCCCAATTACATAGCATATATCAATCTCAGTAGTTTCAGGGGTAATTAATGGTAATAATGAGTTAGACAGTATCGTATCAGCCCTGAAGTTATCAAGGTGTTTTGTTTGTTCAGACTTGAAGATTTGTCTTCTATTCATATGATCCAACAAAATATAGTAGCTAATGCAGAGCTTAAGAGTTTAACAATTCAAAAAACTTGCATCTAAATATAAGAATGCACTTTGCACCATATACTGCAAATTTAACCTCCAAAATTGATATCGAGGCTTGAACTAGTAAATATATTGGACATCAAATGTAGAGAACAAATTCTTTGGACAGGCAGGCAAAAACATCAAGCATCTATGTGTTGAGAAAATTCAGACTGTCCACAGACTTGGCAAGAGTGACATTTATTGCAAGAGAACCTACAAGACCCTCAGAGGAAATTGCCTTAGTCCCTTTAAGATCCTAAAAGAGAGTGCCATACTCGTTGGTTTATAAACAATAAGAATTTATGTCCCAAAGTTCTAGAGGTTGCCAAGTCTAAGATCAACATGCGATCAGATTCATTTTTTGGTGAGGCCTCTCCTCTTGGTTCATAGACAGTACCTTCTTGCTGTATCTTCATATAGCAGAAGGAACAGGAGAGCTTTCTGGGGCCTTTTTTTAGAAGGGCACTAATCCCATTCATGAGGGCTTTACCCTTGTGACCTAACTACCTCCTGAAGACCCTACATCCTAATACCATCACATCAGGGATTAGGTTTCAACATATGAATTTTGAGGAGGCACCAACATTCTGTTAATGGTAGAAGTAGATGTGAGATTTATATCTAATCAAGTTGTCATGCTAGTATCAATACTGCATGCAGAGAATTTTGCATATGTAATATCCAAGGAAATATTATTCCCATGAATCCTATGGAAGAAACTTCAATAGAATGAACCTCAGCCAACCAAAGGGTAACTGGAAACACTATGGGAGAAGAATTAGTCTCAGATTTGGTATCAGACAAAAACAAACAAACAAACACCTAACATTTTTCTTTATACTGGATAGTCACTTAACAAAAAAAGAGATTTAGAAATGTTAAAAAAATTAAAAAGGGATGGGTAAAGGTATGCCAACAAATGCAAATATACAAACAAAAAAATATAGGAGTTGCAATCTTAATATCAGTCCAACGGGCACTTCATAATGATAAAGAGAACCATTCACATTGAAAATAGACAGTTGTATATATTTATGCACCAAATATGATAGTAGTATCATCTATAAAACAGAAATTATAGACGATGCAAGGAGAAATGGAAAGTAGTATAATAAAAACATTAGTTTACTACTCTCATTTTATTACAGTGTGAATAAACAATAAAGATGTTAAAGACATTTAACATTTAATGAAGTAATTTTCTATCTGTCCATCCGTCTATCACATATCATAGATCTATCTTCCCATTTGCCTATCTGCCTATCTATCTATATATTTCATAAATTCTACAGAGAAAATAGAAAACTGTCTCTTTGGTAAAAATGGAAAATACAGCCTGCTTTTAAAACATTCACAAAAATTGCCTACATATTAGGCCATAAAAATAATCAATCAATCAATTCAAACTTCAAAAAGTATACAAATACATATACATTCAATTAAAGTATAGCATATTTAAATATGTATATTTATATTTATATATTCATATATATGTATATATGTGTGTACATACACAATTTTTACAGGGCACCGAATGAACTGCAGCCTCCCTCTCACCTTGATAGCTCTCTCCCTTCTTCTTTGATCTCCCCAGTTCTCTCCTCTCTATTCCTGAGTACATAAGCCACGTTCCACCACAGGGCTTGAGTCGTATTATTTTCTTGGGATGCCCCACCCCAGATAAGCATGTGACTTGCTTCCACCTTTTGTTAAGCTTTTTATGTGTCAGTTCAGTGAGGTCTTTCTTGTTCATATCTACAATTTCAAAATTTCAAATTATGTCTTGACACTTTTTACCTCCATTTGTCACTTTTCAGCACTTCCTTTGATCTAATATATTTACATACTAACATACTAGTATTATAAATCTTGATTATTTTCTATCTCCCCCACCATGACATAAAGTCAAGGATTTCTGTCTGCTTTGTTCACTTTTGTATCTCTGGTTCCTTAGACAGTGACTGGAACTTACTAAATGCTCAATGAGTATTTGTCAAATGAGTTTCTGAAAGAACAACCACTTAGAAGAAATGATAAATATCAAATTAAAGATATTACCAAAAAACCCCAAATATCTAGGAATAAACCAAATAAGAAATGCCAAGATCAACATTTAAAAAAAAAGCACAAATAAAACTTTAAGTTATTACTGAGTAACACAATTGTAGCTTGGAATACGTGATTTTTGGTAAGCAGAATTATAAATTATAATTAAGGACCATTATAAATATGTAAATTCTTCCTAGGCAAAGTAATACACTGAATGCAATCCCGACAAAAATACTAATAGTTCTTTCGTTGGTGGTGCTTTCTGACAATATGATTCTGAAATTAATATAGGAAAAAAAATAACAAGAGTAAACCCAGAAATAACACAAAAGAGTAATGAGTACTGATAGCTTTGTCAGATATTAAAATATAAAAAAATTATTGAAAGAGTGACGTTCTATACAAATTATTTGCCATTTAATTATGCTTATATAAATTGTTAATATTTTTGCTTTTTTCTTTATCATTTTTGTATTTTGTTTGAGAATTTTTTCCCAAATTTACTATCTTTCTTCTAACATTTTCCTTTCTTGGACAATTCGTATTCACATGGAATTTATTTTAGCATTACATGCAAAAAGAATATTTATTATTTTTTTCTCCAGAAATCTTAGCAATTTCCATGCCAGCATTGATCAGTTCACATGTTGACTATGTGCTGCTTTTGCAAATATAAATTTCATTTATATATGTAATCACACACACATCTATATATTCATATCTATATCTATGTCTATATGCTCTCTCCCACTGCTTTTCTCTCCGCAGGAGTCAGCTAAGGAAGGTTTCAAAGTTTGTTTTCTTTTTTTTTCCTCCTCACCTCCTTTTTATGCTGTCTATTCAAAAGTTGGATTTGGTGATTATTTACACATATCTAACTAATGTTTGAAGACAAATGAGTATGGTGGGGGAAGGTATGACAAATTATCTGGTGCCAAGTAAACTGTAGTTTGTAGCCTAAACGTGCATTTATAGATATTGTTCTGGGAAATTTGCCAAAGGGAGCATTTTGCTTAGTAAGTTTCAAGAGTGATTTTTTTTTAATGTCAACAAGCAAAACAAAAAGAGGTTCCTAAAAAACAAAGGGCAGAAAAGTGGAATCTTTACTTGACTGTTTCAGGTAAAAAGAAAGGAGAAAATTATCTCTTTCGTAGAATATATTCATATTTTAAATAAATCTTCAGTTTTTCATACTTTGGGACTACTAAACAAAAAAGACATATTTTTGCTTTATTTATTTATTTATTTATTTATTTGCCCCCATTAAGCAGTTGCCTGTAAGAGGCAAACAGTTTCAGGATAAATTAACAAAATAATGTTCTTTCACCTATGAAATCACTTGACTTTTCTCTTGAAATAATTCATTAATATATCAATGAATGAGTTTTATATTACTTTATAATAAATGACCTCAAACTGTCATGGCTTAAAACAACAACTATTGCATTTGCTCATGATTTTCTGATGAGAAATTTGGGCTGAGCTCAACTGAGTGGTTCTTCTATTGGTCTCATCGAGGTTCATTTCTGTAGCCAACTGGGACTGGATGGTGCAAGATGCCCACCTCATATGTCTGGCAGGGGGTGGTACTTGTCAGCTGGGCTATGCTGACTTCAACAGATGAATCTAAACTTCTTCACATTGTGGCTTCAGTGTTTTCAGAGGCAAAGAGTGGAATTTGAAAGGTCTCTTCAGGCTTAGAAATCGCGAAGTAATTTCTGCCACATTCTATTGGTCAAAACAAGTCACAATGCCGATCTGGACTTAAAGCAAGGAGCAGACTCTACTTCTTAATAGGAAGAGCGGCTAAGTTACATGGCAAAGATTGTGAGTATAGAAATAGGAGGAACTGGCCGGGCGTGGTGGCTCACGCCTATAATCCCAGCACTTTGGGAGGCCGAGGCGGGCAGATCACGAGGTCAGGAGATCGAGACCATCCTGGCTAATATGGTGAAACCCCGTCTCTACTAAAAATACAAAAAAAATTAGCTGGGCGTGGTGGAGGACTCCTGTAGTACCAGCTACCGGGGAGGCTGAGGCAGGAGAATGGCATGAACCCGGGAGGTGGAGCTTGCAGTGAGCAGAGATCGCGCCACTGCACTCCAGCCTGGGCGACAGAGTGAAACTCCATCTCAAAAACAAAACAAAACAAAACAAAAGAAATAGGAGGAATTATCATGAATCCCTGCAAATAATTTACCATAGTTATTATTATGAGAGAAAGTTAAAATCTATGAAGTTTTAACAATAAATCATTCTGTGATTGAGGTAACAAGTATATTTATTATACAATTTAATCCATTAAATAAACTTCAAAATAAATAATTTGATGATTTTTCCCAGAATTTAGAATGTCAACTAAATCCCTTTGACTTTCCACGTGTGTATGTGTGTGAGCATGATATATGTGTGTGTGTGTGTTTGGTTGTGTGCGTTTGAGATATGGCTTAAAACCTGCCATGGAATAAAACACCATAAAGTTTTTTTGTCAGTTTAAAAACCAACTTAGAACTTACATGTGGGAGGTGGTAGGGAAGGTAATTTGCCTTCGTGAGGTTAACATCAAGTGTTTTTATTTATTTCCTGACAGTAATTAGAAGATGGGATGAATAGTTTTTATAAGGTATTTGTGTTTCTAGCTGATACCATTTCACTTCAACATAGAATTATGTAGAAATGAGGTGTGCTTCTCTTTTACAATTAGGTTATGCATTGATTCAATGCCACCTGAGTGAAGAACAACTTCTTAAAAGTAGTTAAAATGTTAGATAATGATACCGAAGTGCTTAGTCCATTCTGACCGATTAAAATTATTTAATATATATAAATAATGGCAGAATTGTATTTTACAGTAAAGAAGAACACAAAGTAAGCCTGGCTCTAGGAAAGGGAAATGGCTCACTACACAGGACCTGAGACTTTGCTTGAGCTTAATATACATTAACTGTCTTGTTAAAAAATAAATAAATATTAAGCTAGCATGACACCTTTTCTTTCCCCACACAGACTTTATACACAGTTGACCCTTGAACAGCATGGGTTTGGACTGCAGTTGCGCACTTCTATGTAGATTTTGTTCAACAAAGCACCGATGGAAAATACAGCATTTACAAGATGAGAAACACGAGTACACAGAGGATTAACCTTTGGTATAACACGAGTTCCACAAGGCTAACTATGGCATTTGAGTATGCAAGGATTTTGTTATACGCAAGGGACCTGACGCCAATCCTGTACATATACCAAGGGATGACTGTATGATCTATTGCTTATTACCTAATCCCTTCACTTTTGATACTCAGCGAGGTTAAGAATGTCTTGTCCAAAACCACTTAGTTGATAATAAAAGAGGCTAAAAACCCAAATCCCTTACCCAACTACTAGAGCAGTACTTTTTTCTCTTTCTCAACCATTCAGAGCTCACATTGAATGATTTCATATTAACCCGACTACTTGATAGTTCAGTTCCTCCTCTTCTAGGCATTTGACCGATTCCACCCAACCCTGTTCCATTTTTGTTTGATGTGGGTGGAACAGGTGTAGGGGTATCAATGGCAGTTTAAAGAACTCTCTTCCTTGAGAACATTTTAATGATATTATAAAAATTAATTTACTTTAAAGTATGAGCACAGTTAGCCCCATGACATTAAACTTTTTTATTAAAATAAAGTGTTTTATTCAAGTCAATTAATTTTTGTAGCATCATTCAAATTTTATCAAGAAGTTAATTCTTTAAATAGTCATCAGTACAACATATGGTGTAGTAAACATTGGTTTATTAAAATAAAATGTTTCATTCAATCCAAATGGCCAATTTCATTATGTTTATCATTATTTGTGTTTCAGCATTTGAGAAGTTGAAGAATTATGTATGGAAATAAGTTTTATGTAGAAAATAATTTTATGGAAAATAATTTTCACTTCAGGCACATTAAGTCAACAACTCATTTACAAGTTTGCCTATTGTATTTCACACAATCATATGTTTTATTTAACAGTCATTATAGAAAAGGTATTTTTCAGAGGGTATATTCATATTAGGGTGAAATGTATCTAGGTGTCATTTTATAGCAAGATTAGCAATTTCAACAATATTGAATCTAACATACACATTAGTTGTATATCATTCTCAATGATATACATGCATTTCTACTTGAACTTTCTTCAGTAAACATAGATTATTAATTCAACAAATATAAATTGCAATCAATGGAATGAAGCTTTGAAAATGGCAAACTGCCAGATGAGAGTTTTTGACAGAACCATGTAAGTTTTAAGAGATAAAAAATTCATTTATAAAAATAATACATGATATTCACCCTCCCTGGATAATATAGCTTTGCTTTTTTTAAGTAAATGTAAGAAAAAAATCATTAAAATATTTTAAGCAAAAGTAAGGATATAAGTAAAAGAAGACTGGGTCACAAACAAGAAGTTGTGGGTAGAAGAGAAAAATGAAAAAAATATATACTTTACCAAAAAGTTCAGAATTATCACTGAGCATATTTATGCCTAAGTGTTACATATAATCTATAATTAGAATCAGGAAACAATGTTACGTCAGACTTCCTGTATTCACAAAAATATACCAATTGGAAGACTGACCATGAAGACATTCGTTTCTAATGATAGCTAAAACTACTGCTGAAATTGACAAATAATCTTTAAAGACAGAACCTTTTTTATTAAATGTTTCATCTCAACAATGGTAATTTTATTTTCCACTGAAAGAATGTTCATTTGTTCAGTGCCGCTACAAAATATCATGAAAATTAAAGCTATGATGTAATATTTTGAGTTTTTTAGCACCCCTAAATTCAGTTTGGAGAGTACATGTGTATCCAAAAATGCTGTTCCCATTTTTAAATTTGTGTTTTTCTAACATTCCTATAGTTGTATTTGGTAGTGACATTGATTGGAATTATCTCCAAACTGTTTTTTGTTGTTATTTCTAGCAATAGTAAAGATATGATTTGTAGAAGCACCATTGTCCCTTGCCTCATCACTGTTACCAGATTATTCCCTCTTTTCTAAGGAACTGAAACTTTCTCTAGCCTTTTCAGTCATTATTCTAACAAGACTTCAATGTTCAGTAGTGTTCTTCATCCCAGTGGCTTACATGGGGATCTTCTTAGACAGGAACTCCCAGAGAAATATCAAAGATATGGACAGTGCTACTACGTAGAAAGATCTCCTCCAAACTCCAATACTGAGTTTCAGATGGGGCTCCTCACTATCACTGTGTACCATGATGAGCCAGAGATCAATGTTCTTAACCTCTTTGACCTGCTTCTACTCATGTTTCAGAACTTCCAGGAACTTCTTAAGCTTCTATTCAACAAATGTTAGCTACTTATTGTCTTTATGTTGTTGTTGTTATTATTATTATGAACCAGGCAATCTGTTAGTTACTGGGGATATAATAATAAGCAAAAGGACATAGTTTTTGCCTTCATAGAAAGAAAGAGTATAAGTTATCCAGAATGTGTCATAAATAAGATAAAATTTCCACAGTTTCAATCAGCTTTCAGCTGCACACATTCAAGCTGATGCATGTAATGTCATCATAAAAGAATACTTTTGCACAGATCTCTGTTGGTCCCTTGGAATTCAGACCATAACTACCTGACTCCTTCCCCTTCCTACTAGATAACATTCATTGAGTATTATGTGCTAAGCACTACTTCATATATTTTATGTTAGCTTTTAAAAATCATCACTGTAGTCCTGTGAAGCAAGTGGTATTATCTTTATTTACAGATGAGAAAACTGAGGCACAGGATATTTTAATGACTTACCCAAGACCACAAAGCAGGCTTCAGACCATAGGCCATATACACATAGGAGACAGGAAAGTAATCAGAAGGCTCCTTACCATGGAAGATATAGGTGGTATAATCAGTAGAATTGATGCAGAATACATCATGGAACAAGATTATAATTATTGTATTGTGTCTCAAAGCTAAAATTAGGAAATAATGGAAATCTTCAAAAATGGGGATAAAGTAGGATCTAAATGAACAATGAAACACTATATAGTACTGAAAATTACTGAGTATGTTTAATGGCACAGAAAGAAATCATATGACATGATGAGAGAAGACAAAAAGAGATTACAGGACAGCAAGTAGAGTTTTGTGTAAAATTGCATGTATGTGTGTGGCTGCAAAGAGAAATACCTCAAAATATACTCACCAAGAATAGTTACTTGGGAATGTTGAGATATCCTCCAAGCTTCACACTTCTGTTGGTACCTTTATATGACATGTGAGCTTATTTCTACTGTAATAGTATCAATTTTACAAAAAAAATAAAGCTATATATTAAATAACAAAAGTCATAATAAAAAGTGGATTCTGAGTGCAGATATCTAGGTCCTGGTCTCAGCTTTGCATCTAGCTATTGGTATGATCTTGGGCAAATCACTTGAATTCTCTCTATCTCAGTTTTATCAAGTTTTAAAAATAAGCTTTGCAATTTTTTTTCTTCTAGATACTATGACTCATTTGTTCAGAAGTCGCTTGGTTACCTATGTGTTCGGCGTGGGGCTGGACTACCAGCTTGGACTAACTTAGAAAACTGGGAAAAGAACCAACTTGCCTCAAAAACAATTTCTCCTCTTTCTCTTTATCCTTTTTCCTCTATTTAGACTGCTATATTAATAATGAACCTTAGCTACAGATAAACAGAATTCAATCACTGTGGCCAAAAGACAGGAACTTAGCTGTGGTCAGTCCCCCACATCTGATGTCCTCGTGGTAGAGTTCAGGGTTGGAGACTAAGCTAAAAGGAAGGATGGGACTAGGAAGAATTGCATAATCAGACCTGCCATATCCACACACAAATGGCCAAGTCCAGCCAGAAATCTTCACAGCTGTTTGAATAATAAAGTGGATAAATGAGAAGAGGCTTCAGTAAGTTAGATCAAGGAAGTTCTCAGTACCCAGAGCTATACTGGGAAGAGCCATTAGATAATGATAACCACATGTATTTTCTTTGACTGTTCTATAGCATTCAGGAGTGTTACTAAATTGTGCCTCCAAATCTTAAAAATAAAAGCCTCAATATCTATGTCATCATGTATTAATTTATTTAATCATCACTTACTGAACACCTATTGGTTGTCAAGGACTATACTG
Organism: Pongo abelii; assembly: GCF_028885655.2. Lineage (NCBI taxonomy): Eukaryota > Metazoa > Chordata > Mammalia > Primates > Hominidae > Pongo > Pongo abelii. The sequence goes on along the minus strand of NC_071990.2, from coordinate 114,167,506 downwards.
GGATACAAAAATGAATAAATTGTGGCCCTCAAAGTGAGTAATACATTAAGGAAACATATATATATATATATATATATATATATATATATATATATATATATGCAGATATTGTAATGTAATGTGGCAAGTGCAATGATGGTGGACAAGAAAGCTACAGGAACCCACAAGAGAGAAGGTCTCTAGATCTCAAATCCCTAGCAAGAAGAGAAAATAAATTCCTTTGTCCAACCAAAAATTAAGCCACCATCCTCCAAAGTATTAGGAAGATGTACAGATTCCAATAGGATAGATGTTTTCCCCATGCATTTCTGTTTACTAGAAAGGGTTTTATAAACTATAATTATTAATAGATGTTACCCAACTGAGAAATGTCTAACTAACCCCAGACAACTCCCAAAATCATGGGTAAAGACCCATAGTTGAAGGCTTAAAAAATTTCCAATTCCCCAAAAACATACATGCACAGTAGGTTCTGCAAGAAAAACTTCCTTTGGCCACTGTAGTTTAGTTTTATTTGTTTCCTAGGACCACAGGAATCTGTATATTTGTTTCCTAGGACTGCCATAACAAATTACCACAAACTGGGTAACATAAAACAACAGAAATTTATTCTTTTTACAGTTCTGGAAGCCAGATATACAAAATTAAGGTGTCAGCAGGCCATATTCCCTCCAGAGGGTATATGGGAGATTCTGATCCTTGTCCCTTCCAGCTTCTGGTGGTGTCAAGTGTTCCTTGACTTGGGGTTCCAATTTCTGCCCCTGTGGTCACATTGCCTCCTCCTCCTCTGTGTGTCTCTCTTCTGTGTGTCTCTTATAAGGACACTTGCCATTGGATTCAGGACCCATCAGACTATCCAGAGAAATTTCCTCAGTTTAAGATCCTTAATTTGCTTAATTTGGTTACATCTGCAAAGACCCATTTTCTTTCTTTTTTCTTTTTTTCTTTTTCTTCTTTTTTTTTTTTTTTTTCCAAGATGGAGTCTCACAATGTTGCACCTGGGCTGGAGTGCAACGGCATGATCTCGGCTCACTGCAACCTCTGCCTCCCAGGTTCCAGCAATTCTCCCGCTTCAGCCTCCTGAGTAGCTGAGATTGCAGGCACCCACCACTATGCCCAGCTAATTTTTGTATTTTTAGTAGAGATGGGGTTTCACCATGTTGGCCAGGCTGGTCTTGAACTCCCGACCTCAGGTGATCCACCTGCCTTGGCCTCCCAAAGTGCTGGGATTACAGGCGTGAGCCACCGCACCCAGCCCAAGGACCCATTTTCTAAGTAAGGTAACATTTACAAGTTCCAGGGATTAGGACTTCATATCTGTAGGTGACCGTTATTCAGTTTCCTACACCACCTGGCTCAACCTACATTCAAGCTTGACATTGTCCTTTGGTTAATTCTTTAGCATTAATAACAGATTTAGTATAGAATTTTATAATCTTTCAGTGAAAACAAAAGGTCCTCTTTGGAAAAGTCAGGAGGGACTAGTCCCCTTTTGTATCACCTGATTGAAATTCCAAAAATTGGAGAATCAAGAAAGAATTCTGAAGGAATGGAGACTTGATCATCCCAGTAACAATTTTAGAGACACATACATTTTGAGAAGGCTTCCAGGATTTCATGGGTGGCTTTTATGAGTGGAAAGCAATTTGTTCCAGGTAGAGCTGGGATATCAAATGAATTTTTCACTGTAGGCAGTGAATAATATATTTATCAGGCCATGTCTTTAATTTCTAAGTGAGTGGTTTGATAGACATCCTAACTCTCAGGTCATATCCTTCCATATACTATGTCCAGGGACAGTGGGGAGTTAAGTTGAAAAACATTTTTGTAGAAACTAAAGAGTTCACCTGATACCTTTAGTACGTCTTCTTAGCACTGATAAAAAACCTTACATGTTACTATCATTCACTGTTTACATTTAACATCTTTATTATCCACTGATAAACTTCACCCAAGTGTATGACAACCTATATCCAAACATATCATTTTGAAAATATAATGGCTAAGAAATGTTATACATTGTTTCTCATTGCATTCTCTGAAAACTTCATTATGATTGGCAACATCTCATAATACTAGGTCACTGCCTATGTTCAGTCACCTCTAGTGTTTATAAATTAGTTCAAGTATTTCCAGAAGCAAGAAGATTAAATCACATCCAGGAGTTATTTTTATATGGCATCAACAACTAAAGTCACAGCTGAATCCAGTTTAACTACTGTTTAAGTCACCCAGTGGGCAGCGCCAATAGATTGCAAAGTCCTCTATATTTTTAGCCACATTCTTTGCATGAATAGCTGTCTACATTTGCTAAGATAAAACTACTATACTTCATTTAACTTTTCTAAAATAGATAATGCTTTGATCTACTAGAAACCCAGTGGCATTTGATTTATTACATTTTTGTAATATATACTATCTCCAAAGTAATTTTGAAGTGACTTATAGTATTAAACATGTTTAATAAATATAATCATTATTTAACAAGAATAGTTAAAACAAATAGGAACATAGATACAGGGGGACCTAGGATAAGACTATTGGTGAAGGGAAGGCATCTATTTAGTTCTGAGTTTCTTGACAAAAGGATACGTCTCAGTTTGTAATTAAGAGAATGCAGTAGCTACTGCCTCTTGTCAGCTTTCCTTCTCTTAGAAGACCCTGTCCTTTGACCACGTATGACCTAGTTTTGACTCTTCACAGTTTTCTATCCTTCTAATAACAACAATTAGGTCAAGAAATGGAAATGTTAAGGGAATCAGCATTTATCCTTGCAATAGTTACATTGACTCTGGGCAATGCTAGCACTTCTTGCCCACTGAGTTGTTAAATTTGGGCTACAAAGAGCACAATCGACAGACACCTGGGGAAGTCAGTTTGCTTTAAGAGGATGAGGTGTGAACAGGAAAAGACAGGCCAAGATTGTTTGTTTGTTTGTTTGTTTGTTTTTTAATCTGAGAGAAAAAGAAACTAAGAGCAAGAGAGGGAGAGAGGCAGAGTACTGGATAAGAGGTTATCCTATTTCAGCCCTTTGAAGACCAGTCCTCGCATCTAAGCTATTGACTCTGTGAGCTGCCTCAGTGTCTTCAGCTTACTTAAACCAATAAGTCATTTTTTGGTGCTAAAGTTAGCTTGAATTTGACATCTGTTACACTTGCAAACAAACAAAAAGCCCCATCTGATATTATTATATTGTTCTCATTTCTAATAGGGAATTTGTTCAACTTGATCTGAGGAGGTGTTTTTCTTCCCCTAGGATAGAATTCTGGGAGACATTGAAATATTATTCAAAAGGATCCTTATTAGGAAAAAACAAAAGTTGGGGAAACACTGGATAAGTTGTCCCACTGAAGTTGCATATCTATAAAATGGTTTAAATAAAAGAACATTTGGTTAAAATATCTTTTTCTATTTATTGCAAAAGTACAGCTGGACTTCTCCAGTGTTTCCTCAGAGTTTTTTTTTTTAATTTTGTTTCATCAATAAGAATCATCAAAGTGAAGATGCATCAACTAAAAAGAAAACTGTGTTGCTCCACAAAGCAGTTTAAAACAGTAATGAATTCCAGAAAATTAAACTTAATTTTAAATTTAAATTAAGGCATTAATAAACAAGTGAGATTTTATTCCTTTTGGGGCCCTAGGTGTGTGAGAAGCATTGCTGATATTCTGTCATAAAGATTTAGCAGTCATGTCTCCATCCTTTCCTTTAAGCTCCTATCCCACCTTACTATAGAATTGATTGCAAGAGATGCCTTCACATAGAACTGCTTTTTTTCTCCTTGAAAATGATGTCTGAATCCACTCAAGCTTTTCCACAGATACTTAGTTTATGTTCTAAGGTTTTCTGATATAAACTATGAGAAGTTTTGTGCCTAAAATAACTAGTCTAATCCCCTGAGGAATGTCAGATTCTGATTAGGGCTAGACTCTGATAGACACACTAGGGAATCAGCTCAAAAATATCCTTCAAAGAATATTTAATACTTTACTCAATGCCATCATGATTTATATTAAGATCCCACAGCAGCCTGAAGACCCAGCTCAGCTATGTTAGCAAATATTATCATTTGAATAGGGTTTAGGAAATTTCTAAACTTTTCTCGTGTGCTCAGAAGATAAGTTTATCTTAGGTAATTATGTTGGTTGTGCATGTGTGTTTCCACTACAGAATAACAAGTTCTATTTTTAAAGTATGGCTTATGGACTGAATCTTATTAATTTGTAGAGATTAAAGTATGGCTTATGGACTGAATCTTATTAATTTGTAGAGATGTAATTAGTCAAGTGTATCAATGTTACTGGTGTTCTTATGAATTCTCCCAAACATTTTAGGTTTATAAATTTAGAGTGGAATGTTTTTAAGTAAAGATATTATTATTCTAGGAAGTTCCAAATTATCACAAGAATCACCTTTTTATCGCATGTATGCAAAAATAAATCTTAGCTTTTGCACTGTTTACTGAAACATATCTAGCATGCATATTGACACTGACACATTAGTATTGAAATTATACTAACTTTATTAGTAACAACATTTCTACTCCCTTGGGACTATGGACTCCTCATTGGAATGTTAAAAGAATATAAGATGTTTTTCTGGTCATTCCCTTAAATGCTTGTTTATAGGAAAAATTACAGCTTAACTACCAGAAATTTTTTCTAAGCAAAGACAAAATTATTTCCTGAATAATTACATGTGTTGGTAGATTTAGTTCTTTTTTTAAAAATAGTCCATGTCACGGCCACTGGTCACAAGTTTTTTATTAGTTAAATTATCTTACTTTTCAAAAACAGAAAATATCATGTACTTAGACTTGTTATAGATCTATGTATCATCTCATCTCATAGGACACTGAAAAGGCTTCTTTGTGGTTTATGTTTGACCAAACAAAGTTTTGTTTTTTTTCCATTAGTTAATAGTCACGTTACTAACATTTTCTAATTATAGACTCAAAATAAATGGACACCATGTCAACATTTAAATCATGGCATCTATTTAGGTTGGGTGCACAACAAACTTCTATATCATAAGCATATTCAGCTTTTTTACAGATAACATTGAACAATGCTATTAATATCTGTATGTAGATTTTTTCATTTAGGTAAAATATTTTAGTTATGTAAGTTTTATTTTTAATTGATGTGTATTTGATTATACGCCATTTTGTAGTTATGCTTACATGCCTTGATATGATATTGTTCAGGTTCATTTGTCATAAAGTTAATAAGAACTGATTTTTATTTAACAATGCTCCTATCCAAGGCACAAACGAGCTCTTAGTTTTAAGTTGCCTAATCAAAAACACCACAGTTTTTAAAAGCCTCTTTCTAAACAATGAAATCCATGTAGTATCACAGAAGGCCTAGGGAAAATGCATTCATGAAAAATTTCTTACTTCGGTGTACCATCATTATAATGTTGCACCCCATTGCTTTGGCTGATAACATGCTTCAAGATACATTTAAAACTTAGTAAAATGTTTTTTACCTTGTAATCTCCGAACCATTTCTGATAAAAATTTAAGTTCTTGACTAAAATGTGACATACACATTTCTGACCTCTCTCTGTTCTCTCTCTGTCTGTCTCTGTGTGTGTGTGTGTGTGTGTATGTAACTCTTAATATCTGTAGATTAGCATTATGAAGAAAGAAACTAGGAGTGAGATAAGCATAAGCATAAAGTTTAGTATTAAGGAATCGAAATAAAGGCAGGAAAACTAAGAATTTGAATAAATTACATGCAATTAGAATTTGTATAAATTATATGCAATAAGATAGTAGGAATAATGGGATGTGAGTACAGAGATAAGAGAGGAAATCCATTAGGCAATTCCAAAACAAGAAAATTAGGAAAGACAATAGTGTCAGCCTCTTGCAGATTAATTAAAGAATGGGAATTGAGCCAGTGTTCAAAAGGAAAGAACAGTACTATAATCTTCTTTTGAAAGCAATGGCAATGAACCATTTATCCTGTTGGTTTTACCTTGGCCCGGTGCCCAGACTGGACAATTAATAAAATATTCTTGCCATGGTACTGGCAACTTTATCTTGCTGCTGTTAACAGAATGTCATTAACAACTATATGCACAGATTTAATCTATATTCTAAGTTTAAATGAAGTGAAAACAATCAATAGAGCAACGGCAATTGTAAAGAAATCATCCTAGAACAGAGACCAATCTCTGCCCCTTCTTGGGACATACATTTTGAGGAGAAGCACAAATCAACATCCTTATTTTCATTACAAGGATCATGTTTACAAGGAAATATCCAGATGATATCTTGGTATCTGAATCAGCAGGACAGATTACTTGTAGGACTCCAAACGATTGAATGTTTTGGGGTCTACATTCACCACACTGGTCATCATGAATATACAGTCAAAATGGACCAGATAAACATTTTTCTTTTACCAGTAATAGCAAGATATTATAGTGCATTCCGTCCTCTTCCAATAAGCTATTCCTAAATTAGAATCAGATTTTAATATTCTCCCTATTTCTCTAAGTATTTTAAAGATTAAGTGACCAAAAATACATTAGAATTTTTAAAATTACAAAGGGATTTTCCAATATACCAAGTATGGCATCTCTATGGTTTCATTATAATTTACTTTTAACCCTTAATTTATTTTTGCTAATAGTAACATTATTGTCTTAAACATGTATTTTTAAATAAAATTCACATAATTGAATGATTCAACACATTACTTGATGCAACAAATTTGGGTTTCTTTGCTGTCCCTTTTTAGAAAAAAACTATTATAGTCACATTTCTGAAAATTCTTATACTGTAAAATGTTAGCTGTAACTGGGGCCATTTAATCTTTTTCAAAATCAGGGTCCTATCCAACAACAATTAATCACTCTCATTATTTCAGTCTTACTATATAAACACTAGAGAAATGTTGACAATTCAACCACTGTCTTTCGTAACCCTTTGAGTCACTACAAATAAATAAATGCATTGCATGCAGTCTAAACAATATGATTGTAAATTTATAAGGGTTCATTTTCTTTCTATCATCCTAAATTTTAGAGTTTTTACATAACATCAATGGTTCACCAAAACTGAAGGTTTGATAAGTGTGTTGAATTTCAGTGAAAATCAAATTTCTTTTCCATATTGCTTTGTATTAGATAATAAAGACTTTCAAAGGTCGACTTGGCAAATAATATTATTCATTACTTTTTATTCTAATGCAAAATGGAGATACACTCCCCTGTAATCTAAATGATTTTTGTAATGGTGGAAAAGATGTCTTGTTTGATTTTTAAACTAACCATTTATATGAATAACCATACCAAATATGAAAATGAGAATACAAAATTCTGAAGATTTTAGTTTTGCTACCATAATAGATTAGACTACTCTTCTGGAGATTTGATTATGTCAGTAGGGCTAGAAACACGTACATACATGCATTTACAGAAAACAGAAGACAGAGGCTGTAATTAGCTATTGAAGTGCGACCTCATTATTTAATGCTTTAACAAGGCATGTATCTACTCAGATAGCTGGAATAATGATGGTAGAGCCCTCCAAAGCAATGCACCTCATTTATATACCCATGTGGCAGCATCATTTCAAGAAATACATTTTGAAATAACAGTTACTTAAAAATCTGCAGTTTATATCAAGGGTTGAAGAGAAGCTACAACTTTTCCAAACCCAGCCTCTCTCCCTACGTATTGGGCCATTCTCGCATTGCTAGAAATACCTGAGACAGGGTAATTTTTTTTTTTTTTCTGAGACAGAGTTTTGCTCTGTCACCCAGGCTGGAGTGCAGTGGCACAATATCAGTGCACTGCAACCTCCACCTCCCGGGTTCAACCAATTCTCCTGCCTCAGCCTCCCAAGTAGCTGGGATTACAGGGGCCCACCACCGCGCCCTGATAATGTTTGTATTTTTAGTAGAGATAGGGTTTCACCATGTTGGCCAGGCTGGTCTCGAATGCCTGACCTCGTGATCCACCCACCTCAGCCTCCCAAAGTGCTGGGATTACAGGCGTGAGCCACGGCACCCAGCAGAGGCTGTGTAATTTATAACGAAAAGAGGGTAAATTAACTCACAGTGCTGCAGGCTGTACAGGAAGCATGGAGTTGGCATCTCCTTCTGGGGAAGCCTCTGGAAGCTTACAATCATGGTGGAAGGTGAAGCAGAAGCTTGCAAGTCACAAAGCAAAAACAAGAGGTAGAGAGAGGGGAAGGTGTCACATACTTTTAAACAACGAGATTGCATGATAACTCATTATTGTGAGGACAGCATCAAGAGGATGGTGTTGAACCATTCATAAGAAATCCACCCCTATGATCTAATCACCTCCCACCAGGCCCCACTTCCAACATTGGGGGACTGCAATTCAACATGAGATTTGAGCAGGGACATGTATCCAAAACAATATCACCCTGCTTTACTATAGTTATTGTAAAATCACTTTCACGAAGAGGCCTAATGATGCTTATCACAAAATTAATACCCTTAAAAGTACAATGATACTGAATCTTCATAATAGTTAAGATTTTTGGGGGCTCAACTACATTAGTTTTAACTATTAATTTATGCACTATTTATTTTAACCTGAAATTTTTATTTTGATAGTTGTTCGAAATAATGAAAACTGCTTCTGATGGTGTAAATGATAAATTCCTATACACTGTTTTACTAGAAGTAGTTCTTTTAGCAATTGTATGACGAAACAAAGGACATTTCTTCCATACACAAAAGCTATTTTTTAATCCACAGATTGTTGTTGGCTTCTGAGATATTAGGTACAAATATTTAGCTTAGCCTCATAAAATATCCCCACTGAAATTAGGTGGAGTTCCGATTGATTTAATGCTGAAGAATGTGGTTTATTATAGCACAGGCAACTGAAAAAGTATATGAAATAATTAAAATTGGAATCTGACACACCCATAATGCTCACTAGAAAACAATATAATTAAAACCACACAGATATATCATATGACCTTGACCTAAATGGAGTCAGTCTCAGACAATTCAGCAAGGCCTGTTTATCTTTGCCTTTTAATATTTTTGCTCATCCTTCTTCAGTACTGAGAAGAAAAGCAAATGGCTTATTTTTATTGGAAAGCACCCAAACATCTGTACATGGGTTTCTACTCTACTAACCATCCAACTAGAGCTTGGGTCACTTCCTAAAGTATGTGCAACTCTGTATGCCTGTATGCAGACTCAACAAGGTGGGGCAAAATCTCATTTAATTTAGACAGCATGGTTATGTAACTTAATAAAAAAAACTCTTTCAAATATTACATATTCAAGTTTAAACTCTTCTATTTTCCTGTAATTTCTAACATTCAATGATTGTTTACTTTTAATCTAAACTATTTGTTGTGTACTTGCTAATAAAAAAGATAATTCAATTGCTCTTAGTATTTTCCTACCTTCTCTTTCCATCTCATTCTGTCCTCTACCACAAGAGGCCCAGTGCACATCCACACAGACACCACAGCCTACATGTTCAAGGTCTTTTCAAATCCCTTTAAATGGCAGCCCTGTAGCCATCCCTCAGGCCTAGAGTTGCATACACTCTAGAGTGTAATCTGCCATTGGAAAATGGATCTAGGGAGGAGGACTGCAAAGACTCTGGAACTGAGCTTGGGGCACTTATGCCAGAGTTCCAGGTTCCTGAACTATGGTTTAGAAATGGCAGCAGGCAGTTACAGCCTCTGAGTAAGTTACCTTGATCTATAAGATGTCTTACCCCACAAGAAGGGGAAGACCAGAAGAGGATAAGAACAGACTCCCTTAAAGTATGGAGGCTGAAGGCAGGGCCACTATTACCTAGGAATATAGAGATCCAGGAAATGAGAGTCACAGTCAAAGAGACAGTGAGCTGTGCCACCCCTTTGGGGAGCTCTAGCGGAGGCAGCTCTGAGTGAGAGTAGGCTGAGCCAGACATTTTGCACTCAAGCAGGGAGCTAGAGAGAGCAGGATTAAACTCCTATATTTTATAAATTGGACTTCTTGCACTTCTTATATTCTTTGTATTTAAGCCCTTAGGTATTGGTTTTTCTTAGTGTTATGCAATATATTTTGTATTTTTCAGCCTATCTTAGCTGTGCTGTAGAGAGCTATCGATACTTGAATCAGAACATTTAAAGGGGTCAGCATCTCTGGGTGCAAGTGAAATGTGACAGAAATAATCAAAGGGAGAGGATATCAGGGGGAAAGTGAAATTGAAGAGAGCAAGGTCCAGATCATTCAAACTTTGCACAAAGATAACCCTGAAAGTCCTGAGTTTAATTTAATTAAAAGAGATACTTTCACTTCTCTCACTTAACTTGTAATTTAATTTTTATATCACTAAATTAATCTGCATAAATTTATGATACAGACTACAATTTCCTAGCTCAAAAGGTATATATGTCTCCCTATTGCCCACTATATCCTGTCTAATGCTTCTTTCACTCATTTAATATTTATTCATCATCTACTATATATCAAGGACTGCGCTAGGCAATGGAAATACAAAAACAAACAGAATAAACTTGGTCCTGACCGCATACAGGATGCAGTAGAGATGCTAATAGGTAAAGATGATAAGTACTGTGTAATCATAAAGAAAAAGAATAGAGTGTTAGGGAGAAAGTAGGAGACAGAGAAAGTAGGAAAGGGGAGAAAGCAGGAGAAATGAGTAATGGGGAGAAAGTAGGGGAAGGAGGAAGGTATTTGCCTACTTCAAATAAGGGAGACTACATTTAAGCAAACACATAAGAAAGAGAAGGAATCGCCATTCACAAAGGAGGAAGAAGAGTGTTCTAGGAAAAAGAACAGCATATGCAAAGGCCTTGAGGTGCAGTTATTTGCCTTTTGCAGAAGTGAAAGAAGGACAGTGAACCTGGAGTGTAGCAAAGAAGAGGGAGAATGATGTTGGTATTGGCCAGGGACCAAACTAGGCAGGATCTTTTGGCAATATTCAGGAGTTTGATTTTCTTTCTCACAACAAAGGATTGTCATTGAAGAATTTTCCACAAGGCACTGGCATAAACTATTTTATATTTTATGAAACTCGCATTTGCTGTGTTGTGAAGAGTGAATTAGAATGGATCATGAGTTGATCCTAAAGTACTATGACAGGCTGGAATAGGCCAGTGAGAAACCATATGGTTTGGTTTTATATCACAATAGAAATTAGGGGAATTAGGCAAGTTTGAGATATATTCTGGTGGTAGAATCTGACCAGTTATGTGAAATTTCTCCACTAAGCTACAGTTTCATAGATGCAAATTTGGAAGAAAATAAATCATTGGGATTTTTCTGGAGAGATCACAAAAGCAATAAAAATATTTACTGACAATGATTAGAATATGAACTACAGAATTCAAACTGGAAAAGGACAGATGGAAAGAGAGGAGAAGATTAATGGATGAAAGGAAAATTATGGGGTCAATAAGTTTGAAATGTGAAATTTGTGGAAAAAGAGTAATAGTGTTGATATGAATCTGTTAGGTTGTTTTCTTGTTTGTTTGTCTGTTGCATGCCAAGAAGCCAACTGCATATCCCTTAAATGTTAAAGGGAAAACTATAACCAAATCTTGGATAATACATAGCAAAACCTCATGGAAATTCTACAAGAGGCTCATGAGTTGACTCAGTGAAACCACCACTCATTTCTGTTTATCTTTGCTCATTTGTTTTTCATCAATGTCCAAGAGATAGGCTTTTTTTCTGACTTCAAAGTGTATTAATATATCTCTAATTATCATTCACTCACATTTAGAGGACAGGGTAGATAAAACATATTGGGAAATCTAGAGAAGTAACCATGTATCAATAAACCATACAGCTTGAGTAAGAGAGCTAGAGGAACAAGAGGTTGTAGTTGGAGAGTGGAATGTTAGAAAACTGTGAATTCAGAAACAGCCCAATTTCAGATGACAAGAAGGTGTGATATGGGGTGGGAACAGAATACTGCAAGAGAAGCTCTTGTCAGGGAATCAAAGCTATTCATTATCTATTGAGCAAAGACAGAAACAAAGGATTTTTCCTGCCTGGGGTGTGGGAAGAGCTAAAGAGCAAGAATCAGAATGAAGACTGCCAATCAGAAGACCACACTGGAGATCATGAAAAGAACAGACAGGGAATTTTGTGGGTTAAAGATGGTAAATTTTTGATCTTAAAGGAGCACTGTATTTTATGGAGCAATGGAGACAACTAAGGAGCAATGGGGACACACAGCACAGGTCTCAGCCCTGCACTGGCCCCAGTGGCCTATTGTTCCCTTTATCCCTCCAGGTTTCTGCATTATCCCTTGCAGTTCTCCTATACCTTCTGATACCTTTGTATTTAATCCTTTGGCAAATGAACTCTTGTTGGAATTTGGGTGTACCATTAATTTCCTTTTAGGACCTTAAATGATCCAACAGTTACTCTAAAACATCTTGTTCCCATTTTTCTCTTTCATATATATTGGTAAATAATAATTGTATTAGTCCATTTTCACACTGTTGATAAAGACATACCCCAAACTGGGCAATTTACAAAAGAAAGAGGTTTACTGGACTTACAGGTCTACATGGCTGGAGAGGCCTCATGATCATGGTGGAAGGTGAAAGGCACATCTCACATGGCAGCAGACAAGAGAGCTTGTGCAGGAAAACTCCTCTTTTTAAAACCATCAGATCTCATGAGACTTATTCACTACCATGAGAACAGCACGTGCCCCCATGATTCAATTATCTCCCACCAGGTCTCTCCCACCGCACATGGGAATTCAAGATGAGATTTGGGTGCAGACACAGCCAAACTACATCAATAATGATTAAATGTTGGGTAATTACAAATAACCCAAAACTGTGTATATATCATCTAATACTAGATATGCAGTAGATTGTGCTACCTCCATATTAAGGGCAAGGAAACTAAGGCTCAGGAATGTTAAGTTGTGTAGTCAGTAAGTTGCAGAACCAGTCTGAGTCCTGTACCTGTACTCTTAAATAACATTGCTATACCAATTCTGACAAGGGGAACACCAAGATGAGAGGGCCTCATCTCTGCCCATAAGGAGAGAAGCATATTTTTGCTTAAAAAATTAATTAATGTATGTGTGCATCAGGGATGTATGAATGTATGAATATGTATATAGACACATACACCATACACATATAAAACTTACAATTAATAAGTGATGATTTTCTTGGGTAGACGTAAATGGCACAAGTGTTTAAAAAAAGTGCATGTATTCATTATACACCAAGGAAGACAAAAGAAGAAAATGGTGTACATTCTAAACAATGAATGTTATTTGTTCTTTATCTACAAACAATGTGCCTTGTATTCTTTGGAAATGAAAACTACTAGTTTTTGAAACTTTTGTTTATAAAGGATGTGTGTGTGTGTGTGTCTGTGTGTCTCTGCAGTGTGTGTATGAGTGTACGTGTGTGTATTCTTTAAACAACAAAACAACAAACTCGTTGGTTGGTATAGAAAAAATCTACTTGAAAACTTGCCTGAATTTTATCAAAATAGGTCATGGCTTTGTGAAGTTTGCTTGATGCAAGCAGCATTTATTTTAGACGTAGGAAGGTTAAGCCACTCTTTGCATATAGATAGTCACACAGGAAAATAGCTCAGTAAATTCAAAGCATGAAGAGCAAAGTTGTTATGATTACATTCTATTTCCATTTCATCTGACCTTACGGTGTGTGCTCATTATTTTCTGCTGCTTATCCAACCCATTCCCTAGTCCCCCTGAGTCTGAGGTCAATGCAATGGCATTTCCCCTTGAGAGCATTATTACCTCACACTCTATAATTGGCTAGTGGAATTAAAGAGATTGTGATTATGGGAACAGAAAATTCCCTCTTTGACAAAAATGCAGAATTGTCATCATTTGATTTACTTTTAGCCATTCAAACATTATTCAGTATTACAAGTTAAAAAACATTATTTTATTTTATTATTTTTTCTAAACAAAATTTGAGATGCTTGCTATAAAAGTGGGCTGGCTAAAAACGATTAGAAAAGACATTAACAACTTGGAGAAAGTCCAGATACTATCAATCCAGACACTTTTGTTGTAGAACAATCCTTCGACATCATTTACAATTCATGGGAGAGTTGTTTTCACATAAGGGAAGTTGTTATCTTCCAAGGTCATACAGAAGAGAGCATACAATATCGGACACAACAGGAACTGATAGAAAGAATGTTCTTGGGGTCTTAAATTTGTCATTTTATCTGTAAAAACACAAATATGTTTTTTATAAAATAGCCCATTTATGATATGGCATTTCTGTTGTCAATACTTTACAGAAGGTGAGAACAGTAGTTGGTGTATTTCAGGGAAATTTTTGAATCTTTTCTGAAGATACCAGAACTAGAAAACTAAGTTGAAAATCCTACCATCCCCAAAGTGCATCTCTTAGGAGCAGAAGCTGAGGTGCATAAGTTTTTCCTTGGTAATCTTGTCAACAATAAATCTTAACCACTGGTGGCAAGGGGATGTGTCCATTCAGTACCATCAAAGACAGCTGAAATCAAAGAAACTGAAAATGGAGGTCAGTTGGGTAGAGGCTACCCACTAATGAAATCTAATACAGACATTGATAAAAATGGCTTTCATATTCATTGAAATTGGATAGTTCTTATAGGCTTTTTTCAATTATATTTTAGATTGTTAAATAATTAGGTAGTTACTTCTGATTACTTGGCAGAATGCAAACAGAAATCTTACATGCATGCCATGCCCTACAGAGAAACAGCAGGTAGAAAGGAGAGGGAGATGCAGAGGGACAGGGAGAGGGAGGCAGAGGGAGGAAGAGAGAGAGAGAGAGAGATTAGGAGATGGCAATGTGCAGTGCAGCTAACATTCTTGTAGAATATTGAATATTTAGCATCCTTCACACTTTCTGAACACCAAACAAGATTTCTGGGGTCAAGATTATTCCAAGTACAGACTTCCCTTTGTTTCATTCTAAGGCTTAAAAAAATGGCCTTTTTTTCCTAGGACAGCAGCATTCCTGAAGGCTACAAACACAAGAGAAGGGAAAATGTTCATGAATCAAATCAACCAAGTTGTGGTTGTGTGTATTCTATGCACTGTAGACAATGTGGAAGAAACAAGAGGTATATGAGGGACTATTTTGAAAACCGAAAGAACTGAGCTTTCAGATGCCAAGAACACCAAAACACACAAGGCAAGTAGGGATCAGCTGGAGCACAAAGTCTGGTGAAATCTAAAACCTCACTCTTTGGGGAGGCTGAAGACTTGATCCAAATTGTACCTCATTTTTCACTAACATGCTGGGCTCCTCTACCTTGGGTAACTTTAAACCATATGGACCTCAGCTGATTAATCTATTAATGAGGAATATGTTCTAGATTAGGGATTAGCATGCATGCTGGAGTCTTCCCTGTTCCTCCACCCACACCACCAATAGGCTTGGATGGTCACACCTTTTCTTGTTGAATCTAAAAATGCCGCATGTACTCTGTGTCATGTGTATGACAGAAATATAAACATGAAGATGGGAAAAGAAGGTCTTAAATTATAATATTTTATGGGAAACAAACTGCTTTGGATTAATCTTATCCTAAATCAACTGGTTTCTTAATTTCTACTATGCATGAAAATAACCCTGGAAGATTTTCTTTTAAATAGCAGTGTTCAATTCAAGCCTTATCTTCAAAACTCCAAATTCAGTTGTTTTGGGGACGGAACCTGAGTATCACCTTTTTGAAAAGCACCTCTCATGAATCTTATGTGCTGAAAGGGTTACTAACCATTAATTTGAAGGGGGAGTGGACCTAAAGGGAATAAAACAGTCACACTGGACAACACTTCCCAGGTAAGCATAACAAACAGAAGAGAGAGAGGGAAATACCAGGAGAGCTTGCTGCAGTATGTCTCTGTGTAGGAGGAAGGGATTTTGTTGTGCTTTAAAAAAGGTTTAAGCAGGATTTAAATAAATATTGAAAATGGGGGAGAGAAAATTTCAGATTAAGGAAGCAGAATAGATAAAAAGCACAAAAATGAAAAGCAACGTCACGAGCAGAAAGATGTTAAGGCTGCTCATGTTGTGAGCTATGAGAAATTAGATCTGCTAAGTGTAGGGAAGATATTGAAATTGACCAGCTTTTATCCTTTAAAGGTTCTTTGAATTGTTCCTATGCAACAGACGTAGGAGTGTTACAAAAGCATTCAACCTAAATGTTAAGTGACTGAATAAATAAGTTTTAAATACTTATAGAAAAAAAAATCAGTCTTTTGATCTGACCAACAGAGAAGCCCTTACTCTAGTAGGAAATGCTGGTAACTAGAAATTCTGCTCTTCTTGTTTAGATCCTAGAAGGAAATGTAAATTGCTTCTGAAAATGTTTTCCTATGAAACCAGTGTAAGAATTCCACAACCAGTGGAACATAATTTAACTTGGTGCTAATGTTAGAGAAAACCCATACCATAAGGGTTCTTTCTGTTTTTATAACAATGTTGAAATCACTGGGGCAGAAAATGAAATTATTTTATACATCATTATGTCACCGTAAAGGCTAACAGAGAGCTTTATAGAATGTGAGTATTCAGTACGTGTATGAAATTAACAAAACATAATCAGTTCAGGGTCCCTCTGTTTTCTTTTCCAATTACTGCTTTTTTGTTTTCTAGCATTTGAGTTCTTGTAGCTGCATCTTTTTCCTAATTAAAGACTTTTTGTTTGCTGTTTTCTCAGCCAACATAAATCATCCATCCAGCAAGCTTCTCAGTTGAGGAAACATTTCTCATTTAGGATACATTTCTAAAGTTATTTGTAAGATAATATGAGCTCTTAAATAACTTGAGAAAAAAATCATTTAACATGATGTAAAGCATGATAGATATACCTAGACCATGAAAAAAGAGCTTTACACATGATTTCTTTGCTATTTAACTTTGGGTTTTCTAGGCTGCTAAAAATAACCCAGGCACACCTGTGTTATTAATTGATACTTTATACTGTAGAGTTTGGGTTATACTGTGTTTCCACTTAAGTGTTGATGGCTAGGCAGCTGCTTAAATTTATCTGGTACATTTGAATGATTTCAAGTTAGCAGCATTTTCCATGATTAGCACAGTAATAATAATAGTAACTCATGAAATGTAAAGCTCTTCATTTAGTTCTGTCAGTGATAGGTCATTATTGTGAATCTTGGCCTTTCTGCTTCCAGTAACTGCCACACAAATAAGAGATTGCATTAGGTAATAATAATAATAATAATAATAATTCAACAGAGAATCAATGCTATGCGTAAGCACAGAGAAGTTGTTTCTCAAACATTTGCTACTCTCCCTTTTATAGGCAAGCTGGAAATCATATTTTTTTTTCTACAGGCTGTAAACATTCATGAAATATCTTAATGCCAGTGAGTATCCTCCAATTTACATTTTTTAAAAAACATATGTTTATGAACCCAAAACAGAGAGGAATTCAAAAGTTTGGGGTTTGGATCAGAATAGGCCCAGACAGCTGGTGTCAGCTTGGAGGGTCTCCTAAAGAAGGCACATTCAAAGGAAAGAAGTTTGGTTGTTTTCATTGTGAATGGATTCCACTCAGATCAATAATTTCTCAGTATTAAACCGAGCCAAAATTTTCCACGTCTCATCCAAATTGCTGTTGGATTTTTTTTAAACTCATCCACCATCTTCCTATCTCATATAATACATTTTCATTTTATTATGTATTCCCTTCTAGTCTTTTAACCAGTAAGTTTTTTAGTCATATGCTATGTATATATAAGTATTCTGTAAACACAAATATATTTCCTTGTATATTGAGGAAATAATATCAGCATTATTTCAATATGGCAAAGAAAGAATGTCCAGTCCAACTAGCCATCTGTTAGACTAGATGTTTTTATGCTGCATCCCTGTAGGGATTGTCTGAGTCAGGCATGAATACTCGCAGAGATGAATAATTCGCTACCACTGGAAATCTTTGGATAACTCAATTCATATTTGAAAATTCTCTCTACAATGTAGTAGGATACTTTCTGCATATCATTCTCTCTCTAGTCTTTAACAACATAAAGATAGAGTCTAATGTGTCTTCCACATGCTAGTGTACATGCTAGTCACATTTCTTGCAGTAATTCCTCATATGACATAGTTTCCAAATCTATCCCTTATCAAATACATTTCTTCAAGACATTATCTTTCTAATTATAGAAAGATGCATCTATTCAGAGATGCAAGTAGTAGAGTATGTAAGCAAAATATGTAAGTAAAGCAAGGCATTAGCTTGGATTTTTGTTTGGTTTTGTTTGTTTGTTTTTGGTCTTGTGTCCTTCTTGTTGACTGTATCAAAGTTTACCATTGAATAAAATGACAACTTACATAGTTTGCATGTTTATCCCAGCCCAAATTTCATATTGAAATGTAATCCTCAATGTTGGAGGTGGGGCCTGCTGGGAGATGTTTGGATCATCGGGGCGAATCCTTCATGAATGGCTCGGGCCATCACCTTAGTGATAAGTGAGCTCTCGCTCTCAGTTCACGGGATATCTGGTCCTTGAAAAATGTGTGGCACCTTCCCTCCTGCCCCGACTCTCTCTCTTTCTGTTTTGCTCATGCTTTTGCCATGTAACATGCCTGCTCCCCCTTTGCCTTCTGGCATGGTTGTAAACTTCTCGAGGCCTCCCACAAGCCAAGTAGATTTTGGCACCATGCTTCCTGTAAAGCCTGCAGAGCCATGAGCCAGGTAAACCTCTTTTCTTTATAAATTACTCCGTCTCAGTTATTTCTTTATAGCATTGCAAGAATGGCCTAATACAACAAGGTTGCTAGCCAGTTGAACAGATACTGTTAGCTGTTCACCATAACTTGTTGTGTTCACTACAACCATGGTTTATTCTTACCAGATTGAATTTCTAATGTATTCAAGTATCTAGCATGAGAGAAGATATCTCTATCCTGAGCTTAAGGTTAAATCAGAGTCCATGTTAATTATGATGATTTGTTTTCCTTGTCAGAATTGATTAAGGAGTAGTCATGTGACCCAGGTCTAGTCCATGAGATGTGTGAGAAGCCTGCTGTGAGGGAGTAGGGAGACAGGCTTCTGAAAAGTTTTTCTTACAAGTGAAAAGAGAACATATAAAGGAACAGCTTCTGTGGGACACTATCTTATCTGCCTGTGATGGCTGGAAATATGACAGCCTTCTTGTAAGCATGAGGTGGATTGAGCAGATGACAGGCAGACACACAGATGATGACAAATCAGTTCTTTTTCATTTGTTTTTAAGGTTATTGAGATACAATTTAAATGAGTAAAACTACAGATACATAAATCTATGAGTTTTGACAAATGTGTATAGTCATATAGCAATATCACAATCAAGATATAGAATAGTTTTATCACCCCAAAATTTCCCCATGCCTCTTCCTAGTCAATCATCTCTCCCCAACCCTGACCATTGGTAACCACTGATATTTTTTCTGTCATAGTTTTGACTTTTTCAGATGTCATATAAATAGAGTTATATAGTATACAGCCTTTGAGTTGGAATTTTAAAATTTAGTATAATAAGTTTGAGGCTCACCCATGTTATTACCTAAAACAGTAGGATGTTCCTTTTAATTGCTGACTAGTATTCCATTTTATGGACATGTAATGTGAACATTGGTTCTTAATGGTATTCAGCCACAGAATTAACCAGATTGAAAGCCATCCTACTCTAGGACACATTGATAGGTGAGATTTTTTTCTTTTAAACTATTTTGGTATTTTTTGTCCAACTCATTCTAGCTGATATATCAGATTGATCCATCCTACCACAAATAATGTCAAGGATTGAGTTCAAATGTAAGATAGCATGTTGATTCCTGCTGAGCATTTCACCTAAATGCTGAGTCATTCCAAGTAAGTTTGTCTAAAATTACTATCTACAGCCTGTTCACTTAAATTCTATTTTAATAGACTGGGCACACAGTGGCTGTCAAAATGTGTTTTGGCCCTGATTTTGTCATTTAATATGTATGCTATTCTATTGAGTTTATCCTGCTACAATTTGGGTGAGCCTACCATCTTTTATTTTATTTATTTATTTATTTGTTTGCTTTTTGTGAGAGGGAGTCTCACTCTGTTGCCCAGGCTGGAGTGCAGTGGCGTGATCTTGGCTCACTGAACACTCCAGGTTCAAGTGATTCTCCTGCCTCAGCCTCCCGAGTAGCTGGAATTATACTACAGCCAGCTAATTTTTGTATTTTAGTAGTGAGGTTTCACCAGTTGGCCAGGCTGGTCTTGAACTCCTGACTTCAAGTAAGCCACCCGCCTCAGCCTCCCAAAGTGCTGGGATTACAGGCATGAGTCATCGTGCCCGGCCGACCATCTATCAACGAATACAACATATCTCTATAACAAAAGTTACTTACATTGAAATACAAGCCTATTGTCTTTCATTATATTTTTTCTTTCTTTATAGGCAATGCATCTACCCTTCTCAATAGAGATGAGCATATTATTCCAATTGTTTTTAGATTTTCCCCAAACCTATTTTTCTATTTGGAATGCTTGTTCTTAATAATGTATAGAGCTAATCTAAATTAATTATTCTCCATACTAATGTTCAATTATTTGGGCAAAATTTAAGACGTTTACACTCTGCTAAATATTTTCCTTACATCCTCTGTTAGTCTTTACAATTATTATCTCAACTGTATAGATGAGGAAACTAAGGCTTAAATCTCACATCACCCAAGGTAACATGTCTTAAATAAAATTATCTACACTCAAATTTACAAAATGTCAAACAAATAGATTATTTACAACAATGTGTTTTCCTTTTGAAATATGCCTTTTGTAGCTATAAGGGGAAGGTTTAATTTTATTTCATTAATTTCTCAATATTTTAAAAAATAAATATACCAGTCTTCTACACTAAAACCCAATGGCTGCATTCAGTATAAACGTATTGATATGATTTTGTATCTATTTCATATTTTGCAAATTGTTCTAGCTAAAAGCAGAGTAGTATCAATATAAATGATTATCTATACATATGGTGGCCCCCTAGCATCTAACAACATTCTTCAATAAGCCTCTATATCTTGTCACTCATGTCCTGAAATACAGGTCTATGTCTCAATAGATATAATAGTTGTATGCAGCTGCTCTGCCATTTGTTTTTCCTCATAGATGGAATATTGAAGCCCCAAATCATACACTAAAAGGACACTGACAAAACAGAGAACCTTCTGCAGGCACTTTACAAAATTTCATTTATGACATGATAAAACACCATGAGGTTATTTTCTAAATCATCTGTTTAAGCAAGGACATCAGTGCCCTTTCATAGCAAGACATAAAGAAGGTAGCCCTGGAGAGTTCACTGGTATCTCTGCCCAATGGCCATTTTCCCACTAATTTGCTTTTACAGTCAGTCAGGGTATTCAGTCCTGTCTCCATTAATCATCTCCAGGGGAATGAGCCAACAAAGGTTATGATGCTCTGTTTTAGGATGTCAGTCTTATTTGTCTTGAATAAAAAAAAATCCTAGACAATTAGCCACGGCAATTCCAAAGCTGATAATTGGAGGCCTTTCTTCAATTTAGGAAAGAACCCTGGGAAGTGACAAGAAAGACCACAAAGTAAGGGAATATCCCTATCCTAGCTATGCTGAGACTAATGTGAAATGTGTACAGGAATATCTCATAGATATTGTGGGTTCAGTTCCAGACAACCACAATGAAGCAAATATTGCAATAAAAAAACTACACAAATTTTTCTGTTTCCAGTGCATATAAAAGTTACACTATAGTGGCCGGGCACAGTGGCTCACGCCTGTTATCCCAGCACTTTGGGAGGCCGAGGCAGGCAGATCACGAGGTCAGGAGATTGAGACCATCCTGGTTAACACAGTGAAACCCCGTCTCTACTAAAAATACAAAAAATTAGCCAGGCGTGGTGGCGGGTGCCTGTAGTCCCAGCTACTCGAGAGGCTGAGGCAGGAGAATGGTGTGGACCCAGGAGGCAGAGCTTGCAGTGAGTGGAGATCGTGCCACTGCACTCCAGCCTGGGCGAGAGAGCAAGACTCTGTCTCAAAAAAAAAAGAAAAAAAGTTACACTTTAGTATAGTGTGCAATAACATTATAGCCAAAAATGTACATACTCTAATTAAAAACATTTTATTAAAAAATGCTAATGATCAGCTGAGCCTTCAATGAGTCCTTATCTTTTTGTTTGTTTGTTTTTTGGCTGGTGGAGGGTTTTGCCTCAATGTTGGTAGCTGCTGACTGATCAGGGCGGTGGCTGCTGAAGGTTGAGGTTGCTGTGGCACTTTCTTAGAATAACAATAAAGTTTACTGAATGCAATAGCATGCAATGCATTTTGATAACATTTTATCCACAGTAGAATTTTTTTTCAAAACTAGAGTCAATCCTCTCAAACCCTGCCACTGCTTTATCAGCCATGCTTACGTAAAATTCTAAGCCTTTTATTGTCATTTCAACAATGTTCACAGCATCTTCATCAGGAGTAGATTTCATCTCAAGAAAACCACTTTATTTCCTTATTTATAAAAAAAACTCCTCATCCGTTTGAGTTTGATCATGACATTGCAGCAATTCAGTCACATCTTCGGGCTCCACATCTACTTCCAGTTCTCTTGCTATTTTTACTACATCCACATTTACTTCCTCCACTAAAGTCCTGAACCCTTCAACACCATTCATGAGGGCTAGAATTAACTTATTTCAAACTCCTGTTAATGTTGATATTGTGACCTCCTCTCATGAATCACAAATGTTTTTAATGGCATCTTTCCAGAAGGTTTTCAAGTTCAATTTACTTTGACCAGATCCATTAGAGGAATTAATATCTATGGCAGCTACAGCCTTATAAAATTACTTCTTAATCCATGGGCTGCAGAATGGAGGTGTTATTAGGCATGAAAACAACATTAATCTTCTCATACATCTTCATCAGAGCTCTTGGGGCACTAGCTGTCTTGGCAGTGAGCAGCAATATTTTGAAAGGAATCTTTTTTTCTGAGCAGTAGGTCTCAACAGTGGGCTTAAAATATTAACTAAAACATGCTGTAAGCAGATGTACTGTCACCCAGGCCTCTGCACACAGGCAGAGTACATTTAGCATAATTCTTTAGGGCCCTAGGATTTTCAGAATGGGAAGTGAGCACTGGCTTCAACTTAAAGTCATGAGCTGCCTTAGCACCTCATAAAAGAGTAAGTCTGTCCTTTGAAGCTTTGAAGCCAGGCAGTAACTTCTCCTTTGTAGCTCTGAAAGTTCTAGACGGCATCTTCTTCCAATAGAAAGCTTTTTCATCTACATTGAAAATCTGTTGTGTATTGTAGCCACCTTCATCAATCATCCTAGCTAGGTCTTTCTGGATAATTTGCTGTAATGTCTATGTCAGCACTTGCTGCTTCACCTTACACGTTGATGTTATGCAGACAGTTTTATTCCTTAAATCTTAGGACTTATGGACCAACCTCTGTTAGTTTCCAACTTTTCTTTTGCAGCTTCCTCACTTTTCTTAACTTTCATAGAATTGAAGACATTTAGATTCTTGCTCTGGACTAGGCTTTAGTTTAAGAGAATGTTGTAGCTGGTTTGATCTTCTGTCCCGACCACTAAAATTTTCTCCATATCAGCAATAATGCTGTTTTGCTTACTTATTCATGTGTTCACAGGAGTAGCACTTTAATTTCTCTCAAAAACTCTTCCTTTACATTCACAACTTAGCTAACCGGTTGGGGCAAGAGGCCTAGATTTCAGCCTATCTTGGCTTTGAACATGCCTTTCACAGTAAGCTTAATCATTTCTAGCTTTTGATTTAAAGTGAGAGATGTGTGATTCTTCCTCTCACTTGAACACTTAGAGGCCACGGTAGGGATTTAAATTGGTCTAATTTTTGTTGTTGTTTGTTTGTTTTTGAGACGGAGTCTCACTCTGTTGCCAAGCGGGAGTGAAGTGCAATCTCCGCTCACTGCAACCTCCGCCTCCTGGGTTCAAGCTATTCTCCTGCTTCAGCCTCCTGAGTAACTGAGACTACAGGTGCATGCCACCACACCCATCTAATTTTTTTGTATTTTTAGTAGAGACAGGGTTTCACCATGTTGGCCAGAATGGTCTCGGTCTCCTGACCTCATGATCCACATACCTCGGCCTCCCAAAGTGCTGAGATTACAGGCATGAGCCACGGGGCCCAGCCTCCTTAATTGGTCTAATTTTAGTATTGTTAAAATTAGAGAACAGGGAGGCCCAAGAAGAGGGAGAGAGACAGGGAAGCGGCCTGTCAGTGAAGCAGACAGAATACAAACAACATTTATTGATTAAATCTGCTGTCTTATATAGGCATAGTTCATGGCACCCTGAAACAATTACAATAGTATTATCAAAGGTCATTGATCACTGATCACCATAACAGATAAAATAATAATAATAAATTGAAAATCATGTAAATTATCAAAGTGTGACACAAAGACAGGAAGTAAACACATGCTGTTGGAAAAATAGCGTCAATAGACTTGCTCAGTCATAGTTACCATAAAACTTGTGTCTGCAAAAATTCAGTATCTGCTAAGTGCAATAAAACAAGTTGCCCATAAAGAAGTATGCAAAGAGGATTCTTACTTCATGAGACAGTTGCTTCACCTCCAAGCAAGAATGTCTTCACAGTAATAATGATGGATGCCTCTGCTGTAGCTTTCTGAAGCAGATCTATTATAAACAAAGTGATTTGAACCCATTAGCAGTAAAGGTGATCAGCCTATTTTTAAAATAGTAGATAGTTTGATTTTCCTCAATTAACTTAAACAGATATGGCACTAAGGATAAAATGTATGCATAGTGCATAGAAAACTATTTTGGGAAAACTGGGAAATGCATTCTTTGGGGAATGCACTCTGTTTCAAACCCAGTCTCTGACACTTACATCCAAGTAATCTCAGCCAATTCCAGAGTTTCTCTGTGCCAAAGTTCCCTTATCTTATCTTATAGAACACAACGTTACCTACCCACCATATAGCGTTACTGAGAAGATTAAATAACATATTTCATGTAAAGTGCAGAGAACAATATATAGCACATTATAGATGTTCAATTAACAGTAGCTATCATTATTATTGTTACAGTTGCTGTTGTATATGTGAATTACAGTTCTACTTTTAGATATCTTTTGGAGCTATCTGTACCTTGTAGGTATCAGAATCATCAAATCATGTGGATTCCACAAATACTACACCATCTAAATCAAAAGTAAAAAATCCTATGTTTTTGAAATATATTTTTTCAAGGAAAAGACTTAAAAATAATAAACTTTTTCAGATATTTAAATATAAGATACATAAATATTCTGTTATTCAGCATGAAAATGTGCTTTCTGCGTCATGGTTTCAGTTGTTTTCAAAATATATTTGTTCTCATCTAGAAGGCACTGATAGAGAAACAAACAAAAAAAAAAGGTAAAATAAGAATCACCCTTAATAAGTATATTTTACTGAATCACCAGAGAAATATTCTTCCTGTCACATGGCTTTTCCACACTTTTCCATTTGAACTATTTCTTACATCTCTTTGCCTTTGAACTAAAAAAAGCATAATCAAGTATTTATAAATAATAGCAATGACATGCTAGGTAATATGTGTGGAGTGCACATAAATGCCCAACACTATTGTTTCATGTGTATTATCTTGTGAGGTCTTCACAATGAATGTATGCGGTCTTATTATTATTGTCATTTTTTAGATGGAGAAACTAAGGCACAAAATTTTGAGAACTTGTTCCAATGTATCTAGTAAGAAAAAGGGCTGCCACCGAATCCCTATGTAGTATGCTGTTAACCAACTGCACTTCACTTCCTCTAAAGCCAGCTATCCAGAGCATGGCCATAGTGCCACACCCCCACTGATTATAACTGTCCACTTGGCTTGACTGGCCATCTAACAATAATCTTCCTGGTTATTTTTTACAGAATTCCATTTTTACCCGTTCCAGTTTTTTTCTAAATATATTTTATATCAAAAACAAGCTCTCATAAGCACAAAAAATGAAGGTTACTCGAGTCTGATTTCCTTCACACCCACAGGTGTGGTGAACGAACCTTCCATGTGCAGACAGTGAGTCAAAAGAAACATCTGTATATCGCTAATGTCTAGATTTACTAAATTGGACTATAAACTAATTGAATCAACTACTGAACACATCTCCACTACTGAAGACACCTACCTCATTCAGTTTTGTCACAGTTTGGTGGGGATAAGTGATTAACATTATGTTGCCTTCACTACACTTCTGGAATTTCCATTTATATCTGAAAAACATTTCTTTGTGTTTCTTTTTAATTCTCCTTGGTGATGAATAGTCACATGTCAAAGGAAAGGGATTAAGTTTTACATAAAGCCAAAATTCATTTAAACAAAAGGATAGAAAAAGGAATACTTTAGCACTATGGCCAAAGAAAGAGAGACAAAATAAGATAGAAAGGGAAAAGAAAGAGGGAAAGATAGCAAATGGAAAAAGAGAAAAAGAAAAAAATGTCTTCTCTGTATGGTTATAATAGATCCAGAATATGATTCTGAAAAAAGAGTCACCAAGAACATTTTGAGTGGTATTAAATTGCATTCATTGTAATATGTGCGTAACCTCCACAGATAATGTCTAGAAAGTAAAAATCAATTTGCTAAAGCTCTGAGAAAAAATACTCTCAATTTTATCTTATTTTACCTTTTTTTTTTTTTTTTTTTTTACAGGCACTAAGTAAAAACTCCTATGTCTTTGAATCTCCACAGAAGATCGTGAGATAGTGAAGAAAAGGAGTTTGTTGGAATGTGGACTTCTATTCAAACCTGTTTGTGTGCCCTCTCTTGATTTCTTAAGCAGCCAAATACCTCATTTCTGCATACTATTATTCTTCCTTGGGCCTGCTGCTCTGGAATTTTTGACTCTAATCCAACTGCAACTGTGGAAAGAGAGTAGTTTTAATAATAGTGGAAACTTACTGTTATTATTCAAACTTTACATCATCCTGAAACGAAAATATTTGTTTGTAAGATACAGCCTTTCGTAAGCCCACATTATCTAACACTCTATTCTTAGGTTCAATTAGCAAAAGCACTTACTTTCTTTTCAGGGTTTTTCTCATCTTTCTCAGCTAGATCACTTCCTAAACTATATTCTTCACCATCCTTCCCTCCTCCTAGCCAAATAATTTTAGTCTCAGGAAAGAACTCTTTGGGTTGTATTGTTTATGGCAGGACCAGTTTTGCTAATTCTTCCTGAGTGTTCTCAAAGTGTGGCTTGTTTCCAAAGCAGAAATGCAAAATAATGTGATTTCCGTGGTTTCCTGCATGATCCAATTTAAGGCATTTGGAGTGCTTATATTTTATAGCATTAAAAGGTATTTCTTGAATTTTTTATTGAAATAGTCCCTAAAAATTATTTGCATGGTCAGTAATAGATAAATTATGTGGTCAATTAATGAGTATCATTATCAACATGTGGTTATGTAACCTCTAAACCCAAAGATCTATCACAAATAAATAAAGTAGAATCCAAATCCTATGAGAACAAATTACATGCCTCTAGTTTCCCTTTGGAAACAGCTGTACTGAATCAGGTGGATGATGAAGGCCAACTACACTTGGCTTTGAGAGTTGGCCTTAATTAGCATCCATGACTCTCACTAAAATTTATGAGGATAAACTTTCTTTGGACATAATGGTCCCTGCTGTTTTGTTATCTCATGCAATGCTCGTTGGCTTCTGTATTCAAAGTGCTGTAATATGCCCAGGGCCTGTGTAGAGAGCATTGGTAGCATCTTCTTGCTAAGGCTTTTCAGGGTTGTAGGATATTTTCTCAGATATGTTTAATAGCAAATTTCCACGGAATTTATGAATCATTAAATTAGATGTTTTCTTGCTAGGCAGAAGTAATGTGGGGAATCATTCTGAGTAAAATCCAACATTAAAAAAATTATTATGTGTATTTTCACAAACATTTATACCAGATGGCAGTTACTAAAGGCTATGTAGTTTTATTTATCATAAGTACTACATAGGCTAAAGTTTTTCAGATGGTCACCACTATCTGAAATTTGAGATAAACTTAAGCTCTGTGAGGTTCACTTTTATCCCGAAAAGAGGAATGTCTTTGCAGATGGCTTCAAGACATGAACCTGGGATCCATGAACCACAATAGTCGTATACTTTCCATTAATTGGCTCTACCTAGAAATTACCCGATGGTGCTCAAAAGATTGGCTGGGATTACTTAATAATCTATAGATGGAGGTGAGACCAAGTTTGATAGGAACCAGTGAAA
This sequence comes from Pongo abelii, assembly GCF_028885655.2. Lineage (NCBI taxonomy): Eukaryota > Metazoa > Chordata > Mammalia > Primates > Hominidae > Pongo > Pongo abelii. The sequence goes on along the minus strand of NC_071990.2, from coordinate 114,139,225 downwards.
CTTTCTCAGATTATTCAAGAATGTTATAGAATGTGAAATTCCATTCAAACCTGCTTTTCAATAGAATAACAGGCTCCATTGAGTAACACTGGCTTGTCAAATAATTTAATGTTTAGTTATTATTAAATTATTTTTTAAGAAAGTTAGAAATTTTCTGATTTGAAATGAAGTAACAATCAGAAGAACTTAAATCATACCAAATGGGTCACCATTTAATTAACTGATTCCATTTTCTTATTTAACATTCTCATTAATTATGCCACTTTTGGAGGCCACTTTTAATTTCTATTGAACATGAATAAATGGATAAATGGGTATTTAACAAAGGCTATACGTAATTAGTAGCCTTTACCAATAAATTGCAAACAAGTACCTAACTGGACTTCTTTTCCCATCTCAAAGGAAAAAACCTAAATCACTTTACTCTGAGAAATAAAACTTCATCTGTGAATGTTTGGTTGGGATGTCAATATTTTGCCATTTATAAATAAGATCAGATAAGCCATGAGTATATCTTATTTCGATTATTTTCAAGTACAGCTGTTAATTTTGATAAATTTATATTACAAATAACCATTGAAAATTTTGAAAATACGATTAAATGAAAAATATCCGTAATCACCAAGGCATAACTACACTTCATATTTTGGTATATAGCCACTCAGATGTTTTGCTGTGTGCATAACTGTATATAGAAGTATATATGCATTAATGTATAAATTATAGATCTATAAAATCAACAAAGCAATAAGGTAATTAAACGTATAATACAAAATATGGCATAATAAAACATTTTGAAATGAAAACAATTATAATTCTATACTACTACAATTGTTCCCACTTTTAATCTTACCTTCTGGTCTGTATTCATATTGCTACTTAATTATAATTATAAAATTCGTACTTCAACAACTACTTTGATAAGAAAATTGTAACTGCATTTCTGTTGTTTTAAGGGAATTATTTTTTACAAACATTCATTCCCAATTTATACAGGAAGTGAAAAACCATGACATTTACCTCAGAGGCATTTTAGCCTGTTTGGGTGACAACTCAGTAGACTTATGAAAAGCAATAACATAAAAAAATTCCAAATATTTGATTTCCATGTGGGAAGCAGCTGTTCTTTTTCATGTGATTGAAAGAAAATTTGTGTGCTCTCTACTCTACCTGGCTTTCTGTGGCTCTGACCATTGAAATCTCATTCCTACCCAGATGCATCTTTGAGGGTTGGTGATAATACAGATGCACTTATTAATATTTATTTTGTGACAAGCACTGTGCTATGCAGTTTACAGGTACAACCTCATTTAATTCTCAGAACAGCATTTTAAAGACTAAGAAACTAAGGCTTAGAGAGGTCACATATCTGGTCCACAATCACACAAATAATAAAGGGTGGAGCCAGGACATTTTTCTCCTTGATGCCAGAGCTTGATCACCAGCACTGTGTTATCCTGCATTCCTCTGGGTAGGTACATTACACTGTTGATTGGGAGATTAGTAATTGGATGTCTTCTGCTGGAACCTCCATATCCCATCAATTATCAATCATACCCTATAGCTTGGGGTAAATACTTGTGGCTTTCAGAAAGTGGCCTAGCCTTGGGAAATCTACTCCTGGGAAAGCTCTTGACACACCTTTTTCCCCTAGTGATTCATTATTTTTTATTTTTTTTATTATTATACTTTAAGTTCTAGGGTACATGTGCACAGCATGCAGGTTTGTTACATATGTATACATGTGCCATGTTGGTGTGCTGCACCCATTAACTCGTCATTTACATTAGGTATGTCTCCTAATGCTATCCCTCCCCCAGCCCCCCTACCCCACAACAGGCCCCAGTGTGTGATGTTCCCCATCCTGTGTCCAAGTGTTCTCATTGTTCAATCCCACCTGTGAGTGAGAACATGCAGTGTTTGGTTTTCTGTCCTTGCAATATTTTGCTGAGAATGATGGTTTCCAGCTTCATTCTTGTCCCTACAAAGGACATGAACTCAACCTTTTTTATGGCTGCATAGTATTCCATGGTGTATATGTGCCACATTTTCTTAATCCAGTCTATCACTGATGGACATTTGGGTTGGTTCCAAGTCTTTGCTATTGTGAATAGTGCCGCAATAAACATACGTGTGCATGTGTCTTTACAGCAGCATGATTTATAATCCTTTGGGTATATACCCAGTAATGGGATGGCTGGGTCAAATGGTATTTCTAGTTCTAGATCCTTGAGGAATTGCCACACTGTCTTCCACAATGGTTGAACTAGTTTACAGTCCCACCATCAGTGTAAAAGTGTTCCTATTTCTCCACATCCTCTCCAGTACCTGTTGTTTCCTGACTTTTTAATGATCGCCATTCTAACTGGTGTGAGATGGTATCTCATTGTGGTTTTGATTTGCATTTCTCTGATGGCCGATGATGATGAGCATTTTTTCAGGTGTCTGTTGGCCTCATAAATGTCTTTTGAGAAGTGTCTCTTCATATACTTTGCCCACTTTTTGATGGAGTTGATTTTTTCTTGTAAATTTGTTTAAGTTCTTTGTAGATTCTGGATATTAGCCCTTTGTCAGATGGGTAGATTGCGAAAATTTTCTCCCATTCTGTAGGTTTCCTGTTCACTCTGATGGTAGTTTCTTTTGCTGTGCAGAAGCTCTTTAGTTTAATTAGATCCCATTTGTCAATTTTGGCTTTTGTTGCCATTGCTTTTGGCGTTTTAGACATGAAGTCCTTGCCCATGCCTATATCCTGAATGGTATTGCTTAGGTTTTCTTCTAGGGTTTTTATGGTTTTAGGTCTAACATTTAAATCTTTAACCCATCTTGAATTAATTTTTGTGTCTTGGCTAAGTACCTCGAACTAATTCCCCATGCAGACTCAGTCATTATCTACTTCTACCTTATTTCTTCCCCCTAGATCTGTAAGTTTATGTCTTCCCTCAAATCAACCTGCATATACTTATCTCATCTTCAATTTCTTAGCCATTTGAGACATTTGAGGGGTCCTCAGAAATTTCCAAAGCAAGTCAGTTCCCCAAAAGCAGTCCATATAGTTTTCTAGTTGCTGAGGTCAACATTTTTGGAGTCAATTGCAACACAGTGAACACTTGAAAAAATGAATGGAATTCACCTCACACTTTTTGAAGTATAATCATTTTAGGATGCTACTCATTACTTTGGAAATAGAGTGCTCAATAATGCAAGCCATTTTTAAAATAATACTTAAAATTTAGCTGATATATTTTAATAATCCATGTTATATATTAACACTTGACCCCATAACTGAATTCATCCCAAAATTATGAAATAATTATGGAAGTTAAATAATCAAATAGGCATTAAAACAAAGAAAATAACTTTTATACACATAAACACACACATATACATATATTTCACTTGTTTTGGTCTAGGTCAATTTCTGACTGTCAACATTCCATATCTTGGCTATGTAACATTTTATACAGAATGTTCAGAATCAAAATAATGCAATTTTTGGCTTCCTATTTCCTTTTAGTTGTCCTGATTTCTGAGGTTTCTTCCCTGCCTGAACTAGGCTATCAATAGTTTTTTAACCTATGATTACAAGGTCAAAAATCAATTTCCCCAAACTGGCTGAAAATCGATTTGTTATTGTTTTAGATACCATATATACGTGAACTCATGAAGCTTTAAAAATGTCAAATTCATAGAAACAAAGTAGAATGATGGTTACCAGGGGCTGGAGAAAGGGAGATATGGGAAAATGCTGATCAAGAGGTACAAAGTTTTCGTTATTCAGAATAAATAAGTTCTGGAGATCTAATGTACAACAATGTGGCTATAGTTAACAATAATGTATCATATTGCATATGTGAAATTTGCTAAGAGGGTAGATCTTCAGTGCTCTTACCAGGTAAAAAAGTAACTATGTGAGATCATGAATGTGTTAATTAGCGTGACTGTAGTGAATATTTAACAATGTATGTATACATACATTGTATACATATATCAAATCATCAATTTGTACAACTTGAATATATGCAATTTTTAATTGTCAATCATACTTCAGTAAACTTGATAAAAACATTTACTTGTTGTTTCTGGTAGCATTTTTTATTTTCTTCTAAGAATCATGCAAAAAAGTACCATGAAGAACAACAAGAGGTAAATAAAATCTCAAACCAAAGAATTATGTATATATTCACAAATTGAAACCTTATCAGAATTAAACATCCATTGACCACGTTGGTCTCTAATACTAACGTGAATCCCATCCAATCACATTTAGAAGATGTATCTAAGATCAAGTGGATCTTTTTAAAAATTTCACATAAAAGATGACTTAAATCAAATACTGATTAATACACAAAGAAAGGAAGAGATATGAGCAAATTTAAGCCCCCCAAAAAATTTAGGGGGGTGGTGGTGGTGGTTTATGACCAGAGATAAACCCATCTATTTACAGCTTTCAGGGAAAGAAAATATTTTTTTTCTGACCACAGCTGAAGAGAGATCCTGACAGAGCTTTCCTGCTCCCCATCTCCCATGTCATAAGCATATTCTGGGAGAGGAATCTAAGGTGGTTTTCCAGCTAAGTGGTTACAGCTGTTTCCACAGTCGCAGTCAGATGGAGTTTCTGTGCATATTGACTTTGGCTGAAATCTTTCCCTGGAGCCCAGCAGCATAAGAGCATTTACTCTGAGGCCTGGGACTCTGGACAAACATTCCAGAGTTTCTGAGTTCTTAACATTAACATTTGATGAATTCTTCTCTTAATTTCTTCTGGAGAAAAGTCAAAGATACTGGATGACCCCCTTTGCCCTGTGACAACCATAATATTTCCCCCACACAGAATTCTTATCCTTCTTTATATGTAGTGAAAAACCTGAAAAAATAATAATGTGCACAAACGGTGCCAATTCATGAAACTATGCATTCTTTTAAATACGTTTCAACACATCTTGACAGTTTTCTGAAATACCAGACTCCTTTGAAGTTTTTTTAAAATGAAAGAGAAAAATAGGCTTTAAAACAAACCCTGAAACAATTGTGTCAAGGGCTCTGAGAAAATTTGAAATGTAGCTACAGAGTTAATTAAGGAGGTCAGCTGTCATAATCATACTGAGGTAGAATAGCACTTTTTAACGTTATTTTGCAAACCTTTCAAATATAGTAAATCTAATGCCTACTTTCAGTTACTTTCTATTGTGGGTCCTCATATTAATCATGAGAGGCAAAATTAAAGATTGATTCTTCAACATATGAGAAATTGAACAAAAAAATATTATAAAGACATCTTTAGGAAAAGGTTAATTTTTGTTAACTGGCTGGCATCAAATAGGTCCAAACACATAATGGATGAAACTTGCCTTCATTTGGTATAGTAATAGAGGCATATAAGTTTTGGTTTCTATTGCAGGATTTCAGTTGTAAATAAGAGAGAACATTCTGACAAAGGTTATGGAATGATAACTTGGATAACAAACAGAACCTTACAATCATTTGCCTAGCAAGTTCTAAAAGTGTGCTTTTAAAAATTATTTTAAAGAGTCAGCCAGGATAGTCAAGGTAGGTATTAAAATCATAATAAATAGCATTTCCAAGTTCCATCAAGTTGACTACTATAATTAGGTAAGGGTATATTAAAACATAAAATGGCTACCTGCATGATAAATTTATTTTATATGCACACACATGCACATACAGATTGACAAATTTTATATATCAGTACAGTGTCTTATATGCTTTTATGTATGAATTCTTTAGAAAAGAAACTTTGTTAGGTCATAACCTTTGTTTTTTATATTGATTTGTTAAAGCACATAGCAAATAACATAGAATCTGTAACTATTTTATTTGCAACATTATTCTAAGGGTAAGCAAATAAACTACACATTGTTAATATGACTGGTGTGGTTTATACACCACCTATTTAAGGATAACTAAGAGCTTCTAAAGTTAACCAATCTTAACTTGGACAGCATAATGTGATGCCTAAAAGTGTGGTCTCAGGAGATAGGTTACCTGGGTTCAAGTTGCACCTCCTCCCTTTACTAGCTGCTTGACACTAGGTCAATTATTTATCCTCTATACCTCAGTTTCCTCATTTGTAAAGTGAGAATAAAAATTAGATCTAATTCCTAAACTTATAAGTATTCAGTAAGTACTGTACTCATAAGCATTAAATTTGTATTTAAGATGCTTACATAGCACCAGGTATATAATTCACTCTCAATAAAATAATAATAAATGTTGTCTTTCTGTCACCATGCAACTCACCTCCTAATTAAGAAATCTCTTTTATAACATCAATGTCTGTGATCAACTAATGTAACATTAAGTATTAAAAGTGACTTAACACTTTCTGGAAGACCCCAGGGCAGTGTTGGATAGCCTTAATGGTTAAAAGTTTTATTTTTTGATTTAGGCAATATCTATTAGGTTGGCGCAAAAGTAATTGCAGTTTTGCCATTAACAGCAACACTTTTGCACCAATTTAATACTTTCTGAAATTTTCTAGCTATCCAGATCAATTCAGATCATTTCTACTTTCCTCATTGAAATGATCAAATACTTAAAGTCCTCTTTAATTCCATCTCAACTCCCATTCATACCTACTTTCATCCAGACCAAACACACTCTATGCACTCAGGTATTTCTCTTATTATACGATTTTTAACAGTCTCTCCCCATTTTAGTATCAAGGTTTGAAAACTCTTAATTTTTTAATCCCTGAGCCTAGCAGGTATATTTCTTTTCTCTGACTTCAACAGTTACTTACATTGACACTGTTAACCTTTTGGCTATATTACTTGGGGTCAAATAAGACTCACTGTTACCTTTCTTATAATTTCGTTTTTGTAAATCAGCCTCCCATAGTTTTTTTCATTGTATTGATTTTGTTAAGTGCATCGTCTCTAAGACTTCTGTTTTTAAAAGTGACAGAGTAGCTTGTATCAAACCAACTCACTGACCAAGAAAACCTGTAAAAGCTGGATAGAAAACAACAAAAATGACAACACAACATCCATGGTTGTTGCAAACATTAGCCATCCAAAAAGACAGCCCAACTTGAGAGGTCAGTAACACTAGGAGAAGAAAAATGTATTGAGGTGGGTGGGCACATTTTTCATCGCTTCTTTCTCTCCAGAACAGTAACAACCTGGAGCTATGGAAACAAAAACTCCAATTAAGAGCTATCAAATGAAAAATGACTACTGAGAGGCCCAAAAGCCAAGCAGAGATTTTGGCATTTTACAGGACTGGGGAGGGAAAAAAAAAAAAAGTGTCGTTTGACTTGGCGAAAGAAGAGGAGCCTTCCTTTGTAAATACCTTAGACCTTCAGTTAAGACCCCTAAAAGTCTATGATAGGGTGGAAGCAGACTGGAAATAAATCAATCTTCATAGAGGTTACAACACAGTAAATAATTATCTCACTTCTTAAACTGATTCAAGATAATCTCTAACCTCAGAGCCTGCATAATTTTTTAAACAAAATACCTGTAATGCACTTGAATGGACATCTAGGATGAAATATATATAGATTGAAATAAGGAAAACCCAGAGAAAACGAGGCAACAGACAGGCTGTAGGCAGGAATGACATTAGAGTTAGATATATGGATTTAAAAATAACTAATAAGTAAAAAAAAGATGTATAATTTAACCCCAAATTGAATATATACATATATATATAAATCAAATGAAAATTTTAAAACTGAAAAAAAATCTGTATCTGAAACTATAAAATCAATAGATAGACTAACAGCATGTTAGACACAGAAAAAGAAAGGATTAGTAAACTGGAAGATAGGTTACTAGGAAACATCGAGACCAACAGATGAAGACAAGAAAGAATGAAAAATAAATGTGAGCCAAAAACACACGTGAAATACAGTTAGAGTGAAAAGATAAATACAAATACATTAATAGAAGCAAAAGAAGAGAATGCAGAAAATATAGGAAAGCAATATTTGAAGATAATCTGCATAAGAATTTTCTCAAATTTCAAGCTGCAGATTCAAGAAGCTCTGTGACCCTCAAGCATCAACTGCCATGTCTAAGCACATCATGGTCACACTGATAAAAACCAAAGGTAAAGAGAAATTTCTTAAAATCAGCTCCGTTCCCCCAAATGAACTCCATATCACCATAAACGGACCAATAACAATATTGACAGTTGACTTTTCAAAAGAAGTGACAGAGCTAGAAAACAAGAGAATGATATTTTTCCAGTATTAAAAGAAAATTACAGCCAACCAATAATTTTGAAAATTATTGAAAAACATCAAACGTGAAGATAAGTGAAAAACATCAAACGTGAAGATAAGTGAAAGAATTCATCAGCAGAAGACACATGCTGAAGGAAACACTAAAAGGAGACTTCAGATTAAAGGAAATAATCTCTACTGAGACCACAGAAAAACAGACAATTATAAAAATTCATGGGAAATGTAAATACGTGGGGAAAACTCAATGAGTATTTATGCTACACAACAATAATAATATCTTTTGAGGTTTAAAATGTATATGTAACTCAAATGTATGATACAAGCACAAAAGGCTGGAGAAGGTAAAAGGGACTAAAGGGTTTTGAGTTTTTTTTAATTGTCTTGTAAAGGTAAAAGTAACAATTTGCTGTTGACTCTAGTGCCTGGGAAAAGTGAGTCTAGGCTCTTCTCTTGGTCTTTTCTCTTGAGGTCGGTTGGCGTGTCGGGAGGTCACAGTTTTATCCATGGCATTGTTGGGAATAGAGAGGTTATTGTCTAAGAGTTCTTCGCCTTGATAGGTTGCCCATTTTCTGGTCCTTAGCTAGAGAAAGCAGCCATTTGTTGGGGCTTTTTGGTTTATTTCCCTTGATGTTTCTGGGCTGCCAGCTTCTTCAGCTCCATGTCTGGGATATATGTGGCAAAAAAAGAGAAAGAAACCCAGAAACCTCATCATCATATGTCATTCCTTGGGTCCTGGAGTCCCTAGCCACCTAGCCAGTCTGACTTTTCTCCATGTGTTAAAGCCTCTCTCTCTCTCTCTCTCTATATATATATGAATCCTTCTTATATATATGATAAGCCTTCTTATATATATTTTATGTGTGTGTATATATAGAGAGAGAGATAAAGAGAGACAGTTACACACTCACACACACACACGCACATACAACGTCCCAAGTTTTTAGTCATATTTAGTTGGATGAATGGGGAAAAGCATATCTACTCGATTTTTTTGGAAGCAAGATTTCCTCTTAGTATAGCTTTCACTCTTAAAGAATATTTTTGCTGTAATAGAATTCAGGGTTGGCAGTTGTTCCCTTCAGCACTTCAAACATTTTCCATAGTCTTCTGGATTTATAATTTTTTAATGAAAATGTACCCATCATTTTAATATTTCTCACTGTATGTAACGGTCATTTTTTTCTCTGGCTGCTTTTAAAATTTGATTTTTACCAATGGCTTTTAACAGTTTTACTTTGACATGCTGAGGTGTAGCTTTATTTTATTTATCCTGCTTGGAATTTTCTGAGCTTCTTGAGTCTCTAGATTTAATAATTTACAATTTTGAAAATTGTTGACTATTTTACTCCAAAATATCTTTGTATTATTCTCTCTCTTTTCTCTTTCTTGATTTCAATAAGACATATGTTAGACCATGTATAATTGTCTCACATGTCCCTGAAAATGTTAGCTTCCATTGCTTTATCTCATTTACGTAAATAATTTCTACAGTCTACCTTCATGGTTATTAATTTTTCTTCCATCATCTCTCTTTTGCTAGGAAGCTCATCCAGTGAATATTTTATTTTGCATATTGTATTTGCAGTTCTAAAATTTTTATATGTTGAATTTTTATTTTGATATTTCCTACATTTTCATTCATTATAGACATATTTGACTTTATGCCCTTACGTATATTTATAATAGTTGTTTATAAATCCTTGTTTGATAATTTCAATGTGTCATTTCAAGATTGGTCTTTTATACTTTTTTTTTTCATGAAAAAATTTCTCACATTTTTTTCTGATTCTTCATATGTTTAGAAATTGTGAATGCTATGTTGTGGAGCCTATGGATTGTTTTATTCCTTGAAAGAGTAAGGCTTTTTTTCTTAAAGCAGGCAATTAACTTGATTGAACTCAAACTTCAAATTCTTTCTCCTGGTGGTAGTTCAAATTTAAATTCAATTATTTTACTCCCTTATCTAGGTTGTTTATGTCTTAATTGCATGTGTGTTTCAGAGTTAAGTCAAATATTTGGGGCAGATTTTTACACACAATTAGGATCTTTTCCCATCTCTGATTCACCTTTACAGAGTTTTCCCCTTGATTTCAATTGGTTACAATTGCCTTTAATTTTGTCCTGTGATTCTGTGAGCCAGAGAAACTGCAGATGTCTCTGTCAAATTTTAACTGCCACTCATGGAGCTAACTTTATTCTGATCTGAATGTAAAAATCATAAAAATGAGTAATTCATCTATGCCATAAATTCTTTCAAGTGTTCACTCTGCTCCAAGATACCTCTAATTTTATGCACTGTTCCACTTATTCTATAGTTGTTTCCTTGGATTTAGTACTGAGTTTATGTTAATTATCTGCAGGATGGTAGGATTCAATAGCATCTTACTTTATCATGACAGATGTAGAACTTCATTAATTAAATTAGAGTGAATATATATCAATACCGATTGTTTTGTTAAGAAAATCTTACTGTATGTTACTGACCTACAGACACATAGACCAATGGAACAGAATAGAGAGCCCGGAAATAAACCCAAGTATCTATGGTCACTTCAACAAGGCCATTAAGAAAACACAATGGCTCATGCCAGTCATCCCCAGTGCTTTGGGAGGCCTAGGTGGGAGGATCTCCTGAGACTAGGAGTTCCAGACCCGCTTGGAAAACACAGTGTAACCGCCATCTCTACAACCATTTTGAAAAATGCGCCTGGCATGGTGGTGCGCACCTGTAGTCCTGGCTACTCGGGAGGCTGAAGGGAGGATCTCTTGAGTTCAGGAGTTCAAGGCTGCAGTGAGTTGTGATCACATCATTTCCTTCCAGCCTGGGCTACTGGGTGACAGAGTGAGAACCTGTCAAGAAAGGGAAGGGAAGGGGAGGGGAGGGGAGGGGAGGGGAGGGGAGGGAAGGCGAAAACTCAATGGAGAAAAGATAGTCTATTTGATAAGTGGTATTGAAAAAACTAGATATCTACATGTAAAAGAATAAAAGTGGACCCTTATCTTACACCACACACAAAAATGAACTCTCAATAAATTAAAGACATAAACATAAAACCTGAAGCTGTAAAATTCCTAGAGGAAAGCCTAGGGAAAAGCTCCTTGATATTTTCCTTGGCAATGATATTTTTTACATGACCCCAAAAGCACAGGCAACAAAAACAAAACAAGTGTAACTACATCAAACTAAAAAATCTACAAAATGAAATGGCAGCCAGTGGAGTAGGATGAAATATTTACAAACCATCTATCAACCAATGGAGAAGGATATAAGAAATTCACCTGACTCAACAGCAAAAAAAACAAGTTTTAAAAACGGGCAAATGGGCTGAATAGACATTTCTTCAATGAGGATGTACAAATGGCCAACAAATATAGGAAAATGTGCTCAACATGACTAATCATCAGGAAAATGCAAATCAAAACCACAATGAGATAACAACCTCACACCTGTTAGGATAGCTGTTATCAAAGAGATAAGAGATAACAAGAGTTGGCAAGGATGTGGAAAAAAAGGAATCCTAGTTACACTCTTGATAGGAATGTAAATTAGTACAGCCATTGTGTAAAACTGTGTGGAGCATCCTAAACAAATTAAAAGTAGATCTACCATATGATCCAGCAATCACTCTTCCTGGTATATATCCAAGTGAAATGAAGTCACCACTTCATGAAGATATGAACTCCCATATTCATTGCAGCATTATTCATTACAGCCAAGAAGTTGTGACATATGTATGCAAACACATACATACACATACAATAGAATATTATCCAGCCTTAAATGAAGAAGGAGATTCTGCTGTTTATAACATAGTTGCACCTAGGGAGCATCATACTAAGTAAAATAACTCAAAGGAAGAAAATCACTGCATGATCTCACTTATGTGTCAAATCTAAGTTTTTTAAATGAACATATAAAAATAGAGTATAAGGGTGGTTACCAGTGTTGGGGGCTGGGGAAATGGAGAGATATAGATCAAAGGGTACAAAGACACAGTTGTCTCAGATGAATAAGTCTAGAGATCTAACGTAGAGCATCAGGACTATAGTTAATAATATTGTATCACACACCAGAAATTTGTTAATGGGGGTAGATTTTAGTTACTCATACCACAGAAAAAAGAAGAAAAAGCAACTGTGAGATAACAGATATGTTAATTTATTTGACGGTAGTAATCACGTTGTATGCCTTAAATATATACAATAAAAACAAAAACACAGAGAACATCTTACTGTGATATTTAATAAATAAAATAAATACATATTTGCTTGTTTTTTTTCTCCGAATCTCAATCTGCCGGATCTTTCTTTCCTCTTCTCTTTTTCTCAAGGTGATATCTGAAGAGGTCCCAGGGATAATGTTTTGAAAAGTACTATATAAAATTATTTCTAAGTTATCTCTAAATTATCTCAATTAAATTTTATATAAAAGAGATATTATTGAACCAAAGTATATTTTAATAATAAAATAACATTTAATGTTTATTAATAACATTTTTTAATTAAAAAATTAATTGAGATACCTCAGAGATAACTTAGAAATAATTTTATGTAGTACTTTTCAAAACATTATCCCTGGGACCTCTTCAGATAACATCTTGAGAAAAAGAGAAGAGAAAAAAAAAATGGCAGATTGAGATTAGGAGAAAACAACCAAATATTTATTTATTTTATTCAATAAATGTAAGTATTTAACAATAAAAATACATAATTTTCTTTCACAAACTTGAAGAAAATATTTGCAAACAAAAATAACTAATAATATAAAATAGTTCATGAGGTCTTCCAAATCAATAAGAAAAAAAAGGAAAACAGGATATTAAGAGACAATTCAGAGATATGAAAACTTAAAGGATAATAACAACTGTATGGCTAAAAAATTCTTAAATTCATTAGTAAACAAATAAAAATTCAAACAAGTTGTCACTCTATCAAATTGAGCAAAATATAAAAAGCTTGATAATACTAAGTGTTGGTGAAAATGTGTAGCAACACACACAGGAATTTTCATGTGTTACTGGTGAAGAAAAAATTGTCATGACCTCATCGAAGAAATTTGGTAAAAATTAGTGATGAGAAGATAAGCCTAAGCCATGAACAAGAATATCACTTCTATGTATATACCCTAGAGAAATCCTCAACCACAAGGATATCTTAACAGGAATTTTATAGCAGCCATAGTTTTTAAAAATAAAACTTTGGAAAGAATAAAAATATTTATTAACAGGATGTTATGGGATGAATTTCGTACCCCCAAAATTCATGTCAAACTCCTGACTCCCAGTATTTCAAAATGTGACTATGTTTGGAGACAGTCTTTAAAGAAGTATTTAAGTAAAAAGTAGGTTATTACAGTGGGCCTAATTCAGTATGACTAGTGTTCTTACAAGAGGGAGAAATTTGAACACAGAGGTTTACCAAGGGAAGACCATGTGAAGATACAGTGAGATGATGGCTACAATGAACTGAATATTTGTGTTTCCCCAAAATTCATTTGTTGAAATCCTAACCCCCAATATGATGGTGTTATGAGGTAGGGCCTTTGAGAGCTGATTAGGTCACCAAGGTGAGGCCCTCATTAATGGAATTAATGTCCTTACAAAAGGAAGCTAGAGAGGTCCCTCTTATTTCCACCACATAAGAATATGAGAAGACGTCTGTCTGCAGCCTGGAAAATCACCCTCACAAGAACTCAAACATGTTAGCACCCTGATATTGGACTTCTAGCCCCCAGAACAGTGAGAAATAAATATCTGTTGTTTATAAACCACCAAGCCTGTGGTACTTTGTTATAGCAGCCTGAACTAAGACAAATGTCATCTACACGCCAAGAAAAGATGCCTCAGAAGAAACCTGCTGGCACCTCAACATCAGACTTCCAGCTTCTAGAACTGTAAAAAATAAATGTTCATTGTTTAAGTCATACAGTCTATGTCACTTTGTTATGGCAGCCTTAGCAAGCTAATACTGAAGGTTAACAATGCATTTTCAGGTATTCATTTATTACTATAAAACAATTAAAATGAATAAATTAGAGCTAAAGCTGTCTTAAATGCATATATAATTTTGAGGAAAATAAGCTGGAAAATGACACATATAAAATGATTTATTTATAAAACTATTAAACACACAAAACTCTATAGTTTATATATACGTATGTATGCAGTTTAAAAATAAAAACATTTATGAGAAGATGGAGGAAAGAAATGAAATTGTGGTGGTAAATACTGAGAGATTCTACTGTACTTGGGAGAGAGGGGAAACAAGTCAGCTGAACCCAACATGCAAAATATAACATCTCCTTAACCTAGATAGTGAGCACATGGGTGTTTTATAAATTAAATTCTATACATGTATGTTTAAATATATAACGGTATAAAAAGTAGAGGTAGAACATCATTATCATATATTGACTCATTTTATATAATTCCATTGTTAATTACTCTCAAGACTTACAGCAGCAATTTTCATTTAAAATTATTTCTTGAGGTATCTTTTACAACACAATTTACATGACAAGAAGTGAATTGTGTTTCTACATTACTTATCATGTCATAGAACAAAGATAGCTATAAGCACCCATCAAATGGCTGCTACTATTTCTAAGATGGTACAATTTTAGAGATGACTTAAATTCCAAGTAAGGAATAATAAATTTAAGTGACAGAAAATGTATACCAAAAATTCTACTTTTTAAATCTCAATTTTCTAAGCAGTGTTGGTTTGCATGTGATTTGCATTATACAGGTTAAGCATTCCTAATCCAAAAATACAAAATCCAGAATGGAAATTTTTCCACACCTGACCTTAGGTAGCGGGTCACAGTCAAAACATAGTCACACAACATACAGTTTATTCAGTGTCCCCAAAGCAAAAAGACCCTCCCAGCCACCTTCAGCTGCAATATATTTCTTTGGTTCAAGTCCAAATCTCCCCATGCAATCATGCCTACAAAAAATAATAAAATTGCATGTGTGAAGGCTGGATGTACCAATGATTACCTCCCCAGGATGCCCTTCAAAGGGCTAAGACTTACGTGTTTTAGTGTGTTTTGTTTTGTTTTTATAGACAGGATCTCACTTTGTTGCCCAGGTTGAAGTGCGGTGACCTGATCATAGCTTACTGCAACCTCAAATATTTGGGTTCAAGCAATCCTCCAGCCTCAGTAGCTGGGACTACAGGTACGCACCACCACACTCGATTAATTTTTAAAATTTCTTTTTAGAGATGAGGTCTCACTATGTTTCTCAGCCTGATCTTGAACTGACCTCAAGAGATCCTTCCGCTTCAGCCTCCTGATGAGCTGAGATTACAGTTAGCACTGTGCCTGACTAACTCATCATGTTTTTTTGTTTGTTCTCTGATGTAAAGATATGTTTGAAATGTCAGGAAGCCCTATAACAGTGATTTTAAAAAATAAAATAAAAGAGGCAGCATACATAGCAAAGAAAGTCAGACCGCTGGAGAAAATGAACAATGGTGTAAGTGTGAAACATCTTAGAGCAGATGACGGTGTTGGGATGACCTCCATATATGACCTGAAGAAGTAGAAGGATAAACCGTTGAGGTTCTATGCTGAAAGCAGTGAACAGAGGTAAGGAAAAATAGAAAAACACTGCATAAAGCTAAAAATGAAGGTCTTAATCATGTACTGAAAGTGTGGAACTGCTGGTGTTGCAGTAAACACATGCTACTTGATGGTATGCTGATCATGAAACAAACAAAGATATATCACAATGAACTTTAAATGGAAGGGAACTGTGAATATTCAACGGGCTGACTGTAGAAATTTAAGAAAAGACATAGCATTAAATTTTTAAAGATTCATAGTGACAATACATCTACTGACATGAAGTAGTGGAGAAATTCATTGACGACTTTGCCAAGATCATTGCTGAGGAAAATCTGATGCCAGAACAAGATTATAATGCTGATAAGACATCATTGTTTTGGTGTTATTGTCCATGAAAGATGGACTGCAGCTGATGTGTCAGCCCACACAGGAATTAAGAATGCCAGGGAATAACTGTGTTGAGATGTGCTAATGCTGCAGGCACACATAATTATAAACTTACTGTGATAGGCTAAATCTTGCATTCCAGCTATTTTCAAGGAGTGACTTTCTTACCAGTTCATTGTTATGCTAACAAAAAGGTATGGATTACCAAGGACATCTTTTCTGATTGGTTTCACAAATATTTTCTATCAGCGGTTTGCACTCATTGCAGCAAAGCTGGACTGGATGATGACTGCAAGATATTGTTACTGCTTGACAACTGTTCCACTCATACTACAGCTGAAATTCTCATTAAAAATAATGTTAATGCATGTAATTTTCCCCAAATGTGACTTTATTAATTCAACCATATGAACAGAGTATCCTTAGATCCATGAAGAGTAAACACATAAACACTTCCTTGAATAGCATGCTAGCAGCAGTGAACAGAGGTGTGGGTGTCAAAGGTTTTCAAAAGAAGTGTAGCATGAAGGATACCATATATGCTATTGCCAATTCTTGGAACACAGTCACTAAAGATACAGTTGTGCATGCCTAGCATAACATCTGGCCTGTGACTATGTTCAGTGATGGTTAGGAACAAAGTAATGACTTTGAAAGATTTTGTATGTCAAATGAGAAAAAAATTACGTTTGACCCCATTGTATAAGAAAAATATACCTTCAGAATCCATCAAGAATCCTGCAAGAAGCGGATATCAAAGAAGTTTTAAATACTAATGATGAGACAGTTGTTCATTCATTGATGGTGAAATTGTCCAGATGGTTCTGAAGCAAGGTGATCATGAAAAAGTGACAATGAAGATGGCCTTTTTGAAACTGCAGAAAAAGTGCCTATTGACAATACGGTTAAAATGTGTGATGGGCTTCTTGAAGGGCTAAAGAAGTATGCATTCATAAATGAACAAGGAATCATGTCAGCTTATCAAATCAAAGAGAGACTTCTAAGACAATAAGTCATTGTTAATGAGGCGGATGATCCTGAAGGAAACATTTTAAAAATCCATCCAGCAGAATGCCTCCTCATCCCCAGAAAACTCACTTTCTGGTCCCTCAGCCCCTCAACTGCTTCTAATATTTTCTCTCAAAAAAAAAAAAAAAACTGTGTATGGTAACCTTTTAATCAAAACAGCATAGTAGGTGAAGGCTGAAAGCCTGCTGTTGTTGGTTGTTACTGCTGTTTAACAGCTGATACAGGTATTCTGGTGATGCTACTGGATTGCTTAGTTACCCTGAAAACATTTTTTCATTGTGTTAATAACATCACATTTTTTACTGTTAAGTACTTATATGTGAATAAGGATGAGAAAATGATTGCTTATCAGTAGCATACAAATTCAGTGTCAGGAAAGATGTGATGCCAAACAACCACAGATTGTCAACATGGGTGGCTGAGATGGTGACACCAGTACCCTCTGATGGTTCAAGGTACACATACTTTGTTTCATGCACTAAATTATTAAAAATACTGTAGAAAATTACCTTTGGGCTACGTGTATAAGGTGTATATGAAGCATAAATGAATGTTGTGTTTAGACTTGGGTTACATTTCCAAGATATCTTATGTATAGGCAAATATTCCAAAATCTGAAAAAATTCAAAATCCAAAACACTTCTGGCATTTGGGATGTGGCATCCTCAACCTGGATTAATATTTTTCCTCTTACTTCTTAAGTAATCGCTACTTTCTTTTAATTGCTTTAAATATTTCATTTATAAAAGGTGGTAAAACCATTGTTAATTTTCTTACATTGCTGTCATCCTACCAAACAGCTTGGTGAAAAAATTCAATGACTAATGTGGGAGAAAAAAAGAGAAAATTTTTCTTCCACAACTAGGTACAGATTAGACACAGATTAGAAATACTATTATTAGTAATTATAATATAATCAATTTGATAAGTTGAGTGTTTTAAAAAAGTTACAATTAAAAATAAAACAAAATTTCTCCAAGTCATTCTTAGCATTAGAGATGTGTATTTTAAGGTGTATTTTCTGATGGGTTCAGCACAGATCAGGTAACATTTCAAAGACCCACAGGGTAATTTCTGCATTGAACAGCTGTAGGGCCATGAGAGAATATTTTTATTCCCTAGGCAAAGTCAGTCTATTAGAAGCTTTTAAACCTGATGTTTAGGATGAATCACATGCTGGAATTGGAAAGAACTCTTAAAGATAGTTTAATTTAACCACCTTACTGTAGTGATGAGGAAACTGAGGCTCCCCAGAGTCAAGGGTCTTGATCAAACTAGTAGAGGAAGTTGGGGGCAGAGCCAGGAGTTAAACTCATCTATAATCTATACTTTGACCTTTAAAAAAATAAAAAGCCTACTTCATTTAATAGATGCTGACATTAAATGCTCAGTTCTTTTTTACTTTAAAAATGCTTCTGGGAATGCTTAGTGGGATTTCTATGAAACTTACTTCTGGGTTCTGAATGCAAGCTAAGTGTAACTCTAACCAGCTGACTTTGTGTATGAAATCACTGGCACTTTCCAGTGTAGGTTCCTTTGAAGGTGAGCAGATTTTCTGCCAACTGCCAAATTGGCTGGGCAAGCATGGGCACTGAAAACTACCCCACAGATTTTGGAAACCTGTCCAAATCTGTGTCCCTTCCTTCCTAAGCGTCACTAGCACATCTGAAATTTGAAGAATGCAGTTAAGGATGGTGAAGAGCAAACATCCCTTCTAAGGTGATCACTATTTCCACCTTCTTGTTCTCATTCCTTTCTTTCTCCACTCTTAAATAATATTAAGAGCTGCCAGTTTACTGCTTTGACGATAAAAACGAGTCACACAAATAGATTTCTAAAACAGTCTAGAAACATTTTCTGAATGCCTACCATATTCAGGCAGTATGCTAAATATATCCAAAAGCATACAAATATACCATGAATCCAGGAAAATCTAGACAGCCCAGGTCTTCCTCCAGATTATTTTGACTCAGAATCCATTGTTGGTGGCATAGACAATCAGTACCTTTTCTCATTCCCAATAGTCTGTCATACTTAAAGATGGTAATCCAGTGTACATAAATGTATTTGCAAATTTATGTAAATACACACAGATCATATTGACAAATGGAGACTCCTGCCTATCCTTTACATAGAGTCTTTCTTGGAATCTAATTGAGAACCCCGACGAATCTACTGCCACCATTAGCATCACTACTACACCTGCAGGCCTTCAAAGATGCACCTCAGCTCCAAGCAGAGTAAAAGAGGCTGGCTCACAGGAAAGAGAAATCAATGGAGGAGGCAGGAGAGTGAGGAAGGGAAAACACCTACCATTTCTGTATGATAAGCAGAGGAAGTAAGGAGGTAAACTTTTTAAATGACTTATTTTTTTATCAGAAACAAAAAATAATTTCTTACTTTTTTTTTTGATACAGGGTCTCACTCTGTGGTGCAGGAGGGAGTGCAGTGGTGTGATCACAGCTCACTGCAGCCTTGACCTCCTGGCCCCAATTGATCCTCCTACCTCAGCCTCCTGAGTAGCTGGGACCACAAGTGAGCCCGACCATGCCTGACTAAACTTTTTTTTTTTTTGGTAGAGAAGAGGTCTCACTATGTTGCCCAAGCTGGTCTCAAACTCCTAGGCTCAAGTGATCCTCCTGCCTCCGCCCCTCAAAGTGCTAGGATTACAAGCATGAGCCACCCTGCTGAGCCCCAAATTTTTCACTTTTCTTGAGAGCATCAGTTAAGCAACTTATAAAGTTTTACCTACCTGTATTAAAAGATATAATATCAGTACAAGCAATTATGTCTATTGTGTCTCTATTTTAAACAAAATGGGCTATGAGAGTTACTCATACAGAGCAAGGAGAGGATTTCTACCTAAAATTAATTAAATCATAAAAAGAAAGAGCTTAGAACTAACTACTACCATTTGTATACTCAGCAAATATTTTAGGCCTATTGGCAAAGCTATTTGTAAACTAGAATTTGATGAAACATGAATTATATCTATCTTAAATTTAGAATCTAAAATATTACTAATAAGAATGATTAAGCTTATATTCTGTTTAATAAAAATTAAATAGAAAAAAATACATATATTAGAAAACCATTTTATTTCCATATGGACCTGAGACTTAATTAACAGAACATCAAAATAGTACTGAGAAATACTTTACCAAGTGCTCTGATCTCAAGTGGATATAGTAATTACCTATAAAAAATTAAGTACAGTATCAGAACAAGTGGGATTTTAAAGAGGTAAAATATCTAAGAACTATTATAAGTTTAGAAATTGAATTGAGAATAATACTTGAGATACAATATGGTGGTTCCTCTACGCAAAATTAAGCAATGTTTGTTACTCATGAAAGGTTATTTCCTGTTTGTCTGCTTGTTTTTTTTCTCCAAAGCCTATAGAATAGGATCTGGCTTTATGATGAATTTAATAGAGAAACAACACATAGTTCCAGGCCTTGAGCCTTCCAAAGTTGGGTGTTGGTTTGCTCATTCTAATTATTTTAGTACTGCAGTAGGTCAAAATGGAAGTATGTTGAGTAAGGCTCTGGGAAGTTAGAGTGGAGCGGGCAGAGGACAATCTTCTTGCTGAAGGACATAGCACTTAAAATCAATATATGCCTTAGAAGGGCTAAATCTAGGCATTCACCTTTGACAATGATCTCTCTTAATCAGATAAAAAGACACCTTCCTTCCAGAAAAATCAGAAGCTAAAGTTATTAATCACACTGAGGTGCAGAGACGGTAATGAGAAAGGAGTGGTGGCAGTGCCATATGTAGTTACTTTGCCCCTGGCTAGCTGTGTGACCATGGAAAAGTTCCTGTCCTTGTCTAAGTCACAGTCTCCTGTCTGTAATATGATGATTATAAGAGCACTAATTTTGGAATAGTCATGAGGATCAAAGGACAAGGCGAAGAAAACATGTAGCACAGTGCTAGGAGAAGCAGCAGACTCTTTATAAAGGGTAATTATAATATTTTATGAGTCCCAAGTCAAGGTAGAGGTTACAGAGAATAGAATTACTCTGCTCTAGAAAATGGGAAGAATTTGGCTTTCTATTCCTGAAAAAGAAGAGGCAAAGAAATGCCAAATGCCAAATGAGAAAAAGTGTGTGTGTGTGTGTTTGTGTGTGTGTGTGTGTGTGTGTGAGAGAGAGAGAGAGAGAGAAGCTGCTCAATGCAAAAAATAAAAACATTGACAAATTTAAAAATAGACAAATGCAAATAATGAAATGTGCTCTGAGGAAAATATAAAATGCTAGAAAGAGCTTGAGGGTGGAGACTTTATCATGGATAGCCAGGGAAGTTGTGAAAAATCCTCATGGCAAGACGAAACTAATAATTTAAAGATACGGGGGAAGAGCAGTTCAAGCAAAGGGAAGAGAGCTTGTATAAAATGTGCTCAGCATTTCAAAGCGAAAAGAAATCTGTAATCCTGGAAACCAGAGAATGAAGACTGGTTAATAGCTGAGACCAGAGTCAGATCACAGTAAGGCTTTAGATTTTATTTTGTTAAGATACAGAGAAAAATCATTGAACCTTTTAGTAGAGCTTGATATAATCTATATTATAAAGCAAATATTTTAGCAGCTCTTGGCATGTAGTCTTAAAAGCAACAGTAGAACAGGTCCATTTTAATGGTTTCAGGAATCCATGAAACAGCTCATGGTTGTTTGGTCTAGGATTGAGATGTAGAAATGATGAAAGATTGTCAGTTCAGATTCAGAATAGATGTTAAATGTGGGGCTGACAGGATACAAAGAAGAGGAAAAGTGAGAAGTCAACCATGACTGCCAGATTTTTTTATCTGAAAAACAGAGTAAATAAGAGTTGGGGAGTATTTAGAAATAAACAGGTTGAGGAAGAATGGATTAATGTAGGCAAACTGGTAAATAATTGTTTTTAGACATATTACATTTGAGAGGCTAATTCATCATCTAAGCAGAGATGTTGACTGGGAAACTGGATTAAGGAAACTGGAGCTCAGGGGAGAGGTTCAATTTGAAAATACAAATTTGGGAGTTTTCAACATATATTCAATTTAATGCCGTGGGAACTGATCCGAATCCTCAGTAAAAGAGTAAGTGAATGGTATACTAAGAGTGGGTCTGAGGTGCCGGCATATTCAGATCTCTGGAAGAGGAGAAGGAGTCAGCAGAATAGACTTGAGAATGTGTGGGGTTCTGGAACCCAAAGACAGAAGCCAAGTTTAAAGTCAAGCTAGGAAGAAGGAGGGAGGATCTGTCTGTGTCAAATGATGTTAAAAGAGGAAGTTGTGATGAGGACAGAAATTGAATGTTGGCTTTTCCAAGATGGAGCTGATGATCATTACATGAATGAATTCAGTGGTGCAAGGACTATGACAGCCTGTGTGGAGTGGATTAAGGGGAAAGTGGGAGGTGAAAATGTGTAGACAGGGATTTTAATAGCCTTGTTTATTTAAACAAAAATGTATGCAGTTCCTCCAAACATAAAATGAATAAAAATAAGTTACTTTTAGTGGCAATATGTGGGTGGTGGCAGAGAAAAAGCCTCTCTCTTTTTTCATCACACTTGCAGTCATCCTGAGACACCTTCATGCAATAGTTTGTCTCCAGGAATATACTTTGGAAATCGCCAGTCTCTAAGACACTTTACAAATCTTTATGGAAGAACAGTGATTCCATGGTTCTGTAATAGTGCGTGTTCTTTTAATGATGCTGAGGCTTAACGGCAACACACCAGACACTGTCCTTATCCTTGAATTTTTCACAAGTTTAGTGAAATCAGATTAAGAAATAATAATGTGGCTTTTGTTTCATGGTGAATAAGGCTGGAAATAGCAACCAAAGCATTTAAATTACTGAAGAAAACTAACTCAATCAAGAAATTTTTCCCAAAATGATATAAATATTTGATACGGATTTTTGATCATAGGTTCTCAGGCATATTCAGATCTCTACAGACAAGTCAGATGACTCTGGACAGTCAGGCAAAGTAAAAATGATTCAAACAACTCTATAGATATAGTGTGTATATGTGTCTCCACCGAAATCTCATGTTGAAATGTAATCCCCAATGATGGAGGTGGGGCCTGGTGGTAAGTGTTTTGCTCATGGGGGCAGATCCCTCACAAATGGCTTGGGCCATCTCCTTGGTGATAAGTGAGCTCTTGCTCTGAGTTCACTTATTTAAATAAGATCTGGTTATTTAAAAGTGTGTGGGCTGGGCGCAGTGGCTCACGCCTGTAATCCCAGCACTTTGGGAGGCCAGGGAGGGTGGATCACAAGGTCAGGAATTGAAGACCAGCCTGGCCAAGATGGTGAAACCTGGTCTCTACTAAAAACACAAAAAATTAGCTGGGCATGGTGGCAGGTGCCTGTAATCCCAGTGACTCAGAAAGCTGAGGCAGAGAATTGCTTGAATCCAGGAGGTGGAGGTTGCAGTGCGCCGAGATCGCACTACTGCACTCCAGCCTGGGTGACAGAACAAGACTCCGTCTCAAAAAAAAAAAAAAAAAAAAGTGTGTGGCACCTCCCCCACAACTCTCTCTCTCTCTTGCTCCTGTTCTCACCATGCAATGTGCCTGCTCCCCCTTTGCCTTCCACCATAATTGGATGCTTCCTGAGGCTTCCCCAGGAGCAAATGCCACTGTGCTTCCTGTGCAGCCTGCAGAACCCTGAGCCAATTAAACCTCTTTTCTTATGAATTACCCAGTCCCAGGAATTTCCTTATAGGAGAGTAAGAATAGCCTAACACTATTAGAATTAAAGATAACCAAGAAGAGCCTATCTTTAATTATTTTCAGTATCAGAACCCATTCTGGACAAAGCTGCTTTTTAATGGCTCCTTTTGAACTATTCCCAGATGTGCTCCTTACACCATGGCTAACATAACGATACCTATTAAATAGCAAAAATATTCTTCTATACATGGGTTTAACTCATCCAAAAAAACTGCGAATCCTTTAGTAATTTCTCCTGTATATTTTTTCCATATCTAGTTTTAAATGACTAAGACCCACTGCAATTAGTCTCACCTTTCATTCAATCTTGACATACAGTAAGGTAAGAGTATATTTATTGAAGTGAGATGATGTGGCAGTGCACTACACAATTCAGGGTCTGCAATGACAGATATCCTGGGCTTTAAGAATCTCACATAATTCTTTCATAGTGTTAGACCGTGGTTGATGGCACTATGCAATGGGTTCCTAAACAAGGCTAATGATCATAAGAGATAATTATAGAGGGTAGTTGTGGAATTTCTTTTTCTTTCACTTCTTTTCATTTTCTCAGCACTGGTTGTTTGATGTAAAGATTTCTCCTTTTCTAAATTATAGATATAGATAGACCTATAATTTAGAAAAGGCGGCCTAAAATTAAATCTTTTGTTATCATCATAACTATTAAAAATATGTTTATCTGCCTCTTTGTCTGTCTCTGAGAGAGAGAGACAGAGACAGAGACAGAAAGCAAATATGTGCATCTAAAGGAGAAAAATGAAAAGTTTGGGCTAATTGGACTGATAATATTCCTTTAAGGGAAAGCAGTGTCCTATGTTTTGGAAAACTCTTTGACTTGTTATTTGCCTGTGAAAGATTAGGACCTCCTGACCTCAATCTAGAGGGGTATCATTTTGTAAACATAATTAGTTAAATGGCAAAACACAAAAAAGCAGCAGTACTTTTGGCATTATTCCTGTCAATTAGAGAAGCTGAATAGACTAGGAAGAGAAAACAGAACAGTCTATTTGACTCTAGAATCAAGGGGTTCCTTGTTAGAACTATATTTAAATATAATTGGCTTCCTTTGGAATTCTGTGTATTATTCATTCAAAACTTTATTCTGAGGAAACATTCATGAGCTTCATCAGGCCATCAAAGACACTTACAAATTTTTTTAGAGATACTACTCTAAGGAAAGATGATTCTAAATGGCAGTGCTGAAGAATGGAGCGGTAGAGAAACCCAACAGGAAAGAGATTGCACAGTAAATTTCTAGGAATCACAGAGCAGTTATATTTGAAATAGTTTATTTCCTGAGCTCTAATTACCTTCCATCACTACCAAATCTCTGATTAAAAAGTTTAAAAATTATGAAAATCCTAATATTGATGCTCTTCAGTGGAGAGAAAAAAAGGGTGGTGGTTTTTATTATTATTATTATTATATTTTAAGTTCTAGGGTACATGTGCACAACGTGCAGGTTTGATACATAGGTATGCACGTGCCATGTTGGTTTGCTACACCCATCAACTCGTCATTTACATGAGGTATTTCTCCTAATGTTATCCCTCCCCCAGCCCCCCGCTCCCAGACCGGCCCCGGTGCATGATGTTCCCCGCCCTGTGTCCATGTGTTCTCATTGTTCAACTCCCACTTATGAGTGAGAACATGGGGTGTTTGGTTTTCTGTCCTTGTGATAGTTCGTTTAGAATGGTGGTGGTTCTAAGGCAACTGGCAGCAAACGCGGAGAAGCCTGGGGGATCCCACAGAGACGTCGGGGAAGAGGGCAGTGCTGAATGATTTAGGCACAATCATGTGGCAAATATCTTTATCCAAAATGTGCTAGAGGAAGAGCACCTGCAGGAAGGGTAAGGACGAAAGAAACTACATCTTGCTGTTGTGGGGCAACATGATCTCAAGAGAAAGACAACTCCAAAAAGACAGAGAACTTGGGGATGACCAGGAAAGAGAGAGTTTACCAATCAAACTTTCTGTTATCTACTTATGTAAAAGAGACCACATCACATATTGTAACTTGCTTTCTCATGTTGAAGGACTTCCCATTTTTAATAAATATGTTTCTATATCATCCTCAATCCTAATGACTGTTGCCTCAATATGTGAATATACTCTAATTTTCCTTATCCTATAACTTATTTTTACGCATGTAGGCTGCTTCCTTTCTTTCTTTCTTTTAATGTTTATAAATGATGTGTCCAATACCTCGTGTATTTGTTGAATAAATACACTGAATGCTACAATTAAGATTCTTTAAATTAAATTTTGGACATTTGTTCAATTATCTTATAATAAGTTATTAGAGGTGAAATGTTTAGTCAAACAGTTTGTATACTTCTTAATTGCAGCAATTACAAATGAAAAGCCCTTTATCAATTTGTTCTAAGTTTCCATTTGCATATGGCAATTGAGGTGAGTAGACTACTTTAATTAGGAGATAATGAAACATTCATAACAGCTCAGTAAATCTGCCTGTTGGAGTTTTGCTTAAAAATTTCATCTGGGCTATGTGTTTAAAGTAAAATATCAGCTGTCATTCTTATTTTATACAGTTATGAATATGGGCATGAAGTAGATTCATTTTTGTTCATATTTTTGTATGTGGAATATAGGCATAATAACTCCTACATTGAACAGATTAAAAGCTAAATTCATCTGCATAGAAGTGTTAATAGATCTTGCTTCAATGTGGACAAGCTATTCTGAACCTACTGACCAACTGCCATGTTAAGGGGTCCTTTCACTGAAACTTTGAGTTTGTCCTACTTTTCCTTATATCCCATATTTTGCCTGGATTATGTTCTTAGTAACAGCTTCAGGAACAATGAATATCAAGTAAAGTTCCTGAGTGCCTGTGTATCTGAAAACATTTTTATCTGGCCCTTTAACTTAATCGCCATTTAGCCTGATACATAATTGAGAGTTCAAAATAACTTTCTCTTAATACTTTAAGATGTTGCTTTATTATCTTCTACTGTTAAGACACTGTTAATGAGAAGTCCAGTTCCATTCTGATAGCTCTTCCTGTGCAGATAATCTATTTTTTCCCAGCTAGAAACTTTAAAAATATTCTCCTTATATTTAGTGAATTTCATGAGAATCCATCCAGCTAGGAATCTATCCTCATTAATCCTATTGATACTTAGCGGCATGAATCTGAAGATTTTCTTAAGTTTTGCTAACTATTCACCCATTCCTTTTTGGTTTGATGTTTTATTCCCTTTATTTATTTTATTCTGAATTTCCTATTTGTTGAATATTGTGCCTCTTATGTTGATCCTTGATGTCTCTTGTTTTTTTTTTTTTTAATTATTTCCCCTTCTTTTAAACTATTTGTCTGAGCTGGCTCCTCAGTTTTATTTTCCTGCCCTTTGAATGTTTCATGCCAACTGCCACAATTTCCATTCTAAAAACTCTTGGACTGATGGATTTACACAGAGCTTCATTTATAGTTGTACAACTAAAATATCTTCTCCCTTATTTCTATGACTATTAATTAGATTTTTAAAAAATTCTGAATTATGTCTCTAATAGACATCCACTGAACATCACTTGAACTCTGTGTGTGTGGCTCAACTAGAGCAAGTCAGCAAGCTGCCTTTCTTCCTGAGAGAATGAATGAAGAGGGCTTTTGGGTTGGAGCACTAGTATCAGTAACATCAACAATTGAAATCCACCCATTCTAAAGAGCAGCTTTCCAATTGGATGCACGCAAGATGACACGGTTGTTAAATCAAAGCCATAATTATATCACAGTGATCCCGATTCTAAGACTGGTGCTCTTGCCTTTACACTTTTGGCTGAGTGACTTAACAGACATGATCATGGCCAATTAGATTTTTTATCATAAAATTTTAAGTATTTCACATAAGGCACTGGCCCTTTATAGGTTACTATAGTATGATATGTAATATAAGTTATATAAAATTATATCATTTTTGAGGGTATGAGTCATTTACGATAATACATTTATACACATTTATAGAAGTTTTCATGTGTGCAAATAGTTTATTTAAGACATCTTAGTTTGAGTAAGCTCTACTGTGCCAAGAAGGCTGAGTTTTCCTTGAAATGTCAATGCTTTAAAGTCTAAGGAAAATATTCCACAGCTCCACGGCAGCTGTTTTCAGGGAAAATTATAGTTAGTAGTTTATGGTTGCCGTAGCATCCCAGTTAATACCATAGCAATGACGTTTAAATTCTGTCAGAAACAAAAACTCACTGTATTTGTATGGGCATTTCTACTTTGAAAGTTAAGGCTGAGTCAGAGTTTTCAGCTAGCGAGACTCAGATTTCCTACCTTTCAAAAGTAGTCTCCAGTGGGGTGAGGGGTGTATCACCTGACCTGCCCACAGGGGCACCTAACATAAACGTGCCAGGCAACAGGGGAGTCGGGGGGATACCTGTCATATGGAATCCTTGGCAAGTTTCACGCAGGGCCTTCCTGAATAGCCAAAGGGATTTAGGGAGAAATCTGAAAAAAAGAATTTCTAGTGTAAGTAGCACAAAAAAGAACTAAATTAATACACATTATCTTTGCAGCTGACTTTCTCAGTACAGGCAATTACAGAGAAGGCTTACCCCTTACTTTAGCCACACTGCTGTTTCTTCATGAGGACATCTGAGTTTCCCCTAAGAACAACCAAATGTCCACTTCCTCAGAGAAAGAAGTTCATAGTGCCACTGAGAAATTTAGCCTCTAAAGATTTGTCAAATATATTCTGTGGAGGCTGTGAATTCTTGCCATCAGTTGGCAAAGCAGAAAGCCAACAGCAATAGAGATTTAGAGTGCCATAGAATTCTAACTTGTCTTGAGGTCAGTAAAGTTTTAGCCTCACTTCTTTTTAGTTTGCTGTTAGTTTCTTTGGAAGATTGTATTTTGAAGGAGTAGAGAATACATTTGAATAAACACAGGGTAGTAGACTGGATGATATATTTATGTGGAATGCCTCAGTGGAGTAAGAAATATAAAATTAAGAGCAAGAATGCAGACATCTTTAGAAGAAAAGTGGATAAGAGAATACAGCACAGGAAACATGTTTTAAATGACTCAACAACTTAAGCACAGTCTGAAAAACATTCAATAAGTATATGGTTGTTCAGGGAGGATATTAAAAGACTGAAAGTGTTGATCTGTGATTGGACAATATCAGCATAACTATATTGACCACCCTGGAGGTAGAAATGTTTTCTGATTGGCCATTGTGAATATGCTTTAACATGTGAGTGGATGACAGATGTGTTTAGATGAGTCTCATCAAGAGGGCAATGTTTTCACTAATGCACTGGATTTGTTCCAGCAACAATGCAGGCACTCCCATGAATAAAAAGACAGAGGCTTGGGTAGTGATGTAACTTCAAAATAAAAGGAAAGGTTGGGTGACATCAGTTTCTGAAACTTCCCATTAGAAGGAATAAGTGCATCCTTCTGTGCTTTCTATAATGCCATGTGTTGTGATGTGCTGTTGCTCAGTTAAGTTTGATAATACTTTTCCAAGAGTGATGCGGTGACTAGCTTCAGGAGAATTTTAATTCAAATGCAATGACCAATATTGTACAGTGTCCAAGAGATCAAATTCCGTTTGGCAGTTTGGCAGATAGAATAAAAACATCTTGGTCTACTTTAAGACAAAAGTAACATTTTACTAAGTGGCAAAGACTGTAAATATTAATAGTTTAATAACAATAACTAATAATATTTGGAAAGGCAATTTTAAATTGATTCACCAAAAGATATTTAGGGCTGAAGAACTTAATTCTGCATTTGTATACATACTTAACTCCATGATTTATGTATTAATAATCAAAAAATGTATTTAGCTAGGTCAGTTAAACAGCCAATATAATTTAAATTTTGCAGCCTTAGATCACTCTTAAAGTATATGTTTATTATTTTATTATTAAAATAATCCCTAATCCTATTTCTATGTTATCAGTAAGGACATTCTATAGCAGAATTCTAAGCAAATTCTGATGGCAGAGATTTCTTTCTTTTTTTTTTTTTTGAGATGGAGCTTATACCTTACATAGAAAAACAGGAAACAAATTCAAATTTAAGAAATAATATAATAATTTTTAAAAGTTCTGAGAACAACCTCTGCCTCTTGTTGTTCAAGTATGTCAATTGGCAAGTGCTTTTTGGACTACCAATACAAGTGAAAAAATGCTATTTAGCAAGATGCCGCCTGTGAGTCACACCCTGGTCCTTGGCCATCCCTGTGCAGCCACAGGACCTTTATGGATCACTAGAGGCCTTCACCACACTTTCGGAGGAGCCTGAGTCCTCTCCATGGAAACACAGGAGCTGACTCAACCTCCATGCTGTGCATTTTTTTCATCCTCCACCCTACTCCCCCAACTATTTTTTTGTTTGGCTTGTTCTATACTGAGTAATCTTTTTCTATCTTTTGGTTACACTCTTTAAATCCTGTTCAGAGAGTTAAATGCAAATGCTAGACTCCTAAAAAGCCTATTTTCTGAAGTGAGTAAAAATTATGGGCAAAAAATGAACAATATGAAGTAACCTTTTCAGTGGGAACCTTGAAAGACATGTTGATATTTTAAAGAGCAAAGTTTGCCTTATCAAGCCCTGAATGCCTGAAGGAAAAAAAAAATAAGAAAGAAACAAGCTCTATGTCCTTTCCAAACTTTCACCTTACCTTGACAAATAGACTCTTGCTGTTACCCTCTGTATGAGTTTTCTAGGGCTGCCATAGCAAAATGCTACAGACTGGATGGTTTAAACAACAGAAAAATTTTCTCACAATTTTGGAGGCTGGGAGTCTGAGTTCAAGGGGTTGGCAGGTTTTGTTTCTTCTGAGGCCTCTCTCCTTGGCTCCCAGGTGGTCGCCTTTTTGCTGTCTCCTCACATGGTCATCCTCTTTGTTGCCTGTGTCCTAATCTCCTCTTTTTATCAGGGCACAGTAGTATTGAGTTAGCACCCACCCTAAAACCACATTTTAACTTAAGTACCTCTTTTAAGGTTCTATTTACAAATGCAGTTGATGGCAACAGCTGCTGCCATCACCCCGGCTGCAGCAGGGAGGAGGGCTGGGGCTGCACACTCTGTGGAGTCAGTGGGAGCCCCACTCCTTCTGATTTGGGGCAGAAACTTCCCGGGTGCCACTGCAGCCGCCCAAACCTCAAACCGCGGCAGCAAATCCAGGCCCCCTGCTTCAAGTAACAGGCAGGAGTCCCACCCTCCTGCAATACGCAGCAGACAGAAGCCCCGCCTAGGAGGGCGGGGCTACATCAGCCCAAACTGCAGCTGTGGATCCGAGCCTCCCTGTGCTCTTGGAAGGGGCTGGGAACAGGCAGGATCTGCCCTCCCTGGTGCAGTTGCAGCCACCCAACCCGCTGCTACGGACCTGGCCCTCTTGCTCCACGAGCAGGCAGGAGCCAGGGACAAGCCGGAACCAGGGACAAGCAGGAGCCCCGCCCCTTCCGAGTTGATGGGGCTGGAGCTCCCTGGGTGCAGCTGCAGCGGCCAGACCCATGCATCTCTGCTGCCTGCCCCCTGGCGGCTGGGAAGGCCCCCATGTCTCTGCAGGCTCCGGGGTGTCTGATCCCGCTGCCTGGTCTCTCTCCTCTCCTGGCACCCGCTGGGATCTCAAAGCTGGGTTGGGGACCAGCCCTTGGGCCATAAATGGCTGCAGGAGGCAGAAAGATTCCTGTGCCGGAGGCGGTTGGTCCCTGGTAAGGCCCCTCCTTCAGGAGCTGCCCCCTGCGGGTCTCCTCTGAGCTGTTAGAACACTCAATAAAGCTTCTCTTCATCTTGCTCCCCTTCCGCTTGTCTCCATACCTCATTCTTCCTGGATGCAGGACAAGAACTCGGGCAAAGGCACTACCTGCCACAGAGGTTTCCGGCCAGAAAAGTCACACCCTAAATATCCTGTAACACAGTCACATTCTAAAGTACTGGGGGCCAATACTTCAACATATGAATTTGGTGTGTGGGGAGGGGCACAATCCAGCTAATAATACCCTTCAACAATATCTTAATGTTTATTATCTTTGACGATAATTTTTTATAATTGTGTCACGGTACGTAATTGTTGCTACTGTACTGTTTAAAATAAAGCATTGCAAATTTTTAAGACAAAATACCTTTTGTTAGTGGACATTTTGTTAAAGAAACATTAGCGATGTCTTTTTGTGTCTACATTATAATTTAGTTCAGATCCTTGATCAATGTCCCTTTAAAAACATAGCATAAGTAAAGTCTAAACTTTAAATCTTAAGATGTTACCTGTATTAAGTATCTAATATTTTCAAACTGACTGACTTCTTTGTAGAATCCTTCCAAGATTTTTGTTGTTTATTTTTTATGTGATATATGTAGTTACAATATTAAAGGATATGGAATTTCATAAGGAAGCATAAAAGGGAAAGAAAGGAAATGGTAGTTTCTAAAGTGGGAGCAAGAGGAGAAAAAATGAAGAATATAGCCAGAAATGACAAAGAAGTCACTGTCAGATGGAGTACTAAATTGTCTAAAGCTTGTGGGAGGCAGTGGAATGGCAGGTATCAAAGTCAGATGTCCACAATCCTGTATGACACATGGGCCGTTGCTAACTTCAAATAGATTAATGATTGTGACCTTTCAACATGAGACAGTGAGCTTAATTTTTTTAAATCGATGGCAGGTTACATATTCATTTCATCTAAGGTGGTTTTCTGTTGGTGTGGCCATTTTTAAAAACTGTAGTTCCATATTATTTTGCTCATGTCCATAGTACAGATATCTAAAAATTAAAAACATATCCAATCTTAACACTAAGTGTGTTTTTCTTTCTTTTCTAAGCAAAAATTAAGAAGATAATAGTACTTTGATGGTGAATGTTGCCCAGGGCTTACCCAGAAAAAAAACAAGTCTTGTGGCACTAGTTGGAGTTACAGCTAGAAGAATGGACTATGCAGGAGGTGAAAGATATTTCCAGGGGACTGTTTATTAGCCTTGCCCTGATGAACATCTTTTTTGCATGGTATTCTAATGTTGCTAGTGTCTAAAAGGTATGTGATCTTTATCCACATTGCTTTGGATTTTCAACATGTGTTATTTTGCTTGGTAAGAATGCTAGAGTTAAAACAAAGAAACAAAACATGCTAAAGCACAAAAATTTGTTCACAAAGGCATCTATACCTCAACACAGAAGTCTATCCATTCTATCCATAAATGCATCCATGAAGTTCATTTATGTGTATGTGAGTGGGTATTTTGTCTTAGCAATAGTATTTGCAATAAAAGACACATAAAATCACAGAACTGCACGTCTTTCTCTTCATGTAATTTTACAAATTTACTTTTAAAATGGTCCCTGCGTTTTCTGTAAGCTAAGGTGATCTTTGTGAGGTTGATGAATAGTCACCAAATGTATTCACTGGCATCTCTTCCCAGAGTGTGTAAGTGCTTGTATAAGACATTTGTATAAGACCTTTAATTTTACCCACAAAACAATATATGTTACTTTAAAATTAATTGTGCAGGTGTCTTGATTACAAATAGCTCAAGTATAGCTTTCATTTCCAATTTTATCTACATATTATCCCACCAAAGGAAATTACCTCTTGAGGTTTCAGAGGGATATCCATTTATTACTAAGTTTTCTCTAGAGTTGTCTAATTCCATAGTGCCATCAATAGGTTTCTCATGGTACATTTACTGTACTGGCGGCGTTTACATTTGAGATTGGAAACGAGGGTGAATTTCTGATTTTTTTCTATAGTGATTAAATCTGTAGTGACTTAAATTTAAATCTTGTTGCTCTAAGCAAGACTGAACAAAGAAAAACAAAACAAAATTTACAATTGCTTATTTATACTCCATTTTGCCAAAAGCACTATGAGTGACACAGAGCTATGTAACACAGGACCTCTGAACCCAAGGAAATTCCTCTTAGGCCTGTTGTTCTCAGGAATGTTCTTCCTGGAGACTGTTCAAGAATGCTTTTTTTTTTTTTTTTTTTTTGAGATTCCAAGCTCTTAGGAGGAAGCTGGTTGGTGACTACACTTACTGAAGGGAGTACTATTCTCAACTCTCTTCAGTGTTCTCATTTTGGCCCAAAAAGCAGGGAAGTGTGTCATTTAGAAAAGGAAAGTGAGCATCCATGGCTTGTCTTAACTCTCTCCCAGAAAAAGAAGAGAAGTAACTTACCTGACTCATGGGGCTAGGAGAAGGAAATGAGCCTGCTCTGCTCTACCCTGAGAGTTCTCTTTTTTCCTGACAGCAAAGTGGTTCTCTGCCCCAGGAGAGCCTTCACAAGACACATCTGAAAGCCATCTCACTCTATCCAGCTACCAGGGTCTGCTGTGTGAGGCAGGTATTTTCTGAGCGTGTGTGTACTCTGCAGACACAAATCCTTCCTCAAGTGGGTTAACCCTCAATCTAGATGAGACTTAGAGGATAAGGTGGGTCGCAGGGCCATAAAAGGCAGATTGTATTTCCACATCTAAGCCAGATTCTCCAAGCCAGCCTTGTCAAGAATAAAGCCAATAAATCTGATTACTGCCTCTAATTTTAAAATTTTGTTTGGAATTTAGAGAGTAGAGATAGATAATATGTGTGAATCCTCAAACACTCATGCAACTAAACATCCAGCAACAGAAACTTAGAGTTCTCTACATAATCTACAACTTTTGACAAAGATACATGAACCTGGTAGTTTTTTGTTAATAATAAATTTACATTGGCGTCTCAATTAATAAATATGTCGGAAGACCATGAATTGGTATTCTGAAAGTGCTGAAAAAATAAAATCACTAAGCAAGAACTCTGTCCTGTGAGAACATTCTTCCAAAACAAAGCTGTAGTTAAGGCATTTTAAAACAAAAATATATAAGTTCAGAAAAACTTTAGCTCTGGCACATTTTCACTAAAAGATATACCTCAGTCTAAAAAATAATAATAATGTCAGATGCAAATGTGGAGATAGCAGAGAGAATAAAGAACAAGTAAAAAGGTAAATATATGGGTAGACATAAATAAATATTGACTATACAAGTATAAAACAATATTAACTACAAACGTTTATTTTTAGATACATAACTTTCAAAGTAAGTTGACTCAGAGACAGAATTTAGGATGTTTTAGCACATAGAAGTAATTTGATAATACTTTTGGAAAAGCAAGGGAAGAAACAAGGATTGGGAGAAGGGAGAAATTAAGCTAGGATCTAGGCCTTGCTACAGTCTTGGCAGATCTCACAGAGAGCTTTGCAGCTAGCCTAATGCACATTGAAACAAGATGTCCAAGATTTTGTACTTTCGCATGGATCAGTCATTTGTTGTGAACAACCTTAGAAAGGACTAGAACTTTGGTGAGAGGAGCTCTTTCCAGCTGAATCAATTCCTAAAGTGACTGACACATCTGAAGGCTATGTGCCAACAGCACTCTCAGGGGCTG
Source organism: Pongo abelii (assembly GCF_028885655.2). Taxonomy (NCBI): domain Eukaryota; kingdom Metazoa; phylum Chordata; class Mammalia; order Primates; family Hominidae; genus Pongo; species Pongo abelii. The sequence continues at coordinate 114,103,902 of NC_071990.2, read as the reverse complement.
GGACAAATATCATTAGAGAAAAATCTGGGCAGCATGTCACAGTGTCCACCACCGTCCACCCATTCTGCCACTCGTACCCACTTCTTCACATATGTTCTGGAACAGCTCCACCAGGATACGGACATCAAAATGTAAAATGTAGCCAGACATGGTGGTACATGCCTGTAGTCCCAGCTACTTGGGAGGCTGAGGTTGGAGGATGGCTTGAGCCCAGGAGGCAGAGGTTGCAGTGAGCCAAGATCGCACCACTGCACTCCAGCCTGAGTGACAGACACAGACCCTGCTTCAACTGTCAGGGATCACCAAGTCATAAGGTCAAACAAATCTAGTAAACATAAAAGAGGTTAAATATAATAGATGAAGGATAGTGAGGGAAAAAAATATCTTCATCACCACAGCATGTCAGGGCCATAGTTAAAATTCATCCTATCACTATCCATAGTAGACCCCTCACCTTCAGCTAGGATGCCTTCTGGACTCAGGAGTTTATCTGGTGGCATGAACAAGACTGTTAGCACTGACAGTTCTCTTCCCCTGTCTGGGAACTGGGATATCTAAATTAGCAATTCCCAGAGCTGTATGTACAAATTTTCTCAGGTGGATCACTTTTGCTTCTAATTGGTGGTTCCCATTCCTATGTATTTTTGGTCGAAACACAATACCATGGTCAAATTGCATGTACAGTACCAAATCAAATTACATACTGTATCCTGGAGGTTGGGGCTCATTCTTTTGAAATATTACCAACAAACTGGCACTTTAGCTACATCTTTAAGTAGTTCAATACAATCAACTTTCCAGCTACTGTCCAGTAGATCTCTGGAAGAGATGGTGCCATATCAGGGTCTAAGCACTGCACAACTCTGAGAGTGCCTCTGCCCACTTTGCATCTCAGGTGCTTCTCATTTCACCTGAATCTCAACCTTACTCAAGAATCTAAATATATTCTGACTTCAGACTTTCTCTGTTCCCACAAAGCAGACAATCAGATGAATTAACCAAAGCTTTGACTACTGGGAGGATATTTCTTCACCACTGTCTTTCAAAGCCATTCTTGAAGGGAGCTGTAATACATCTGCCATCCATTTTCAGCTTGCACCCATATATTGGGAAAAGCTATCCATAAACTGAGCTCAGTCTTGTTCTTTCTCTGCCAGCGCATTGTGAAAGAGCTTTCATACAACACAGTTGTGAGCTGAGAGAGAAGTACTCATGTAACAGTAGTGGATGGCAGAAGAGTCTGATTAATTACCATACAACTGGCTTCTGCTTTCTACTCCTGCTCATTCTCAATCCCAGATGTACCATTTCCATCTTACGATGGATCATTGCCAGCTTTATTTTACCTTATGACTTGATAAATTTGGGAGAAACCAGCTTATAGTAAAAAGTTGTGATAACATGGTCTTTTGATGTCCCAGATAAGAAATTATATATATTTACAATAGTCAGGAGTAGCATGCCAGCAGTAGTTTTCCAAAGAGTATATAATTGTGTTAGGCAAATGGTATGGCTTTGCTCTGAAACCTAGGAGTTTGCATCCACAGAGCATCTTCTTTCACCATTGATACTTCCAATATAATAAAATTTGTTAGATCTTATTGCCCTACTAGCAGGGCTATTTTTATGACAGCCAAGACCTGTTTCAGATCCTATTCTGCTCTGAGTCCCACACAAAGCTAACAGGATGTTGTGTCACCAAATATATGGGACATAGCTGTAATCCCAGGTAAGAAATATACTACCTCTAGAGCTCAAAGATGCCTACTAAACATTGGGCTTTCTTCTTCATGCTGAACGCAGTCATCATCATTTACTAGGGATAACACATTCTGACATGTATCTAATTATTATTTGACTACAATGCAGATAAGTTAAAATTTTGAAGAGGGAAGTAATTGTAGGTTTAAATATTAAAAACATATTTTAATAACCTAGGGATTAAAAAGAAGTTATAAAGCACATTAGAAAACTAAAGAAATTGAGAGAATCACATGAGTTTTCTTAAATGATGAAAATCCATGATTTAAACATCATCACAGAAAGTAAAATAACTAAAGCTAAAGAGAATGGAAAGAGAAAAGGGCAAAGAACAGAATTTAATGGCACAGTTATTTTATTAAAGTTTCCTCTTCTCTTTGCATTTGCCTACATCTTCATCCACTACATCCATCTCTTCCTATAAATCATTAAACATATGAAATAGTTACTTTTAAATTGTTGGAGTGTTGGAGTTTTCTGTGGGTCTGCTTCTATTGTCTACTTTTCTCTTGATTATATGTCACATTGTCATGTTTTTTTTTTTTTTACCATTCTCATTTTTAAATTATATTCCAGAAAGTGTCTATAAAAAAGAGGACAGAGAACGCTAAAACATTCTGTTAAGATTTGCTTTAATTTTCCAAGATAATGCCAGCAAGTCCTTTTCTCTGTCTGGTGGTTAGGATGGAGACTTGTCATTCAGATTGTTCCCAAAGTCAAGTTGAGGTGAAGTTGAGCTATAGCTGTGATTACGTTGAGATCATCTCTGATTAGCACCACCCTTGCCACATCATTAACATTGAAGAGCAGTAGTTTTTGTTTGTTTGTTTGTTTGTTTTTTAATCTTCTTGGTATTTAAGCTGGGTGGGTATTAAGCCAAAGTTTCAGCTAGGTTTTTTCCAACCTCAGAGGAATCCCTAGATGTTAGTATCATTAAAATGGGAGACTCAGATGGGCACAGTGACTGACACCTGTAATCCCATCATTTTAGGAGGCCTGAGGGGGGCGGATTGCTTTAAGTTCACAAGTTTGAGATCAGCCTGGGCAACATGGCAAAACCCCATCTCTACAAAAAAAAAAAAAAAAAAAGAAAGAAAAAAAATTAACCAGGCACCTGTGGTCTCAGCTACTCGAGAGGCTGAGGTAGGAAGATGGCTTGAGCCTGGAAGGAGGCTGCTGTGAGCCAAGATTGTGCCACTGCATTCCAGCCTGGGTGACAGGGCCAGAACCCATCAAAAAAAAAAAGAAAGAAAGAAAAAAAAAAAGGGATCTCTCAGCTTTCTCCACTGGTGCTTTCTCAGAAAAACACATGACGGTTTAAGGGAAAAAATAATTTGTGAACTGAAAAACATGCTTCTACATGTGTGGCTCCTCCAAATTCCAATCCATTCTATTAGCTCATCACATTCTCATTTGATGTCTTCTGTTCTTTCAGTCTTTCTACTGACAGCAAATATGTTCCTCTGATAACCTGCATTGACATGAGGTGCTCAGGCCTAGGCATGAAAGCTGCTGCTGCAATTTGCTCACCTGAGAGAGGTGCTGCTGTTTGACAGCCCCACAGAAAGCTGTGATTTTTGTTATTCTTTTCTTATTGAACCATGGGAGTAAATGTCTTTCACATTTTTTATTTCCTAATCAAAGGTTAAAAGTTATCTGAGCAATTGTTATATTAAAAATTTATTTAAAAAGAACGCCATTTTTTTAAAACCATTTTTACAAATAAATGATGCTAGAAGACAGAATTGCCACATTAAGAATAGACTTAACAAATTTCAACAATAAATCTGCATCACTGTAATAAAGTAAAAATTTGTATAATTCCAAAAAATTCAAAGTGGTCTTTGACAGATTTTGTTAGGGTGAAAAGTGTTTGTTAACTCTGAATTAATGTCTATTATATTATCATGTAAGAACCACAGAAAATTTAAAAAGAGGTAGACTTCACTGCAACAACTATATTAGCTTTTATTTCTTTCATTTTGTAGTATTCAACTTACGTATAAACTCATAGTAAAATAACCTATTCAAAAGATTGAGTGCCTTACTTTTCTTCTTTAGTATTTCAATCTAACAGAATCATAAGATAATTGTACAATAATAAAAGAAGTAAGAACTAGATTAAGGGTTTGCTGATTAAAAACAATACTTAAAGCACCTAAATATAAAACATACAGAAAACTACAAAAACACTGAGAATGTCCTTTTAGCCACTTCCTTTCTAGGGGTTTTTTTTTTTTCTTTTTTTTTTTTTTTTTTTTGAGACGGAGTTTTGTTCTTGTTGCCCAGCCTGGAGTGCAATGGCATGATCTCGGCTCACTGCAACCTCTGCCTCTGCGTTCAAGCAATTCTCTTGCCTCAGCCTCCAGAGTAGCTGGGATTACTGGTGCCCACAACCACGCCTGGCTAGTTTTTGTGTTTTTAGTAAAGATGGGGTTTCACCATATTGGTCAGGCTGGTCTTGAACTCCTGACCTCAGGAGATCTGCCCTCCTCAGCCTCCCAAAGTGCTGGGATTACAGGTGTGAGCCACTGCACCCGGCTGGGTCTATTGTTAATATTGTATTTCTTATTGACTATTACGGTAAAAGACAAGTTTTATTTCAGTTAATTCACTCAAATTAATTTCATGTGAATTCAAATAAATTTCAAAGGAGTACTTACTACAGTACTAGAGTGAACAACAGAAACCTCAGTAAAACTAAGTATTACTTGTTTCTGTATCTATCCTAATAAAATTATTCATCAGAATTATAGTTCAAAGGCCTGTCCTGAGAAAACATTGTTTTAACTATCTGTTTTGTAGAGTACCCTAATTACTCATAATCAATATTCCCAAAAATTAAAAAAATGCTAATTATATATAATTATTATGCTATCATTAATTCATAAAAAGTCTATGCAGTTTACAAAATGTATTTGGGGGAGAAAAGGTATAAATCTCTTTTCTATACCATCTTTGTTCCTTGAAGTAGATGATGAAGTTATATGTTGTTATTCTTTATTTTTGTATAAGCTCCCCCTTCTTCATGCAAGTTTTCTGAGATGAAAATAACTCTAATAGGTCACTATAATCTGTTTCTACTCACTACACTCTTGATACCAAATGTATGGGGTTTTCATCCCACACCAATTAATTCTCCAACTTTCCTTACACCAACTGGGTATTCAATTAATTCTGACACCCATTACCCAGAGTTAGTGCAGACCCCCTCCAGTAAGGGTTCAGTCCTACAATGCTGCCTCTACTTTAGATGCCAACTGCAAGTCCTGGCCTCCCATACTTCTGACCAACCAGCAATAAATCAGCTGTGACCTCTTCCTTGGATTTGATAATTTGTTGTAATAGCTCACAGAACTCAGGAAAACACTTTACCTTACTATTACTAGTGTGTATATATACATATATATATATATATAAAATACTTTAAGTTCTAGGGTACATGTGCACAACGCGCAGGTTTGTTACATATGTATACATGTGCCATGTTGGTGTGCTGCACCCATTAACTCGTCATTTACATTAGGTATATCTCCTAATACTATCCGTCCCCCCTCCCCCCACCCCACAACAGGCCCCGGTGTGTGATATTCCCTTTCCTGTGTCCAAGTGTTCTCATTGTTCAATTCCCACCTATAAGTGTTCTCATTGTTCAATTCCCACCTATAAGTGAGAACATATAGGTGGGAATTGAACAAAGAGAACATTTGGACACAGGAAAGGGAACATCACACACCGGGGCCTGTTACTAGTTTATAATAAAGGATATTATAAAAAATACAAATGAAAGGCCCAGTGAAAATATATGTAGAATGAGGTCAAGAACGGTCCCATTCACAGTAGCTTCTGTCCCCATGGAATTGGGGTTCACAGCCCACCACCCCCGGCACATGGATTTTGTTCATCAACCCTGAAGCTCCCTGGACCCTGTACTTTAGGAGTTTTTATGGGCATGATTGATTATAAACTCAGTTTCCAGCCTCTCTCCCCTTCCCAGGAGTTAAAGGAGTGGGGCTGAAAGTTACATCCCCCATTCTGAAGCTATCTAGGGGCCTGCCAAGAGTTCCTCTTGTGAAGAAAAGAAGCCCCTCCCACTTGGGAAATTCCAAGGGTTTTAGGAGCTCTGTGCCAGAAAGTGGGAACAAAGACCAACTATACATTAACATCTCTCATGATATCAAAATGTCACAGTCACCTCTTAGGTTACCACTATTCTCTTTGCCCACAGAAATTTTGAGTAAAAGTATCCTATGCCTCACTCTGTTGACAGATAAAAAATGAGGATGGAAGTGATTATTCCCTGCTGGTATCATTCATATTCTAGAAGACGACTGGAGGCTGATCCAGTGGCTGATATGCCACAAGTTACTACCGCTTATCCTTCAACTCCTCTAAAGTGTGAGGCTTGGGGCCAGCTCCGTGGGCACCACTGACCACTGCCATATCTGATGAGGCTTCTAGAGGGGACAGTTACACATGAACAATTAATCACTGTATTCCTTACCATCTTTTTCTATGCTGTGTGTCTCCCTCATTTTGTACAAAGTTGGCATTAATGAATGTGCTATTGAACATTCATTGGTTCAATAAATGAATAATGAGTGGAAAAATGAATGAAAATTGAGTTCCAGTAATAGAAGTTCAAATTCCAATTAGCCTGCCACGGACTAGTTTGACGTTGGGCAAGAAAGTAAGTGTCTCGTGTGTAAAGTGGGAATAGTAATAAAGATGTAATTAGAAAGAGTATGCTATTTACCACTGAAAATGAGACACTTTTGAATGTGAAAAGGGAGCTAGATATAGAAATTATAAAAATGTTTAAATTGTTTATAAATTGACACACAAAAGGATTTCATTATATTGTGGATCCCTATAAAGTGGCACTATTCAGAAATCACTTTAAAAATGAAATTATTTCTAGGAAAATTGTTTAAAAATTATAAATATTCGTGTACACTATATCAAAATTTAAAAACTTTTTATATTTATTATTTAAACATAAACATTAAGCAAAATAACTATTCTTGATACAGTCACATATTTTATCCAATATCGTTCCACTTAAGTTTTTTTGAAAACTATACTTTCATTTGATATGATTATGTTTAAATTTTGGATAAAATTGTTAATGCCTTTCATTCATTCTTTTCTGTAGTTCATATAAATTATAATTATAAAAATTTTTCTTCATAGATGTTGACATACCTGACTTGCTTGCGACAAATTCTGTTAAATGAAGAATAGTCTCAAGACTACATGTTTTGTATTAAAATGTATATTTATTTTAGAGCAATTATTTTGACAAATACTGATTTTAGGTGTGCATTCAGGGTAGCTTTCTTATTGATTGATTGATTGATTGACTGATTTCACTTTAAGTTCTGGGATACATATGCTGAACGTGCAGGTTTGTTACATAGGTATACATGTGCCATGGTGGTTTGCTGCACCTATCAATCCATCATCCAGGTTTTAAGCCCCACATGCATTAGGTATTTGTCCTAATGCTCTCCCTCCCCTTTCCCCCCACCTCCCAACAGGCCCCAGTGTGTGATGTTCCCTTCCCTGTGTCCATCTGTTCTCACTGTTTAACTCCCACTTATGAGTGAGAACATGTGGTATTTGGTTTTCTGTTGCTGTGTTAGTTTGCTGAGGATGATGGTTTCCAGCTTCATCCATGCCCCTGCAAAGGACATGAACTCATTTTTTACGGCTACATAGTATTCCATGGTGTATATATGCCACAATTTCTTTATCCAGTCTATCATTGACAGGCATTTGGGTTGGTCCCAAGTGTTTGCTATTGTAAATAGTGCTGCAATAAACATACGTGTGCATGTGTCTTTATAGTAAAATGATTTATAATCCCTTGGGTATATAGCCAGTAATGGGATGGCTGGGTTCAAATGGTATTTATGGTTCTAGATCCTCGAGGAGTCACTGTACTGTCTTGCACAATGGTTGAACTAATTTGCACTCCCACCAACAGTGTAAAAGCATTCCTATTTCTCTACATCCTCACTAGCATCTGTTGTTTCCAGACTTTTTAATTACTGCCATTCTAACTGGCATGAGATTGTATCTCATTGTGGTTTTGATTTGCATTTCTCTAATGACTAGTGATGATGAGCTTTTATTTCATATGTTTGCTAGCCACATAAATGTCTTCTTTTGAAAAGTGTCTGTTCATATCTTTCACCCACTTTTTGATGGGTTGTTTTTTTTCTTGTAAATTTGTTTAAGTTCTTTGTAGATTCTGGATATTAGACCTTTGTCAGATGGATAGATTGCAAAAGTTTTCTCCCATTCTGTAGGTTGCCTGTTCACTATGATGCTAGTTTCTTTTGCTGAGCAGAAGCTCTTTAGTTTAATTAGATCCCATTTGTCAATTTTGACTTTTGTTGCAATTGCTTTTATTGTTTTAATCATGAAGTCTTTGCCCATGCCTGTGTCCTGAATAGTACTGCCTAGGTTTCCTTCTAGGGTTTTTATAGTTTTAGATTTAAGTCTTTAATCCATTTTGAGTTAATTTTTGTATAAGGCATAAGGAAGGGGTCGAGTGTCTGTTTTCTGCATGTGGCTAAGCCAGTTTTCCCAGCAACATTTATTAAATAGGGAATCCTTTCCCCATTGCTTGTTTTTGTCAGATTTGTCAAAGATCAGAAGGTTGTAGATGTGTGATGTTATTTCTGAGGCCTCTGTTCTGTTCCATTGGTTTATATATCTGTTTTGGTACCAGTACCATGCTGTTTTGGTTACTGTTGCCTTGTAGTATAGTTTGAAGTTAGGTAGTATGATACCTCCAGCTTTGTTCTTTTGCTTAGGATTGTCTTGGCTATACAGGCTCTTTTTTGGTTCCATACGAAATTTAAAGTAGTTTTCTTTCTAGTTCTGTGAAGAAAGTCAATGGTAACTTGATGGGAATAGCATTGAATCTATAAATTACTTTGGGCAGTATGGCCATTTTCATGATATTGATTCTTCCTATCCATGAGCATGGAATTTTTTTTCCATTTGTTGGCGTCCTCTCTTATTTCCTTGAGCAGAGGTTTGTAGTTCTCCTTGAAGAGGTCCTTCACATTCATTGTAAATTGTATTCCTAGGTATTTTATTTTCTTTGTAGCAATTGTGAATGGAAGTT